>NC_084463.1:22712200-23962200 GCF_027409185.1 Cynocephalus volans
GGGATTATGTATATTTTTTTTGCCTTTAGACTTACAGACTTCACTCATTTTCAAAGTTACTTAGATTAGAAACTTTTCCCCCAACTCTACTCACTTCAGGAAGGTTGTTTCACACATTCGTAATTTTGTAATTTAAGATTGTTTTGTCACATTTTTCATTCCTCCCTGAGATTTCCTGATATCTTTTTTTCTTTAATTTCTCATGCATTAAATTTTATTCTTTGTTTTGTAAAGTCCTATGGGATTTAACAAATGCATATTGTCATGTATTCACTGTTACAGTATCATACAGAATCGGTTCACCACCCTAAAAAAAATCCTTGTCCTTTACGTATTTAACCCCTTTCTTCCCCCTCAGCCCCCTGACAGTCATTAATATTTTTACCAAATTTATAATTTTGCCTTTTTACAAATGTCGTAAAATTGGATTCACAATATGTAGTTTTCAGACCACCCTCATTAACTTAACAATATTCATTTTTAATTTATTCATGTCTTTTCACAGCTTAATAGCACATTTCTTTTTATCAATTGATAGTATTCCATTGTGTGGATATACAGTAGATAATATATATATTCACATATTGAAGGGCATCTTGATTGCTTCTACTTTCAGGCAATTGTGAATAAGTATGATTTAAACATTTGTGTTTAGGTGTTGATGTTGGCACAACTTTTCAAATCTGTTGGGTAAATATCGAGGAGCACAATTACTGGATGATGTATCAAAAGTATGTTTATCTTTCTAAGAAACCACCAATTATCTTACAAATTGACTTTACCTTTTTGTATTCCCACCAGCAATGAATGAATTTTCCCATTGCTCTGCATCCTTGCCAACAAGTGGTATTGCCATTTTTTTATTTTGATCATTTTAAAATCATCTGCAGTTGTATATTATTGTTGTTTTAATTTGAAATTCCCTAATGACATGGGACATCAAGCATATTTTATATGCTTATTTGCTATCTGTATGAATATATCTTTGAATATATCTTTATGAGGCATCTTTTCAGATCTTTGGGCCACTTTTTCTGTTCTTATTTCACTACCTAAAACTAATGCTAATGCTAATGTCATATTTCACTAGCTGAGACTAATGCTAAGTATGATGTTGAATAGAAATGGTGAGAGAGGACATCCTTGCCCTGTTCCTGATACTAGGAGGAAAGTGTCCAGTTTCTCATGATTAAGTTGTTAATTGGGGTTTTTTTGTAGTTACTCTTTACCATGTTGAGAAAGTTTCCCTCTATTCCTACTTTTCTCAGTTTTTATCATGAATTGGTGTTTCAGTTCATACGTTAAAGATGAACAGAAGACATTTTGAAACAATTGTGGTCTATATTATTTAACAGAAAACTTAATGAGAACTCGTAGTGTGGTCACTTAATGATTCTTCTGATCAGTGAACCATGATTAAGTAAATTAAGTGTCAGTGTGGACAATCAAATGAAGATATAAAGCTCTCTCATCCTATCCATAGCCTTTTTCTAAGGTATATCGAACACAGTCTGATGGTTACTGCTTAAGAAAAGTTTTTTTTTTTTCCCGTGAAAACAATATTCCACTTCACAGAAATAAAAGTATGTCAGGTAGGTAAGAAAAAAAAAAATGAATTGGTGTTTAATTTTTTAAATGCTTTTTCTGCATCAATTGATATCATCATATGATTTTTATTCTTTAGTCTGTTTTTGTGGTGCGTTACCTTTATTAGTTTTAAAATGTTGATCCAGCCTTGCATACCTAGAATTCATTCCACTTGACCATGTGCGTAATTTTTATACAATTTTGTATTTAATTTACCAGGTTTTTTCAGATTTTTCCCTCCTAGGTTCATGAGAGCTATTGGTCTATAATTTGTACTTTTTGATGTCTTTATCTTTTTTGGGTATTATAGTAATGCCAGCCTCTTTTTTTTTCTATTTCATTAATTTTTTTTTTTACATTCTACGATGTTGTTGCAGAGCAGTTGTGAGGGAAGGGGAGATGGGAAGGAAATGTGATGGAAGGTGGAAGAGGGGCGGGAAGGACTGAGGCCTGTGGCACCCCCCACATTCCCACAGGGGAGACCAGGGGGCTTCCAGTGGTGGCTTTGTCATTGCCAGGCTGGGTGCAGATGTCAGCGGGGTGTGGAAAAAGCCCTCACCTCCCACCTCCCCAGCTCGGGAACCGGGGCCCTTCTTGCTGTGGCTCGGTGGTCATCACTGGGCTGGCTGGAGGTGTGAGATGGAACATGGCCGAGGCCCTTGGCCCCCCACCACCCCTGCTTGGGAGAGCCAGGGGTGCTTCCTGTGGTAGCTCAGTGGTCATTACTGGGATGGTTGTGCTTGTCAGGGGGTGTAGCCAAGGCCTGAGGCCCCCACCCTCGGAACTGGTTGCAGGTGTCAGGGGGCATGGCTGAGGCCCCCGGCCCTCCCCACTTACTGGCTTGGTAGCCCAGGGGACTTCCAGTCTTCCTAGGTGTTATGCATGTTCTTTGCTGAAGTGAGACCTTTACTAGTTAATATGAAACTTTGTCTGTGGTTGTGGGTCCTTTGTTTTTTTCTTTCAGTTCTGTGTTTGATTATTTGCTGTTCCCACCACTTAAACTCTGTCCTTTGCTTACTTCTAAAATGGGGGAACTTCCTGTGAGGAGCAGTACTTGAGCTGGGTGGTTTAGCTAAATCGCTGCTTTGCTGCTGATTCCCTAGTGAAGGCTTTTTGTGCAGTTCAGGTTTAATGGTTGACTTTATAGGGACTTCTGGGTTTAGTGAGATCTGGTGCACCTGGATTATGCAGAAACTCTGGTCTGGGCCTGAGTCTTTTCATCAAACTGAACCCTGTGCAATACTATATTCCTGACCAGTCTCCTCTGAGTGGTCCTATGTTGATTGGGGGACAGATCAGCTGTCTTTGCTGTGCCCCAGTGTTCCCCCAGAGGGCCTGTCTCCTCCACTGCCCATATTCCAAACACTTCCCATGGGACGGGCCGTGCTCCAGTTCCTTGAGATGACTCACTGGCCTCTGAGTGGCTCCTTTTTTCATTTGTTGTGGCTCCTTGGTCCTATGTAGGTCCATGGGAACCTTATTAGTGGCATCACTGGCCTGCAGGCCACCAAGGCCCTATTCTCCCCTGCAGCCCCCAAGCAACTTCATCTAAAATGCACAACTGCAGTTTTTTGCCACCTCCTGTTCCGTGTGCTCAGCAGCTCCAGCCTAGAAATGGCCGAGATTTGAAATGGTCGGAGGGGTTGTTTCTCTCTCTCATCATGGCTTCTCTCACCTACATGTACTCTGTAGGATTCTCCTTCTCTTCCCCTGAGCTCTAACAGCCCCATCTTGGCTGTCATTTTATTATAATTGTAAATTGATTGATTTGTGGGAGAGAGTGATGCTGGGGTCCGTCTATTCTGCCATCTTGACTGGAAGTCAACTTGTAGGTTTTGAAAACAATTCATGCACAACTATTCCTGTGGAATAGTACTTTGTGCAATGATACATTCCAATAAGTTATAACTCACTATTAAATTCCCACTTCACAAAATATTTGTGTTGAGTCAAAGGAAAGTACATAATCCAGTTTGATTCCCTTATTGTGATTCCTTTTGATCAGGACCTAATGTCACTTTAACCACAACTGTTTGTCAAGAACATGTCACATATTATTTTTATGGAAAATCAACATAGTCTCCTATTATAAAAACTATATTCATGCTTCCAAAAAGATTGGTCTAAGAAGGAATGTCTAATTTTCTTGTGTAGTGGACAATAATATAGTGTAATTGTTAACAGTAGAATCTCTAGTGTCAGACAAATATTGAATGAATCCTGGTGCTGCCACTGCAAATTCTTTTTTTACCTTAGAAAACTTCAGTCTCTGTAAGACTCAATTTCTGCACCTGGGTAACAGATAATAATATTACCAATCTAAGCGATTTAGAAGTGTTAGATGAGATGCACGTAAATTGCTTGGTACAAAGAAAGTGCACAAAATATTTCAATGGCTCATAAAGCAATGAAACTGATACACTTGAAGTTTTTGTGAGTTGGCTTTCTGTGTACATGCAGAATAATAAATGGTATTAAAGGAGATTTTTGGTAATTCAAGAGTTTGTATTAATGACTGCTCTTCCATCAGTATGTTTGCTATGCATAAGACATGAGTGATGATTTGTTTATCACCTGACCTAGAAAATTACCAGCAATATTATAACTAAAAAGAAAGCTATTCACCTTGATAGATCTTATTTATAGATTAATACAATGTTATGCTACTTATTTATGCCCTTTATTTAGTATTTGTTTCTAAGCTATTTGGAAATACTTTCATCTTCATGTTTAAAAATTGAAAATCAAAAATAAAAAAGAACAAAACTCTATAATACTGCTATAATATTACTACATTATCTATAATCTGTTACTAATATAATATTAGTAATATTACTTATAATATTACTGTTGCAGGAAACTCTTTGGTCAAATGGTTCTTTTTCATATTTTCCATTTGTTTGTTGAGATTCCTTACCATTTCACTCATATCTATCTCTTCGTTTTAGTCCCCAAAACTATTTATAATAGTTGTTTCAAATCACTTGTATGCTGATTTCAACATCTAGATCATTGCAAGGTCTTTTATATTGAATCTCTGAGACTTTCTTTACAGTTTTATTTCTATAGAGAAAAAAATAAACTTACATCAGAAAAGAGCATCGCCCCAATTATTAAAACCAGAAAATAACATTCAAAACTCAGAATTTTCCACTGTAAAAATTTTGGTGAATAAAAAAATTGATAGATTGGGGGAGGAGTGAACAGAAACTTAATAGACAGACAGATCGATTTTTAGATAAAAATGCGATTTCAAAATCTTTTTTTCATTGAATATATTTTATTATTAATTTTAAACTAATTTATTATATTAAAGGCATAAGTATCATTTATTTGAACTTTTATTGAAACATAATTGATTATAAGTTTTTGTGGGGTATAGAGTTGAATATCAATATGTGCAATATACGCATTTGTACAGTATGTGATGATCAAACCAAGATAATTAGCATATTCATCATCACAAACTGTAATCATTCTTTATGACCCTTAACCAATTTCTCGCTAACCCCAGCCCTCTCCCCGCTTCCCACCCCTAGTGACCACAGTTCTGTTCTCTCCTTTTTAAAGTTCAATGTATTATTGTGATTGTTGTTTCTCTCTTTCTTTCTTTTTTATTTTTTTATTGATTAATATTTTAGCTCCCACTTGTAGTGAGGACATGCAGTATTTCTCTTTCTGTGCCTGGCTTATTTCATTTCACACAATTTTCTTCAAACTCATCCATGTTGCTGTGAATGGCAGAATTTCATTCTTTTGTATGACTGAATAGTATCTTGTTGTATACATATATCACATTTTCCTTATCATTCACTGAATATATTTTAACATGTTTTCCTTACTTCTTATGAATGCATGGTATTTTCATATATGGATGTATCATATCTGACTTAAACAATCTTGTTTTTTAAATTTTTATTAACAACATTGGTGTGAAGCTTGTTTCTTCACTTTTTTTTTTTTAACCTTACCTCTTTGTTTCTTCAAAAATAAAGATTTTGGGGTAGAAATCTGGCTCCAAACATATGCCAATTCCTAATAATTTTGTTATATGTTTTCATTTGCTTTCAGAAAATGATTTATATTCTGTCCAGCAGTGTAAAACATATTCATGTCTGGCAATATGATAATCAAAAGTTAAATGGTTTCTTGTTTTCTTAATTTTCATTTCTGAAATTACAAATGATATTGAATATTATTTGATATGCACTAGCCATTTACATTTATTTTGTAAATTACGTGCAACGTCTTTTGTTTATTTTTTAATTGGAGAGTTAACTTTGTTCTATTTTATATAAAAGAGCTTTTGGTATATTGAGGAGACAAACTATTTTTCTGCTATATTTATTACAAATATTTTTTCCCATTAAGTCATTTATCTTTTTTTTTATGGTTTTGATTTACCAAACATTTACTTTTGTATGCAGTCAAATCTCTCAGTCTTGTCCTGTTTTGTGACAGATGTCATAGTTAGGAAAGCTTTCTCCACCGTTAGATTATATAAATATTTGTAAATATCATTAATATAATAGTGATCTTGGGATAAAAGAGACCTTCAAAATGCACAGATATTGGGTGGAATTCCAGCTCTGCCATTAACTAACTGTAACAGATTATATTTTTCAAAGATGGCTGCAACAATATGTACCATTTCACAATCTTCGGCAACCTTGCCACTCCTCTCCAACCAAAAGGTAGAATCTGGCCAGGCTGTGACTCATTCATAACCAATAGAACGTAAGAGAGGAATGACGCATGGCTTCCAAGGCTATGCCATGAAATGTGATGCAACTTCTACCTCTTCAGCTAACACACTTGCCTTTAGAGACCTAAAGAAGCCTGGGACCCTCGTGCTGTGAAGGGACTCAGGCCACATAGAGGTCCATATGCAAGAGCACTGACCAACAGCCCCAAGTGACGTCATGACTTACACCAACACCAACTGCAAAGACATGCGAGTGGGGACACCTCAAAAGGATTTCAGGTTCCAGCTCTGGAATCACCTCCAGCCATCGAGTCTTCCTTGTGTAGGCCCTAGACATCATGGAGCAGAGACAAGCCTCCCCACTGCATGCTTTCTGAATTCCTGACTCAAAGTACTAGTGAACTCAATAATTTGTTATGCAGCAATAGTAACTGAAAAACTTATGTGATACTTGTCAATTTTCCTAGCCAGTCTTCTTCAGGTTTCTCATCTATGAAGTTGTCTTACAATAATAGCTATATATAGGAAGTTGTGAAGGTTATATGAGATCATATATAAAAGTGCTTAGCATGTGCCTAGCATATACAAAAGTTCAAACAAAGGTAGTCACAACAATATTAAAAGACAAGTTTTTCTTTGTTACATTTAAATCTTTAAAACCTGTGAAATGTATTTCATTTTAATGTGTAAGGTTGTGTAAATTATTTACTAGTTAATTTCAAATTAATGGATTGTTGGCCAATTAATGTTCATTTAAAAGATACATGAAAACAAATGTCTTGCATAACTATATGCACGTAAGAAAGATAAGCATAAGCATATTAGAGATTAGATTCCTGGTGTTATATCACGTGGTTACAAAAATTCTTACTTAGGTCTTACTCTGTTCATTTGCTCAAGTTGAAAAATGAAACTGAGAAGAACATCTTAAGATGGAGTAAAGCAAAATAAAAATATTCTGTAAGATTACAGCAACTTTATCTACACTGTAAGGAAGCCTAATAAAAAAGATTCTCCTCATTCATGAGGAGTTAGTTTAGACACTACACACACTATCACTCAGAAGTCCCAAAACATAACTGTTTTCATTTTCTAACCTGGCCCCATCTTGTTTTAAAGCTCCCTTTCCAGTGACACAAAGCACTTGGACTTGCCAGCTTTAAATTTAGAGTGGAAATAAAGGAAGCAAGGGAAGGTAGGGAGAAACATCAACAAAGGTGTCAGCTCAGCAGGAGCCCAGCTTGCACTGAATCCCATGGAAAAGCTATGGAGCACTAACTGTGCCACAGACTTGTTCTCACCTTGATGCAAGCGGCCAGCCATTTATTGGCTGAGGTCTGTTTTCAAGTTGGAGCTGAGCATCCAGGCAAGGCAGGTCTTATTTGGCAAAGAGCAAATCTCCAGAGATGTAAATAAATGAATTATCATAAGCCAATACTCAATGCTGCTGATCAGCAAAGATGTTTTGGGCAGGCACCAAAATCGAGTCAAAATCATCCACTGTATAAAGTAAAATTCAATACTCTGGTGCTGAAAATGCCCATGTTCACCCTTGAAACAAACTTGAACAAGAAGGGAGTTCTAGTTATAAAATCTTTCACTTTGTTAAAAACTTTGGCTTTGTTAAACATTGACTCAGAAATACTTTTAAAGTTTATTTTGAAACACAAAACTAAATGATTCGGGGTTTTTTTTCTTCCTCTAGACTGATTTCTACCATCCCCACGATTCAATGGGTGAGAAAGCTCATAACTCAAACTCAAAATGTTTGTGTGACATTGGCTTTTCCAACCTGCTTGTCTATTTTGAAACATCCTGAGTCTGTAAAATCCAACTTGAGAATTTCTCATGAAGTGTTACATTCTCAGACACAAAGACAGACTACTCATGTAGAGGGGTGGTTGGTTCATTGTAAAAATTTTATGAGCATAATAAGAGAAAATTTCATGGAAATCCAGGACCAGGAACTGCAGTAGGCCTCATAAGGAGAGAACTGCCAGGGTTACTCCGTATCCAAGGAAGCTTTGCCATGTTGGCCACAGATGTCCTGCTCGACACTACTCAGTTTCTCTCTGGCTATCTGTTTCACTCAGTATCTGCCTGCTTCCCTTCCCACCACTATTACCTTTCTGCTATCTCACACATTCTGCTTATATGTAACTTCAGCTTACACCAGGCACATTTTTACTCCAGCACTACCTCATGATACCTGTATATATTCTATTACCTTCAACTACCATTCCACCGTTCTCATTATTAGCATTTTTCTCATTCCCATCAGAAAAAAAACTGACTGGCCATCCTTGAACAAAGCCTCTATTCCCAATCCAATCACCTAGTTCAATCATGTGTCCAAGGCTACCTGGTCAACCGGGGCCAATTCTGCATACACAGAATTGTCTCTCAAATCTCAGTTCCCACAAGCTGAAATATCCTCAATTTTTTCTTGACAAAGAGAATCCCAACTCAGAGGAGTGGGTGTAGATAAGGATAGAGTATAGTCACAGAGTTATCAGTACAACCTTGGGATTATTTAGGAGATGATAAATGACCAAGTCTGAGTTTATTTGTGGCAGTACCATCATAAAGAAACCAACCCCCATTCCTGCTAGACGTGAACAACAGGGATGTGCAGATTTGGTCTAGTGCTCCATCATTAATGAGACAGCTTCCCTTCACTGTTTTTCCTTACATCTGCTTCTCTTCACTACCAGCTGCCTTTCTCACTCTACCATTGGTAGAAGAGGAGAGCAAAATACAGGTTTTGTTTATCATAGTCTCCACTGATTCTCTGTATATCTATAGTATTGGTTGTAATGTCTCCTTTTTCATTTCTGATTTTTAATATTTGGGTCTTCTCTCTTGTTTTTTTTTTTTTTTTTTTTTTTTTTTAGTTAGCCTAGCTAATGGTTTGTCTATTTTGCTTATCTTCTCAAAAAACCAACTTTTCATTTCGTTGATTTTTGGATCATTTTTTGGGTCTCTATTCATTTAGTTCTGCTTTGATCTTACTTCTTTCTTTCCATCTACTAATTTTGGGATTGGATTGTTTTTGTCTTTCTCGTTCTTTGATATATAGCATTAGATTGTTTATTTGAAATCTTTCTATTCTTTTGATGTAAGCATTTATTGCAATAAACTTCTCTCGTAGTACTGCTTTTGCAGTATCCCACAGATTTTGGTATGATGTGTCTTTATTTTCATCACTTACAAGAAATTTTTTGGTTTCCTGTCTAATTAATTCTTGGGCAGATCAGAAACACTGTGCCGAGCAGAAACAGAACAAACATTCTGGAACTTTTGCCATGTGCAGCTTTTGTGTAAGGTGCTTGTCGTTCTCCTGTGATCTGTCCTTGGGCTATTTATCTAACTCATGTCATCATAAAATTTCAGGGACAAACAGTACCTCAATGTTCTCAGAGCCAAGCCATCATCTCCACTTCCCTTACAGCATTCCAAACAGGGTGCTCATTCTGATTTTGCAGAAGATCCATAATAAAAATGAAATTGTGATCTTCCTGATTCATCAAACCTGCTCCTACTTCAGTGTTGCAGGTCTTCATAAACCTGGAAGTTACTATTTGTAGCTCCCTGTGCCCCCTCTTCAAAGAGGACTCCCACAGCAAGTCTATTCTACCTACTAACTTCTCCTCGCATGGGTTTATTATTCTCCACCTCCACTACAATTACCATAAGCCAATCCATCATTATCTCTTGACCAGATCACGCAATAGCCTTATTTTTTGGACTCTCTACTCTTGCACCTTTACAATTATTTCTCCATAAATCCATCAGAGCACTTTTTTATAGGTAGGAGCTACCACACATCTGCTCAAAAGCCTTCAATGACTTCTCATCACATTTAAGAGAAAATCCAAAGTTCCTATCACAGCCTACAAAATCTTCCCCAATCTGAGAAATGGTCACCTCCTGAATCTTCTTTTCTACCACGTTCCCCTTGCTCACTCAGGTCTTTGATCAAATGTTACCTCCTGAGACAGAGCAACCTTTTTTTCTGATCAGCCTCTAAAAATGGCAACCTCTGTTCTCCACACTTTTCTCTGTTTTATGATTTTTAGCAATTCCCACTACCTGACCTTACTTATGTATTTGTTCAGTTTTTGACTCCTCCACTAGAACAAAACAAGGGCTTTGTTTCATTTGTCACGGCATACCCAGCCTCTAAAAGCTTAGAACACAGCAAACACCCTATAAATATTTGTGGGACGAATTCATAATGGTCTTCCCTGCATCCTTTGCATCCCTGCAGTCCATTCTCCACAGAGCAACCAGATTGATCAGATTTTTTTTTTGAACTATAATAAGAATGTGCAAATGAGTCTCTAGGATTCTAAGACAGTAAGTGGCAAGTATTTTTACATTTCAAAGTGAAATGTTCTGCTACTTATGTAGATTTTCAAAATAAATAAATAAAAACTGGTTTCAATATCCTCAGTTCTTTGCCCACGCAGACAGCATAAATAATATAGATTAGGGGATGCCTTTCTAAATATAACTCAAAACACAGAACTATAGAAAAAAAAAAGATCAATATATTTGGCTAGATTTTAAAAAATCTTCTATGTGGGGGTAAAACCAACCACTAATTTATAAGCAAAGTACAAGTAAGAAATAAACAATAATTTAAAAAATATTTGCAACTCATATTACAGACAAAGATCTAGTCTCCCTATTTGGTTCAAAAGGGATGTAAGCAGCCAATAACATATAGTTCACAGAAAAGGAAACAGAAATGCATCTCAAACATGTGAAATATGCTGAGCCTCACTCCTAACTTGAGTAATGGAAATTAAAACTAAACATTTGATAACAAGACAGGAGTAAAACAAGCACTGTCATGCATTGCTGATGGGGGTATAAGTTGTTACATCACTAAGGAGGAGAATTAGACAATAGCTCTCAAATTTATAAAGATATAGTGATATTAAGCCAGTAGTTTAAGGGAATTGTCTCTGCACATTTGGCATTGTCTTTAGGAATTTGGGGGGGAATAAATAGATGGATGAATGGATGGTGAATACCTTATGAGTCCCTATCGATATTTCCAATTCAAATGCATGACTACAAAGTTTCTACTTAACTTCATGGTACAACTATATCTCTTTTATTTTCCACTGAGAATCCTGGTTTACAGGGACAGAGAATTAGAATAGAATGAAATTAGAATTTTTAATATATATGTATACATATAAGATGTTAACAGAATATTACATGCATATGAATTATAATATGGCATGTACAGAACAGAACAAAATTAGAATTGATTAGAGTATCTCTAATAATCAATCATTTGCTTTATTCCACATTAAACACCTGACAGTCTCAGCATAACACTATCACCATCATTATGTTTACTTTCATAGTTTTAAAATTTTATGTTCTGCAGGTTCTCAACCACAGTACCCACATTTTATATTGTCATGTCTACGCTATCCAGTCACGCAGCCATTACATACTATACTCTCTGCCTCTTCATCTTCCTTTTGTCCTTGTTCCACTAGCAGGTTTACAGTTAAACTTTACCACCAGCCCATATGTTGAGGTCTTTCTAGTCATTTTGTTTATCTGAAAAACTTTTTTTCCAATGGGTTCTTTAGGAAGGGCTATGGGAAGAATAATTCTAAAATTCTGGTATGTCAAATCACTTTATGTTCTTTACACCTAAAAGTGAGTTCTGCTGAATACGAATTCCTTGGTTCACATTTTCTTTCATTGTGCATTATAAATACATTACTCAAGAGTAGTTTACTTACAAGAGTGACTACTTACAAGAGTTTGATGATTAATCAATTTTCTGTCTCTTACAAGTTGTACGGACTTTTGGCTTTAAAGCTCAAAGGACATTTCTTTTTTCTTTGAAGTTCAGTAACTTTACAAGAATATGTCTTGATTTTGAACTTCTGAGTTGATATCCTCAGGTACAGTGTGCTGTTTCAGTTGAAGTTTCAATATTTTTAAAACTGTTTTCAAAAAAAGTTTTATTATGGTTATTAATTTTTAGCATTTGTTCTGTTCTTTTTCCTTTTTTTTTTTTTTTTTTTTGATGGGGGTGCTTCTATTACCTGTATATTGAATTGTTTTCTTTATCAAAAAAGTCACTTTTTTCAGTCTTTAAACTCATTATTCATGTATTTTAGATATAAATTCTTCTTTTTTACTTTCTCCTTCTCTTAAGTCAGTACTTTATATTTCTGCTTGCAGAGGTGCCCATCATAGACCCTGAGCAGCATTGCACTTGCTGGATATACCAACAATGCAGGACCCTGACTGCTCTGTACCCAGGCCATCTCTCAGGGATGTGTCTGCAGTGGGAACCCTTGAAGAATGAGGTAACATCTCCCCCAGGACAAAGAGCAAGCTTGCTTCCACTTATATACAAGTGGAAGATTCCTCAAGTTCAGTGTTACTCAGCTTCCACACAAACCCACAATGTGATAGCGATGAACTGAGCCACACCTATCTCACCCCAGGGGACTCAGGGAACCCAGGGAGTCAATGCAAATCAACATGGAGCTCTGGCTTCTGCTTTTGCTGTGAGTAATAGAGTCCTTTATTTCTGATCCTAAATTTTGATTCTTCCACCAGCATCCATGAAACAATACCAAGCTAGCCTGTTAGCTTGCAAGTAGGGCAAATCCGTAGCCCTCTAATAGTTCTTGACAGTTTGGGAGATGAGGATGAGATGGTAACAGAAATCATCCTTCTGGAAGATAGAGGACAAGGGCTCCCACAAGACAGGGTTAAGAGATATGGAAAGATTTCTTGGGATCCAGCAGCAAGTGCTCTCACACAAATTGGAGGGGTGGAGAGGTGGGCAGGATTGAGGTAAGGGAGCCCCCACCATCCTAGCTTTTTATATTAATTTTCTATTGCTGCATAACAAATTATCATAAATTTAGTGGCTTAAAACAACACAGCTTTATTATCTCACAGTTTTTATAAGTCAGAAGTCTGGGCACAGTGTGACTGGATTTTCTGCTCAGGGTCTCACTAGGCTGAAACCAAGATATTCAGGGCTATGGTTCTCATCTAGACTCCAGGATATAAAAACCCAGTCCAACAGCCCATGTGGAACTGAATCCTGCCAACCACTGTGTGACTGAGCTTGGAAGCAGATTCTTCCCCAGGTCAGCCGTAAAATGACTACCTCCTGGCCAACATCTTGATTACAGTCTGTGAGAGACTCTGAAGCAAAGGACCCAACTAAACCACACCCAGATTCCTGACCAATAGAAACTCTGAGAGAGGACATTTCATTGCTTCGAGACATTGAGGTTTGGGAAACTGGTTACACAGCAATACCTAACTAATACACTGGTTGAAAGCGCCAAGGACTGCAGGGCAAACTGCAGCAGCTCGCGTGCAGACAAAAAGAAAAAGCCCCAGATGCCGGGAGGTATGAGGAGGAGAAAGAGGCAGCACGATGGTGAAGCCAGGTGACAAGGATGGAGACAGGCCTCCTGCTTCTCCAGCCTCCCTGCACACCAGCCTTCTCCTCTTCCCTGCACACTCCACCCTCCTGACCAGAGAAGAACAAACTCCTCGCAGCTATGGTCACCCCAGAAGTGTGTGCATTAAACAGCTTGGTATTTTCCTGTAGGAAAATTATTCAAATGATAGAGTTTGAAGGGAATTTGCAGTGGAGCCCAAAAAACAGGCTGTGTTGGGAGCTGTGCAGCCAACTGTGGGCCACTCACTACCTGTAGGGCCCCACAACCCTAATGACTTCTCTGAGCTACAGAATCATGACTGATAATTTTGTCACTTGAAGCCTCTGGCTACAAAGAGGCAGCCTCCATCGCCAGACACCCCTTGGAGATTTGGACTTGTCATCTCCCTGACATAGCTACACCCTTTTTGAAAAGTAGCTGTTGACCTGCCGATGAGCTCTTATGAAAATTGGACACATGACCTAAGGAAGCCTTGTGACATTCTGGCCTAATATTCCCATTTTGGGGTGAGTCAGCTTAGACTCAATAACTAACCAATGAAATGGTATGTTCACAAATGCAGGTGGTCTGGCCTGAGTGACATCTCAGCTTTTCATGAAAAACTATCTCTACTCTACTGCCTGAAGTGAGCCTGCTAGCACAATGGACCCCTCGATTTACAGAGGGGTCCCCTCACTGTCTGGGCCTGGGTCACTGATGGTTCGCCAATGGTGTCCACTCCAGCTGTGCAAAACCAGAAGCATACATGGTTGCTCTGCGCAGCAGGCAAAGCTCAAGGCCCTTCTCATAGCTCTGGTCAATGCTGTCCTTAATGACCCTTGTTATATTTTTACTATTTGGGTGCTGTTGACAATGCCTTAGCCATCTTGTCTGCTACTTGGAAGACTAGAGACTAGGAATGTAAAGACACCCTCTTTGGGGATGCATACTATGGAAACAAACTGCAGTTGCTCATCAGACCATTTGGACCACTCATGCAAGTGCCAATGGTAAGGGCCCATTCTCTGAGGAGACCAACTGGAATCAAGATGCTGATAAAATTGTCCCAGCTGTCACGTGAATCATTGCACTGGACTAAATTATGGCAATGCCTCCACTGTCAGGGACTAAACACATAGTAAAGAGCTATATATGTTTCAGATGTAGAAGCTACCACTGCATGCCAGACTTCTTGGCCCAGCTGATTTGTCTCACAGGGAAAGAGCCCCATTACATGGGGCATTGACCCTGCCTAATTGTGACGGATTGTTCCATGTCACCTCGGCCCCCCTCTCAGGGCTATCGATGGTTTCCCACTGCTGATGACTGTTGGGAAATAAATAAACAGATAAAGACTCAAAGGAACGTGCCAATTCAGACGCAATCAGCTGATTTTAATATCGAACAAAGCAAATACCCTAAATGTATGCAGGTAGCCAGCAACCGGCTACAAAGCTCTATTTATATGGAATCAAAGTCACAGTTGTTATACAGCTATAAACAGCAGATATTCAGTTTGCACCAGTAGTTACATTGAGTTTACTTTGACATCTTGTTTTTCACAATTCTTTATTAGGGTAACTCTGACTCTTCATAATTCTTCATAATTCCTTGTATGTGCTTCATATGGTCGCCTTTGATAGTGTATCTTACACATGTGATTAGTCACATCTTTCAACATTCCCCAGTAAGGTTAGATTAAATTTAGTTTCCAAACAATCAATCTCCCTTTGACGCTATTTTCTAGTATCGAATTTCTCCTACAATTTGCATTGCAGTGTTAATTTATCTTTGAGCTATTCTTCATTTTCTACATATTCAACAAGTTCAAAACAATACACATAATAAAAAAATAGATTAATGCTTTAATATGGTACATAAAAGAATATTATCTTTACGTGAATAGCATTGGAAAATATTTCACCAGTTTGTAGAGTCAAAGCAGAGTATTGATTAGCTACTCATGAGAATTCATCATATAACATAAAATATATCCTTAATCACGTAACAGCTTTACAAATTGTTGATTAGAGTTGGTAGGTTATTTTACTAAGTGCTTTACAATTTGAGAGTTCTTATTTTACTTTTCCCCAGTTGATACCAAAGGAAAACGTGCTTCTCTACTCACAACACTTCTGACACTACATGCATGGGTTTGCTGCACCAAGCAATCCTCCAGTTCTCTGCAGACACCAATAGCATGTCTTAGAATTTAATTCAGTTCTGACACTAACCACCTGGAGTTAGTGCAGACCCCACGACTGCTCCCCCACTTTAGACACCAGTCACCAGAATTGGGTGCCCAGGGAACCCACACTTCTATCCAAATTGGCAACAAGTCAGGGATTCCCACAACCTCTCATCATGTTTGATAATCTGATACAATGGCTCGTAGAACTCAGGGACACCATTTACTTACATTTACCAATTTATTGTGAAGAAACAGATGAACAACATACATATATTGAGGTACACAGGGTGAGGTCTGGAAGGGTCTGGAGCTCAGGAGCTTCTGTACCTGTAGAATTGGGGTGCTCCACCTTCCCATCATGTGGCTGTGTTAACCAACCCAAAGCTCTCCAAACCCCATAGCTCAGGGATTTTTATGGAGACTTTATCACACAGGCATGAACGTTATTAACCAATCTCCAGACCCTCTCCCCTCCCTGAAGGATGGGAGGCAGGGCTGAAAGTTCCAAACTTCTAATCATGGTTTGGTCTTTCTGGGGACCAGCCCCCATCCAGGATCCCACCAAGAGTCACCTCATTAGAACAAAAGATGTTCCCACCCCCTCTCAGGAAATTGCAAGGGGGTTAGGAGCTTTGTCTCAAGAACGAGGGGCAGACATCAAATGCATATTATTATTTTTACCATACTTAACATGTAATCAACATTTGTGGCTTGGTAATCTAAAGCTTTAATTTGAATATTTTCTTATAGTCCCACTTCCCAAGTAATGTTTCCAATATAAGACACATATTTCCCACCAAGCCATCATTCAGAATTAAAGTTCAATTACGGGATATTCATTTCAGGGCACATAAGGAACTGCTAAACTATAAGAAACAGGGTCCAGCTTGTTTCAAACCTTGAGTACAAGCCTATCCAACCTGCCACATCTCACATCTCTCAATGAAAAACTGCCAAACTGCTTTCTGAAGTGATTGTACCGTTTTACATTCCTATCAGCAATGGATGAGTGTTCCAGTCACTCCACCTTCCTAACACTTGGTATTTTCAGTCATTTTCATTTTAGCTAGTCTAGTAGTTGTGCTGTGGTATCTCTTCCTAGTTTTAGTTGGCATTTCCCTGATGATTAATGTGGACCCTAAAGTGACCTCCAATGAGTCATGCCCTTGTGTAATCCTCTCCCTTTGAGCTGGCTACCCAAAGAACTCAGAGACCACTCTGATGCCCACAGACATTTAGGGCGGCCTGCCACCTCTTTGCACTGAGGCTTTGTTTAGTTATTCTTCCAGTCTCCTTTTATCAATCCAGGCATCTGTTGCTTTCAAATCAATCACGTTTTGTCTGTGCAGCTTTCTCTTCTCTCTGCTAGTCACAAAGTTTTGACCCTCCACATTGTAACACTTTTTGCTTGTCCTGCTGTCAAAGTAGCAGTAATTGGAGAAAAAACAGAGAACCTAATATTCCTGTGAATGACTATACCACCATTAATCCAGTCACCCCAAGTCAAAATTCTGCCACCACAAACACATCAAACACAAATATCCAATATTTACTAATTCTTACAGATGCTACCCACTAAAATCATCCCACGCTAACCTCTCATTCACCATCTTAACATCAAGCCCTTGTCATTTCTCACTCAAGTAAATGCAACAACATTCTTACACCTGCCTCACACCTGCCTTCCCCACGCCACAGATTTTTTGCCTTGCTAACTAGCAACACTGTTAAAACACTCCCGTGCAAAAAATCTGTGAGTGACTCCTCACTACCTCAGAATCAATCCTAAGCTCCTAGATGTGGAATCGAGGTCGTTTATAACGCACTCCCTTTCTCTTCGTCTTGATGTCCCACGCACGCCTTCCACTGAGCTTCAGAACTCCAGCCGCTGACAGTGCATTCAGCAGCCCCTGCTCTCAGCTCCGTTCCTGTGCATGTTCCTTTCCTACCTTATCCACGGGGTTAACTCCTGTGGTTTTGTTAATCAGTCAAATTCAATCTCCTCCCTACAGCCTTACTTTAAGGCTCTGGCCTAGGGCAGTAGTTCCAACTATGGACTGTCCTGTGCATTCTATTATGTGCTCATTATGTTGTACTATAACTACCTATTTTACTGCTTTGACCTTCCACTGACCCAGTAAGTCCCTTGAGGAGAGACAGTCTCTTACTTATTTCTTCCCAGTGGCCTAGCACACTGCCTGGCACACAGTCGGTACTCAGTAAATGCTAACAGAAGGAAGGAAGGAAAGAAAGGGGAGAGTAAGGGAGGGTGAAGGAAAAAAGAAAGGGAAGAAGGGACAGAAAGAAAATGGAAGGGAGAAAGGAAGAGAGACAGGGTGCCACGAGGCTCAGAACAGAGGCCCAAGTCCTAGGAGTTAAGAGATGGCTAGAGGTTCTGCAGACCAGAGCAAGGGTTGATGCACGTTTGTAGAGATTTCTGCAAATTTAAGCAACATGGGTCCAAGGACTAAACAGGAAACCTGGAGAAAATGTTATGTATTGAAATAAAGTGGGGAATCTACCCTGAAGAAATAATTCTACGTAGACATAAACACTATACAAAGCTCAAAAACTTTTTCAAATCTTTTATAGCAATAAATAAAAATCGTATACATTAGCATCAATCAGATCAGGGTAATGGCTGGTTCCTGTCTTTAGAATTTGTTGCACAGAGGTGAGTTATCGCAGCATTTGTATTCCACAGAAATATTGCCATTCAGGAGCCTCATAGGAATACACACGCTGCTACAATCTTGGTGTCCATAGGAAGTGTTACCTGCAGAAAGGCAGAGAAGAGGGCAAGTGAGGAGACCCCCAGAAGCGCAGGTTGCAGACACATGGGTGTGGGGCTCAGCATAACCTGGACCAGTGCTCAGCACATGCTGCTGAGTGAGTCAGTGGGTCAGTGCATCGACAAATTAATCAAGGAATATGGAGAACATGGCACAGTCCACCAGGACTCAGGCTCCCTGGTAGGGATGAGTATCTGCCTCCCTGTGTTGAGATGCCTGGAGAAGGGCCCCCTGGTGGCTCTCCTAGGACAGCTTGGGGCTCTGTGTGTTAGGGTTCAATCCACCTCCCACACCAGACAGGGATCACTAGACATTGCACTATCCACCCTCCCCCTTCCTCTCTCCTCACCCCTGTCCCCAGTTCCCAATGAGGCCACCACACTCAGGCCCTACTCACTGGAATTTGAGGAGCCCAATTCCAGTCTCCCTCAAACCCAAACAGAAGATCCCTGCTTCTCTCACAGGTCACTAGCCCAATTACCGGCCAGTGGCAGCCCAGTAACAGAACCAGAGGGCACTGCTTCAGTCATCGAAGGCAAAAACAAAGAAGCCTCCCACCTATGCTGCTCCTACTCCCACGGTTCCTGAGGAGCCACCTCCCTGGATCCTACTGCCACCCTGCATGGTCACTGGGGCCCAGGTTCCCATGTGGGTCGCATGGATGGTTCATCCCTCCCCACCCTGAACACCCACCCCAGCCCCAGCCTTTGGCTGGGGTCACCCCAGGAGACTTGTCAGCCCCGCCTACCTTCATAGACCTTGCTCAGCGAGCACTGCTGCCCGTCCTTGGTCTCGCAGAAGCTTTCCTCAGTCTCGCAAACCCCACTAGCATTGACTCGATTACACTGGTGACATCTGAGAGCTGGAAAGTCAGAACCAGCCTCATGAGGCTCTTTCCCGGCCCAGCCCCGCCTCGGTCAGGAGGGGGCGCTCGGCCTCTGACCCAGACGCAGCCTGAGTTCGGCCGGTCCCGCCACGTGCTCGGTGAGCGGAGCGGAGCGCAGTGCCCGGCACACAGCGTGTCCCCGCAGCCCGGGAACGCGCCGCGCTGCGGGGGAGGACGGCGAAGGGCTCGGCACCACGCCCGGGACGCTCCTCTCTGTCCTCTGGGCAGCGGCCCTCGTCGCTTGTCCTCACTGTCTGCAAAGAACCGTCCTCGCCTCCTCTCCACTCAAATGCAGGCGTCTCAAAGGAAAACCTGAGAACGTGAAAGCGGCGGCGCGGCGGCCCGAAGTGACAGCAGGAGGCGGAGGAAGAAAGGGAGGGGACAGAGTGTGGCCGAAGTGTGGGACGCAAAGGAGACAGGGAGGCCAGGGAAGGAGGAGACAGGGAGGCCAGGGAAGGAAAAGAGGAGAGTGGGGCAGGTGGGCTGTGGCCGTCACCTCTAAAGCGAAGCTGACGTCCCTGCCCCTGGCTCCTCACCTCCCCATGGCCCAGGAATCCACAGCCTCCTGGGTGGGTCTCCTCACCTAGACCAGTCCCCACTGTCCCCAGGGGCTTACCTTGCAGGAAGCCCATCAGCAAGGAGAGGGCCAGCAGCAGCAGCAGGTGCTTCCCCATCTCGTGAGACCCCAGGACCAGGGAGCAGCGGGAGGCAGGACTGAGCTGCAGGCAGCCAGCCCTGGAAATCCAGGCTTTATAACCCCAGGCTGGGAGGGACAGCCAATGGGAGCCCAGGGCAAGGACTGTGCTTCTGCAGGAGACAGTGAGCAGAGGGCCTGGGGGAGCCCTGGAGGTCCTACCTGGGTCACTGGCTCTGCTCCCCTTCACTGGCCCTAGCAAGCAAGCCTTGTACTTTCATGGCTTCTTTCCGTCTCATTGTTCCTAGCTTTTAAATGGGGGAATAATGTCTGCATTACTCAGCCAAAGAGTTGGTGAGACCAGGTGAGCTGATGAACCTGGAGAGGGGAGACAACTATGCCATGATCTTCATACTCAAGGAGACTACAGCCCTGATCATGGTGTGAGCCCAGATATTTAAATTTCCTGATTCCATGGGAATGGATATGTGCCTGGATTGTTGCCAAATAAAGCACTTAACCCAAAGTAGCAGACTTGGGTCTATCCTCCAGGCTGGCTGAGGTCCACGCTGGACAGAGATTCCTATTTGTTTATACACTTGAAAAACAGGATTGTAAAGTTCTGATCTCAAGAAAAAGTTTGGTAGCTGTGGCTTCAGGCTCCTCTGCAGTCCGAGGCACACCCCCGAACCTGGGTCCACTCTTGCTCAAACATGGAACTTCAGGAATCCATGGACTCCCTCCCCTTCTGCACCTTCTCACTGAGCTTTAAAACTGGAAACCCACAGAAATGGAGACTTACTCTGCAGAAGTATAATTATTCCCCAGCCCAGCTCTTAAGTCAGAGGGTTGTGTCACCTACCCCACGAAAAACAATGTGGCATTGACTGAGAGCTTGCTGTAGGCAAAGCACTTGACCAGTATTATTCCATTTGATTCTCACACAGCAGCCTCTGCGGTAGTTGTCATTATCGCCATTTTATTGGTGAGAAAACAGTCTGGCTAAGGTGGCAAAGGTGACTGGTGGATTCATACCCAGCTCTGCAGACTGCATTGACTCTGTCTCTCTGACAGCGGAACCCAAGTCTTGATAGGTCCCAACAGCCTCCAAATTGGTGTCCAAAGACCAGAGGACAAGACACCTGCTTCTAGAGATGTCACCTGAGGCTCCCTCTGACATAGAAGTTCCCTTCCACCAGCCCCACATCATGAGCAAGAATGGACACATGTCAGCAGAAATAGTTTTCTAAAATCACTATTTTACTAAATGGTTGCAATGAGACTCCAATTTACCTCTAATCCTGGAATGCTCTGGATTGGGAGAGAGGAGGGAGCACTGCTACTTAGCCCAGCTGTAGAGCATTCTCTGCTCTCCACTCCCCGGACCTTCTCTCGGATCCCCCTTGCAGAGGGCCCAGTTGTCCGAGCTCCCCAAGGCCAGAGATTGACCTCAGCTCCTGTTCACTGTCCTTCCTGCAGTGGAAAAGACAGACAAGACCCATTTTAGCCTGTGGGAGTGTTGAGGGGCTCAACACTGTATTGTGCATGAGTTGGGGACATCAGAATCGCAAGACGGAGAAGCACACATCATTTCAATAAATTTATTAATGTAGTTAATGTAATACACTTGACAAAAGATAAAACCTGATTGCTTTCTTAGCACAAAGTGCACAGGGTAAAGTTTGACAAAATCATCTCAGCACATGGGGACCTCAGAAAGCAGTCAGTCCCCTGTCAACCACATCAAGGAGGTTTATAGAGAGTGTAGTAAGATTTTACATGTTTGCTGAAAACTGGTGTGCATTATTTAAAGATTAAGGAAGTGCTGATGGGAATGAGGAGGAGGCAGTAATTCAGTTCTTCCCAGGCTGATGCAGTCTCAGCCCACACAGCACATGAGCCTCGTTAAGGAATGAGCTCCTCATTCAGCTCTGATCCCCGAAGACAGTATCTCCCCAGATCCACTCCATAAGGTCTACAGTCCCCATTGCAACTCCCACACCCCTGATACAGCCAGGACCCCTTGCTGATACCCTGAAATCTCCCAGTCACACCTTCCCCCACTCCTGAGTACAGGCAACCAGACAACTTGGAGATCCTCCTAGCCAGCCCTGTGTGGCTCCATAAAACTCCTCTACAATCCTCTTCTCTATTGTATGGAGTAAAGAACAGTTATGTACTGTGGGAACTTCCTGGGATATTAGTTTGTGTGCTGTTTTCTAATTGTCCTCCCTACCTTGAACTACAAGGTGGCCTGACTCCCTGGCAGACTCCCAGGAGAATGGGAGCAGGATTGGCTGTGGATGCACCCAGTGATGGCACAGCCTTGGACATTCATCTCAGGAAGCATTTCGTGGCAAGAGCTACACTGGGCACAAAGCTGGCAGAACTGCAGGGCTTCCAGGGGCTGCAGATGCTCATATAAAGGAAACTGATAACCTTTATCAGTAACCAGTGAGGACAGAAGACTATGAACATTGGTGCCAACTATTAGAGCAAATTATCGTTCCTCCTCTGGCTTTCACCACAGAAGAATTCCCAGTATTAGTTTTAAAAACATGTGTCAGTTGTCAGACAGGAGCTCCTGCGCTGAAGGGGTTTGGAAGGCTTAAGTGTCCTGAGATGAAGTTGGATGTCAACTTTTCCCAGGTTACAAGTACATGGGTTTAACCCAGATGTGTGCTGGTGAATGTTTAACAACTGGCTTGTGGGGTGAGGGAGGGTGGGGAGAGTCCTGATTTGTAGCATTTGCAGATTTCCATGGGTGGATGGCAACTCCAAGCTGCCACCCTGCCATGACTGAACAGGGGCGTTGACAAGAGCAGCAGCACAGGCTTCTGTAGAACTTCCAGCCACGGATGCAGTGGAACTAAGGAAGCTCGAGAGCCCAGACGGTAGGAAAACAGTGAAATCATTAATAAGGGATGGGGTTTTGAGTATTGATTATCCTTGTTCCTGACATAATTTGTCAGTTTCTGTAAGTTCACTTTTAATAATCGTGGTGTTCAACAAGCAGCTGATGAACTTCCTGAACCCCCAATAGCTGGCTCTCCTACGCCAGCACGAGCCCAGCACCCACTGGTGGAGCCACGGTTGTGCTCAGCTGGTCACGTGAAAGGTAGAAATTGCTCTGTCCCTTTACTCACACAATTCCCAGTAATAGAATCACTCGTCCTATCTCTGACATCATTCATCACAGAGACAATCTATGTGGATGGCCAAGCAGAAGATTTTCCCTCCTTCGAGTAGGTCTTTCCTTTTCAGGGTTTATGAAAGATAACAATGGAGAACATGTTGTCTCAAAAGCACCGTGCAGGAGTGTCTAACCAGCTGTTTGCATGCTGTACTATTGGCAGGCACATGAAGCCATGTTAGCTTAGCTGGCAAAGCCCTGATCTTGGAGATCTTTACTTGGAATTTCTGCAAAAGACTGAGAGGACCCCGATGGCTCCGGATCCTTATGAAGACCTCACTGACTATGAAACTCTGGACCTTGACGACAACCACTCTGAATCTTCCCACAAAGAAATACTGAGGTGAATGTCAGAACACCCTGAGTGAGTTTTACCCTGAGCCCCACAGCAGCACTCATGCAAATTTACCCCTCATCCTATACTCTGTGAAACATGGCTTGTGAGTCTTCTATTCCCTACTATCCCTCCCTTCTCTTGAGTTTATGTGGTAATCTATAATTAAAAACAAATTATAGACAATAAAAATATTGTGTAAGTTTCCTGGTGTTTTTAGTGGGAAAGAAAGTCTTTAAAAAAAAAAAAAACCCTCAGCAAATTTGCTTCGAAATAATCTTGAGGAGAGGGAGAGGTTAGAGCAGTGAGTGGGGGATAGAGATAAGATTGGTCATGTCTGCATAATTGTGGAAGCTCTATGATAGGTACATGAGGATTCTCTCTGCTTTTGTATGTTTGAAATTTTCTGCATTAAAAAATTGGGGGGTGTGGGGGGATCCCTATTTAGAAAGTCTACATGATCAATGCCTTATTTAAAATGGCTTCAGGAATGGTGGAGAAGTCTTCTTTCTACTCTGTGGATACATTAAGGCATATTTAGTAGCATAATTGCTCCCTAATTTTACAGTCTCCTACACCCAGGACTGGCTTCATGAGCATCGCACAGGGCCCCACACCCAAGAGGACTCTTGGTTTCATGCTCTGCTCTTGATGTCTTGAAAGTCTTAATAATTTTTAACAAAGGCCCCACAACTTCGCTTTGCACCAGATCCCACAAATGATGTCTCCTGCCCTGCCTAGACATCATTTTTCAGTCCCCTTAGGAGCATCACCATCTTAAATATTAAAAGATATTAAAGAGCTTGGGCCTCTAAAAGCAAGTTTGAGAATGGTCCCTTTCAGGAAGAGCTGGGGCATCCCTCAGTCCAGGCTGCTGGCTCCAAACAGACAGTTCCTCCCATTCTTACACTCTTTCCTACGTGGTGAATATACTAACAAAGAACGTTCTTTCTCCTCTTATTCTTAGCACATGTGACGGTAAGAGTGACACACTACAGTATTTGGCCCTGGAGCACAGGCAGTCCCTGCATTTGATTACAGCTGCAGAGTCAGGACACTGGCATCTGACAGTGACCCCCTGAGGTGTGTTCACAACAAGGCAACTTCTGCATGACTGGCATGTAGATCTGGTCACTGTGAGAGGCCATACCATGGTGTCCCTGCCTGGCTTCCCATAAGAGGAATCACAATATTGACTTTATCATGTATTGAAGCAACCATTACTTTGTAGGACTGCTCTCTTGGAAAGAATTGGAAAGCAAGCAAAAACACCCGTCCCATTCACATTCCTGACATGCTAACTGTGTTTGTCTCAACAATATTTGCTAGATACTGAAGGCATCATGGGGAGGAGAAAGGTAGGCAACAATACCTGTTACCATGTCTATAGGGTCTGAACTTGACTGTGAGCACTCTTCTGAGATGTCCCTCTGCTTTCTGACCACTGCTGCCTTTTGAGGTAATCTTGTGGCACCAGCAATAACAGTGCCTGTGTTTGAGGACTTCAGTTCTGGCTCCTCCTGATCTCTCTGAAGCTTCTTCTATGAAATTGTCCTTTGTCCATTTCTTGCTCTCTGTGTTCTTGGATGTGATCACAGCTGCTTCACTCAGCTCCAATCCAGCTCTTGTGCCTTCTTGGATTTAGCTTCCTGGAGGACAGTTACAACCACTTTACCCTCCTGCCCAAAACTCTTCACCTCTTTCACCTACTAGGTACCAACTCCACAAACTGGCATTCAAGACTCTTCCCCAGAGGTTAGTTAATGGACACAAAATTACAGCAAGATATGAAAAATATGTTCTGGAGGTGTATAGTAGTGCTAGGCATCTGTAATTAATAATTCATTATTTGTTCTCAAATGGCTTGAAGAGACAAGACCAAATGTTCTCATCACAATGCAGGCCAAGTTGAGAGATTCTGCATGTATAAAATACACACCAGACTACAAAATTTTGGTGCAATTAAAAAAACAAGAATGTAAAATATCTCACTAATAAATTTCACACTGATTACATGTTGGAATGATATTTTGGTTATATGAGGTTACATAAAATATATTATTAAATTTTTTGAGGGCTGGCCCTTGGCTCGCTTGGGAGAGTACAGTGCTGATAACACCAAGGCCGCGGGTTTGGATCCCTATATAGGGATGGCCGGTTAGCTCACTTAGGAGAGCGTGGTGCTGACAACAAGTCAAGGGTTAAGATCCCCTTACCAGTCATCTGTTAAAAATTTTTTTTTGAATATTTGCCTTTAAATAAACGAGCATCAGTTATCTGATAAATTTATTTATGTGGGAATCCTCACACCCAAGTGAGGTTTAATTAGCTGTTAAATTCAATTCTGTGTCCCTGTCAAGATCAGTTCTGTCAAGTTAGCACCATTCTCAAGAACCGCCTTCTCAGTACATGCTGCTTCTCTCTGCTTGTGAAGCAGTGCTCAAAATGCAGTCAGACGGCAGACTCAGTTTTCACCTGGATATAATCTCAACTCCTCCTAGCTACCTGGTGTGGATGGTTGACTAATTAGATGAAAAACAGCCTGATAAGAATCCTTTCAGCTTCCTGATCACGTGTACCATGTGGCTGTACCTTCACCATGCTTACCACAAAAGCTGACACACAGTAGATGCTCAGTAAGTAGTTGCACTGATGAATTATAAACATTGTTATTCTTTAGGAAAGCTGAAGTCCAGTCCCTGAAAGAGGCAGGGATGCCAATGTTTTTTCTCTCTCTCTTTTTAATTGAGACCTATTGATTATGCATATTTGTGGGGTGCAGAATCAAATATCAATGCATGTATACAATGTGTGATGATCAAATCAGGGTAATTAGTACATTTATCATTGCAAAACTTAATCATTTCTTTATGATGAGGACATTCAATCTCCTCTCTTTTAGCCACTGGATAACATGGAGTAAATTATAGATGCTTAGCTCAACTGTACACCCACAGAACTTAATTTCCCTATCTAGATGTTTTCTGTCCATTAACCAACCTCTCACTATCCCCCCTCCTCTCCCTTTCCCACATTTAGTAACCAGGTTCTGCACTCTCCTTCTGAAAGTTCAACTTATTGTTGTTGTTTCCTTTCTCTTTTTCTCTTTTCTTTGTTTCTTTCTATCTTTCCTTTTTAACTTCCACTTATGAGTTAGGACCTGTGGCATTTCTCTTTCTGTGCCTAGCTCATTTTACTTAACATAATTTTCTCCAAGCTCATCCATGTTGCTGTGAACAACAACATGGGTCAGAATTTCATTCTTTTTTATGATTGAGTGATATTCCATTGTGTATATATACCACATTTTCTTTATCCAATCATTTATCAATGGATATTTAGGTGCATTTTCCCTCAAGTTTGCAGATCCTGAAAGGCAATGCAGATGTCTATTTAACATTGTAACTTCCACAGTGCCCTACCTAAAAGGGATGCTTAGCCATTTGATAAAATCCAACACCCCTTCATGATAAAAATGCTCAACAAATTAGGTACAGAAGGAATGTATCCCAACACAATAAATGTGTCACGATATGTGACAAACCCACAGCTAGTATTAAACTGAACATACAAAAATTGGAGGTTTTTCCTCTAAGATTTTGAACAAGACAAGGATGCCCACTTTCTCCACTTTTATTCAACATAATATGGAAGTGCTAGCCAGCACAATAAAGCAAGAAAAGCAATAAAGGCATTCAAATCAGAAAGGAGGAAGTCAAACTATTCCTATTTGCAGATGACATGATACTAGTCATAGAAAACCTTAAAGACTACACCAAAAAACTACTAGAACTAATAAATGAATTCAGTATAGTGGCAGGATACAAAATCAACACACAAAAATCAACAGCCGTCCTATATGCCAACAATGAAATAGTGGAAGAAGAAATCAAGAAAGCTATCTCATTCACAATAGTTATCCAAAAAAATGAAATACCTAGGAGTAAATTTAACCAAGAAGATGAAAGACCTCTACAATGAGAACTACAAAATATTGACAACAATTGAAGAGGACAGAAATAAGTGGAAAGATAGCCCATGCTCATGGGTCAGAAGAATTAATATCACCAAAATTTCCTTATTACCCAAAGCAATCTACACATTCAACCCAATCCCTATCACTCCACTTAGGGAGCTAAAAAAAAATGAACAAGTAATGAAAGAAAGAGAGAAAGAAAGAAAGAATCAACGATCACAATGATACAGATCTTTCAAAAGGAGACAAGAGAACTGAGGTTACCAGAGGTGAGAAAGGGAGAGGAGGAAAGAAGGAAGCAAGAAATTGGTAAAGGGTCACAAAGAATGATTACACTGTGTAATGATGTATATACTAATTATCCTGATTTGATCACATGTTATACACAGGTATCAATCTTCAACTCAGTACACCACGAATATGTATAATAAATTATGTTTATATATGTAATGAATAAACACTAAGAAAAATTTGTCACCACCATACCTGTCTTAAGGGAATAACTAAAAAGAGATCTCTAAACAGAGAGGAGATGATAAAACATAAAAGCTTGAAACATCATGAAAGAAGAAAGAATATAAAAAGCAAAAATATTCATAAAACCATAGATTTTTCTTTCCTCCCTCCTGTTTTTTCTAAGTTATTTTTGATGGTTGAAGCAAAAATTATAGCACTGTATGATGTGGTTCTAAACATATGTAGGAAAAGTGTTAAAGATAATTATATTATGGGTAGGAGAGATAAAGAAACCTAAATCAAAGTAAGGTTTTTACACTTCACTAAAAAGTAATGAAGTGATCATACTAGTAGTCTGTGATAAAATACGTTTATAGGCAATACCTAGAACAAACATTAAAAACCTATGCAAAGAAATTTATTCAAAGTATTATGGAGAAATCAAAGTGGAATTCTAAATGTTTTTCAAGTAACCCACAGGAACACAGGGGAAAAAAACAGTAACAAAAATTAAAACAAACAAAAAGAAAAAATAAAATGGCAGACTTAACCCCTACTATATCAATATTGCCTTAAACATAAATGGTCTAAATATACAAATTTTAAAATACAGTGCAACTATATGCTCTACAAAAAGCTCACCTTAAATATAGCATCATGATCTAGTTGAATGTAAAAAGATTGGAAAGGATATATCATTCAAACTTTAATCAAAAGAAAGAAGGAAGAGCTATGTTAATATCAAATAAGGTAGACTTCAGAACAAAGAAAATTATGACACACAGAGTGACTTTATACAACGACAAGAGTCAATTCACCCAGAAGACATAGCATTCATAAATGTGTATGCACCAAAACACAGACTTGCAAAATACGTAAAGCAAAACTGGTAGAACGGAAAAGAAAAATAGAAAAATTCGCAATTATATCTCATACTTCAACACTCTTCTCTCAAGAGTTGATAGAACTAGAGAAAAAATTATCAAAAATATAAAAGATTTCAATAGCATCAGACAACATTATCTAATTGGCATCGATAGAATACTCCATTCAACAATAATAGAATAGACATTCTTTTTAACTGCCCAGTGAACACACACCATATCATAGGCCTAAAACAAACCTCAACAAATTTAAAGGAACTAAAATCATGCAGAGTATGTTTTCTGACCACAACAGAAGCAAACTAGAAATCATTAACAGAAAGACAAAAGAAACACCTACATGTACTTAGAAACTTAATTATACACTTCTAAATAATCTGTGAAAGAAACAGAAAGTATCAAGAAAAATAATGAACTACACTGAACTGAGTGAAAAGGAAAATACACATATTAACATTTCTGGTAGTGTGATACCACTAAGATGGCTGACCATCTTAGATGATGGATGATCTCCAGTATCACGCCCCCCACAAGAAATCAAATAGCAGCTGTTAAAGCACAATACTGCCATCCTGAGCCCACTAGAACTTGGGGGAAGAAGAGGAGAGATCCGTTGAGTCCAAGAACATGTGAGAAGCCATGGCAGTCAAGAGGAAGGATTACTTTGAACAGTTCCCGGCTGCTTTTTGGGTCTGCATGGCACAGCACACAGAGCCAGGAGAGAGTTAGATGATATATTCAAAGTGATGAAGGAAAAGACTGTTGGCCAAAAATTCTGTATCCAGAATTCTGATTGTGAAATATGAAGAAGAAATACAGACTATCCTAGACAAACAAAAGGTAACAAAATTCATCAGCACTGGATCTGCCTTATAAGAAATGCTAAAGGGAGTTCTTCAGTCTGAAAGATGTTGAAGTGTAAAAAAAAAATGTGAAGGTATAAAACTCACTAGTAAAAAAAGTGTGCAGACCAATTCAGAATACTCAAAAGCTTTAAGGGTGGTTAATAAACTACTTAAGTCTTTAGTATAGACACTAAATGACAAACTCATTAAAAATAATACCAAATACAATAACTTTATAAGAAATACCAATGCTTCACAAAAATTCTTCCAAAAACCAAAGAGGAGAGAACATTCTTTAACACATTCTATAAGATTAGTATTATCCTGATATCAAGATCAGAAAAACATTTCACAAGGAAGAGAAAAACCAAACTACTGCACATCGATATATCTTCTGAATACATACGCAAAAATCCCGAATAAATTACAAGCAAATGGCATTCAAAAACATTTTAAAAGAATTCTGTACCATGACAAAGTTGAATTTATCCCAGGAATCCAAGGTTAATTTAACATAAAAAAAAAAATCAAAGTAATACATCATGTTAACAGGGTAAAGGACAAAAACCATATAAAGATACTCAACCTGATAAAGGGCATCTATGAAAAAGCACATGTAACGTGAAAGACTAAGTACTTTTTACCTAACATCAGGAACAAAACAAATATTTCTGTTCTCACCACTTTTATTCAACAATGTGCTGGAGGAAATCTAGCTGGAACAATTAGACAAGTGAAACAAAATGCATCCAGAATAGACAATAAGTTAATTTATCTCTATTTGCAGATAAAATAATCTTCTATACAGAAAATGTTATGCACTAAAATTCATTAGCACTAATAAACAAGTTCAACAAGTTTGTAGGATACATGATTAAGAAACTAAAAGCAAATATATATTTTTATGGTAGCAATGAATAATCTGAAAATGAAATAAAAATAATTTATTTCATTTACAGTAACATCAAAAAAGAATAAAATACCTAAGAATAAATTTAACAAAAAATACAAGATTTGTACACTGAAAACTACAAAACATTGAAAGAAATTTTAAGAGATTTAAATATACAAATGAAAGAAAGGCCATATTCATAGATCAGGAGACTTAATATTGTTAAGACGGCAATGCTCCCAAATTGATCTACAAATTCAGTGCAATCTCTTTCAAAATCAAATGTTCTTTTCTTTTAAAATTGACAAGCTAATCCTAAAATTCATATGAAAATACAAGAGAGTCATATATCCAAAACAATCTTGAAGAAAAAGAGCCAAGTTAGAGGACTCACATTTCTCAATTTAAAATCTGACTGCAAAGCTGCTGTAATAGAGACAATGTGGTACTGGCATAAGGATAGACATACAGATCAACAGAATAGAATTAAGTGTTCAGAAACAAGCCCATACATCCAAGGTCAACTGACTCTCAACAAAGGTGTCAAGACCATTAAACGGCAAATAACACTCTTTTCAACAAATAGTGCTGAGACTAATGGATACCTACAAGCAAAAGAGTAAAGTTGGACTCCTACCTCCCACCATATTAAAAAATTAATTCAAAACATCCAAAGACCTAAATGTAAGAGTAAAGAACATAAAACTCTTGGAAGAAAACATACAGATAAACTTTCATGACCTTGGATTTAGCAAGGAATTCTTAGATATTACTCAAAGCACTAACGACAAAGGAAAAAAAATAGATAAATTGGACATCATCATAATGAAAACTTTCATGTCTCACAGAACACCATAAAGAAAGTGAAAAGAAAACCAACAGAGTGGGAGTAAACATTTGCAAATTATATATCTGAAGAGGGTTCAGTCTCCAGAATATGTAAATAAATCTTACAACTTATCAACAAAAACAAAAACCCATGTAAAAAATAGGCCAAGAATTTGAATATACATTTCTTCAATAATATAGAGATGGCCAACAAGCATATAAAAAGATGTTCAACATCATTGCTCCTTAAGAAAATGCAAATCAGAACCATAATGAGATACCATTTCACAGGCACTGAGATGGCTAGAGTCAAATAGTCAGATAATATTCAGTGTTGGCAAGAATGTGGAAAAATCAAAACCTTCATGCACCACTGCTGGTAGGAATGCGACATGGTACAGCCACTTTGGAAAACAGCCTGACAGTACTCGAAGAAATTAAACAGAGGTACCATATGATCTAGCAATTCCACTCTGAGATATATAAACAGTAATGAAAACATATGTCCACAATGAAATTTGCACAGAAATATTTACAGCAGCATTGTTTGTAATAGATGAAAGTGGAAACAACTCAAATGTCCATGAATGAATGAATGGATAAAGCAAATGTAGTATATCCATACAATTGAATATTATTCAGCCATCAAAGGAATGAAGTACTGACACCTACTACCACAAGGATAAACCTTGAATATATTATGCCAAGTGAAAGAAACCAGTTGCAAAAGACCACATACTATATAATTCCATTCATATGAAGGTCCAAATTAGAAAAATCTATAGAGACAGAAGGAAAATTAGTGGTTGCCTAGGGCTGGGGGCCCAGAGAATGGGAAAATGAGGGAGTGTTAGCTAAAGGCTATGGAATTTCTCTTTGAGGTGATTAAAAATTTCTAAAATTGACTGTAGTGATGAATACACATATTTGTGAATATAAAAACCATAGAGTTGTATACTTTAAATGGGCAAATTGTGTGTGAATTGCATCTTAGCAAAGCTGTTTAAAATAAGAAAATTGGTAAGAATATGGTTGACCTGAACAGTGCTATCAATTTGATCTAATTAGTCTTTATAAATACTCCATCCAACAAAAGCAGAATACACATTCTTCTCAAGCTTCCATGACACATTTACCAAGATAGATAACATTCTGGGCCATTAAATGTACCTAAACAGATTTATAAGATATCAATTATATAAAGTATATTGTTCTCAGATCACAATGGAATTAGACTGTAAATCAATAACAGAAAAATAGCTGGAAAATCCTCAAATACTGAAAATTAAGCAAAACCTTTCTAAATAACATATAGGTCAAGAAAGAAGCCTCAAGAAAAATTTCAAAGTATTTTGTACTAAATTAAATTAAAATATCAAATTGTTTGAGATGCAAGAAAAATAGTGCTTAGAAGGATATTTGAAAAGTCAAACTGTACTTATTTGCTAATGACATGATCTTATATAGAGAAAAACCTATAGACTCTACAAAAAAACTCTTGCAGCTGATTAACAATTTCAGTAATGTTGCAGGATACAAAATCAACACCCCAAAATCGATGGCATTTTTAATCTCTAATAACAAACTAGCAGAAAAAGAAATCAAGAAAATAAGCCCATTTGCAATAGTTGCCAAAAAAAAAAAAATACCTAGGTATCAATTTAACCAAGGAGGTGAAAGATCTCTACAATGAGACCTACAAAACACTACTGAAAGAAATTAAAGAGGACACAAAAATGTGAAAATACATACCATGCTCTTGGATAGAAAGAATTAACATCATGAAAATGTCCATTCTACCCAAAGCAATCTACAGATTCAATGCAATCCCCATCAAAATGCCAATGACATTCTTCACAGAAATAGAAAGCAATCCAAACATTCATATGGAACAACAAAAGACCCAGATTAGCCAAAGCAATCCTAAGCAAAAAAAATTTTTTAAATTTTAAAAAAGCCAGAGGCATAACACTACCTGACTACAAATTATATTACAAAGCTACTGTAACCAAAACAGCATGGTACTGGAATAAAAATAGACACTCAGATCAGTGGAAGAGAATAGAAAACCTGGGAATCAACCCTCATACTTACAGCCAGGTGATCTTTCACAAAGGCAGCAAGAACATACACTGGAGAAAAGACTGTCTCTTCAATAAATGGTACTGGGAAAGTTGGACATCCATATGCAGAAAAATGAAACTGGACCTGTAACTCTCACCATATACCAAAATCAACTCAAAATGGATTAAAGACAAATATAAGACTTGAAACCATAAAATTACTAAAGAAAAGTATAGGGGAAACACTCCAGGTAATAGGACTGGGCAAAGACTTTATATAATCTCATTCATATGAAAATACAAATTGGAAAAATATATAGAGACAGAAAGAAAAGTAGTGGTTGTTTAGGGCTGGTGGCAACAAGCACCAAAAGAAAAAATAAATAAATGGGTTTATATCAAACTAAAAAGCTTCTGCATGGTGAAGGAAACAATCAACAGAGCAGAAAGACAACTTACAGAATGGGAGAAAATATTTGCAAACTATATATCCAACAAGTGATTAATATCCAGAATATACAAAGAAATCAAACAACTATACACTAAAAAAACAAATAATCCAATTAAAAAATGGGCAAAGGAGATGAATAGACACTTTTCAAAGGAAGACATACAAATGGCCAACAGGTACATGAAAAAATGCTCAACATCACTAGTCATCAGGGAAATGCAAATTAAAACTATATTGAGATATCATCTCACCCCAGTTAGACTGGCCATTATTAAAAAGACCAAGAATAACGAATGCTGGTGAGGATGCAGAGAAAGGGGAACTCTTCTGCACTGTCGGTGGGACTTTAAATTAGCAGAGCTGTTATGGAAAACAATACAGAGTTTTCTCAGGCAACTACAGATAGAGCTACCATGTGATCCAGCAATCCCCCTTCTGGGTATATATCCAGAGGAAAGGAAATCATCATGCCAAAGAAATACCTGCACTCCCATGTTCGTCACACCTCTGTTTACAATAGCCAAGATATGGAACCAACCTAAATGTCCATCAACAGATGATTGCATAAGGAAACTGTGGTATATATACACTATGGAATACTACTCTGCCATAAAAAAGAATGAAATACTCCCATTTGCAACAACATGATGAACCTGGAGAAACAGTTTGAGTGAAATAAGCAAGGCACAGAGAGATAAATACTGCATGTGCTCACTCATATGTGGGAGCTGAGAGAGAAAGGAAGGAAAGACAGACCACAGTAGTGCTGTGATCCAGCAGAGGGAGAGAACATTCCTAGGGCTACAAAGTGGAGTGGGGGGGAGAGGGGGAAGGGGAAGGAGGTTGGGGGACAATTGGGTGGGGACAAAGGGTACAAAAGTAATTTCTGGTAATGGGTATGCCCCCAGTATGAATCTGCCCCTCACATCATGGGCAGGAGGGGTGACAATTCGCTTTGTATCTCATGAATATTCTCAATAAATAAAAAAACAAATAAATTTTAAAAATAAATAAATTTTATTTCAAGGAAAAAAATGAAAAAAATAAAAAATTTTTAAAAAAACAGTTCTAAAATAAGAATGTTTATTAAAAACAAACCAAAGCCACCAGAGATGAGAAAGGGGGAGGAGCGGGAGTAGGAGCTAGGGAGAAATTGGTAAAGGGCCACAAAAAAGGTTTAAATTGTGTAATGATAAAACAAAAAAAATAAGCAAATTTTTAAAAGTTCATTAAAAATAAATGAGAATAAAATCTTAAAAAATTTCTGAGCCTTGGGCCGAGCCTGTGGCACACTCAGGACAGTGCGGGGCTGGGAGCACAGTGACGCTCCCGCCGCGGGTTGGGATCCTATATGGGAATGACCGGTGCACTCACTGGCTGAGTGCAGGTCACGAAAAAGACAAAAAAAAAAAAAAAAAAAAAATTTCTGAGCCTTAGTTTGAATGACTCAACTTCAAACAATATTTCTTTGAGTAGAATCAAGTTTTCTTTTTTCACTCTGCTTCTGATTTTTCTACTAATATGACCTTTATTTTATGAATTTCCTATCCCCATATAATATATATATATATGTATGTATGTATGTATGTATGTATGTATGTATGTATGTATGTATGTATGTATGTATGTATGTATATTCATGATACTCCTGGCTTTGACTTGCTTTCTATCACCCTGATTACATGGCACATTTAGAGCTTTGGCTTTGCACGTAATTGATTTGTTTTCTGAGATGCCAGGTGAAATTCCTAGGAGACATGGTCTCCTTGGCTCAGCTCATCATTTCAGGTGTCATTCATACAGATCTGCTGCTAGTCTATACATCTGTCTACACCTGAGTCAGGTGTCTACTGTAGTGCAAAGTCAGGGGCCATGAGTTCATGTGGTACGGGACGTGCTACACAGGGGCTGAGGGCAGCACCGATTCCCTTAGAAGGAGGTTTGCAGGACACAAGCAAGGAGGGTGGAGGCTAGTGGCCTGCTTTCCTTCCACGTACCCATTCTCTGCCTTATTTGGCAGCCACTGTTTTAACTTTAACACATTTGTGGATGTTGTTCTTATTTCTTACAAAGTTATCCAAAAATGTACTGTCTACGTTCCACATTATTAAATTCCTACTGAAGGATGATTAAGCAGTCAGCTTCTGCTAGCACAGCTCTGGGGAAACTCTGTTACTCTCTTGCTAACAACTCATGGCTGCACTCTTCTCCTGAGAATTGCCCCCAGCCAAGAGCAGCTCCTCACCTGCAAGTGACTGGGAGATTTGCCCTGTCCCCAAGGGTGTCCCACAGCCAATGGTTGACCAGAATTCATATCTCAGGTTCTGCTTCTAAGGAACCAGACTGAAGACAGTTACACAGTGTTCAGTTATACAGTGTTCCCCACAGGTCAAATCTTCCTCTTCATGCATAGGTCCTGCAACCCCTGAAAACAGCGGATTCAGTACTTGTGGCATCCACCTTCGGCAGCACAGCCTGCTCTATCTCATCTGCCTCTTTCAAGGTGTTAGCCAAAGTCCCAAGAACGATGCTGGTACTGTTTGGGTACAAATAGGAAACAGCAACTCAGTAAGTATTTTGACAAGTTTTATTTACTCGGGTTTGTGCAGGAATAAGAAAACCACTGGAGAGTTCAGGAACCTGGAGCACGAGGAGGTTCAATGGTTTCCACTCCCAGCCTGTAGGAACGAAGTGCCGAGGATGTTTCTGGAACTGAGAAGAGGGTGTGTTGAGCAGTGATGTTGTATTGGGGCATAGCCAGCCCAAGGCCGTGTCCTATGCAGGGAACCAGGAAACAAAACACTGTGACCTCATGCTACTCCCCTCTACTGATCTGCAGAAGCTACACATGGGTCATTCACACAGAGCCCAGAGGCTCTGGGGGCCCAGTGACATAATGCCTATATCACATGGGACAGACAGCAGGATGGAGAAGCTAAGAGAATGGATCTGAAAGGGTCCAATGGGGGGAAACCAGCACACCCTACCCTTCCTGTCTCTCACCATCTGTTCTTCTTCCTCTGGGTGAAAAGTTTACATTCCCAGTACAGAGAATGCACAGATTCTCATCACAGCCACACCCTTGGGAGGTGATAGCAATTCAGTCACGCTACCACCACAATCCACAAAGCAGCCACCATTCGGGGCTCTTTCTAGAAGGCTGTGGGAGACAAGGGAGATGAACGAAAAGATTAAGCAGTATAAAAGTATTTGCTACACCCCATATCTGTGTCTGGCTATGAGGCCTTAGACAGCAGTCCCAGCTGAGTCCCACACTTCTGAGTCCAGGCTGTCTCACTTTTTGTCCATGACTCTCTGGCCAGGGTTCTTGACCTTGGGCGTATCCCAGCCCTCATTCCTGCAGGACCTGAATGCTTGGTGGGGTTATGTCTGTTGCACTGTTACAGTTTAATCTATTGAACAGGACTATTGGGCAAGGGAGTAATAAGAGATGTCCCAGGTAATCCTCTGATTTTCCAATATCATCTTTTTTGCCCCTGTTGTGCAGCAGAAGCTTAAATTCCTCTTGTAATCAAAGTAAAATTCAGTGTCAGTGCAGTGACCTTTTTCTCAATTTATTGGACACCAGTAACCGAGATGCTGATATTCTGCTGTCTCTTCTCTCTCACCTCACCTCTTCCCACACTCTCTATAGAGAGACTCCAGCCTTGCAGGTGATGGGTCTGAGGGTATCCTATTACACCATGAGAAAATTTTTTGATATGTGTCCTTCAGGTTAAGCTATTGATATTATAATAAATAAAAGATAAAAGACAATGGAAAGTTTCTTCACAAAATAATTCCCTGACTTACAAGACCACTGTCATGTGGCATAATCTAATTTCAAGTGTCAATCTCGTGTATATTACTACATTACTTTAGTTTTCATTTTTTCTGTACCAAATCTTGTTTCACTGTTGAGCCAGAGAGTACCCAAGGTGTACTAGAGTCAAGCTGGTTACTTCAGGAGACAGAAGAGAAAAATCATGTCAACAGTAAAATGAACCTTTCCCTGTTACAACTTCTCCCAGTCTCAGAAGACTCTGCACCTGCTGCGTGCAGGAACGTGGTTGCACGTCCACGTCTACATCAGCTCCTGCTGACAAGGCTGAGTTTGGGTTCAGAATGTCGCCTTGAGAGCCTTCTTATTTTTCCTATGAACCAAAATAGTGTTTGTTCTCTCTTCCTTCTCTTGAATTAACTATATTAACTGTAAGCATTTTCCAGGAGCAGCACTTGCAGCTCATGAACTTTAAGCTTCTGCAATACTGTCTCATTGTTAAAAGCCTTGGAAGTCTTCTCCAGTGAGTCCTGAATTCCCCAGCTGTGCTCTTATGATTTTTATTTACACTGCTCTACAATAATTTATCTAACCTGAGAATGTAAGCAAATATATTGTGGCATTTCTTTCACTAGGTGGTCGGAAATTAAATGTGATTTCTCTGACACTATCTATGAAATCAAGTTTCCATTCTCTGCTTGTCGAAGACTGGCCATCTACCCTGAGGCATCAGCAGCTCTGAAACCACGGGCAGTGTCTGATGCCAGGCCCGGGGTCACTCTCTTACTCTTGGCTGCCCCTGGACTTTAAGGGAGGATGAGCCTCTGCATTTTAGTGGGTCATCAAGCAGCCATTCAAAATTCTCCTCTCTAAGTTCTGTTTCTACACTTTCTGTAAATTCCCGTTTTGAAAGGGCTCCTTTTTCGAGTGCATTTGAGAGGAAGGAGATTAGTCTTATTCCACTCCTAATTTGGTTCTGTGCTATAACTATGCAGTCTCATTTACAACATGGGCCTGAGGTCATTTCATACTGGTCACTCTATGGGACTCTTCCAGCTACTGTCCTTCCTCATATCATAACAGTTATTATGATTACAATTTTAACATTAGATTGGTAACGAGCACTTCCTTGTGCCAAGTGCTGATCTAAGCCATTTATTCCCATTATCCCACGTGTACTTAGTACAGTCGTATGAAGCATGGGAAGGTCACGTTGCTTTCTTAAGGTCACACAGGTGGTAGAATGTTGTTTGAAGCCAGAAGCCCTAGAAGCATTACTGTAAACTGATATGATGTGGGTACCATGAAATGGGTCTCAGTAAGGAAGTTAATGTAGGAGGGCCCAGTTGCTCTATTCCCAACAATACCATCATTCAGGGCTTTATGAATTCATCTGACTTTACTGAACAGCTTGCATAGGTGGAGCAAAAATGTAAACTACACAGTAAATATGACTATTTCCATAGGCCAGTGGAAAGCAAAGGAAAGTGAAATCTATCCCAGGTGGTCCTCTCATGGACATAACCCAGGTCCTCGCTTTATTCCTCTGTCCCCAAGTATCTGAATCTTTCTTGAAAGCACCATTGTTTCCCTTATCTCTTGTTCTAAGTAGTGTCCCCAGCACCTCGAACAACCCTCAGAACCTAGCAGATGGCAGGAATCCAATATCTATTCATTGAGGCAAAGAACCTAGAACAGGCTTAGGACTGTCCCCCCAGCAGTTCGACAGTGGTACTCAGTAATCCATAGAATTTTGTTTCCAAAGCAATGAATTGACCAACATTGCTGCAGGCTTGGGGATAAGTTTTAGGAAGACAGGCTGGGATGGGCGTTAGCTCTCCAAATCCAGCAAAGAGCAAAGGGTGGTTTCAGCTCTTGAAATCCTATTCCCCGGAATATCTTCCAAGCAATACCAGGTGAAGCGATGCCTCTCCAGTCATGGGGGATCTAGCTGGAATCTTGATCTTATGAGAAATGCAAGCATCAATATAAAGAGATAAATATTCTAAATAAATTATAACTTCTGGGAATTCCACCAACTATGTGGATAAAATCGGCATGAACATGAGTAATGTTATTAGGTCCTACTTATTCCTCCTCCTGCTTTCAATGCTGCACAAAGCTCAAGTGCCTCAAAATGAGGCTGCGGATCCTATATTTTTAAGCAACAAATCCAGTGTAATTTGTAGTCAATGTTTGGCTGCACAAAGTCTGAGCTGAAGTTTTGAATATAGTTCTTTGATTTGGGAAGGCCACCACTCTAGGCAAGGGATTTCTACATTGTTCTCTATGTTTGAAGAGAGATAGCCAGAAGATTAAATTTTCTTATATTCCCCAAGTGAATCAGGAATCAGAGAGGCAGTTGTGTTTGTATTGGTATATGTGCAGGGGGATGGGTGGTACAGTGGATTACTGTACCAGATACACCAACTTTTGTGAAACACAGTGGAATAGTTTCTATGTCATTCCCATATCTGATGCACTGAAATCTTCCCCCAAAGTCTCTGCTTTAAATCCTTGTAATGTATGGGGTCTAAATGACAAGGATCTTTTGGGTCGAGCCCGTGGTGCACTTGGGAGAGTGCGGCGCTGGGAGCGCAGCGACGCTCCTGCCGTGGGATAGGAATGGCCGGTGCACTCACTGGCTGAGTGCCGGTCACGAAAAAGACAAAAAAAAAAAAAAAGACAAGGATCTTTTGACCTTAAGTGGCCTCTATGTAGAGGTAAAGGAACTAGTCTTAGCCTGTTCTCTGACTCTTCTGTCCCACAACCAAGACTGAGTGGGAAAGTGGTTTCATGGAATGAGAAAGCAAAGGCACAGCTGGTCAGGCAGGGCAAGAAAGGACAGGCAGAGAGATTGCCTGAGGCAGCGTGGCAGGTGCATGTGAGACCCTTGGAGGGAAGCAGTGGAAATCTTGATGTCAGTTTGTGGGCAACGTCAGAGAACTTCCTGATGTCAGTAATCAGTACGATAATCAGTAAGCAAGTAATCAATAGGCGGTATCGGGCACTACCTTCTCTTCCCTCCCTCTGCATGTGACGTTCTCCTTCACTCTCTTGCCTCGTTCCTACCCCACCCCCCACTAACTCCTTGTGGCATGGGTGAAGGAGCTCTTGACCTTCTCACCTGATAGAGGGTGAGCTGTGAGTTTACGCCACCTGGTGTCTCAGGAAACAACTGGGTGATTGATAGGTGCCTTTCACAGTGTGTTAAAGCTTGGGAAACGTTGCCTGACCTGGGCTTGCATAGAGAATAGGTTGTCTCCCAAGAAGGCTGACACTTTCTCTCTAGACTCTCCCTTTTCTTTTCCTCCCAACCCTACCTCCAGCCACCTGCAGAAGACCACTTATTCCCAGAAGTTTGGAACATCTATAAGAGCTCTTGTGGGCAATTGTCTAAGAGTTGGGGACTCTAGAAATGGGGAGGAGACACAGGAGAGCCTGTCCAGACATTTCACTGGAGCTTCTCGGGATCTCTATGTGTTCTCTGTGTGTTTCTTCCATCTGTGACAACCCGGAACTGTAGGGCAGTGCCTAGTCTCTCCCAGTCTTAACAGAGCTCATTAACCTCCTAATACTCACCCACCAAGGAAAACCAGACAGTCTGCTCTGAACTTGAGCCCCTGTCATCAAAGGCCATTCTCAAGAAGCTGTTCTTGATCTCCTGTCCACTCCAACACACAGGCCAAATCTAAGCCGTGGTGGGAGCTGACCTTTATCGTGCCACTCCTGCAGCTACCCCATGTCCAGGTTCTTTTCTTCTCATGCCAGAACGTCACCTGTAGACCCTGGTCCACTGCCCTCCTGGATAGGTGACCTCTGAGAGTGGTTCCTGCTGCCTAAGGTTTTTGACATATAACCTGGCTAGGAAGTCAGGGCCACTGTGGAAAATCAGGGGAAAAAATACTGTGTGATCTTTCCTCAGCCGTATCACACAACTTTTTAATTTGGGTAGACCTGGTGAATACACTGATGGTCTGGGGAAATAGAGATAATAGATCTCACATGTCATGTTAGCTGTTGCCAAACCCCATTCTTCCCAAAGTCCTGTTAAACCAAATTTGCATGAGGCTAAGGTCAGTATTACCACTCTCATGGGCTTTACACATAAGCTTTCCAAGGCAGAAGAGAACAGGCAGAAGGCACAGCTAGGGTCTGTGACATGCAGTCCCTCTTATCCAGCCACTCTCCCAGCAGCCTGCACTGGGAAGGGCATGTGAGGAGCTTCTGCTATAGCCGAAGCCGTGGAAAATAGCTCGAGAACTGCCGTTTTGGGGTGACTTGCAGGAATCTCCCACCCCTGTACTCGTCACTCCCAAATGTGGTGGTATTACTGACCCCCCAATTCATATTCCATGTTTCTCCCACCTGGCTGACATGGTCCCTGGCCCGATAACTAAGAGGACATGGGTCAGGATCTCCCTCTGTGTTTTAACTGTGTGGACTTTTTAGTTGAGTCCTCTTTCTTATGTGTAAAATAAGGACATGGTGCTCTGTTGCTTCTATGCCCAATCCTCTTTTACACACAGCAAAATGGTACTTTCCATGGTACCTTCAAGGCTGTCCAAGGCTAGAAAGTTTGGAGGGTCATTAAGAGGAAGGTAAGTGGGGCTCGGTCAGGAGGCTGATTTGGGTGGGCCATGCAGGAGGAGGTGGAGGGTCAAGGGTTTCTGGGGTGGGGTCCAGGCAGGCAGGACAGTGTCCTGGGGTTGCTCCAGGCTGCTAGAGGGAGCTGGGCTCTGAGGCAGGGCTGAGTGTCAGGAGATCTAGTTGTCCAGGCCTGATCTCCCCGGCAGGCCTGGGAGTGAGACAGGTTAGATGTCATGGAGAAGAAACGTGGCTGTTCCATGGTCACATGCTTCCTTTCTCCAGCCTGTGTGGAGGCTCTACTTGAGCCTTGTCCTAAAGTCAGTCCAGGTCTCCTCGCTGGGTCACTGGACGCATGACGATTCCACTCTTCAGGACTCCTCCCTGCTGCACAGGACCTGGCATTGATTGTTTGAGTTTGGTGGAAGGAGTTGAAGAGGATTGTGCTTAGCACATCAAACTTTAGTTTGGGAACTTTTGTTTTTCTTTTATTTTCTTTCACTTCCCTAGAGGGGCAAAGTGAACACAACTTTGTGCTGACTACAAAAGAGTCTACTTTGGCCTCAAATCCACCACCCGGCCCTCTCTCTGCAGGGACAGGGGATGGGTGCAAGTTGTGCCTTTGGGCTGGACAGGAGCAGGACAGGGCAGGATACCATGTTCTACACCCCTGGTCTAGGAAGGAGCAGCGAGGAACGGAAAGGCCTTTCAAAGGCCTGTCCAATCAGCCAGGGGTGGAAGGGAGACAATACAGGCTCTGGGCCTCAGGAGAGGACTCAGAGGAGGGCTGGGAAGTTCTGGAGGATCAGATACACAAAATGGGGAAGAAAGTGCAGGGTAGACTGCACATCCTCCTCTCTCTAGGAAGGAGAGGTGGCCCACACTTAGCTCCTAGAGTGGGAGGTCTGGAAAGGCTAAGTAGCTGGATGAAGCTGTCTAGAAGAGTCTAGAAGTCAGTCCTGGGGCACCAGCCTCTTCACAGGGGTTTATCAGGTGACCAGCTCCTGAATCTCCTGCTCAACTCTGGGCTTCACATTCTAGGAGGGTCAGGGATTTAAGGGGACAAATTCCACAATAAAATATTAAGTGCAAAATTCAGAATATCACATATATAATGCCAACCATGATAGTACTTATTACCATGAAGTTGTGATTTATGTAGAGAAATAATGTTGGACGGAGATGTGACAAAATAATCACATTGTTTTTCTCACAATTATTGGTACAACAGAGATTTCCATTTATGTATTAGTAGGTTTGGTATATTTCCAAAATTTCTGTCTCTTTTATTCTGAGAAAAATGTTCAAAGTAACCTACAAGAGAAAGACAGGTTGGGTGGAGTGCAGGATTCACACCCACGTTTAATCATTGGGTGCCGAGGTCATTGTGCAAGATCATCTTCTGAGCCCAGGACAAGGCCCTTGGAGACCTAAGCTTGATGCTCTTAGTGCAGACTCTCTGGGGCTTATGTCTAGGGATTGCTGCCTCTGTCTCACCTGCTGCCAGGACAAGACACAGGTAGGTGGTCCCCAGCAAAATTGCTTCCTTGTCAGTGGCAAATAAACCTTAGACCCTGCCAGGCTTGTGTGACCCTCAGTGATATTTTTGCTGGTGAATGTTGTATCTGTCAGGCAGTAAGCAATCCATTTTTTTGTTTGTTTTTTTGATGGTGAGAGCCTTTCCTTACCGATTCTTCTCTCTCCTCACTGTCCTGGTGACTCTAGGGCAGAGCTCACCTGGAGCTCCAATCCTGGGAATTCCTCTCTAGATTGTAAACCGTGTGGTGTAGTGGAAAAATAACATTCCATTGAACCAGACAGATGTGCGCCTTATTACTCCATGAAAAATGCTTCAACTCAAAAAACCCCTGTCTTCATCTGTGACATGAGGTCAGTTATTTTATTTATTTTTTAGAGAATTCGTAGATATTAAGTGAGTCAACCTGCCCTGTTTTTTCCACTCTCTTGACTTTGGGCTTCCCTGTGTACTCCTCAGAGTGCTGTTGTGCCTTGAAGCTTTCGTACCTCAAACCCGCTGTTACACTGGAGCCACATGGTGTGGTAGTTGTTAGTGGTGGACAGGGACACCTGACATCTGAGGATTAAATACAGTTTTTCCATGTGCTTGTGTCTTACTGCTGTCTCCTTCCAAGTGTGTCTTCACTGGAATAACTTTTTCTCACCCATTAGGTAACACAAGAAAGCTAAATATTTCTCCACTGGGAATACCCTTTCCTTGGGTAAGATAGGACCCGAGTAAATTCTTTCTCTCTGTGAGTAGGCCAGTATACTTCTCCTGCCCATGTCAGAGGTATGCAAGGATCTTTCTTAGATCTTCACTATGAGAACCTTGTAGGTTTCCTTGAGGTAAAACCTATGAAAGTTTGGGAGCCTTGTAAGACCGTGGGCTCCAGAAGCTTCTTACTCTAATGTTTGTCTACATCTAGCTTCCAACAACTCATCAAAATTACCATTATGTAGTTTCTACCAGTTTATGGCTCCAGTGGTTCCTAGTCCAGGGAATGAAACCTTGACTGTAATTCTCTGGATTCACCTGTATCTCCAGATTTGGGGATGGTGGTTAGTCCTGCAAGCTAAGTTCTCTGATGGGTCTAAGTTTAAGTTTGGTCAGGTTTTTCTTGTAAGGACAGGAATGATGACTTCTAAGCTCTTTACATGTTGAGTCTAAAACTATAAGTCTCTCATTATTATTGTTATTATTATTATTTCTGCTTTATTTTTGACAAATAAAATTTGTATATATTTATGGAGTACAGCATGATGTTTATACACACACACACACACACACACACACACACACACAGTGAGATGATTAAAGCAAGCTAATAAACATATCCATCACCTAACCTACTTATTTTTTATGGTGAGAATTTTAAAAATCTATTCTTTTAGCAATTTTGAAATATACAACACCTTATATTAACTCTAGTCACTATGCTGTGCAATAATATATCACAAAAGTCATTCTCCTGTCTCACTGAAACTTTATATCCTTTAACCAACATCTCCCCTTTTTCTGTCCCTCCTGCCCCCAACCTCTGGTACCACCATTCTACTCTCTACATCTATGAGTTCAATTTTTTTATATTTCACATATAAGTGAAGTCTTTTAAAAAATGCAATATTTGGTTTTTTGTACCTGACTTACTTCACTCAGCATAATGTCCTCCAGGTTCATCCGTGTTGTTGCAAATGACAGGATTTTATTCTTTTTTATGGCTGAATAGGATTCCATTGTGTATATATACCACATTTTCTTTATCTATTGACTTATTGATGGATACAAGTTGCTTTCATATTTTGGCTATTATGAGTAATGCTGTTTTTAGGATTCTCTCTTTGTCTTTGAGTTTTGCCAGATGACTATAATGTGTCTTGGAGAGGACCTTGTGCCTGTTCTTAATGGAAAAGCTAAAAGTTTTTCACTCAGGAAAATATTGGCAGTGGGTTTGTCATATATGGCTTTTATTGTGTTGATATATTTTCCTTCTATATCTAATTTGCTGAGAGTCTTTATCATGAAGTGATGTTGAATTTTTCAAATGTTTTTTCTTCATCTATTAGATAATCATATGGGTTTTCTCTTTGAATTTGTTGATGTGATGCATCAGATTTATTGACTTGCATATGTTGAACCATCCTTGCATCCCTGGGATGAATCCCACTTTATCATGGTATATAATTTCTTTCATGCATTGCTGTATTCTGTTTGCTAATATTTTGTTGAGGATTTTTGTGTCTATGTGTCATGAGAGATATTGACCTGTAGTTTTCTTTTTTGCTGTTGTTGTATCTTTGTAGGGTTTTGGTATCAGGGTTTTGGTATATTTATGTGTCATCAGAGATATCAGTCTGTAGTTTTCTTTTTCGGTTGTGTCTTTGTCTGGTTTGGGTATCAGGGTGATGCTGGCCTCATGGAATGAGTTTGGGAGAATGGCCTCTGTTTCAATTTTTTGAGATAGTTTGAGGAGAACTGGTATTAATTCCTCTTTAAAGGTTTGGTAGAATTCAGCAGTAAAGTCACTCTGGTCCTGGGCTTTTCTTTGTTGGGAGACTGCTGATTACTGCTTCAACCTCATTGTTTGTTATTGGTCTGTTCAGGTTTTCTGTGCCTTCTTGGTTCAGTCTTGGTAGTTTGCGTGTGTCCAGAAATTAGCCCATTTCTCCCAGGTTTTCAAACTCATTGGTGTATAGTTGTTTAAAATAGTGTCTAGTGATGCTTTGTATTTTCATGGTATCAATTATAATATCACCTTTTTCACTTCTGATTTTGGTTATTTTGTTCTTCTCTCTTCTTTTTACTTAGCCTAGCTAATGGTTTACCTATTTTGTTTATCTTCTCAAAAACCCAACTTTTTGTTTCATTGATCTTCTGTATCATTTTGGGGGTCTGTATTTCATTTAGTTCTGTTCTGGTCTTACTTATTTCTTTCATCTGTAAATTTTGGGATTGGATTGTTCCTGTTTTTCTAGTTCTTTGAGGTGTAGCATTAGGTGATTTATTTTAAATCTTTCTGTTCTTTTGATGTAAGCATTTATTGCAATAAACTTCCCCCTTAGAACTGCTTTTGCAGTGTGCCACAGGTTTTCGTATGATATGTCATTATTTTCATTAGTTTCAAGACATTTTATGATTTCCTGTTTAATTTCTTCTTTGATCAATAGGTCATTCAGGAGCAAGTTGTTTCATTTCCATGTGTTTGTATGGTTTCCAGAGTTTCATTTGTTATTGATTTCTAGTTTTAATCCACTGTGGTCTGAAAAGATGCTTGAGATTATTTTGATTTTTTAAAGTTATGGAGACTTGATTTGTGACCTACATATGGTCTATCTTGGAGAATGTTCTGTGTGCTGATGAGAAGAACGCATATTCTGTGGTTCTTGGATCAAATATTTTGTAGATATCTGCCAAGTCCAATTGTTCTAAAGTGCGGTTTAAATCCTGTGTTTCTCTGTTGATTTGTTGCCTAGATGATCTGTCCAATGCTGAGAGAAGGGTGTTCAGGTCCCCTACTATCATCGTATTGAGGTCTATCTTTTTCTTTAGGTCTACTAGTGTTTGCTTTATGTATCTGGGTGCTCCAGTTTTGAGTGCATATGCATTTATAATTGTTATTTCTAATTGCTGAATAGATCCCTTTATCATTATATAATGGCCTTCTTTGTCTCTCTTTATGGTTTGTGGTTTAAAGTCTATTTTATCCGATATACAAATAGCTACTTGAGCTCATTTTTGGTCTCCATTTGCATGCTATATCTTTTCCATCCCTTCACTCTTAGTCTGTGTGCATCTTTACAAGTGAGGTGAGTCTCTGTAGACAGCATACAATTAGATCTAGCTTTTTAATCCATTAAGACAGTCTGTGTCTTTTAAGTGAGGGATTTAATCCATTTATCTTTAGGGTTGTTATTGAAAGGTACTGTCTTACTCCTGGCATTTTATCAATTTACACTTGGATATTTTAAATATCTTTTGTCCCTTTCTTCCCCTTTCATTGTTTGTCTTTAGTGTTTGCTATTGTTTTTCGAGGTGGTAATATATAGTTTCTTTCTCTTTCTCATTTGTACTTTTGCTCTACCAGTGGGTTTTGTTCTTACTTGTGTATTCATGGTAGTGATTATTGTTTTTCAGATTCCAGGTTCAGGACTCCCTTGAGAATTTCTTGCAGGACTGGTCATGTGGTGATGAACTTCCACAGTTTTTCTTTGTCTAGAAAATACACTATTTCTCCCTCCTTTCTAAAGGATAGCCCTACTCGGTATAGTATTCTTGTCTGGCAGTTTTTTTCTTTTAGTATTTTGAATATGTCATCCCATTTTTTTCTTGCCTGTAGCATTTCAGTTGAGAAGTCTGCTGTTAGTTTGATGAAGGTTTCCTTATAAGTGACTTAACACTTTTCTCTTGCTGTTTTTAAGATTCTGTCTTTGTCTTTGAGCTTTGCCAGTTTGACTACAATGTGTCTTGGAGAGGATCTTTTATGATTGAATCTGTTTGGAGATCTTTGAGATTCCTGTATCTAAAGGTCTATGTCTCTCCCTATACTTGGAAAGTTTTCCATTATTATTTCAGCGAATAGATTTTCAATGCCTTTGCCTTTCTCCTCCCCTTCTGGAACACCCATGATTCAGATGTTTGTGCACTTAAGTTTGTCTTAGACAATCTTCATTTTTAAAAAATTTTTTTATCCATTTTTTTGTCTGCCTGGTTATTTCATAAAGACCAACTTTGAGTTTGAAATTCTTTCTTCTGCTTGCTCTAATCTGCTGGTTAAGCTCTCAGTTGTATTTTTTAATTCGATGAATTTGTCTTTCAATTCCAGGAGTTCTGATATACACTTTTAAAAGATATTAACATATTTGTAAATTTCCTCCTTCATATCTGGATATTTTTTCTCATTTCATTGTGTTATCTTACAGAGTCTTCTCTTATCTCACTGAGTTTCCTTAAGATAGTTACTCAGAATTCCTTTTCAGTCATTCCCAGGGTTTCCTGTTCTGTAGGGTCTGGTATTTGAGATTTACTGAATTCTTTTGGCAGCATCCTATTTTCTGATTTTTTCATGTATTGGTCATATGTTAGATTAGCTGCTTCTTCTATCACTCTGGAGTGGACTACGATAAGGACTTCTTCTTTTTCCAGGCTCCTCCATTGACTCTCCTTTTGTCAGTGAAGACCAGTATGTGGTGGGCCACCTGGACAGTGGTAATGCAAGTTACTAATGAAGCAAGCTGTCCTTGCAGCAGTAGTAGCTGTGATGAAAGCTGTTGTGGACCACCTCAGCGGAAGATGTGTGAGGTCTTATGGTGGTGGTTGGTGTCTTGCTTTCCACATGGGTGGGGCGGGGGTTGGGGGTGGCTGCCCCAGTCTCCTGCCTGCCTGGGGTCTCTCCCATTGGCAGCTGAGTTTCAGACTTGACAAGAGTGAATTATAAATATGCTTTTATCGTGGCCAAGAGTCAATAACCAGATAGACATTCAAGCATCCCCAGAGGAAAATATGGAACTTTTACAGTCCAGCTGTAAATCAACTCTATCCTCCAGAGGCCTGATATATATGAACATTTATTAATGTTCCATGTGCACTTGAAAAGGTGTGTTCTCTACACTTGCAGATCAGAGTTTGATATAAGTACAGAAATCTACCTTGATAATAATGCTGTTTTTGTCATCAATATCCTCCCTAATTATTTACTCACATGATCTGTTGATCAGCACACATTTTTTTCTTTGTATATCCTATAATTTCTGTTTCAAGAAATCTGTTGCTGTGGTAGTGAGTGCCTAAATTTGAATAATTAATGTCTTTACTGCCGATTAGAGCCTTTATTAATGTAAAGTATATTGTCTCTTTTGATGCTTTTCAGCCTGAAATATACATTTTCCATTACCAGATCATGATCCCTGCTGATTTTTAATATACGAGGGTACTTCAAAAAGTTCATGGAAAGTTTAGTATTACATTTCAATTCTATTTTTCCACACAAATTTTGAAATACCCTTGTGCATTTTCCCATCATTTATTTTTACACTTTTTCAATATTTTTGATTCGGGTATGTCTTTTGAATCATCGTAGAATTTGATTATTCACTGTTAACTAACCTAAAATCTTCTTCAAATTGGATTGTTAAACCTCATTACATTTATTAATATAGCTGATGTGTTTAGACTCAGTGCTGTCATATTGTTTTATATTTATTTGTGTGTGTGCATGTATTTTTTCACCTTATGATCCATTTTCCTTTTACACTTTTTAAAAATTTTTTCTGGGGGAGGGTATTATTTAAGAAGATGTGTTTTATTTTATGTAATGCTCTTAGTCCTACCTTTTTAAAGATTCTGCTTACTAGTTTCCACTCTGAATGATTTGGAAATCAGCTATCCACATTTTCCCTGTCCCTTTCTACTCCCCCAGCATCTAATATAAATTCATACACTTTAACTCCCAGTTAATATCTATAAAACCAAGAGAAATATTACTCTGATTGCCATATATTCTTCCTCTTCTCCCAAAACTTTGGTAAATTTATCATATCTACACCTAGAGGCAAAAATACTAATCTATCGCCCTTATGCAGATCATTCAATATTAGTTCTTCAGTTAAATTTATTCAATGATTACATAAAAGTGCTTCTGTCAATACTCCTCTGACAGTTTACTGATCTGCTTTTAAATTCATTTGTCTATGGATTTTTTTTTAACTTTCTTTGGTTAGTGCCCTAAGACATGCACAGCTGCTAGGTGTGTAATACAGAAAGGCAGCAAGACTCTCTGATCATATGGTAGCATTCTCAAATTTTCTTATCCAGCTCTGTCTAAAATATTTCTTTGAAATTATTTTCTAGTTTATTTTCTACTGTTTCTTTGGAAAATTAAAATAGCATGAAGAGAATAGATTGAAAGTTTGCATGGTGAATTTGTCATTTCCTTTCCTGGGTTAAATATACTCTTAAGCTAATCAAATAAAATTTTAATTTCAAATTGAATATCCATTTGGTTCTTTTTATTTTTTTCTTGTTTTGTTTTCTTTTTTCTAAAATTGACAAATTGTATTGACAAAATTGACAAATTTATATGTGTCTGTTTATGGTTTACAATGTGATGTTTTGATACATTGTGAGATGATTACCATAATCAAGCTAAATAACATATTTATCACTCCACATAGTTATGTGTGTGTGCACATTTAATATCTACTTTTTCAATAAATTTTAAGTATACAATACAGTATTATTAACTATCCCACAGCATTATTAACTATAATCACCATGCTAAATATTTGATCTCCAAAAACATTCATTCTGCATAACTGAAGCTTTGTACCCTTTGACCAACATCTCCCTATTGCCCTACACCTTCCCCCCCCCAGCCCCTGGCAACCACAGTTCTCCTCTCTGCTCCTATAAGTTCAACTTTTTTAGATTGCACATATTAGTGGATCATGCAGTATTTGTCTTTCTGTGCCTGCATTATCTCACTTATAATTTCCTCCAGGTTCATCCATGTGGTCACAAATGAAAGGATTACCTTTTATTCAAGGCTGAATAATATTCCATATATACATATGTGTGTGTGTGAGTGTGTATGTGTGTATATACACGACATTTTCTTTATCAATTTATCTGTCCACGGGCACTGGATGAATTCTGTATCTTGGCTATTGTGAATGAAGCTGCAATGAACATGGGAGTGCAGATATCTCTTCAAGATAGTGATTTTATTTCCTTTGAATATATACCCAGAAGTGGGATTGCTGGATCATGTGGTAGTTCCATTTTTAATTTTTTCAGGAACTTCCATGTTGTTTTCCATAATGGCTGTACCAATTTACATTGCACCAACACTGTAAAAGGAGAGTTCCCTTTTCTTCACATCCTCACCAACACTTGTTTTCTTTTTGTTTTTTATAATACCATCCAGGGCATTTCAAGATGGCGGTGGCTGCGGCGGCTGGTGCGGAGTAGCTGAGGTGGAAAAGGCAGCCACTGGGCCTCAGGCAGCCGGGAAACTTGTGGACCTTCCTCTTGCCATCTCTTAAGGGAGGCCCGCAGCTGCTGGCCGGTCGTGGGGGCTGACCACCACTTTGCCCCCGGCAGGAGAGGCTGCCTCATTTACAGGCAACAGCTTTGAAGTGTGGAGCAGGAAAAGAACTGTTTCTTAGCTGCAAAAGCGAGTCTCGAAACAGGGAACACGGCGCCAGGGCTGCTGTGGATGCAGACAGGATCCTGGAGGCCGGGGCTGCGCTGAAGGCGGCCAGCTGCCCTATTCAGGATTCGAGGTTTCAGGCCGGCATTAAAGAAGATTCCTGGGAGCGCCCGAGCCGCGCCGTGACTGAACAGCCCGAGGCAGCAGCAGCCGAGAATGGGGAAGGCGACAAACCAGAGGCAGAGAGTGAGCACCCGACCTGGCACAGCCCTGTGAGTGACCCCTGGCCAAGCCCTGTTCGGGGGGCTGACGCCCACCCGGCTCCCACCTGCATCACCGGTCCACTCACCGCCCCGGGGCTGCCTCCATTTTCCCAGGTGGTGGCAGCTCCGCCCGGCTCGGCCGTCACTGAGCCTTCCCACTTGCTTGGCCCGGCGCGGGGCTTTCCGGAGCCTGTGGGCAGGCCTCCCCTCCCACTCCCTCCGCAGTTCTCTGGCAGGGCTGCTGGCGTGGGGAGTCCCTGGCCATTGTCGGGAGGGCAAGGAAGTACTGGCAGGCCAACTCTCACTCCACCACACCCTGGACTCCGCCCCCAGTAAACTTCCTATTACTGGGAGGCAGATACCATCTCTGCGGCCACCAGTTTGGAAAAAAGCCTAACCAATTTCTGGTTGGGAATAGTGTGGTAGGAGAGTCCCCAGGTCCACTTGAATCTGCCGGAGAGCTGGCTGCAGGTGGGTGCTAGATTCGGTCTATGCCGGGGGGGATACAAAGGTGAACAAGTCCCGAGAAAGATCTACACAGTGCTACAAAGGCACCCAGAGTGACCGGTCGTCTGTGCCTACCAGAAACCTGGCAGACTTCCTGGGCGAGGCGGTGCCAAGCAGAGTCTTGAAGGCCCAGCTGATAGATGAGGGTTGCAGAAGACACGCCCCAGCCCAGCACAGTGCGCACAGAGTGGGGAGACGTGTGCCCAGGGAGGCGGAGACTCGACAGAAACCACACACCCGGTGGGGTCGCCACTGCACAATCCAACAGCCTGGGCCAGAGCACACGGAACAGGGAGAAGTCCTGCACAGGAAGTGAAAGCTCAACAGAGATCACACACCCTGTGGTACGTGATCCACCAGCCCAGCAGAGTCCAAGCTGACCAGAAAGGTGACTCCCCGGAGAAGCCCAAGACCCGAGGCAACCACACACACAAGGCACTAGAGGCCAACTGAGCAGTCACGGAGGGAGCCATACGAAATTGGCAACCACAGCAACATCCTAGTTAGTCATTAGTCTCAAACCGGTGGACTGTGAAACCCCCTGCCACAATGAATAAACACCAAAAAAAAGATAGCAGAAATACAAAAAATCAAGAAAGTACACCACCAAAAGTTAATAAATCTCAAACTCTAGATCCTATATAATACCATCCAAACAGTGTGAGGCAGCATTTTTTAAGTTGAATTATTTGTTTTTGTGCTATTGAGTTGCTTGAGTTCCTAATATATTTTGAATATTAATCCCTTGATAGATGTCTGGTTTGGAAATATTTTCTCCCATTCCATAGATGTCTCTTTACTGTGTAGATTATTTCCTTTGCTGTGAACAGGCTTTTAGTTTGATGTAATCCCATTTATCTAGTTTTGCTTTTGTTGCCTGTGCTTTGGGCTCATATGAAAAAAATCACTCCCCAGTCCAATATCAAGAATCATTTTTTGTATGGTTTCTTCTAGCAGTTTTATAGTTTCAGGTCTTATCATTAAGTCTTCAATGCACTTTGTGTCAATTCTTTTATTTTGTGTGAGGTGAGTCAAATTTCTTTCTTCTGCATATGGATATCTAGTTTTCCCAAATCTTTGTGGTTTTTAATATATAAAATCATTTCATTTGCAAGCAGAGACAATTTTATTCCTTTTCAATTTGGATACCTTTTATTTCTGTTTCTTGCCTAATTGCTCTGGCTAGGACTTCCAGCACTATACTGAATAGAAAAGACAAGAGTGGATATCTTTGTCTCATTTCTGATCTTAGAAGTTTTCACCTTTTTATTATTGAGTATGATGTTAACTATGGGCTTGTCATATATAGCCTTCATTATGTTGAGGTACATACCTACTATATTTAATTTGTTGAGTTTTTATCATAAAACTATGTTTAATTTTGTCAAATGCTCTGAGTCTATTGAGATGATCATATGGTTTTATCCTTCATTCAGTCAATGTGGGATATCACATTGATTGATTTGCATATATTAAAATATCCTTGCATTCTAGGATTAAATTCCACTTATCATAGTGTATGTTTTTTTTTAATGTGTTATTGAATTGGACTGCTAGTATTTTGTTGAGGATTTGTGCATCTTTGTTGCCCAGGAATATCAGCTTATATTTTTATTTTCTTGTAGTGTCCTTGTCTGGCTCGGTGCTAGGGTAATGCTGGCCTTACAAAATAAGTTTGACAGTGTCCTCTAATCTTCAAGTTTTGAAGGAGTATGAGACTGACTGGTGTTAATTCTTTTTTTAAATGTTTGGTAGAGTTCACCAGTGAGGCCATTAGACTTTGGGCTTTTCTTTGATAGATGGTTTTTGATTATTATTATTGATGCAGTTTCCTTACTTCTTATTGGTCTATTCATTTTTTTTATGTCTTCTTAATTTAGTCTTGGTAAGTTATATGTTTCTAGGAATTTATCCATTTGTTCTAGATTACCTAATTTTTTGGAGTATAATTATTCATAGTAGTCTCTTGTAATTCTATGTAAATCAGTGTCTTTACTTTCAAGTATAATTCAATTTATTTGAATATTACCTTTTTTCTCAGTCTAGCTAAAGGTGTGTCAATTTTGTTTATCCTTCTTAAAAACCAGCTTATTTTTATCGATCTCTTCTATTGTTTTTCTAATCTCTATATCATTCATTTCCTCTCTAATCTTTATTATTTCCTTCCATCTGCTAACTGTGGGCTTAGTTTGATCTCATTTTTCTATGACCTCGAGTTTTAGGTAGTTCATTTGAGATCTTTCTTTTTTCTTCAGGCAGGCACTTAATGCCATAAACCTCCATCTTAGAACTGATTTGCTACATGCCATAAGTTTTTGTATGTTGTGTGTCTATTTTTGTTTGTTTCAAGATATTGTTTGATTTATTACTTTTGGATTTCTTCTTTGGCCCATTGGTTGTTTAAGAGCATGTTATTTAATATCTACATATTTGTGAATTTTTAAACTTTCCTTCTGTTATTCATTACCATTTCATATCATGTTTGGAAAAGATCCTTCTGATGATTCCAATCTTTTTAAATTTGTTAAGGCTACTTTTGTGGCTTAAGATATAGAATATACTTTTCCATTCCTTCACTTTTAAGCTATGTGTGTCCTTGAAGATAAAGTGAGTTCCTTGTAGTCAGATCTTTTTTTAGACCTTTATAAAAAGTTCTTCTGCCTTTTGATTGAAGAATTTAATACATTTCCATATACAGTAATTATTTATAGATAAGGATGTGCTACTGTCATTTTGTTCATTGTTTTCTGATGGTTTTTCAGATACGTTTTTTCTTCCTCTCTTGCTGTCTTTCTTTGTTATGTGATAATTTTTGTAGTGGTATGCTTTGGTACCTTTTTTTATGTTTTGTATATCTACTATAGGTTTTTTGTTTGTGGTTACAATGAGACTTACATAAAATATCTTACAGTTGTAACAGTCTATTAAAGTAACTTCAACTGCATACAAAAACTCTACATTTTAACTTCTCCTCCCCTCAAATTTTATTTTATTGCTGTCACAATTTACATCTTTTATATGTATATTGTTTATTCATTTAAAAATTACTGTAACCATAGTTATTTTTAATACTTTTGTCTTTTACCTTTATACTAGAGTTAAAACTGATTTATGTACCATCATTACAGTATTAGATTATTCTGAATTTGACTATATTCTCACATTTACAGTGACTTTTATATTTTTATATTTTCATTTTGTTAGCATCCTCATGTTTCAACTTGAAGAACTCCCTTTAGAATTTCTCTTAAGGCAGATCTAGTGGTGATGAACTCCCTGAGGTCTGGTTTCTCTGGGCAAGTCTTTATCTCTTCTTTATTACTCTAGGACAGCTTTGCTGGGTTTAGTATTCTAAAACCAGATTGGCAGGGCATTTTCTTTCAGCATTTTGAATGTATCATCCCACTCTCCCCTGGCCTGCAAGGTTTCTAATCCACTAAAAGTCTTATGGGTAGTTCATTGTATATGATGAGTTGCTTTTCTCTGGCAACTTTCAAATTTTCTCCTCGTCTTTGACTTCTGAAAATTTGATTGTAATGTATTTTAAAGTACTCATTGAAGGTATCTTTATATTTAAACTATTGTGGTACTTTGGGCTTCAATGACCTGGATGTACCTTTTTTTTTCAAGATTTAGAAAGTTTTCTATCCTTATTCATTCATTTTATGTTTGTTTATTTGTTTTTGGCAGCTGGCTAGTATGGGGATCCAAACCCTTAACACTGATGTTATATAACACTGTACTCTAACCAACTGAGATAACCAGCCAGCCCTATTTCTTCAAGTAAGTTCTCTACGCTTTCTCTTTCTGTGCCTCTCCTAGAACCCCCAAAATGCATAATTGTTTCACTTGCTGGTATCCCATATGTCCTGTAGGCTTTCTTCACTCTTTTTCATTCTTCTTTCTCTCTGTTCCTCTGATTGGATAATTTTGACTGACTTCAAGCTCACTGATTATTTCTTTGGCTTGATCAAGCCTACTGTTGATCTCTTTGTTTTCTTTAGCTCCAGAATTGCTGTTTGGTTCTTTTCATAGTTTGTTTCTTTGCTGAACTTCTCATTTTGTTCACATATTGTTTTCCTGATTTAACTTAGTTGTGGTTATCCTGTAGCTCACTGAGTTTAGACAATTGTTTAAGACAATGATTTTAAATTCTTTGTCAAGTAATGCATAGAAAATCATTTCTTTAGGGTCAGTTACTGATGTTTTATTATGCTCCTTTGGTGATGTCATATATTTGACTTCTGGTCTGTGTGTGCCACCCTGGAGTCTGAGTCCAGAGGGGTAGTCCTGGAGCCCAGGTTTTTAAAGGCTGGTTTGATGTTTGGATCTCACTGAAGTAGGGCTGAAACCTGATGCCATTATCTAGGCAGGGGATATAGGGGTTGGCCTAGTACTGGAGTGGGCCTGGAGCCTGGGTTCACAGGGACTATCCTGGCATTGGGACAAGCCTGGAGCCTGGGGCCACAGTGGCTGGCCTGGAGCCTGAGCCTCTAGGGGCCAGTCTGAGATTGTGGTCATGGGAGCCAGCCCACAGCCTGCATCTGCATAAGCTGGCCTGGGGGCTGAGTCTGTGGGTGTGTATCTGGATCCTGGGTCCACCCATGTTTTCCTGGAGTCTGAAGCCATGAGGAATGGAATGGTGCTAGGGAAGTCTTGGAGCTTGAGGCCACAGAGATGGGCCTGGATTGTGGGGCCATTCTAGCTACCTGATACTGTCGTTCACGGGGAGGCCTGGTACTGAGTCTGTGGTGGCATTGGGTGCTGAGCATGGCTCAGTCCATGTCCAGAAGCCTCACAACCAGGGAAGCTGATGTGATTCTCTGTCCAAGGCCAAAGGCTTGAGATCCCAGAGGTGCTGCTGGCATAAGTCCTGGAACCAAAAATCTGAACAGTCTAAAGTTCTAATATACACATATAGGAGAGCAGAGTATATCCCAGCTTCAGTGAATACAGAAATCTGCCTTTTTCTCCACTTTTGTTCTTTCTGGACCCCAAGCAGATTAGTTGGTGCCTGCCCATACTGAGGGTGGATCATTCCCACCTAGTCTCCTCAGGCTCACAGCTAATCTCTTCTAGAAACACCCTCAGAGACGCACCCAAAAAGATTGCTTTACCAGGTTTCTATGTATTTCTTAATTTAATGAAGCTGGCATCTATAACTAACCATCACACTAGCCATCTCAATTCCAAGCTTTTCTATGTATTTTTTTCTCAAATTGTATTTATGCAACCAAACTCTATGCTAAATCATATATTTAGACTGATCTTAGTTTGATTGAAGTACTATTCTTTTTGTTTTTATTTTTTCTATTGAAACATGATTGATTATACACATTTGAGGCATACAGAATTGACTATCAATATTTGTGTACAATATGTGATGATCAAATCAGGATATTAGTATATTCATCATTGCAAAATGTAATAATTCTTTGTGTCCATTAACTAATTTCTTCCTACTATTTTTAATTTTACAAAGAATTTTTTATGAACCATATGAGTTTATGACACAATGCTTCATTATCCCTGAATTTTTTAGCGTGTTTTCTAAAAACAAGGACATTTTTCCACATAACTACAATACAATCATAACCATCACAAAATAAATATGGATACATTACTATCACTGTAATCCACAGGCACCATTTGAGTTTCACCAATTTCCCAGTAAAATTCTTTATAGCAAAATAATTCAACTCAGGTTTGCAATATTGCCGTTAGTTGCCTTGAGTCTTTAGTCTCCTCTAATCTGGAATAGTTCCACGCTTCCTTCTTTATTTTTACAGTCTTGGTACTTTTAACAATTATAGGCTAGTATTTTGCAGAATGGCCCTCAAATTGGGCCTGCCCAAAGTTTCTGCATGATTAGATTCAGGTTATGGATCTTTGGCAGGACATCATAGAAGAGATGCTGTGCTCATTGACGTGCATCCTAACAGAGTATGTAATTTTTTTCATCTCACTACTAGTAACATTAACTGATCACAATTAAAATGATTTATCTTCTATAAAATCACTCGTTTTCTCTCTGTAATTAATAATTAATGTGTGGGAAGGTTCTCTGAGACTATATGAATGTCACATTATCATTTTATGTTCACCATGGAGTTTTAGCATCCATTAGTAATTCTTACCATAATTGTTGCCAGATGGTGATTTTTCCAATTCCAATATTTCTTGAAGCAGCTATGTTGAGGAACTCATCTCCAAGATCAAATAGAGATTTGCACAGGGTTAGGAGTTCTTTGAAGCTTTAGCTGATTTCAGTTCACCTTTGGCTGGCCCACATTAAACCAGGCTCCTGTCCTGTCCCTGTGGACCCAGGCCCCAAGCATGCCACATGAAGGTCTTCATGAAGACCTACCTTTCTCTGAACCCAGGCACCTGGCCCAACCCATTGCCAGGCAAATCCCTGAAGATCCAGGCACCAGACCCTCCAGTCCACTGACTCAAGCACCAACCAGCCCTCCCAAGGACTTGAATAATAAGCCTGCCCAAAGACCCTTCCAGGTAGCCCATTTATTACTTGTCATTCTACTGTAAGGAAAACATTTCTCCTCTCCTTATTTATTTATATGATTATACAAACTCATCATTCCTAGTTTTCTCAGTGGATTATATTTGTTACTATCACATATATTTCAGTGCTTGAATTTGGCCAGTGAGAGTCCTTCTGGCTTGACTCTGTGTCCTTTCAGCATTCCCCATCATTCTTTGACCACTTTCTTATTTTGACCACAGCCAATATTACAGGCTCATTTTGTACTTTCCCTCCAAGAAACTCTAGTTGTCTTTAGTGGAAAAGACATTTAGAAACATAAATATGAGTGTGAGGTATGCTCATTGTTATTGGGTGTCACTGCTCTAGATCCATGGTCAAAGCTAGAGAAAACATCTATGTGCAAACACACACACACACACACACACACACACACACACACACACACACACACACACTTACATCTAGGATTTAGTCTAGATTTTTTCTTTCTATATTTATAAGTCCTTTTTACAGCAGTGAATAACTGGGCTCCAAGTATCCTCAATACATTTAGTTATCTGATCAATGCCCTCTGTACATAAACAAACTCCCATTGCCACCACCTTACCCCACTTGGACTCCATAGTCCCACCCCAGGCCACTGCCATTGCTCTCCCCTTGTACAAATACCCTTCTCACAACTCTCAGGCTCCAAACTCTCTTCCTAGTCACCACTCATGCCACTGGATTTCCAATATGCCTCACCAGGCTGCCGTTGCTGTCCTCCACATGAGCTGCACTCCTTACGCTGCTTGAATTCTAGTAGTCAACACTAGTGTATGTGACACTCTTCTCAATCCACTCAGACATCAACAACCCATGCTGATCCCCTTCCACCACCATCTCACACCGCACAAGCACCCTCCTCCATATGGTCAGACTCTGACAACATCAACCAAAGTGTGCAGATACTGTCCTCACCTACTGGGGCTTTTCTATTACCCTATGCTGTGCCTCTGCCCAGTAACCTCCTTCATGAAGACCTACCTTTCTCAGTCCAAATGGCTTTTAGACTGAATTCTTAGGGAAATAAGGAAAGAAGAAGAAAACTGTGATTTTTAAATTTTTGATTTGTGCTGATTTTGCACGGTTTTTTAATCATTTCCCTAGTTTTGCTTAATTCATTTTGAAATGGCACATTAAGTTTTCATCTCTTTTGGACCCACATTTTTCTGGTATTCTTTCATTTTCTATAGTTAGCTTTTCTTACAACATTTTAACATAGGGTTCATTTGCAGTACTTTCAGTTCATATATGCTTAAATTAAATGTGTTTCTTCACTACTTTTTGATATTTCTGGGTTGGGAGTAGCGATTGACCAAAAGAGCTTTTAAAGCTTCATATCTTGGGGACCTGAAAAGAAAGTAGTAAAAAAAAATAAATGAATAAAAAAGTCGTCTCTGAGTAGCAACCTCTATAGTGATTTCCAAAATTTTACCACTTCTTGTCCCCTCCCTCACCAATTTCTGAACTTTCTATGAAAACCTCAGTCTTTACACTCTGCTCAATTTCATTTTTACCAACACTTCTTATCTCAGGATTGAATTTTATTTTTGTGAAAGGAATTTCACTACCATATTTCTATATTTCTGAGATTTTTGATGGCTTAGGCCACTCTAATGGACTCTGATTTTGTTATGGCACTTTCCTTTTTTTATCCTAGTTGTTCCTTTTATGAGAGGATTTGTGGAGTTTCATAAACTATGATCAACCCAAGAACTTGAAAATAGGCATCTTCAGCCTTCCTGGCTCAGTCTCTTCCCAGTTACCACTCACAATGTCCTTCTTGAGGGCTCTTTCCCTTGACTGAGGGCCATAGAAAGGTTATCCTGCTCCCCCCAAAAATGCATTAAAACCTCAACTAAGCATATCCCCAAATGACTAAAAATACTACAAATGATTTTTGTTTTTCCAGTTTTTCTTTGTCACCATCGGCAGCATTTTATCAGCTCAAATTAGGCAATCCACAGATATGTGTTTGACACTCACAGGGCACATTTGGAAAACATTAACAGTTATTTTAGAGCCCTGTACCTAGAAAACTTGAGATGAAATTGTTGGACCAACATCATATAACTTTTGTAATATTAGTGAGAGTATGGAGCCAGCCTCCTGACATTCCAATTCAGCAATGACTTGTGCAAAATTTGAAAACATAACAAAAGTTTGACTCCTGGTTACAAAAAATTAATCAACAGATAAAGGTATTTCTATTGAATTTCTATTATTTTAGACATATATACACAAATGGACCCCTGTTCTTTCTCATGTTAATAACCCTCCAGGATTATAGTTTCATGCAATAAGTTTGTCTTCCCTTGACACTGGTCGATTTTGCCACTGTAGGTCCAGCACCAAGCAAGGGATCTTTGGCTAGCAGAGTGCTCTGGACCTGAATCTAGAATTAGTGTACTGCCCAGGCTGGCCTCCTTTGCTGTTCTACTTGTTTGTTTAATTGTTTGTTTGTTTGTAAAATGTAAAGAACAGAGATTGACACCAATTGGACCAAGAAAATGGAAGTGAGGGAGGACATAATTGTAACATGGGGCAATAGGGGAGCCAGAATCTCCTGGAAATCCATGACAGGAAACACAAAGGGACCAGGTTCAGGAAGATTAGACCTGCAGGGCCCTTCTGGCTGTGATGCAACTCTGAGGCCTTTGCCACAGTGGTTTATAAATCTTCCCTTCAAGTTGAGCTGTTAATGTGTGTCAGTCAGTCTCCATCTGTCGCATCATTCAGTGTCTGTTACTCTCCCTGCTACCAGTTCCCATCTCCACCACCTACATCGCATCCCTTCTCTAATTCAAACCTTCCTCTTAGTGTCTGTGTCAACATAATTTTGACTTACTTGGGACCATCCTAGGCACTAACCACACATCACAGTAATTTCCCCATAAATCACTTTACTTTTAGAACTTGCTGCCAGTGTCTCCATTGTGTCCATAAAAGGTGACTATCCAGTCCTGAGTGGAAGAATCTACTATATTTTTTACTTCCCAAGATGTAGAAGTATGATATTTATCTTGACATTATACAATTTGGGGGAAATTCCATCACACACATATTGCAAATAATTTTAAGTTAATTTATAGCTTTAAATATTTTATTTTATTTATTGTGTAAATGCAATATGGTAGAAGCAAATAAGCAATCATAATCCTGGATATCAAGATGAATACAACTCAACATGGGACAATATTATATGTGTGTATAGTTATATATCTAAAAGATAAAGAGAATAGTGCCTGTATATTCTAATATATAGTAAGGTAAACATGATATCAAACATAAATCTAAAATAAGTGAATAATAATTCAGGAATTGCATTTTGCCATGTTATTTTGGCCTGTTATCTCTGCTAAGGAAACTACAGTGATGATCTGAAACTCTTTTCCCTATTTGGCATATTCTGTTGTTGGGCTGTGCCAATAGATGAAAAACACTCAGATTTTATGAATGGATACATTGAATGTAAGGTGGTATTTGGGCATTTTTGAAAATTGACTATCCCTTACAAGCTGTCTGAGTTTATTTTCTCTTGCTGTAGCAGAATATTGAGACTGGGTAATTTATATTGAACAGAAACTTATGGAAGTCCAAGAGCATGGTACAAGCATCTGGCAAGGGCCTTCCTGCTGCATCATAACACAGCAGAAGCGCAAGGGAGCATGTGAGACAGAGAGAGAGAGCAATAAGGCCAAACTCATTTTTTTAAATCCCTCCCCTGATAACTAAGCCATTCCTGAGATATTAATTTATTCATGAGGATGAAGCCCTCATGACCTAATGACCTTTTAAAGGTCCCAACCCCCAATGCCATTACATTGACAATTAAATGTTAACATGGTTTTGGATGGGATATACAAATCATAGCACATGCCAAGAGACAGAGTAATTGGCCAACCCTGAGCAAGTGCGAGAGCAGGTGAGACGACTGCAGTCACAGCGGCCCAGGGCTATGTGATCAGGAGTAGCTGTGGTCAGCACAGTGTCCCAAAGATGGCGCAAGTGCTATTGCTCTCACATCTAGTGCATTGACAGCTCCTTACACATGTTATCCAACGCTTTCTAATTCCACATGAACTTTCCCAAACCCCTAATACAAGCCCTAATAAAAGCCATCCCTACAGCCCCCCCAAAAACACCTCTTCTATTCTCCTTACAAAGATTTTTCCTCAAATCTATAATTTATCATCTCTACTTCAATCCAGTCTGCTTTCTTCTGATCTTCTCCCAGAAGCTCTACCAGAAAAATACTTTATTCTCTTTAAAAAAGACTTTAGAATTCTGACCTTAGCCCAGGTTTAGCATCAAAATTTAAGGGTAAGTGCAGACTGCCAAAAAGGATCAGGTATCAAAGGCCTGATAGAGGACAACTCATTTCCAGCTGTCCCTAACTGCCCCTACACATGCCCTTAATTGGGAATCTAATCAGAGGGAGAGTTGGGGTTCTGTGACCTGTGGCTTTACTGTTTCCTGTTAATGAAAGAGTGGACCCTGGAAAGACATCTTCCATAGGCAGATCACTGAAACAAAGAAAAGAGTAGGGTATAGGTTTTGAGAAATTGTGAGATGATGCTCCCATTGAGTAAAAAAAAGGGCCAAAACTATAAGGAAATATGGCTAAAAAGGTGAGTTATCCTTCATCATCATATTCTTCTTTCTTATTTTTCACTTCTCCAGGTATCCTTGTAATATCTAAGTTATTGCTGAAATTATTACACCTGTTGCGATGACTGCAGCAATACGTCTCTCTCAGAAGGTCATGGAATGTCTGGGACATTCCTTCCTGACAAGGCCTACAAGACATTGTTGTATGACGATACAGGTATCTTTCTGAAGAGAAAAATAGCACATGTGATCATCTTGCCTGGCTCACTATCTTCCTAGCAATGGCTTCTCTCCAGCACCTCATCAGTTTCCTGTACATTGGAATAAGCCCCATGGCTGTCCCTGTATCTCAACTATGTCTGTCTAGCCAGGACCAGGCAAAAGACATATGCGTCCCACACAGCCCCCACACCCTGCTCTGTGTAAGGAGAATCCCACTGTCCCACCCTCTCCCATGACCCCAGAGTTCCTCACACCTTGACTCCAGGGATAGTGGGCACCATTGGTGACATTTTCTGTATCTCTGTAACCCCCACTTACTTGTGATGCGATCACTATAGTAATAGTTATCTATGGCACAACTCCTGTTATACAAAAACAGATTATACTTCCAGCAACTTTTCATGCCACCATGGCATTTGTATCCATCGTGGTGTTTACATAGATTGCAAATTCGAACCCCTAAAGAAAGAGAGAAAAGCTTTAAAGAAAGTCTCTAGGGAAAGCAACTCTGCTACAGAAGTCTGATCCCACCTGTAAACATTTAGACTGGGGAGGAGGAGAGTGCAAACCTCCCAAGAAGGAAGGTGATTCTTCCCAACCTGTCAGGGGTCCTTACTCCCTCAGGTGGGTGACAGATATGATCCTCCAAGCAGTCAAACACTCCTTTCCCAAGTTGGGGGCAGAAAGGGGACACCAGAGTCATAAGCAAGGAGAGGGAGGTGTCGTGGGAGGGTAGAGGGACGATGTGTAAGGAGCTCAGGAATGTCCTCTCTCATTGTGGCATTATTTATCCAAAAATGACAAACCCACTAAACCATACATTTCCATGTCAGGACTCTGTCTCCTGTAAAGAGAAGAAAAAAATTCTCCTTTAATCATTTTACAGCAGCCCCAAATCCATATGCAGAAACCCCTCTGTCCTCCCCGCACGTCTCTCACCGACCGTCCTGGCTGCCTCTCCAGGCCTTACCCTCATCCATGAAGAGCACTGTGAACATGCCCAGCATTAGCAACCAAAACATTCTGGGCCCACTCCTGGGAAGGTCCCCGGGGGAGGTTCCAGCTTTATTTATTCCCATCATCTGCCCTCAGGCATCCCACTAGATCACAAAATCATAAATTTCAGGTCAAACCACCTGAACGCTCTCTGCAATGTTCCCAGAAGAGGGTACATCCTGTCTGTGTTTGCATTCCTCCTGCTACTTGGAACCCAGCCCACCCAGACATGCATTTCTTACAAGTATCGTCAGATACTAATTCAGACAGAACCTGTCCCCTCTTCAGTTAGCTGCTGTTTCTATTTGTTGGTCTACATGGAACATGTCTAACTCTACGTCCACAGGACATCCTTTCAAATATTAAAAAGCTGGGCTCACCAAGCATCTGTGAGTGGGTTACTCGGTCCCTTTCAGGTACCACAGCCATCCTGGACACTGGCCTCAGCATCACCTCCAGTGGGACAGAGCCCTCGTGGGGGGGGGGGGGCAACAGGAACACAGCCCAATAGTCCAGATGTGGTCTGACTGTTCAGTGTAGCGCCCTCTTTAAGGGATGAAGAGGACAGCCCAGGAGAAAGGAGGAGGAGGTAAAGACCATCTCAGCCTGCCCCAAGCTTTATCCATTCACTTTTTCAAGAAAAACAAAGACCACAAATGATGAGAGTGGGAGAGACATGCAGTGGTGTTATGGGGAGAAAAGACCTATTTGGATGGGTCACTGGAAAGGGCATGGGAAGGGGCAGTTAGGGACAGCTGGAAATGAATTGTCCCACTGGTTTCCTGCCCCCAGCTCACTTCCTCCAGAAGAAGCCACAATTTCCTGCCAGTCTCTTTCTGCTATAAGTGCCACCTTCTCAGTGAGGCACTTCCTAACCACCATGTACATGAAGGAGCAAGACTCCCCAACCACACTTTCCTTGTCCCTTTCCTGCTCGATTTTTTTCCAGAGTCCTTAACCTTCTTGGTGATCCTATAGCTCTTCCTCATTTGTGGGTATTCATTTCCTCCCCTCTCACAGGGGCTCCATGAGCCCAAGAGTTCACATACTGCATTCAGTGCTCTCTCCTCAGCACCTAGAATCATGCCCCGCACATATCAGATCATCAGAAACATTTGGTGAACACATGGGTGGTATGACTGGATACGGGTGACCTGAGAGGCACAAGGGATGGTTGACAGGATGAAATTCTGGGTCCTCACCTTGCAGTTGGTAGTCACCACAGGGAAGAAGGCAGTGACAATGGCAAGTTCCTCTGTGCTAGGACAGAGTGAGGGGCCCAGGTGTCTGTGCAGGCATATTCCCAGAGCTTGACAGGTGCTGCCCCCAGATACGATCCCTCATGGAATCCTGACTAGGAACCTACTCCCCACACTCCTGGGATGGCAGCCCCAGCATTCCACCCTCCTGCTGTACCGCTGTCAACAAGTTACTCAGCCTCTCTGTGCCTCTGTGACTAATAGGTAAAAACAAGGATTGTCACAGGTATATCTGAGGTAGAGGTTAGGAGTTAATAAACCCACACATGGGTAATGGGGAAGGGGAGGGAACTCACATTTATTAATGCCCTGGTTGTTGTCAGACATGCTTTTGAGCACATTACACACTTGATGTGTCTGAGTTCTCCAAGCAACCTTGTGGGTTGGAAATAATTAACGTCATCTTACAGAGGAAGACCAGGGGGTCTTAGAGTTGTGGTATTTTTCCCAAAGTAACAAGGCAACATCTGTCTGGTGCAGTGGGACATTGTTTTTTTCACTAAACCACATGATTTATAGTCTAGAGAGGGGTTCCCAGGACTGGAGCTCCAGGTGGGCTCCACCCTAGAGTCGTCCTGACAATGGGGAGACAGGGAGAATGGAAGAACAGGCTCTCTCCATCTAAAAAATATGGGCCACTCTCTGCCCCTGCCCTTTCCTTCCCATTTCCCATATCTGATCCTCCAGAACTCCCTGGCCCTCCTCTGAGTCCTCTCCTGGGGCCCAGAGCCTGTATCATCTCCCTTCCAGCCCTGGCTGTTGTCCAAGGCCTTTCCGTTCCTCACTGCTCCTTACTAGACCAGGGGTGTAGGACATAGTGTCCTGCCCTCTCCTGCTCCTGCCCAGCCCAGAGGCACAACCTGCTCCCATGCCCTTTTCTGCAGAGGGAGGGCTGGGTGGTGGATTTGAGGCCAAAGTAGACTCCTTTGTAGTCATCACAAAGTTGTGTTCACTTTGCCCCTCTAGGGAAGTGAAAGAAAATAAAAGTAAAAGAAAAGTTCCCAAACTAAAGTTTGATGTGCTAAGCACAATCCTCTTCAACTCCTTCCGCCAAACTCAAACAATCAATGCCAGGTCCTGTGCAGCAGGGAGGAGTCCTGAAGAGTGGAATTGTCATGCATCCAGTGACCCAGCGAGGAGACCTGGACTGACTTTAGGACAGGGCTCAAGTAGAGCCTCCACACAGGCTGGAGAAAGGAAGCATGTGACCACGGAACAGCCACGTTTCTTCTCCATGACATCCAACCTGTCTCACTCCCAGGCCTGCAGAGGAGATGGGGCCCGGACAACTAGGTCTCCTGACACTCAGCCCTGCCTCAGAGCCCAGCTCCCTCTAGCAGCCTGGAGCAACCCCAGGACACTGTCCTGCCTGCCTGGACCCCACCCCAGAAACCCTTGACCCTCTACCTCCTACTGCATGGCCCACCCAAATCAGCCTCCTGACCGAGCCCCACTTACCTTCCTCTTAATGACCCTCCAAACTTTCTAGCCTTGGACAGCCTTGAAGGTACCATGGAAAGTAGCATTTTACCACATGTGTAAAAGAGAGGATTGGGCATAGAAGCAATATAGCCCCATGTCTTTATTTTACACATAAGAAAGAGGACTCAACTAAAAAGTCCACACAGTTAAAAGACAGAGGGAGATCCTGACCCATGTCCTTTCAGTTATCAGGCCAGGGACCATGTCAGTCAGGTGGGAGAAGCATGGAATATGAATTGAGGGTCAGATATGGATCTGAGTCACCATCTTTCACAAGTTCACTTCCTGCAACATGCCCAGCATGGGAGCTTAGCTTGCTGAACTTAGTGAGAAGAGAATTGTAGAGAGGCCCAAAATAGCAATGACTACCTTCTTCCAAAGGGCTCCTCTGAAAGATTTCTCCATGTGCCCTGTCCTGCTGCTCTGCCTTGACTGAGTCATCACCGTGGTCTCAGTCTCTAAAGATGACAGGGCTTTTCCCTGAGTCCTTTCCCTCCTGCTCTGTCCCAGCATGCCAGCCAATGCTTCCAGGCCTCCCATTGAACAGTAGCCCACCACATTTGGGAGTGACGAGTACAGGGGTGGGAGGTTCCTGCAAGCCACCCCCCAGCAGCAGTTCTTGAGATGTTTTCCACGCCTGTAGCTAAAGCAGATGCCCTTTCCACTGCAGGCTGTTGGGAAAGTGGCTAGAGAAGAGGGACTACATGTCACAGCTCCTAGCTGTGCCCACTCTCTTCTGCCCAAGAAAGGCTATGTGTAATGCTCATGAGAGTGGCAACACTGACATTAGGTTCATGCAAATTTGTTATAAAGTTGTACTGGGAAAAGGAAGACCCACTGCCATACAACATAACTTTATTCCGTATTTCTATTTCCCCCAGCAAAAATGACCAAAGTGCTCTCTCATCTGTGCTCCGTAGGTCAAAGCACATGGATGTAAGAGAGCTAAAATAATGGAAGACTTGGTATTTGAGATTCTCAGGAGCTACCCAGACTCCACAGACAGAGGGTCTCAAATAGTTTAGTCAGCAAAGGCCACTCTCAGAGGTCACCTGTCCAGGGAGGGCGGTGGGCCAGGGCCTACAGGTAATATTCTGGCGTGGGAAGGGAAAGAGCCTGGCAGTGGGGGTGGCAGCAGGAGCGGCCTGATAAAGGTCATCTACCACCATGGCTTAGATTTGGCTTGTGTGTTGGAGTGGGCAGGAGATCAAGAACAGCTTCTTCTAGATGGCCTTTGAAGTCAGGGATTCAGGTTCAGAGCAGACTGGTTTCTCTCAGATGGGTGAGCAGCTAGGAAAGTAGCTGAGCTCTGATTCACTGAGATAGGGAGAGAGCTGGACTTCTACAACCCAGAGTAAACAAAGGCCAGGGCATATTCAGAGAATTGTGCAGATTGCAAGAAGGAGCTCCACTGAGGAGTAAGGTGCTCCGCTTGTTTCTTCCCCTGTCTGCAGACTTTCCTTCTCTTAGGGATTTTCTCCATGTGCCTTTATAGATGCCAAACTCCTAGACACAGTAGTTTTCTTCTAGGAGAATCCCTGTAGGAGTTGGTCCAGGAGTATTAGAAGAGAACCTATCACCTAACTAAGTCCAGAGTCAGGCACCATTTCCAAGAATGCTGAGTCGATTCTGCTAATCCCCCTTTGCTTTCCCAAAAGCCTGATCCTGATATCATATCTCCCTATCTTGGGAAGGGCAGAAACTCAACTCTTTAACTCTTCCCCACAGCAAGTGATTGAAAGAGAGTATCAGAGTGAGAGAATGACCCTAATCGCAGAGGGGCATAATTCTTAAGTACTGTGACTATGACATCTGTAACAGCATCCCCGTGCTGCTCACGCTCCTGAGCTTCACTCAGTGACACTATTGCAACCTCTGGTTTTTCTCCCTGTGTCTACTGACCTTTATTTCTTAAGAGAAGCTCTTCTCTCTGATTAACAGTATGCCTCTTCCCTCTGAAGCCCGGGTGCAGCAAGCATGGGATTTCTTCTCCTCTGCTTAAATGCAGCCAGAAGGGAAGACTTCTGGATCACAAATTTTTCTTATTATTATAAACAACATGTTCTACCCTAGGTCAAAGGAGCCATTTAAAACTCAAAACCATTTACATTTTGTACAGTCAAGTTCTGTAAATTTAAAGCAGCTGTCGTGGAAGATTTGGGTTGCATAAACAAGGTGGGATGGTCTGATAACCATTATGTCGTCAGTCACAAATTTTTATGCACCTAGAAGAGCAGCTCCCCACAGCTACCCTTCCTATTTGTGATGGAAAATAGGTAACCATCTTGTTGCCTCTCTTCTCTCAAAAAGAATAGTTAAGAATATTTAACTTTAAAATGTGGTTCATCAGGGATATTGGTCTATGGTTTTCTTTTTTGTGCATGTCCTTTTCTGGTTTTGGTATGAGGGTAGTGCTGGCCTTGCAGAATGAGTTTGGAAGTATTCCCTCCTCTTCAATTTTTTGGAAGAGTTTGAGAAGAATCGTTATTAGTTCTTCTTTAAGTGTTTGGTAGAATTCAGCAGTGAAGCCATCTGATCCTGAGCTTTTCATTGATGGAAGACTTTTTATTACTGCTTCAATCTCATTACTCGTTATTGGTTTGTTTAAGTTTTCTATGCTTCATGATTCCTTGGTAAGTTGTATGTGTCCAGAAATTTATCCATTTCTTCTATATTTTCCAGTTTGTTAGCAAATAGTTGTTCATAATAGTCTCTTATGGTCCTTTGTTTTTCCGTGGTATCAGTTTTAATGCCTCCTTTTCTGTTTCTGATTTTATTTATTTGAGTCTTCTTTTTTTTCTTAGTTAGTCTAGCTAAAGATTTATCAATTTTGTTTATCTCTTTTAAAAAGTAACTGTTTCACTGATCTTTTGCATTTTTTTTTTTAATCTCTAACTCATATATTTCTGCTCTGACCTTTGTTATTTCTGTCCTTCTACTAATTCTGGATTGGGTGGTTCTAACAAAAGTAGGGAGTAAAATAACCAGAGGCTAAGGGAGAAGGGGAAGGAAGAGGTGTATTAATGGATACAAAGTTATAAATAGATAGGAAGAGTAAGTTCTGGTGTTCTAAGCTGACTATAGCTAATAATGTTGTATTGTATTCTTCTAAATAGCTAGAAAAGAGGATCTTGACTGTAATCACTATGAAGGAAAGACAAATGTTTAGGTGATGGATATGCTATTGACCCTAAGTGAATCTTGAGACAATATATGCCTGTATTGAGACAACACATTGTATCCCACAAAAATATACAAGTTTTTAAATATAGTTTTAAAAAAAAAACAGAGCAGTTTCAGAATTTCTGCCAGATCTTTGTGCAACCATCAGTTGGTAATCAAGCAGCAGAGACTGCTGCATGAAAAAGACAGGAGTGATGGCCGCATTTTTCTATGTATCTGAGGCTTCTGGACTTGCTTGGAAAGGAGGAGAATGAACCAGGTAGGGCCAACTGTCATTCTGCACAATAAGCGAAATGCTGTTCTTACGGTCAGCACAGATGTGTATAGATCATATCGTATTTAAAAAAATATGTACCTCCTTAATTCTGATCTAAACTGACTGCATCGTCTCTGAGAATCAATTTTTTGAAGAATGGTAAGCTTATGTGTGTGTGTTTGTGTCTCTGTGTGTGTGCATGCACACGTACGTGTTTATGTATGTACAAGGGTGAATGCATACCATTATTTTCCTGCTCTATGACCAGGAAGTTTGAGGAGGGACATCCACACCTCATGTTGATGGGTGATCTTTAAGGGGAGGGGACTCGGCACAGCAACACCATCTAAACTGTTTTGGTGGGTATAAAAACCCCTTTTGCATTACATGGACCACAGATCGTTCCTAGGTTATAGAAGATCTCCTTAAATGCAATCTCTAGGCCTGTTTGAATAATTCACTTTGGGGGAAATAATCTGTGGATTATCATATGTCAGAACGTGCACTGGTTGGGGAAAAGTGGGTTTGTTCCTGACAGCAGAAAGTAGGGCACCTGAGGGCACCTTTTCTAAAGGATAGTGAAGATTTATATTATGGAGGGTTTAAGAGAGAGGGATGAACTTGAATATAGATAACCATATCTAGGAACTGGATGGTGCCAATGAGAGTACCACCTGTGATAGGGTTTTTTTGGTTTTGTGTTTCTTTTTATGTTCTTGTCTCTCAAACTATGGGGTAGGCATATCTAGTGTATAGTTTAAAATTTTTTTCGCTTGTTAAACCAATCATTCTCAAACACCGTAACATTGCAAAGTCTCAAACGTCCATACCACACTCTGTTGTGGTGTTACTAGGAACAAACAGGTGGGGCAGTGGAGGTGTGACCCCCCTTTCACCTTGCACCCCACAACAGCAGCCTCTCGTCAGGACAGCACCACGCTTCAGTCCATCTGGTTTCCAGTCCCAGCTCTGCCTCGTACTGATGGTGACCATGCCCAAGTTGGTTAACTTCTCTGTGCCTTCCTGTCTTTATTAGTTCAAAAAATAACGTTACTAATTATAATACATTTTATACAAATAATTATAGCAAACTTTTGACAATAATTATACTAAACTCATAGGGATTTTATGATGATGAAACGGGATGATGCATCTAAGTGGTTTAGAGTTGTGTCTACTACAGGAAAGTGTTCATTAAGTGTTAATGATTATGATTAGTATACTGAGAGTCAGTAGCCAAAGAATTCCAGGAAGTGCCAAGGATCAAATTGAATAGAGATTGTGTAATTTGCTGGGGCTGCCATAACAGAATACCACAGACTGGGGGGCTTAAACAACAGAAATTTATCTTCTCACAGTTCTGGAGGCTGGAAGTTCAAGATCAAGGTGCCAGAAGGGTAAGTTTCTCTGGAGGCTTTTCTCCTTCTCTTGCAGATGGCCCCACCCTCTCACTGTGTCCTCACAGGCTCTTTCATCCATGCTTGCATGTCCCTGTTGTCACTCCCTCTTCTTTTTTTTTTTTTTTTTATCTCCTTCTTCTTATAAGGACACCAGTTATGTTGGATTAGGTCCCATCCATATGCCCCCATTTGGCCTTAATCATCTCTTTAAAGCTCTGTCTCCCAATATAATCACATTCAACATATGAATTTGGGGAGATACAATTCAGTTCATAACAGGGGCTCTGTGCAGCTGAGACTAGCGTGGACATCAAGTACAGTAATTAATTGACATAGAAGTGAATATGGTCATAAGTTCCTTTACTCTCAAATATGCTTGCAAGAAAAGCCCCCTGAAGGAGGATTTACAAGAAGCACAGAGAACCTGGAGAGCAGTGGTTTGAATTGCTCCTGAATCAAGCCACTGAAGTGTTGGAGGCAGTCAGACCTGAGGCAGGGGGCAGCCCAGCATGATACAGAAGTCTGGACCTGGCTCAAACACTGTTTCAGAGCAGCCAGTGCCAACCTCTTAACAGCTCCAGAATGAGTATTTCTGCTATTAGTAGCAGAAATTAATGTGTTCAATTTTTAACCACCTATCGAGTAAGAAAAAAAAGTCTTTGCCCAGATATTGAGATTAGAGAAATGGTTACATACGCAGATGAAAGGAAGCCACACAGTACAGCTTGCAAATTCAGCACATGCTAGAAAAAGTGATGGCTGATGATTTTCACAGCAAAATATCATTATGGAAACTTAGATGTTTGACAAAGAGCTCTGAAAACTTCTGATTATTTAAAAGGAAGAAGAGTGAAGAGACATTACAGTGGCATGAGGAATACATAAAGCTTAAAGTTCTCCTAAGCCTAACCTTAGTTTTTTTGACAGGTGTTAAGATTGGTAGAGACTAACACCCAAGTCCTGTGTGCAGGGTCCAAGGCTTCTGAGACTGGGAAAAAGCATTAAAAAATAAAATAAAATTTATTTTCCTTTTTCCTTGTGGTTCCTGCAGCAGCCAACTTTATTGCATAGGGGTAAGTTAGGATTTGTTCCAGAAGGAAAGAAAAAAGTCAGGAGATAATATTCAGAGACTGACATTCAAAATCATATTATGCAGAAGGCAATACTTTTATAGTAGCCAGATAATTGTTCTTAGGGTGAAAAAAAAGGACTTGCCAAATCTCTTCATGAGGAACTCAGAAGGTTCACAAGGTAACTCAGACTTCTGGTCAAGATGGCAGAATAGATGGTCCCCAGTGTCACTCTCTCCCACAAATCAACCAATTTACAACTATAAAAAAGCAATGACAGCCAAGCTAAGGCCACTAGAGCTCAAGGGAAGAGGAGCAGAGACCTACGGAGTGCATGAAGGTGGAAGAAGCTACAATGAGAGAAAGAAAAAATTGCTCCAACCGTTTCCAATACCAGCCACTTCCAGGCTGGAGCTACTGAGCATGTGGAGCAGGAGCTGACAAAAGCCGCAGCTGTGCCTTTCAGATGAAGTTGCTTGGAGGTGGCAGAGGAGAAGAGGGCCTTGGTGGCCCCAGGCCAGCAAGACCACTAATAGGGTTCCCTTGGACCCACATAGGAGCAAGGAGCCACAACCACTGAAAAAAAGGAGCCACTCAGAGGCCAGTGAGTCATTGCAAGAGATCAGAACATAGCCTGTCCCGTGGGAAGTGTTTGGAGCACAGGCAGTAGAGGAGACGGGCCACCGGAAGAACACTGGGGCATAGCAAGGACAGCTGATCTGCCCCCAATCAGCACAGGACCACTCAGAGGAGACTCATCAGGAATATAGAATCTCATGGGGTACAGTTTGATGAAAACACTCAGGCCCAGACCAGTGTTTCTACACAACCCAGGTGCACCAGATTTCATTAGAACTGGAAGTACCTATAAAGTCAACCGTTAAAATCTGAGCTGCACAAAAAGCCTTCCCTAGGAATCAGCAGCAAAGCAGCAATTTAGCTCAACCACAGAGCTCAAGTACTAGTCTCCACAGGAAGTTCCCCCATTTTAGAAGTAAGCAAAGGACAACAAATTAGTTCCAGTGCAGAGTTTAAGTGGAGGGAACAGCATATAATCCAACACAGAACTGAAAGAAAAAACAATACCCACAACCAGAGACAAAGTTTGATATTAACTAGTAAAGGTCTCATTTCACCAAAGAACAACTATAACACCTAGAAGGACTGGAAGTCCCCTAGGCTACCAAGCCAGAAATGGGGGAGGGGAGGGGCTGAAGCCATTCCCCCCAACACCCACAATCAGTCCTGAGGGTGGGGGCTGAGGGCCTCAGCCACACACCCCCAACATGTGCAACCACCACACCAACGACCACTGAGCCACCACAGGAAGTGCCCTGGGCTCTCCTGAACTAGGGTGGGGGGGCCAAAGGCCTTGGTCACAAACCCCCACACCTGCAGCCAGCCCAATGACAACCACAGAGCCACCACAGGAAGTGCCCTGGGCTCTCCAGAGCTGGGGCAGTAGGGGGCTGAGGGCCTCAGTCACACACCCCCAACATAAGCAACCAGCCCAGCAACAACCACCAAGCTGCCACAGGAAGTGCCCCAGGCTCTCCCAAGGCAGGGCAGTGGGGGGCCAAGGGCCTCAGCCACCCCCCTGATACACACAACCAGCCCAGTGACGACCACCAAGCTGCAAGAAGGGCCCTGGGTTCTGGAACTGGGGTGGTGGGAGGAGAGGGCTTTTGCCACACACCCCTGACAACTGCACCCAGCCCAGCAATGACCAAGCCACCACTGGCAGCCCCCCAGTTTCTCCTGTGGGAATGTGGGAGGTGCCACGTGCCTCAATCCCACCCCGCCTCCTTTCTCCTTCTTCCACCACATTTCTTTCCCCTTTCCCCTCTCCTCTTCCCTCCCAACTGCTCTGCAACAACATCATAGAATGTAAAAAAATAATATTAGTAAAATAAAAAAAAACAAAGCAAAATAAAAAATAAGTAAAACTGGGGAACTCAAAGGAAATTCTTTCATGGTATAAAATGAATGTCCCAAAAGACTATAATGTCCAGGTCTACTCTATCATAGAAAGAGGATGTGTATGATTCAGAGAAAGAAAAATATATAAATGTCCTCTGCTTTTCCAGCCCTTGGAGAAAGGGCCAAGGTGGGGTGAGGGGGACAAGATGGAAGAACAGCAGAAGTAGAAATAGCTCATTTGCCCATGTTGGGCTCTGGGAGTGGGGTTTTGACAGCCTGGTAGAGAAAAATCTCGCCCTACTCCTTGACTGACACTTTAGTACCATGCTCTACCACCCTGGAACATGGGCTTCTCGTAGTGACCACAATGGTAAATCAAAGGCAGCAGAAGGAGACACCCAGCATAGCTTTCCTGAGCTACCTTTGTCCACATATGGAGTGAACAGTGGACCTGCCACGGGGCTTGATTTGGTACACCAAGTGACCCCAAGTCACAGACTGAGGTGGGGTGCACAGAAGACATAGGGAGATAAACTGCTGAGCCAGCAGGCTGAATGATGGTCCCAGCCAGCAAGCGCTGAAAGGAGATCCATTCAGCAAAGGGAAAGTGGCCCATGCATCCTGGGAGCATTGCCCAAGGCAAAAATAGAAAAACAGACTACACGTTCACCAGGCACAGAGTAGGGGCACCATAAATGCAATGTGGTCTGTATGTGAGGAGTTGGCATGAGACAAATTTGTGGGTTCCTTGACTACTAATGGTGACGTTTCAAGGACTGTTTTCTCTGAGTTTAGTGATCAAAAACAGAGGTCAATATTGGTCATATATTTTTGCTAACAGATGTGCTTTGTCAGGCCCACATGACACAGTGATTTTTCAGAAATTATGCAATATTAAATATCAGAAGAGGGGAAAGAGGATCTAGACGGCTGACTAGAGGCACTGAGCTCTCATCTGTGCCACAAAGAAAGTCCAAACCAACAAACAGATAATCTCACATTGAATAGAGTGTGTAAGAGAGAACACCAGAATTCAGCAAAATAGTGAGGAGAACCCTCTGAGGCTCAGAAACTCAGGATGGCAGCACGGAAAGGCAACTGATGCACACAACCGGCTCAGCTCGGAGCCAGGAAAACTCCTCACTTTGGGGAGAGTGTGAGTGGGGAATCCCCAGCAGTCTACACTCCCGCTGTGGATACCTAGCCACAAGAGAGCCACACAGCCCTTGCAGGCCTCGAGCCCAGTATAGGGAGCTGCCTGGAGCCTACATGACTGCATTATTCCAGAAAGGGAATTCATGCTGAGGCTCCCCTCCCCTGGGACCTAGGCTGCCACAGCACATCACCATTTTGGGATCTGAACCAACAGAGTGCACCTTGCCATGGAGCCCCATAGCCCCGGCACCTTCCCATCTCTACTGCCCCATCAATGTCCCACCACACTGTAACTCCAGCACCCGAATCTATGCAGCACCCTGCACCCTGAAGAAAAGGCAGTCGGATATCAAACATGTCCGAGGGTGCTTCAAAAAGTTCATGGAAAATAGGATTTAAATAGAATAAGAATTTTTCCATGAACTTTCTGAAGCACCCACAGTATAGCAGAAAGGAGCACTGTGAGGGCCGAGGATACAAGAGTGAGTTGTTGAGGCAAATCTCCCGCCTTCGAACTCCAACTCCTCAATTAGCAGTTGTGTAGACTCTGTGCCCCAATTTCTTCTTCTATAAAATAGAAAGAGTCATAGTATTTTAAGACTGCGATAAGGATTCAATAAGATAATATGTCTTGAGAGCTTGGAATAGAGGCTGGAACATCAGAAATTTCCATAGATGTTAGCTATACTTACTGATGACATCATTCCCATGCTCATATCTGCACACACACAATCTGAATACGTTTGGTCACTCTCCTCCTTTTCCTTGCTGTGAGCACCTTTCACTTACAACACCTTGTTGATAGTATTCAGCCACAATCAAGTCTTTCTTCTCAGGCATTGGCCCTGTCCCCCCTGAAAACACTAAGTTCACTGCATTCTGTGGCAAGAACCAAATGCAGAAACCCTGCCCTATTGTTTGCCTCAGGATTTTAACTGAGACCTAAAGAAATTCTGCTGAAGCAACTAGCATTCCACGTCCAAGACTCAACCCAACCCTTAGGGCCATAGACCTTCCTTCTTCTAATAAGTGAGAACCTAACTCCTTCAACAAAATGCTATACGAATATGTCTGGAGTTGTGAGTTTATAAACTATCTTTGAGATCCCACTCTTCCCTAACCCTTTCTTACAGACTTGGGGGCTTGAAAAAACTGTTCAGTGCATACCGGTGACTCTGATTATATTAGTCTCATATAGCTAGTTATTTCTAGAATGTCAGTAATTTCCCTCTTACAAGGCATCGGCCTGCATTCCATCACATAATTTCTCTGGCAGTTTCACAATCAATATGAGAGTATTAATTAGGATTCTGATGCTTACGAGTATTAGAAATAGGAATCAAATGAGCATAAAGGAAAGGGGGAATGTATTCTAAGTGTCTCATGGTGTTTCACAGTAAACAATTAGGGAAGTGTAGGAATAAACACTAACACGAACACCCAAAACCCCCTTTCTTCTCTGCTTCTTCTTAGGAATACATATATTTTCCTTGTCTGACTTTAGATAAGCTTTCTCTGCATCTTCATCTGATTTTAAGAAACTGGACATCATTAGAAGCTCCTGTTTATATCTTCTCAGTTCAAGAAAGCAGCCAGCACACTCTGGAATCCAGTCTCATTCCAAATTTCTAGGCAAGGACATGGAAAAACTCAGCTTAAGTCAGCTGCACACTCTATGCAGTTCTGCTGGGCCCAGAGTTTCTCTCTTTCCCCTCTCCTCACCACCCCCAGACATGGCAGAGTCCTGTTCATGGCTATCGCTGTGTAGACAGGCACTGCTGGTGCTATTTCTGGCAATGGCTATCTATGACATATCACTGGATACTGAGGTGTCTCTTTCATCTCCGCCCAATATAACTGTACTCCAGGAGTTTCCTCTCTTACTCCTCAGACTTCCAAACCTTATCTATGGTCTATGATGGAAATTCCTTTGTGCAAACTTCACAGGATATATATGTTTTGCCCAAGTATTTGTTCCTAGGATGTTGCAATATCATATTAATCCAGGGGAAGTATGGAATATTTATATGTTCTCCCTCCCTGGAGAAAAGACTGTGAAGAACTGTACTGCTTTTGAAAAAGCACTACTCATAGGAAGGTGTTGGTGACTCACATTGTCATTTGATACCAGATAGTCCAGACCTTGGCAAAATTTTGTCTTACATCAGAATCTGGTCTCAGCTATGAAGGGAAATCGATAGAACCGTGTTTCTCAAAGTTTCTTCAACCACACAGGTTGTTTTAAAAATGAAAATTCCTGGACCTTGATTATTATTTCCAGGATCTGCGATGGTACTGAGGTTGTTGCAATTTTGGATACTTTCCGTAATGTCATCAGTGATTTCTCCAGCCATCCCAATCACATATATAAAATAGCACTCCCTCTCATAAATAAATGGCATGCATTTAAGAGGAAGGAGGGTGAACTTATATCTTGTATCTATGTATGACCCTGATACACTGGTAGAATGAGACTGATATGAATGTTTCTCATCATATGTTTGGCAGTGGATGATTTAAAACTTCCCACATTGGACCCTGAGCATCTTGGTTGCTTGGATTGTGTCTTATTCATCTTTTTATTCCCAGTACCAAGCAAAGCACCTGACACATGGCTGAAGTATTTGCTGGATAAAAAAACAAACTTTATAGAGCCTCACCTGTAGCATGAATTGAGATGTGCTCCAGTCTTGTTGTAGTGTGAAATCATGTCCCATAGAATCCACCATTCACCACTAAATCAGGATTTCTGGCATTCCTCTCATTTGACTATGTGTAGAGTGCAAAAGACTTGATGTTAGTAGCTGACTGTTTTCACAATAATTGAATAAAGGTCTTCCTGTCAAGATGGCAGAGTAGATGGTTCCTAGCATTGCTCTCTCCCACAAATCAACCAATTTGCAACTTTAAAAGGCAACAACAGGAGGCTCGAGAGCCACACTGGAACAGGCAGGAGCCGCACGCCACAGCACCCCCAGCCCAGGTCAGTGCCCACCAGTAGAGAGGCTTGAGAACCCAGAGAGGCCTGAGAGCTGCTGGGCCCACACACCCCAAGTCAGCCACGCTGAACAGGCAGGAACCATGGGACCTCCAGCCCAGGCCAGTCCCCACAACCCAGAGAGGCCTGAGAGCCACCGGGCCCACATGCCCTGAGTCAGCCATGCCAGAACAGGCAGGAACCACAGGACCCCAAGCCCAGGCCAGACCCTGCCACCCAGAGAGGGCTGAGGACTGCTGGGCCCACATGCCCCAAGTCAGCTGCGCAAGAGCGGACAGGTGCTATGGGACCCCCAACCCAGGCTAGTCCCTGCCAGCCAGAGAGGCCTGAAAGCCACTGGGCCCACACGCCCCGAGCCAGCCATGCCAGAACAGGCAGCCACTGTGGGACCCCCAGCTCAGGCTGGTCCCCACTGCCCAGAATTGGCAGTCCCTTCAGAATCCAGGCCAGACATCAGGGTGGAACAAGTGGACCGTGATAACCCTGCCACAATGACTGAACACCAAGGGAAAGAAACAAGAAATATGAAAAACCAAAAAGGTACATCACCACCAAAGTAAAATAATAACTTTCAAGCTCTAGATCCTATAGAACAGAAAGTCCATGAAATGACTGACAAGGAATCAAGCAACGATTCTAAGGAAACTAAATGAGATTCAAGAAAACTCAGTTAGACAACACAATGAAATGAGAAAAAATATACAGGACTCGAAAGAAGAAACGTACAAAGAAATCAATGCCCTGAAAAAGAATGTAGCAGAGATTGTACATCCTTCAGAGCTTGGAGCTGAAGGATTCATTCAGTGAAATAAAAAACACAACAGAGAGTCTAACCAGCAGGCTAGAACAACCAGAAGAGAGAATTTCTGACCTTGAAGACAGGCTGTTTGAATTAACACAGGCAGACCAGAAAGAAGAAAAAAGAATTTTAAAAATTGAAGAAAATATAAAAGAGATAACAGACGACCTTAAGCACTTGAATATCTGAATCAAGGGTATTCCAGAATGGGAGGAAAAAGGAAATGACATTGAAAACATATTCACAGAAATAATAGCAGAAAACTTCCCAAGTACAGGGAAAGTCACAAATCTTCAGATTCAAGAGGCCCAAAGACCCCCAAAAATATTCAACCCAAAAAGGACCTCTCCAAGACACGTTATAGTCAAACTGGCAAAACTCAAAGACAAAGAGAGAACCTTAAAAGCTGCAAGAGAGAAGCAGAAGTCACCTATAAGCGAGCCCCAAACAGACTAACATCAGATTTCTCATCCAAAACCCTAAAAGCCAGAAAAAAATGACATGATATATTCAAAACATTAAAGGACAAAAATTGCCAGCCAAGACTACTTTACCCAGCAAGGCTATCCTTCTGAAAGGAAGGACAAGTAGTACATTTCTCAGACAGACAAAAACTGCAGGAGTTCACTACCACACGACCAGCCTTACAAGAAATTCTTAAGGGAGTACTGGGTTTGATACCTGAAAAACAACTATCACTGCCATGAATACTCAAGAAAGAACAAAACCTACCAGTAAAACAAACATGCTAACAATAAAGAGGAAAAGATAGTTTATCTACCACCCCAAGAAACCAACAAACAGAAGATGAACAGAAAATCAGAAAGAAAGGAACAAAAGATACTTAAGACATCTAAAGAAAAATCAATAAAATACTAGAAGTAAATCAACACCTTTCCATAATAACTCTAAATGTGAAAGGATTAAATTCCCCACTCAAAAGACATAGACTGAATGACTGGATTAAAAAGATGGACCCAACAATATGCTGACTTCAAAAGACTCACCTCACTTGTAAAGACACACATAGACTAAGAGTGAAAAGATGGAAAAAGATATACCATACAAACAGAAATGAAAAACAAGCTGGAGTAGCTATTCTTATATCAGATAAAATAGACTTTAAAGAAAAAACCATAAAAAGAGATAAAGAAGGCCACTATGTAATGATAAAAGAATCTATCCATCAAGAAGACATTACAATCATAATTATTTATGCACCCAATATCAGAGCAGCCAAACTTATAAAGCAAGTACTGATAGATCAAAATAATGAGATAGACACTAGCAGGGGATATGAACACCCCACTCTCAATATTGGACAGATCATCTAGGCAAAAAATCAATAGAGAAACACAAGATCTAAACAACAATTTAGACCAATTGGACTTTGCAGATAGCTATAGAACATTCCATCCAACAACCTCAGAGTATTCATTCTTCTCACCAGCACATGGAATGTTCTCCAGGATAGACCAGATGTTAGGTCACAAAGCAAGTTTCAAAAAATTTTTAAAAATTGGAATTACTCAATGTATTTTTTCAGATCACAATGGATTAAAATTAGATATCAATAACAAATGAAACTCTGGAAATTATAGAAAAACATGGAAATTAAACAACATTCTACTTAATGACATATGGATCCAAGAAAAATTAAACAGGAAATCAAAAAATTTCTTGAAACTAATGAAAGTAATGACACATCACACCAAAACCTGTGGGATACTGCAAAAGCAGTACTAAGGGGGAAATTTATCACATTAAATGCTTACTTCAGAAGAATGGAAAGATGGCAAATAAACAACCTAACACTTCACCTTAAAGGATTAGAAAAAGAAGAACAATTCAAACCCAAAGTTAGTAGATAGAAAGAAATAATTAAGATCAGAGCAGAACTAAATGAAATAGAACCCCAAAAAACAATACAAAAGATCAATGGAATGAAAAGTTGGTTTTTTGAGAAGATAAATAAAATTGACAAACCTTTACTAAGGCTAACTAAGAAAAGAAGACAGAAGACCCAAATAACAAAAATTAGCAATGAAAAACGTGATATTACAACTGATACTTCAGAAATACAAGGAATCATTCGAGACTACTATAAACAACTCTAAGCCAACAAATTTGAAAATCTGGAGCAAATGGATAAATTTCTGGACACATACAAACTACCAAAACTGAGGCAAGAAGATACAGAAAATCTGAACAGACCAATAACAATAAAAGAGATTGAAGCTGTTATTAGAAGATTCCCAATAAAGAAAAGCCCAGGACCGGACGGGTTCACTGCAGGATTCTACCAAAACCTTCAAAGGGGAATTGATACCAATTCTCTACAAACTATTCCAAAAGATTGAAATGGAGGCCATTCTCCCAAACTCATTCTATGAGGCAAATATCACCCTGATACCAAAACCAGACAAAGATACATCAAAAATAGAAAACTACAGGCCATTATCCTTGATGAACATAGACACAAAAATTCTCAATAAAATACTAGCTAACAGAATACCGCAACACATACATAAAATTATACACCGTGATCAAGTGAGACTCATCCCAGGGATGCAAGGTTGGGTCAACATATGCACATCAATAAATGTGATACACCACATCAGTAAAAGCAAAGACAAAAATCGTATGATCCTCTCTATAGACGCAGAAAAAGTATTTGACAAAATTCAGCATTCATTCATGATAAAGACTCTTTACAAGTTTCGTATACAGGGAAAGTATCTTAACACAATTAAAGCCGTATATGACAAGCCCACTGCCAATATAATCCTGAACGGGATGACTTAAGAACAGGAACGAGACAAGGATGCCCACTCTCACCACTCCTATTTAACATAGTGTTGCAAGTATTAGCTAGAGCAATCAGAGAAGAGAAGGAAATAAAGGGCATCCAGATTGGAAAAGATGAAGTCAAACTGTCCCTGTTTGTGGATGATATGATTCTATATATGGAATAGCCTAAAGCCTCTATAAAAAAAAAAAAAAAACAACTCTTAGAGTTGATAAATGCTTTCAGTGAGGTTGCAGGGTACAAAAGCAACACACAAAAATCAGTAGCATTTCTATACTCCAACAGTGAACTTGCAGAAAAAGAAATCAAGAAAGCTAGCCCATTTGTAATAGTCACCCATAAAATAAAATACTTAGGAATAAAGTTAACCAAGGATGTGAAAAATCTCTACAAAGAGAACTAAAACCACTGTTGAGAGAAATTAAAGAGGACACAAGAAGGTGGAAAGATACCCCATGATCTTGGATTGAAAGAATTAACATTGTGAAAATGTCCATATTACCCAGTGTGATCTACAGATTCAATGCAATCCCCATGAAAATTCCAATGACATTTTTCTCAGAAATGGAAAAAACTATAATAACATTCACATGGAATAACAAAAGACAATGCATAGCCAAAGCAATCCTGAGCAAAAAATGTAAAGATGGAGGCCTAACACTACCTGACTTTAAATGATACTAGAAAGCTGTAATAACCAAAACAGCATGGTACTGGCATAAAAACAGACACATGGATCAATGGAATGAAATAGAGAACCCAGAAATCAACCCATATACCTACAACTATCTGATCTTGGACAAAGGCAGCAAGTCTACACACTGGGGAAGAGACTGCCTCTTCAGCAAATGGTGCTGGGAAAACTGGATATTCATATGTAGAAGTATGAAAGTAGACCCGTACCTCTCACCATATACCAAAATCAACTCAAATTGTATTACAGAATTAAGTATACATACTGAAACAATAAAACTCATTAAAGAGAACATAGAAGAAACACTCCAGGAAGTAGGAGTGGGTACTGACTTCATGAAATGACCCCAAAAGCACAGGCAACCAAAGGAAAAATAAACAAATGGGATTATATCACACTAAAAAGTTTCTGCACTGCAAAAGGAACAATCAACAGAGTGAATAGAAAACCAACAGAGTGAGAGAAAATATTTGCAAAATATACATCTGACAAAGGATTGATATCCAGACTATACAAGGAACTCAAAAATCTTTAAGCAAAAAAACAAATAACTCAATTGAAAATGGGCAAAGGAGCTGAATAGGCATTTCTCAAAGGAAGATATACGAATGGCCAACAGACACATGAAAAAATGTTCAACATCACTCAGCATTAAACATATCATAAAACATGATTAATACAAAGGTAGACTTCAATACGTTTTTTAAAAGACCTATATATCATAAACTTTAAAGCAATCCCTAAAATAACACAATAAAGAGTAATACCTAATAAACCAATGAAGCAAATAAAATAGAATAATTAAAAAATAATACAGAAGAAAACATTCAAAAAGAAAAAAAGGAACAAAAGACACATGTACAAATAAAAAACAAAAAGCCAAATGATAGATTTAAATCCAACAATAGCAATAATCACATTACATATAAATAATTTAAACACTCCAATTAAAAGGCAGACGTTGTCAGATTGAATAAAAGTGCAATAGCCAAGTAATGCCATCAAGACAGTGGAATAGATGATCTTCAACATTGCTCACCCCCAAAACCAACAGACTTACAACTATTAAAAAGCAAAGACTGCCATCCTGAGAGACCACTAGAGCTTGAGAAGAGGAGAGACCCATAAAGTTAGTGAAGGGATGAGAGGCCACAGCAAGAGGAAGTAGGGATCTCTAACCACTCTGAGTTCCAATCAAATACAATCCACAGAGGTATGCCCCACAGCATATCATAATCAAATTATTAAAAACAAAAGACAAAGAAAGAGTACTGAGAGCAGCAAGAAAAAATAAACACATAACACTCAACAGAGACCCAACACATCTCTCAGCAGGTTTCCCAGTGGAAAACTTACAGGCCAGAAGAGAATGGGATGATACATTCAAAGTGCTGAAGGAAAAAGGCTGTCAGCCAAGAATTCTGCATTCAGCAAACTAACCTTCAAATATGAAGGAGAAATAGTCTTTTCCAGACAAACAAAAGCTTAGGGAATTTATCAACACTAGACGTGCCTTACAAGAAATGCTGAAGGTAGTTCTTTAATCTAAAAGAAGATGATGCTAAGGAGTAGCAAGAAAACATTTTGAGGTATATAATTCATTAGTACAGTAAGTACACAGAGAACCTTGGAATATTCCAGTTTTGTAAGGGTACTGAATAAACCACTTATATCCTTAGTATGCAGACTAAAGGACAGTCCTAACAAGATAATAACATAGACAACAATCATATAAGAGATAAACAATATTAAAAGATGCAACTTGAAACAACAAAATGTCAAAACGTGCGGCTGGGGGGATGATGCCAAAGCATAGAATTGGCTTTTTTTTCTTAGATATGAAAGTTAAGTTGTTAGTAGTCTAAAAAAGAATTTGTTATTACAATATGTATTTTGTAACCCTCATGGTAACCATAACACAAAAACTTACAAATAGTGAGAAATCAAAGTACACTGCAGGAGAAAATCACTCAATCAAAAAGGAAAACAGTAGTACTGGAAAAAGGATCAACAAAACAACTAGAAGAAAAGTAACAAAATGGCAATAACAAGACCCTATATATCAGTAACTACTTTAAATGTAAATGGATTAAATGCCCCAATTAAAAAACAAAGGGTGACTGATTGGATTATAAAACAAGAACCAACAATATACTGCCTACAAGAAACTTACTTCACCTGTAAAGACACACATTCACTAAAAGTTAAGGTATGGAAAAAGTTATTGTGTAAAAACAAAAACCAAAAAAGATCAGGAGTAGCCATACTTATATCAGATAAAATAGACTTCAAGCCAAGGAAAGTAAAAAAAAAAAAAAAAAAAAAAAAAAAAAAAAAAAAAAACAAGATAAGGAAGGTCTATTCAACAAGATAATATAACAGTTCTAAACAACTATACACCCAACTCCACAGTACCTAGTTATATAAAGCAATTACTTTAGACTTAATGAGAGAGACAGACTCCAAAACAATAATAGTTGGGGACTTTAACATCCCACTTTCAGCAGAGGACAGATCAACCAGACAGAAAATTAATCAGGAAACAGAATTAATCTCTACTCTAGACAAATTAGATGTAATGGACATTTATAGAACATTTCATAGAGCAGCTGCAGAATACACAATAGTCTCAGTAGCACATGGAACATTCTCTAGAATAGATCATATGTTATATCACAAAACAAGTCTCAACAAATTTTTAAAAATTGAAATCATATCAACAACCTTTTCTGACCACAATGTAATAAAACTAGAAATCAACAACAAAAGGCACACTAGAAACCATTCAAATGCATGGAAATTAAACAACATGCTCCTAGAGAACGAATGGGTCAGAGAATAAATCAAAAGGAAATTTTAAAATTCCTGGAGACAAATGAAAATGAAAACACAGCATACCAAAACCAGTAGAATACAGTGAAAGCAGTTCAATAGGGAAGTTTATAAGCAGTAAATGCCCAATCAAAAAAGAAGAAAGACTTCAAATAAACAACCTAATGTTGCACCTCAAGAAACTAGAAAAACAAGAACAAAACAAACCCAAAATCAGTAGAAGGAGAGAAATAACAGAGATCAGAGCAGAAATAAATGTGTTAGAGATTTTTTTTTAAATACAGAAGATCAATGAAACAAATAGTTGTTTTTTCAAAAAGATAAGCAAAATCAATAAATCTTTAGCTAGACTAACAAAGAAAAAGAGAGAGAAGAATCAGTTAAATAAAATCAGAAATGAAAAAGGAGACAAAACAGAAATACAACAACAATCCAAACCTAAAGGCAATAGATGGAAAGAAATAATTAAGATCAGAGGAGAACTAAATGAAATAGAGACCCAAAAAACAATAGAAAAGATCAACAAAACTAAAAGTTGGTTTTTTGAGAAGATAAACAAAATAGACACACCATTAGATAGATTAACAAAAAAAGGAGAAAGAAGACCCAAATAACAAAAATCAGAAATGAAAAGGGAGACATTACAACTGACACCACAGAAATACAAAGAATCATTAGAGACTATTATAAACAACGGTATGACAACAAATTTGAAAATCTGGAAGATATGGATAAGTTTCTAGACACATATAAATTACCAAGACTGAACCAAGAAGAGATAGAAAACCTGAAAAGACCAATAAAAAGCAAGGAGATTGAAGCAGTAATTAGCAATCTTCCAACAAAAAAAGTCCAGGTTCGGATGGCTTTACAGCTGAATTCTATCAAACTTTTAAAGAGGAGTTAATACCAATTCTCATGACTCTGTTCAAAACAACGGAAACAGACACTACTCTGCCAAACTCATTCTGTGAAGCCAAGACAACTCTGATACCAAAACCAGATAAAAATACAACAAAGAAAATTACAGGCAATATCCTTGATGAACGTAGATGCTAAAATCCTCAACAAAATATTGGCAATTAGAATACAGCAACATATTTAAAAAATTATACACTATGATCAAGTGGAATTCATCCCAGGGATGCAAGGATGGTTCAACATATGAAAGTCAATAAATGTGATACATCACATCAACAAGCTTAAGGACAAAGACCATATGATTATCTTGATAGATGCTGAAAAAGCACTTAACACAATTCAACATTCCCTCATGATAAAGACTCTCAACAAATTAGGTACAGAAGGAAAATATCTTAACACAATAAAAGCCATTTATGACAAGCCCACTGCCAGTATTATTCTGAGTGGGGAAAAATTGAAGGCCTTCCCCTTAAGGACAGGAAGAAGACAAGGATGTCCACTCTTGCCACTTCTATTCAACATAGTACTGGAGGTACTAGCTAGTGCAATCAGGCAAGAGAAAGAAATAAAGGGAATCCAGATTGGAAAAGATGAAGTCAAACTTTCCCTGCTTGCAAATGACATGATACTATATATAGAAAAACCTAAAGACTCTATCAAAAAACTCCTAGAGCTGGTTAATAACTTCAGTAAAGTTGCAGGATACAAAATATATGGCCAGAAATCAGTAGCATTTATATACCCAAATAATGAATTAACAGAAAGAGAAATAAAGTAAGCCCATTTACAATTGTCACCAAAAAAAATATGATACCTAAGGATCAATTGAACCAAGGAGGTGAAAGACCTCTACAATGAGAACTACAAAACACTTCTGAAAGAAATTAAAGAAGATACAAATGGTGGAAAGATATTCCATGCTCTTGGATTGGAATAATTAATACTGTGAGAATGTCTATACTACCCAAAGCAATCTACAGATTCAATGCAATCCCCATCAAAATACCAATGACATTCTTCACAGAAATGGAAGAAACAATCTTACCTTTCATATGGAAAAACAGAAGGACCCAAAAAGCCAAAGCAATCTGAGCAAAAAAAAAAAAAAACACAAACAAAGCCAGAGGCATAACTCTGCCTGACTTCAAATTATACTACAAAGCTGTTGTAATCAAAACAGCACGATACTGGTATAAAAATAGGCATTCAGACCAGTGGAGTAGAATAGAGAACCCAGAAATCACTCTTCAGGCTTTTAGCCATCTGATATTAGAAAAAGGCAACAAAAATATACATTGGGAAAAAGGTTGCCTCTTCAACAAGTGGTGCTGGGAAAACTGGATATCCATACGCAGAAGAATGAAATTAGATATGCATCTCTCACCATATACTAAAGTCAACTCAAAATGGATTAAAGACCTAGGTATAAGACCTGAAACTGTAAAATTACTAACGGAAAATATAGGTGAAACACTTCAGCAGTTAGGTCAGGGCACAGGCTTTATGAACATGAGCCTGAAAGCACAAGCAGCAAAAGAAAAAACAAACAAATGGGATTATATCAAACTAAAAAGTTTCTGCACAGCAAAAGAAACAATCAACAGAGTGAAAAGAAAACCTACAGAATGGGAGAAAATTTTTGCCAACTATGCATCCAACAAGGGGCTAATATCCAAATTATACATAGAACTCAAGCAATTATACAGTAAAAAAAAAAAAAAGGTGACCCAATTAAAAAATGGGCAAAGGAGCTAAATAGACATTTTTCATAGGAAGACATACAAATGGCCAACAGATACTGGCTATAATCAAAAAGATGGTGAATAACAAATGTTGGTGAGGGTGTAAAGAGAAGGGAACACTACTGCACTGTTGGTGGGACTGTAAATTAGTACAGCCACTTTGGAAAACAATTTGGAGGTTTCTCAAACAACTACAGATAGATCTTCCATATTATCCAGCAATCCCACTTCTGGGTATATATCCAGAGGAATGGAAATCATCATGTTGAAGAGATACCTGCACTCCCATGTTTACTGCAGTTCTGTTTACAATAGCCAAGATATGGAACCCACCTAAATGTCCGTCAATAGGTGATTAGATAAGGAAACTGTGGTATATATACACTATGGAATATTACTCTGCCATAAAAAAGAATGAAATACTCCCATTTGCAACAACATGGATGAACCTGCAGAAACTTATGTTGAGTGAAACAAGCAAAGCACAAAGGTACAAATGCTGCATGTGGTCACTCATATGTGGGAGCTAAGAGAGAAAGGAAGGCAGGAAAGAAAGACCACTGTGGGGCTGTGATCCAACACAGGGAGGGAACATTCCTAGTGCTACAAATTGGAATTGAGGGGAGGGGGCATAGAAGGGAGGTTGGGGAATAATGGGAGGGGACAATGGGTACAAAAGTAATTTCTGGTAATGGGTATGCCTCCAGTATGAATCTGGCCCCCACGTCATGGGCAGGAGGGGGAACAATCAGCTTTGTATCTCATGAATATTCATAATAAATAAATAAATAAATAATACCAATGACATTATTCACAGAAATAGAAAAATTGATCTTAAAATTTATATGGAAACAAAAAAGACCCCATACAGATAAAGCAATCTTGAAAAAAAAAAGAACAAATTTGGAGGAACCACCCTCCCTGACTTCAAAATATGCTATAAAGCTATAGTAACCAAACAGAACGGTACTGGCATAAAAATAGACGAAAAGAGCAATGGAACATAATAGAGAGCCCATAGGATGGGCCACTTAGCTCAATCAGTTAAAGTGCAGTGTTATAACACCAGGGTCAAGGGTTTGGACTCCCATACTGGCCAGCCACCCAAAAACAAAAACAAAACACATACAAAAAAAGAATAGAGAGCTCAGAAATAAACCCATGTGCTTACAGCCAACTGATTTGCAACAAAGATGCCAAGAATACATAGTGGGGAAAGAACAGCCTCTTCAATAAATGGTGCTGGAAAAACTAGATATCCACATGCAGAAGACTGAAAACAAACCCCTATCTCTCACCATACACAAAAATCAACACAAAATGGATTAAAGATCTAAATTTAAGACCCAAAACTATGAAATGACTAGAAGAAAACATAGGGGAAATGCTACATGAAATGGGAGTGGGCAGCACTTTTTTTGAGCAAGATTGCAAAGGTACAAGCAACTAAAGCAAAAATACACAAATGGGACTGCATCAAACTAAAAAGTTTCTGCACAGCAAGGATACTATCAACAAAGTGAAGAGACAACCTACAGAATGGGAGAAAGTGTTTGCAAACTACACATGAGACAAGGGGCTAATATCTGGAATATATAAGGGACATAAACAACTCAACAGCAGAAAAACAAATAACCCAATTAAAACATGGGCAAAGGACCTGAACAGACATTTCCCAAAAGAACACATACAAATGTCCAACAAGCATATGAAAAATGCTCAATATCTCTAATCATCAGGGAACTAAATGCAAATTAAAACCACAGTGACATATCATCTCACCCCAGTTAGAATAACTATCAAAAAATAACAAAGGCTGGCAAGGATGCAGAGAAAAAGGTACTCTTCTACATTGTTGGTGGGAATGTAAATTGGTACAGCCATTGTGGAAAATAGTATGGAGGTTCCTCAGAGTACTAAAATTGATCTACCTTTCAATCCAGCTATCCCACTGCTGGGTATATACCCCCCAAAATGAAATCAATATATTAAAAGTCACCTGCACTCCCCTGTTCATTGCAGCAATATTCACAGTAGCCAAGAGATGGAATCAACCTAAATGCCCATCGATGGATGAATGGATTTTTTTTAAAACTGTGGTATATATACACAATGGAATACAACTCAGCTATAAAGAATGATATCCTTTCATTTGTAGCAACATGGATGGAACTGGAAACAATTTTAAGTGAAGTAAGTCAGAGAAATAGCACATGATATAACTCATATGTGGAACCTAATTTTTAAAAAGTGTTTCTCATAGAAGTAGAGTAGAATAATGGTTACCAGAGGCTGGGAGGGGAGTGGGGACAAGAAGGAGAAGAAGTGGTGGACTAATGGTTACAAAACTGTGCTATCTACCCTATGTGAATCATTATGCAGTATATGCACATACCAAAACAGGACACTATACCTCACAAATACGTACAAGTAAATGTTAAAATAAAAATTTTTATTTTTTTTTAAATTTTTTTTAATTTTCACTTCTCAATATACATTACGGTCAATTTTCATGACCCCTTACCCATTCCTCTTTCCCCCACACACACATCATATCTGTTCACTTGTCTTAAAAAGTTCAAGGAATTGTTGTGATTGCTGTGTCTTCTTCTCCCCCACCTTTGTTGATTTGTGTGTTTATTTATTTATTTTTAGCTCCCACAAATAAGTGAAAACATGTGGTATTTCTCTTTTTTTGCCTGACTTGTTTCACTTAATATAATTTTCTCCAAGTCCATCCATGTTGTTGCAAATGGTAGTGTTTCATTATTCTTTATGGCAGAGTAGTATTCCATTGTGTAGATGTACCACATTTTCCATGTCCACTCATCTGATGATGGACATTTGGGCTGGTTCCAACTCTTGGCTTTTGTAAATAGTGCAGCAATAAACATTGGAGTACAGGTATCCCTTCGGCATGATGATTTCCATTCCTCCGGGTATATTCCCAGCACTGGAATAGCTGGGTCTTATGGTAGATCTATCTGTAATTGTTTGAGGAACCTCCATACCATTTTCCATAAAGGTTGCTCCATTTTGCAGCTCCACCAACAGTGTATAAGAGTTCCTTTTTCTCCACAACCTCTCCAGCACTTATTCATTCTCAGTGTTTTGGATATCAGCCATCCTGACTGGAGTGAGATGGTATCTAAAGTGGTCTTGATTTGCATTTCCCAGATGTTGAGTGATGTTGAACATTTTTTCATGTGTCTGTTGGTCATTCTTGTATCTTCCTTTGAGAAATGCTTATTCAGCTCCTTTGCCCATTTTTTAATTGGGTTATTTGTTTTTTGCTGTAAAATTGTTTGAGTTCCTTGTATATTCTGGATAGTAATCCTTTCTCTGATGTATACTTTACAAATATTTTCTCCCACTCTGTTGGTTGTCTTTTCACTCTGTTGATTGTTTCTTTTGCTATGCAGAAGCTTTTTAGTGTGATATAATCCCATTTGTTTATTTTACCTTTAGTTGCTGTGCTTGTGGGGTCCTATTCATGAAGTCTGTACCCACTCCTACTTCCTGGAGTGTTTCTCCTATTTTTTCCTTAATGAGTTTTATTGTTTCCGGATGTATATTTAATTCTTTAATCCATTTTGAGTTGTTGACTAGTTTCATTCTCCTACATATGAATATCCAGTATTCCCAGCCCTGTTTTTGAAGAGGCAGTCTCTTCCCCAGTATGTAGCTTTGCTGCCTTTGTCAAAGATCAGATGGCTGTAGGTGTGTGGATTGATTTCTGGGTTCTCTGTTCTGTTCCATTGATCTCTGTGTCTGTTTTTATGCCTGTACCATGCTGTTTTGGTTATTATAGCTTTATAATATAGTTTAAAGTCAAGTAGTGCTATGCCTCCAGCTTTATTTTATTGCTTTGGCTATGTGTGGTCTTTTGTTATTCCATATAAATGTCTGGATAGTTTTTCCATTTCTGAGAAAAATGTCATTGGAATTTTCATGGGGATTGCATTCAATCTATAGATCACATTGGGTCATATGAACATTTTCACAATGTTAATTCTTCCAATCCAAGATCATGGGGTATCTTTCCATCTTCTTGTGTCCTCTTTAATTTCTCTCAACAGTGGTTTTAGTTCTCTTTGTAGAGATTTTTCACATCCTTGGTTAACTTTATTCCTAAGTATTTTATTTTATGGGTGGCTATTGTAAATGGGCTAGCTTTCTTGATTTCTTTTTCTGCAAGTTCACTGTTGGAGTATAGAAATGCTACTGATTTTTGTGTGTTGCTTTTGTACCCTGCAACCTCACTGAAAGCATTTATCAACTCTAAGAGTTGTTTTTTTTTTTTTTTTTTTTTATAGAGGCTTTAGGCTATTCCATATATAGAATCATATCATCCACAAACAGGGACAGTTTGACTTCATCTTTTCCAATCTGGATGCCCTTTATTTCCTTCTCTTCTCTGATTGCTCTAGCTAATACTTGCAACACTATGTTAAATAGGAGTGGTGAGAGTGGGCATCCTTGTCTCGTTCCTGTTCTTAAGTCATCCCGTTCAGGATTATATTGGCAGTGGGCTTGTCATATACGGCTTTAATTGTGTTAAGATACTTTCCCTGTATACGAAACTTGTAAAGAGTCTTTATCATGAATGAATGCTGAATTTTGTCAAATACTTTTTCTGCGTCTATAGAGAGGATCATACGATTTTTGTCTTTGCTTTTACTGATGTGGTGTATCACATTTATTGATGTGCATATGTTGACCCAACCTTGCATCCCTGGGATGAGTCCCACTTGATCCCGGTGTATAATTTTATGTATGTGTTGCGGTATTCTGTTAGCTAGTATTTTATTGAGAATTTTTGTGTCTATGTTCATCAAGGATAATGGCCTGTAGTTTTCTATTTTTGATGTATCTTTGTCTGGTTTTGGTATCAGGGTGATATTTGCCTCATAGAATGAGTTTGGGAGAATGGCCTCCATTTCAATCTTTTGGAATAGTTTGTAGAGAATTGGTATCAATTCCCCTTTGAAGGTTTTGGTAGAATCCTGCAGTGAACCCGTCCGGTCCTGGGCTTTTCTTTATTGGGAATCTTCTAATAACAGCTTCAATCTCTTTTATTGTTATTCGTCTGTTCAGATTTTCTGTGTCTTCTTGCCTCAGTTTTGGTAGTTTGTATGTGTCCAGAAATTTATCCATTTGCTCCAGATTTTCAAATTTGTTGGCTTAGAGTTGTTTATAGTAGTCTCTAATGATTCCTTGTATTTCTAAAGTATCAGTTGTAATATCACCTTTTCCATTTCTAAGTTTTGATTTTTGGGTCTTCTCTCTTCTTTTCTTAATTAGCCTTGGTAAAGGTTTGTCAATTTTATTTATCTTTTCAAAAAGCCAACTTTTCATTCCATTGATCTTTTGTATTGTTTTTGGGGTTTCTATTTCATTTAGTTCTGCTCTGATCTTAATGATTTCTTTCCATCTACTAACTTTGAGTTTGAATTGTTCTTGTTTTTCTAGATCTTTACAGTGAAACATTAGGTTGTTTATTTGCCATCTTTCCATTCTTCTGAAGTAAGCATTTAATGCGATAAATTTCCCCTGAGTAATGCTTTTGCAGTATCCCACCGGTTGTGGTTTGATGTGTCATTATTTTTATTAGTTTCAAGAAATGTTTTGATTTCCTGTTTAATTTCTTTTTGGACCCAAATGTCATAAAGTAGACTGTTGTTTAATTTCCATGTTTTTGTGTAGTTTTCAGAGCTTCATTTGTTATTGATTTCTAATTTTAATCCATTGTGATCTGAAAAAATACATTGAATAATTCCAATTGTTTTTAATTTGTTGAGACTTGCTTTGCAACCTAACATGTGGTCTATCCTGGAGAATGTTCCATGTGCTGGTGAGAAGAATGAATATTCTGAGGTTGTTGGATGGAATGTTCTGTGTTCTTGGTTTCTTGGGGTGGTAGATAAACTATTTTTTCCTCTTTATTGTTAGCATGTTTGTTTTACTGGTAGGTTTTATTCTTTCTTGAGTATTCATGGCAGTGATAGTTGTTTTTCAGGTATTAAACCCAGTACTCCCTTAAGAATTTCTTGTAAGGCTAAGTCGTGTGGTAGTGAACTCCTGCAGTTTTTGTCTGTCTGAGAAATGTACTACTTGTCCTTCCTTTCAGAAGGATAGCCTTGCTGGGTAAAGTAGTCTTGGCTGGCAATTTTTGTCCTTTAATGTTTTGAATATATCATGTCATTTTTTTCTGGCTTTTAGGGTTTTGGATGAGAAATCTGATGTTAGTCTGTTTGGGGCTCGCTTATAGGTGACTTCTGCTTCTCTCTTGCAGCTTTTAAGATTCTCTCTTTGTCTTTGAGTTTTGCCAGTTTGACTATAACGTGTCTTGGAGAGGACCTTTTTGGGTTGAATATTTTTGGGGGTCTTTGGGCCTCTTGAATCTGAAGATTTGTGACTTTCCCTGTACTTGGGAAGTTTTCTGCTATTATTTCTGTGAATATGTTTTCAATGTCATTTCCTTTTTCCTCCCATTCTGGAATACCCTTGATTCAGATATTCAAGTGCTTAAGGTCGTCTGTTATCTCTTTTATATTTTCTTCAATTTTTAAAATTCTTTTTTCTTCTTTCTGGTCTGCCTGTGTTAATTCAAACACCCTGTCTTCAAGGTCAGAAATACTCTCTTCTGGTTGTTCTAGCCTGCTGGTTAGACTCTCTGTTGTGTTTTTTATTTCACTGAATGAATCCTTCAGCTCCAAGCTCTGAAGGATGTACAATCTCTGCTACATTCTTTTTCAGGGCATTGATTTCTTTGTAAGTTTCTTCTTTCAAGTCCTGTATATTTTTTCTCATTTCATTGTGTTGTCTAACTGAGTTTTCTTGAATCTCATTTAGTTTCCTTAGAATCGTTGCTTGATTCCTTGTCAGACATTTCATGGACTTTCTGTTCTATAGCATCTAGAGCTTGAAAGTTATTATCTTCCTTTGGTGGTAATGTACTTTTTTGGTTTTTCGTATTTCTTGTTTCTTTCCCTTGGTGTTTAGTTATTGTGGCAGGGGGTATCACAGCTCAATCATTTCACCTTAATGTCTGGCTTGGATCCTGAAGGGATTCTCTGAGCAGTGGACACTGGCCTGTACTGCAGTCCCATGGCACACGGCTCTTGCCTGTTCTGGCGCAGATCTCATATCTCCTGTTGTTGCTTTTTAATAGTTGCTAGTTGGTTGTTTTGTGAGGGCGAGAGACACTAGGAACAGTCTACTCTGCCATCTTGACCAGAACTCCAAAATAAAAATTTTTAAATGCAAGAACCAACTATACCCTGCCTATAATAAACACTCTTTAAATATAAAAAACAAATGGATTAAACAATATTACTAAAATTATGAATACAAAAATGAGTTAAATACTTATTAAATGCTGACCATTCAAAACTTCAGCTCTTAGAACAAAGAAAACTATTTCCTTTACATAAACCTGTTATTGATATTTTAATATTGTTAATCAATCTAAAACTCAGTTTAATCCAAAATATTTATCCAAGAATATGCTGTATATAACTGGTGTGGAAAAATTCTACTAACTCTTTCTTTTATAATTCAATTCCATTTTACCAAAAAGGTCAAAAAATAGTTTACCTAACTCTCTGGGTAGCACTGTAACATAGTTGTTAAGATCTTCAACTTTGGTGGCAGGCAGACTTGGAATAAAGTACTAGTTTTCCACTGAGTTATTTCTACTCATTCTTAGACAAATCTTCATAAGCCTCAATTTCTTGACATGGAAAATGAGAATGATAATAGTATCTACCTCATAGGATTATTATGAGGATTAATTGAGATATTGCATGTAATTTCATGGCATAGAGTAAGTGCTCAACAAACATTATCATCTGATCATTAAATTACCAAAAATGATTCTGAAATTTCTGTGAAAGCATTCTGTACAAAATAAAAATAAAAATAATGATACAAGAAATCCACAGAAACCTTTAGTATTCCAATGATTGGTGTTGCTGACTTTCTTCTATCAGCATCTTTATTATGTATCCCACATGAACACAAAATCTGACATACTTTTATTTTAGAATTTTTATAGAACCTAACCTAGCAAAAATTTCCAGTAACGTTGTGACTAAAAATAAAACTAAACATTCTCTTTGAAAATAGCCTTAATTCTGACATTCCAGATAACCAAACTGTCTTCATTTAGATGTAGTTTTGTGCTGTGCATTTTTGTATTCTTTTATTAGATTTTAAAGCATAGAAATAAAAACCCATCCCTATTTTCAAAACATAAAATATACAAAGGAGGAAAAAAAACATAAAACATCTGTGATCCTACCATAAGAGGAGACTCTGGATCAAATGTCCCTTTATAGATCTGAAGTCTCCTCCGTATCAGTATTACACTTAAATCACCATTACAGTTTTCCCTTCCATTTGGTGATAAAAGATATAAGTAATGCATTGTAATTTTCAACTATTAATCTCAAGCATAGAACATCAAGATCTATGTGTATCTCTCACAGAAATATGAAACTCGCATTATTGCAACAAATAGAACATACAATACAGTAGTCTCCCCTTATCCACAGTTTTGCTTTCAGCAGTTTCAGTTGCCCAAGGTAAATCGCAGTCAAGAAATATTAAATGGAAAATTCTAGAAATAAACAATTCCGAAGTTTCAAATTGCACACTATTCTGTGTGGTATGATGAAATCTCATGCCATCCAGCTCCATCACACCTGGGACATGAATCATCCCTTTGGCCAGGGTGTCTGTGCTGCATACTCTACCCACAGATTAGTCACCTAGCAGCCCTCTCCGTTGTCGGATTGACTGTACCATATAATGTATTATCAGCAGTTTCAGGAGTCCACTGGGGGGTGGGTCTTGGAACGTATCCCCCATGAATAAGGGGGGGACTACTGCACCTGAGAAGTTCATGTGAGAAAGTGCTATTTGATATTATTCCTTTTTAAAAAATAACACATCAAATGATGTAATAGAGTTGTAATTTCAGCCTTAAGAGAAGCGATAGAAGACATTATAACACTACCACTTTTGAAGCAGGTATTTAGTTACAGGCAAAATCCTGTGTGCCTTGCTCCTGCAAAGTAAGGAGAAGATTCACGTTTGCCAAGACATATGAAAATAAAAACAGCTGAGGGAGAAATTTATATGGTAATTGTTTTGTGTAGAAAGTTTTTAAAATCAGCAAAACATGTTTTGAAAGTTCTCTAAGTCTCATTTCATTCAAAAATGTGTAGCTCATTGTATATTTCCAGAAAAAATTAAAGCAATAGAAAGGATAAATATATGAAGAAATCTACATAAATATTAATATATAAAATCATAATAACGTTCTGTGAGGTTTACAATATGTATAAAATTAAAATACATGACAATAGTACCATATAATTTAGAGGGAAAAATAAATGGAATTATGGTATTTTGGGTTCCTCTCATTGTCAAAGAAGTAGTGAAAGTAGCAATTTATATTAAACTTTGATAAGTCAAGTAAGTAAAGTGACCATTAGAAAAATACTGAAAGATTTTAAATTCTGCCATTTTCAACAACATGGATTAGCTTAGAGAGAATCATGTTAAGTGAAATAATCCAGGCACAGAAAAAGCAATAGCACATGTTCTCACTCATATGTAGAAGCTAAAAAAGTTTATCTCAAAGAACTAGAGAGTAGAATAGTGATTCCTAGAGACTCCAAAGGGGTCAGGGGGATGGAGAGAGGGTAGTCAACAGCTACAAAATTGTAAAGATAGGAAGAATAAGACCAAGTGTTCTATAGCAATATAGGGAGATTATAGTCAACAACAAATAACTGTATAATTTCAAGTAACTAATTGATTTTGAATGTTTCCAACATGAAGAGGTAACAAATATTTGAGGTGATGGATATGCTAAATACACTGATATGTTCATTGCACACTGTATAAATGTACCCAAATGTTGTACCCAAACATTGTACTTCATATATATAAACAATTATCATGGGTTAATTAAGAAAAAATAAATTAAAAAGACAAAAGAAAAAGAAATAGAGAGTAAAACAGAGGTTACCAGAGGCAGGGACGGGGGGAGAGGAGGATGAAAAGAGGTTGGTAAACAGGTACAAAGTCACAAAGTTACTGTTAGATAGGAAGAATAAGTTCTGGTGATCTAGGGTAACTATAGCTAATAATGTTGTATTGTATATTTCAAGATAGCCAGAAAAGAAGATCTTGAATGTTATAACCACAAAGAAATGATAAACTTTTAGGTGATAGGTATACTTTTTTTTTTTTTTTTTTTTTGGACCAGTAAGGGGATCGCAACCATTGGCACGGGGTTGTCCGCACCACGCTCAAACAGTGAGCGCACTGGCCATCCCTATATAGGATCTGAACCCGAGGCCTCGGTGCTACCAGCGCTGCACTCTCCCGAGTGAGCCACGGGGCCGGCCCGGTATACTAACTATTTTGATTGGGTCATTATACAATAAGTGTATGTATTGAAACAACAAACTGTACCCCCTAAAAATGTACAATTAAAAATTAATTAATTTTTTTTTTAAATTTATAATTACCAAGCAAAGGGAATGGGGAAGCTAGAATAATAAAAAAAAGATACTCAACCCAATAGAAGATAAGAAAGAAGAGAAAAGGAAATACTGAAGAGTTATGATAAATAAAAAGCAAGTGTCAACATGTTTTATTTAAACTTAAATATATCAGTAATTATGTTAAATATAAATAAGTTAACATTCCAATTAAATACAAAAATATTAGACATCTCCTTTTTAAATGACATATTCTGTTTACAAAAGACACAACTCAAGTGTAAGGAAACAGAAAGCTGAAAGTAAGTGGACCAAAAAAACATAAAACCTGGTGAAGTTATATTAATAACAAAAATGTAGACATTAAGGCCAAAAGCATTACCAGAGATGAAGATGGATATTTCATGATGATAAAAAGTCAATTTATCAAAAAGATATAACAGTTCTAAGTCTCCATGCACCTACTAAAAATATAAAAAGCAAAAACTGACAGGACTAAAAGGAGAAATAGACAGTGCACATGTTAGAGATTTTAAAACATTCTCTCAGTAATAAATAGACTAAATAGTTTAAAAAACAGTAAGGACATGGAAGGTTAGAACACCATATCTAACAAAGTTGACCAAATTGACATCTGGAACACTAATCTAGCAACTGCAGAATACACATTTTTCCAAGCACTCATGAAATACTTACAGAAATGGGCCACATTCTGAGACATAAGGTAAATCTCAACAAATTTCAAAAAACTAAAATCATACAGACAGATGTTCTCAGACCAAAGTGCAATTAAACTATCAATAACAAAGATAACTAGAAAATGTTAATATGTTCAAAAATTAAAAATATACTTCTAAATAGTACACAGAATAGAGAAGAAATCATAGTGAAAATGGAAAATATTGTGAGTTAAATTATAATGAAAATACAGCATATTAAAACTTGTGAAATGACCTAAGATATTATTACAGGAACAGTTATAACCTTAAGTGAATATAAGAAAAAAAGACTTAAAATCAATAATCTAAACAACTGTCTCAAAAAGCTAGTAAAAAATAGCAAAATAAACCCAAAGAAAATAGAAAGATGTAAATTATAATTTTTGAAGCAGAAATTAATGAAATCAAAGACAAAATAACAAAAGATGGCTCTAAAAAGAGTAATAAAAATCAATAAAACTCTTGCAAGATTGACCAAGGGAAAAAAGTGAAGGGCAAATCACCAAGATTAAGAATAAAGTAGATACTGTTCTAGAACCTGTAGACATTAAAAAGATCCTAAAATGATATTGTGAACAATATTATACCAATAATTTTTAAATATTTGTTAAATTGGCAAAGAAAAACTCGGTCGTAAGTGTAAACTTAACAAATCATAACAAAATTAACATACCTGCATAAATAGCATGCAGTTGGGGAAATGAAGCATTACCAGTCCTCAGAATCAACGCTCCTGCCATACATCCCTTGCCCCTTATTAAATGTCTCTTCTTCCAAGTATAACTAGTATCCAAACTGCTAACATAATATTGTAGATTGTTTTTTTCTGTTTTTCAGCTTTTTCTAAATTAAATCATAGTTTATATTTTTGGGTGTATCTCTTCACTTACTCAACATTATGTCTGTGAGGTTTATCCATGATATCTGCAGTTGAATTTATTCCCATTGTATTCAGTACAAATTATGGATGTCATATATATGATATCCATCTGTTTCTTAACTGACATTTGAATTATTTCCAGATTGGGGCTATTACTAATAAAGTGACAATGTACATTCCTGTACATGTATTTGGTGCAAATATGAATATACTTGGGTTGGCAATGTGTCTAAGAGTAGAACTTGTGGGCCATAGGATATTATGCTATGTTTAAAATGTATGTTAAACTTTTGTAGTTAACGCCCCAAAATTTTCAAAGTGAGGTTGTCTTCCTTTATTTACACTCCTACAGGAAGTTTATGCCCTACATCCTCACTAATATTGGAATTATCATATATTTAGAAATATCTTCTCCCATTCTGTGATTTGCTTTTTTACTCTCAGTTTTCTCCTTGATGAACGGCATTTTTTATTTTGATATGATCCAGTTCATCAGTCTTTTCTTTTATGATTCATGGTTTTAGTGTCCTGTTATTTGAGGATCTCTGCAGACATAAAAGCAATGTTGTAAATATCTCCGGGTAGTCATAGTTACTTAGAAGGCCATCCAAGGATCACAAGTTACCAACACCTCATGTAGCCAGCAGGCCTTGCAATGTAGAGGAGGGAGGAATGAGGGGGGGATTAGGTAGCCGTTAGGATGGACTAGGAGAATAGAGGGAACCCAGATATTTGTAGTGAGAAAATAGGATACAGTTCTCTTAAACGGTAGGAGAAGCATTATCATTCCCCTTTACTCTCAAACATTTCACAAATGATCAAATTTATTCAAATACTGTACCTTTGTTGGCATCTAGTAACCCTCCTGTGCAAAAAATAAAAATTTTCCTTGTTGCAATATAACTTTCATCTATTGCTGCTTCCTTACATGCCAAGTTTTAAAGCATCCCCTCCTCCAGCATTATTCCATCTCTCAAACAACCACCAACTGCCCCTCTGTTTTCAGGAGTCCAAATGGACTGAGCAGAGTGACTGTGCCCAGGAGGTACAGAGCTATAGAACAAACATCCTGAGGCCTTTGTCATGTGCAACTCCCTGTGGGAGGTGCTGGCTGCTCTCTCCCTGTGATCTGTCCTTAGGTTATTTACAATATCACAGAATCATAAAACCCCTTAACCAGATAGGACTTTACTATCCCAAGAACCAAGCTACCCTATCTGAGTTCCCTGTAGCATTCCCAGGAAAGTGCTCACCCTAATCCTCTAGCCTTTGAAAAATTACTACCCAAAGTCCCTCTATTATATCTTTGGTTCAATTTATTATAAAATTCTCCCCAAAGTTGAGCTAAGGGAGGTCTGTTCCTATAATTTCCACTCATTGACTAACATCAACTCTATTATTCAATAGACCATCATTTTATTAAGTGCTGGACTCTGCATTAGACTGAGACATTAGTTGATGACCTCACAGAGCTTGATATCTAGTTAAAGAGACCATGAGTACATCAAGCATAGTTAGCTATGGGAGGCTAAATGAAGGGCATTCAAATTAGACTATCTGACCAGGAAAGGCTTCCTTGAAGAGGGAGTGGTTGAACAGGACTTTGAAAGCTAGTGAGGAATTAGCCACAAGGAAATAAGGGAGAGCGCCAAGAGGAACAGCAAATGTCAATAACAGCAAATGTCGGACTGTTAGAAGAGCAGGTCTTTGCTGTGGCCTGAATGAAGGCGGGGTAGGAGTGTGGGTGAGCAAGAAGGCCAGGCAGAGAGAGGCACATCTTGTTGGAGGTGATGGCATATGGGCAAACAGAAGGGCCCAAGAAGATGGTACAATGGTCTTGCTTCTGAGAATATGCAATAGGCTTAATAATGGCTTCCAAAGATTTTTACATCCTAATCCTTGGAACCTGTGAATGTTGTTATACATGGCAAAAGCAACATTGAAGATATGATTAAGTTAAAGATCTTGACATGGGGAGGTTATCTTGCAGTATCCAGGTGGGTCCTGAATGCAATCACAAATGTCCTTATAAGAGGGAAGTAGAAGGAGATTTGACTACAGAAGAATAAAAGGCAATGTGATGATAGCAAAAGAGATTGCGGTGATGTGCTTTGAAGATGGAAGAACAGGCCAAGGAATACCAGAGGCCACTAGAAGCTGAAAAAGTCAAGGATTCAGATTCTCCCCTCAGAGCCTCCAGAAGGAACCAGCCTGCTAACACCTTGATTTTAGCCCAATAAGAATTCTGGCCTCCAGGACTTTCAGAGAATAAATTTGTGTTGTTTTAAGCCACTAAGTTTGTGGTTTATTTTTACAGTAGCAATAGGAAACTAAGATAAAGTACTCAACCCAAAGAGTATAGAATTTAATTTCTTCCTCACTATGATGTAGTTCCAGGAAGTTAATTTTTTTTTTTTAATTTTATTTTGTCGATATACATTGTAGCTGATTAATGCTCCCCATCACCAAAACCTCCCTCCCTTCTCCCTCCCCCCCCCAACCAGGAAGTTAATTTTTTTAAAAAATCATCTTTTCCCTATGGGTTGGAAAATACAGCAAAAAACCCACTCATCTGTGTGAGTGAAAATTTCTAGAAAGGACATCTTTTATCCCAAATATGTTTCCTACACATAGTGATGGGTTCAAATGCTCTGCTACTTGTTAGCTATGTGAGCTTGGGTGTGTTACTGAACCTTTCTGAGCTTGTTATCTCACCTATAAAAATGAGAATAATTATACATACCTCACAGAGTTGCTTTTAGAATTCAATAAGATAAAGGATATAAAAGGAGGAAAGGGAGGGAGCCTGTATTTATTAAGGTCCTAGAAATTGTCAAGCACCAAATCCCCCAAGGAGAAGGACATGGGTAAGGTAAAAACAGGGAAGACATTAATGGTGGTCATTTTTAAATGAAGTCCAGACCCTTTAGCCAGGGTCAAAGTCAAAGGCATCCATCCAGCTGAAGTCACACACAGATGGGGACACCCAGGCAAGGAGGGCAGTGCGTCAATGGTGACGACTGGACTGAGGAGGAGGAGAGAATGACCATGGAGATGGCAGTGGCCTTGAAAGTCTCACTGAGAACGTCAAGTTCTCAAGAGGGCAGGAATATTAAGAAGCCTTCCTCTAGAAGCTTCTAAAATGAAGCTGAAAGACACAGGGTGAGGTTGGAACCAGACTGTTTGGTTTCCCTAAGGAGTGAACAGCATGAACATTATTTGAGACACAGCTGAGAATGGTTGAGATGTGGTCCTAGCTCTAATATTAGAAGAGCCAAAGCTGAGGAAATATCCAGAAAATGTGTACCGATCCCAAGAAGGAGTTCCCCTAGAAAATTTCTGGAGAAGGTCTTCTTGTACAAGGGTACTTCAAAAAGTTCCTGGAAAAATAGAATTGAAAAATAATACGAATTTTTCTAGGGACTTTTTGAAGTAGCCTCATATCTGCATCCCTAAATTTCCCGTCTCCAAGAGATTTGCTGGGAACCTTCAAGAGCCGATATAGATATTCCAAACTCCCAGGCACAGGAATTTTTCAAGGTTTCCATGGAGTGCAGATGGAGACATTGGAAATCAGGAGCCTGGGGGAATTGTGGTGAAGATTCTCAGGAGAAAAACTAACCTTGCTCAAGCTCAAACTCAGGAAAAGGTTTCCAATACGAATATTAGAATGAGCCATATCAGTAAACCTACATATTAGATAAAACTCTCTCAGAAAACCTTTGAATTCTGAGACTATATCCCATCTCATTTTACAAGTCATTGTCGTAAGGATGGACAGACACTCTCCCACTTAGTACACAGAAAGAAGTTTCTAGGGAACCAGAAGTCTGACAATAGCACACTCACACACATGTGCACACACAGACCACAAAGGGGAGAGCGAGGTGGGGTGGGGAGGAGGAGGAGGAGGAGGAGGAGGAGGAAATCTAATTCAACTTTGGCCGGAAGCATTCCCTGACACTGCTTTAGAGCAGACTTATGGCTCCTTAGGACAAGGAAGTAGGAAAAGGAAAAGTTCCGCTTCATGCCTGTATTATGACTACTGTCTTCCTATCTACTGGCTGTGATGCAACATTGAAGCTTTATAAGGCAGGCTACTGGCTGTCCTCTCCAATACCTCACTCAGCTGGTATTGAGTACACCTTCCGGCACCCAAACAAGCATCCAAGGGAGAAAATGAACACACTGCTCCTCATGAGCTTATCTCTTCTCTACCTCAAAGAGGGTAAGTTTCAACAATGGGGGTGAAGCAAGGCATCTCAGGCATCTATTCTCTAGACCCCTACTCTCCAAGCCTCACTCACTGCAGCTGAAACCTGAAGACTCAGTGCAAGCTGAATTTCTGGGTGCTGGAGAGATAATATATAATATACTAATCAAGAAAGAGATGTACTAATTGCAGGGAAACAGGACAGCAATTTTCAGACCTCATATTTATGACTTTTCATTCATACTTATCCCATTTTCATCCCCACTTTCTTGGAACACTTTTATCCCATATTCTCTCCTGCATTCTCTTATTTTTCTTTTCCTCTCTCCGGCTACTTCTTCTCAGTGTATTTTGTTTACCTGACCAGTAAACACTGGGATTTCTCAAGTGTTTCTTGACACTATCCACTAAGGCTCTTTCCTGTATGAACTCATCTACTTCAATGACAATCTATAAGCTAAAAATGTTCGATTTTATATTTCTAGCAAGATCTCTATTCTGAGCTTCAGTCTTGCATTAATAAATACCTACTACACTTAGTCACCTTGAAACATCCCTCTCCCTTATTACTAACTAAAAATTGATGACCAATTCTTATACTTTCTACTTATTAAATGTGTTTCAAATATGATTATATTTCTACCCTATATTTCTATTTTGCTACCCTCTGACCCTTTGTAAGAAAAGGTAAATCATAAGAGTATTAGGAAAAAATATGGGATAATTTTTTAAAGGCTTATAAATGATGAAGGCCTTTTTAATTATGGCTCAAAATCCAGAGTTCTTAAAAGAAAAGGCTGACAAATTTGACCGCTTGAAAATCAAAATATTCATCATGGCAGAAAGAAAAAAGCCAACTCATATCACAAGTAACTAAAATACCTAATATGTAATAACATCCTATTTTTAAAAAATCAAAAAGGAAAAGGCCAACAACTTAATAGAAAAATGTGTAAAGGGGCTGGCATGTTAGCTCACTTGGTTAGAATGCAGCCTTTAACACCAAGTTCATGGTTTGGATCCCTGAACCGGCCAGATGCCAAATAAAAGAAGAAAGAAAGAAAGAAAAATGAGGAAAGGATATAGACAATTCACACAAAAGGAAATACAAATAACTATTAAATATATGAAAATATGCTCAATCTCACTCGTAATAAGAGAAGTGCAAACTAAAAGAACACTGTAATACCATTTTTTAACTATCAGATTGGCAACATCCAAAGGTTTGATAACATACTATAGTATAGAACTTTTGGTGAGATAAGAATTTTCCAGGCATTGATAGCAAGAGTATAAATAGTTATATCTCATCTGGAGGGTAATTTGGCAGTGTCTATCAAAATTACAAATGTGTTTACTTTTCAACCAGCAGTTCTGCTTCTATGAAGTTATTTTGCAGACATATTCACACACAAATGTAATGATATATGTTCAGCATTATTTATTGCAATAAATAATATTAAAAACTACAAATAAATGTTCATAAGTAAGGGACTGGTTAATCAAAGCATGGTATAGATCAACAATGGAATATATTGTTCAAAAAAACAAAGTCCAGAATATGTATAGTATACACCCAATTATGGAACGATGCAAAAAGATACATATATGTATTTACTTTTCCTTTAATATATTTAAAATCAATCTGAAAGATACAAAAAAAATGAATAAAATTGGTTTCCTTTATTTGGCAGGTGAAAATTGAATGAATAGGTGACAGGAGTGGAAAATCGACATTTCACTGTATTCTTTTTATATTACTTATTTTCTAATCACATTAAAGTATTACCTGTTTTTTAAAAATGCACCTTTTAAATGTTAAAGTTGGAGACACTGAGAGGTTAAAAATCAGACAGACTATTTCTCTGAGGAGAGGTATCAGTGTACTACGCAGCCCAATCCCCATTCCCATTAGATAGAGGAGGAATGCTTTACCTTCCCTTGAAGCCTCATGAGAGGCACTTCAGGAAGATCACCTGGAGAGCTGGACAGTGTCCTTTGGTATTTGGAAGGCACAGTGCACTGGAGGAACCTAAAAGTGAGAGGGAGGCTGTGGCTATAGCCCTGAAATGGAGAAGTGAGAGATGGCTGAGCTGCACACTGGGAGCGAGCAGGGAAAATGTGTATACATTCCCACAGATCAGATTTGACTATGCCATATAGAGCAAGCCAGGTTTGAGCTGTTTTAAGTCCTGTCAAAGGGGACTGCCTGGAGGAACCAGGTACCCTAGCAAGGAGTGGGCCACTGGCTTCTAATAGCTGAGAGAAAATATGACTACCAGCTGGGTGTATGATATAGCCACGGAGTTAAATATTTTTGCAGGGAAACTCTGAAGAACCCACAAATGTTTCTCAAGAAAATGAGTCAGTTTTATTAAACACCAACTCCAAGAGATTTGGTTTTAAATGACTAACTACCATGGCAAAAGTGTAATGTCATCACAGCCAGTTCAGTGAAACCTTTCCTGTCCTTTACCTGTCCCCATTCCTTACATCAACTAAAAGGGGTCAGAAACTATGAATGGTAAGCTAGAGATTGGTAGTAAAAAAAACAAAGCAGGAAAACACAGAAAAGGTCAAATCCACCACCTACCACCCATTACAAACACCTAAGCAAGCTTGATCTATGTGTTTGTACGTGTGTGTGTGTGTGGTTGTGAACGGGTATGCATGCAGGGAGAGGGGCTGTTGGTGACAAACTTGGACTTTTAATGAAACTAGAGTTATTTTATTATTATTACATGGGATTCAACACATTAATTACTGAAACCAGATTATTCTCATGCCTGAAAGTGATGGCAAGATTTTTTTTTCTAAAAGTACATGAACAAGCTATAATGTATGCTTGAGATTACCTCCAGGAGTAAGAGAACTAGATTAAGAAAGAATATTTAAATAGGAAGCAGGGCAAATGAAGAAAATTGTTTTCTGTTTGTACCTTTTGAGTCCTATGTTGACATACTAGATAAATATAAATAGAATCAGATCACTTCCCTGCTTAAAATTCTTCAATGGATTCCCATTGCTCTTGGAATAAAAACCATACTCAATTCTTTGTCCTATGAGGTCTCAGGAGATCAAACCTCTGCCCACTTACCAACCATCTCTCTAGCACAACCCATTCCATTCTCTGTGCCCTAGTTACATTAGCGTGTTCGTTCCTCAGTGGATAGGCTTCTTTGCACATGCCGTTCTCTCTGCCTGAAATGCTCTTCACTCCGCCCACACCACACCACCATTTACATTGCTGACTCTTATACATCATGAGGCCTCGGTTTACATCCCACTTCCCAAGGAATCCTTCTTTGGCTCTCTAAACCAGGTTAGTTCTTTCCTCTTAAATGCTCTCATTGCCTGCTTAACTATTCCTTGATATCACTTAATACAAGTGTACTTAACTATTTGTGTTTTTGTTTGTTTAATGTCAGTCTCCCCAAGATGTGTGAAGGAAGGAACAACACATGTCTTGTTTATCTTTGTGATCCCAGCACCTAGAGCAATTTCTAGAATGTGAAATATGCTCAAAAAACAAAAGCTAACATTATTCTTGCCCACTAAATAAGCAGAAAAGGGAAGGATGTCCAATCTCACCACTTTAATTCAACATTGTTGAGTGAATGAATAAATGGATAAACTCTAGGGTTATGCAAAGGCAATTGCATTGATCATTAGGACATCACTAGCAACATTTGTGAAGATAGTCTTCACAAAGAACAGTGAGGGAGGATGGAATTTAGAATGAAGAGAAGCCACAAGACCATTCCCAAAGTCTGACATAAACCAATAGTACTCAAAGTCTCTTGGGCTCCATATAAATTCTGATTCCATAACCTTGGAATGTCTGAGATAAAGGTTGAAATAACCCTTTTCCCACCATCACCATCACTTAGTTCTAAAATCTAAATTATCCATGGGCTCTGATGTCATCTCCCTACCCTGCGTCTCCTCTCTCCTTACTTCCTGGCCATAGGGACTACTGGATCCCCTCTCTCCGCTTGGTGGCAGTCGTTCCCTGAAAAGACAGAAAGACCAGGAAAAGCCAGATGGGGCCATCAGCAGAGGGTGTAATCTGAGTCTGCTCTGAACATGCCATGTTCATTCCTACCTCTGTGGCCTTTCTCATTATGATTTCCTATCTAGCACACCTTTCCTATCTGCCCACCCCTGTTCCCACCTACCTTAATCCAACCTACATCTCAATGTGAACTCAAGTCACTGCCTAAGTATTCCCTTACTTTCCCAGCCACAGTGTTCTGCCTATGGCTATACTCTTAACCTGAATCACATAATTTATGTGGTCGACTATATATCTTCTTTCATGTTCTCTAATTATTTCACGTGTTTATCTTGCCTTCAAATATAAATGGACACTATCCAGGTCACAGAAACTATGTCATCACTTTTTTATCTATCTCCTAGTTTAACTCACAAGGCTAAGTTAAGCAGGAATTCTACAAATACCAGCTGATGGAGAGAATGGACAGTATAGTCAATATGCAACTGTACAGCCTCTTTATGATGCTATGAATTCATTCTCCCATAGCCCTGCAGCCCAGCCTGAATACCCTATTCTCTCTACTCTGCAGTTTTGAATCTCCAGTGTAATGTCTGCATATACTCAAAAGGATGGAAGTGTATGGCAGGCAAAGGCATTTGCATTGCAAAAGACAATGAGTCATGTTCAACCACATATTACTACAGGGGTAAGTGGGGATGATGCAAATTTCAAAAATGCCTTCAAATAACCATCACTATTGCTAGTGCCTGGGATAAAGAACTTAACACTATCTAGTGAGTGAGGCAAGAAGTAAAAAGGTTGGGGGTGCAAAGAAAGGGTACTTTCCAACTTCCCATTGAGGGGTTTGGTGTCCAGAACCAGGTAAGGTGGAGCTTGAGAACATGACCCCAAGGAGCCAGGGAAGGGGACCCAGTGTAAAGTACTTTTCCTCTTGGCGTTGACTTTCTGGGAGTCACTATTAAGACAATCTCATCCAGCACTTATAACAGGCTTCTTCGTTTTAGGAGAAAAACCTCTGTATTCACAGCATATGTGTAAGCGTAAGTGCCGGGAAGAGACGTCCACTAAAGCAGATCTGATGAGGGCGACGCTGTGCTGTAACAAACATTTATGTAACATCTTCTAGAGGAGGTCAAGAACTTGCAGAGGGTCATCTTCTGTTCAAGATCCAACCAACATGAGCTTCTCCCTTTCCTACACCCAATTTCCACATTGGCCTAAGACCCCAGAGATAGCAACAGGGGCTGAATCCTCATCATAATGAAGGGTTCCACCACTACCACCATTAGATCCTTAAAATCATCATCATTGCGGAAAGATTTCTTCATGAGCTAAGCTTACCCTTTTGTCTTTTGCTCTTTTGAAAGCTGATTTCTATCCCTGTCATAGGATAAATAATGGTCCCCCAAATATTTTTACACACTAATCACTAGAACCGTTGAATGTTACCTTATATGGCAAAGAGGACTTTGAAGGTGTGATTACGTTAAGGATCTTGAGACGCGGAGGTTATCTTGCATTATCTGGATGTCCCCTAAGTGCAATCACAAATGTAAGAGGAAGGTAGAGGGAGATTTGACTACAGAAGAGGAAAAGATAATGTGATGATGAAAGCAGAGACTGGAGTGATGTGCTTTGAAGATGGAGCAAGGTGCCATGAGCGGAGGAGGACAGAAGGCCATTAGAAGCTGAAGAAAGCAAGAAAATGGATTCTTCCCTGTGAGCTTTCAGAAAACAGCCCTGCTGACACCTTGATTTTAGCCATCCAGAACTTTAAGAGAATAAACTTGTGTTGTTTTAAGCCATTGCTTGCAGTGATTTATTACAGCAGCAATGTGAAACTGATTCAATCCCAGTAGAAATCTAGGAATTCAAACTGTTGGTAATCTTGCCTACCCAGGGGCCAATCTAGGTGGCAAGATTATCTTCTGCTCAGGGACTAGGGTGACCTGAAGAAGTGAAGGATGCAGAGCAAGTGCTGTGAATGAGTGGGTAAAATTTATGGAATTTAAATCTCATAGCATGCTGCAGACAACCCTTTAGGTATGTTTGTGATGCAAGTGCTGCCCCCTCACTTTCTAAAGCAATCAAACGTGTTGTCCTAATAGCTGAATTTATCAGTTTCCCATTAGTTCATATGCTCACTGAAATTGTTTTAGCAGTTGATATCCCCTTCTTAAAACTCTCCTCACTTAGCTTCTGTGACTGCACATTTCTAGTTTTCCTTCCATCTCTCTGAAGACTCCTGAGTGAGGGTTTCTAGGGACATTGTTTTGATTTCTTATTGTTGTGCTGTTGTTTTTACAAGTAAAGATCCAGTATTATTTTTCTTCATAGAGTGAGTCAGATTTTCTAACACCATCTACTACAAAATCTATCTTTTCTCCTTTGATTTGTGATACCATTTTTCTCATATATTAAAAAGGAAAAAAAATCCTTTTTTCTCTGTATACTCTGTCACACACAACACTTCTGAAACCAAATGTGTAGTTTCTCCACACCAATGAATTCTCCAACTCTTCAGTGAATATTGACAGGGTGTCCTGCAATTTAACTGAGTTCTGACACTAACTTCCTGGAGTTAGTGCAGACTACACAGGTTGAGGGCTCAGTCCCACAAATCTGATCCCCACTTCAGATGCCAATCACAAGTTATGCACAACCTCTATCCAAACTGGAGTTTCCTAAATCCCCCTTCCCAGGTTGAATAATTTGCTAGAACAGCTCACAAGCCCAGGAAAACAGTTTAACTTACTTTATTATTATGGATTTATTACAAAAAATATATTAAAGGATTAAAATGAACAGTCAGATGAAGAGGTGCATAGGAGGAGGTCTGGAAGAATCCTGAGGATAGTAGCCTCTGTCCCTGTGGAGTTTGGGGTGTAGCACCCTCCCAGCACACAGATGCATTCTTATTTGGAGAGCTACCTACCCAGCAACTCTCCAGACTTTTTTGGTTAGGGATTTTTAATGGACGCTTTGTTACATAGGCATGATTGATTAAATAGTTGGTCATTAGTGATTAATTCAGCCTCCAGTGTCTCTCCCTTTCCCAGAGGTTGGGAAGTGAGGCTGAAAGTTCTAATTTTCTAACCACATGGTTGGTTCCCCTGGCAAATGGTCCTTATCCTATAGTTATCCAGGGGCTTTCAAAAGATCACTTCACTAATATATACTCAAGTGTGATTAAAAGGATTGTTAAGAATAACAAAAGACACACAAGGCTGCTTCAGGAACCAAGGACAAAAGACGAAATATTACAACAAAAGATGCTTCTATTGCTCCTATGACTTAGGAAATTACAAGAGTTTTAGGAGTTCTGTGCCAGGAGCAGTGGACAAAGACCAAAATATATATTTCTTATCATATCACAACACCTCGTGTGTGTGTGTGTGTGTGTGTGTGTGTGTGTGTGTATACAGGGTACTTCAAAAAGTTCATGGGAAAATGGGATTAAAACATAATACAAATCTTTCCATGAACTTTTTGAAGTATGCTCGTGTATAAAACTGTCTTTCTATTCTATTGTCTATTTGTGCTATGGTCTGAATATTTGTGTCCCACCAAAATTCATATGTTGAAATCTAATCCCCAATGCAATAGTACTAAGAGGTAGGACCCCTAGGAGGTGATTTCATCATGAGGATAGGGCCCTCATGAATGCAATTGATGCTCTTATAAAAGAGGCCAGAGAGCTTGTTTGCCCCTTCCACCATGTGAAGATGCAGCAAGAAGTCTCCATCCATGAAGCAGAGAGCGAGCCCTCACCAGACATGGACTCTGCCTGTGCTGTGATCTTGGATTTTCCCACTTCCAGAATTGTAAGCAATAAATTTCTGTTGTTTATAAATTACTCAGTCTATGGTATTTTGTGACAGCAGCCCCCAAAGAACTAAGATAATTTGTTATGGAAGGAATACTATGCCATTTTATTATTAAGGTTTTGTAGAATGTCTCTAAGTCTGATAGGGAAAGTTCCCTCGCTGTGTCATTACTTTGTCTGTAGGCTCTCAGTTCCATTCCTGCCCACATTACTCTCCTCAGAACTGCAGTAATTGGAAGCCTGAAAAGTACATTTCTCAAACTCCCTCACTAGCTACTTTTCAGTGCCAGTGGTCGGGGCGGAGGAGGACTAGTTGAATGCTTAGAAAATGGGGGGCAAAAGAAGCCATTTTCTTCTTCATTTTGTACTGGATCCAGCAGCAGCAGCCACACAATGTGCACAGCATATGACTATGGCTGTGGCAACAACAGACAGCTACAGGAGACTGCTAACTAATGCCATAGCACTATATGCATGGTAGCAGTGACAGCCGTGGCAGCAAAGCCAAAAGCAGCAGAAGCTTCAGATTCGGCAGAAGTATGGGCTCCTGGCTTCCTGAAAAGTGATAGTGACAGTAGTTCTCAGACAGGCTCAGCAGCTGGCACTGTTCAGTCTCAGCTACCCAGCACTTTTGAGCTCTGGATAATACCAAGTTCCCTATGCCCCTCCAGCCCTAGGGGTGATAACATCTCACAGGCACTGATCTCTGGGAAACATTATTGTCCACTTTTTGGCTCCTTCAGCCCTCCTAAAACTTCTGTAACTATTTCCCTATATTTAATTATTTTTGTTTGAAAACCTAGAAAGGTTGATATTTCTTAACTGGACACTGATAGACACATTTTTTCTTAACTCTTCTTATTCAAGGTTGATTAAGGTATTTGTGGGCATTTATTAATTCACATAAATTTTAGAATACATTTATTAAATGCAACAAAAACCCAAAGTTTAATTAAGGAGAATTGACATCATTATAATATTAAGTAATTTCATTCAAGAACATGAAGCAACTCTCCATTTACTCAGATTATAATCTACACTCTTTATTAGGGTTTTAAAATTGTCTCCATAAAGTTTTTTGTGTATTTTTGGGTAAATTACTTTCTAGATACTTTTTAATTCATGTTGTGTATAGTAACTAAGATTTTCACTGTATTTTCTGTTTGGTGCTGGTGCTCGGTGCTCTCTGCTAGTGCAGAGAAATACTATTGATATTTTTAGGTTGACTTTATAACCAACAACCTTTCTATATTGATGCTACTTATTTTTCTAGATAAATGCTATATCATCTGCAAATAATATAATCAGAATACTCATTCCTTTTTCTTTCCTAGAAGAATTGAACAGGGCTACCTTTCCTTGGGTTTTGTGTATTTTTGAAATTATTTTCCTTCACTGTGTTAAAAAATATCATTGTATTCAGAGCTGCTGTTGAGAAGTCTAATTCCAATTTGATCTGTGTTCCTTTGTAAATGTCTATTTCTTCTCTCTGAGAGAATCTGAAAATTTCCCTTTGTCTTAGATATCTTTAATCTCACCAAATGTGATTAGGTGTAGGTGCTTCCTATGTCTCCTGCTGGACACTCTATGAGCCCTTTTAATTTGTTACTCCATTTTCTTTAGTTCAGGGAAATGCACCTTCATTACTTGTAAAAATACTTTGTACTTTCAGTCTCTTCCTCCCCACAACCTCCACTTTCTGGTACTACTATACCTACATGCCATAATCCTAGCTTTTCTATACATTTTCTCTCTCTTTATCCTTTCCTGCCGACTTCTGGGAGAATTTCTCAATCTGATCACACAACTCACAAATTCATTCTTCAACCAGATTCAGCATACTACCTATGCCATGTATTATGTTCTTTATTTCAACTATTGTTTTTCATATTCATGATAAATTTCAAAAAATTTTCAGAGTCACTGTGTCATGTTTTTCTGCACAACAACAACAACAAAAAAATTAGCACAGACAGCCAATTAAGTGTAAAAAGTACTACTGAGCAACCCAGACACAAGCAGGACTCTTTCCTCCTTAATTTATTTCCCCTTTCCCTTTCCCTCCTTTTGTTGCTTAAGGCCATGTTTCTTGGGGGCCACATACTGCAATCACACTGTCGGACTAGCCTTCATTATAACAGATGGTTTCCTATGTTGTGGAGCCCATGATGCTTGCTTCTGAAAACACTGGTCTCTAAAACCCCTTGTCCTACCTCAAGCTAAGATCTGTTCCATTTATGCTTCCTTCTGTCTGATATCTAGCACATGGTATTTCATGTAGGCTGTGCTATTTTTCTCTCCATGGGAGCCCTCCAAAAGAAGCAGAGGAATTTATGCTGCTGGAACAAATAATCTTGATCAACTATAAGAATTCGTAAAATGTATGTGTTTATTAAGAAAGGCAGAGGAAATTAAGTATATTCAACCTTAACAAAAATGGGCATGTTGTCGCATGTTAACATCAGCCCTAGAAATGACTGGTCCCTACTCTAGTCACACATTCTTATGAACCAAAGGACTCAGAAGAGATTGGACTGGAGTTGAGAGAAAATAATTCAATATGTCTAATAGAGAACTGGTTATAAAATAAGAGAGGGAAGATTGCTTATTCAGTCTTTGCCTGGCCTCCTGCATGGATGACTCTGACGGGGGAAAGAAGAAAGGAATAGCCTCAGGTATAGCCAATGATTTAATGGCTCTAGCTGGGCAAGTTAAAATATGACTTTGGCATCTTTTCAGGGCACTTCAGGTACAGAACTGCTGGAACACTGGTGTAAGCTAGAGGGGAGGGCTCCAATTGACTCTCTTACTCATTTAGTTGCTGATCACTGGCTTGATTACATGATCTTCAAGGACCACTGTTTAGGAATAACATGCTAAGAATGGATTGATTGGACACTTGCCTGCAGGTGCTATAGGTTCATGTGTACGTGCAATTACACGTCCTAACAACAGCTAATTTTTAAGTATCTCCTATCTCTAGAAGGTATAACTTTCCCTGACATTCATTGCCCAATTCTTTTTTAAAAATAGCATCACAGAAGCATTCTGCTACTGGAGGTCTTCCTTCTCCCCAATATTAAGTCTTTCTTCTTGTCCCCTGAAATCCCCCAAAAGGCAAGATCAATATATTTTATAAGCTAAAAACAATGGCTCAACGTGTTCAATTAACATTTTGTTGATGAGAATTCTGCCTTTATCATTATACTGAACAGATACTATGAAGGATTCTCCTTTTTCCAAATAATTAAATCCTATACAGGACATATTTTTTGTCAGATAGCTGAAGAAATAATTAATGATCCAAAGATATATCTGGGAAAAAAATGCAGAATGGAACTCAGAAACAAGTAGATAGAAAATACTACAGAGATGTTAAGACATATGGAGGAAAATTTTTAAAGGTTGAATCAATCTTATTGTAGTCCTAGAGATGAATTAAGAGGGAATGCAGGAGAAGTAATGTCTGAAGAAATAATGAATGAGAATTTTTCATCTTATAAAAAAAATAGATGCACAGATACAGATCCCAATCAAGAAAAATAATATAAATCCATGTCTAAAAACATCATTGTGAAACTGCATGATGATGGCAAAAACAAAGACAACATTTAAGGCAGAGAGAAAAGGCTGATTCTCTGCAAAAGGATAGAATACAGAATTACTGTAGACTTTTCAACAGCAATAATGGAAATCAAAAAACAGCATAATAAAAACAACAACGAAATGCAACTACAAACCTATTAGAATGGCAAAAATCCAAAACACTGATAATGCCAAATGCTAAGCAAGGATATGGAGCAACAGGAACTCTCATTTATTGCTGGTGAGAATGCAAAATGGTACAGTCACTTTGGAAGGCAGTCTGGCATTATCCACATGATACATTTCAATTTATCAATAGCATGTAATTAAACAATAGCATGTAAGTCAGGAAGGAGGTAAATGACTTTACGGTTTCTATGGTCTATTTATTGTCTGAAAGATGGTGAAATTACCAATTAACATTGAATTTTTATTATTCAGTAAAAGAATAATAAGAATATATAACTTCTAAACTAACAAAGAAAAAGAAACACAATAATAAAAAGATCAATCAAGACCAAGGCAGGAAATGAAAGAAAAAGGCAAAAAGAATAAGTGGAACAAATAAAAAGCAAATAGTAAGATGGTAGGTTTAAACTCAAACATCATAAGATTGTAAATTTTAAAAATCCAACAATTTCTGCTTATAAGAGGTATACCTAAATCCTAAGGATACAGAAGTTTGAAAATATAATGATGAAAAAAGATATACTGTGCAAACAAAACAAAAAAAACCCCAAAATGCTTGTATACCCATATCAATATCAGGCTATTGCCTGATAAAGAAATAAAAGATCATTATTAATTTAATTAACCAGAAATGTATGATAGTTACAAATCTGCATATATCTAATAACATTGTCCCAAAATATATCAATTAAAACTTTATAGAATTACTAGAAGAATTAGATTAATTCATCATACAATGGCAATTTTAACATATTACTCTCGGGAACTGACAGATCAAGCAGAAAAAATATCAGCACAAATATAGGAGACTTGATAAAAATGATTAATAAATCCACATACATAAAAATGCAGGCATCCAATAGAAAGTGAAATATACATCCCTCTCAAGCACACACAAGCTATTACCAAAAGTAACTATATACTTGGCCATAAGCAATTAAACTATAGGTAAATAAGTAAATATCTAGAAAATATTTATATGTTTTCATCAATAAACATCTAAATAAGTCACAGGTCAAAGCAAAAATTACAATTAAAATTAGAAAATAAGTTGAACTGAAGAATAATACAAAACTTCTGATCTGAGCTAAAGCCATGCAATTGAAAGTTATGGCCCAAAATGCATGCAATAGAAAAGAAGAAAAGCTGAAAAAGCAATAATTTAAGGATCCATCTCAGCAAGTTTAAAAAAATCAGCAAGTTAGGGATATTGGTCAGTAGTTTTATTTGTTGTGTTTTTTCCAGTTTCAGTATAAGGGTAATAATATCGGCTTCACAGAATGAGTTTGGAAGTACTCCCTCCTCTTCAATTCTTTGGAAGAGTTGAAGAAGAATTGGTATTAGTTCTTTCAACGTTTGGTAGAATTCGGCAGTGAAACCATCTGCTCCTGGGGTTCTTTGTTCGGAGAATTTTTATTACTGCTTCCGTCTCATTGCTCATTATTGGCCTGTTTAGGTTTTCTAGTTCTTCATGATTCAATCTCAGTAAGTTGTATGGTCCAGGAATTTCACCACTTCTAGGTTTTTCAGCTTGTTTACATATAGTTGTTCATAGTTATCCCTTTCTATGTATAATCCTTTGTATTTCTGCGTTATCAGTTGTAATACAACCTTTTTCATTTTTAATTTTATTTACTTGAAACCTTTTTTTCTCCATTAGCCTAGATAAAGGTTTATCGATTTCATTTATCTTTTTTAAAAATAAACTCTTTGTTTCATCATTCTTTTGTATTTTTTTGATCTCTAATTCATTTATTTCTGCTCTGATCTTTGTTACTTCTCTCCTTCTACTGATTTTGGGTTTAGTTTGTTCTTGTTTTTCTAGTTCCTTGAGGTATAATGTTAGATTGCTTATTTGAAGCCTTTCTTCTTTTTTGATGTGGCACTTATTGCTATAAACTTCCCTCATGGACCTGCTTTGGCTGTACCCCACAGGTTCTTGTACATTGCATTTTTATTTTCATTTGGCTCCAAAAATTTTTACATTTCCTTTTTGATTCCTAGACACAAAGATCCTCACCAAAGTACTAGCAAACGTAATCTAACAACAGATTTGAAAGATCATTCACCATGAACAAGTGGGATTCATCCCAGGAATGCAAAAATGGTTCAACATATGCAAATCAGTAAACATATTATATTACATCAACAGAATGAAGGAAAAAATATGATCATTTCAATAGATGTAGAAAAAGCATTTGATAAAATCTAACACCCCTTCATGATAAAAAAAAAAACTCAATAAATTAAATTAGGTAGAGAAGAAATGCACCTGAACACAATAAAGGCCATATATGACAAACTAACAGCTAATACCATACTGAACAGACAAAAATTGGAGGCTTTCCTCTAAGATCTGAAACAGAACAAAGATGCCCACTTTCCCCACTCTTATTCCACATAGTACTGGAAGTTCTAGCCAACACAATAAGGCAAGAGAAAGACGTAAAGAAAACGGCATCTAAATTTGAAAGGAGGAAATTAAACTATCCCTGTTTGCAGATGACATGATCATATACATGACATGATCATTTAGAAAATCCTAAAGACTTCACCAAAAAATTACTAGAACTAATAAATGAATTCAGTATAGTGGCAAGAAACAAAATCAACATACAAAAATCAATAGCTTTCCTATACACCAATAATGAAATAGCTGAAAAAGAGATCAAGAAAGTAATCCCATTTACAACAGCTACCAAAATAATGAAATATCTAGGAGTAAATTTAACCAAAGAGGTGAAAGACCTCTACAATGAGAACTATAAAACACTAGTGAAAAAAAATCAAAGAGGACACAAATAAATGGAAAGATATTCCATGTTCATGGGCTGGAAGAACTGACATCATCAAAATGTTCATATTACCCAAAGCAACCTACACATTAAGTGCAATTCTTATCAAAATACCAAAGGCATTATTCTTAGAAATAGAAAAAAAGATCTTAAAATGTGTGCAGAACCACAAAAGACCCCATACAGCTAAAGTGATCTTGAACAAAAAGAACAAAGTTGGAGGCACCACGTTTCCTTACTTCACAATGTACTATAGTACCTAAAATAGCATGATAGTGGCATAAAAGTAGACAAACAGACCAATGAAACAGAAGAGAGAGCCCTGAAAAACACCCATGCACTCACAGCCAACTGATTTTTGACAAAAGTGCCAAGAATATGCAGTTGAGATAGGACAGCCTCTTCAATGAATGGTGCTGGGAAAACTGGATATTCACATGTGGAAGATCGAAACTAGACCCCAATCTCTCATCATACACAAAAATCAACTCAAACTGGATTAAGGACCTAAATTTAAGACCCAAAACTATGAAACTACTAGAAGAAAACATAAGGGAAATGCTACATAAAATGGGAATGGGCAGCACTTTTTTGAGTGAGACTACAAAGGCACAGGCAACTAAAGCAAAAATACACAACTGGGACTGTATCAAACTAAAAAGCTTCTGCAGAGCAAGGGACACTATCAACAAAGTGAAGAGACAACCTAAAGAATGGCACAAAGTGTTTGCAAACTACAAATCAGACAAGGGGCTAATATCCAGAATATGCAAGGAACTCAAACACCTCAACAGCGGAAAAACAAATAACCCAATTAAAACATGGGCAAAGGACCTGAACAGACATTTCTTAAGTAAAGACATAGAAATGGCCAACAAACACATGAAAAAATGCTTAAAACCATTAATATCAGAAAAATGCAAATTAAAACCACCATGAGATATCATCTCACCCCTGTTATAATGGCTACTATCAACAGGACAGAAAATAACAAACACTGGCGGGATGCAGAGAAAAGGAGACCCTGTTATGTTTTTAGTGGGAATGTAAATTGTTACAGCCATTGTGGAAAACAGTATATAGGTTCCTTAGAGAACTGAAAATAGATCTACCTTACAGCCCAGCTATCCCACTACTAGGTATATACCCAAATGAAATGAAATCAATATATCAAAAAGACTCCTGCATTCCCATGTTCACACCACCAGTCACAATAGCCAAGAAATGGAGTCAACCTAAATGTTCATCAACAAACAGATTTTTTAAAAATAACTGTGGTATATATGCACAATGAAATATTATTCAACTATAAAAAGAAATAACTTCCTATCATTTGCAGTAACATGAATGGAACTGGAAACCATCATGTTAAGTGAAGTAAGTGAGGTACAGAAAGATAAATACCGCATAGTATCACTCATGTGAAATCTTTTCAAAAAGTGGTTCTCACAAAAGCAGAGAGTAGAATAATGACTACCACAGGCAGGGAGGGTGGGAGGTTTCGGGAAGAAGGAGAAGTAGTGGACTAATGGTTACAAAATGATGCTATCTACCCTAGGTGAATCATTGTGCAGTATGTGGATGCATTGAAACAACATACCGTAGCTAAAAATATGTACGAGTAATTGTTAAAATAATGCTTATAGCAACTTTACACAATGGGAAAAAAATTGGAAACAACCCAGATGTCCCTCAGTGGGTAAATGTTTAAACAAACTGTGGCACATCCATGGTTGAAATCCTGCTCAGCAATAGAAAATAACAACAACCTGGATAAATCTCCAGATAATTTGCTGAGTGAAAAAAGCCAATCCCAAAAGGTTCACTGTATTATTCCATTTATATAATATTCTTGAAATGATAAAATTATAGAAATAGAGAACAGAATAGTGGTTTGCCAGGGATTAAATAGGGGATGAGGGTAGGAGGATATTGGCTGTGTTTACAAAAGAGCAATATGAGGGATCCTTGTGGTGATGGAAATGTTCTACATCTTGACTGTAATAATGCTAATACCCTTGCGTAATATTGAAGGGTAGTTTTGCAAGAGGCTACCACTGGGGAAAACTGGCAAAGTATATAGTAGATCTCTCTGCATTATTTCGTACAACTGTACATGAATCTATAATCATATCAAATTGAAAGTTTAATTTTTAAAGATGAGCAAAAGATTTGAACAGACTATATATGCTTTCCTGAGCAAAACAGACACTTCATGTATGTATGATAAATCACCACATGCAAAAGATGTTCAACTTCATTAGAAATTAGGGAAATGCAAATGAAAATCACAAAACTGCAAGTGTACCTCTCCATAGAACTGCTTGTGTCCCTAAGGTATAGAAACTGGCCTCTTCCAGAGTGAGTGATCCAAGAAAGAGCAAGGAGGAAGCCACAATGCTTTTAATGTCCTAGTCTCGGAAGTCACACACTGTGATTTGTGTCATATTCCATTGAGTAAGTCCAGCCCATATTCAAGGGGAAGGGAATTAAGCTCCGCTTCTTGAAAGGAAGAAATCAAAGGATTTGTATATTTTTAAACTACTACATATGCATATCTTCAACCAGAAACTTCTCTCCCAGTTATATTCCTGAGAAATTCTCACTGGAATGCTCAAGATTATACAAGAACGCTCACTGCAACATTGTTTGCAAACTGCAAAAATGAGAAAGCTTAAATGTCCAGCCACAAGATAATGGATAAATAATTCAAGGTATACTCATACAATATCGCAGTTTAAATGAATTAGCTAGAACAGCATTTATGAATTTAGCTAAGTCTCAAAAACCAGTGGAGAAAAGCAAATTGTGGAAGAATACATAAAGCATGACTCTTTTATATTACAATGAAAAACATGCAAAACAATAGTAATATAATTTATGAATAAAAACAGCAAAAGCACAAATGTGGAGTATACTGACATTTATAAAGCAAATGTTTTTCACGGGGCCTAGTTTCCAAAGCCCTGTAGTTTCAGGTTTAGCCTAATTTCTTAAAATTACATATAGAAATGTTAACCTTGCAAAAGACAGGAAACTTTCCCCGGGCTAAAGCCTCTGATATAGATATAGAATTGTAACACAGCAAAATTGCTGACTCAAAGGGTAGATGTCCTTGGTGCAGGTTAACCTACTAATTGATATGTTAAGAAAGTTGCCTTATTGTTACGTAAAAATACTGAGGAAACTGCTGTAAGAAAACACAGTACTTGCTAAGAACAAGCTTTTGTTGGTGAATCGACTTAACCTTTTGCAAATTGCATTACAGAATGTCACTTTGCTTATTTCAATAATGTTATTAGTTTTCCACTTGTTAGCCATAATTCTGCTGATATCTTTGTGTTTTTGTAATGGTTAAATCAACTGAATTTTCTTGTAAAACTTCCTTGTCTTTACAATAAAAGGGAGAGGCTGTCTTTGGAGGGGGCTGACACATTCAGTTTTGCCCCTCCTAATGGAGAAATTACTGCAGTGCAGTCCATCTGGGCCTCAATGCATACATAGTGCTTAAGTAATCATGTAATTCTTTTCTTCGTCTCTGTTACACAGGGAAAAGAGGTGTAACACACAAATACATGCACAAGAATTATAAACACCAAATTAAGGGTAGGGGTAAAAGGAGAGTAATTTAAATAAGGGTTGGTTACAGTTTTATATACAATGTTTTGGGGGTTTTGTTTGCTTATTTTTTGTTAGGTAGTGAATATCTGAGTGTTCATTATTTTATTCTCTAAAAGTCTGTATGACTGATATATTTCACAGTTTTTTAAATGTACATATGAGAATGAGGTTTATTATTCTTAGTGAACACACTAAGGGATGTGAACACACTAATGATGAAATCTACATTTTTTGGTATGTTTTCATATTTTTCTTTTTGAAGAACCACTCCTTCCTCCACTCTCAGAGCATGTGGCTTGGGTAGAGCTGCTCAAATCCACCAGTTTCAGAGGTGGGAATACAATTCAGACCTCACCAGAGAATACTTTGTTCCCTAGCTGAAGAAAACATGTGGCCCAAACACAGCCTAGAACTATTTCTGCATCTTTTATTGACCCCCAGGAAGGAGGAGCTCTCTTTTTCTTCAGAATGGCCATAAGTATATACATTGTAAACTCAGAGCTTTGCCTCCACTGAAAGAGTACCTACCCAACTCTGAAGTTAACCTATAGGAAAAGAGTTAAGGAAAGGACAGGGAGATACGGTCATAAAGATGCTGTTTGAGACTCAGGATCCATTTTCTTGAAATTTTCAGGTAATGAACCAACAAATGTAGTGTGTGCTCATGCACACTTGTGTCTACATACACACGTGCACACAGGGGACATACTTAAGCTAGTTTGAGTCAAATTTCTGTCACTTAAAACCAAAAGAGCTTTAATCAAAACAATTTCCCCTCATTCTTGTTATAGTTCCTTGGTCACTCTGTCACCAAACCTGACGGGTTTATTCACACCATCCACAGCTAAAGCAAAAACACTGACACCGAGTTGCAGCAAGGGAAATTAAGCTTAGTTATAAGTCCAAGTAATGGCGGTCAGACAGCTAATGCTGAGAAAAGCCCCGAACGTCCAGGAAACTTGCAAGCATGAATTTTTAAAGGAAAGCATTTGTGGTTGGAGCAGGAGCTGTGCAAGTAGCCGGTGGATGTTCTTGATTGGCTGAGTCTTCAAGGACTAAGAAGTAGAATCTCCCGGAACAAAGCAGCAATTTTTGGACTCTGCTTATCACTCATCTGGCTCCCATCAGTGTGGGTTCCTGACAATCCACCTCTCTGAGGCCTGGGAAAATTCTGGTTTCTGTCCTTGTACAAAAGTCTCAAGAGGATGTGTCCAGATAATGTCTTTTACCAAGGGAACTTAATGATTGTTTTATGGCCCTTCTTATCACTTAGGTAACATCCGCTTTTTCCAGCTGCCTTCTTTGTACTGCCTTCCTCAATTGCTGCCTTCTTTGTACTGCCTTCCTCAATTGCTAGTTGTGAATCTTAACTCCTTAATCCAGTTTCCAGATCATCAATCACTTTTAACTTGAGGGACCAAGGCCATAACACACTTCCATTAAAACTTTTGGGGGCTTCATCTGAACCGGGTACTCAGTCAGTTTCAATTCCTTCCTAGTATACTATATGTTCTCTTCTGATACTGTTCTCTCCTTAAATGCTGGTGTTAATATAATCCCATATTTGTCTCATTGCTTTTCTCACTCAACATGCGTTTCTGAGCAATGACATCTATGAGTATTATTATACTTAAAACAGCTACCTATAAGGTTATGATCCCAGAATCCTAGGATCAATGCAAGAGGTTAGACCTCTTGCATTGTCTCTCCCCAGCTCCATGTGAGTAGATATGGCTGCATATCATTGGTAAATCATGTGCCACAGAGACAGACACAAGACTGAAGCTGGTCAATTGATTTCCTTTGCCAGTAATCAATATGAACAATGGGGAAAAAAAGGTTTCTCTTGATCTGACAGTTATCACTCAGGACTATGAAAACTTGGAGCTGCCATCTTCACAGCCATATGACAGTCTGTCTGGAAATGAATTCAACCCAGAAAAAAGTTAAGCAAAGGCACAAAGATGAAGAGGAGGTGAAGAGAGGAAAAGACCTCTTGAAAGCATTTCAACCCCCTGCTCCAGCTGGATGTGAAGCAGAATAATCTCTTGGATTCATCAGTTATGTAGGCCAATAATTTCTTTATGCTGCTTAAGGTATTTTTAATTGGGGGTTATAGAATTATAACAGAATAATACAGAATCAAAATAATAATAATAATAACACCCCCTCCTTCACTTCATCTGCAGCAATTTCTCTTACCTTACCCTATGGTTAGCTGCTGTACTACAAAACCATTTCATAAGCATCCTGGGAAAATCAGAATCAGAGTCAGAAAGTTCTTAGAAAAGCATTGGCCTAATATAAGTGAACTATGCTATTTATAAGTTTCACAGTACTCTATTTGGCAAAATTTTATATGGCAGCGTCATGAGTCCTTTTAAAAGGACTCAGCACAGAACTCACCAATAGGATATTTATCAAATCGGTTTGCTGAAGCAACAAAGAAACAAATCCTTCCCACCATGGGGCTAGGCCACAGTTTCCTCAATTCCAAGATGTTCAGCACAAGTCAGGAACCAGGAAGGGTCAGCATTCTTCAGGATAACAGCAAGAAATGGCAAACTCAAGGTTTTGGGCAACTATCTTATATCTGACACATATAAATACTTCCAGTATTAGCTCATACATCTTAAGCTGTCCAAAATGGGGAATTCAAAAACTCTATTCCCAAAGTTCCCAAATATCTTGCCTCCAATTAATCAAGATTTACTAATAGAAATACATTATTGTCCGAAAGAATTTCCTTTTACAATGGTCATATATCAATCACTCCCCAGAAAGGCCCAGATTGTGTTGAAGATCAAGGGGGTTTTGGGGTTGTTGTTTTTTTTTTTAATTAAAAAGATGACCAGTAAGGGGATCTTAACCCTTGACTTGGTGTTGTCAGCACCACGCTCTCCAAAGTGAGCTAACCAGCCATCCCTATACAGGGATCCAAACCCACAGCCTTGGTGTTATCAGCACTACACTCTCCTAAGTGAACCACGGGCCAGCCATTTTTTTTTTTTAATTAAACCAACATCTTAATTTTATTCATTAAAGAGAGAAATAAGCAGAGAAGGCCCTGTACAACTATCAGTGGAAATGTACATCATCGTTAGCATCAGCACTGCAAACATTTGACTATGTAGTGAGTAGACTGGTGAAGGACTTACAATATAAAGTGTCAGAAAGTAAGACTAGAAAGGAATGAGTATCTTGGGACGAAAAAAAAAAGACTAAAAGGAATAATAACAGTTTCCTTCTAGGTGTCCTACATGTTGAATGAAAAATGAAGGTAAGTGCTATAGAAATTTCAAAGAGGGTCAGATTACAATGGCTTGAGAGTAGTTAGGGATGGCTTGCTGGAAGAGGTAGAGTGGGGCTGCATTTGAGAGGCACAGGATTTGGAAGGAGATGAAAGGACAATCTAGATAAGGAAGGCAGTATGGAGCTCAGAGTTAAATAAACCAGTGACTTTGAGAACAGTGAAGAAACAAAACTAACTGGAATTAGAAGAATTGAGTAGGGGGAAACTGGGAAATAAAGCTGAAAAGGCAGGATGAATCTAGATTGTGCAGGGCCCAAGGAGACTAAATTTCCTCAGGCAAAGGGAAATCATGGCAGGTTTTTAAGAAGAATAACCTGATTAATGTTTTAGGAAGACTCATCTGGCAATGATGGAGAGGATAGATTGAGCCAGGAAAGATATGAGAAGGAAGGGAGTCATTTACCTAATAAGAATAAGAATAAAGAATAACAATACTACACAAAATCTATAATGTACTGAGTTATTATTACTTGGCAGACATTGTGCTAACATTCATTTTCCCATTTAATTCTTACCACAACCCTTTAAAGGAAGTCAGTTTATTGTGTAAAAGGAAAAAACAGTTTTCCCCCCTCTACTATCACACCACTCTGTACAACACTCTGACACCAGATGTGTGGGAGTTGTTTCCACACACCAAGAAATCAGTTCTGCAGCAGACACCAACTGGGTGTCCTCTAATTCAATTCAATTCTGATACTATGTAGCTGGAGATAGGGTCAGAACCCACAGGGTAGGGCTCGGTCCCACAAGACTGCCCCCTGCTTCAGATACCAGCCACAAATAGGAGCTTGTCACTTACACTTCTGACAGACCAGCTATAAACTGGGGGATCCTATACCCCCTCCTTAGGTTCAATTAATTTGTTTGAGTGGCTCACAGAACTCAGATAAACACTTATTTATGTTTACCCACTTATTATAAAGGGTATTACAAAGGGTACAGATGAACAGCCAGATGCAAGAGATGCATAGGGCAAAGCATGTGGGAAAGGGGTATGAAGCTTCCATGACCTCTCTGAGCATGCCATCCTCCAGGAACCTCCATGTGTTCAGCTATCCAGAAGTTCCAGAAACCCTGTCCCTTTGGGTTTTATGGAAGCTTCATTATGTACACATGATTGATAATGTAATAAGCAATTAGTGATCAATTCAACCTGCAGCCCTTCTCCAGTCCCTGGAGGTTGAGGGCTGAACCCTATACAGAGGCTGAACCCTCTAAACATGCCTTGGTCTTTCTGACCAGCCCCCATCCTAAAACCAATCATCTCATTAGCATTCACAAGGCACTCTTATCATTCTGGAGATTCCAAAGGTTTTAGGAGCTCTGTACTAGGAAATAGGGTCAAAGACCAAATACAGTCATCCCTATTTATCCGTGGAGATTGGTTCCAGAATTTCCAACAGATTCTCAGATGCTCAAGTCCTTGATATAATATGGCATAGTATTTGTATATAATGTATGCACATATTCCCATATACTTTAAATCATCTCTAGGCTACTTATAATACCTAATACAATGCAAATGCTACATAAATAGTTGTTATATTGTATTGTTTAGGGAATAATAATAAGAAAAAAAGTCTGTACATGCTCAGTACAGACATAATTATTTTTAATACTTCTGATCCATGGTCGGTTGAATCCACAGATGCAGAACCCATGGATATGGAAAGCCAACTGTACATATATATATATATTATAAATCACAATATTATAATTACCATCCCCATTTTATAAGTGAGAAAATTGAGTCAAAGAGTGAATCTAGGGGAAAGATGAGTTATAAATATTTCAAATACGATGCATTTGGGAAAATTAAAAGATGTTCATGTATAAATTCTCGTATAGGCAACTAAGATAGATTTAGAAACTCAGGAGAGAGGTGAGGATTGGAAATACAGATTCTGAAATTACTCCACATAAAATGCATAGTGTGAAACCAAGTGGGTACCCCTTTCAGATGAAGCACCCCCAAAAGTTGTATGAAAGCAAGCTGTGGCCTTGGTCCCTTAAGCTAATAGTGATTTAGGATCTTGGAACTAGACTGTCCAATTAAGGATTTACGGTTTGCAAATATCAAATGAAAGCAGCTGGGCAAGATGGAATGTTACCTAAGTGATAAGAAGGACCATAAAACAGAGTCATTAAGTTCCCAGGATAAAAGACATCTTGACACATATTCTTGAGATGTCTTTACAGGGACAAAAACAGAATTTTCCCAGTCCTCAGAATATGCTGATCAGACATAGACTGTCAGAAATCCAAATTGAGAAGAGCCAAATCAGTGATAAGCAGAGACCAAAAGTTGCTTCTTTATTCTCAGAGATACTGCTTCTTTGTACTTGGAGACTCAGCCAATCAGAAACATCTACCAGCTAACGTTCTTCTTTAAAACTGGTTGACTGCAAATCTTCTAGAAGATTGGGATTTTTCTTGGCATTAGCTGCCCAACCTCCATTACTTGGCCTTTTAATTAAAGCCTAATTTCTCTCACTGCAACCTAGTGCCAGTGTCTTGGCTTAGCTGTGTTCAGGTGAGTAGACCTAAATTTGGTTCAGTAACAAGTGAAAGAAACAAAATTATTAAGCTCTCCAAAGTTAAGGAAAAGAAGAATCAAACCTCAGAAAATAGCAGCAGTTCTGAGATGCAGAAAAGAAGTGGGAGCAGAGCCAGGACAGGGTAGTCTGAGAGTTCAACAGATGAGAGGGTTTCAAGGACAGAGCAGTGGACAGGCTTGGTAGCACACAGGCTGCCTTCTCTCTTCATTTTGTACTCTTTCCCTGAAAGACCTCATTTTCACCCATTACTTAATCTACCACCCACCCATATGCAATATCACCAGGCCATACATCTCATCTAAGCTCCACACTCAGATTTCCAAATGCCTATTTTTATCCCTACATGCATGTCTCAAGGACATCTCAAATTCTACATGTCTAAAATATAACCTGGCCTCTCAAAACATGGTCTTCTCCCAGTTTTCCCTACCTCAGAAAATAGCAACCAGCTGCACAAACCAGAAACCTATGAATAGAGAAGGTGGAGCAAGATGACTGATTAGAGGTGCCCAACATGCAATCCTCCCACAGAAACGGACCAGAGTGAGGAACAGACAGCTAAGTACAGGGGAAAGCATAAGTGGGAGAGTATATGAGGGCAGCAGGATCCTGGAAGGACGCTGTGGAGCATGAAAACCAAGCAGAGTGGTGCAAAGGAGAAAGAGGCATGCAGCTCCAGCCGCTGCCATGTCTCTGACACCAGGATCAGCCAGGAAGAATTCTCCCTTGTGGTGGAAAGAATGTGCTCAGCCACGAGCACTTTCCAGCAGTAACCCTCCTCCTACTCCTGCCCTAGCCTGCCCCCACCATGGCTGAAGTCATCTGTGTCATTCTCTAGTCCCAGAGCTGTAGCCCTTCTCCCAGCATAGGACTTTGTCCTGTGTGGCACACCCAGCACACAGCCCATGCTGCCCACAAGGCCCAGCCCAGCCACCCACAAGCCACCCATGTCACGCCAGCCTTCCAGCCCCCTATGCAGCCCAGGCTGCCCATGTGACCCCAATAGCCCAGCTGCCAGCATGGCCCCACCTGCCCACCTGGGGCCAGTCATCTAGTTTCATGTACAGCGCTAGCCATCCCATCAACACGTGTGACCACACCTACCCAGGTGAGCCCAGCGGTCTAGCTGCACACACAGTCCCACCTGCCCAGCCACTGCTGTGGCCCCACCCACCTGTGTGGCCCCACCCACCTGTGCAGGCCCAGCCACCTGGCTGTCCCTGTGGCCCCTCACACCCAGGTGGGCTCTGCCATCCACTACCCTTGTGGCCCTAGACACTCCGGCTGCCCACACAGCCACCACTGGCCCACCTGCCCCAGCCATAGTCATAGCTGCCAATACCCCCAGAACTCTGAGTCTACCCAGAACTACTGAAACTACTGAGTCTACCCAGAACCCAAACTAAAAACATCCTACCCAATGGGCAATATATAACAAATGAACAGGAGGGAGTCTTACTCCTCGAAAGCCACACCAGAGGAGTAGAAGTAACCACTATACAAGATGACTAGAAATCAATGTAGGGATATCAGAACTATAAAAAACAAACAAACAAACAAACAAAAAAACAAGAAAATATGACTCTGCCAAAGAAATACTATAATTCTCAAATACCAGGCTCCAACCAACAGAAAATCCCTGAAATGTCTGAAAAAGGAATTCCAGTCAACAATCTTAAATAAACTCGGTGAGATACAAGAAGACTCAATTAGACAACACAATTAAATTAGAAAAATGATTCAGGAAATGAAGGAATATATTTACAAAGAGATAAATAGCATAAAAAAGAACAAAGCAGAACTCCAGGAACTGAAAGACTCATTCAACAAAATAAAAACTACCATTGAAAGTGTAAACAGCAGGCTAGAGCAAGCAGAAGAACTTCTGATCATGAAGACAGTCTTTTCAAAATAACCCAAGTGGACGAAAAAGAAAAGAAAAAAGAAAATTTTAAAAAATGAAAAAAAATCTAAGAGAGCTAGCAGACAACCACAAGGGCATGAACATCTGAATCATGGATGTTCCAGAGGGGAAGGAGATAGGAAAAGGCATTGAAAATATATTCAATGAAATAATAGCAGAAAACTTCCCAGGTATTGGTACAGATACGGGCTTCTGGATCCAAGGGGCTCAAAGATCCCCAAACAGTTTCGATCCAAAAAGTTCCTATCTGAGACACATTGTAATCAAACTGTCAAAGGTTAAAGACAAAGAGAGAATCTGAAAAACAGACCATCAGACCAACAGCAGAATTCTCAGCAGAAACCCTATGGACCAGAAGAGAATGGGATGATACATTCAAAGTACTAAAAGAAAAAAACTACCAGCCAAGAATACTAGACCCAGTAAGGCTAGCCTTCAGAACTGAAGGGGAAATAGTGTATTTCCCAGACAGACAAAAGCTGCAGGAGTTCACTACCACATGACTGCTCTAAAAGAAATCCTTATGGGATTCCTGCACCTGGAACCCCCCCCCCCAAAAAAAACAATAATCACTACCATGAACATATAAGAAAGAACAAACACCACTGGTAGAGCAGATATGCAAATGAGGAAAAGAAAGAAATTATACCATCCTGCCACAAAAAATCAATGAACATGGGAGACAGACAATAAAAGGGGAAGAAATGAACAGAAGATATTGAAATCAACCATATGAAAAGCAATTAAATGTCGGGAATAAGACAGTACCTTTCAATAATGACCCTAAAGGTAAATGGATTAAATTCTCAATTCAAAAGACACAGATTTATTGATTGTATTAAAAAACTAAACCCAACTATATGCTGTCAATAAGAGAGTCATCTCACATGTAAAGACACACACAAATAGCGAAGGGAGATGGGAAAAGACATACCATGCAAGTGGAAACCAAAACGAGCAGGAGTACCTATTCTTATATCAGATGAAATAGACTTTAAATATAAAACCATAAAAAGAAACAAAGAAGGCCATTATATAATGATAAAAGAATCTATCCAGCAAGAAGACATACCAATCACAAATATATATGCACTCAACACTGAAGCACCCAGATATATAAAGCAAACATTATTAGACTTAAAGAAAGAGATGGACCCCCAATATGACAATAGTTGGGGCCCTAAACACACCTCTCTCAACACTGTACAGATCATACAGACAACAAATCAACAGAGAAACCCATGATTTAAACTACACTTTAGGCCAATTAGACTTGGCAGATATATACAGGACATTTCATCCAACAAATACAGAATATAGATTCTTCTCATCAGCACATGGAACATTCTCCAGGATAGACCACAAGTTACATCACAAAAGAAGTCTCAACAAATTTTAAAAAACTGAAATCAATTCAAGTTTCTTTTCAGACCAGAACAGATAAAACTACAAACTGATAACAAGTGAAACTCTGGAAACTATAGACATAGAAATTAAACAACATGCTCCTAAATGATCTATGGGTCCAGGAAGAAATTAAACAGGAAATCAAAGTTTTTTGAAACTAATAGAAAAAAAGACACATCATACCAAAACCTGTGGGATACAGCAAAAGCAGTACTAAGAAGGAATTTTATTGCAATAAATGTTTACATCAAAAGAATAGAAAGATCTCAAATAAAGAACCTAACACTAAACCTCAAAGAAACAGAAATATAAGAAAAATTCAATACCAAAATTAGTAGACAGAAAGAAATAATTATGACCAGAGCAGAACTAAATGAAATAGAGAACCAAAAAACAATACAAAAGATCAATAAAATAAAAAGTTGGTTTTTTGAGAAGATAAACAAAATAAACAAGATAAACAAAATAAATCATTAGCCAGGCAAAGTAAAAAAAGAAGAGAAGACCCCCCCAAAAAAATCAGAAAGGAAAAAGGAGACATTACAATCGATACCACAGAAATATAAAGAATCAATATAAAATGACTATTATAAACAACCATATGCCAATAAATTTGAAAACCTGGAGGAAACAGATAAATTTCTGGGCACAGATATACTACCAGGACTGAACCAAGAAGACATATAAAACCTGAATGGACCAATAGCAAGCAACGAGATTGAAGCAGTAATCAGCAGTCCTCTAACAAAGAAAAGCCCAGGACTGGATGGCTTTACTGCTGAATTCCACCAAACCTTTAAAGAGGAATTAATACCAATTCTCTTCAAACTATTCCAAAAAATTGAAACAGAGGCCATTCTCTCAAACTTATTCTATGAGGCCAGCATCACCCTGATACCAAAACCAGACAAAGATACAATGATAAAAGAAACTACAGGCCACTATCTTTGATGACCATAGATGCAAAAACCCTCAACAAAATATTAGTGAACAGAATACAGCAACACATCAAAAAGATTATACATCATGATCAAGTGGGATTCATCCAAGGGATGCAAGGATAGTTCAATATATTCAAGTTAGTAAGTGTGATACACCATATCAACAAAATCAAGGACAAAAACCATATGACCATCTTAATAGACATGGAAAAAGCATCTGACAAAATACAACATCCCTTCATGATAAAGACACTCAACCAATTAGGTAAGAAGGAAAGTATCTCAACACAATAAAAACCATATATGAGAAACCCACCGCCAATATTATCCTGAATGGGAAACTTAAGAATAGGAAAAAGATAAGGATGCCCACTCTCACCATTCCTATTTAACAAAATCAACACCATCGATGCAAAAGTCACTAGTATTTTATACTCCAATAACAAACTGGCAGAAAAAGAAATCAGGAAAGCAAGCCCATTTACAATAGTTACCAAAAACATAAAAAGCCTGGAATAAACTTAACCAAGATCTCTACAATGAGAACTACAAATCACTCTTGAAAGAAATTAAAGAGGACACAAAAAATGGAAAGACATTCCATCTTCTTGGATTGGAAGAATTAATACTGTGGAAATGTCCATACTACTCAAAGCAATCTACAGATTCAGTGCAATCTCCATCAAAATACCAATGACATTCTTCATGGTAATAGAAAAAACAAACCTAACATTCATATGAAACAACAAAAGACCCTGAATAGCCAAAGCAATCCTGAGCAAATAAAATAAAATAAAGCTGGAGGCATTACACTACTTGACTTCAAATTATACTACAAAGCTATAGTAACTAAAACAGCATGGAACTAGACTAAAAAACAGTACTTGGGCCAATGGGACAGAATAGAGAACCCAGAAATCAACCCACATACTTAACAGCTAACTGATCTTTGACAAAGGCACCAAGAACATACATTGGGGAAAAGACTGCCTCTTCAGTAAATGGTGCTGGGGAAACTGGACATCCATATACAGAAGAATGAACTACACCATATACCAAAATCTACTCAAAATGGGTTAAAGACTCAAATATAAGACCTGACACTATAAAACTCCTAAAATAAAACATAGGGGAAACACTTCGGGAATAAGACCCCAAAAGCACAGGCAACAAAAGAAAACAAACATGGGATTATATAAAACTAAAATGCTTCTGCACAGCAAAGAAGCAAATAACAAAGTGAAAAGACAACCTACAGAATGGGAGAAAATAACCACAAACTATGCATCAGACAAGGGATTAATATCCAGAATATACTCAAACAACTTAACAGTAAAAAACAAACAAACAAACAAAAACAGGTAACCTGATTTAAAAATGGGCAAAGGAGCTGAACAGGCATTTCTCAAAGGAAGATAAACAAATGGCCAACTGGGCCGGCCCGTGGCTCACTCGGTAGAGTACGGTGCTGATAAACAAATGGCCAACAAACACATGGAAAAATACTCAACATCACTAAACATCAGGCAAATGCAAATCAAAATCACAGTGAGATATCATCTCATCCCAGCTAGACTGGCTATTATCAAAAAGACAGAGAATAACAAATGCTGGTAAGGATGTGGAGAAAGGGGGACTCTCCTACACTGTTGGTTAGACAATAAATTAGTGCAGCCATTATGGAAAACAGTATGGAGTTTCCTCAACTACAGATAGAACTTCCACATGATCCAGCAATCCCACTGCTGGGTATAAACCCAAAGGAACGGAAAGCATAATGTTGAAGGAATACCTGCACTCCCATGTTCATCGCAGCTCTGTTAACAATAGCCAAGAGTTGGAACCAACCTAAATGTCCTTCAGTGGATGACTGGATAAGGAAAATGTGGTATATATACTCAACAGAACACTACTTTGCCATAAAAAAGAACAAAATTCTGCCATTCACAGCAACATGGATGAACTTAGAGAAAATTATGTTAAGTGAAATATGCCAAGCACAGAAAGAGAAATACTGCATGTCCTCATATGTGGGAGCTAAAAAAAATAAACAAATAAGATAAAGAAAGAAAGATACAATGATCACAATAATACTTTGAACTTTCAAAAGGAGAACAGAACTGAGGTTATCAGAGGTGGGAAGGAGGCAGGGGGCAGTTAGTGAGCAATTAGTAAAGGGCCACAAAAAATGATTATATTGTGTTATGCTTAATATACTAATTATCCTGATTTGAGCATCACATATTACACACAGGTATTGATATTCAACACAGTACCCCGCAGATATACACAATCAATTATATTTCAATAAAAACATATTTTTAAAACCTATGAATAATCCATGATCTGCCTCTCTCTTATACCTCAACCTCAACTAATCCATGTTTGAGTCATTGTGGAATTTTAACCACTAAATATCTCTATCTGTCCCCTTCTTGCCATCTCTGGCTATTATAATCCTAGCCTAAGCTACCACCCTCTTCCACCTAGAATCCTACAACTGTCTCACATTTGGACTTCACTTATAACCTTGCCCTCCTCAAATTTATTTTCCTCAATGTAGCCAAGGTGACAATTTCAAATGCAAACCTGAGTATATCACATAACACACCCCACCCCTGCTTTAAACACTTCAGTTTCCATAGTTCTTAGGGTGAAGATCAAATCCCTTGTCTTGGCTGACATACTGGCATGATTTGGCCTTGCCTGTCTTTCAGTCTTATCTCTACCATCTGTTTCTTTGCAGGTCTACTTTCAGTTTCTTGAAACTTCCAAGCTTCCACCCCCCACAGACCTTTGCATATGATTCTCCCTCTACCTAGAAAACTCCTTTCACCCCCATCTCTACCCTCCACAACCTTTTATCTACTTATCCTTCAGTTCTTAGTTCAGTGACACTATGTCAAATATCCCTATCATTAGATGATCTCATTGAACAATTTGCCTCTCAACATTGAAAACAATTGTAATTTTATACTAATTTGTGATTTTTTTATCAATGTCAATTTCTCTTATCAACTAGAAGTTTCAAAGGGCAGATCGCATCTTTTTATTCATTATCGAATCACCAAGACATAGCACAGTAACTAATATGCAAGTTCAATAAATATTTGCTGAATCAATTGTCAGATACTCTCTAAAAAAGATGAAAAAGAATGAGGACTGAGCAAGATAATTGGAATTGACTATTAAGATCACTGGTGATCTTTGAAAGTATAGGTTTAATATGCTGATGAGGGTAGAATCCAGAAAGCAGGTTCTTAATGATCAACTGAGCAATGAAAATAGGGAAGACAGGATGGATAAGAAGGCTGACAGGAGGGGCAGCAGTGTCAAAGGAAAGTTGCTTATTTTAACTTTGCTATTCTTTACTGTTGTTCCATTATTGTTGTTCCCACAGTACTGGGAAGATTTACTGAGGGAAGAATTGAAAATGTTAGAGACAGGATATAATTAGTCAGATAAGAGAGGACTACAGTTGAAGGTGTTTGTCTGAAAATGTCAACAAACGGGAGATAAGGAAAGACATCATAAAGGAGTGGTTAAGTTAAGCATGACAATATAACTAGTGAAAAGTAATATTTGAATTCATAATGATGCTGATGGGTTAATAAACCGACTACACCTACTTAGGGAATGCATATGGAAGAGAGCTGTGTTGTAATCAGAGGTAAGGAAGCCATGTTAAACTACACCATGCAGATGTAATGAGCAAAATCCAGATTATGGGAAACTTTATAGGACCACAACCTGGTTCATTCAACAAATAAATTGGAGGGGGGGAAATGGAGGGAAAACTTGTAGAATAAAAGAAAATTAAAAGACATATCAACTAATCACAACATGTGAATTTGACTGACTCCTGGATCAAGCAAGCAAACAAAAAAGAGAGACAAGTAGAAATTGAACCCTGTCAGCTGGCCGGGTAGGTCAGCTGGCCGGTTAGTTCAGTTGGTTAGAGTGCGGTGCTAATATTGTTACACCAAGGTCCAGGGTTCAATCCCTGTACCAGTCAGCCTCCCACCCCAAAAAAATAATTAAAAAAAAGAAAACTGAACTTGTATATTTGATGATATTAAATACATGAAATACTTCAGGTGTAATAATACTATCGTGGTTATTTTTTAGGGATCATACTAAAATATGTATAGGTTTCAGATACCTAATATTTGCTTCAAAATAATACAAGAGGAGGTTTGTGCAACAAAATTGGTCATGAGATAATCATTACTAGAGCTGGGTACTAAGTTAATTGGGTTTCATCACATACAGGGCTTTTTTAATGTTTAATATTTTCCATAATAATATTTTTTGTAAATATGCGATTTGGTTTGCAAGAATAGAGTTTTCTTCCATATACTGTATTTTAGAGGTCTTGGCTAAGGTTTCTTGACTTGGGTTTAGTGGATTTCAGGGAACCATGATGATTATTAAATTAGATCTAGGCAAAATTGGAGGACTAAGTGATCCACCAAAAAACCAAGGTTGAGTAGAACACAAGATACCACTTGAAATACGAAATATGACAGGAGGGAATCCTTCAAATTGCTATCTATTAAAAGTTTCCTAAGAGCAATTTTTAACATAAAAGATAACAAGAAACTAATCGGGGGTGCTTACAGGGTATGCTGAATGTCCAAAGCAGTGGGCAAGAAAAATGATTCCATCTACTCTTGTTTCTAAGGCAGATTGATTGGAGATTCAATGCCAAAGATAAAGCTATGCAGGTATATGACCAAACCTGAACATGGGATATTTGCTCCTGATGAAAAAAAAAAAAAAATGAGTGCACTAAGGAAGTACTGATATTGCCCATCTAGGAGTAGGGTAGTTTAAATCTCCACAACCTACTTCTGTCATCCTCTCCTCTTTGTTCATCCCATTTCCTTCCTCAAACAAATCCGAAGTGCCTCAGAGGTAGTGCAAAGGCCCTGAGACTAAGGGGGAAGAGTAAAAGGGTAACCGGAAGTGTTTGGAGGTGAAGGTCTAAACCTTGCTTTCCCCTCCCACTGAATCTGGATTCAAGAAATAGTGTAAACTGAACTTGACAACTAGCACCTGCTTATTTGTGGAAGAGGGAAACTACAAGGCTCAGGACTTGAAGGACAAGTTGTTTGGACTCGTTTTGTACAGCAGTAATCACCATATGGAACTGTGGGTGTCTCTACTCTTTGTTTTCCACATCTTATCCTCACCAATCCACAGAGCACTAGGACTTTTTTTGCAGATACATATCCAAAAAAAAAAAAAAAATAGGCATTTGTAAAGTAAGAAAAAAAATTGTTTTTGAAGGGGAAGACCACGTGAAGGGGAAAGGAGGACGCATTCCGGAGGAAAACAGCAAGTGAATGTCCTAGCTAGAAGTCAGTGGCTGGAGCACAGCGAAGAGAGTAAAACGGTAGAACTGTGGTTGGCGACACTGCAATGGGTCAAACCAGAGACAGCCGTAAAAGGCAAGGAAAGGAAAGGACTCTGCGCGGAGTGTCATACACAGAAGCCGCGTATCCCAGCCCCAGCTGGCACGTCCAGAGCAAAGAGGCGGGATCGCCCGAGAAGATCCCAACGGCGCGCTGAGAGCCCGCCCTTCTGGACGCCACCGACCCCCGCAGCCGCCACCAGCTGGGAAAGGCGGAGACTGATTGCGCTGAGGTGGACGGAACGTTAAGACAGCCTCTCCAAAAACCCAGCTACTTCGCCGTTCACTGAGGTTTCCGGGTCCTCTCCTGCCCTTCGGAGGCCTAACTAACCTCACCGCCAACACGCCAGAAGGCAGCGCAGCGACGGTTGCGAGTGACGCATCCTAGCAAGGCGGGCTCGACCCTTTCCAACTCCACCCCAAATCCCGGGCTTCCTCCCGCCTGTGGGGGAGGGTCCAGAGAGAATGCGTACCAATCAGAATGCTAGACGTGAGAACGTTCACCCTTAGGGCCAATAAGAGGGTGGGTGGGCGGGGCCGAGGCGCCGGTTGGCTCTTGAGGTTTAAACCTCAGCGGCCGGACGGCTTAACGGCAGTCTCGGAGCGTGGGCGGGTTGTGCGCCTGCGCCGGCTGGGGGGGGCCTCAGCCGAGCTCTGCGTTGCCCCGCTGGCCCGGCGGCGGGAGTCGGTGCGGCGAGCGGACTGTGGCGGCGCGGGTAAGCGGAGCGGAGGCCAGGAGCGGCGGGGACCTGGGGGCTGCCCGCCCGCCCTCTGCTGCAGGAGTCCGTGTTCCTTTTCCCACCGTTGAAATAATACAGAACTGCGGTTTCCAGGTTCTCCCTGGCGCGCCGTCCCGAACCTTTGCGTTCGTGGTAAATCTAGATTGTATCTTTCCTAAGGCACGTGTAAGCGATAATGTGCTGTGCACAGAGAGTAACCGCAGCCTCTCGAGGTCACAGTGTGCACCGACTGCCCGTGGGACGCTGTCCGCCCCACGCTTGCCGCCACTGAGCGAGATGACCGAGCCTTTGGGGCCAGGGTGGAGGCTGGGGACAGGTGCCCAGGGAAGGAACCGCCTTCCCGGGAGGCCGTTGGCGTCCTAGAGCACTGCCACGCCCACGGCCAGATGGTGCGACAGTTGTCATTGTTCAAAGGAGGTGAAAAGTCTTCTCACCTTATTAAATCTTTTGTGGACTTCTAGGTGTAACCGTGCAAAAGGGTGTTTGCCTAAGCTTTAGGATAGCGGGTAAAATTGAATATCCCTGTGTAGTCCTACCTCAAATGGAAAATAAATCTTTTTTATTATTAAAAATTATACAATGTAACTCATTATACAAATAATAACGTTAAGATGTCCTTGTAGATCGATAAGATTTTTCAATACTCGGTGCTGCTGAGAGTGCGAAGAAATAAGCACTCTTACACTATATGTGTGTTGGGGGGAGGTGGGTAATCAATTTTTCTAGAGGGCAGTTTTGCATTATGAATCAGTATTTCAATTGTACATAATTTCTAAGCTATAATGCACCTTCAGGAATTTATTACAAGGAGATAAAAGGGACAAGAATTCAAACATGGTACATGCTTCCCTCCCAGAGGTAAGAGGAATTTGTTATAACTCTGCAGTAGCCTCCTGGTAATGGATAGACTCTATAACTACTGACCCAGCCATTTCATCCCAATTTAAAATCCCCTCCTGCCACCCTCGAAATCCTTTGAATTGTAACTATCTAAACCTGGGACACTGAATCACTAAACGATTTTTGAAGAGAAGATATTGTTAGATATTTTGGTCAATATCGTCTGTATATATCTACAAAATATGAGTTGCTCTAGCTTCTATATGAATTTCCCTCAAAGTAAAGAAAAAGGATTGTCAGGTCTTAATATTAGAAAGAAGAGGACTGACAGTCACCTGTGGATTTTATTAAAGTTTATATTTTACCATTTGCAAACATCTTCACATGTTCAAGAAAAAAATGGGAGTGTGACATAATTTAAATGCAAAGGAAATAACACATTAATCACGGTGTAATATAAGTACACATGACATTAAAAACAATCTCTTGGCTTTAGTGTCAGAAATCCTGGCCCATATAGAGTCCCACAAAGCCGTGAAGCCGTGTGTGTGTGTGTGTGTGTGTGTGTGTGTGTGTGTGTGTGTGTGTGTGTGTGTGTGTGTGTGTGTGTGTGTGTGTGTGTGTGTGTGTGTGTGTGTGTGTGTGTGTGTAAAAAATCTCGTTTAAATTTTACAACCTATTGAAATAATTCCTTTTAATTTAAAAATGGGGAAAGATGTAGGCCCTACTTTCTTTTAACATTTAGTCTCTACTGTGGGTCAGAGACTTTAGAATTTGTACAAACACTACCTCAGATAACAAGTAATTTTGCAAAGTTATATTGCAAAGTTATATTTGGGGCTTCTCTTTTGCACCGTCTATGATAACTGTCCTGACTTTTTTATGGTAACTACCAAAAATGAGGTTACTAAATCTTTACTCTTCTAGATTTGATAGTATAATCTAGCCATCCTTGAAAAGATTTTACTTGAGATCCAAGACCCTGATTTCCTAACTTTTGCTTCTACACAGTCTTCTAGTATATGGCTTTTAGTAAGTGCTTTTTGTCACATGCATCACTGCTTTAGGGTTGATTTCTTGAAATGAGGAATGAGTTATCTTCTTTTCTAGGTTTTTTTGTTGTTGTAACTCATACTAAATGCCAGTCAAGGTACATTGAAATAAGGTAAGAAATGGAAAGAAAAAAATGGTTTGTCCTTATTGTTAAGTAAGGCTATTCTAACATGCTCAATGATTGCACTAAAAACAAGAGGATCTTTTCATCAAAATTAAAGGACAAAGCAATCATTTTAAGAACATTCATAACATTATCAAATGTCAGTAGATCAGGTCACAGAAAGCAATGATAATGACTCAAAATCTGGAAGACCTGCATCTTACAAATGGCTATTTTGAATAAATCTTATTTTGTACCACTGTTTCCCCATCTCTAAAATGGGGATATTTTCTGGTCCCCTCTCTGCTAGTATGTAGAAGCTATTACAACATGCCTCCCTACTCTTCAGTACAAGGTCACCTCACTTTTATGCTGTTTTACTTCCTAAACCTGGAACTGTTTCAGTGAAGTCCTATTTCTGTAGTACTCCCCCTACTGAGCTTCTGTAGCCTTTACGCAGATCAGTTCACTACTTATATATTAGTATTGGTTCTAATTGTCCCATGTGGTATACAAGGGTACTTCAAAAAGTTCACAGAAAGATTATATTATTTTTTAACTCTATATTTCCATAACTTTTTGAAGTGCCTTCATTATTTTAACTAGCAGTTTGAGGATAGAAACTATATTTGTAATACCTGGAGTCTTAAACATAGCTAGGAACAAACTAATTATTTGTTGGTTGGTAAATAAAACTTTGGGTCTCATAAACATAGTACAATTATAAATGTGGATAACACTCTGAAGTAATGGAAATTATTATTATGGCAGAAGAACTGAGTTCATTTATTTTGATGTTTATTATTTTTATTGTTACAAAGGATAATGTATTATTAAAGAGAACTTTGAGCTCTTTTGAATAAATATTGATGTTTGTAAGTAATATTTTGAGGGTCACTTATAAAATTAGCTTTGAGAACAAGCAAAGCCTCACCTTTGCTCAGATCTGAAACCTGGGAGTTGTCCAGAAAGCCTCCCTACTTTTGAATTCTGCATTCACTCATCCACTGAGTCTTGTTGCTTCTGCTTCCTTAATCTCAAATTCATCTACTTTTTTCCATTCCCCTTACTACAAATCTATCATAGGTTATCATCCATTGCCTTGATTACTCCAACAGCCTCCTAATTGGCCCCACTGCCTTCAATCTTGCTCTTTTCCAATCCACAGTATAACCAGAGCAAATATTTTTGCTACACAATTCTTTTAAATTTTTTTCGATGGCGCCTCAAGGTAAAATATAAGCTTCTCAAGGCCTACAAGGCTCTACAAACATGACCCTTGCTTACCTTTCTAAACTATGTTCTTGTCCATCTCAAGCCATACTGAAATATTTACAAGTTACCTGGATACATATGCTATAATCTCTAACTCTTTATACAAACTACATCTTCTGCCTTAAGCACATTTAAAGCCCTGGTTCTTCATCTTCACTTTAACTGGCTCCCACTTATTTTGTAAGATTAAGCCTGAGTATCTCTTCTTTATAAGAACTTTCCTTAAACACTACACCAGGGGTTGGAAACACTGTGGCCCACGAGTTGAGAGGGTTTTTTACATTTGTAAAGGGTTGTAAAAAAGGAAGAAAACACAACAGAGATCATTTGTGGTTTACAGAGCCTAAAATATTTACTCTCTAATCCTTCACAGAAAATGTTTGCCAACCATTGCTCTAGATTTACATGCTTCATAAGAAAAGGTGCTGTGCCTTATTCAGTTAGGTAACTTCCAGGTAGCATCATGCCTGGCACTAAACCAGTTTATCCAGTCCTTAATGGACTGAATTTAATGTTTTTAAATTTTCTCATAGAAAATAGGACACTCAGGGCCGGCCCCTGGCTCACTTGGGAGAGTGTGGTGCTGAGAACACCAAGGCCAAGGGCTCAGATCCCTATACAGGGATGGCCAATTAGCTCATTTGCGAGAGCGTCGTGCTGACAACATCAAGTCAAGGGTTAAGATCCCCTTACCAGTCATCCTTTAAAAAAAAAAGAAAATAAGACACTTAGGCAAAGCTCTTTTTGAGAATTCAGATGAATAGTGAATATCCCATTTGCTTTGAAAAAACAGCACAAGATTAGACACTTGCAGGGTCAGGTTTTAATGAATTTGAACACAAGGCACAGGCTCCCAGGTGTGTACATAAATACATCTCCATTTTACCATTGCTTTTTGTTTCTTTCATCTCTTAATCCTTTCGGACAGGGATGAATGTTTGAACTCTGTCCTATTTAAGAAAGAACTTCCTTAATAGGGCCTTATAGTCTTTTTTTTTTTTTTTTTTTAACTGATCATCTGAATTTCTGGGACTTCTTGCAGTAAATATTTTTTGTGTATTTCTTTTCTACCCACCTACCACTAGCTTGTTTGATCCTGGTGAATTTTCCATGGTTAAGCGATGCTTTTAATTTCTGTATCAACACAGACCCTCTTTGTTGGTGTCTCCAAATCAGTATTCTCTTCCTCTGGTGTGTCATTACAGTCCCTTTTGGCTTTTGTTTCTTCCTCGTGGAATAAATGTGGGTGCTCAATGCGTCCTCTACGCACAAAATGCTGTATCCGGGTTTCCAATCCTTGGCACTTAGGACGATCCATGAGGGGCTTATATGTGCGCATTTTCACTCCTTCTACAAAGGCACTGGTCTGCTTTATGACAGGGGGCTTAACATTTCTCCATTCTGTCACTCCAACCATCTTTGGTCCTGTCTCACAGGGTACTGCAACTGAGTCCAGTCCTTGTAGCATACTATACAACATGTGAGTTTTGACAGCATGATTCGCCCATAGTTGTTGTAGGTGGGTAACATTGAACTCCTGAACCTCCCGGTCATAGACCCACTTGATATTTTCAAACTTGCAGTCATGTAAGACTAGGGGAAATTCTACAGCCATACTGGAGAGAGAAGAAACAGTATGTGAATACACAGCAGCCATCCAATAGTTCCTAAATACCTGAAGGTTGGGGGGTCATAGGGGGCAATGATGTCAATATTGAATATCTAATAACTAAGAAAATACAACACTGTCCCTAACCTTGAACAACTTTATTATAATAATTTTTTTTAAATGCATCAACTTGATCTCTGTAAATTTCAGTGGTAACAAGTCACCTAGGAGTAAATTGATGTGGCTCCACCATAATGCTATAAAATTTAAAACAGCTGATGGTATTTAGTATGAGTAAAAACTAGATTTTATAGCTTAGGAATAAATTACTGGTATTTTTCTGACTTTAGCCTATTCATAAAAGAAAAATCTATTTCTGCCTTTCCTAACATTTCAGAAATTAGGAAAGATTCAAAAGTACAGTACTATGACTACTGAGTATTACAAAAGAAGCAAGATTTAATATGAATAGTTTGAATGTTCACTTTTTAATTTCACCAGAATCTAACCATAATACCTCAACATAAATTCAGAAACAAAAAATGTGGAAATGTCCTTTTAATTGAGCCTGGTCCAAACATCTGTTTCCTTACTAATGGCGCAGAATAATGAGATAAAATTAGAAAATACCACTTCTTTCTAAATGTTCATAACAGTAAGTTAGATTGAAAGCTTCGTGAAGGCTGAATCAGTGATACAATTATTTAGACAGTCATGGGGGAGAAGAGGATATGCTATTTTGGGTTGTGCGTTTGTTTCTGTTTTGCTTTGTTTTTTCCTAACTTACCTATATTGAGGTTTCTGGGGATTTTTCTGTATGTCCAGCAGTTCATCAATAATCTCTGGCTTCTCCATTCCTTGGCCAATCAGAAAGAGTATAGCCATCATACAGCGGACTTGATGATAAAGGAATGCCTGGCCGATCACTTCAAATTGACATAACTGGAAAGGTTTCTGCCATCTCTCCTCACCCAGGCTCTGGCCCACTGGCTGTACTTGAGCAGACAGAATAGTCCTTTGAAAATTAATCACTCCATTGGCTACATCCATTTTACACAAGTTTCTGAAATCATGGGTGCCAACATACTTCTGAGCTGCATAATTCATGGTTACGATATCTAAATCAGCACAAGGGAAAAAATAGCGGTAAGTCCGCTCAAGACAGCTGAACCTAGCACTGAAGCCAGGTTCTACAGGGGCCCAGGCCAGTATACGGATGTCTGGAGGGAGCACCCGATTGAGAATGTGGGTATAACGTATCTCTTTAGCAATATCATTGGCTTCTTCTTTTAAGATAAAATCCTCTGAATCCCTGCCCCTTGGAAGCTGAGAACGAAGGTCAAGAGAAATCACCTGTGGAATTAGAGAAAGATACTGTGTTTTAGATATACAAATAATTTCACTACTCAGTATGTACACCTAAAATATCCTGGTATTGCTTTGAAAAACAGTATACTGGTTCTCACCTGTCCAAAGGCACTAACTCCTTTGTCTGTTCGCCCACATCGGTGATAGTTGGATGTCTGTCTGCTTTCTATTAGTCGAGTCTTGGTAAGAGCCTTAAACAGTTTCTCTTCAATGGTATTGTTTGTGTTTTCCTGACTAGCAAAACCCTGGTATCCCCAGCCAAGATAGGCTATTCTTAGGGCTACATGTCTTCGGCCATGAGCACTGAAATCAAATGCACGCTTAACTTTTCCAGCTCCTGAAGAATTTTCTCTAATGTCTGAGTCCTTGTGATTGTTGGCCTGTTCCTTCTTAAGTCTTTGCACCTCCTGCTCCAGTTCTTGTACTCTTTTTAGTAATTTCTCGGTCTGGTTTCTGTTTATGTCATTTTCATCCATGATGTGATAACCCAAGGAAGAAACAAATCATACAGGTCCACCCTACCTGAAAAGAGAGCAAAGGGATACACCAGTTTCAGTGCTTGTTCCTTTGGTGATGTCAATATCATTACATTCAAATAGTACCTAACTTTTCTTTTCTTTTTTTTTTTTTTTTTTTTTTTTGGTGGCTGGCCCTTATGGGGATCCAAACCCTTGACCATGGTATTAATGTTTAATTTAATGCCCAAAGAATATAGACTTTTGCTTGCCCAGGCATTGACTTGGCTTAATAATTGTGGGTTGATCATCCACAGATATTTTTTTCCATACTGTTTGGCCAATTCACAGGGGAAAATAAAAAATATTCAGCTGTCATTGTTAAGGCTTCTTTAAAGTTGTCAAAGTTTGGGGGAAATGTCTGTAGATATCATTTCTCTATTCTTCATCTTCTTTGAGATGACTGAGGATTGGTGTTGCTGATATTTTTTCCCTAAAATATTTTCTTTTGATTTATCATATTTGTCCAATTTTTCTAATTGTAAGATTTCTTTTTATGGGTTACTTATGTCTACTCTGAGTTTCTATTGCTTTCCAATATTTCAGATAAAATAAGTGGCTTGTATATTCTATCATCTAAGATTCAGTTCTGTCTTAAAGGTGGTGCAATAGAAGCTAGCCTAATTGAAGAAACTTATCGTTGATTATATTTCACACTGCAAGTAGAACTTGGAGACAAGATTTTCTCACTTGAAACAATTTTGATGGCAGAAAAAAGGTAATTAAGCATCACTGACTTTTTTTTAAAGCCAAACTTAATGTGTTATCTAATGAAAGATTTCTGTATCTTTAAAGTTACAAGAGTCAGCTTGATGATGTAATTTAGATGTCAGTGTTGAAATTCCTGATATATTTCAATAATCTGAGTACTACATCCTTAAAACTGGGATAGTCCTGGATAATCTATGACTGATGGTTACTTTAGTTGTAAAAGATCATCTCCACATCTGTTCTAAGGTAGCTCATTTAGTTTTTTGCCCTTTAAGTTTCTGTATCTATGATAGGCATATTAAAAGTTTATACTTAAAAAAATGAAACTGTAAAAGTACTAGAAGAAAAAACGGAATAACTTTTTTTTCCTTACAATTTTGGAGTGGGAAAGGCTTTCCTAAAGTAAAACATTCTGGAAGCCCAGAAACTATAGAAAACCAAAAAATGTGACAACCCTAAAAATAAAAATTTCTGCCAGCGAAAACTATAGTCGAAAGGGTAAACAACAAACTGGAAAGAAAAAATGAATGATGGTAAAGGGCTAACTTCCTTAATATATAAATATATCATGATATATAAATAAGTTTTAATAAAAAGATCAATAAGAAAAAGTCCAACAATTGGAGAGATAAATGGGCAAAGACCAAGCATTTCATACAAAAAGAAAAGAGCTTATAAATATACAAAAAGTTGCTCAGTTTTACTGAATTTAAATAAATGTAAATATATATGAGAACTATTTTTCATGGAAACCGACTGCAAAAATGAGAAAGTTTGATAGTATACCACTTTGGAGAGGGGATGGAGAAACAAGCTCCGTTAATGCACTGTTCATACAACTTCTTTAGAGGTAAGCATTTTGGCAACAGTTACCAAATTGAATATGCACATACCTTTTGATCCTCCTATTGTATGTCTAGAAATTTAACCTACATATATACTTGCATAAGTATGTAAAAACTTACAAGATATTCATTGTAACAGTTTTTAACAGCAAAAGACTGTAAACCTACATCAATAAGGGACTGGCTGAATAAATTATGGTACATTCATACACTGGGATTCTATGCAACTGTAAACAAAATGAAGTAAGTCTAGATGTGCTGATATAGCTGGATCACCAAGATTATCTTTAAGGGTGAGAAGAGTTGTATATTATGCCCCTTTATGATATAAAAAAATAAACGTACATGTGAATATGAAAAATTTTTGGAGAAATCATAAGAAACTGCCTTTGAGAGTGAAACCTGGTAGGAAGGGGAAATACTTGCTTAAAATTATGTTGCATGTATTAGTTTTTCAGTTTGAAAATAAAAAACAGTAGGGACACAGGAAGTAGTGAGCAACAGAAATATCCACCTGGGAAACTAGCATTGGGTATTTAGTGGGTTAATTTGAGTACTAAAAGTTATTTCAGTGTCAGGGTACTAAAATGAACAGATTTATCTTGGCTACTGAAGATGCATTAAAATTACTTTAAGCATAGGGAATATATGCATGCAGGTATATATACACGTGTGTAAATGTGAGAGCACAATACTGTTTTTGTGATGGTTATTTAGATTAAATCACTCTTACCATTAAAAGCAAGGACTTAGTCTGAAGCCAGACTATCTGAGTTCGAATTTCAGTTCCACCACTTACTACCTGTGTAAACTTGACTAGTTACTTAACTTCTCTGTGCCTCATGTCATTCATCTGTGAAAAGGAGATAATCCCACAGTTGTGAGGATTACCCGAATTAATAAATGTAAAAGCACACAGAACAATGCTAGGTACATAAAGTACCCTGTAAGTAACTATTACATACTGTACATTACACATTTATGCCCCATATCATGTAGCCTCAAGCTTTTCTTATGTCAGAACTCTCCTGTCCTGTGAGCTCCTAAAGGTGGCAAGCAGTAGAAAGTAGGAGTGAATAAGATGACAGTGGAAATGAAAGCAGGTAATGGATTCTCTAGAGCTGAATTAATGCTCCTCCAAATTGTTCTGATACTACCCAATACTAATCTCTCTTATTATAATTATTGAATTTATGATTGCCTTAGCCATTCTTTGCCATAAAATGGAGACAAGGGAATGAGCAATTTGTGCACTGGGAATTTACTATCAGAAAACTGACCAATGTTATCTCTTGCCGAAGGTCCTACAGTGTAAGGGAAGCAATGGAGGAACTCATGGGACCTGATGGACAAAAATGGGCCAGTATGGATCCAGAAGAACAAATGTTAGCAGCTGCTACAGCATTTACCCATATCTCTGCAAGGCAGGGTGAGGGAGATGTCAGGAGAGAAGCCAAATCTATCCAATATGATCCCTACAGTAAAGCTTCAGTAACCCCAGGGAAGCAACGTGCTCTTCATGCGCAACTACAGTACCCACGTGTAGAAAGTGATGTCACTTCAGAAACAGTCTCAGAGGCCTCCCAAAGACTTGGAAAGCCAGTGATGAAGAGAAAGGTGCTGCGTAGAAAGCCAGATGGGGAAGTATTAGTGACAGATGAGTCGGTTATCAGTGAATCAGAATCTCATACAGAAAATGATCTGGATCTCTGGGACTTAAGACAAAAGCTGATGAATCTGCAGCTCCAGGAAGACAGAGAATCTCCAGTTGATATTTCTCAAGAATTTAATCTACCATATGAATACCAAGGAATTTCTCAAGATCAGCTCATTTGCTGTCTACAAAGAGAAGGAATGGGCCCTCCAGCTTATGAACAAGACCTGATTGTTGCCAGCAGACCCAAGTCCTTTATTCTCCCAAGGCTGGACCAGTTAAGCCGAAATCGGGCCAAGGTGGACCGGGTAGCCCGATATTTTGAGTACAAACGGGACTGGGACTCAATGCGGTTACCTGGTGAAGATCATAGGAAGGAATTACGCTGGGGTGTCCGAGAGCAGATGCTTTGTCGAGCAGAACCCCAATCCAAGCCTCAGCGTATATATGTTCCAAACAATTACTTAGTGCCAACTGAGAAGAAAAGATCTGCTCTCTGTTGGGGTATTCGTTGTGACCTTGCAAATGGTGTTATGCCCAGGAAACTTCCCTTCCCTCCTCCTTAATTCTTTTTTTACCTGTCTCTCCTTTCACAGGATTGTTTGGCATAACCAGGTTCTTTTTATGTCTCCTATTAAATAACAACTGACTTGAAAAGCCCATAGAACATTAGAGTAAGGACTCAACCAACATCGTTGGTCTTTCCTAGCTATATATCACATTGGTATCAGATACCATTTAAGTTCCAAATTACCACTCTCAAATCCAGCAATTGCAAGAGAAATCATGCCAGAGAAAGAAAAATAGACCTACTTTTTCTATTTTTTCAAATTAATAAGCACCATTTCTGTTCTATAACCTTTGGCCAATGTAAGTTGCTGTGTTTTAATGTATGTTTTTAAAGTTGCTGGGCATTAAGTTTATCCATTAAAGAATTTTGGAAATTTGTGAACTTGAACCTTGTTTTTATTAAATGTTCCCCAAAGTTAGATGACCTCGAATCTGAGCTATGATTCTGTTTCCAGTCATATCCTCCTTCCAGTCATATTCCCGCCACCTAAATAGTGACAGCCAAAGGGAAGAAAGAAAAACTTTCCCTTTATACACAGTCCTAAAGCACAGTAAAAACAACATAGATATATCCCCCATTACTAAGGGAATATAGTAAATCCAGGTAGCTGTGTAAAATGCTTTCTAATAGATGCCCAAAAACAGTACTATATGGCATACAGGATTGTAAGCCAAGTTTTGTTTCAGAATTATTTCAACAATATTGCTTTCCAATTGTCACTTCTGGAATATCATGCTTTTTATAATTTGCCATTGAGATTTTTTTAGGAATTATGCCTGACACTTGAAGGTTACTCCTATTCTGCAATAGAATTTCAAACTACTAACATCTGGAATCAGATGCAAACATAAATACCAAAATGAATCTGGCCTGTTTGGGTACAGATCAAGATACTAATTCTGTTCACCTACCAGAATTTATCTGTCCTTAATACTACTTTATCCAATGAGGAACATCTAAAATCTGTAAGTTGTCAGTTTTAGCACTGGAGGCCAAAAGAGTGGCAGAAGTATCTTGTTCAAGGAAAAAGAGCTCTTTAATATAAATATGAATAACCTTGACTATTACTATCTGTTAAAATACATTTTCTCCACATTTAAAGTTACATAATTCACACATTCACCCACTTCCATTTGTGAGGCATTTATCAGGAAAACCAGTGACTCAAAGAAATACATAGGATACATTCACTGCAAGTAAATAAAAACTGCAAACTCCACCAGTAGTGGAATAGTGAATGTTTAAAGAAACATTAGGATATTAAATCGATTGGGAATTATGGGAAACTAATGAGGAAAAGTGCAAATTAAGTGAAACAAAAAGGTGGCAAACTATACAATATGACCTCAGTCACACACATGCACAGGGAAAGATCAAAACCCAGCTCTGGGTAGTGAAACTAAAGGTAAATTATTCCTGAACTTTTTAAGAGTTAAAAATTGGATGGTATTTTTTACATGCAAAACAATCCAATGATTTACTTTCTTCATCTGGATCTCAAAATCCAATATTACCAAAATCAAAAGATTTCTCAAGTGATTGTCTACTTCAACCCCTTATTAACTAAAGAACCAGGCCAGGGGGTGAGTCGGCTCAGCACGTTTGTGGCAAAAAAGTACACCATACCCTTCTCAGAGTAAAGCAGTAGTTTCGAAGCAGACATGTAACACCTCGGAGGGGGCTGCCAAATCACCACAAAGAGGGAATTCGTGTGTACGCTAAGCATCAACTATAAATTACAGCAGCTACCGCCAAACTTTCAATACATTTTTTTGAACTTAAAAAAGGGTCTTAATCTCGAAAAGATCAGGAACCAGAGAAGTAGCAGAAATACCTTTCCTCGTGTTAAACTTTTTCTTAAACCAGAGAGAAAGAGGAATAGTGTACAAAGGATTAGGAGACACGCACTGTGATCACTAATACTGAAAAGCAATCAGCGTGTAAAGCAATCCTCAAAATAATTTTAAAATTGCTTGCCGCCAGCCTCCCTCCCATCCTACATACTACTGGAATCCCGACTTTTACTACTGTTTAGTCTTAAGAGCAAGCAATTTTAACTGCGGCAACAGTGATTTAACTCCAAAGTCAAAGGGCCCTCTAAGCTCCCGTAAACAGAATCGAATTAAAGAAGCCCCTCCTGCTGCGAGTTTCTGCCAGGAGCTCTAGGAAGTACCAGGCACAAAAGAAAAACACACGGTCCCTAAGCTAGGTCCCACGTCCGCACACCAGAGCTATCCTGAAGAGATCAAAGTATGGGAAAGAGGGCAAAAATATATATATATGTTCAGCTGTATGACCATTTGGTCCGTTCCTCGGGAGAACCCAGGAAGTAGCCCACCCCCAAAAGCCCAAACTTACCTTCCGGCGATCGGCCACGCAGCTTTTCGCGATACAAGAAGTTGTCACTTTGCGTCCTCTACGCGCGCGCCCGAGGCTTCATGGGAAGTGTAGTCCACACTTGTGGGAAATGTAGTTCTGGCTGCTGCTGGTTCGAGCTAGACGCCGAAATCTAAGGTTTTCTGGTGCAGCCACTGTTTTTCCACCCCCGACAGGGCAGAATTTGGGGCCTATGGGAGTATAAGAATAAAAGGAGAAATTCTAGTGCTGCGCTAAAATAAAAGAGATAATTTTTCAAATGTCTGCAATCCTTACACGAAAACTAAGAGATCCTGGCCCGATTTTGTACCTAGTTAAATTAGAAAGTTACCATTGAGAGATTAAAAAACATTTACTATTAGAATACAACTGTAAAGGCTGGAAAGGAATATGATAACTTCGAAACAAACGACTGAGAAGTCCTGAGAGTGATCGAGAGTCCAGGAGTGTTGCTTCAGCACCACGGAGAGATCACGTCTGCAGTTTTGTTTATGGGTTTTTGTATTTTTGCCCCGGGTTCCAGAAATGTTGACTCAAACAGCAAAACTCAAGTTAAAAACAAAAAAAACTGGCTCTTTTGTACAAATTTAGTAGTCATTAGTATATAAGGGATCTATTCCGGATTATGCAAATACATGCCGGAGGTAGAGGTTGTACCGAAAGGAAGAGTTTTCTGACAGTTGCTTTGACAAGGGACCACATCTCAGAGTAACAACTAAAATAAGCCGGTACGTGAGAACATTACAGGTACCTAAGGCAGGAACGGTAGTTAGAACTTGAACAACTCTGCTTCCTTTTCGCAACTTGCGCATTAGAGTTCATTCGTCATATCAAACTCACCTATCTGTCCCCCCACTTTTATTTTATTTTATTCTATTTTTTTCTTCTTGTCTCTGCACTTTCCTATGCAATTAGCTAGTCTTTCTTAAGTCTTGTAACGTAGAGGCAGAAATTTCCGGGGAAATACAGGCAGAAGAACCAGAAACGGGTGGGGGATACAGCCTCACCACCCGGAGAATTGTCTGGGTAGTCGTCGGCTCGGGGACGGGACGCAGGACTCTCGAATCACTGCAAAGATTGCTGCCGCTTACAATCCCAAGCTGCTGGTTGGCTCAGCAGAGGCCAGCAGCAGGCCAACGTCGACTACGATCGCGACTCCTCCGGAGTTTCTAACACCTGGCTGGATGCGGGGCTGGCCAAACCGAAACCTCTCAGATCAACACGCCACCCTCCCTCCTCCCGCCAGCCCCTTCCCCGGCTACCTCTCACCTCCCCCATCTCCGTCCGCCCCCTCCGCCCCCTCCGCCCCCTCCGCTTCCTCCGCCCCCTCCGCTTCCTCCGCCCCCTCCGCCCCCTCCGCCCCAGCTCTGCGCCTGCGCGCCGCGGGCGGGCGCGGGAGCTTAAGCCCGCCCCCTGAGAAAGCCCATTGGCCACTGGGATGGGCGGGGCGCTGCCTCGCGCCTGTGCTGGAAGCACGTGCGGGGTCCTGGAGCGGCGGTCGTGGTTATGGCGTCGTTATTTTCGGGAGGCGACTCAGGGGTGGCAGAGAGCGAGCGGCTGAACTGCCACGTAACCGCCACCGAGCCGGGGAGGGGAAAGGGCGGGAACTAAAACAGGGACTCCCAGAGGGAAATGTGCTGGGGAGGGAGAGGCCCGCTATTGTTTGGAGTGTCAAATGAAGGGGAGAAGTGGAAGGGTTTGGAAAAGGGACACGGAAAAGGAGACACCCCCCCCCCCAAAGAGGCAGGACCTTTGTTTGGAAAGGGCAAAATGAAGACACCTGATGCAGGGAGGGGAAGTATCTGGTAGTCCCAACTAGACCGAGTTTCCTCCTCTACCAGTTTGCCCATTAAGCGTTGGCTAGTTTCCTGTTTATATTTGTCAACGAGTTTTCGTAGCCACCATCTCCTTGCTGGTGCTGTGACATCCCCTTCCCCCACAAGTACTGCCCACATTTAAACTAGAGGCCTAGTAATGAGGAATTTCATGTATAGGGACTACAGAAAGTCTCCAGATTAGGGATAATTCATACAGGAGACCCGTTCTTGAAAGGAAGCCATTAATACCTAACACTGCAAAGGAAACAGTATTCAGGTGGTCTTCCCTGAATCCTTCCAGCCCCTGTTATACAGGAACATTGGGCTGCTTGATAGCTTGCTTCCTAATGGTTGAAATTTGTATCTTTCAACAGTTTACAGACTTCATCCACCCCTGGAAGAATCTTCGGCCTTTTAAGACTACTGCAGTACCAAACATAGGTGAGTGCTGTTAGGGATAAAGCAGATTGGCCTCAATTAATTAAAAAGCATTGCTTTCATCATGTCCCTACCAAATGAAATACCTTGGGCTCCCTTAATTTAACGTTCAAGACCCTCCACTGTCTTCCCAGTCATTTTATCTACTGCTCCGTGTGATGACTTACTGTCTGTTTACATCATAGAGTCGGGAAGAAAAGTTGGGATAGAACACTTTACATTTCTGCTCAGCATTTATCTTTATATTTATTGTTTCTCTTCCATCCTTTTAGATGGTCCTATTAACACTGAAGAAGAAGAAGAAGAAGAAGGTGTAGGTAGGAGATAAATTTATTTGTATGTATGTACTAGCATTCTGTTTCAGCTTATTCCTTTCACTGTGAGTGAAATCTCAATTGGAAAAGAACCGTCTTCTACTTTCTTTATGAATAGTGAATATCAGAAGAAATACTAAATTAGGAGTGGGGTATTTTTTTAAGAAGAAATTGAAATGGAATGTGCAAGGAGTGGGAATATTCAGGGAGTGGGTTAAGAATTTCCAGCTTACAAGGAAGAATTAGATCTCCTGGAGATGGACGTAGGCTTCCTTGAAGTTAGAAGTTGGTGTAGAAGCAGAGCATAAGAAACTGGATCCTCATGAAATAAAGAATTCTCAGTGCTATGTCATTCTTTCTAGAACCTTCTTTTAGAAGAAAAATGAGAGTAGATGCAATTGCTTGACTTAAAACCACTAAAAGAGAGGGAGCAACTTTTTAGATGTCATTCAGAAGACCTCATGTCTCCCTTTTTTATTTTTGTTTTTCTAGTGGATTTGGCCTCTAATTCACTCTTAAATAAGTTAATCCACCAGTCCTTAGTAGTATCCAGTCATCAAGTCGAAGTCTTACAAAAGGATCCCAGTTCTCCACTCTACTCAGTAAAAACATTTGAAGAGCTGAGGCTGTGAGTATTTTTACTCCTTTAGTATGAGAAAATGCTGGAGGGCACAGCACAGAGCAAACTAATCTGCTAATAATAAAAACCATTAGGGTCTCCTTTTACTAATATTCAGTATTAAAACGAGATGTGTACATTTTGCATGCAATTAAAATGTAGCTCAGGGGCTGGCTGGTTAGCTCAGTTGTTTAGAGCATGGTGCTGATAACACCAAGGTCCCTGTACTGGCCAGCTGCTAATAATAATATATATATTATTAGTAATATATACACACACACTCATACGTATATGTTACTCAAAGAAGAACACTAGGAGTTACCTGTGAATTGAGAACATTTTTAATAGTAAAATATTTTGATCTTACCGTCCTAAGGGGGATAGCTAAGCCATGCACAGCCAGATTGTTACTCTAAATACCAGAATCCAGATACAGGGACATTATTGACCCAATCATCCTCCCTTATCTCCTTAAGTTACAAGCTTTTACTTTTGTAATTATATCTTGTTTCAAATTATATTTAGAATGAATAACTTTCCCAGATAGCTTTGCATTCCCTAGGGATTTGTCAGTTGACATTAAGGAAATATATTTTAACCAAAAGAGAAAGTTAATGATACAGACTTACTATGTAAAGGGTAAAAATCCAAAATTATGATGCCTAAATGTTTTCTAAATGGTTAGAGAAGCCTACCTATGGTTAAAAATTGGCTGTCAGTCATGTACCAATTAAGCACATCCAAATGTGTGTGTCATTAAGGGTGAAAGTATTCCAGCCCACTTAATTTACTCTTATTCTGACATTTTTTCCTAAGAACTCAGGGAACCCGCATTTAAAAATACTGCTTCAAAAGGAAAAGGTAATTTTGTGCCTTCTGCTCCTAGAGAGAATTGATATAACAATCACCTAAATAAAATTTTGCCATCTCTGAAAATTGGTATTGAAAACGTTTCATTCATGAAAAAGAATTAAACAGTAAATCTTTCTTAGTTTTCTGCTTATGTGGAAAATAAAACTTCCCTGGCAAACTGATAAAACTTCTTTTATCAGATGAGTTTTTTGCTTTGTTCAAAAAAAGTTCAATTTTAGGTTCTTACCACTGTTTTAGCTTAGGCTTATAGTACAGCTTATATTTTAGTGGGTTCAGCTGTACAGGCATGATTATACATGTTTGGAAGTTGAGGTGTAAATGATATATTTCTAAATATTACTTTTAAATTTCAATTGCAAAGTGGCTTAGTTTACAAATCACCTTTCAAGTATAAATTTTTGAAGCTGCTGACCATAGGCTTTAAATGATTTTTTTTTTTCTTAACAGAAAGAAAGAGTTACTGAAAGGGATCTATGCAATGGGATTTAACAGGCCATCCAAAATCCAAGAGATGGCTCTCCCTATGATGCTGGCATATCCGTGAGTTTCCAGGGTAGTGGTATTCTAACTTGGTTATTTTTAGTTTCTTCTTTTCAACTTATACCCAGGCTCTTGTATTCAATTTATATGCCCAGTGGTCTCCTCTTTTCTACAGACCCCAGAACCTCATAGCTCAGAGCCAGTCTGGAACAGGAAAAACAGCTGCCTTTGTCTTGGCAATGCTAAGCAGAGTTAATGCCCTAGAATTGTTCCCACAGGTAAGGAAAGGCTGAGGGTGAGGTGGGAATTCTTGCAGTGCCAATCATATCTTAGTAATGGGTGATATTACTGCAATGATATGATCACTACAATGATACAATGATATTTAAAATAGACATTCTTCTGTAAAATCATAGAGCATTGGGCAACAGTATCGTGCAGTGATGGAGAGCAGAGGCTTTATAGTCTCACTGGTTCCAGTTCCAGCTTTTCCATTTACTAGCTGAGTGGCTTAGGCAAGTTAGTAAATCTCGGAGTCTGTTTCCTTGTGTTTAAGTATAGATTATATCTATAAAGACATAGATCATAGTTGATCTGTTCACCCTTGTATCCTAATACCTAGCACAGTTCCTGGCTTGTAGAAACCACTCATTAGACATTATGAATGAATGAACAAATGCTTGTCACATGGGTTATCGTGTAGATTCAGTGAAACAACATACATTTTTAACACTGTGCCTGGCATAAAGTAAGCATGCAATAATGATAGCTGTATAGCTGAAGGACCAGAAGATTATCCCATCCATCTCACTTATTTAGCAGAGGGAGAGGCTGACACTTGGAGAGGGAAGTATCCTTTGTGAGGTCACACAGTCAGAGTGGCTGAACAAGGACCAGCACCCAGCTCTCCATTCTTCTATTCTCATTTCCACTCATGAAAAGTATCTGGCCATCCCTCCCTCCTTCTCCAAACTGCACTCACTGACTCGTTTGATAGGCTGAGTACCCATATGTACGAAATACTGTGGAGAACACAAGGGTTCTCTCAGCAAGCTTAGAATCTGATCAGCAAGGTAAGCTGTAGATGTGGGTGACGAAGTCTAGGCATAGGAAATCTTGTGCATTTTGGATTAAGTTCAGTGAAATTTATATTGGGGCTTTGATCTTACCAATAAAAACTCTTCAGGATAAGCTGTGCTTGAACACAAATTGACAAATATGTGTGGAAACTGTTTTTAGTATTTTGGCCATGTTTCCTTCTCTGTCAGAGATCCCTAATTGAAGCACATAAGTGCATTAGATATCACCAGTTTCTTCCATAAACATCACATAAACACTCATTAACAACCACCATTTTTAGGGGGATGGAATAAGAAATGGAAAAGTTTGGGGGAATATCTTTCTGCCAGGATGATATAGTTATATAAATAATATAGATGAATTGGACAAGCAGGGAGTGTTCTGGAAATAGGCAGATTTTTAATAGCAGGCAAAAGTGATGGGGGTCTCACTCAAGCTGCAGTTTGCCTTGCATTCCATCTGTTATTGGTTCTCACCACCCTACATCCCATTCTTTCTCCACCAAAAAAGGGTGACCAAGAACTTGTGTTTCTAAATAACCCTTTAGAGAGAAATATCTAAAAGATAGCTGTGTCTCCATCCTTTGGCCCCTTCCCCCTCTCATACTCAGCATTCATCTTAAATCTATCAACTGTTCAGTTGCATTCAATTTAAAATATTTTATTCAACCAAAATCTGCAATTTCATTTCTGTGCTTCTTCCTGTATACATTTTAATTGTAGTTCAAAATTGAAAGGTGGCTTGTATGAACCTTTTTCCTCCTCCTCTTCTTTCTCTCCCCTTTCTCCCCCTCTCTCATACACAGTGCCTCTGCCTGGCTCCTACTTATGAACTGGCTCTGCAAACTGGCCATGTGGTTGAGCGGATGGGAAAATTCTGTGCGGATGTTCAAGTAATTTACGCCATTCGAGGGAATCTAAGTATGTATCAGTAAGACAGTCTTGGCTGATTTTTTTAAAATCCTTTCTTCATCACTAACAAGCATGTTATATAACGTCTCTGCCTTCTCATCTCTAAAATAGGGGAAATGATAGCACCTCTGTCATAGAGTTGTTATTAGAATTAAATTAGATGATATAGATAAAATATTGTGTACAATGTCTAGCACATAATAAGGACACAGTAAGCATTAGCTATATCATTTCCACATCTTGCAAGAGAATGTCTTTGTATATTACTTTCTTTGAAACTCGGTTTTGTACAGAACAGCTTTTATTTTGGATTTGTTCATTAAAGTATACATGCTTATAGTTTAAAAAAAAAAATTTAAAAGACCAAGGATTAGAAGGTAAAAGGGAAAGCTGTTCTTCCTTGCACTCCAAAGACCTATTCCCAAAGATAATTATGGTATTGTTAACAGGGAGACCTTTGTTTTTGCTTTTTATTCTTTTGAGCTCATACAAATACATACAAGTGCACACACATGTATTTGTTTTCATCAAGTGTTTAAAAAAATGGAGCACATCTTTCATATTCATGCCTTTGGCTAGCTGCATAATATTCTGTAATTTATTTAATGTAACCTATTGATGGATATTCTGGTTGTTTTCTTTTGGGGGAAAGTTTGTAGTTTTTCACAGCTGTACCAAGTATTTCTGTAGGACAATGGAATTGCTGTAGTGTGGCTTTTTAAATGACCATGGGAAAGAATCAAATATGCAGGACTATTATTACCATAAATGTAGAAACCTGGGAATTTACCCTAAAACTTTGTGAAATCAAAAACCACAGTGACTCTCTGAATTTACACTTAGAAAATCATTACAAACTTTACTTTTGCTTACGAGTCCTATGTTCCATTGCCCTGAGTCAAGGCCTGTTGGAGTGAGGCTATTTGCGTCTGAAAGAGTGCTTTAACTGCTCTTCTCCTTAGTTTCCAGAGGCAGTGATATCACCAAACAGATTATAATTGGCACTCCTGGGACTGTCCTAGATTGGTGTTTCAAGAGAAAATTAATTGATTTGACTAAGATTCGTGTGTTTGTCCTGGATGAAGCGGATGTGATGATTGATACCCAAGGATTCTCAGATCAGAGCATTCGTATTCAGAGGTATTCTTCAAATTTATCCTTTCTTCCTGGGTCTTTTGTCCAGATGAGTTTTGTTTGTCTGCTGCTCCCAATTACCTTTATTGCTAATTCCTCACCACCTTCACCTCTAAAATGAATTTGAGTTTTCATTATTTTCATCAGCTCACGGGGCCTTCAGACTGCAATAATTTTCCAACTTCTTCAACTTGTAACCTTGCCTGAGTGCTTTACTTTTGCCACACAGGCTGACAGATGGAATCTATATAGTGAGTCTACACCGAATTTGCCAATAATGGTTTATATTTTGAGCAAAATTCTAAAGAGGATCTATTAAAATCTGATAAGCATACTGTGATGTTAACCAATGGAAAATTGGGATAGAGTAGAGAACACAGTAACGTTGGACCAGGAGACTAGTGGTCTAGTCCTGAGTTTGCCTCTAATTTATAAATAAATCATATCATTTTCCTAGACCTCTCTATCGGGAGCACCTGAGGGGCTTAAAATTACAGATTACCAGGCCGAACCTCAGATTTATAGAATCAGAATTTCTAGGAGTGGGGTTTAGGAATCTATATCACTTATTTTTAAATTATACACTCAGTGTTAATTCATAATAGTATTAAAAGACTTCTGCTGAAAAACAGTGATCCCCTGCCACATCCCCAAGAAAATACCTCTCTTTTCCGATATTAACCTTCGTACTTTAAATAATATGCTCATAGTACTGTTTCCTGGTCTGTAGTTATTGTCTACTGACTTTCCATCGTAGGAGGTGGAAATTGAGTTCTTGTAAAGTACCACACATTCTTTCTTGTTGTCTCCTCTGTCACCTCTCTGTGATTACATCATAAGAATTTGGTTATATTAACAGTCAATATTGATATCATTATGACAGTGTAAAATATTTCTCACTGCTGAGCCAAGAAGTATATTATTATTATGTTTTTCTTATATAATCTTCCCCCCCCCAAATTAAAATTGCCTCTTCTTCTCCACTTAGTTAATATCACTGTAGGGATCTTTAATTTTTCCCTAGCTAGTACATAGTAGTGTCATATGTAAGTGATATCTCCAAACGGTCAACTACATTTTTAAAAGCCACAAATTCTGTTTTTTCCTGGAGGTCTCCCAAGCTCCACCTCAGCTTCGGTTGGACTGTCCCTCTCTGGACCTCCTGTGAGCTGCATTATGGGTCCTTTTGCTTGCTTACTTCCTGGGTCCTTTTCCTTGTATTACTTTGTCAGTATGCTGGAGTATATTTTCTAATGTCTTCTTGAAAAAAAATGTATAGGAAGTTCATTTTTCAGCCATTACGTGTCTTAACATGTTTTTATTGTACCTGTAAATTTGATCTTTTAATTGATAGTTTGCCTGAATAGGAATCCAGTGCTTAAAATCATTCTCCCTCTAAATTCAGAGACAATGTAGGAACAGAAAAGTTTTTAAAATAACTTTAATATTTAATTAATATCCTCAGCTTCCAGTGTTGTTGCTGAAAAGTTTAATGTCATCCTGATCTTCAGGCTTTTGTATATGACCTGTTCTTTCTCTCTCCAGAAGCTTTTGGGGTCTTCTTTCTCCACAGTATTCTGAAACTTCTCAGTAAACTGCTTTGGTTCAGGTTGTGCTAGACATACATGCACCCTTCCATTCTCAAAACTTGTGCCTGCCAATTCTGGGACAATTCTTATGTCATCTCTTTCCCGAGAGTGACCAACTTTTTAGAGAGCCAAATCCAGGGTATAAATATATTTTTATATATGGATATATTTTATAAGATAAAATATATAATATAAAGTAGGGGAAATAATTAAACACATATGTTATTACTTTAGCACAAAAAAAATGTTTATTTGAAATTATATATTCTATATTTTTCTGTTACATAAATGCTATTTAAATAAAATAATAATAGAACTAGTTAACAGTCACAATTAGTAGTAATTAATAGTAAAACTAATTAAATAAGTATGAGAAACTATAACAATATTTTATAATGTTTCTGTCTCTGATATAGCAATTTAACTCTTTTTTTTTTTTTTTTTTTTGTCTTTTTCGTGACCAGTACTCAGCCAGTGAGTGCACCGGCCAGTCCTATATAGGATCCAAACCCGCGGTGGGAGCGTTGCCGCGCTCCCAGTGCCGCACTCTCCCGAGTGCGCCACGGGCTTGGCCCAACTCTTTTTAACTCTTCATTGGATGTTTTTATTTTGTAGGCAATACTATTGTGTATTCCAAGACTTTTTGCAAGGAAAACATAAATACTATAGAAATAATTAAACAGGTATTACCTATATTTAGTGGAAAAAAAAACATTTCTTTCTGTTTCATGGTAGAATAGGATGTTTTTACTCATTCTTTTTCATTATGCAGTAATATTTTTCTGAACTTCCTGTAGCCTTCTTTTATGAGGTGATAAAACTGGATATGGTGAAATGTAAAATTTATTTTGACTTGCAGTTCTGCTCTTACCAAGCCCACACAGGTTGGTATCAGTCCAGTGTAATGACATCAACCTAAATATCCTCTGAGCAAAAGTGTGTAAGCATGTAATATTTAACATTTTACTTATTGGCAACAGTAGGTTTTTATTTTGGGGGCTTTTTTGCTGTTTAAACCTCTGGTTGATATTTATTTTTTCAGATTCATTGAGATATAATTGACTAATAAAAATCAGATATATTCAAGGTGTATAACTTGATGTTTTGATATATATACATATTGCACAGTGATTGCCACAAGTAGGTAATTAACATGAGCATCACCTCACATAGTTACCTTTACGTGTGTGTATGGTGAGACTATTTTAAGATCTTTTTGACTTGTAAGAGTTAGTTTCTATCACTCTAGAAATGTTCATCCACTGTATCTACAGGCTTGTTTTGGTAGACCAGCTGTTTGTCATTCAGTTCTCTTGCATCTATAAATTGATTGTATCAGCTATTTATGTCTAAAATGTTCATCATTTTTAAACACTCTGAAGTTCGTTAGACATCGTCATAAGTTCAACCTCTCTTTCTCAAGGAAAGTGGTTGTAAAACACAGAAGTGATTTATACTTGTAAAATTAAAGATGGATTCCAAGTAAGTTATAGTTTTAGTAAACAGATGAGAAAGTCCTGTTCAACTTGACTGCCCTTTTCTGGTGGCTTTTTTTAAGTTCTGCAGCAGTTTTATTTTTAAAAATGAGTCACTTTTTGGCTGCACAAGTTTTTGTCACACCCTACACATAACACAAGACAACTCAGGTGCAGTCAATCCACTCTTCCCTTTTCTCCAGACTCCTTCTGGCCTCTTCACAAGTCATCAAACAGTTTTGGAGAAACAGCATGTCCTTTCTGTTTTATTTGTAGTCCTTTTCTCTATTCTCATCTTCAGTGTATTTCCAAATTGTAGAAGGACATTCTTTTTTTGTCCCATACTTCGAAAATATGATTTTATGGCACAACAACATTTTGAATCTTTTCAATGGCCAGTGACAAAGATAGTTATAGGCACAAGTCTAAGGAAGCTACTTCTGTTTCTGTATAGATAAAAATCGTATTAAGGGGCCAAGCCCATGGCGCACTCGGGAGAGTGCGGCGCTGGAAGAGCAGCGACGCTCTCGCCATGGGTTCGGATCCTATGTAGGAATGGCCGGTGCACTCACTGGCTGAGTGCCGGTCCCGAAAAAGACAAAAAAAAAAAAAAAAATCGTATTAAGTGCTTCTTCAGGTTTTAAGGAAACTGAAGCATGACCAAAAACTTTCTTAATGAAAGGCTCAATATCACAAGTAATCAGATCATACCTCTTTTTAGAAGTGTTGTTTACAAAGTAAGTAGGACATTTAGCTGGTAAGATCTTTTGATTTTCTTTAATAAGAAGTGGACTTAATGGAAATTGCCAAAATTTACATTTGCACTGTCTATTACATATGCAGATGGTTGAGTAATAGCTAGTTTGTATTTAGATAAGATACGAAGAATTTTTTTTTTTATTTTCTGTGTTCTATTAAAACTTCATAGACGTCAAGAAGATGTTTTGAAGCTCTGTTTTCCAAATCAAACTATCTAAAAACTAGGGGCAATTTTTTGTTGTTACTGTGATGTGAAATATCACTTAATATCGAAAGCATGGTCATTGGTAAGATCTGATAGAATCAGCTCTACGCTGAGAGGTGAGACATCTATTATCAAAATTTCCCTCTTGACTGACACATATGGGTTTTTATGCTTGCATATGGGAAACGGGCCAGGAGCTACAGGATAGCTAGCTGTGGAATTGGTGGGGAATCCAGTTGAAGCGATAGAACGGGTTTTCTGCCCTCTTAAATAAGGTGATCCTTAAATATGAGTTTCCTACTAATGCAATAGGGAGTATTAAGTTTGCTTCCTTCTGGAGATACAAGGTAGAATCATGGTTTTGGTTGGAAGGGTATTGGAGGATGGAGATAATTAAGAAATAGATTAAAACTGGTCTTTGGTTTAATCTCTTGGGCTGGCTATTTGGCTAAAGAAAATGCTCTTCAGTCTAATATTGGTAGGAGGAGAGGATGGAGGATAGAATTAACTATACACTTTTTAACAAGTACACAGACCCTTAGGGCTATTGTAACTGAGTCATCCCTATGTGCCTGGAAGCCACCTGAATACCAAGAAGTCAGTGGTTCATACCATTGCTGTGTCTCCTTGGAATTGTTCTGAGGAATCCTAACAGTGTGCTGTACATAGAAGGAACTCAGTGAAATTCGTTGAATCAATTGGAATTAAATAGTATTAGTCTCAAGATAAGTGCTTTCCCCTCCAAACTACCCGCCACAGCTGCTGAATTATTTTAATTCCATGCTTTTGCTCAAAATCCTCTGACGTAGTATAGGGAAATGGCTTAAAACCTGCAGTCAGACTTGGAGTTGAGTCCTAAAGTTATCTAAATGTCATTGATCCCACTTTCCTTATCAATGAAATAGGAATAATTTTAAAAGTTTCCCTGTGCTCAGTTTCTGAGAGAGGTCAGGGGAGCACTACAAGAATGCATTTTCACTTGTGTGGTGTGGCCAGACTCAGCAGCCGCTGTTTGCAGCTGAGCACTGGTGTCTTTTGAGGAGCTCCATAACTTTTAATTTACACGTACCACTTTTCTCATCTAAGCTTGTGAGAGTCAGTCTCTGTATATGCTTTTCACATACTGTTCTCCACCATGCCCTGTCCCAAATTCTTTCCTCCACATGGTGCATTATTTATCTTTAGCCCACTCCTATGTGTCCTACCTGTCACTGGAATAACACTGTCATCTAGCTCACTTCTTCTGTCTGTCTGAATCATACTGGAGGTGTTCTCCGATAGTTCCCTTTCCATAGCTTTCTTTTCTTGCGCTATGAATGCAATACCTACTCTTGTCTCTCTGAGGATGTTAATTATACATTATTCTCCAGCAACCCAGAAGTCTCCTATAGACCCTTTTCTGTCAGTAGCACAGGAGTAACCTCTATCCTGGCTGCCAACTCCATGTATGCATTTCGCCAATTTTTGATCTTTATGTAAATTGGCCCTGTATTCATTAAGGGTTCGGTGTACATCTCAGTTACTGCACTTTTCCTTTTCACTCCCCCTTATTTACATCTAGGTTCTTTCCATTCCCAGCGAAGTTAGTTGTGGCTGTCTTCCCCTCCCGAGACAAATAACGCCGTCTAGTCACTAGCCTATATCCTCCATGCCTGTTTGCCTTTGTGTGAGATTGTAACCATGAGAAGCATCTAGCCTCCCCCTCTTAGCTCGGTGAGTTTGCCTCTCCTGAGGTGGAAATTGGCGTGAGATACCTCAACCCCTCTAGAATATACGAGAGTACTTCAAAAAGTTCGTGGAAAATGGAGTTAAAAGATAATGTAAATCTTTCATAAACTTTTTGAAGACTCCTGGTATACCTAGACTTTGCTCTGAGCCCCACATTCCATTTATGTATTTTTCCAAATCCTTGGTGGCACAGAGGGGCAGGACACTTGGCTGTTTGCATGGAGGCGCGGCTCGTTACTGGAGGCAATGCTCACATGGCACAGGCATGCGTGGGGCAGCCAGTGGCGGAGGGCACAAAGTCTTGGAGGACAGCGGTGGGACGGCAGCTGAGTGACAGCCTTCCTCTCTTCTCTCTCACAGAGCTTTACCCTCTGAATGCCAGATGCTCCTCTTTTCAGCAACCTTTGAGGACTCTGTGTGGCGCTTTGCTAGGCAAATCGTTCCTGACCCTAATGTTATCAAGTTACGCAAAGAGGAGCTGACCCTGAGCAACATCCAACAGTATTACATGTTGTGTGAGAACAGGAAGGACAAGTACCAAGCTCTGTGCAACGTTTATGGCGGCATCACCATTGGTCAGGCCATTATCTTCTGCCAGGTAACCTAGATTTGTCTTCTTCTTGCCCAGGTTTCCCTACAGGTGGAGGTAGAGGGATGATGATATTAATAAGCTGTATAGCCAGGCAACATGTTCAGTATTTTTTGTACATTATTTAATTTAATATTCAGAACTACTGTGAATGGAAATTATCTGTGTTTTATGGGAAAACTTAGAAGGTTAAGTGATGGAATAGTATCTTCAATATGATGTTGAACAGAGGGCCGCCTTACTTTAGAGGGACTGCTTCCAGCACTTCCTCATTTAGATTAATGATTATTGTAGTATTTACTGATACCCTTTATCAGGTTAAAGATGTTACTCATTATTAATGTCACCCTATTTTTATTTTCTTATATTTCTTTTATTTTCTTGGTTTTTGTTGTCTGGCATTTTTCATATTCCTGTATTGTTTTGGTGTCTCACCACCCTGTGAGCACTCCAAGCTTCATGCAGGCAGGCACCATCTGTCTTCTGTGCCACTGCACTAGCTGGCCCCTGCCTGCGTATGGACAGCACTGAGAACATATCTGTAGAATAGAAGAAAGCTCAGCTCTGACACTGGCTAGCCATGTAACCTTGGGCAAGTTACTTAGCATTTTTAAGCTTTGGGGGTTCTTTTGTCCATTTTTAAATTTTTTAAATGAAAGGAGACAGCTATTTTGTTAAATGGTTGTGAAAGCACATGACCGTAATGCATGTAAAGATTTAGCCCCTGCCTGGCACATATGAAGCACTCTTGTGTCTGTTGAGTGTCTGTTGTTATCATTTTTACATTACATCATTTTGTCTTTATAGCACCAGGTAAGGTAGGTGGAGTATGTTTATCTCCATTTCATGAGTGAGAAAGCCAAAGCTCTGACTGATTGAGAGGATGTGACTCTTAGAAGCACAGGCAGAGGGAGAAGTCCATGCCGCACTCTAAGGTTCCTCAAGGACTGAGGCAGAGGTGAAGCAAAACTCCTCTGCAGCCCTCTCCCTCCTGCCCTGCATAACCTGCAAGAGCAGCCAGTCTGCTTTAACTTGGGGTACTGTGGTGGGGCTTGCTTTCTCACATAGACTCGTCGAAACGCCAAGTGGCTGACCCTGGAGATGATGCAGGATGGCCACCAGGTGTCTTTGTTAAGCGGGGAGCTGACCGTGGAGCAGCGAGCTTCCATCATTCAGAGGTTTCGTGATGGGAAAGAGAAGGTTCTTATAACAACCAATGTTTGTGCTCGAGGTGTGTGTGTTTAAAGTCAGGTGTTGAAGTATAATTTAAATATGATGCAATTCATGCTCATTTAGTGTACAGTTTGGTGCATTTTGACAAACTTACACAGTCATGTAACCATTGCCATAATCAAAACGCAGAACATTTCCATCTCTCCAGAATTTCTCCTGTTCCTTTGCATTCAGTCTCTTCCTCCCATCACACGGCCCCTAGCAACTACTGATCAGATTTCTGTCTCTACATTTTTGTCTCTCCCAGAATGCCGCATAAGTTACATTAGACAGCATGTAGCCTTTGTGTCTGACTTCTCCCTCCTAACATAATGCTTCTGGGTTTCAGCAGCATTGTTACATGTATCCACAGTTTGTTCCTTTTTATTGCTAGTAGTATTCCATTGATGGTTCTTCTGTTCACCAGTTAATAGACATTTAGATAGTTTCCAGTTTGGGTTTATTTTGAATAAAGCTTTAATAAAAATCCATGTGTAGGTCTTTGTGTAGACATGTGTTTTCAGTTCTGTTGGGTAAATACTTAGCAGTGGGATTGCTGGGTTTTGCATTTTCACCAGTAATGTGGGAGAGTTCTGGTTGTGCTACATCCTTGCCAGGAATTGGTATTGTCACTCTTTCTAATGTTAACCATTCTGGTAGGTATGTAGTGGTCTTAGTTTGCATCTCCCTAATAACTAACGATGTTCAGCATCTCTGAGGTGTTTTTAATTTTAAGACTATTGACTACTCAGGGGAAAGTTTGTATTTTCAAGAAAAGGACCTTGCTACTTTCTTCTTTCCCCCTGTTTCCTTGCTAGACTCCACCGAGTTTCCCACTTCATTCTTAATTCAGGAGATAGAACTGGGAGCCTGCTGTGTTAGTAGTGAGTGCTGAGCTCTGCACATTGGAAGGGCAGCCTGAAGAGAATGAAGCCCCTGCCCCTCCACTGCCTAGACTCTTGCCTTTCTACACTGGCGCTGTCCAATAGAACTTTCTGCAGCAATGGAAGTGTTATATTCTGTGCTATCCAGGTGGTAACCACTAGCCGTATATGGCTCTCAAGCACTGGAAATGTGGCTAGTGTGACTGAGAAACTGAATTTTTAATTTTAATTTCAATTTAGCAAGATGAGGCTAATAGTTACCATATTGGACAGCACAGTTCTAGACCCCAGAGCAAAGAGGGCATTGAAAATTGTAGAGTTGAAGCATAGTGCAAGGAGGACAAGGATCGTGACCCAGATGGCTCATTAGTGTGAGGTGCGGAGGCCAAAGGCACTGGGGGGGTCACAGAAGTCTTCCTGGGCAACATTAGATTTGAGGGGTTTTGAAGGAAGGGTAGCAATTCAGTTGGATGAGAAGTTACAGTTTGTTTGGGAAATGGCCAGACCTTGTGACTGTGAGTCAGGAGAAGAGATGAGCTGTTAGATGGTTCGAGTTCCTGAATTGCTTGCACGTCATTCTACGCAATTTGGGCAGTGGTTCTGAGCACAGTGCCCTGGGCATTGCTGTGGTGACCATCATAAGGGAGATTAGAGGAGTGGGAGAAGAGATAGAGAGGAAACCAGTCTGGAGGTTGTTGTAACAATTGAGGCAAGGGATATTGTTCTAGACCTGGCTGGAATAACAGCCATGGAATGAAACAGAGCTAGGACCCATGACAGGTGAGGGGACATGAGGCTAAGGGGCCTGCTGAGGACTTAGCACAGCAGGGGCAGAGAGGAGAGCGTGCTCTGTGGGCTTGGTGAGGTCCCTCTCCACCGTGCACATGCATACACTTTGTATGTGTTTAGACTTCTGTAGAGTTAGCCTCTATTAACACTATTATCCAGCACCCTAGGCACCACAGCATGCAAATGAACTGCCTGACCAAAGTACCTATTCCAGTCATGTAAAGCCAGGTTTGATTTATAAATTGTCTCTACTAATGATAATTCCCTTGGCAAATGTGGTTCTTGAATGGCTATGTCCTTAGGAAAACGTTGCAGGAGCCCATGGTGTTTTTCCTCTTCTAGGGATTGATGTGAAGCAGGTCACCATTGTTGTGAACTTTGATCTCCCTGTAAAACAAACGCAGGAGCCAGACTATGAGACCTACCTCCACCGCATAGGACGGACAGGACGCTTCGGGAAAAAAGGCCTTGCCTTCAACATGATTGAAGTGGATAAGCTACCCCTGCTTAAGAAAATCCAGGACCACTTTAGTAAGTAGCACCACTGCTTCATCACAGTGTGAACCACAGACTTGCTAACAGGTCTGACAGAGACAATGCGTGCCAGGGAGCTCGAGTCCAGGGGCTCCTGAGAGTGTAGAGGCAGAAACCATGGGGTGGAAGGCTCCTAATTCACAGGACCAGAGTCCTAATATGACACAGTTGATTAAATAATTCGTATGTGATAGTTAAAGAAAAATTTAAAAATCAAGTAGACCTAACATGAGCTCATATATGTTACAGCTCATTCCGGAATCTGGAGCACATTTTCACATCCTGTAAAGAAAGTGCCCTAGCAAAGTAATAAAATCCTTTAAGATTATGTTCCATTCCCAACTTCCTCTTCTATTTACACTATTCCCCTCCCCTTGCCCCACCCTTCCTAATAGGTTGATCCTAAATTCTGAGGTTTTTGGTCCTTTTTCCAGCCCCGTGTCTAAGGAAGGTGGACCCTGATAGTCTGCTGGGCTCTGGTGTGACAGATTGTACTCTGATGGAAAAGTGAAGGGTCACATGAACTGGGATGCCCACTCCTCAAATTAGCCCATGCCCCAAAGCCCAGGGATGTGGCTGGGGAGCCAGGGAAGAGGAATACGTTCACCTGCTGGGATGGTGGTACTTCCCCTTCTTGGGGGCAGTGGGCACTCCTGTGTTAGACTGACTGGGGAGGGGTGGGGAGAAAGAACCATGAAGGCCACTGTTGCTGTGGTGAGTGCCAAAGGACCTGGTTTGGAAGTGACCACAGTGGAGGAGCTCAGTCCTTCCCAGGCTCTCCTCAGTTGCAATTAGGCCTTTTTCTGCTCCGAGGTATCTAGATAGGCATGGCCTATAGTCTGATGCTTTTGATGCTGGTTTCATTAGTGTAGGTGAGTGCTTTTGGTACATCCCTTCCTTATGTTCCTATCTCAAGGCTTTCTATACAAGGTGTCACTGTTTTCAGAAATTCAAAGTCAAATGGAATGAGGCTCCACTTAGGCCCTGGGCTAAGACTGGTTCTGTTCTGTTCTGTTCCTTCAGACAGCAATATTAAGCAACTCGACCCCAAAGACTTGGATGAAATTGAAAAGATTGAATATTGAAGAAAGAATTTTATTGTTTTTAAAATATCCTAGTTTATGTGAGAACGTTCCAGTGGAGTTTGAAGGTAATTTTTCAACATGAAACTGTCACAGATGACAAAATAAGTGTTGTGGTATCCTTATTTTTAAGATTTAAGGTCTTTTTGAAACCAAATTGATGTGAAGGACACGATCTTTTTGAATAAAAAATCAAGATTATTTCTTATTCTAATCTTTTTACAAGTGAAGATCTCTGTATGGGCTATTGGGATGTTTTTGGATTATTTCTATAATCTGAGATGTTACAGAGCCACAAGATGGCAGTAGAACTTCACTGGCGTTGCAACTTGAGGCACAGAACAAGTAAGAAAGCCGCGCCTGTTCAGGCCTCTTTTAGGCCGCCCTCGCCAGCCACTATCTTTCTTCCCACACCCTCCTCCCCCTCCCCTGTGAGTGCACACACTCGTCCTTAATGGAGTAAAATTTTTAAAAAGTAAAACCATTTGGAAGAGTGAGTATTTTGCTTTCTTAACGTTTCAAGTGACATACAGAATTTCAGAACATTTTTCTGTTTTGCTTCTTACTGTCTTCAAATTGGAGATTTACTTCGTCATCAGTTATTTCATGAAAATGTGCTTTATTATAGGCATTTCTTAAACTCAAGCAGTGGGGGTAAAAAATCCACTTACCCTATTAAAGAAGTAACATTTCAAGGAGCCAAAAGGTTTTGCTTTTAAAAACTTAAAGGTATATGTGAGGATCCTGGATGTTTTCTTGCAAGTCCCAATGAGATGCTTTTTGTTGATTCTCATGTTTGCTGCTCAAAAGTGAAGCAGTGAGCTTGAGGAAACAGGGTAAATGGATACTCTCCCAGGAAGCTGGATCAGCCAGATCCCAGGCACCAGCTCTGTCACAGCACCAGACAACCAGTGGCTTCCATGGATGCTCCCGTCAACCTGTGTGGACAGTAGTTTCTGGCATATATATTTTGATAATCTACTTGCGTATCACCCTGCCAATGTTTTACCCCTGAAAGCAGGGCTCGGAAATACAGGAAGTCCATCAAGTGCCCTCATTCAACATCAGGTTATTTCTTGTACACCTTTTATGTTAAACACCAGGGAAAGGGAGATGAATAAGATATAACAGTCATTTCAGAATTCAGAATCTATGGGAGGGACCCAGAAGAAGCCAGAATCATAAGACTGTGCTAGATGAGGGGCATACAGGTCACTGGTATAGCACAGAAGGGGGACCCCTAACACCATCTGGGCCTGCTTCCTGAGGAGAAGATAATCAGGATCTCCTGCAAGGGAGCAGGCTGTGTTCAACATTCCCTTCTCAGTATGTATTTAGTACCATGTAGTAATTTTCTAACCCTGGTCCACTGAGGCAGTGTTCCAGACTACCTGGAGAACCTGGAGAAAATACAGATTTGATCCCCCATACAGACAAAACTAGACTTTCTGTAGAGTCCAAAACTACACAAGGGAGCTGAAAGCGTAGATAAAGCAATAGATAATAAAAAACACTGTCTTAGGGAGGAGACAGTGAGGCAAAGAGAGATCCTCAGACAGAATTTATAAAAAGGGAATCTCCATTTGTGAATGTTTACTCCAGTTCTTACACTCTGCCTTTCTCTCTGGACTGGAAGCTGGTGATCAGTCTTGTTGTCCATTCAATACTCAGCCCCTAACACAGTGCCCAAGCACAGAATAGGCGCCCAGTGAATATTTGTTCTTGGTGAGTAAATATTTCTCTTTCTTTTGCCATTTCCTCATTCACTAACATTTTTCCTTAGTGTTTTCCATCCTCATTATGAACCTCAGTTATGTGACACAGGATAAATAAGTAGGGCTAGGGCAATCAGGTATTTTGCTCTCACTTACTATTTGAGAACTGAGTTGGACTTCCTACAATACTCAGCTCAGTCTTGCCTTGGGCTGTCCTAAAGGAAACTTCACCGCCTCCCCTTCCAGTTCAGATCCTGATAAAAATCTCTACCAGTCACCCTCATGAGAGTCTTCGGCAGTTTTCATTTGGTAGCTGTTCCCACGGGTCTGCAAACACTGGGCATTCTTCTGCCCCTCCCTTGCCCTCTCTTCACAGCCCTTTGTCTGGCCACCTGGGAGGCAGCAGAGCCATCCTGTCTTCTGCATGCACAACAGCTGTATTAACATGAACTGTCCAGGGTGGTAAGTCAACAGTCCAAAGACTGTTTGCAGGGTGCAGCTCCTTGCTCAAAACTGTAAGCAATTTTCACATCTCCATGCATGTCCTGGCCAGAGTCATCTCTCTAGATGCCTGCCTGAAGAAGTAAATGGAGAGGTGAGGAATAACCAGATGAAATCAGTGCATCTGTGAGCTGGTTAATCAGCTGTGTATTACTTGGCACCAAATACTAAACCAAATCCATTAGGTTTATCTTGGCCAGCTTAATGCCGTTAGCGTATTGAAATTCATGATTACGTAGAGCAGGGCTGTGATTTCCAGTGGGAGTTGTGAGTGAATACCTCGCCTGGGGTACAGCTGCTGTGAAGTTAGGTGCTGAATCTAAGGCAACTATTAATAACAGGAAAGGCAAACGAGTTGGTAATTGGTAGGATGTCTGACAGCTCCTCTCCAGAGACATTATTGCTTTTGGTCATGAGAAAGTGTTGATGCTCCTCAGCAAAGCTCAGTCACCACAAAAGCCACTGGCAGTCTCTGCATATGTGATCAACAGGGGAAAATCTTAGAGGATTGCTGGGGGTGGGGGCAGGGTAGTGAGCAGCACCTTTGCAGACACCAGAGAGAGAAAGGCTGGTTTTGTCAAGCCTTGATTTGGCTCTTGGTCCTCTGAGAGGCTCAGTCTCTTTCCCTTTGATTCAAGTAGGAGCCTAGATCACCAAGAGGACCCAAGCAGAGGCAACCCAGCTGCTGGGATGGAAGCTGAGTGTGCGTTCAGACCAGGGACCTCTCCAACTGGGCCTGCAGTTTTTTGCCCTCTGAGCCTGTGGGTCTTGTTCTGTTCTCCCCCGCTGTTGTACAGAAATCCCCTGCATGCTGATCCTCACGGGAGGGCCTGCAGGAGCCCAGCAATTGGGTACATACTAGTTTTACCAAGGGAGTAACAGAAGGTCAGATCCTCTTAAATCCTAACCTCACTCCAACCCTCCACCTCTTCCAGGAAATAATTGTGTACATAGGAAACTCTCATATCATTTTAACCCACAAAGTATGAATTGTCACAGTCTTGCTATATGCTGTGGGGAATACCAATGATCTATTCTGGAGAGAATCCAAAAGGCAGTTGCCCCAATATTTTCTATCCTTTTTTTAATCGATGGCAGAGAGAAGAGGTAGACGCTTCCCCTTCTCGCTTCCCCAGGCTGCTATTCTCATCTTCTGGATTCTGCCTTCTCACTTGCATCCTCCTGTGCTCAGCTGGGTCCCACAGGAGAGATGGGTCAGCCATGCTCTGGCCTCATCACCACACCTTCCCACCCCTCACTGTGCTACTGGTGTCTGCTCAGAGATGCTGTTGGAGCCGTTGTCTCAAGACACTTCTCTCTTCCTCAGATTTTTATTGCTTTGCAAACTATCATTTTAAAATGTGGGGGGGATTGAAGAACCATTGTCCATTTTTAAGGTCCATTTTCCAACCCCCTTCAAACATTAAACTTTTAGACTCATCTAGTGAAATACAGGAAACACACCTGAAGTGAGCTGATTCTTGGTTAAGAGAAGTGAACAGTGTGTCCTGCAAATCCCCAGAGGGTCCCACTGGCCCATGTCTGGAACTGCCTCGGTCTTCTTCACCAGATTATCAGGCTTGCACTTCATCTGCTGAGGTTAGAGACAACCAGACGCTCTTATGTAATAAGAAAGATGAGCTGTGAAGAACCGAAGGAATTTTTTAAATGAGAAAATATAGGCTTCTGTAGCACTTTTCTTTGGGAACTCATCTTTGCCCATAATTGTTTTTCTAATCAGTATAATACAGAAACCATGGGTTTCTAACTATGGAACTGTAGGTTTCTATTTTCTAGTTTCTGGAATATATTTTTTATGAGTGGGGATGGTCTCCTCTTCTGAGCTAAATATTTTTCTTTTTTTTTTTTTTTTAATTTTATTTTGTCGATATACATTGTAGCTGATTATTGCTCCCCATCACCAAAACCTCCCTCCCTTCTCCCTCCCCCCCTCCCCCCCAACAATGTCCTGTTTGCTTGTTGTATCAACTTCAAATAATCGTGGTTGTTATATCTTCTCCCCCCCCCCCGGTTTGTGTGTGTGTGTGTGTGTATGTGTGTGTGTGAATTTATATATTAATTTTTAGCTCCCTCCAATAAGTGAGAACATGTGGTATTTCTCTTTCTGTGCCTGACTTGTTTCACTTAATATAATTCTCTCAAGGTCCATCCATGTTGTTGCAAATGGCAGTATTTCATTCGTTTTTATAGCTGAGTAGTATTCCATTGTGTAGATGTACCACATTTTCCGTATCCACTCATCTGATGATGGACATTTGGGCTGGTTCCAACTCTTGGCTATTGTAAAGAGTGCTGCGATGAACATTGGGGAACAGGTATACCTTCGACTTGACGATTTCCATTCCTCTGGGTATATTCCCAACAGTGGGATGGCTGGGTCGTATGGTAGATCTATCTGCAATTGTTTGAGGAACCTCCATACCATTTTCCATAGAGGCTGCACCATTTTGCAGTCCCACCAACAATGTATGAGAGTTCCTTTTTCTCCGCAACCTCGCCAGCATTTATCGTTCATAGTCTTTTGGATTTTAGCCATCCTAACTGGGGTTAGATGGTATCTCAATGTGGTTTTGATTTGCATTTCCCGGATGCTGAGTGATGTTGAGCATTTTTTCATATGTCTGTTGGCCATTTGGATATCTTCCTTAGAGAAATGCCTACTTAGCTCTTTTGCCCATTTTTTAATTGGGTTGCTTGTTTTCTTCTTGTAAAGTTGTTTGAGTTCCTTATATATTCTGGATATTAATCCTTTGTCAGATGTATATTTTGCAAATATTTTCTCCCACTCTGTTGGTTGTCTTTTAACTCTTTTAATTGTTTCTTTTGCTGTGCAGAAGCTTTTTAGTTTGATATAATCCCATTTGTTCATTTTTCCTTTGGTTGCCCGTGCTTTTGGGGTCGTATTCATGAAGTCTATGTCCAGTCCTATTTCCTGAAATGTTTCTCCTATGTTTTCTTTAAGAAGTTTTATTGTCTCAGGGTGTATATTTAAATCCTTAATCCATTTTGAGTTGATTTTAGTATACGGTGAGAGGTATGGATCTAGTTTCATTCTCCTGCATATCGATATCCAGTTATCCCAGCACCACTTGCTGAAGAGGCAGTCCCTTCCCCAGTGAATAGGCTTGGTGCCTTTGTCAAAGATCAGATGGCAGTAAGTGGGTGGGTTGATTTCTGGATTCTCTATTCTATTCCATTGGTCAGTGTGTCTGTTTTTATGCCAGTACCATACTGTTTTGGTTATTATAGCTTTGTAGTATAGCTTAAAGTCAGGTAGTCTTATGCCTCCAGCTTTATTTTTTTTGCTGAGCATTGCTTTGGCTATTCGTGGTCTTTTATTGTTCCATATAAATGTCTGAATAGTTTTTTCCATTTCTGAGAAAAATGTCTTTGGAATTTTGATGGGGATTGCATTGAATTTGTATATCACTTTGGGTAGTATGGACATTTGCACTATGTTGATTCTTCCAATCCAAGAGCATGGGATATCTTTCCATCTTCTTGTATCCTCTCTAATTTCTCTCAGCAGTGGTTTGTAGTTCTCATTATAGAGATTTTTCACCTCCTTGGTTAACTCAATTCCTAAGTATTTTATTTTTTTGGTGGCTATTGTAAATGGGCAGGCTTTCTTGATTTCTCCTTCTGCATGTTCACTATTGGAGAAAAGAAATGCTACTGATTTTTGTGTGTTGATTTTGTATCCTGCTACTGTGCTGAAATCATTTATCAATTCCAACAGTTTTTTTGTAGAGGTTTTAGGCTGTTCGATATATAGGATCATGTCAACTGCAAACAGGGACAGTTTGACTTCATCTTTTCCAATCTGGATGCCCTTTATTTCCTTCTCTTCTCTGATTGCTCTGGCTAGTACTTCCAACACTATGTTGAATAGGAGTGGTGAGAGTTGGCATCCTTGTCTAGTTCCTGTTCTTAAAGGAAAAGCTTTCAGCTTTTCCCCATTCAGGATGATATTGGCAGTGGGTTTGTCATATATGGCTTTAATTATGTTGAGATACTTTCCCTCTATACCTAACTTATAGAGGGTCTTTGTCATGAATGAGTGCTGAACTTTATCAAATGCTTTTTCAGCATCTATAGAGATGATCATATGGTCCTTGTGTTTGAGTTTATTAATATGGTGTATCACATTTATTGATTTGCGTATGTTGAACCAACCTTGCATCCCTGGGATGAATCCCACTTGATCGTGATGAATAATTTTTCGTATGTGTTGCTGTATTCTGTTTGCTAGTATTTTAGTGAGGATTTTTGCATCTATATTCATCAAGGATATCGGCCTGTAGTTTTCTTTTTTGGTTATATCTTTACCTGGTTTTGGTATCAGGATGATGTTTGCTTCATAGAATGAGTTTGGGAGATTTGCGTCCGTTTCAATCTTTTGGAATAGTTTGTAAAGAATCGGTGTCAATTCCTCTTTGAATGTTTGGTAAAATTCTGCTGTGAATCCATCTGGTCCTGGGCTTTTCTTTGTTGGGAGCCTTCTGATAACAGCTTCAATCTCCTTGATTGTTATTGGTCTGTTCAAATTTTCTACGTCTTCATGGTTCAGTTTTGGGAGCTTGTGTGTGTCCAGAAATTTATCCATTTCCTCCAGATTTTCAAATTTGTTGGCGTATAGTTGTTTGTAGTAGTCTCGAATGATTCCTTGTATTTCAGATGAATCAGTTGTAATATCGCCTTTTTCATTTCTAATTTTTGTTATTTGAGTCTTCTCTCTTCTTTTTTTTTGTTAGCCATGCTAATGGTTTGTCAATTTTATTTATCTTTTCAAAAAACCAACTTTTTGATTCGTTGATCTTTTGAATTGTTTTTTGGTTTTCAATTTCATTCAGTTCTGCTCTGATCTTAATGATTTCTTTCCGTCTGCTAACTTTAGGATTGGATTGTTCTTGTTTTTCTAGTTCTTTAAGGTGAAGTGTTAGGTTGTTCACTTGCCATCTTTCCATTCTTCTGAAGTGAGCATTTAATGCAATAAATTTTCCCCTCAATACTGCTTTTGCAGTATCCCACAGGTTTTGGTATGATGTATCATTGTTTTCATTAGTTTCAATAAACTTTTTGATTTCCTGCTTGATTTCTTCTTGGACCCATATGTCATTAAGTAGAATGCTGTTTAATTTCCATGTGTTTGTATAGTTTCCAGAGTTTTGTTTGTTATTAATTTCTAGTTTTAATCCATTGTGGTCTGAGAAGATACATGGGATAATTCCAATTTTTTGAATTTATTGAGACTTGATTTGTGACCTAATATGTGATCTATCCTGGAGAATGATCCATGTGCTGATGAGAAGAATGAATATTCTGAGGTTGTTGGGTGGAATGTTCTGTAGATATCTGCCAATTCCAATTGGTCTAGAGTCTTGTTTAGATCTTGTGTTTCTCTACTGATTCTTTGCCTAGATGATCTGTCTAATATTGACAGTGGAGTGTTCAGGTCCCCTGCTATTATGGTATTAGTGTCTATTTCCTTCTTTAGGTCTAATAGAGTTTGTTTTATAAATCTGGCTGCTCCAACATTGGGTGCGTACATATTTATGATTGTTATGTCTTCTTGATGGATCAGTCCTTTTATCATTAAGTAGTGTCCCTCATTGTCTCTTTTTATGGTTTTTAGTTTAAAGTCTATTTTGTCAGATATAAGAATAGCCACTCCAGCTCGTTTTTCTTTTCTGTTTGCATGGTAAATCTTTTTCCATCCTTTCACTCTTAGTCTGTGTGAATCTTTATGGGTGAGGTGGGTCTCTTGTAGGCAGCATATAGTTGGGTCCTGCTTTTTGATCCAGTCAGCCAGTCTGTGTCTTTTAATTGGGGAATTTAAGCCTTTAACATTAAGAGTTGTTATTGAAAGGTGTTGATTTATTCCTAGCATTTTATTGGTTGTTTGGTTGTCTTAGGTGTCTTTTGTTCCTTGCTTTCTGATTTACTGTTTGGTTTCTTTGTTTGTTGGTTCCTTAGGTTGTAGATAGTGTTTTTGTTAGCTTGTTTTCTCTTCATGAATGCCATTTTTATTGTACTAGCGGGTTTAGATTTTTCTTAGGTTTTTATGGCAGTGGTAGTTATTTTTCAGGAACCAAACCCAGTACTCCCTTGAGGATTTCTTGTAAGGGTGGTCTTGTGGTAGTGAACTCCCTCAGTTTTTGTTTGTCTGAGAAATATACTATTTGCCCCTCATTTCGGAAGGATAGCCTTGCAGGGTAGAGTATTCTTGGCTGGCAATCTTTGTCTTTTAGTATTTTGAAAATATCATCCCATTCCTTTCTAGCTTTTAGGGTTTGTGATGAAAAGTCTGATGTTAACCTGATTGGGGCTCCCTTATAGGTGATTTGACGCTTCTCTCTTGCAGCTTTTAAGATTCTCTCTTTGTCTCTGAGTTTTGCCAATTTGACTATGACATGTCTTGGAGAAGGCCTTTTTGGGTTGAATACGTTTGGAGATCGTTGAGCTTCCTGGATCTGAAGATCTGTGATTTTTCCTATACTTGGGAAGTTTTCTGCCACTATTTTGTTGAATATGTTTTCAATGGAATCTCCATTTTCCTCCCCTTCTGGAATACCCATGACTCGGATATTTGAGCGCTTGAGGTTGTCTGATATCTCTCTCAGATTTTCTTCCATGTCCTTGATTCTTTTTTCTTTCTTTTTGTCTGCTTGTGTTATTTCAAACAGCCCATCTTCAAGTTCAGAGGTTCTCTCTTCAACTTCGACAAGCCTGCTGGTTAAACTCTCTGTTGTGTTTTTTATTTCGCTGAATAACTTCTTCAGTTCAGCAAGTTCTGCTACATTTTTTTTCAGGACATTGATTTCCTTGTACATTTCCTCTTTCAGGACCTGTATACTTTTCCTCATTTCATCATGATGTCTAGCTGAGTTTTCTTGTATCTCATTCAGTTTCCTTAGAATTATCACTCGAAATTCCTTGTCAGTCATTTCAAGGGCTTCTTGTTCTATAGGATCTAGAGTATGAGATTTATTAACTTTTGGTGGTGTACTTTCTTGATTTTTTGTATTTCTGGTGTCTTTTTTTTGGTGTTTATTCATTGTGGCAGGGGGTTTCACAGTCCACCGGTTTGAGACTAATGACTAACTAGGATGTTGCTGTGGTTGCCAATTTGGTATGGCTCCCGCCGTGAATGCTCAGTTGGCCTCTAGTGTCTTGTGTGTGTGGTTGCCTCGGGTCTTGGGCTTCTCCGGGGATCCACCTTTCTGGTCAGCTTGTACTCTGCTGGGCTGGTGGATCACGTACCACAGGGTGTGTGATCTCTGTTGAGCTTTCACTTCCTGTACAGGACTTCTCCCCGTTCCGTGTGCTCTGGCCCAGGCTGTTAGATAGTGCAGTGGCGACCCCACCGGGTGTGTGGTTTCTGTCGAGTCTCCGCCTCCCTGGCCGCACGTCTCCCCCCTCTGTGCGCACTGTGCTGGGCTGGGGTGTGTCTTCTGCACCCCTCGTCTATCAGCTGGGCCTTCAAGACCCTGCTCAGCACCACCTCGCCCAGGAAGTCTACCAGGTTTCTGCTAGGCACAGACGACCGGTCTCTCTGGGTGCCTTTGTAGCACTGTGTAGATCTTTCTCGGGTCTTGTTCACCTTTGTATCCCCCCGGTATAAACCGAGTCTAGTGCCCGCCTGCAGCCTGCTCTCCGGCAGGTTCAAGCGGACCTGGGAACTCTCCTACCACACTATTCCCAACCAGAAATTCGTTAGGCTTTTTTCCAAACTGGTGGTCGCAGAGATGGTATCTGCCTCCCAGTAACAGGAAGTTTACCTGGGGCCGGAGTCCAGGGTGTGGTGGAGTGACAGTCGGCCCACCCGTACTTCCTAGCCCTCCCAACACTGGTCGGGACGCCCCACACCCCCAGCCCCGCCAGAGAACCGCGGAGGGAGTGGGAGAGGAGGCCGGCCCGCAGGGTCCGGAAAGCCCCACGCCAGGCCAAGCAAATGGGCTCAGTGATGGCCGAGCAGGGCGGAGCTGCCCGCACCTGGGAAAATGGAGGCAGCACCGGGGCATTGAGTGGCCTGGTGGTGCAGGCGGGAGCCGCGTGGGCATCCACCCCCCAAACAGAGCTGTGCCAGGGATCACTCACAGTGCTGTGCCAGGTCGGGCACTCGCTCTGTCTCTGGTTTGTTGCCTTCCGTGTTCTCGGCGCTGCCGCCTCGGGCTGTTCAGTCGCGGCGCGGCTCGGGCGCTCCCAGGAATCTTCTTTAATGCCGGCCTGAAACCTCGAATCCTGAATAGGGCAGCTGGCCGCCTTCAGTGCGGCCCCAGCCTCCGGGATCCTGGCTGCATCCACAGCAGCCCTGGCGCCGTGTTCCCTGTTTCAAGACTCGCTTTTGCAGCTAAGAGAGCTAAATATTTTTCTGTGCATAGAAAGAGTGATTGACTTCATTCGAGTCCTTTAGTTTGCGATCCATGGCGTGAAATCCCAGTTGGAAGTGACTTACTAGGAGTCCCTGCTTTGTGTGACGTTCAGAGGCATGGTCATGTATAAACAGTCTTGGCGTGATTTAGAAGGCACAGATTGAACAGGCTTCTCCATGAGGTGGTGAGCTCCGCGTTCATGGGAGTATTCAAGCAGTCAGAAGGCAAACAGTAATGGATGCTGTAGTTCTGGTTCTTGAATTACCTGGCGGTTTGGAATAAAATGGCCTCTGAGACTCTGCTCATTCTAAGATACCATGTCTCCATGACCCTACACAGAATAGCTATGCACATGGAAGAATGTGAGCCATGGCTATGCCACATAAACGTTTAACAAAGATAGTTACATGCATATTCACCAGATAGGATAATCTGGTCAGTTACTACTTGTACAGAAGATGATTGTTTCCCACAAATAAAAAGAAAATGGGGTGATTAACTTAATTGCAGCTGTCTTTCAGATTCACCAGCTTCTTCTCCTGTGACCATCTTTTTATACTAAACTTCATCAATCTAGGCAGAGTATGGATTATTTTTAATTTAGTATTTATATTATAAAAGCATTAAAACAGCAAACAAGAGTAGTAGTGGAAAAATTATCAAAAATCTCATATAATATATATAACAATGTATTGATATGGTCCTTTTCATTTTAATATGAATATTTATATGTTGTCATAACCTTTTATTTGAAACATTCAAGCGGTTTTTGTTTTTTTATGCTGCCACATAGTTTGGGGGATTAGTATTTTAAAATAATAATTGACCAGATTATCCTATCTGGTGAATATGCATGTAACTATCTTTGTTGAACATTTATGTGGTGTCCAGTTTTCCAGCATTGTAATTATAAATAATGCTGCAGTGAATATCTTCTTGCCCGATGTTTTAAATTATTTCTTAGGATTAGAGACGTTAAGTTTGAGTATCAGGTCACAAAATAGGAACATTTTTATGGCTTTTGATAGATAGTGTCAAATTGTTTCCAAGAGGCTGTGGCTGTACCAATATAGGTTGCCCCACTGATTTTACCTTCTCTTACCAGCAGGGGATATTTTCATTTTAAAATTGCTTGGTACCTTTTTTTTGGTTTATATTTCTTTTAGTACAAACAAGATTGAGTAGTATGTGAGTCACTGTTCGAAAAATATCCGCAGTGTCCTTTGCCCATTTATCTTAGGAGATCTTGATGTTTTCATTATTAAATTGTGTGAAATATATATGTGAATTGATTTTTCCAAACAAAATAAAGATATTAACATTTCCTTTTTACTAGAAACATATTTTCCCAGTCTACCTTTTTTAATTTACACTATAGTTTTTTTATACAAAATTATTTTTTTCTAATAAAATCAATTTTGTGATTTTTTTTTTTTTTTTTTTTTTTTGTCTACTGGTTCTAGAATGTACTACTCTGGAAAACATATTCAATTTTATTCTGTTATTCTTGGTTATTTTTATCTTTAAAAGATATTTGACTTTAATTAATCTGAAATTTATTCTGGCATGAGGTATATCAAATTGATCACATTTTCCTTTTTTAAAAAAATGTGAACTAGGTGCTGGCCAGTTAGCTCAATTGGTTAGAGCACAGCCTTCTAACACCAATGTCATGGGTTTTGGATCCCTGTACTGGCCAGCCACAAAAAAAAAAGTGAACCAATAATTCCAACACCATTTACTAAGAAATCTGTTTTCCATTTTCTTCTAATATCTTCTTTATCATAGTAAGTTTCTACACACCTGCACACATATAATAGGATTCTGGGTATCTCCTTAATTCCAGTTTATTCTTGTACCAGTAACACAGTTTTAAAGTATTATTGTTATGTAATGTGTTCACATTTAAAGACTTGTTTCCTCTCTTGGCTACTTTAGTTCTCTTTTTTTTTTTAAATGTCATTACCAGTTCATTCTTTAAGATTAATTTTAGATCCATTCTATCAATTTCAAAAAAATACTCTGGATTTTTATTTGACTGCATCCATTTAGCAGTAATAATTTATTCAGTCCATACATTACTTTGTGGAGAATTGATTTCTTTACAATATTTAGTCACATTCTAGGTCTTTCCTGTCTCAAGGAAGAGGTCAGGAGGCATGCTAGGAGCAAAGACACTTATAGTCACATGGGCCAAGAGGCTGTGACTGCGGAGGGACAGGCAGGGAGTGTGGGAATGAGGCAGTCGCTGTGGGGCGTGTCTGGGTGTGGGGGCCACAACAGCAAGCTGAGCGTTGTTTTTTTGTGCCTTCCCCCGTGCCAGCTTGTCTGCCGGAGGTACCAGTCCTGTGGGCAGAGAGTGTGGGCACATGACAAGAGTGGCGTGTCTGGAGGGCACAGGAGGCCTGGGTTTGAACCCCACCTGTACCATGAACCTGTTCTGTGGCCATGGACAAGCCACTTTACTGCCGCAGCCTCACCCCCTAGATCCCTCCAGCTCTAACACCATGGTGCCATCATGCTTCAGTCTCTGAAAGGCCTCGATGGCTTCAAGGCAGAGACCATTTCTAATGGATGTCACTCTGTCAGGCCTAGCACCCACAGATGTTCCCCAGCCATGGGAAGAGGGAGGGAAGGAGGACATTGTATAGCCCCAATTTGTAGAAGAGTTATGTCTCGGCCAGCATGGTTTACGGCACTCCGCCTCAGACTTTACTGTAAATACAAATCTCCTGGGGTTCTTGTAAACCTGTAGATCTCGGGTTTAGTAGGTCTGGGCTGGTGCTGCTGCTAGTTTCCAGACCTCTCTTTGAGTAACAAAGTTTTAGAACACAGATCTAGGTGAGAGTTCTTGCCTAAAAAGAAAAGTGGGGAGGGCGCAAAGAGGGGGGTGATTAGAATCCTGATCACAATTATGCTTTAAAGGTGCACGTGCAGACAAGAAACTGGGAAACACAAAACCATTTGGCATATTATAGGGGTAGTAAGGCTGTGGGTGTCTTTCTTTCACATGTTTGTTGCTATAAAGTGTGTGCAAAGACTAAAAACATTGAAGAAATCTCTTCGTGAAGGAAAATTTTCCAAAAGGCAGTTTGTTCTGCAGCCACACTGAGGCCATGTAGGGCATGCCACTCCTGCTCTCTTCCAGAGCTGCTCTGCACTTGGGTAAGGCTTCTCTCTGGCCAGGAGGTTTTCAAAATGTTTTCAAACAGCCTGCTTGGATTTGCTCTAGTTTAGAAGCATTTGAGGCTATGACCACAGCCTAGAGGGGAACATGTGACAAGCTGTTCCACCTCTGGTGCAAATGCAGCCTTCAGAGATACAAGAATACCCCTCATTCCCCAGCCAGGGTTAACCCACAGTAAGACCAAGTGACCAGCGACACTCTGTGCACCCACCAAGAACATTAAGGAAAATCTCTGATTTAAAAGTTTGCCTTTCTTACTGCAAGAATTTTTATGAGGCCAAAGCGTTGACACGTTTGTCATTCCCAGAATCTGCTAACACCCTCCCCGCCTCTGTTCCCTTACTTTTCCCCTCCTCATTTTTAGAGGGGAAGAAAAACTGTCTCAAATAGGCAGAAAGTTTTATCCAAGGTGTCTGGCAGTGACTCCATGTTGTGGAAAAGATTTATGTCTGCGTCTCCCGGCACTGCCTAGTGTTAGCTCACTTAAAACAACTTAATAAATGAGCTCACTTTATCCCATCAAAGAGAAACCTAGGGCTGCGTGGTACCCAGCTGGGGTCCGCGGGGACCCTGAGGCAATGTTCATGTCTCAGTCACTTATGCTGAGCTCAGCGTTTTTATGTCTGTCTGAGATCATGAAAATGAAGGGGGCAGGGAGCAGAAAGACCTGTGCAATGAGTGGTGTGTTGGAAACATGGCTTGGATTCCAGAGGGCTCAGCCAAAAGCTTGAATTTAGGAGTTTTCTCCCAAGGTCGCCTCCATCCCATTGTGTCCTCTCTGGGTTAGCAGTCCTCGGGACAGGAAGAAGACTGGTCACTTTGCATCTGAGCTCCTCAAGGGACTGGCTCCTCCAGAGAGGTGTCTCCATGCTGATGATCCCAAGAATATTTGAATTTTCCTTTCTTGTTTTTTTACTTCCTGCTGCTGCCCTAGTTAAGACTAGGCCCTGTGACAGGGTCTATTGCTCCAGAAAAAGGAACATGGATTCTGTCCTGGAGGGAGTTCCTGAGCCAGGCGTAGGTCCATCCCGCTCACATGGGTACGGGCCCAGGATTAGCCAACAAGTCTGGTCATTAACCGAAGGCAGCAATATTAGAAAAGGAACAGCCGCCCCAAAGGACCATACTGCACAGCCGGAGCAGAGGGAAGTGGGCAAGCTGTGGGCCCAGGGTCTGCGCCTGCCGGTCCCAGGAGGCAGCTGCACGGCCCGCTGCTGTCCCCCACACTAGGCCTGGTTCCCCCTTCCCAAGTCCTGGGCTTCGGCTGGAGGGGGAGAGGTGGTTTCTGTCTTAAGGGTGGGAGACTTGGGACTGGAATAGCCCCTCACATTTTCTTAGCATTTGAAGGTAAGAGAGCATGTCCCCTGGACTGTGAGCAGTCCAGGGGCAGGGATTGCACCTGCTTCCTGAGGGATGGAGGGAAGGAGGGGGAGAGGGCCATACATCCTGGGAAATGCTCATGGAAACAATGCCCTTCTATAAACAAGGAAGCCCAGGGGTGTCGTCACACAGCTGAGCTGGGCTTCAGTCGTAGGCCCATCTGAACCCCAGTCTTTACCGTTTTCTGCACCATCACTGCCCAAACCTTTTACCTCCTGCACCATCTTTGCCAATCTTCATACTACGTATATGTGTAAATATATCCTTGAGTCAACTTCTTAGTACTTAAAAATATAACTAGTTTGTGGTAGTTATATTTTTTCAACATGCATTAAAACACAAATATAAGATAAAAATTGTGCATCCGTGTGTCACATAGCCTGCCGCCCAAAGTGCACGTATCCCACCAGAGCAGCGGTTCTCACAGTGTTGTCCCCAGATCAGCTGCCTCACAATCACCTGGGAACTTCTTAGGAATGTAAACCCTCAGGCCCCACCACAGAGCCCCTGACTCAGGCACCCTGGAGTGGGACTCATTGATCTCCTTTCTCAACCCCTGATGCCCGCTGAAGTTTGGGAACCACTTTGCTAGTGTTCTACCACTTAAGAGTGTCCTGGTTGTGTCACCTGTGTGCCCTAGCCCATCCAGCCATGGTCTGCTCACCCTCCCCTGGGCCTTTGTTGGATCTGTTTCACCTCCTGGATTACTGTCACCACCTCTCCCCACAGAGTCATATGAGGCAGAGCACATGAAATCAGACTCAGCCTTCCGTGGCTTAGTTAAGACAAGTATGAATGAACATCTGCATCAAGGAAAACACCTTGAAATTTACATAAAAGGGAGCAAAAAGCCCATGCTTGCTCGTTTTTCTGTGACTCCATGGGTCAGGATTCAGAAGTGATGGCGAGGACCTAGTAAATAAGTGAACTTTCTGCAATGATGGAAATGTTCCATATCCGCGCCATGTTGGGAAACAATTCTCCATGGGTCTCTTGCATTTCTACACATTTTGCAAGCAGAAGCGCTGGCTGACTTTGTTCTGGACGCTTTCCAAGAATGTTTGTATATCCAGCAGACTTGGCAGATGGTCTTCTCCACAGCAAAGGGCAGCGTGCTTAACTGCCAATTACAAAAGATCCAAGTGCCCTTCACTCAGGGTTCCTTTCTTGTATCACAGTCCGCATGTGTGCAGGTGTCATTTGTCCCTCTTCATGTCACCCTGTGGGAATTGGAGCTCAGGAAACTGGAGCAAGAAAATGCTGATACTCTGACTACTGAAATTGCTATAAATAATAAAGTCTTTTGTCTCTGACTCAGTCTCATGTCTCCTGCCAGAATCCATGAAACTGGCAGACTAACTTGTTAGTTTGCAACTAAAGTAAAACATGAGACCCTTCACATTTCTTGACATATTGTCCAACATATGTGGCTGTTAAGCACTTGAAATGTGGCTAGCATGAATAAAAACCAAATTTTTAGTTTTTTAATTTAATTTTAAATAGCCACACGTGGCTAGGGATTGTACCATATTGGACAGCACAGCTTAGAATGTTCGAGCATGAACTGGAATAGCCATTCGTCAGGGATGCCATCGTGGGAGCTCCTACATGGAGAGATAGTTAAGACTTAGGTGATCTGGTTGTTATTTTCAGTACTTGAGTTTGGATGATTCTGTAGCTTTAGGAAGAATGAAATTGTGGAGAGGCCAAAAGAGAGGCCCTTTCCTTTTTATTACATTCAGAGAGGTTTCCTGGTAGAGCTGAAAGATAAAAGCAAAAAGAAATCAGGGCTGAGTTTAAAGACTGGAGATAGGGAGATGTTTCTGGCCTACGATATGTCTTTTGGAGGAGGCTTGGAGGCCAGAGAGAGAAGATGTGGCCAGAGAAGATGAGCAGACCAGAAGATGAGCTCAACCCTGCCCTCTTCTCCCCTCCGCTGGAGAATGTCCCCCATCTGCCCCTGGTTCGTTGAAGCTCCTTTCGGCCTCCTCAGCATGGGCCTCCTCCCCTGCCCCTCTCACCTCTTGGCTCAAAACAATCTCCTCTTTGATTGCTGGCTCAGGCCCCTGTGACAGTCAGGTCATCTGTACCTAATCAGGAGGAGCTGGGGCCTAAGGGATGATAAACAGGGCTTCTCATTTCAATAAAGTTTGCACAGAATATTGAAAACAGCTGTGGGCCTCGGCTGACCGTGCCAGAGCCTGTTAGGGCCGAGCATTTGGAAGAAGAGGTGAGATAGGGGAACACCATGGCAGGAGCCTACTCGAAAAGTGCTTTTCCACCTAAGGCCGACAAAGCTAGGAAGCTTAGTTTAGCTCCAGCTCCTACCTGGAGCCGTAGGCTTTGACAAGAGTGGAGAGCCCTCTGAAGTCACCAGACAGGTCCGGATTACCCAACAGACATTTATTGTCATTTATTTTACAAATACTACATAGATTTCTCTGTAAGTTGCTTTTCTCACCTAATAAGACATCGTGAAAATCCCTCTAATTTATTCTTAAAAAAAAAAAAAAAATCATGGTAAAATGCAGTCTTTAAAAAGACGGTAAAATTTACAATCTTAATTTTTAAGTGTACAGTCGGTAGTGTTGTGTCCACATTGTTGTGCAAACCATCTCTAGAACTTTTTCCTCTTGCAAAACTAAAATTCTAAATAAATTAAACAGCAACTCCCCCTTTCCCTTTCCTCCCCCGCTCCTGGCAACCACCATGCTACTTTCTGTTTATGATTTTGACTACTCTAGGTAGGTCATGTAAGTGGAATCATGTAGCATTTGTCTTTCAGTAATTTATTGTTTTTAATAGTTGTATAACATTACACTTTGTGGATAAATGTATATCATTCAACTAACAGATTTTGCCACTACAAAAAAAGGCTTTAAAAACATTTTTTGTACACATATCCTCACATATTGGAGTTTGCCTTTTTTTTTCCTGAAGTATAATTCCCTAAGTACATAGTTCAGTTAAAGAGATACATATTTTTAGTTTTCATATATTTTACCAAATCTCTTTCTTAAAAGTCTGTGGTAATTTGCATATCCACCATCTGTAATTAAGACTACAGTTTCTCTCGTCTCCTCCAGCTCTCGGTATGATCATTCTTTTTAAGTTTTGCTACTCGGATAAATGAAAAGTTATATCCCTTTTTTAAATTTGCATTTCCTTGACTATTAGTGAAGTTGAGCATCTTTCCATAAATTTATTGTCCATTTGGATTTTCCCTTCTATGAATCACCTATCCATATTTTTTGTCCATTTTTCTACAAAGTTATTTCTTTTTCTTATTGACATGCAGGACCTCTTTGTATATTACAAAAGTTAACTTCTTATTGGTGGTATATATTGAAATATTTTCTCCAGTCTTTAATTTGTCTTTTAACTTTATATATGCTATCTTTTATCCTTCTAAAATTTAAACATCTATGTCTATCTTTTCTTCTATAGCATCTAGATTTTCTACTTTGTTTAGAAAGATCTCCTCAAACTCAAAATTATATAAATTTTCTCCTAATATTTTTCCTTATGAAATTGCTTTAAATGTTACATTTAAACCTTTCATCTATGTGAAATTTAGGTTTAATAACTTATAAGGTAGAGAGCTTAACCTTTCTTTGTCATTCAGACATACAACCAGTTGTGCCTATACAGTTTACTAAATAAACTATGGTTTGAATTCACTGGTTTGAAATACCACCTTTATCGTACCGTATAATCCATATGTACTGGAATGTATTTCTGGACTTGGTTCTATTTCTGTCCCACGAGTCTATTTATCTTGTCCTTTACTTTTAATGTACAATTTGATCATGGTGATTTTGTAGTTTTCCTAAGGCTATGATTACCTCAATATTTCTTTGCTGCTGTTACTTTTATCATTGCTGTTATAGAAATTCCTTTTAGCTATCAGAGCCTGTGAATGTCAGTAACTCTTCAAAAGAAGCCAGAGTAAGGCCGAGAAGACGGGGGGGCTTCCCCATACCTGCCCATGTGCATTTTCAGGATTCAACCAAAGCAAAAGCCGGCAATGATATTAGGTGAGCACCTACTATGCCCTCAGCATTGCTCTTGCCATTAACAGCAAGGTCAGAAGACTGGAACTTTCAGCCCTGTAGTGCCTAGTACTTCAAGGTACTTGTTTGTGAGCTCCAGGTCTATATCCTCTATACTCTATGGACTTTGTGATGCTGGGCTTGGGCCCTGCAAGCTTCATTTTCTGCTTTGCAAACTGCACCCTGTTGGACTCAGCCACTTACAGGGAGCACACAGATGCAAACAGGAAGAGGCCCGTCCACAGGGAGGCTGCAGGCTGGTGAGAAAGGTAGGAAGTGCTCCCTGCTGTTTGCCCCCCAGCAACACTTCCTCACCCAGCAGCAGCAGCCCTTCCTGAAGCAGCAGCTGAATCCAGTTTGCCATTTTCCAAAAACTTGTAGCTTCATCATCTACCCCTCACCACTCCTCTATCCCTGCCCCAGAGACCCCAGCTCCAGCTGATGAAAGAAAGCGAGCCAAAACGCCGAGTACTGATCAAGCTTTATTAAAGAAAAAAAATCTGCCAGGCTGCCCTCAAAGTGGAGGGCAGCACCAGGCGTCGGGGTGGGAGAGCTTACATAGTCTGTAGGGCACCAGGGCTGGCTCGTGCAGTCGAGGAGGGCATTACGCTAGTGCGGAAGCTCCACCTGGCTGATGCAACCGGGGTGGAAAATTGCACCTATACGGAAGCCTAAAGGGTTTCTATTTCGCAGAAGTCCTCATAAGGAAAATGGGGTGGGGGCTGGCGGCCATTCTGTGCTTGGCCTTGCCTAAAATGGCGCTGGTTATGTTCAAAACCTATCAGCTGGCAGGTGCCCTTTCCTCAGAGATCTGGGCACAGGGGTCTTTCCGTCTCACTCAGAGACAGCAGCACCAGCTGAGTAGAGCCCCCTCCTCAGAGGTCTGGGTGGCAGGCTCTGGACCCCTCCTGAAAAACTCTTCCTTTGGCTTCCCAGCCCTAGCAGTGGAGCTGCTCCTGCAGTCATGCCCCCTCCGTGCCACCAGGGTAGCATTTGCTTGTTACCCTCCCCCTTCCTGATGAACTACGTACACCTAGTTATCAATTCTTTATGTTAAATTCCCTTTTTCATCTAACTGGTGTGGCTTCTGTCTCCTGACTGGATTCCGATGGACACAAGTAAATAAGGAATTGAAGTTTTCTGGGGGCTGAGGGCTGCTGCTCTTGGCTGCCCTGCGGAGAGCTCCCCTCCCTCCTCCATTCCCAGAATTATTTGGCTGCTGGTTGCCAAGGAAATGGCTGACAACTTCCCTGTGCCAAACCTCCCCCTCGAGCTCTACAGAGACATTCTGCAAACTCCCTGCTCCTTCCTGCTCCCTGGCCAGGGAACTTGGAGAATCTAGCCAGGTCAGGGTGAAAGGCATTGGGAGGTGGGAAGGGAAAGCCAACCAGGCCTGAAAATGGAGAGACTAGAGATTTCCCTGGGCCCTGGCTTCCCACACAGACCTCCAGTGCCTGGCCCACCCCTAAAGGCAAAGGGCTGGCCTGGCAGGCTCCGCCTGTGCTGTGTCCAAACTGACACTCATTGGATCCAGCCAAAGCTGAGCCATCCAACCAGGCCCTCAACCACAGAAACCTGTCCCTAGCTTATCATTCCAGGCCTTATCACAGAAACCTGTCCCTACCTTGACACTCCAGGCCTGGAAGAAGCCCTATTGCCAGCTGGAGCAGAGAAGAGCCTGGGAGCTATAGGGTCCAGAGCCTTTGCTGGGGAAAGAAACCTCAATCATCCTGAACATGGCACTTGTGTCAAGCAGCATTCAACACACACTGAGACCTAGCGTCATGGCCCGGGCTCTAGTCTATTTCATAATAATAGCAACAGCAACACTAGTAATAATAATGGCCATCGTAGTGTAGCAGGTGTGAATCTTACTCTAGGTGTACGAAAATGTTCACTCCTTTATTTCACTAAAATAAATACAGTTGATTCCATTACTGGGGCTCCTACTCCTTCCAAGGTCTCACTAGGATCCGGGAGGCTTATCGCTATGGTTTGAATGTGTCCCCTCCAAAATTCAGGTGCTGTCAATGTGATCGTATGGGGGGGGGGGCCTTTGAGACATGATTAGGCCATGAAAGCTCCTCCCTCGTGAACTTACGAAAGGGCTTGACAGAGGGAGTTGGTTCCTTTTTGTCTTTCTCCTTTCTGTCATCTGAGGACACAGTGCTCCTCCCCTCAGGAGGACTAAACATCAATGCGTCATCTTGGAAGCAGAGGATAGCCCTCACCAGACGTGGAAGCTGCTGGCATCTTGATCTCAGACTTCCCAGCCTCCAAAACTGTGAACTCTTCTTTATAAATTACCCATTCTCAGCTATTCTGTTAATAGCAACACAAAATGGAATAAGACAGTGATGATGTTTCAAAACCAGGGAAAGGCCTCTAACCTCTGGTGCGTCAGAGTGACCAATCTCATTGTCCAAGCCTTCAGTGGGCTTAGACAGCCAGTGTCAGCTCTCCACTTCTTGGGGGTTTTTTGTTTTGTTTTCTTTTTGGCGGCTGGCCAGCATTGGAACCAAATCCTTGACCCTGGTGTTACAAGGCCACGCTCTAGCCAGCTGAGCTAACCAGTCAGCCCTGTCCACTTCTTGGGATCATGGCCTGCCTTCCCCAGACTCATCCTCTCCTTGAGACCTAGTTAGTGACCTCTGGCCTATCCCCAAACTCAGGGAAACCACTTTCTCTCCTCTCTAACTGCCCCACAGGCACTCTCTCCTTCTCACTCCTTCCGCCCAGCATACCTCACACAACTATTCAATAATTTTAGGCTTTTATGAAACAAGAAAAATGTTATTTTTTGTGTCAGGCAGGTACTTTTTCTGCCCTATGAAATTCTCAGTGGCACAGTAGGACTACAGGGCTAAAGCAGCATTGATTTTATTTTTGAAGAAGTATTTTAAGGCAAACTAAAGACATCACGTTTCATTCTTAAATATTTTAGCATTCATTTTTTTAGAAAAATAGAAACCGTGTCTTATGTAATTACAAAACTATTATCACACATAAAATTAACAATTTTCTAATATTGTCTAATAAACAATTAGCAGCATTTCATAAAGGAAAAACTAAGGCTTGAAGAGGGTCAGCAATTAGTTTGATGTCACTCAGCTGGTGGGCAACAGAGCCAAGACCTGAGCCCTGATGTGATTCTACCCTCTTTCCACCGCCATTTCTGTACAGTGGTTTATACTTTCTCCCTCGCCCACCCATCCAGCTCTTACAACTCCCCAAGTAGCATCAGGGTATGTATTGCAGTCACATTTTTAACCAACCAGGAAACGGAGGCCTGGAGAAGCAGTGTTTTGCCCAAGGCACCCAGGTAGGGCTGGTTGCAAGGGGCTCTGGGAACGGGAGTGCAGATGGGAGGGGGGTCAGTTCCCAGGCAGAGCTGGTGCCGGAGGCCAGGCCTCCCTCCCTACTGGCTCCACTGTCACATCCTCGGCCTCCATCTTCCTCCCCTTCTTTCCTCTCCTGATCTGTGCATCTCCCTGTCCCAATCCCTCTGTCTAAGCCTTCTTCATTTCCTCCCTGGTCTCCAAGGAGCAGTTTGCAAAGTGACTAAGCAGTGACCCCTATGGTCCTCTGTCCCTCTTGCCCTCCTTCTCTCAGCTGTGAATGCAGCCAGGGACACACTGACTGCGGAGCCACTGCCCCGCTTCCTCTCCAGCCCTGGGCTCATTGCCTGCTGGGGTCCCGGAGGGTCCATGCTTGGCCTCCAACGTGGCACACATGGAAAAGCCATTTGCTTCCAGGAGCATCTGCTTCCTCTGCTCCAGCCCAGCTGTCCTTACCCTTCTATACTCTGCTTCCGCAAAACGCTGGGATTTCAGAATCAGGATTCGAAATGGTCACAACAGGCTGAGGAGCTGGGTTCAAACCCACAGCACAAGAGGTGGGGCCTGCAGGTTGGCTCTCAGAAGCAGGGATGTGAGTGCGGTGCGGGAGGAGGCCAAGGGACAAGAGTCATCTGGCCCTGAGTAGGACAAGTAACCACGGTCTGAGATAGCTGCTGCCTGGGGTGAGTGGAGGGTCCCGGGAAGGGAGGCAGAGGCAGAAAACTGGCACTTGCTTGTTCAAGACACACCACTGCCCCGTGAAAAGACATGGGACACTCATGGAGCTGCCGTCTCCTCTCAGAACAAGGAAGCAGTAGAGCAAACATGCCCTGACACGTTATGCATGCTACCCAGATGGATAAACGAAACTGTAACACAGTGGATAACTGGGAAAGACATTGAGTATTCTTGACAGACCAAGTGAACCAGCCTCAGAGTGGACAAGGAGAAACTGGAGAATGTCCAAAGGTGGGAAGCAACATGGGGCATGGGAAATCAAGTCATTGGAAAAAAAGTGGAGAAGCCGAGCCCATTTGTAAAATGTGGACAGTAATACTTTCTCATGGAGTTGTTGAAAACACCAGCACATGCATTGCATATGGCAGGTGTTCAAAAAAATGTTAATTATTATCATTATTTAGGTAGAGAAAAGAAGGTCTGGAAATGCTGTTTCAAATATTGAATGATGTTCATTTAGTAGAGGGATTTGAATAATTTTGCAAAGCTTCAGTGGAAGAACTCAACCCTGTTGCTTTGCCTCCCATGGATTTGTCACCCCTTTTCCCCTGGGTGATGGAGCCGCCAAAGATTACTCAAAGCCCATCTCTTCTGAGCAGTGAGAAGCCCCAGAAAGGGGTTAATATCCCAGGACCCTCAAGCATGAGGCATCCTTCCATTTGGGAAATTAACCATGAATTGGGGTTCTCTTCCTGCGTTTATTCTCCAGACCAAGAAGTTACAGGAAGAGACATAGGTGGGGTTTTGCTAAGTAAAGTTTAACAAGTTTTACAATAAAAGCTGGTAACATTCAGTAAAAACAAGTCAGATGACATTCTGTTAGGCAATTAAGTGATCCACTAACAAAGACTTGATTTAGCCAATATTCCTTTTCCCTCCAGTAGCTTTTTAGTAACTTTACATATTAATTAGTAACTTGTCTGTCTTTGAGCCAGCAACCTTGCTGTGTTACAATTTTTATCTTGCAACAGAGATTCAATAGCCTGGGGAAATTTCCTGTCCTTTGCAAGGTCAATATTTGAAACTGCAAGGCTTTGGAAAACCAGGCCCTGTGAGGTACAATTGCTTTACAGTATATTCCACACAACCCCAAGGATAGGTGTGTCAGGGAAGCAGATTTCAATTGGATCCAAAGAGAAAGAGGGCAAGTGCTAAGGTTTATGGAATGTATTCCACGTGCTAGGTGCTTGCGAGGCACTTATCTGTGTGTTTGTATCTTATTCACTCAATAACTTGAAGGGGTAGTTATTTTTATTCTCATTTTAAAGATGAGGGCCATGAGACCCAGAGAGGGTAGACCACCTGCCCAAGCTTGTGCAGTGCCCCGTTCAACATTCCCATGGGGGAAGCAGCAGAGCCATCTCTCCAGTAGGCTGCAGAGGGGCTTCCCATGCTGAAAGGGAGGTCTCACTGCCCATGCACAGCCCTCAGCCTGGTTCTCCACAGTTTCACTTCAAACTGCCCAAGAGTCCAGGTCCTCGAGTTTATCCCTACAACCTCCTCGTTTCTGAGTGTAGCTGAGAGACCACTCCAGGGTCGACCCAGGCTGCTCCTGAGTCTGCACAGTCCCCTCTCCTTCTCTCAAGGACCTCCCTAAGCAATGAATGTGGGTGCTGATGTGAGCCCCAGGGACCCAGATGGGCTGAGGATGGAGGCCCCACAATGAGGGGGTAGCGCATAGGGCCTGAGCGGGAGGGAAGGTGAGAAGAAGGCACCAAAACCTGGAAGTCTGCAGCCTCACCTGCCTCAGGGCCTCGCCACTGAGGATGCCCAGAGCAAAGCAGAGTTCCAGGTTACCTCGGCCTGACTGAAGCTCCTTGGGAAAGAGGGGAATGCAGAAAGTGGGGAACCCTACCATATCCAGCACAGGGCCTTGTACTTAGTAGATGCTCAAGAAACATTTGTTGAATTCATTCTTCAGGTCAAAGGGCATAAGTAAATTTAATAAGCAGGAGTTATAAATGCAGAATCTCTTTTATTCCTCTCAAGAAAACTATTATATAAATGAAGAAATCGAAGCTCAAAGAGGTTAGGTAACATGCTAAAATCATACAGTATAGAAGAGGCAAAGCTGAGTTCTCCACTATGTTCTCTTGTCTCTCAAAGCAGGGACCAGCTCACCTTTTCTCTCCTGGCCCCCAAGCTCCCATAGCAGCAGAGACAGAAGCCCTGGGCCTCCTTTCCCCTCTGCTCACATCTTGTCTTTTGCAGACATAGGCTGCAGCTCTACCCTTGGGTGCCTGCCTGGCAGAGCCAGGGCACAGAACAGAGATATGTTTCACCTCTGTGTTGGTTAATTTTATGTGTCAACTTGACTGGGTCACTAGGTGCCCAGATATTTTGTCAAACATTATTCTGGGTGTTTCATGAGGGTGATTTTGGATGAGATTACCATTTGAATTGGTAGAATCAATAAAGCATATTGCCCTCTCCAGAGTGGGTGGGCCTCATCCAATCAGTTGAGGGGCTGAATAGAACAAAAAGGCTGAGTAAGAGAGAACTCCTCCTGCCTGGCAACATGAGCTGGGAGGTCAGTTTTTTTACTGCCTTCAGACTCAAATTGAAACATCAGCTCTTCCAGGGTCTCAACTGCAGATCTTGGGACATGCCAGCCTTCTTAATCACATAAACCAATTCCTTATAATAAATCTCTTTCTATGTATACATACATCCTATTGATCCTGTGTCTCTGGAGAACAGCAACACACCCTCCCTCTCTGACTCTCCCTTCTAGGATCTCCCTTACTAGGGAGAAAGTGGGCTGAGCAGCCCCTACTGAGCCTTCTGTGATCCTGATGCCCCTAGATGAGAAAAGGCCGGAAGGGCTAATTCCACGAGCAGCATAGATGAACTTCCAGGCCAGCACAAACCCTTGCTGCAGGCCAGGGCATCCTTTAAAGCTTATCTGATTCATGCTGCCTGAGTTCTCACGTTCTCTCCAGAGACAGCAGTGCTAAATCCCCACTCTTTTCCCACAAAGGAGAATGTAGTTCTGAAGACATTCCCTGTTTGGGGAGTGGGGGGATTGAGATTAGTGGTCCATATGGACTGGTCATTAGAGTCAGGCAAACCTGCTATCCCATTGACTCTCAGGGACCACTTGCCATTCTGCCCTACAGCCAGGTTAGGAGGAATAGAGGAGCCTTGACCATCGGCTGGTAAGAGTAGGACAGGGATCTGTCCATAGAGCCACTGTTTGGAAGCAAGTGAGAGGCCAGAGTGCCACGGTGAGCATCTGCAAGCCAGGAGGAGTCTGCTGGCACCCAGCTCTGACAGCTCCCATCCCGCCTGAACCCAGTTGAGCCCGGCTGAACCTGACACCGGACATCAGATCCCCCTTCTCATTGGGGTTCAGGAATCTCATCCTCCTCCCAAGCCTGCCACCAGAGGATGGAAAAATCTGACCCCATCTCAGGCTGTCATTCAAAGACAGCTAAGACAGCAGGACATGCTGAGAGAGAGAGAGAGAGAGAGAAAGTGAGTGCAGGGACTCAGAGAGCCCTGGATAGCAGGAAAGCTGGGCTCCACCCCAGCTGTAGGGGCCAAACTTTACAGGTTCAATCTAGCTGGGAGCATGCATGGAGACCCTATGGCAGGCTGGGCACTGCACACCTGAGTGTGTGTGTGAGAGAGAGAGAATTATAGCAAGCATTCATGTGTGCAAAATTATATCAAACAATTCTAGCAAACATTTATAAAGTGCATAAAATATAAATGTACAACTTGATGAACCGTAACCCCTACCCAAGTCAAGAAATAGAACATGACCAGCACCCAGAAAGCCCCCTATATGCTAATATAAACTTTTTCATTTAATATTCACAATACTCTTTACAACAAAGAAGGTGTTATTATCCCATTTATCTGAGAAGAATCTAGAGCTCAGAGAGGCTCAGAGACTTTCTAAAGCATCACAGGTGGTCAGTCAAACCCGGCTTTTTGTTTGACTCCACAACCGCATCCACCACCCCCCAGCTTCTCCCCACAAAACATGAGGGGACAAAGGACACTTAGAAGTGGGTTTAAACCATATGGTCCCTGTGGTCAGGAGTCTTGTGTTGGACAGGTCTTTAGACTTGATGAGGCTGGGGGCCTTGTTCAATTCCATATTCAATGACACTGATTTTACAGTATCATTCAAATGAAAAGGCAGGGAGCTTGTGGTCCTCTCCCCAGGGCTGCCCCAGCCAGGTCTTGCCCCTCTGCAAAGCTGCATTATGGATAGAGTGAATCATCTGGTCAATAATTCATGACGAATCGGGGCAGCGAGGGTAAGAGGAGAGCAGGGCAGAGGTATCAGAAGGGCTGAGGTCGGCAACTTGAGCCACACCCCCGTCCACCCAGGGCTGGGCTTTGCTCTGGGGAGAGGGGGCCCAAGAGTCAAGCAGAGCCTCAGGAGGGCAGCCACCAGGGAGATGGGGCCATGGTGGGTCAGAGGGCCTGGCACAGACCGTTTGGCTTCCTGCTGCTGATTCAGCTCTGCCTTCTGAATCTGAGGGCCTCAGGTGAGTGATCCTCAGACCCCCTAGGAGGTCCACTCCCCACTCACATCCCATTATTTCTTCCCCTTTCTCCCTTGGGATCCTCAGTAAAGTGCATTCATGTCATCCATCTGCTGGACATTCAACTAGCATGCACTGAGTGACCAATGTGTGCAGGGGGCGATGGCACTCTGCTTTGCCTTAGGAAGCCAGAGTTATCCTGAGGGCCTTGTCAGGTTGTCACACTTAGGAGTGACAAGGTTAGATCTGGGTTTCAGTAAGTGCCCTGGGTTTGAGGGGCTGAGAGCAGTTGGGAGGCCATTGCAAAAGTCCAGGTGAGAGATGCTGGCAGCTTGGGTCAAAGCAATGTCCATGGGGTGGAATCAGCTTCTGGGTGAAGCATTTTTCTCCTTGAGAAATGCAATGTCAGAATTTTGCCTCTGATCCCTTCCCACCAATTCCACACCTGTCTTCTCTTCTTTGTCTGGAGAAGCTGGTAGCAGTGGGAAGAGTCTGAAACTGGGAGTTAGGTTCCGATCTCAGCTGCACCAACTACTGTGTGGTTTTGGGTGAAGTGACTTAGTTTCTCAGATGTTATTAACTATCTGCAGGGTTGTCAGAATGAAGTTCAATAGACCGCTTGTGAAGAGTCTAGCACAGGGCCCAGTACGAAAGAGGTACTTATAAATTGAAGGTAGTGTGAATTACTCCTGTGGCTTGGAGGTCCTCCCAGGCACTTATTTCCATGGAAATCTGCTGAGGCTCTCAGCACTTTGTAGTTTTTTTCTTGGTGGCTGGCCAGTGTGGGGGATCCAAACCCATGACCTTGGTGTTATAAGGCTGTGCTCTAACCAACAAAGCTAACTGGCCAGCCCACAGCACTTTATAATATGCAGGCACACTCTGGCCACATAGTAGGGGACAGGGGCCAAGGCTCGGGTTGAGGGCTAGGTCCTGAGCAGGGAAGAACACCTGTTGAGTGACCCCCATGCAGACTATTTAGTGTCTGGCACCTGATAGACTGACAGTTCTGTAAGAGCAGGGATGGCACCTGGCACTCCATAACTAGTTGACAAATGAATGAATGCTGGATGGGTGAACACAGGCTGGTATCCTCTTCTCCTTGCTGCGATGGGACTGGAATGAGGTTGGATATGGCTCTGGAATCCTCACACAGAGACCCCCAGACCCTGAGTTGCCAGTGGCCATGTAGCTCTCCTGCGCCTCCAGGACCATGGTTGCCATTGGGCTGACCATCAGACTAACCTTGGGGTGTTTGTTAAAGATGCAGATTCCTGGACCCTGACTCAATGCCCCCACAACCCCCAGAATTCTGACTCGACAGTCTGGGGTGAGGCCCAAACATCCATATTTTTATCAGGCTTTCCAAATGGTCTGATGAGCAGCAAGGAGTGGGAACCTCTGCTCCAATTCATTCTCTGATCTCACTCAAGGAGTCCCCCACTCCAACCCCTCCTTCAGTGCATCCAAACAGGAAACCCCAGGCTCCCTCAGAAACTCTCCTGCCCACCATCTCCAGAAGTGCTTGTGTTATCGTACTGAACCCTGCCCGGGCCACCTGGGACTGCGGGACAATGAACAGAGGCTCCGGGCTAGAGCTGAGTGTGGAGACACCAGAACAGCCCAGACATCCTGTGTTGCCCCTTCTCTCCCCAGGCCAGCCCCAGCCATCCCCCAGAGCCCCCGTGGAGGAGGACATGTCCATCCAAGGAGTGCGGGGCGGCTCTGTGGAGCTGGCCTGTGGCTCTGGGCCTGCCCCACTGGTGGTTCTCTGGAGCTTCACCCCCCTGGGCTCCCTGGTTCCCTGGCCTGTGGCCATCACCAATGGAGCCGCATCCAAGGTGGAGGCCGGGGCCTCGGTTCTGGGTGTCGTGAGTCTGAGGAACAGCAGCCTGGTGCTGGGGGAGCTTCGGGAGGGTGCCCGCGGCCACTTCCTGTGCCAGGCCCTGCACGCTGCTGGCGGCCAGCTCCACACCACCTACTCCTCCTTCAGGCTGGCCGTGCTGGGTGAGGCCCCGCCAGGGAGGCAGCGGCTGCGGCTGCTCTGCATGCTGCTCTGCATCTTTGCATGTGCTCAGCCCACATTCTAAAGGGTGCCCCCTCGGGAGTGAGCAAACCTGGGGTCGTTAGGAAGGGATGTCGTGGGCCTGGTAGGCAGGAAAGCCCCCGGCCAGCAGGGGCAGAGTTGCTGGACACAGCGGGGCATGGCCTGGGTCTGCAATAACAAACCCGGGGACTCTCCCTCCTCTGGCCAGTGCCCATATCCAAGCCTCAGGTGCGGCTGAGTGACCCGTCTCCAGTGGAGGGAGCCTCCGTGGTGGCCACGTGTGCAGTACAGGAGGGCACGGAGCCTGTGACCTTTGCTTGGCAGCACCAGGCACCCCGCAGCCCTGGGGAGGCCCTGGTGGGGGTCACGGGGCCGCTGCTCCGGCTGGACCCAGTCAACCGGACCCACCTGGGCTGGTACGTGTGCAGCGCCCACAATGCTGTCAACGGGCTGAGCAGTGATGAAGCCTTACTGGATGTCATCTGTGAGTCAAACTCAGGGGGCGGAGTGGGTGTCAGGGCTGGCACCACCTACTCACCCATACTTGGCCTCCTGCTGCACCTCAGAACTCCCCAAATCCCTTCACAGCAGGAGTGCCCCCTCCCCCAAGAGATTCCAATAGGCAAGAGCTGCTGAGTGCTGGACTCATTGGTGCCAAAAACCTAAACCAAGGGATTTAATCTTTTTAAGGTCGTGAGCACCCTCTTCCCAGGAAAATGTGCATACATTCATTTCATGATTTTATCCACATTTCAGGCATGGCCTCGAAAGTCTGCCCTTGGGTTGAGTCTGAAGGGCTCTGTGGGACCAAACGATCCCTGAGGAAGCAAGGAGGTGGCCACCCCGGGGGAGAGGGCAGTTAGCTGGTCTGAAGTCTGAGGCTGAGAGCCTGCAGGTAGAACTCAGAAGCCACAAGTGAAGGGCCAACCCCGTGGCGCACTCGGGAGTGTGCAGCGCTGGGAGCCCAGCAGCGCTTCCACCGCGGGTTCGGATCCTATATAGGAATGGCCGGTGCGCTCACTGGCTGAGCGCGGTGCGGCGACACCAAGCCAAGGGTTGCGATCCCCTTACCAGTCACAAAAAAAAAGGACAAAAAAAAAAAAAAAAAGAAGCCCCAAGTGAAAGGTGGAGACTGGGATGGTCTAGAGCTTGCTGTCTAATACAGCAGCCACGTGTGTGTCTCCCATCAGCTGAGACGTGGCTAATCCAAACTGAGCTGTGCTGTAAGCATAAGGTACACACTCAAGTTTGAAGATGTAGTCTGAAAGAAAGAATATGAAATAGTTCATCAATGACTTTTATGTTGAATACACATATTAAAATAACAACGTTCTGGATATATTTGGTTAAATAAAGTTAAAACCGATTGGTGGTTTGTTTTGTTTTGTTTTTGCTTAATTGGGCTTGGTTATTTTTAGTTTTTAAGATTTGGCTACTGGAAAATTTAACATCTGTGGCTTGCATACATCTATTGGACAGTGCTGGTCTAGAGGGTTTTTATTTTTTATTTTTTACTTTTATTATTATTTTTTGACTGGTAAGGGGATCGGAACCCTCAGCACGGTGTGGTCTGCACCACGATCAGCCAGTGAGCACACCGGCCATCCCTATATCGGATCTGAACCTGTGGCCTCGGCACTACCAGCACCACACTCTCCTGAGTGAGCCACGGGGCCGGCCCTTGGTCTAGAGGTTTTAAGGAGCAAGGACTAATGGTGTTCTCTCTGTCTCCATGGTGGTAGTTTGTGAGAATTGTAAACTGAGGACTGTGGAGGTGGGTGAGCAGTTCTTGGGAAAGAGATTGGAGCAGAATGGAAGTGTGCAGAGAATTCAGTCCTCTCTGGGAGTCAGGGAGAGCCTCACAGAGGTGGTGACACTGAGCTTGGAATGCAGGAGAGAGGGGAAGGCGGGTACCCAAGCAAGTGGAAAGGACTGGCTGCTGGGATCGTGCTCGGGGCAGTGTCCTGCCATGTAATCCTCCCTCTGCAGTCTAGAGTGACCAACCGTCCCAGGCCCAAGAAACCCTCAGTCCCGGGCACAATGGGAGGGTTGGTCATCCTACCTCTCTTCTGCCTAGCAAACTCTAGTGTGTAACCCAGCAATCCCCAGGGGAGCCCCCAGAACCACAGCCCCCTTCCTGAGCCCCCACAGCCCAGAGTGCTCACCGCCATGAGCCCTGGCCACCCTGCACTGTACCATGCTCCCTGGACTCTGAGTTCCTGGAGGGTCTGGCACAGGGGCTGACACAGAGCTGGTGCAGCCTACATGCTTGTGAGATGAATGAACACATTCAGAGAGGATTACATGAGTGAATGAGGGAATGAAGATTGGGGAGGTGTGACAGGACTTCCTTGCTCTTCAGATGGCCCGGACAAGCCTGTGATCACTGTGGAGCCACTGGGATTCACGGAGGAGGGTTTTTGGGCCAGTGAGAAAGAAGAGGTGACCCTGAGCTGCCTGGCTGCATCCAACCCTCCTAGTCATTATGTGTGGCTCCATGAACACATTCAGGTCCACACTGGGCCAACCTATGTCATCACCAGTGCTGGTCCCGCCCACACAGGCCTGTACACCTGCCTGGCCCACAACAGCCACCTGGACACCCACACCCAGGCCACTGTCCAGCTCACCATTTACTGTGAGTATGTGGGTCGGGGTATGACCAGACCTAACCCTGGGTCCACCCATGCTCTGGCAGATCCCAGCCACACTGTGGAAAGTGGTATAGAAGTTGGGGGGCAGGGTTGGTGGGCATCTCAAGAACCACGTAGAGTTGAAGGGCAGGGGGAAAGACTAAGGAAACCATGGGAAAGGGCAGGGAGAGCGGGAAGCCCCCGACCTTATGTAGCCCCCTCCCAAAGTGCTTATTCCTATGTCCTGAGGTTGGACAGGACTGAGGCACAGAGAAGGGTGCAGTAATGACAGTGAGGCAAGAGGTCCTGGCTCCAGTTGTCCAGAAGCAAAGAGGAGAAACAGGAATGGGGCCAGCTGTGAGGGCTTCTGAATCCCTCAGAACTCTGAACTCCTGCCCACCCCTTAGTCCCCTGCTCTGCGACCTGAGAGCTCAGCCCTTTCCTCCCAGCCCCTCGGAGGGACTCAATCTTTCTCCGCTCACCCACTTCTCCCTACTTCCCTACCCTTGACAGCCCAGGCCCCAGGCCCTCAGCAGGGTGTGGGGGCTGCAGGGCACTGGCAGGGAGCCTGCTGCAGCCAGCCCCCTCCTCTCCCACTCCCCTCCCCCAGATCCCCCCGAGGGGCAGCCCTCCTGTGCTGTGCTCCCCACCATTGGGGCTGTGACTTTGCTCTGCACCTGGCCTGGGGGACTTCCAACTGCCCACCTGCAGTGGGAAGGGCCCCAGGGTACAGGCCCTGCTGCCCCCAGCAACATCACCTGGAGTCACACAGCCACCCAGCTCCCCAGCGGCAGTGTCTTCACCTGCACTGGCCAGCACCCAGCCCTGGCACTGCCTACTCTCTGCAAGATCACGCTCTGTGAGTGGACACAGGAAACAGCCAGGGCTCTGACATTCCGGGCAGAGCATGGGGAGGGGCCAGGGAGAGCCAGAGGGGCCTGGGGTCCTGGGCAGAACAACAGACAGCGGACTCCAAGACACACCAGGTAAGAAGGAAGTGAGCAGCACTTAGCCTAGCCCCTGCATCCCAGCTTCTCCATCCTCACTGTGTTCTGTCCTGCTTGGCTGGGGCTGGGACACCTCCTCGCAGGCTCCCACTGGGCTTGAAATCGGCCTTTGGTGCTCTCCCTGCCAAGTGTGCTCTGCTGCCTCCTCTCTGCCTGGGAAACTCCCACCCATCAGCCAAGACAGAGTTCCAATGTCATCCTGTCTGCAAAGTCCTCCTCCCTGAAGGCCCAAAGAGTTTGTCTTTCTACTTGTATCCTCACACTCATCAAATCATACTGTAATTGTTTAGTGTCTGTTCCCACCGTTTCCCTGGCATATGCTCAGCCAGCAATACATGACAAATGAGTGAAAAACTGAGGGACACAGTAATGCAGGAATGAGGGGGTGAAGGAGTAAATGGAGGAGGGGTGTGGGGTGGGCCTGCCGAGCCTTTCTCCTCCCACCAGCTCAGCTGAGCCATCATTCCTTTCCAGGGGAACCTCTAGGGAGCCCCACCTGCTGGATCGTGGCCACAGCAGGAGACCAGTTCATCATGCTGAGCTGTGAGTGGCAGGGAGGCAAGCCCCCCGCCCTGCTGAGCTGGCTGGATGGGCAGCAGCAGCCGCTGGGCAGCAGTGGCTCTTCTCTGGCCATCCACCTGCTGCAAGCCCAGGAAGGTCTGGCTGGCAGGGAGTTCACCTGCCAGGGCGCTCACCCACTCAGGACCCCTGACCCACATTGCCAGCTCCAGCTAGGTGAGTAGGGGCTAGTCACTCAGTCCTGGGGCTGGGACAGGAGGAGTGGACCTTTGGAACCAGGATGAGGGCTCTGGGGGGGTGACTGTGCTGGAGAGAAAAGTGAGTCAGGAGAGAGATTGATTCACCTTGACTCCCAGGGACTTGAGTTTTTTTAGTCCATAAAATGAGAGGATTGGTCTAGGTCAGTGTTGTCCAATAAAAATATAATGTGAACTACATACTGTATGTAATTTTTAATTTTCTAGTAAACACATTTAAAAAAGTAAAAAAACAAGCATTTCATTTAACTCAGTATATCCAATATGTCATCATTTCAACGGGTTATACTAAAAAATTATTAATGAGATTTTTACGTTCTTTTTTTCATCCTGTCTTCAAAATCTGTTGTGTATAGTGACCGCACATTTCAATGTGGACTGGCCACATTTCAAGTGCTCAATAGCCAGTGTGGCTGGTGGCTGCGGTATTGGACAGCACTGGTCTAGATGATGTGGGAATATCTTTTTCTCATTTGCATCTATTTGCATAAGGGAGGTGCCTGATTACATTCCTGACTTGCATTCATGTTTCAGGTATCACAGGTCTCTCGCTACCTCTCTCACTCTGTTTTTGGTCTGGTTCCTCTCTCTGTCTTCATTTGGCCCTGTCAGTCTATTGCCAACTCAAGAAAAAAAAAATTAAATATTGAAGTAAAAAAATGTGAGAAAAGCAAACAAAGGAGCCATCAAATACAGCAGTTCTCACAAAATAATTTATCTCTTGGTCTCTAAAGACTTGATGACTAGCATGTTTTCAGGGGCTCTGGCCCTTACCCCGAAATATTAAGTCTGGGTCTTTATTTGTTTGTTTTTTTGTCTTTTTCGTGACCGGCACTCAGCCAGTGAGTGCACCGGCCATTCCTATATAGGATCCGAACCCGCGGCGGGAGCGTCGCCGCCCTCCCAGCGCCGCACTCTCCCGAGTGCGCCACGGGCTCGGCCCGAAAGTCTGGGTCTTTAATAAGAGTCGGTCCATAAAGAGTGAGCACCTGCTACGGGCCCAGCACTATGCCTGGAGCCAGCCAGGAGGTGGCGGGCCATTAGCGGGACGGGGCCCTGTGCCAGGTGCTGGGAGGGGGTTCATGTAGAGACAGTAAAGCAAGAGCTGAGGCTGGGGGGTGGGGTGGGGGGAAGGGAGCTTGGAGGAACACTGATATTATCAGTAATCTTGGAGCAGACTGTGATAGGAACTTGGCATAGAATGGGAGCCTGAAAGAGGAGGTAGATGGGCCCAAGACAAGCTTCGGTGTCAGCTCCACAGCCCTTGTCTCCTCTTAACCCTGCTCTTCATCCCGTGCACCACGGGCCAGCACCTTACCCCCAATCCCTCCCACTAGGTGGGACAGGGAACTTGTTCCAGTCTCACTCTGTCCCTGCAGAAGCCCCACAGCTGGCAGTGGTTGAGCCCTGGGTGTCAGTGCTGGAGGGGGGAGAGGCCTGGCTGAGCTGTGCCCTCCTGGGGGGCACGCCACCTGCCCAGCTCCTCTGGCTGGGCCCCCAGCGACAGCAGGTGGAAGCCGGCACTTTGGGATTCGCGCTGCACGCCGAGGGTGCCCAGCTGCGCCTCCGCGTCCGAGACGCTGACCCGGCACGCCACAGTGGCACCTACCAGTGTGTGGCCCGCAGCGCCGTGGGCAACCGCAGCCGGAGCGTGGTGCTGGAGGTCCTGAGTGAGTGCGGGTGGCTGCGCGTGTGCGGCGAGGGGACGGGGGACCAGCAGCCCAGAGCGCTGGAGGTGGAAAGCCACAGGAACGCCCTGCTCCAAACGTGGACGCTCGAGCTCCCCGGGGCACAGGCAGGGCGCGAGAGCGCCGAGCTGGGTATCTGGGCGATTCCAGCGTGAATCTGATGCTCTGCTGAGCACAGGCAAGCAGAGCTCCCTGCAGTCAGAATCTTCTCCTCTTCTAGAAGAGGAAACCGACCGAGACTAGACAAGGACAGCTCAGGTCTACAAACCCCAGTCTAGTGTCTTTTCTGCCTGGCCAGCCTGTCTCCAACAGGAGCAAACTTGGGTGCACAGCACAACACACTTGGCTGTAGGTAGACACCGCCCCGTATGTGTCCCCACCCTCGCCAGGATATCCAGCTCCTCCCAACGTCACCATCAGCCGCCTGACCTACGGCAGGCACCGGACAGAGGTGCAGCTGCAGTGGGCCGTCGCGGGCCCCGGGAACCTCACGGGCTTCCGGGTGCAGCGGAGGCCCAGTGTCCTGGGCCCAGGCGCTGGGGCTTGGGAGACGGCGGCCAGTGACATCGAGCCAGAGAGCAGGGGCCGGCGACTGGGAGGCTTGGACCCGCGGGTCCTTTACGCCTTCCGCATGCTGGCCCTGAATCACCACACAGCTGGACATCCCTCTGCTGTGAAGACACCAGGTGCTGCAGAGGGACTCGCCTCTGCCCCAAAGACTGGAACGCTGGTTCCTCCTCCTCCGCACAGGGCATTTCCTCCTCTGTACCTTTGTCTACTTCCTACTGGATTCCCCCATCCCCAGTCTCTGTCCTCCTCTTCCACCCTCTTCTCAAGTGATCCCTACTGCTCTTCATGTCCCTCCTGGGGGACTCTGGGCGCTCCAGGTGTGGGGTAGGGACCCTAATTCAGCTTGATTCAGAAGAAATAGGGAAGGAGAACAGGGTGCTGGTGACTAAGAACAGGAGCCCACTCTGTGCCTCAGTCTCACCTCCTGGGGTACAGGTGGGCTCTCAGCTTCCTGCTGCTCCCTCTCCATCCTGGGAGTTCCTTATTTTATGGCATAGGTCCCTTCGGCTCCAAGCTGCCAAGATAACTAGCCTTTGTGCCACCAAGAGGGGATCTGGCTGGGGACTGACTGTCAAAAGCACCTCTTTCCTTGGGAGACACTAGATCTCCAAGTTCTCTGAATCAAGCCTTGGTCTCAGTCCCCCACACCAGCTGGAGGGAGAACTGGATGAGCAGAGCCCACCTCCTCCATACCCTCTAAGCCACCGCTGCCCAGGTTCAGCCATGGCTCAAAACCATGCAACCCACACTCTCCCCTCCAGCCGACCCCCCCTTCAGTGCCTACCCAGCAGTGTTGGGTGCAGCAGGCACAGGAATGGTGGTGGCAATGGTGGCCTCTCTCCTGGTGTTCCAGTACGCTGCTCGGCACCCTGAAACCTTCCCCTGTGAGTGGGAATCTGAAGAAGGGAGGGCTGCTGGACCCCACAGGGTGGCCAGGTCTAGACCTATCTAAAGGAGAAATGGAGTGCTCTGGGTGAACAATCTAGGCCCTTCTTAACTGTGCCCCTCCCCAATGCTAGATGTTGTCCTTCAGGGCTCCAACGCCCAACCTCAGGCATCTGGGGCCATCGCCTTCTAGGTTCCTGAGACCCTTGTGTGGAGCCCATTGGGAAAGGGTCATTCTCCTGGGATCTGTGCCAGGCTGGTCAAGTAATGCCCCTTTTCCTTTTCTTCCTACAGGCCTTGGTCCGTTCCTTGTTCCCATGTGAGTGTGAAACCCCAGCTGCTTGGGGGTCAGGACTCTCCTCTAGTGGGAAAGGCAGGCTGGGGAAGGGCACTCACTTGCCACTAATGTGACTCACACCTCATGCTCAGGGAACAAAGGCAGCAACAGAGGCGTTCAAGGGGAGGCACTGAGGCACAGGCGGGTAAGCACAACTTTATCCCCCAAATGACCACTCATGTATAAGGAGACCAGAGCTGAGTTCCAAGCATGATGCTTGGTCTCTCTTGTCCTCTGAGAACATTCCGGGACACCCCCAAGACATGTCTCTTTGCCCATGTATGCTCTTTGTAGGCACTGAAACCCCAACCACCACCCCAGGTTCGGATCCTGCAAGAGAATCTACTGAGGCTCCAGTAAATGTCACCATCACAGTGACTGCAACACCATGAGGCCCGAAGAAGAAGGTGCAGCTAGGCTTAGGGAGGGCAGGTGGGAGGCAGAAAGATCCCCCCATCAGGCTTTGGTCTTAAAACCCAGTAGCTAAGACAGTATCTACCCCTTCCTCACTTCACACCCAGTCTTTACAACCGGTACAAGGTCTAGCTGCAGTGCCCCTAAGTGACTTGGTTACAAGAGAAGTCCTGGTCCGACTTGTGGAAGACAGAGGTGGCAAGACCAGAGGAAAGGCTCACCAGGCATCTGAGAGCAAGTGACAAAGGTGGCACTGGGAGCCACCGCCGTTACTACAGAAGTGTAAGCAAGCTAGCTGCTTCCAGACAAAAGTCTGTGGATTGAGAAATTCCTAAATAAATCATACCCAATGTTCTCACGCATAGAGGTTGTTTGAATCACAGCTCCCATGGGGAGAGGCTGACTGCTCAGTGCAGGCCTTGCTGGTGGGAAGCAGCAAGTGAGTAGGTACGGGCCCCTGCGTTCCACTGCAGCTCCGGAATATCGCCGACTCTGCAGTGGGCAGACTCCAGGAGTCTGTGCCAACGAGACACAGGGCAGAGGTGCTCCAGAGGCAGCTGCCCACCACCAGCCCTGGCTGCAAGGACCGGGGCTGTTCCAAAGTCACACTGTCAGCTGCCAGCATGACTCACCGGCTCCAAGCCTGTGTGTGTGCCTGAGATCTGGGTGAAACACAAACGAGCGCTTGTTCCACTGACTAGAACAGCTGCCTCTGCAGGGGACTCAGCTGAGAAGAGACAGCAAGAGAGCCGGGGATGATCTGCCAGCAGTATGGAGAGTGGCGCCTGAAGGAGATAGAAAACTGGGAGAAAATTAAGTAGCTTCTTCGGTTCTCACAAATTTAGACTTTATTAGAAAAGGGGTTTCAGCTTCCCTCAAAGCTCTCAGGACTGGGGCCAAGGTTGAAGGAAGGCTTATTAAAATATGGGAAATAAAATACAAAAGGGCCACACCCAACGCAAATGACTCTGTGGGCTTTCTGGTCAAAGCAGCCTAGGAACTTTGATATTTTAGGGCAGTAAAACAAAGCGTCTTCTTGGGGAGGCTAAATTTCTAGCCTAGAGTTCATCCAGATGATGGCCTACGTTAAAGGTAAAAATAGGCTGGCTGGTTAGCTCAGTTGGTTAGAGTGCAGCCTTATAACATGAAGGTCACGGATTCGGATCACCATCCTGGTGAGCTGCCGAACAATACGTATATATATAAAGGCAAAAAACACTGTGAGGAGGGACTACTCCTCAGCTTCTCCTCAACCTTCTCTCCCACCCTCCTTTCTTCCTTCCAAAGAAATGCTAAATGACCCTGAGGGGGTCTTCCTGCCTCTTTGCAGATCCTTGGCTCAGGTATTTTCTCAGCCTCCCCATAAAACACCTCCCCAAGATCCTGCTCCTTCAGGGCCTTGATCTCTGCAGTCAGAACGGAAGGGATTAATTCACTGGGCTCTTGGGTATACACAGGAGAATTTCAGGGGAGAACAGGGGTGAAGTTTCCAAAGAAATTCAGAGTAAGACATAATACCCACCCTAAAAACAAACTATAAGCAGCTTTGCACAAACAGGAGTATCTGAGTATCCCCATCTCCACGGGCTACTCCACATGAAAGCAGCACTCTCTTTTAATAGAAAAGTCATCAACCAAATAAAACCTGTCAAAGCTACATCATTTAAAGTATGTACAATTTCAAACATGACATTACAACTTTAAGGAAAATAAAACATACTTCTCAATATGATACAAAACATGCATGTCGAAGTCATTGCTTTAAAAGAGAGCAACACAGGTGAAATTCAATTATAAACTTAACTTCTTGGCAGTACTGTAGCTGGAATGAGATTTGTGGCATGATCAGCCCAGTGTGGATGCACTGGTCTTCACAGACTCATTTGACAAAAATCAAACCCAGAAAGAAATGCTTTTTGAAAAGACCACATCAAAACATTTAAAACATTGCAATTTAACGTGCACCCTGTACAGCACCTACACCAGACTATCGATGCATTACTGAAAGAAGAAAATACAAGGCAGAGAGTGAAACGATATCATGGAAGTGGGGGAAGCCTAATGTTAAAACAAAGAATCACACAATTCTACGACGAGAAGGAACATGAAGAGGCCTGACCAATTTCATGATAACCGGGCTGAAAGGAGATCACATTCCCGGGTGGAGGTGGAGGTGAGGGGCATCAAGGGGGGAAACGTGGATGCTGGAAGACTAAGCAATAAGCAAAAAGCTCTGCCCATGTAGGTCAAAGCACAGCTTCTCTGGCTGCAGTTAGAGCCTCAGGGGAGTTACGCAGCAGGGGCAGACAACAGCATAGTAATGGGACTGGTCCTATCAAAGAGTGAACCCCCATGCCTTTGGAAAGCTGTATACAAAAGTGGTAGGAGCAGATTACGGCTCCAGATAAACTGGGTTCTAATTCGGGCTCTGTGGCTCATTGCGTGACTTAAGCATCTTAACACCTGCTTTGCAGATTTGTTGTGAGGGTTAAATGAGATAACAGTAACAAGCACCGAGCACAGTGCCTGGTACACAGCAGTTCCTCAACAAAGGTTAGTGCTACCTCCCATGGTGTATGACGTCCTCTTATTTCCTGGTGGAGTGACATTAGGTAGGACTGTTTTGGTAACTGTGCAGGATATAAAAGTTCAGAACAACTCACACTTAGGGAGAACTCATAACTCCTAAACATAAAGGTAATTATATATATATTTATATATCTCAATATATAAAGGCATTTTTTATAAATAAAATACAATAAAAAGGATAACACTTAAAACAGCGTTACTAATAATATAAATAAAGCAGTCCACAATGAGATTGCCCTAAAGGTAAAGCCATTTTCTCTTCCTCAGGGACAAATCCCATATTCAAACTCAATCTTTAAAAGCAGTTTATGACCTAAGGCTCATGCTAATACACCTGTTTCCTGAATCAAAATGACTGCCTATGGACATTTATTCCCCAATCTTCTATAACTCCCTTTGTGACAGCATGGCTGTAACCTGATTGGCAGACACAGGGTGTGTTTTCATATTCTGTGTACTAAGACTTTGTCCTTTGCTAGTCACAGAAGTAAGGGACACAGCTATCTCCCTCCAAAGTTAATTGCATCTAAGCAACACAAAGAATAAATCCAGTATACTACAGGCATGGACATGTGGAATGTAGAAATTGCTCCTATTGCATCCCTAATACCCGACTATGAAGTTATAGTCACTACATTCTACTGGAAGTAACTTTTGCTTAGTGACCCAGCTTAAACAGCACATTTTCACTAACAGTTCTATTTATAAAATATATAGACATATGTAAGGGAATAATGATGCATTTATATAGAAAGTTGATTAACATAGCATTCTATTCTATTCCATTGCAACTTCTGGGAAACTGTAAAATTTTTTCACTAGACCTGCTTGACTCTACATAAAGAAAATTATTTTTTGTTTCTTTCCCGAAATGGATGCACAGTCCAAAAAAGAACAGTGATCCATTAAAGCTTGACTCAAGCTATGAAACATTTATAATGTTTTTTTGCTTTTTTAAATGTGGAGAAGAAAAGCTCTCCAAAGGCAGCTGCAAATGTCCTTGTCACTCAGAGGCAGCAGTAACTGTAATATATATGCTCTGCTGACCAAAATTTTAGGTGCCTGTTTAGAATGATGACATTCTTAAAAAATGTCAGGAAATTAAAAAACGAAACAAACAAAAAACCTTTTTCCTCCAAATTAACTCTTTTCTGACACATCTTTCAGGCTGTTGTACATGCTGGCAGTAAGAAAATGACTATTTTCAGGTGTTCTGCACCATGAGCCCGTTCCTATGCTAGCGGAATAGACTGAAGGGTTTCCTCCAAGATGGGCCCCCTGGAGCCTTCCCCTCCCTTCTTAAAATGTGTATCTTTCTCTTCAAGCTGCCACTTTAAAGTCTAATTTGGTTCCTACTCTTAGAAACAGTCAAAAGGAGCCCCATGGTGCCCATTTTATAAATTCATGTAATTTTAAAGCAGTGGGGCATTAAGGCATTATTTCTCTCTCTGGCCTTGGTTCTCTTTTTGCATACTGCAAGAATTCAACTAGACCTTACACTCTACCCTGTCCACAACACTGCTTATGATTAGTGCCTAGAAGACTGGACATTACTTGTACCCATGTGCAGTTAGAGGGTAAGTCAACAGGTCACATTATCACTTCTGTGGAAGGCATTCTTATAAAATTCATCAGCCAGATCTGCTATTATAAACATTAGTCACACCTGTAGTTGATTTCAAAATGTTCTCAGAGAGTCTGATAACAGTATTGAAAGACAGTTTTCCATCTGAAAAAGTGACTGGTGACAAACTGCAAATGGCCTATGCTATTCCCTCCTAGCTGAATCAGCCAACAGACTAGGTCCTTTGCATGAGGATCTTATGTCACTGAGGTTTTTGGAAAACATGGAATGATCCCTTTGCTCTCCAGAAGATTGAAAACTTTGTAAAACAAGGTTGTTCCCTACTGAGGGGAGGAAGAAATAGAGAAGGAAATTTTTAAGGCATAAATAATATAAAAGGGCACACATTTTAAGATACATTCACATGACATTACTACTACAAAAAAAATAAATAATGATTTTCTCTGATTGATTGAATGAGTGAATGTCCTTCAGACAGTTCATTCCCAGGCCTGTTCTGTGCAGTTATTGGCTTAAAGTGGGAACACAATTAATCAACCAGTCGTTTGCACATCCTCAGGTTTCCTGGGGTTGCTGAAGGACACCTGATGAGCTGTCCAAAGGAGTGCCAGGAGGAGACCAGGTTGTCTTCTCAGTACAGTCCTCTGAGACGTGTGACAAAATAAGAGGATTCCAACTTAAAATTTTGTTCTCTGTTTCTGAATTAACACAGCTGTCTCCTGAAAAATGGAAAAGTTTGGGAGCATTATAAAATAATAAATGCTGATTTTTACAAAGCAGTCTAAAAATATTACCTTGAGCAATAAAGAAAGAATAATGAGCAAAAGTAGAGCCTGGTTATGTTTGGTTTGAATTTGAGGGAGACAGCAGGTTTAAAAGGTTTAAAATAAAGTTGAGTTCTCATGAATAGTTATACAATTCATCAGAGGATTAAAACAAACCCCTTATAAGCCCCCAAATAACCACCTTAAAGAAAGACTGCAACTCCAGAACCAGCTCAAATGAGAAAGGGGCCCATGTTCACAAAATGCATTCTTCCAGCAAGTCTTCTGTTCAGACACAAACAGAATTAAAGCCTCTCTGGATATATGTTCCAAAGTGTAACGGGATTAACAGCCTGAGATGAAGAATGTGAATAATAACAGAATTTCAAAGAATCCTTTATCTAGTCCCATCTTTTCTTGAAGTATCCAACACCCCCCGCCCAGTCTCTTAAGAAACATGTCAACTGATCAGAGAGAGAAAACTCTGAAAGCATCGCCTGCCCTGACACAGTTCTTAGCTAACTGAAGACTATCTAGAAACATAAGGTTGTTTATGCCTCCCTGTACCTCTTTTGAACTCTGCTGTATCTTCTGTGTGATCAGAGCTGATGTCATTTATGTGGTCCTGACAACAAGGATGCTGAGTAGGTGATGGTGCCATACTGTCCTTAATGCTCTCCTCAGGTGATTGGCCACAATTGGGGACTGTGGAAGCCAGACATACAGGCTTCTTCATGTGACTGAGGGGCCTCATTTCCAAACCATCCTGAGGATAAGGTGCTACAGGAAGAGGGACCACAGGAAGAGGGCTGCTGCCGAAAGTGCTGCTGGTCTTGGTGAAACACCTGCAGAGTTTAAGTCAAAAGAAACAGAATTGCGTATAGAGAGATCAATAATTACAATCAGTTTATTCTGAGATATCATTTGTTATTTTGTACTCATGAATTAAGAAAGAACAATGCTTAGAAAGAACTAAATGATTCCCTATGTCTTAAATATCAAGAACTCAAAAATTACAGTGACAGTAAAACACGACAGGAGAATGTATCAAAAGGCCAGCCACGTAAGAATGGAAACTTATATGATGACCTATCCCACATGCTCCTTTGTCTTAGGCCACAGTCAGATGCTGTCTCCAATTTCATTATTAACTGGCTCCCAAATATAGCACACAGAAGGAAAGGGCCATTAGCCACTGGAAGAAATGAGGGGAAAGAAGAGACAGGACAGAAACTAAGAAACTTTTGGTCACATGAGATAAATCATCTTATGAAAGTCAACAAAAACACACTGCTTTGAAATCAGATGATATGTTCTCTTTCATTGTTGGAGAAAACACTACAATGATTAGACATTCAAAATCCAAGAGTTTTTTATTTTTCCATTTTTTTCATTGCAGAATTAATTACTAGAATTCATTAGCACTGAGCATTTCCCTTTCATCCTGCTTGACTTTTATTTCCTGCCTTCACCTAAGGTGTGTTAATTTTTTTTTTTTTTCTGTTCTTCAGACTAATTTCTACTGATCTGTCTTCTAGTTCACTGACTCTTTCATCCACTGTCTCCATTCTGTTGTGAAGCTCATCCAGTAAATTTTCCATTCCAGTTATTGTACTTTTCAGCTCTGGAATTTCCATTTTGTTTTTTTAAAGTCTCTGTTTCTCAGCTGAAATTCCCTGTATGTTCATTTGATATGTGCACATCTTCTTTTAAGTCCTTGAACATATTTATAGTAGCTGCTTAAAGTCACTGTCTGCTAATTGTGACATCTGGGTTATCTAATGGTCTGTTTCTGTTGACTTTTCCTCTTCTTGAGTATTAACATTTTCCTGTTTCTTCACATGTATTTTTTTTTTTTTTTTTTACTGGATTTTCCCTCTAATTTTCTGGTTGTTCTGTTGGCACCAAACTCAGTCATCTGATACCTTCTGCTTGGGTCCTTGCCCCAATATTGGGAAATGCTTACAGGCAAAAACCCGTCAACTTAGAAATCTCACACACTGTCGAAGGGTAGGTTGTCATTCAGTTTCTGGCTGCTTATGGTTCCTCACCAATCCTCAAACTGTTCAGATTTTATCATTACTATCTGTTGATGATCGAGCTATTCCATCATCACGGGAAGCCACAGCCTCAGAAATACATTTTTTATTGCTAAAATTGGGAGTAATAAAAGTTGGAGATGACAGTGCATTGGGCTTTGATTTGGGCATATTAGGCATGAAATTCATAGGACTAACCAGTAATATGCTGGAATTAAGTAGTGTTAGGAAATAAAGATAAGAATTCTTTGGATTTCCATCCTTTAAGCTTGGGATGGTATGTTTCTGGGGCATATGTCATTAGTAAAAGGAAGTCCACGAAACTATTACTAGAAGCTCTGTTGGCTCAAGTTATTGGAAATACCAAATGCTAAGCATGAAGATAGATATGAACCTGAAAAAGAAGAAGATAACTGTCAGTAAACCAAATCCTTAATTTAAATAACTCCAACTTCAATTTCAAAAAGAGAGGTATGTATATACTCACTATATAGTTAATGGAATGCAGACAGCAGGCATCTAAAATAAAAGCGAAGTATGTCAGGTATTCATTTGTACAAAATAATTTGAGTATGGTATTATCTAATATGACTAATCTTTACTTTTAGTAATAAAACAAAGAATATATGCCTGATTTAAATATGACCTCAGTGTTCCCATGCATGCCTTAAGCCAATAAAAACTGCAGGAAGCATTGATGTAAAAAAGAAGTTCGTTGGAGCCAGAATCAGAGCACTGGAATAGACAGGTCATGATTCCAGAAGAAGATGTCATTCTTTATTCGTTCTCTTGAACATCTTATTCAACTTTGAACTTCAAAGGGTGAGCACTAATCTCCTGAAAGCCATTTAAAAATGTCCATGTTATCAGTGTCTTCCTTTCCTGTATTTTTTTTATTAGTCTCTTCCACTCGCCCAATACTCAGGGAACCCCAAAAATCCCTCTGAATGTATTCAACGCATGGAATGTACAGACACTAAATAGGGTAAAATGTGGGACACGGTCTGGGAGAAGAAACCTTTCTGAATTCAAACTACCACTAGTGAGAATTTAATGAGTATTATCCATCTATATAAATAGCCTTATCTAGAAGAATACTTTATTCAAAAAGCATTTACTGAATACCTTCCAAATGTCAGGCACTGTGGTAGGCACTGAAAATACAAAGGTAAATAGAGCAGAATGCCAGCTCCCAGCATAGCAGAGGAGTCGACAAGTAAACCAATCGTTGCAATATAACGTAGTGTTATGTAAGAACATATAAAAGACACTGGGAGCACTTAACTTCAAGATGGGTTATAGATGTGCAGCTGATAAGAATAGGGCACTTTCTACCAGTGTATATTCTTCCATTTTATATTGAACTCAATTGTCTCATAAAAAGGGAAATTAAATTAGATAGCAATTAAGGAATTAGTAAGAAAGACTCTGATTTCAGAATATCAGAAATATCTCTTACCAGGGGAATCTATATGGGTACTGTGATTTGTTGGAAATAGTTCTTAAAAATTAAATTCCTGGTTTCTGGGCTATAACTGATGCGTATGTATCAGAACAATTCTCCTGCTAAGAACAACTAAAAAGATGGAATAATCTTATTTTACATCTGTTGAAGGCATCATAGAGCTACCAAAGCACTGGAGTGGCTGAGATTCTAGAGGGAAGGTAATCATGAACCTGAGCTTCAGCACCACTTCTCCTCTGCAGGCATTTGCCCAATTCAGTGCCAGATGAAACACTAAGACAACAAGATGGAAGTGGTAAGCTAAGAAGCTGAGCAGGGCTTTTGGCTGTTTCATCGGGCTGGGAAGACAAAAACTGGAGTTTAGAGCCAGCCAAGGAGAAAAGGCCCAGTAAACACCCCAGACATTTAATTGGGACCCTTTAAGGGCTACATCCTAAAAATAAGAGCGAAGCAGGAAATAAGGCTTTTTACAAACACTGAAACGAAGCATTCAATCAGTTCAATCCCAGATTGGCTTACAGTGATCTGACCCTTGCCCAACTGCCTGCAAAAGCAAAAGCAAATCCTTTCTGGAAGAAAAAAATATCTTCCAGAGCCTCTACAGTTTTTATATATAATGTCCAAAACTCAATAAAAAATTACCACACACATCGGGGAGAGAAGAACAAGAGAAAAACAAGTGATGTTATGAGTAATTAAAGACTTTTTAAAAACTGAATAAATATGTTCAATAAAATAGCTGACAATAATTTTAACAGAGAACTAGAATATTATAATAATAATCACTTGGAAATTTTAAACTAAAGAGTAGAATGAGTGAAATTAGAACTCAATACCATGGGGGTAAGAGCAAGCTGGGCACAGACGAGTGGAGGATCGCTGAACATAGAGCACGACATTACACAGTATTCAGACTAAAACACAGAGAAATAAAAGGAAGAAAAACTTAGAAAGAAGCTTAAGAGATATATGAGGCATGGTACAGTGAGTATAACTGGAGTCTCTCTGAAGGAGAGAAAAGAAAGAATGAGACAGAAACCATATTTGGAGAGAAAAACGCTAAGAATTTTCTAAAACTGCTGAAGGCTCAAGCCACAGATCCACAAAGCTCTATAAACCCCAAGCAGGATCATTACAAAAAAATTACACCTACAAATGTCAATAATTAAACAGCTGGAAGAAAAACACAAAGAGAAAATCATAAGATCAGCCAGTGGAAAAAGACATATTAGCTTGAAAGAAAACAACAATAGCTGCACAGATGATTTTTCAACAGAAATGATGAAAGCAATAAACAATAGAATAAAGTCTTTGAAGTATTAAAAAAAAAAAAAAAAGAACTGCCAATCTAGAATTCAATAAACAGTAAAAAATATCCTTCAAAAAGGAAGATGAATTGGAGACATTTTTAGACGAAAAAGCTGGGAGAATTTGTTGCCCCCAGACCTGTACTACAAGAAATACTAAAGGAATTTCTCCAAGCTGAAGGAAAGTGAGTAGCAACAGATAGAAGAAAGAAAATACAGAAAGGAATGAATAGCAACAAAATTAATGTAGGGTACGGATGTTGACTGCAAAAAAACAGTAATTGTAATGTCTTAGAAGATTTTAAATATTTTTAGAATGAAAACGTGACAATAATAACACAAAACAATGGAGGGGAAAATGGAGTTAAAATGTTCTAAAGTATTTGTACTGTCTGGGAAATGGTAAAAGTACTAATCTACATCAGATTCTAAATAAAGCCATAATGTCTAGCACCAAGCACATAGTAAATGACATATGGTAGAACCTCAAAAACGTTTTAAAAAAATAAACATTAGAACATCAGACTTTTTTAATACTCTCTTTCTCAAGTAAGTAAATTAATTATCCGGGAACAACGACTAAGCTAATTAGTCAAAGTACCTTATAACAATCTTCATCCAATAGTAAGACGAGACATGCAGACTAAAGTGGGAATGAACTGACACACTTATGCTGTCAGCTTCCTGTATCACAATAGTAGTGTTCAATATGTATCCTGTTGTCTGTATGGTTTTTCTAATATCTGTCAGCTCCAAAGTTGTCTGACTTAAGTTTCAATCTCTTGAAGGACAGGTGATGACTGTCCTCCGTGCCAGATAGAGCTCTTAGGACAATAATACATACAGCACAGTCAGGTATTTAATGAAATCCCCCACGAGTGACGGTGCGACACAGACTAAGTGAGCTTCTGGCTTCGAGTTCCATTTTCTCAGCAAGAATCTGGAGGTAATACAAAGGTTCTAGAAACCTATTTTTAAAAGACAAAGAAGTATCAGATCAGAAAGAAAAGTTTTCATTGAAAAGTGGTAAAATTAAGCTGTAGAAAAACAGAAAAAAATACTTGCCAGAATTTGAATAACCAGGAAGTTCCCTACAAACAAAATATTATAAATTAATAATTTGTTTATACAGATATAAAATGAATGAATTTCATAATTTTGATATAACAAAACCATGAAGACTTACCAATGAGATGCCTCAAATCCTGCTTTCTTCCTTTTAGATTCTTTTTTTTCTGCTCTTTTCTTTAATTTAAAGCAAAGTTGCAGAATGAGATTTTTGAGTGAAGTCTAAGGGCAGCCTAACAATTTGACCGTAACGAACAACAGTGAAGCTATATCGATGCGGCAGGACTGAAGGAGTGAGCCAGACAGAAGAGAGAGCGCCACGTACAAGGTGTGGTACTCAGTGTGCTGATACAGACTTTATACATAGAAAGATATGTATATTGGATATACATATGTTTCTAAAGAAATTACAGCTATTTAGCAAGAGAAAAGTGTAATTTCCCATTACCTACTCTTTAGCATGTTTTTCGTGTAAGTGAAATAGGAAATCATAGCAGTGTTCACTCTTATTCTGAGCTGTGACTCTCAATGACCAGAGTGGTGTTGATAGTACTATCATAATCTGAGTTATACTTGTAAAGTGATAAGCTGAATGTCAGCATAATAAACTACACTGATTTACAATTTTCTAGTACTCTGAATCTTAACTCGTAATCACCAGTAATTAATCACTTAACTAACCAAGGGTAAATAATTCAGTCACACTACTTTTAGTTCAATTCCAGATGTCTACATGCATCAACATAAAAATGGCTTTAACTTGGGAGTTACATTTTGATCTATGAACAACATGTAACCCCATAATCCATTACAAAGGAATATAATCTCTGTCCTGAACATAGATATAGCACATGAAAACAATTCTTTTACTAATAATGCTTTAATTAAAATTTCTACAGCAATCAGATGATCACAAAAATAATACTTAGATATACGTGAACTTAAGAGACCTGAATCTACATAGTAAAAGAGAAAATAAGACAACTGTCTGCAAATATATGACATTCAATAAGATGCTTTTGCAATGCACATTTTACAGTTTATACAATATAAATAGTTTGTAATTTCACTATTTTAGGCTTCTTAAGTGATTTTTCAAATGTAGCTTTTATTACCTTAATTAAGGTAAAGTAAAAGTTTTCACTGAGCTTCTCTAGACCAATGAAACTACTTAATTTTAAGTTTAAAAACACTGAGTAAATGGGACTCTGTGCACTTTACCACGTACAAAAATTTATGCTGTCTTGTAAGAATTCAGGTAGTCTGGGCTGGCCCGTGGCTCACTCGGGAGAGTGCGGTGCTGATAACACCAAGGCCCCGGGTTCGGATCCCATATATGGATGGCCGGTTCGCTCACTGGCTGAGTGTGGTGCTGACAACACCAAGTCAAGGGTTAAGATCCCCTTACCGGTCATCTTTTAAAAAAAAAAAAAAAAAAAGAATTCAGGTAGTCTGGAACCTGTTAGTTTACTAAAAACCTTTTGGTAAATAGGAATAGCCTATCTGACTGAGGAAAATGACTATTATAGTATCACAAAAAAATAATAAAATATTCTTTAACCAACAATCTGAATAGCACAGACTAGGAAATAAGAGATTGGAATAGTAGTATATCATGCTTGGAAGAATAAGGTGCTTCAGTAGTTGACTAAACATATTTTGGATATTCCTGTAAAACCATACAGCACCTCTGAAATATTTTCTAGAGAAGTATTCCATTTCTGAACACACAGTTGAGTATTTGTTAAGCATGGTTATGAATAGAATTACTCTGATTAGATGATTATGTACACGTGGCATTACAGTTTCCTCTTTTGATTACCCCTGGAGGGCAAGGACTATCTATCCGTGAATCTCTTGGATGTGTGATACTTATTTGCAATCATATGCTCTTGAGACTTCTGAAAAAGTTACATCTGGTGGTGATTTGTTTGAACATTCAGCTCACCTCTGCTGTTTCCTCTTGCCACTGTGTCTCTCCCGTTTTGCTGATCTAGCCCTTATTTTGGGAATCTTATCAGTTACTGTGCAACAGAACCCTGATGACATTCATCCAGCGCCATGGCTGTCCTCCATTATCATTGTCCGCTCTGTTGGATGCTGCAAGGACCCAGCATTAGACTGGGAGTTTACTTTTGGGAATTACTTTATCAGTGACTGTCACATAAAAGGTGACAATAAATGTTGGGTGACAATCAATGACTGCATGCTTCAGCAAACATGGCAATGTGACACACACAAGCTTATAAACAGAAGACCAAAAGCACTACTCCCTGACTCCCTGACAACAGGTCCTTGGTCCCTGTGTGAGAAGTAAAAGGGATCTGGAGTGATATATAACTTTCCCAAAAAGCAAGGTACTGATCTATTTTTTTTAATTTTTTAATTTAAAAGTCAGACAGAGTGATCTGAATTATTTTCCTCAGGGAAGTACAAAGATTACCACAGATGGAAGAGAAGCTGAATCTTAGGCTTTCTGTGTTTTCTTCCTTTGGCTTTATGGCCAGTTCTAAAGTAGTTAAACGGTCAGAAATAGGAGACGGACTGAGTCAGAACAAATTGACTAGCTGGAAGGAAGAGTTCAGGTGTACTAGACAAGTAGTTGTTTTCATACTTAACAAACCAACTGGGTATATCAAACCCTAGGCCTGAAAGAGCTACTGCTATAATTAAATGTTCTCAGGTCCATCTCTACACACTATTTTCATCTGAGCATGTCTGACATCAGTGGAGAAAGCACCCTCCCCAATGCAAAGACACACAGACTTGGAAGGTTATCATCATACAAAAACTTGGAAATCATTTGTAATGTCCTTGTTTTCTAAAACACTATTCCCAATAGTTTTATTTCTCCTCTTGACTATCAGCCATGCTGCTTGTACTTTTTTCCCAGATGAATTACATTTTTCCAAGCTGATTTTTGCTGAGCTACTTCCTGCTCATTTCCAGTCTCTCTAGGACCCTTAAAGTTAATTTCTCGTTCGTTCCTGATGGGACCTCTCAGTTCCCTCATCTGTGATTTTCATCAGTGTCCTCGCTACAAATTATAAAGACTGATGGTGAACAGACTAGATTTAATGTCAATTCCCTCCCATTAAACTAGCCAAGCAACTGGCAAACCACATTTGATTACATATCCAGAACAGCATTGCTGCCTTTTGAATTGAGGAGAGAAGAGATGGGTAGAAAGCTTTTGATTTATTTGATTAAAATCTGTTTAACTCTTGAAATGACCAATTGCACAAGGATTTCTCAAGTAAGTCTTTAGTATAGGGGAACTAGCTCCCTGCAAAGCTGCATTAAACATGCGTCTTTCCAGCTGTTCATAGTGAACTACTACATAATATTCTTAAAACCTGAAAGTGTTCCGTTCCAAGTTAACAGAACACTGTGAGGCAGGCAGTCATTTGAAACATGCCATGAAAGCCCAAAAATGAAATAAAACTTCTCCACAGACTGCTATAGTGCACACTCCCCTCTTACCTGTTTTCAATTTTTCACATCACTACTCCAGTTTAGACAATAAAGGCAGAGTGTTCTCTCCAAACAGTTATTACTAAAATAGAGGAATGACAACACGGGCTGAAGGTTGGCAATGACTTCTTTCCTAAAAGCCCACTCCAAGAAACACATTTTTGAGTTTAAACCTGAGAAGGCAGAGAAAAAAACCTGGAGTGGCAGGGCAGAGTGCAGGTTAAGAGTCCATACAGAAAAGGCCCCAAGCAAGACTTCACCAGTTCTTAAATATCTGTGGAATAAGAAAAGTGAGCTCAATACGGCACCACTGGATCTGAGGTTGACCCCCAAAAGTACACTAAGGTAAATGGTTTCTCCTCATCTCCTGCAGCGTGTCCTAGCTCAATGACTGCACCCGGCTACCTAGACACCGTCTTGACACCTCCCCTCTACTTCTAAATCCTAAATCTCTCAAACCCATCTACATCTCTCCATATCTACTGCAACTACGCTACTCCACTATTTCTCATCAGGACTACTGCAACTGCCATCTAACTGGTCCCCTGGTGATCCTCTTGTTCCCCATCCAATTTATTCTCCAAACTGCATCCAGAATGGTCTTAAAAGCCTGAATTCCATCACAGTGTTGTTCTGCTTAAAGTATTCACTGACTTGCCATGAATCTGAATGATCTGATTTAATTCATCTTTTAACTCTGAACCCTTCACCTACTAGGTTCTTGCAGCGTTAGCCTTCTTTAAGTTCTTTGAGGATTCAGGTATTCTGCTTTAGAGATTTTGCATAAATGGAACCCTTGGCTTGGAAAGCTTTAAACCTATCTCCTTCCCTTTTACCTAATCTTACAAATTCTTCAAAGCTACAAAAAATATCACTTGCTTAGGGAAGTCTTTCCTCTCTAACACATCCTTTAAATTTCCTTTAAAGCATCCAGTTTTATTTACAGATTAATTTTTATGATTTATGTTATTTTTTAAAAAGCTATGTCTCTCCTACCAAACTATAAGCTCCACGTAGGCAGAGGCAATGCCTGCTATGCTCACTACTATATCCCCAGCACCTGGCTCGATGCTTGGCACACTACAGACCGTCACCCAGTGTTTGCTGAATGAACAAATGAATGAATCCTCTTTTTCTTCTTCATTCTCCTTATTTTATCACTCTCCTTTCCCCATCTCTGTTATACTTTGAAGATACATCAAGGCAGCAAGCAAAAAATACTAAAAGAGTTGACGTTGACATTTTGTATAAAAAGAATGTCTAATCATGTTAAGTAGGTAAGAAATAAAAGCAAATAAATACCTCGAATAATTAAAGACACAAAAATAATCAATCAGCCAAGGCTGCTATCTCCCTTGGTGATCTCACCCATTTTTAAGTTCTATTGCTTTGATACAAATGGTCTCCTAAAACTGTATCATAGTCCCATTCTACCCAAGACCAGCACTTTCATCTGTCTCCTTGACTAAGACATAACTGGTACTTGAACTCTAAATGCTCAAAACCAAATGCATCATCTTTTCTCAATGAATCACTTTAGTTTCTTATTTCTATGACTACTGCCCTGGCAATTGCCAGGTCATCCACATTTGAAACTTTCTATGCATTTGGAACCTTTCTTTTTTCTAGATCCCTATCAGTCAGTGGCCAAGCCCTTAAGATTCCAACTCAGCAATCTCATTCATCCCTTCCTCTCCATCCCCACGCCCTGCATGAAGGCTAAGGCCTTCATTAGAGCAGTGTCTACCTGGCTCTTCTCTCCAGTCCAACTTGTGTACTGCTACCGTTCACCAAGCCTAAACACATCTCTGAACAGATCGCTCCCCTTCTCAAAAATCTTCATGAGAATTATGATGCTACAAGCCCAGGGTCTCTCAACATTTAACTCATGTCCCCTTTTGATTACCGTAAAAATCTCATACCCTTCTGTGCTTAATATAACAGAAACAACCGGAATATTTTCTATTCCTTCAACATAAAATTAGAAGATTCAATGTGCTTCTTCAAACTCTACACACTATATCCCTAGCTCTGAGAATCACTATTATTAGACTGTGGGCTCTCTGAAGGTAGGGCTTGGGTTTGAACCTAGTACATGGTACGCACACAATACATGTGTATTAAATAAACTACTAAACCCTGACATGCAGGGTCATCCAGCATATAAACTCAGTCCAGTCTTCCAGTTTTATATCCTATGATTCTCTGCTTGTACTTCTCCAGCCAAACTATTCCAGGTTCTCAAAGCATCACCTGGGAACTCATTAGAAATGCACAGTCTCAGGCCCCACCCCAGATTTGCTGAATCAGAAACTGCAGTACAGCTTAGTAATATGTGTTTTTACAAATGCTCCAAGTGATTCTAATGCACGCTAAAGTTTGAGAGCCACTGAATTCAACTATTTACTCTAATGCAAAGGTTATCCCTCCTACCTCTGTGACTGTTCTTATAATTCCTTTTACATGGAAATACCTCAGAACCTATTCCAGTGCCTGGCTAGTACTCAGTAAATGTTTTCTTGACTGAATTGTCAAAAATTCTATAATGCCCACTTGACAGCTCTCATATAATTTCACTGAAAGCATACCTCTTTTTATGTATACCCTATTTCAGCTGGCATTACAAATTGCAAACTCATTCTTAGTAATATATGTCAATATTCTAAAAGTGTAAATTGACCACAATTTTGCATATTTTGGGAATAAATCATATATCATCTACCTCTCAGCACTCAAAGCTTATTACAAATTTTGACATTTGTTGATCTTGAGAGGAGATACCTGTTCTCAGTTTCAAAGTTAAAAGAGTTCAAAGCTTGAAATTTCATAATTCTAGTTTTCCAGAGTTGAAGGTAGGTACTTATTGATACTTATCTGTCCAATTATTAAGTGTCAAAATCACACAATAGCTCCTGGGAGCCAGGTGAGACATTTGGCTAACCTTGGACACAAAGCAGGCAAGTGAAGAATCTACCCTGAACAGGTAGATTCTTATGCAAGAAGAAAATTTAAGCCAGGGAGAAAGAGAAGCTGGAGAGAATTCACCTAAGTTCCCAGATAACTAAAACTCAAAAACATGAAGTGCAGGAAGTCATTAACTTGAAAATCAATAGAAATTAATTTAAGTCAATTGTCTTAAAGGAAAAAACCATGTACAATAAACCTTCAAATACTACACACTCAGACACTCACTCGCTCACTCATACAAATGGCCACAAATGCAAGATGTCAGAGGTCATTTGAACCCTTTTAAGGAAATGGGATGTACTTTTGGTACTGATACTTCATCATAATGATGTGATTGGCAGGAAATTGCCAGAGTCTACAATCAGAGTATGTTGGGAGCAATCTTATATTACTTAGGACAATCTTCCATTTTCAGAAAGGAGATAGCCTCAGAGACATAATATAACTTTCCCAAGATCACAGGTTTAAGCAGTAGCAAAGCCCAGGCTTATTTATTCCTAGACAGAGGTTATACCACCCTAATGTCTACAGAGAGTCAAGATCTGACGATGGCCACAAAGACCATAAAGGAAAACATTATGTATTTAGGCAAAACCATTTGTTATCATTAAATCCATCTGATTACTTACCAGGTAGATGAACCATCTTTAACAATTCTTTAGCATGTTCCCTAATAAACTGTGGTTAAGTCTATGACGAACTCAGGACAAAAATGTGGCTTCAATGTTATAATCATTTTCAAAAGTAGGTTTATATAGGATTTAAATATGTAACAAGTAAATCTTAGTACACTAAATAGGCTCTTGCTAATACAGAAACCTTAAGACAGGTTAAGTAAATAAAAAATCTCCAGGAAACTTTATTGCTTTTGTTCTGCAACTCTCCAAACTCATGCTGAAACAATGTACTTCTAATTCTATAGTTGACCAGATCTTTCTTCAAGTCTGGTTTCAATAACTCCCTGAGACAACCCTTAACTTATTCATTTATTTTAAATATATAAGTCAAACCCCATGTCAGTAATGAAATACCCAAACTCCAGTCCACACTCCACTTATTTCATGTACTAACTACAATACAATTTGTTTATTTATACAGTTTTAGAGCTGAGAAGGACTTCTGAGACCATGTAATCCAATGCCATCATTATGTAAAAGAAAGAACCAAGATTTCCGACACAGCTTTAATATGACAAAAAGTTTGATAATCCTTTGGAATTAATAGACACAGAGGCAGCACGAAAGCTTTCTTAATGTTCTATCTGTCAAAATTTAAATGTACCTATTACTCCATATATTTCTATCTTGTATGAAATATTATGAGTACATATCGCTTTTACAATCGAAAAAAAAAATTAAAAGACAGCAAGATATGTCTACTTAATTATCTTAAGATTTTAAGAATTAAAAAAAAAAAAAATAAAGGCTGGCCAGTTAGCTCAGCTGGTTAGAGCGCAGCCTTCTAACCCCAAGGTCACGGGTTCGGATCCCCGTACTGGCCAGCCACAAAAAAATAAAATAAAAATAAAAATAAAAATAAAAAAAAGCACTGGCTAACCTGGTAGAAAAATTTCAATAATATTACTATGATAAAACATTACTATATACACAGGTGGTTTCCAACCCTCCCAACACTCAAACATGCTCTCACTCATCCTCATATCATCCCATAATATGAAGTAGAAAAAAATAGGTGAGAAAAGATAAGGTCTGTATACAGAGAATGACTCTAATTTAAAATTTCAAAAACATCAAACCTTTTAGTAACATTTCAGTGAGAAACAAAGCCTTTAATACTGTCACTATATATCTAAAGAAACCGAGGCACAGGAAGATTAAAAATTGTGAGGCAGGGGCAAAAAAATCAGTAACAGCCTTAAACTTAAGACTGCAAATTCTGAGCTTTATATCTCAGGTAAAATTTCAAGAACTTCCTTTGCTGAAGGAAAAAAAATAAAAGGATGTGTATGTCTGATTCACGACAACTTGTGCAAATACACATTAAGGTACCTGTTGTTGTTTCGACAATTTCGACAGTTAACACACTCAAGAGGGTCAATCTGGGGTACTGCTGTGTACATTCCACCAGCCTGGTCAGGAGGAAGTTAGGGGAAAAAGAAAAGGAGAAAAAATGTTGAAGGTGACACAGATCGTAGCCAAATAATCACACATATATAAGCCATGTTGATAATAAATGGGTACACAGTATATATTTTAACCAACTCCCTGGGCAATATGATTATCAGTATTTATTCACAAATGAGTTCAGTAGAGTTAGGCACAATATTAAACTGTGCTCCAAAAACTTAACTGCCATGTTTTTCCATGTATTTCTGTACTGGAAAAAGACAAATAAATGAAGGGAGAAATTTAGTCACTTCCCTTCAGTGTTTCAAATCTAATGGGCCCAAAATACATTATACTTTATAACCTCCTCTTCATTTTACTTTTCTAGCAGTCACGGAAGAATTTCATGTGATGCCAGTTGGAGAAACAAAGTATGAAATCTGTTGAAATGATGTCACAAGATAAACCCATCTTCATTTTACTGTAATTATTTCAATTAGGTCTGTTCACTTGACTACTCTAAGTTTTAAAACATATTATATTTTTCCAGATGGAGCAGGTTCTCAGCCAGCAATGACTTGGAGGGGAGTACTAATATTCTGATGTTGCTTTTGGCGGAAACTGCACAGCAATTAAGAAAAATGCCCAGATTAACACATACCTCACTGTAAAACATTCACTTGACATACACAATGGCAAGAGTTCTTAAAAATGAAGTTAAAAATTGAACTAGCCATAGAGTCAGAGTCAGAATTCTGCTTTCAGATGAAAACCAGCAGAACTGAATTTGGTAAGGGTGAAAGAGGTCGTGACATGGCACCCAAACCTAAAGCAAGCCGTCAAGGTTAGGAAAAGTTCAGGCAATTGTTTTTCCTAGAATACTTTCCATTTCTATTCATCTCATCACAACAGCCAGAATCTAAGCAAACCAAAAGTACTGAAAATTTTTCTTAGCATTCCTGATCCAACTAGCAGCAGGAATTATTAAGAAAACTTTGACAGAAAGAATATTCCCATACTATATTCGGTCAGAAAATGAAGTTAATAACTTACAGGGTAATGTACTTATTTGAATCACTATACATGTTAAAGTTAATTCAATGATTTTTATGATCATTAGTATTTTTTAAATTTCCCTACTTCCTCCCACCCGGAAGAGAGGAATAAGAAAACTGATGGGTTAAAATCACAGATGATAACCTCTAAAATTGTACACCTAATGGGGCAACTGTTATTCAAATAGCAAATTCATTGTTCAAAAAAACCCAAAGTTCCATGTTCAAATACTAAAGCAAACATTAGCCTTATTTTTTCTTCTTACGGAAACAGCATGTGCTATTCAAACTTTAATGCTCTCTTTCAGTTTTCTTGGACAATGTTAGTAGTTTGGACTAGGAATGGTGACAAAAAAAGTTTAGAAAGTCTGAATATAAGCCATGACTTTCCACACAAAATAATGAAATCATTATTCCCTTCTGGTAAAAAGATGCACTAAAGCAAATTAAATATTTTTTTCTACAATATACAAAAGTTAGGTCACAGAGCCAGTAGATTTCTAGCTTTAAGATACAAATACATATTACAGTTTTGTTCTCTAAATATAATATTTTAATAAATCTTCATAAAGTTGAAGATGAATAAAACCTCTAAACTTTGAATATGCTAGAACACACTGTGGGTTATAGCAAATTTATCTGTAATCAGAACAATGACAAAAACTAAATGAATGCTTAATTTGATCAACTAAACAAATTCTCTATTTGACTAAAAATAATGTAGATTCATATCCAAACAAGGTAATAAATCAGACTTCTTAGGGCAGAGAACCCCTTTAACCAGCACAAACCTAAAATATGCTAGTCACTCGATTCCCATTTCAAGAATTAAACTATCTCCTCTGCTAGTTATCTCTGAAATAAAGGAGTTTTAGGGGTTTATCACTCCTTGTGGCTAAAGCTTGCTAATACTGTAAAATGCAAAAAGCTTACAGGCCACAACAAAAAAACACATGGGGCAAAACAAATGAAGAAATCCGTGACAGGTCAGAAGTCACAACCTGGTGGCCTGCAGACATGTTTTGCATATTTTGCATGGCTTACACAGTGCTCTCAAAAATTTGAGTTAGTTGAAAGCACATAAAAATCTGGCGATTTCACCTAGATTTATGGATGTTTTGAAAAGTCAGAAAACGGGGCAACACTGGGCCCTCCGTCCACGTGCCAATAGCAGGCGCTGGACTGCGGCTGCTGCTTGAGGCAGAGCCCATGCTGCGCAGGCTGTTTTTGCCTCCACCGCTACCATCTCATCCTCAACCTGCTGCACTCCGTGTCCTGATCTGCCCAAGTCTTCTCCGCATTTGAGTTTTCAGACTCTGCTCTAAATACGTTTAAAGTATTTGGTCTGGTCTATGCCCCAGTGGTATGTCCATTTCATCTCAAGAACAACTTCCAGTCTGTTCTTTACTGGTATTCTACTTTCAATGTTAAATAATTTAAAAACAGAAACCAAATTGATGAATATAACTATTATCTGACAAGAGAAAACTTACAAAGACCACTCTGGATCAAGGCGCCGCCAGGGCTGCATACTATTTCCATTCAAGTGAAACCAAGTATGCTGACCCTGTTCCTGTGCCTCGGCACCCCGAGGCAGAGAGGCTTCTATGCATAATTAGGTCTCTTACATTCACTAGATGATGACGATGCTCAAAATCCACATGGGTCCTCGTCAGAGAGTTCGTATGACCAGAGTAAAGCCCTCCATTTAAGCTCCCATTCACGATTCCATTGACTCCATTGGGGACCTTATGGTGGAGATGGGAGCAGCCATTGCTCAGACTGCCATTGCTCAGGAAGCCTCCATGAACATTTCCATTTATCCGGCTTGTTCCCGAAAGAGTGGTGTATTCCACCATCTGCCCATTCATATCTGACCCCTGGCAGAGATATCCTGGTGGGTCATACTCTGTTAAAAGAGAAACAAGAAAAGCCAAAAAAATAAAGTAAGATACTGAAAAGAAAAATCTTCTTGCTTAGGAAGTTTTATTAATGAATCCCCTAAGAAACTACAAATAAACTAAAACATTCTTAAAATGTTCACTTAAAGACTACCTGTGACACATGCTTTAATAAAGTTACTGCTATTTTCTTTACAACACAGAGGTAGGTGTGAACTTTGAGTTAATTATGACTCTGTTAATGGGAAGAGAAATTAACCAGGGAGAAATTACTCAAAAGAGAAGGAATAAATTGTACAAGCAGAAACTATCAAAGTTAAGACTTCCAAGTGCTAAAAAAAAAAAATCATATAAAACAATAAAAGACTAACTTTAGGTAGGATATTTCCAATAGGAATAAAAAACACTTTCAAGTAAAAGGATGGAGTTATAAACACATTTACTGATTATTTATGTAGGTCCTTAGTCGTTATAGCCAGTTTGGAGGCTGTGGGATACCAAAGGCAAGATGCTATTCTATTTCCTTATATTAAAAGCACTTAAACAACTACCTCAAAATTCTGACTTCCAGAAGCCCACTGGAATACTTTTTAGAAAAAGTAAAGTATCCCTTAGAAAGTACAGGATATGTTGCCAGAGTTTTAATAAGTTCTTCAAAGGTATTAGAACTCGCCAAGCAAGACTGGACTAGGTGTTCCTCCTCTCCACAGCTTCTCCTAGTACTGTTTATTCTTGCGCAGGTGTGTATTGTGGGTATGCCTGCTTATTTTCTCCACCAAACCATAAGCTTTGAGAAAGCAGAGAATGTGTTTATTATTTATCATTATATCTCCATTGTCCAGGACAGTGCCTCTCACATAGAAGACAGTCAATGACTATGTTTTGAATGAGTGACTGAATGAACACTACTATGATAATTTTTCATTTTTAAACATATTATCAGATCACAAAGGAAAATGACTTTAATCAGATTGATCTTGCTCAGACAACCAGATGAATATGTTTCTTTTAATGATTCAGGACACACTCACACAATTAAAAGCAATGGCATTAAAACCATTTAGAAAAAGGCCCAATCAAATGATCACAAAACCTTTCAGCTTGACACCACCACTGCCTCTCTCCCTGCCTATCTCTTGGAAGGCACCATTCAATAAAAATAGATCACTTTTTTCCAGTGAACTGTTAACTAAAAGGGGACCTTATGTGGGAACTGGCTGATAGCCTCCAGAAGAGCCTCTCATGGCTGGTGTGCTACATTGCTTTTTCTTTCATTCCCTTACTCTGGGGCCAATAGGAGAACCAAAAAACTTCCTCCCACCAAAGACTAAAATCCTTACTTGATTTGATTATCTTATTTTATAATAGCTGGAAGAATAGGAAAGGTAGGAAAGTGAGGTGAAGAGAGTTGAGAAAAGGGAAAAGGAGTTTTAGGTTATTCATTTCAAAACAGTGCCATCACTGATAGTTCAAGCACACTTATAACCAGAAATATGTGCAGAGAGGACACCACTGTGGAGCAGTTTTGGTACATCAGGTCCAGACAGAACCATGTCATCCTCATTTGTAAGTGTCATTCAGGGACAGTAACTTGGAAAAGGCTTCACTACCTTGCATCATGTCTTTTCTATCCCCTGTAGACAAGATTCGCACCAGCATGAAGGTGTTCCTGCAACAATTCCAGCTCAGGCTTTAAGTATTTATCCTCTTTGGTGGTCCAGTAAAGCCAGTTTCCCAGCACTAAGTCAGCTATGTACTTAGCGACCTGCTTAGTTTGGGCTTTGGTGTTTATTTCTACAGGACAATTTAATTCGATGCTCCACTGACGTGGGCTAATGGCTGGAATGGTTTTAAAGGCGTCTCCTCTGAACAAAGAGCATCTAATGTGTTCATAGCATGACACTAATACACAAAAGTGTTCGAAGTCAATATTTATTCTGACAATATTTTTCTACCCATCTTTAGAAAAGAGAAGGAAATATTTATGAATGTCTTACTCTGTATGGTATTCTGTTGGCGATTCTTCCACAGACACATGGCAATGAAAATCATCAGAATGAGGACCATGACACCCAGCACGCAGCCAACGATCAGATATAACATGTCACTGCTTCTGGCAGGGCTCGTTGCAGGCCCTACATTTCCTCCACTTCCTGAAGAATTTGGAGGGGTACTCAAGTCTCTGACGGGATACTCAGAAGCTCCAGGAACACGTTTCACTAGTTGAAATATAAAGGAAAACATGATGTCAGAGTGAATACAGACTCTATGAAATGGTTTACTCTCTGAAGGAGGTCTGGTTAGGAATGCAAGCCAGTCTGTTTACACTTGTTACTGAGATGATGTGACCACCAATGAGTCACAAAGAGGGCTCCAAAGTTTAAAAATCTGATGTGCCAAAGTTTTAGTTCACAAATTCTAGACAGATCATAAGAACAGACAAACATAAACTGCTATATGATTATCTGCTTAATTGTACTTATAGAAAACTCCCAAAGAGTTGAAATAAAAGTATTTCAACTTACGAATTGAACAAAAACTTCTTTCTTTCTAATATACTTTGAGGTGAATAAGACTCAGAATCACATATTTTAAGCTTCTACCATATATGAAAAATAACTAGCAATACTAAGAAATATGGTTTTTGGACTATTAAGACAACTACATATAATTCTAAAAAAACTCATGTATTCCAAAAACAAAGACTTGTAGACTCTGTGTAAACGCAGCACTTTAACTTAATTCATTGGTATTCTGGGTAATAGTCATAACAAAAGCTAATAACAGGTGGGTCTCAAACTCCATTTTCTCCACCCCCAAATCATACGTTCTTAGTGCTCTAAGAAAAGCAGTAGAGCATAGTGATTGACGGCCTGGTCTCTGGAATAAGACTGCCTGGGTTTATAGCTCAGCTCCACCATTTCTCATGAGCTGTCTGACTTTTACCTCCATGAAGCCCAGTTTCTGCATTTGGAAAATAGGGATAATAATAATATGAGCTCTATCATAAGGTTATAATGAAGAGTAAATGAGTTAATCCATATAAAGCACTTAGAGCCTGGCACACGGTATGGTTCAATCAACTTTGCTGTTGTAAGTTATTATATGTCCTGTTATGGCTCCTAACAAGCCATAGGAGCAAAGTAGGCTTTTAAATATCTACTCAACAAAAAATATTACTTTGGGGTTCAATTTTCTAGCAGCATCAACTACACAGAACATAGCTGTGAATAAGGAAAGAAGAGACCATCTTTACGAGGAAGGAGTGCTCCATTATTGGAAGCAAGATGAATAGTTGGCAGAGGGTGGCATGTTAGATTATATAATCCTAAGGTTCTATCCAACCCTAAAGAAAACAAAAAAGTTTCTGAGGCAAAATGAATGTTCCATGTCATCCATTAAAGATCAAGGTAACTCATGGGGAAGTACTTCAGGTTTATTCACTATTTACTCCTAATTTATTTGTAATTCTACCAAGCTTGATAATCTGGTTTCCAATCTCCTTCTAAAGTTAAAAACTGAGGACAGATGCCTTGAATCAGTGGGTGACACAGACCCATTAACAGCAATAAAAAGAGACAGCTAAGAGCCTGAAATGAGAAAGATGAGATGAAAAACATACAGAGAAATCAAAGAACTAAAGGAAAAATTATGAGAGTCTCTGATCTTTCATGAGAAGGGAAAATGTCCGGCCTTCAACACCTCTGTCATTCCTGAAAATCTACTGAATTCCTAAAGATAAAACAGTCATTGTTCACAGTAAGAACCAGGAGCCATTTTTTTTTAAGGTTAGATTATATATCATCTCTTCCATCTAAATAGGCTGGGAATTGTGTAATACATTTTAGAAAGTCATTCAATATAAATAGTTAACATTTTAAAAGAAGTTTATTGTTTTTCACTGATCTGAAAGTCTATAGGTAGAACCTTTTATTTCCTAGCAAAGTCAGATAATGAGGTATACAATTCTAAACAAGCTATAGTATTATACTATCATACTGTCATAAACAACAGTTATAACATTGTTGTCTGACTTGTTTTATGTTTCACCTGACTAAATTCTTAATGTCTCAGAGACAGAAATATTTTTATTTAATTTTACTCCTAGTATCACAGCACTCTAGAGGTAAGAAATGCTCATTAACATATCACAGTGTCTGTTACAAAAAGGCACTCAAATATACGCTGACCAAATGAAATGCAAGGTAAATCTACAGATTGTGTATATATGAGGGGTCTTCAAAAAGTTCATGGAAAGAGTCTCATTATCTTTTAGTTCCATTTTTCCACAAAATTTTGAAGATAACTCATATATGTTTAGTTTTGCAGCAGAAAGACACATACTTTACAATTTAAAAGATGGAACTAACCCCTGGCTTTATAATTCAATCTTTCTGAGCCTCCATTTCCTTATTTTTTTTTAATTTGTGATTTCCATTTCTTCATTTTTAAATAGGGATAATAAAACATCAGTGTAGCAGACACCGCTGGCTGTCTAGCCCCCTCCCTGGCTTTCTTCTTCCATGCCAGCAGAGCCCCAATTTAGTTTAGGTGTCCATCTGAACCCCACATAACTCTTTGGTAATTCCAGTGAATGGTCTGGAGGTGGTATGTAACTGAATTCTAGCCAGTGACACCTGTGGGGAGATCTACTAGAAGACTCTGGGGGAAATCTTCCTTCTTAAAAACAGACAGCATCAGACATTAGAGCCTCTAAATATGAAGCTCAGAACTGTGGCGAGCTCTGAGTGGTGCTGGTCTCACAGCCAAGCTGACAACCAGGAGATGGCCAAGGGGAAAGAAAGAAAACAATGAACTTCTGAATTAAACAAACTTTTAGCTAGTTACCTACTTCTAGACTTCTTATTTTTGGGATAACACTTTTCCTCACTGTTGAAGCTAACCAAGTGGGGATTTTTGTGTTATTTGCAGTTGACAGTATTCCCAAGGTGGTTGTGAAGATGAACTAAGACTGTGGACAGGAGTGCTTTTGCTTATAAATATCCATATTATCTTTTTGTGTTATTCATGGTGTCCTCTGTTTTTAAAGATGGTAACAGTTTACAGTTAATCTATGTATGTATGTGGAATTGAAAATGTCAATTTAGAATTAGCTAATTAGAAGTCACTAATTCTAAACTTAACCACTACACTTCATTAAACAAGTAGATAGTGTTACATATATCCATCATTCAAAAGACCACTTTAATCATATGTAGTGCTGGGCTGGCCAGGTAGCTCAGATGGTTAGAATATGGTGCTGTTAACACCAAGGTTCAGGGTTCGATCCCTGTACCAGCCAGCTGCCAAAAATAAAAAAACCAACCAACCAACAAACAAAAACCGTATGTAGCCCTTTTCCTTAATACTGTCATACTTTTGTTAGTGTTCTAATTCTCACAGCAATCTCAGAAAGTAGGCAGCAAATATTTCTATTCTCTTCAGGGTGAAAAGAAAAGAGAAGTGACATTCAGAATCACACAGAAATTAATAAACCAGATCAATATCCATGTAAACCATTTTTTAGACAAATGCTGAAGCCAACATAGTATACTTCTGTTGGGAGAGTCCAAATGTATGCGCCTAGAAAATGGTCCAAAGCAGAAATTTCTTTAGGTAAATACATCAATAGTCAAAAGGAATAATCCAGAGTTTGGAATTCTGGCACAAATTCTCACTTTTCTCCTACCTTTAGTCTCACAGATCATCACATTGCTAAACTCGCTTTCTCCTCCTTCATTGAAGCATTGCATTTTAATGTCATAGGAGGTTTCTGGCTGCAGGTGGCCAATCATGTGCCACTGCTTGGAACCTAGAAAGGAAAAATAAAGGATAAGCTTTACACATGGCACAACCTAAATGAAAATGTCAACACAATTACTTAATATTTTCCGAAAAAGTTTGGAGCAGCATCCATCATCATCTAGTACAGCTTGTGCAATAAAAACGCACTGACGTATTTTAGTAATACACCACAGACAGACAGCACTTCTATTACACGGCTTGAAAAAAAGTAAACAGAAGAGAGAAACTGAATTGAAACTATATCCATGTGCTGGTTTCATTAAAAAGAACTAGTGATGAGGCTTTCATAAAATACATATTAATCTTATGCATAGGTTTAAAAAAACTCACATCCTTTGACTCCTGCTTCAACCCTGCAAGTCAGTCCACTATGGCCATCCACCAAAAAGCAATACTATGTGTGAGATCAGCAAATGGTGTATTACCCAGAGCAACTGGCCAGTGAGGAGAAAGGCCTTAGCAGCACTCTCAATGCCACTATAAGGGACACAACATGAACTGACATATAGACTAATGACTCAATAAACTGCTGAGAATCATCAAAAAGCAAAATCTGCTATGGGAAACTCTCGCTTGCTGCTCCCACTACTGCTTTTCTTCTGTGTCAAGGTCTGCAAACCGCACAAGTATCTTTAACAGAATAATTCTGTTATCCCCGGCACACAGCCAACATTTGATTTAGAAACACTCCTAAACTGAACACTCCAGTATAAATCACTCTCCATTTTTACTTCCAGGGACCTATGACAAACTTTCATAAACAGGGACACTTTTGCCAGATTTAATTAACTCTTCAAGCACTCTTAATCCCTCTTAGAAAACATCTTTTCAAACATTTCCACTGTTTCTTAGAAACTCAAGTATACCACCAACTGATTTAAGAATTAATTAAAGGGGGAGGGAAGAAAAAAAAAAAAAACCCACACACGCAAGTTAAATCTACTTGGCTGACAGGACCAGTATCACCAGGCTCCTTTCTAATTCAACACAGATGAAAATATTTCAATCTGAAAGCACAACTCCCTTTCCAGGCCACCAGTACAAAATATCACATATAGATCCACGTTTTATAAAGAAGAAAACCTGCTTGTTTTAGAATCGGGGTCTCTGAAAGGCTCAAAAAGTGAAGAATTCTATGCCCTATTTATAAATGTAAAGAGGACCTAAAAACTCTTGACTCAAAAACTGTTTGAAACTGGAATGAACCTATTTCTAAAATCCAAAAACTTTCCAAAAGACTTCTATTTTTTCTCCACCTTTAGGTCTTTCCTGACCTAGCCCTACATTCACCTCACCATAAACATTGTCTTGAATAATCACTACGCTATATTTGAAGTTTTCCTTTCATAGATAGCATCAGTAAAACTGGGATTAAACTAGGCTTCTGATATGTTACTAATAAGATAAAATAGTTAAAATAATACCTATCTTGTTAAATTAATATTCCATTGTTATGGTAATTCTCCCAATGGCTAAAATTACAGGAAATAACAGCAAGGAAAAGACAACTAAGGACATTACTAGGTTTTAAACCAACCAACCAGCCAGCACATATCTAACAAGCAATTATTTTCCCAAAGGATATTTTAGAAAAGGTAAAGAAATACCACAGAGAGAAACCAAAGCACAGATTTGAAGATGAGAATGACTGATACTTTAATTTATTTGGAATTCAACTTAACTTTGCAAGACAAAAATATTCAACACAAAAGCACTGGTGTGCTGGAAATATTTATAATTTATCTAAATGCAGAACTTAAATCAGAAGATAGGATAACTTAAATAATGGTTCTTCTCAATGTATTCTTTTACAATTTGAGTTTCAAATTTTTTCCAAAAGCTTAAATTTGGGGCCAAAACACATAAGTAACTAAAACTTTCAAAGAAAACTTTAAGTACAAAAGATGAAAACTTATGTTCCTGGGTTTGGGAAAACGGTCCAATAGTTTTCCAACTGCCACAAAATTTCAAATGCATAAACTTGAAAATAAAGGATAAGCAAATTACACAGCATGGTGAAGCCCACTTAAACATCTAACTGCTCAGTATACTACATTTATAAACAAGTTCTCTGTGAACCACAGGCAAAACTCACATTTGCAGACACTACTACCAGATACAAAAACTTCTTTAAACTAATTTCCAAGTTCCATGCTCAATATTCATATGACAGAAGTTTGTAAAAGTTCAAAGATTTCACTAGAGAATATAGTTTAAAACTGTTTACCAGTGGATATTTCTAGAGAATAGAACTAGGAAAGATGGGGGCTGGCGAGAGAGGGAGAGACAGATATTTATTTTATTTACATTTGCCTTGTTTAGAACTATCTTATAACAAATGTTTGACTTCTGTCAAAAAATCTTGAGTAAAAATCTGACATCCCCACTCCCCTAACCCAGCTGATCTAAAATGAAGACCTAGATAGGGCCAAAATGCAGTCTCTAACATTTATCTTTCTGTGTTTTTTTTTAAATAGCCTTTTTATTGATGTAAAATATGCACACAGCAAAGTTTGCATAACAATACAGCTCAGTATAAGTTCACAAACTGAATATGTCCATCCTACCAATGCCTAATCAAGAAAGAGAACACTGCTGTCACCCACACATCCCACTCAGGCTCCTTCCAGGTACTTATCTCTCTCTCAAGACAGCTACCATCTTGACTTCTAAGAGCACAGAATAGTTTTGCCACTAAAAATTATGGAAGAAGAAAAACAATCATTCCTTCATTCAAAAAATATTTATTGAGCACCTACTATGTGTGGAGTATTAAAACTCAGATCACTAGTTTTTCATTATAACTCAGATCACAAGTTTTTCATTATATTATATGTTATTCCATTGGATAACATTAAAAGGAATGCTACAATATTTAGAGAAATGTGATATAGCATTAAGTAATTTATTATAACAAAGACTAGATGCAGTACTTGATGTCAAGAAGTCATATGGAAAATAACATTGGCTTAGTGCAATTTTCTGACATGATTCATTAAAACATTTAATATTTCAAAGAAACAGAATCTTGGAGGGAAAAAAAAGGCCTCAGAAGAAGCCATCGCCCCAAAGCAAGAATGTTTTCCATGACAGTACTGAGAAACAGGCATCTTCTATTGAACAGTTCCCAAATTAGAGAGTCTGTTACTTTGTGAGGGAACCAATATTAGAAATCTATGTTAAAAAGTTCTTTCTTGCATTATTTCCTCATAACCTGCCCTCTCCCAACTGACTTAGCTCCTCTTCCACATAACAGTCCTTAAATATTTGAAGATAGCTGTCATGTTGCTTCTGTTAGTATTCTTTTCTCCAGCTTATATATCACTTCACATCCCAGTGTTCTTTTTGGATTCCATTCATGCATTCATTCATTTAATACTGAACACCTCACCACTGTAGAGACTGGGGAAATAGCAGTGGGGAAAAAGGTCCAATGCCCATAAGGTGGTTAACATTTACTAGGGGAGACAAACTTTAAGCAAATAATTTCAAACACACAAAACAGACACACATGCACACATGTACACATGCACACCCATATATTTAAGCTTTGATAAATTCTATGAAATAAACAAAAAGAATGTGGTTAGAATTATAAGAAGAGTACCTCGTGCAAATGGGAGGAAGTTATCAGGGAAGGCATATCTGACAAAGCAACATTTAAGCACACAACAGAGAAAAGTGGGAGTAACGAGACAAAAGTGTGGGGAAAGGGAGCACAGCAGGCGGCAGGAAGTATCATGTGCCAAGGACCTGAGGCAAGGGGAATCTTGGTGCACACGAGGAGACTGAAGGAAAGCCAGCAGAGGGCACGCAGCAAAAAAGGCAGAGGTGCAGGAGACACAGCTGAGGGAGTGGGGCAGGGGCCAGCCAGCTCATGTGGGGCCTTCAGGACATATGCAAAATTCTGGATTTTATATATATATATATATAGTATTCCATTACTATTGTTATTTATTTATTTTTATTTATTTTTTTATCGGGACATAGTTGATTGTACATATCAGTGGGGTGACAGCATGGAATATAAATACCAGTCTGCAATATGTCATGTTCAAATCAGGATGATTAGTATATCTATCATTATACAATGTAACTGATTTTCATGGCCCTTTACCAATTCCTCCCTTTCTCTCCTCCCTCTCCCCCTTTCCCACCCTCAGCAATCTCAGTTCTGTTCTCTTCTCTTAAAAAGTTCAATGTATTATTGTGACTGTTGTATCTTTTTTTTAATCTATGTGTTTGTTTATTTATTTGCTTATTACTCCCACATATAAGCAAGGACATGCGGTATTTCTCTTTCTGTGCCTGGCTTATTTCACTTAAAATAATTTTCTCTAAGTTCCTCCATGTTGCTGTGAATGGCAGAATTGCATTCTTTTTTATGGCAGAGTAGTATTCCATTGTATAAACATACCACATTTTCCTTATCCCGTCATCCAATGATGGGCATTGAGGTTGGTTCCAACGCTTGGCTATTGTAAATAGGGCTGCATTTAATATACTATCCTCAGATAAGGGATGTATCAAATATTAAACTGATAAGAACAGATACTACATTTGATCTTATAAGCAATGGATTATATTTCATATGCAGTAGAAAAGCACTTTCAACACCTTTCACCACTTTGGCCGTTTTCTTGTTTCTCTACATGCACTTCAATTTCCCAGCATCTCTACAAGTGCTTAAGATGTGATCTTTCTAGTACAGCCTTCAATGAAACTGTTTGAATGAGACATTTTTTCAATGTAGCTAGAAGTTGCAACTGATTTTATACTTATTTAAACAAAACAGAAATTGAAAATTTTTCAGATGAACTACTGACAAATCATATCTCCCCCATATGTGGGTAAGTATTTCTGCAGCCAAAATGTAACGTACCATATTAAACTAGAAAAACTGGCTTTCTTTGGGACAAATTCAATGGCAATAGTGCATACATCCATTTCATTTTTTTTTTAAACTCTATCTTAACCTGGGATGATACATTTCATAATATTTCTAAACCCTCTCCCTCCAAAGCTCCTTCACAGGGCTCCAGCTCGCCAATGGGTCTTACCTTCTACAACATCCCTCTTGTAATCACTGTCATTGTCACTGTCCGTTGGTCGGTAATAGATATAAAATCCTTGGATGGGAGTATTGTTGTTACTTGATGGAATGTACTAAAAAATGGAAGAAAAGACTTGTCAAAGATTTTTAAAAATGTAACTTTTGCATCCACTAAGATCTATTTATCTGTGTGATAATATTTTTCTAGCTTCATTTTGCAAACTACTTAATGGCCACTTTTAACTTAATTCAAAGTTATTCAACAGTATTAAGCACATTTAGCTTACTGCAGGGCTAAACAAAAATAAAGCAGTACATTTCATTTGCTAGGTTCAAAGGCAGTAAAAAAAAGTACATTTTGTTCAAAATAAATAAATCAGAAAATGGCAATTAAGTTAACAACACTTGCATGAGAGCCAAGGAAACAATAACTGTAATTTTATCCCTGCACCTTCGTACAATACATGCTTTTAGACAAATATTGGTGCTTCAACTTCCTTTCAATTAAAAGTTCAAAAATTTGCTGTTCACAATAGTATGCCATGAGAATATTAAATTGATTGTTAATATGACCAAACTGGAAAATCTTCTCGTTAGAAAAGATGTTTACTTACTGTCCACTTCAGCATGATCTGAGTGTCACTGACAGCCTCTGTGTATGCAATGTGAGGTCCAGTTATTGGACGGTTGGAAAAACGATTGGGGAACCCAGCCACCTGATAAGGACGAGACGCCGAACTCCGAAAACTCTCACCATAATGGTTAATAGCAATGACCCTAAATTTGTATGTTGAGCCTTTGAGGGGAAAACAAGAACAAAAACAAAAAACCCACAACTTTAAAAAGTTGTAATAAGACAACTGGAAGGTGGAATATTCAAAATGTAACAATTGTGCTGAAGTATCTATCTATAATAACATACTCTAAAGCCTGTGTCTTAAATGGATTTCAACCCACTTGACAATTTCAATCAACTGGGAGTGGCTGGCTGTTCAACACATTGTGTTCAAGATCCCAAGACCTTATTAGGAGTCCCCAGGCAAGAATGCTGCAAAAGATTAATGATGTCTCACAGAGGGAGCAGGTAGAGAGTAGAAAGAGGACATTTACTCTTTTCACCATCCCATTCTAAGTCATACTCATCAATGACATTTTCTTAAAATATTCTGTCATAGCAAAACACATATACACATGAGTATACTTCAGAAAGTTTGTAGAAAAGTAGAATTAAGAGATGATACAAATCTTTCTACAAATTTTTTGATGTACTCTCATACACACAAAAGTGTTTATCAGAACACCTCATATTTCTAACTGCAAATAAGTAGAAACAATCTAAAACCCAGAAATAAAGAATGGTTAAGTAAATTATGATATATTTATATGGTAGATATAGTTATTAAACATTGAGTTTTTGAAGAATCTTTAATGATATTGGAAAATGCATACAATATGGGAAAAATGGTGTCACAAAACAATAATTGTGGCATGATCCCAGGTTATATTTAAAAGAGACAGAAGGCTGGAAAAATATATTCCAACAAACAAAAAAACAATGATTATCTCTAGCTGGGTGAATTTCAGGTGATTTATCCTCTTCTTTATATGTTCTTTATTTTCAAATTTTATACAATAAGCATGCATTACTTTAACAATTGTAAAAAAATATATGATTATTAAAAATATGTATCTAAAGTTAGCACTGATGGTAAAAAAGAAAAAGAAAGTGGAAATGTTTGCATATTTCTACCTGGTTCTAAACTACGAACTTCCACAGAAAGTTTGGAAGGAGGGATATCTTCAGCTGCCACCAGCCAATCACTAGTCCTCATCCGTTTATACTCAACCTTGAAGGCAGTGATTGGAGAACCCCCGTTTGCCCGTGGAATCCAAGTGACATAGACTGACGTCTCTGACGCAGTGGAGATGGTGGGCCGATCGGGTGCCTCTGGGACTAAAAATGGAAACATTCATTTCAATAACCCATGATGTCAGAGACAAGAATAATTTAATATAAAGGGATAAGTCTCAAACTTCATGTTATTATTAAAGATTCTTCACCAAACTGTTTGCCAGAGTTAATAATATTATAACTACCTTCCTGTCCTCTGTTAAAAGCTAATGGGAAATGGAATGACCAAATACAGAAAATAAAAGGAAGGAAAGGTAAAATAATCTATAAACTTGATAATTAGTTCTGAAAAATGGAAAGGTAATGGTATGACAATTTTGGCCACACTATTTTGGATTCTTGACTGAAACAATGTTTAATTATTATTTGGTGTTTCAAATCTGATCGTCATTATAATTTATAATAAATTTTCACTATTACGTGTTACCTTACTTAAATGTTTTTCTTTATCCAAGCTACTAAAAACACATTCAGCAATCTACTGGTTATTAATTACTATTAATCCTATTTTAACACACCTCAAGGCTACAGGAAGGCTTCACCAAAATGCAGACTACAACTGTCAAACATAGATAAAATCTGATAAAATCAATACTGATAATAATGGAGAGAGAGAATGCTGCTCAGGATGAAAGCAGGAAGACAGGATATGTAGTTAAATAAAGAAAGGTGCCATCAGAAAACAGGTGATCCACATGAATGTGTAGAAAAGAGGACCAGAGAGCTAATATTTAGCAGTTTTCAGCTTGCACTGCCAAGGGGAGGGGACACCTTAACCCACGAATTGAGACAGTCTAGATCCTGTGGCAGTTGGAAACATCAGGAATAGTTCATCAGCCATTTAAATCATGTACCTAAACTCCCGACCCAGCAATCTTGTGGTTGTAACTGGCTTTCCACTTGGTTCCAACAAGGAAAGGACAACAATAGAACAACCTGGCCCCTATGGCAGTCACCTTACAGAGGAGCAAACTGCCAGTCTGGTTTACATCAGTCACCCATAGATCTTCTAAGAGTGAGCTGGTTCTCAAGTAACCAGTGACTTTTCGGCATGCTGACAATTGAGTTTCTAGAGCTGGAACATGGAGGGCCAACCCTGGGCTATGGTTACGTTACTTTGGGCAAGCCATCAAGGGAGCCCTGTCCACATCTAGCCTATGCCATGCCCCTCAGCAACACCATTCCGTCTCCACACCTCTTGAACCCACAATACAAATACATAAGAAAGAAGATCATGCTGAAGGTGGTACTTGTATGGGGAAAATGGTGGCATTCAAAAAAGAAATTGCTTAAGGGATAAAAAGAGGAATATATTCAAAGCAGCAACTTTGGGTGATACTTACTGTATTCCTTTCAAGTTAGAAAGCAATGGAAACAGAAGGAATAGAACTGTTAGTGCATCTTGTTTTTAATACTAGAAGACCACAACAACGTCCTGACATTGATTCATACGAGGTTAAAACACATCAAATACCACAGATCAAATAGGAAAAGATGGTTATTGGGCAAAATATCTCTACGGTGAAGAATATCTTCGAAATCTAAAAGAAATAGCATGTGAACACTAACAAGACGTAAAGAAAGAACACTGCACTTGGAGCTAGTCCCACCACTTTCCGGATGAACTTAGGCATGTTGCATAGCCTCCTTGAGCCTCAGTTTCCTAATCTATAAAACAGATCTGCTACCTTCCTCATGAGGTTGTTAGGCACCCAACTACCTTCCCAACTCTAGCATCATTCCCCATAGCAACCAGTCGCACTAAACAAAATCTCTCATCTCTGTATGTCTAAATGAAATAGAACATGTCATCCGTCTGTCTCCTGCACAAGATGATGTCTTTGCCTGAACCTCTTATCCTGTTTCTTCCTTTAGCTACATCATTCCTGTACTTTAAGGCTTGGCTCAATTTGCTAAAGAAGCCTCTTACCACTACTTGCCATCCTCTATATCAAGTGGGTGACAGATATTTCTCTTGTGACACCTAAACACCAAAGGTGTAATCTCAAGCATAGCAAATTAAAATTGTTGTTACTGGTTTACGTGCCTGTATCACCCACTATAGTGTTAAGGGTTTAGCTGTCTATATAATTCATTACACTGTAAACTTCTTGAAAAAAGGGTTACTTTAATCTCTGCTGTTCCAGCACTTAGTACAGTGTTGACCACAGGGTGTGTTAAATGAATAGTAAAGTTTTTGTTTTTCAGATGTTAGTTTTATTCATATAAAGTCGCTATTGATATAAGTAATCTGCTTCAGATCCTGAAATGTGCCTCTGAGGTGAAAGAAGTCATGTAAGAGAGGCTCATGATGCTAAAGAGGCACAGGTAGTCCAGAGGGAAGTTCAAAGTATCAGGACCCACTTTTGACTGAGATCAATCCATGGAAAACTAAAAGTAAGGAAAAGAAGTCTGGAAACTCTTAGAGCTCAGCAATTTTAAGTCTTCCTTAGATGTCCTGACATATCAGCACAATCCCAAAAAAGGCAGTAAGCTGTAACTAAACTGATAAGTGTGAAATTTAAATACTAAAAAGCAGTCTTGAAAATTTCACTGCTAAGGCACTTAAAAATCATAAGATTAACTAGACATAGCAATGAAGTGAGTATGACATATAATCTTTCAGCTTTCAGCAATATAACTTATCATAGGTACCACTGTATTGATGTCACACACAGAGTCAGACTGAGTTCAAAATACAGTTTTCTTGCCAGACAGGAGACAAAAACTCCTTTCTTGAGTTATAAAAACTTAGTACCAGAACATTTTGAATCTGACTTTAATAAATTAAATATCAATCGTGACACTGAGGAGCCAAAGTTTAAATAGACTACATTAAAAATGGTTGAAATAGGACCTAGAAGAGCTATATGGTAGAATATAATGTGAATAAACAAACACCCCATTCCACCTCACCTCCCCCCAAATCGAAAACAGGTCCATTACATTTGTAAACAAACAAAAAGAAGAAAACAAAGATTCTTTTCCTTACCTCCACTGTGCCTAGAGGAATCTGGAAATATCACCCCAAAATTATTGTTCGCAGTCTCTGAAACAATAGGATGCTTGGGGATGCCCATGGGTGGAGAGGATACCTGGGTGTTTTTTGATGATATTGTTTTCTCTAGAAAGGTTGAAAAACGTATACTGTAATGTAAGCTTATAGATATATGTCCAGTAAGAAGGAGTAGTGTGAAAGTGGACTGGTATATAGATATAAACATATGAACTTATCTGCCACGGCTTCTAAATTCAAGACCTACACTGAAATTACTTGGCTGATCTGAGAAACTGACACAAAATTACTTTGTCTTTTTCTAGTATCCTTAAAAGAGAGCTGAAATGTGTCTTTTTTCATCATACTAACTTTAATTTACACATGGAAAAAACAACACAAGTGAAAAAGCCAAATGACTAGAGTGGAAGTTTTCATACCAGTAGTCCATTTTTATTTTTACTGTACATATTTCTTAATTCTAAAACATAAAATTAGTAACTAAGGAGCTTCTGCTGAGTTCATTCATAGGAAAATTGTCACATTAAGTTTTAATATTTTTAGAGGCAAAAAGTGAAATTGGGTGATTTTTCAAAACTGAAATACATGCTTATTATTCAGTATTTAGAGGTTGGACTCTATCAACAACTAAAGACTAACTGTGAAAATTAACTCAAGATACATTTATAATGGAAAATACTCATTTTTCTGGCCAGACTCAGTAATTAGATGAAAGCGTCTTTTTCAAGAGCCAATAGATAATTTCTTCTCAATCCTCATTCCTCCTTTTAATGATAGTGTCACACTAAAATGCCATTCCAGCTAGTCCCATCTCCACCCCCTGAAGTCTTTCTGCTTGTTTACGGCCAAACCATGATGGCATCTTTTCAATCAAGCCTTCCCTCAGAGGCTGCTCTGCAGAAAGAACGTCCTTTCCTTGTGCTCCCCCTGTCCTCACAGCTCTTGTCCTCTTTGGGTCTCTTTGCCTACACTCTTGTTCCCTCCAGTCTCCGCACTCTGCAGCCAGAAGCATTCTGTTCAAACACATGGCACGTCATGTTGCTCCACTGCTCAAATGCCCAGCTCTTCCCAGCTTGTTCAGAAGCTGAGCCCAAGTCCTTGCCAGGGTGCTGCATGACAGGGACAGCCTGTGCACCCTCCCCCACAGCCGCCACATTTATTTTGCTCCCATCACAGTGGCCTCTGTGGTGTTCCTGAAGTACACATGCACACCCCACCTTGGGGCCTTGGCACTTGCTATTCTCTCTGCTGGGAATGTTCTTTCCCAAGATAGCCACATGGCTTTCTACTTTCACTGTTACGTCTCTGCTCTGAGGTCAACTCCCTCAAGACTTCTCTGGCCAGCTGCTTAAATTGTAACAACTCCTACTCTAAACACTTCCTATTCCCATGCCCTAATTGACTCTCTTGTTAACACTTACCACCGTCTAGTGTACTTACAACTTAGCTATAAGTCTCTCCCAATTAGAATGTAAGCTCCTTGAAGCCAGGGAGTTTTGTCTGTTTTGTACATTGCCCAACACAGAAAAGGCATTCATTAAGTATTAGCTGAACTGAATTAAATTTTGTCTTGTAGTTGATATTTAAGTACTGCATTTCTCTTGCCTTCCTTATCAAACGATAAGCTCCATTGGGATGACCTTGTCTGGACCATCTTTATTTCCTTGTATCACATTTCCTAATGCCTGGCATATCATAAGCTCTTAAAACTAATTGTAGAATATTAGATGGAAAGAAATAATGCAACCACCCAAATGTGGCTGCCCCCCCGCAAAAAGAGGCTATAATAGGCTTGTTTAGTGAATTTATATATAACAGTTTCTACTATCCAAAAGGATTCTTAGTAATAAACTGACATCAAGACAGCTGCTCACCCCTCTGCAGGAAGATTATACTCACCTTTGCTGGTTCGGAAGGTAAGCATGGCAGGCTGTCCTTCACCTGCCGCACTTCTTGCTACCATCAAGACTTCATAAAGACTAGATGGCTCCAGCTCAGTTAAGTGGAGCTCGTTTTCGCTTCCTGGGACTCGAACTGTGTGCCAGCTTCCCACCACGCCAACCCCATCATCCAGCTGCTCGAGAGAAAACATGCCAGAAAAACAGGAGATGGAGAGCAGGAAAACCTCTCACTCAACTTTGATAAAAACTGCAATTCATTCTAGAATTTTGGAAAGTATATACCACTGTAAATAAAAGAGACACAATACTTCACATTGAGAAATACAAGGAGACCTGTAGCAAGAACTCAGGAATTCTCACTGTAAAAAGATTCCTGGCTCTGCTACTGGCCACCAACGTTTGGCCTCAAGCAAGGTATCTGCCCTCCCAGCCCATTTTCTTTACTTCTAATGGAGACAATACTTCCTTTCTCACTGGGCTAAGGGAAGAATAAAGTAAGTACATAATAATATGTATTATTGGTAATATATAACATACAGAATATATAGATAAATTAAGATAGATATTACATATGTTTGTGAGTATATGAATTATATATTTATGTACTATATATTTCCTGCATTCTTGCTTCGTGTCTTGACACTGTTCAATATGTGCTGGAGGAAATAAAAACAGATCCAATCAGTTGTTTCTTCATTAGTATCAGTTTGGGTGTTAGATTACCATGACTAAACTATTATTTATCTCTGTATAATATTTATCTTTTAACTTGGTTAACATCTGTTTCTTGTTCATCTATAATAAACAAATTTTATGGAAAAAAAAGTTAAGAGGTTATGGGGTTTTTTCCCCCCAATCTGGGGAAAACTTATTTATATTCATTATTCTTACTGCATTTATAAGATTGGTAAATCCAGCAAGATTGGTGGAATATCTCTGACAGACTCATCATTCTGAGACACTCTTGTTCTGTTTCCTACCCTTCCACAATGTAAAAGACAATAAGCCCATGTTATAGAAACAGGATTAAGATGTGAGAAGAGAAAGAAGACAAATGAGAAGACATTACCTTTCGATACTTCACAAAATATGCATTGATGGGCAGCCCACCATCCCTCCCCGCCCTCCACACCAGGTTGTATGTGTCTGGTGTGTGGGTCTGTGGGGGGCTCAGTATGATGGGGGCATCAGGAACAGAGGTGCCACTAGCATTTTTCACTGGTGATGGTCCTGCTGCACTAGAAGGGGCCTTCACTAAAAATGAGCTCAATAATCCAGTTTCTGAACCATCTCTTGTATCTCTTTCATCATTCTGAGCAGCTTCAGAAGGTGTGACTGTTTCTGCTTTTGTATTTGTTTCAAAAGGAACTGCAGAGAGAGAGAGAGAGAGAGGGAGGGAGAGGAGAGAGCTTGAAGAAACTCATCATTTCAGTATCTTCTACACGGTTTAGTGATTAACTACCTACAATGATGTTATCACAGTTTGAGCCCTAGAAGTTAAAACAGGTAACATCATCTCAATTTATAATTCATGGAAACATCTAACCTCTAGTAGCAATCTCTTGCTCATGGGAAAGCAAATGAATTGTTTGAAAAACCAACTATATAATGCAGTAGTTTAGTGGTTTAAAGATTATTTTTCCTTGCTCTATACTAATATTCCCTCTTTTACAGTAACAATTTGCTAGTTTAACTTCAGAAAATTTTAAGTTGAAGAACTTTAGGCTTCAACTCCAGTTGGTAAATGAAACACAATAAGCAATACATCCCATTGGGAGGAAGGTGGTACACGTAGTAAGGAAATGGTCAAGAATTAGGCTCTTCCCTACTGGGTAGCTAGTCTCCAAAGATACCTCCCTGCAGTCACACCCTTGGGCACCTGCCCACACTGAATCCAAGCTTAAGCCTTAAGAAGGCCTGGCACTTCCACTTTTCTTTGTGCTCTTGGGATCTAGCCACTATATATAGATGTCCAAACTAGCCATGGGTAGAGATTACACTGAGAGAGAGAGAGGCGGGGTTGGGGGTGGGGAGTTCCAGTCCCCACAAAGGCCCCACCTGTGAGTGAGGCTACTTTGGCTGTTCCAGCCCCAGGTGCCATCTGATTACAACTGCGTAAGAGACCCTAGGCAAGGCCAGCAGAACTGCCCCCCTGCATCTAGTTAACCCACAGTATCATAACAGATAACAAAGAGCAGTTGTTTTTTAAGTCACTAATCTTTTGAGTCGTCAGTTATGCATCAATGGATACCCCACCCAATTGACATTTACCCTACACATGGCAAAAAATCTACATTCAGGGATGAAGGAAGAAATGAAACAAGACCAGCATAGATACAAGAAGAATTTACTTATTTCCAAGTCTTACTTCTGGATACAACTGAAGTCTGGCTTAGGAAATTGCCAATCTAAAGACAGATAAAACAAACAGACAGCCTTACTCCTTACTACTAACAGCATATAGAATATACAGAGGAAGGTAAAAATAATTTATTTGCACTGAAAAAATAAACAGGTTGCATATATCCAAAGAAAATTACTGCAATTAAAACCACATTGAGATACCACCTCACCCCAGTTGGACTGGTTATCATCAAAAAGACGGAGAATAACAAATGCTGGCAAGAATGTGGAGAGAAGGGAACACTCCTCCACTGTTGTTGGGACTGTAAATTAGTACAACCACTATGGAAAATAGTATGGAGCTTTCTCAAACAACTACAGATTGATCTTCCATACAATCCAGCAATCCCGCTTCTGGGTATATTCCCAGAGGAATGGAAATCATCATGTCAAAGGGACACCTGCACTCCCATGTTAATCGCAGCTCTGTTCACAATAGCCAAGATATGGAACCCAACCTAAATGTCCATCGATGGACGATTAGATAAGGGAAATGTGGTAAACATGTTAGGAAAATAGAATAATTTGGTCAGGGCCCTCACCTCCGGTCCGGTTGGGTGTGGTTCAGCGCATCCTTTGTAAGTGTGTGTGTTTGTGTGTGTGTGTGTGTGTGTGTGTGTGTGTGTGTGTGTAGTTAGTGCACATGGGCGCCAACATATCTTTTTAGTTTTGTTGCTACTCTTGTGTTCTTCAGAGAGTAGTTTTGGTGAAGCAGGTGGCAGGCGTCTGCCCCAGGGGGCCACCTCTGCGAGTGGCCATGCCTTTCCAATCTGCGGCTTCCAAGGACCTGTTTGCCGGTTACCCAGCTCATAGGCCTGCATGTAAGGGGTCTGGTGACCCAGCCTGGCGTATGAAGGGTGTGTGACCCAGTCTGGTGAATGGGCTTGAGGGGTCTGTGAGCTCCACACCCAGACTGAGCTCGACAATTGGCCCAGTCGATGCAGGATTACTGGCAGGTAAAAGAGCCCAACAACTAGCGTGGTCGTGTAGCTAGACAATTGGCGTCACGAACAGAATAAAGAATTTTACAATTGGCAGTATCGACAGGATTCCGACATTAGCCTAGCACTACAATACACCATGGAATACTACTCTGCCATAAGAAAAAATGAAATTCTCCCATTTGCAACAACATGGATGAACTTGGAGAAGCTTATGTTAAGTGAAATAAGCAAAGCACAGAGGGATAAATACCGCGTGTGCTCACTCATAAGTGGGAGCTAAGAGAGAGAGAAGGAAGGAAAGAAAGACCACAGTGGTGCGGTGGACTTGCAGAGGGAGAGAATACACCTAGGGATACAAAGTGGAATGGAGGAAAGGGGGATGGGGAGAGAGGCTGGGGATACTTGGGTGGGGGACACGGGGTATAATTGCAATTCGTAGTAACGGGCATGCTGCCAGTATGGTTCTGGCTATTACATCTTGGGCACGAGGGGTGACAATCAGCTTTGTATCTCATGAATATTCATAACCAATAAAAAAAAGTACTATGAAAAAATAAAAATAAAATAAGCCACAAAAATAAAATAAAATAAAAGGAATATTTAAAAAAAGGAAAATTACTGCACACATATTATGTGCCAAGCATTATGCTAGATATTTAATAAACGTGATCTCATTTAATTCTCATAACAACATTCTTAGGTAGGTGGTAATAATACCACTTTACAAATGAAGAATTAGGCTTCTGAGAGACTATGTGACAACAGCTGTTGGAAGAATGTTAGTGGTGCTGCTGTGAAGAAACCAGAACAATTTATGAAAACAAAGATACTGCCCGTACCATAAAGCCTCAGGACTGACAGCTCAGTCTCTCTAAAGTGCAGCGAATGCTGGCAATGAAAAAGTCTATTTTTCACTCTTTTGTGGAGGAGGGGAACAGAGGAAACAACGTTATAGTTTCTTTTCCACAATGAAGTCAGATTCCTGGTAAAAGGTGGGTGTGTTTTTAGAACTACTGCACTTTAGTAGAGAACCAACCAAAAACAGGACTAACAGTGTAAGTAAGGTCAGTTCTCTGTTAGTTTAAAGGACAGAAAGGGTGTCCCAGAAGCATCCTTCATCAAAGAAAACAAGAAGCTAATAAGAAAATAATGGAGAAGAAAACGAATTAAGTTCACTGAGACAACTTCAAAATATTGCTCCTGGAACAGCTACGTTTATTTAGTGACTCAGACTGTGGACTGGACGTTCAGGGTGTGATCTGGTACCTGCTAATGCAGAGAAATGGACTCTACAAGTGGAGGCAATTAGCTGTGGCTTCGGGTACTGAAGAAGCACCATTTTGTCATCACTAGTTTCATGGATCCTCTGGGCGGTTTACCACTGGGAAGAGGTATCTGGCTGTGGAAGAGTTTAAACACCACATACCTCAGTCTATACAGAGGCATGAGAAAAATTTTATACTGTAGCCTGTCCACTGTATCAAAATTCTATTTCTTATTCAAGATGCAATGAGACTTTTCCAGAACTTTTATTAAAAGGGGGAATCAATTAGCCTTCCTCTACTGTTCCAAATAATATAATTTGGGCACTCACAAGACACTAGATACAATTTAAAAGTCCTTATAGTATTTTCAAAAGTGTTTTCACATGTATTATCTCAATTTATCTTCAGAACAACTCTATGAAATGGGTAGATTAGGCATTTAGCATTTTTTAAGGTTGACTGTTTTTATTTAGAAAAAAGATTGATAAAACTATGGCAATGTAAATGAATTTAATGATTCTGAGTTGAAAATAATTAAGCAGGTGTACAACCAGATCTGTCAAAGACATTCCTTCCCACTGTGACCACTCACACCAGCAACCCCCACCCCAAACTATTTAGCAAGCCCAGACCAACTCCCATTATAGTTCTGAAGAGTTACAACCCACTCTACAAATATTTGTACATCCCAAACCCTAAGGTCTCTGGAAAGAAAAAAGGATGGGGGAGGGGAGAGGGGGAGTCATCTCTCCCTTGCTTACTCTCCCTTCACAATAAAGTAAATGACTGTCACTATGCTAGAATTCAATAAGGCTCAGAATCCTATGCACAGAAGTGGGTTGTTATGTACTGTGTTGAGTTTTAACAAACTCAGTTGGATCTTAATAATTATCACAAAGCATGTAAAAGAGGCAACACTTAGGTAGGATGGTATTTATCAAGACCTAGAATCCTAGAGCAGTGGGGATTCTTAAAGGTCTTCTAATGTAAACAAGTTAGCTTATGTAATAACTTCTAAGGGCTTCGGGTTTTCATATTTAAATGAGGAAGTTAGGCAAAATATCTAGTTCCATCAGCTATGACTATGATGTCTATGTTTCCCTATACTCTATATTTACATAAAATAATCACTTTAGCTAAATTCTATCCAAGCAGCTCCTACATTACACCTGCTATGCAGCTAACAATTTTGAGCAGAGCCACTCTTATTTTTGCCTGGTGTAATATATAAACACACACACACATGCCCATATTCATAGTATATGCATAAAATTCATACAACACTCAACTGCCTTCTTTGAGTATTCTTAAGGTTACTAAAATCAGTAAGATAATTATAATTTAATAATAATTAAGTAGTAATAACCGTAACCTAATACTTAGCATTGATGGAAGACCTTCTATTGCCAGGTACCATTCTTAAGCACTTTACATACATTAACTCCTTGAATTCTCACATCAGCCCTCAGGGTAAGGCACCTTCACTATCCCTGTTACCCAGTGAGGAAACAAGCACAGAGAAGTTCAGCAACTTGCCCTATTTAACAAAGCTCCTATATGGCAGAGTCCGGATTCAGACACAGTCTGCATGCGTAACCTCCACGTCATCCCCACCTCTATGTTCATGGAGTAGCACAAGAGAATATATATGGAAGTCCTCAGCCTTCCCACTTCTCTTCCAAACTCCAGCTTTATCCAGGGCTAGAGGGTCCTTGTTTGCATGCACAGGGAAATAGCAGTGCACACACCCAAACTCTGTCTACTTCAACTGTCACTCCTCTGCCAAAGACCACTCAGGGGCCACTCCTCTGGCTTAAGTGTGTCCACACACTAGTGGTGCAGTCCACACTGTGGAGGGTGGACCAGGGAACCAGACTGTGAACTAATTAAAGCAGGGAATTCTAGAGCCCCAAACCTGTTGTCTAGAAGGAGGAACCATGGCTCCAGGCTCCAGATAGGCACTACCCCTTGACCCCATGGGCTCTCTGACCCATGAGAAATGGGGAACCCAGGCAGAAGAGGGCCACATGAAGCACTCTAAAGCACAGGCCCAGGGCAGGGACCTCAGTTGCCCAAGACTAAAGGCAGTACTGCCTTTGAGATTCTTCCTCTCACGAGACAAACACCACAACAGTCTCTACGCAACTGCCTAGTAGTTGGGGAATGCTGCTCTAAATGCCCACTGATGTAAGGTCTGAATTTGAACTAAGTCAAATTTGAGTTTACATTAATTGATGTTGATATTCTATATATCAGTCTTCAAAAATCATATACAGTTTTTAAGTCATCATCACCAAAAATCAATAAAATATAACAAACTGATATTATACATCCCATTAGAGCAATAACTTTGCATAAGATAGAGGGAATATGTACACACAAGAGTTACTGGATCGTACCATGACTCTGCATTCTCAGTGAGGGCCAACCCTTTAGACTCTGAATACTGTATTTATCAAGAGCTCACCTAAAAAAATACCTGCAATGCCATTCTCAGTAGTTTAGAAATCCAAAATTATTAAGCCCAAAGACAGGTTATATTTTGGGCTTGCTCCCAAACGAGAGCATCTACATGACAGCTACAAGCTTAACAAACACATCAGAAATGAACACAAAGTTTCATCTGATTCTCATAAGGCCAAATACCCAGAAACACAGTTCTACATTTCACTGTCATGGGGGAAAAATGGATATTTAGAGATTGCTGGATTCATGTAAATAAATATTTCAAATCATTTTATCACCCTACTATAAAAGGAAATTATTCAGAGAATAACACCAATTAGTCAGAGAATAAACCAATGAGAAAAAACACCCATGGCAACTCACCAACTGTGAGGAAAGCTTCTGCCTGCGTGATGCCATGTTCATTCGTAGCTTCACAGAGGTATTTCCCAGCATGTTCCTGAGTCACAGCCTGAATAGAGAGGGAGCTTGAGCCAGCTCGGGACATGATGAAATAGACAGGCTCCGGGTCAAAGCCCCCAGATCTTAATAAGTGTGATTTCCGGGATTTGGATCTAAGGACTTGGGACGGATGGCTGGTTATCAGTCCGTGGCTGTCATACCAACGAATGACAGGGACTGGCACTCCAGTGGCATTGCAGGACAAAGTAACAAAGTCTCCATCCACCACCTTTGCACTCACTGGCGCTGTAATTATAACTGGCTTGAATCCACTGTCCACTAAAAAAGTAATTCACATACAAAAAATTAAGAACGTTATAGTATCGACAATGCAAAATAATTTCATCCTGTTGCATACATGGGATAGCAGTGATTAGACCAAAGATACCTCCCTCCTTGTCAGTAGAATTTTTCATAGTTGTGGGCTCCTAGGCATTTCCTACATAGCTTTCCTATCCTTCAGAAGGAAAGGAATGTATGTAAAGAAATCCATTGAGGGCCTCTCAATAGGTACACTATACATATTTGACCGCTGTAAATATAAAACATGTAAGGCAAAACCTAAGATGTTAACATGAAAAAGGTATAAAGAAAGAAGTATAAAACTAGATACATTCCTTCAAGAAAATGGTCAAGAAAAATCTGCATATAAAAGGCCTGGGAGAAAAAACTCATTATAAATAAAAGTTGATACATATATTTCTCACCACAGACATGAACAACATTTTTATTTCTAAATTAAAGTGGCACCAAGTCTTTTTTAAGAGAGCCAACGATGAAATATTGAGCAACGCAAATGACATTTTCCCCAGCATGTTTTTCATTCTCTCAAGGCCTACTTCACACGTCTGGCAAAACCAACAAACACTTGATATCAGATTTCTGAATTTGTGCCCACCTGGTGAGTATAAAATCCTATCTCACTGGTCATAACCTGCATTACCCTGAGTACTAATGAGGTTGAACATCTTTTCACATGTTTATGTGCCATTCATATTTTCCCTCTGTGAAATGCCTTTTGTCAATTCTCCTGGGTGATTTATCTTTCCTGTAAGGGTTCAGAGTTTAGTTATAATAAATACTAAATATACTAGTGTTCTTTTTTTTTAGTTATGTACATCTCTAGTATCTTCTCCTAGTTTATTGCTTCTCTTTTCATTTTTTATCAATATCTTTCAATGATGTGAATGTTTTCATTTCAATGTAGTCGTATCTTTTTTTTTAATTAATTAGCCTTTCAAAATGTCTTGTTAAAAAGTTTTACCCACAGACCATATAGATATACTCCAATATTTTCTTCAAATATTTTTCTTTCTTGTCTTTCATATTTAGGTCTTTAATCTAACTGGGAATTTATTGTTGTATATGCTGTGAGTCAGAGATGTAATTTCACATTTTCTCCATTTTGAAACCCAATCACCCCACATCAAAACTTGTGATGGATGTCCTCCCCCAGGTGACCTGCAGCGCCAGCTCAGTCAACCCATGTGCAGATGTCTTGCTGGCAGTCTCTATCTTGTTCCAAGATTGTTCCTGCACCAAAACAACACTTTCTTAATCACTATAGAATTTTTTGCACACGTAAGGCAAGTTTCCCATGTTCTTTCTCTTTTTCTTCTAGGGTGTCTTTGCTATTCTTGGGCCTCTGATCATCCATTTACATCTTAGAATCAGTTTGTCAAGGTCCTCAAAATATTCTGATGGAATTTTAATTGGAATTGCATGAATCTACAGAAAATGTCTGGAAAGACCACACAACTGTACGATATTTGGTTTTGGTGTCCATGCCCTGGTACATCTTTCTATATGACTGGGTCTGCTTCCATGTTGCTAATATAAAAAGGTGATTTTTAAATTATATTTTCTGTTTGTTGCTGGTATATAGAAAGACAACTGATTCTTGTTTATTGGTCTTCATCCAGCCACACTGCTAAATGTTTTTATTATTTCTAATATTAAGATACATAATAAAAACAATAATAGTAATAATTGCCGGCAAATTATTTGGGATATTGTATGTTGACAATCACATTAGTTGTAAATTAATAACAATTTGGGTTCTTTCTTATTTCTTTTCGCGTTTTTCTGTGCTGTTTAGGATCTCCAGTACTATATGATGATGACTGGAAGAGATTTTAAAGGCAGTGCTTCTTACATTTCACCATTAAAGTGATGTTTCCTGGACATTCTTATTACACACACTTTACCAAATTAAGAAAGTTCCCTCTATTTCTGTTTTTCTAAGAGTGCCTAAGATGGATACTGAATCACGTCCGATGTTTTTCTGCCTCTAGTGAGATAATCATATTGTTTTTCTCTTTTATTCAATAAATAGAGTGAATGACACTTTAAATTTTCTGGTGGATTCCTGGGATAACTGCTTGGTCAAGATGTATTTTCTTGTTTATACATTCCTGGATTGCTAATATTTTATTTACAGTTTTTACACCTATGTTCATAGACTGGCCTTTGATTTTCCTCTCTTGTGCCATCCTTTTGTCATTTTGGAATCAAGATGATACTGACTAAAAAGTTTCCATCTTTTCCTTTTCCCTGGAAGAGTTTATGTAATTTTTGGAATGACCTGTTACTTGCAAGTTTGGTAGACCCTGCATAAAACCATGTGGCCTGGTGTTTTCTTTGTGGGAAGATTTTTAACTCCTAATTCAATTTCTTTCATAGCTGTAGAACTATTCAGGCCTTCTATTTCCTTTAAGTCAGCCTTGCTAAGTTACATTTCTTCCTCAGAATTTGCCTACTTCTATCTATATTTGTAAATTATTACCACAAAATTCATTACAGTCATCTCATTTTTAATCTTTATAAGTCTTGTACGTATAGCCCCCTTTTTGTCCCTAATATTGTTCATTTGTACCTGCTTTCTTTACTCTTTATCGATTTTGCCAAAGATTTGTCCATTTTATTAGACTTCACAAAGAACCAACTTCTATCTTTATCGATCCTATTTTATCTGTTTTCTATTTAATTGATTTCTGCCCTTATCTTTACTATCTCCATTCTTCTGCTTTCTTTGAATCTATTCTGTTGTTTTTTTCACTTAACTCACTAATTGTCAGTCTTACTAGTTTTCTTTTATAACCACGTAAGGCTATAAATTTCCTTCCATATTCCATTTTGGCTATCTCCCACAAAACTAGATCCGTCGCATTTCATTATCATTCAGTTCAAAATATATTAAATTTCTATTTTAATTTCTTTTTTGACCCAGGTATGAAGAAGAATAATTTTAAATTTCCAAATACATAACAAAACTTTTTAAAATTATCTTTTTCATTATTAATTTCTAAATTAATTGCACTAAGGTTAGAAAATGTGATCTGTATCATACTGATTCTATGAAATTTAAAATACTTATAACTCATATCATTTAATTTCCCTATATATAAAGAACTCTTTAAATCAATATGAAAAAAACCAACAACCTAATTTTTAAAATGGGCAGAAGACAGTGAACAAGCAAATTCAAATGGCTGGTATTTGAAAAAATGCCCAACTTTACTCAAAAAATATCCATATATAGATTAAAAGGTGCTTTTAAAAAAAATCTATCAAAGTGGCAAAGATAAAAAAAATGACAGTCCCCCACACTGGTGAGGGGATAAGGAAACACGTAGAGTTATACATTGCTGGTAGGAATGTAAACCAGTGATAACTATGGACAGCAATTCAGTAATATCTATAAAAATTCCCAACACATACATGGTTTTATTCTGCAAGTTCACTTCTAGGAATTTCTTTTACAGATACTCACACACGCGCAAAATAATCTTTGTAGAAGGGCATTTGTTATAGAACTATTTGTAATAGTAAAGCATTAGAAACAACATCAACAGGGTTGTCAAATTGTTACAACTATACACTGATATACTAAGCAGTCTTTTAAGAAAAGCAATGAAATATTGTTTTATGTACCATATAAAAAGATAGCCAAGATACATGTTAAGTGAAAAATTTAAGGTAAAGAGTGGTACCACTATTTATGTAAAAAAAGAGACATTGTTATAAATGCACGCACCATACGCGCATGTACGTTGTGTGTAACTGCTTATATATACACATACAAGGATCTTCAAGAAACTGATAAAACTAGTTAATTCTAAAGAGAGGACCTGACTGGCTGGAGAACAGGAATGAGAAAGCAACTTTACTGTACACCTTTTTTAAACTATGCAGTATCTGTTGAAAACATTTTTTTTTAATGAGCTTAATTAAATAAGGTTGCCTCTTCACAGAAATGCCTACCTGCCACTAGAAAGGAACATGAAAAATGAATACAGTTATTTTATGGTGATAGGATTATTTCCTTTTAGTAAAAATGCCTTCATTTTTAACCACAACAGAAGCTCATCTGTAAACTAAGATTTCCTATGATTACATGACCTAAAAGAATACCTTTTTCAATTTCAAGCCTTCCAGTAGACTGCATAAATCCAATCCCATTGTCTGCTATACACTGATACAGCCCAGTATCTTCCATTGTAACCCCAGTGATTTTCAGTCCATTTCCTGCAGTTAGACGTCGTGGAGAAGGATGCATAGGCTGAGCATTATGAAACCAGGTACGGTTGGGGGCTGGGTTCCCACGAACTTCACAGGTAAAATGTACTGTGGCACCCAGAGACACTATCTGATCCTGCAGTCCTTTAGAAATTGAAGCACGTTCTGAAAATAAAACACAGAAAGTAAACTCTAGCCCTCAAGATGTACTTTTTAAATCATCGCACAAGTCATATAAAGGCTTCTCTCTAACAACAACTTGCTATAAGTAAGTTGTGTTGTTATTCACATTCTTCCATCTGGTGTGGTCATCAAGAAAAAAATAGAAATGTATTTTAACTTTTCACTAATAGGATAAACCATATGTTATTAATTAATAAGTTATAGTTCTTTTTATAGATCACACCACCCACTAACTCCCCACAACACACACAAATACAGACAAACAGTTTCTAATCCTGGCTTCTCTTAGCATTTATTTCAGGTGATTAGCTTGAAATAAAGTAGCAGTTTCTGTGGATTTCACAATGAACAAGAGCCAAACAGAAGAAGAACGTTTATTCAGAGGTTAATTTCTTTTTATGGTAAATTCTACTATGAGGTTAGATGTATAATAGGCAAACAAAAAACAACTTCCTTTAGAATCTATGAAGTCACTTTTTACCCAGAAACAGTAAATCATTTATCGACATCTGTAGCATGTGCTTCTTAAATGATTATGTATATTAATCTAGTCCTGATTATCTTTAAGTTTTAAAGCCCACTTGTCATATACTTACATTAATTCCAGTGTTGCTAACCTGCATCAGATGGTTGTAAATAAATACATGCAGAGGGTTTACAAAAATTATATTTACTGTGAAAACACTTTCTACCCATTTTTTTCTGGTTTTCACAAAAACCTGTTCTGATAAAAGAAAGCCTTTTCTGCTGCTACACACGATAGAGAGGTAGGTAGCTGGTAGAAGAGAAAGGAATAGCTTTGAGATAAAGAGTTTATATGAGTGTCAGGGGAGATGAAGCAAATTTTAGGAGCCAGACATAGGTGAAAGAATCCCAAAAGAGAAAATAAAATGAAATAGACTGATTTCTTTTTGAGAGGACATTTTCTAGTCAGTACTCTGTGTTAGTTACTATGAATGAACACTTCCCATGGATACAGCCCACAATCTTCCATTCTACTGCTTTCCAGTTTCTTTCCTTCATGAAATGAAGGAGAGAGAACTAGCCCTGCTTTACATAACTAGTTTGGGGGTGAGGTTCCCAAGAACATCCCACATAAAATATTCTGTGCCACCCAGAAATACAGCCTAATTCAGCAGTCCTTTAGAAAAATGAAGCTTGTTCTGGCTTCTGGTGTGGATATTTCTAGATATTCCCTATTTCATTTTTAGTTCCAAACAGATCTTTCCTTCAAACATCAGTTACACCAGAAAATAATGGCCTGCTTTGGAAAAAAACGTTTAATAAGTAACATCTTACCAAGTACAGTAACCATGTAAGTCACATGTTTTACATCTCCAGACTTGTTTCCTACAATGCAGGAGTAGTTTCCAGAGTCCGCTGGGTCAATGCTCTCTGTGGTCAGATGAGAATACAGCCTTCTCCAGGTGCTTCCCACCACAGCGTCCTGCCCGTCCTTCAGCCAATACACTTGAGAAGCCAGGACCCCACTCACCACACACTCCAAGGTTACAGGGCTATGAGAAAGAACAGCTAATGCCTGCGAAAGGGTGGGGTGGAGGATGTGAAAATCTCCAGAAGAAGGGCCTGGAAAGGAAAGACACAAAAGATTATACGATTCCTTGAACTTTTTAAGACAAGTGAACAGCTATGATGTATTAGGGGTGGCGGGGGGAAGAGGAACAGGTAAAGGGACACGAAAATCAACTACAATGTATATTGAGAAGTTAAAATTTAAAAAAAAGAAAAAAGAAAGATTATGAGGAAGTTTTCACTTCCAATCTCTTCCTTAGCAAAGCTGGGAGCATCCCACTTTCTCATTCATTCTTCTTTATACTACAAGGTCCTATTTGGTACCCAAATCGTTTTTAGTTGAGGATTAAAATTAAAAGATTCTGCAGTCCTTTAGGGCTACTTCTGAAGTAACAGCTTGGAAATGCAGAATTCTGAGCAAGTTCAGAGACCACTCCTTTACTGTGCTCTGAGTACTGGTGTTACCTCAACACAACTGCCATAACCTAAAAACCAGCAATGATTTTTGTCCCACCTGAAAGAAAGAAAACAGGTATCTCTCTCTTTCTTGTCATAATTCACTGTTAACCACCAATTTGATTACCACTGCTATACAAGTTGTATTTCCTCTATCATTTCTTTTCGTTTGAACAAAGAACAAAATTCTCCACATATATTCACTGTCGCCTTGACCAAAACTCCCTTCTATAAAGCTGTGATACTTTTAGAACAGGTACAGTCCTCTTCTATAATGCATTCATTACTTACTTTTTTTTATAAGACTTTCTTATGATAAACAGATAGGATCTGAAAAAAAAATGAACTTTCATTTCCCATCTTTTTATAAGGTATACTTTTGAGGGCTCTTTCTTTCCTGGTTATCATTAGGCTCCCCAATACTTACGACTCACAAGGAGCTTTCGGCCAATGGGTTCAACTTTTAATTCATGTGTAACAGGATTATAAGCTGCACATCTGTATGATCCTTTGTCCTCTAAGGATACATTCAAAATCTGAAGATTTCCTGATGGAAGGATTAAGTAATTCTCTGAGGAAGGAAGGGATGTACAGTTAGGACTCTCCCCTTATGAAGGATGCCACAATACAACTAAAACTAACAAAGTTTGATAGTTATGCTTTAAATTTAGACACACAATTAGCAGCAAATAAGCAATCGATGAAAATCCACTAAATGAAGGAAAGGGAAAGTCAAGGCAGAAAAGTAGAAGACAGTTAACAGTACTAGCGTAACAAAATCAAACCCGCCAGAAACATTTTAACAACATTCAGCGAATCTGAAAGCCCAAGAAACATGTTTAGACAAAGATGCAATGACCACAGCTACCACCTTGACAAACCGCTACCCACAGCACTGGTATTCACTCATCGTCGATTTGTTTTTTTTTTTTTCCCCCCGAACAAATACGTATTGAGTGGCTATTTTCTGCCTAGGCACAAGAGACAGAGTAACGAAGAAATCAGACAAAGGCCCTGCACTCATGCAGCAAACCTTCCAGAAGGGAGCACGGGGGTGGCAGAAGAAGGGGTAAGTAATAAATGAGCAAACAAAAATATGTGCACCTCAATACAGGTGTGATAATCCTACAAGATAAATGAAGCCAAACAAAGGGGACAGGCAGTGATAGGACATGTTACTTTAGACAGGGCCACGAGGGCAGTCTTCTCTAAGGAAGGGATACCTGAGTAGGGACCTGAACGAATCAAAGGAGCGAGACCCAGGTATGGGACGGTAACCCTTTGTTTTAGTCTTCTGCATTTGACTTCTGACAGCTGAGACAATACATCTTTTGCATGTTTGTGTCCCCAGTCCCTAGCACACAGAGCTTAACAGCAGGTTATTTAAGGAACACCTGTGCTGTATGTGCCACTGGCTTTCCATAAAAGGTCTCACCTGTGGAATGTTTCAGCCATCTGCCCCGGATTTTATAGCGCACCTCGGCTTTGGGGTTACTATCTGGTACCCTGCAGCCAACGAAACCAGTACTTTTTTCTTCTGCTGTAATTATATGCTTTGTGGATGAACCAAAATCAGCAAGAACTGAAATAAATAAGTAAATAGTTCATAGATAGATAAATAAATGCAAATTTGAACTGTCTTGCCCCAAAGAAAATTTAAAAATTAGAAACAACATCTGTAGCATGGCCTTTTCTGACAGCTCATCCCAGTCCAGAGGGGAACATGACCTTTTCATCTCACAAGGCAGTCGAGGCAGAGATGCATGCACAATTGATGCTGAGACCTAAGTTGTGGCACCCATTTTCAGAAATCAGAGCTTGCAGGGAACTTAAGAAAAAAAACCTGCTCCTAAAACACTATTATTTCCATTTTGTCAAGATAAATCCTTTTCAATTCAGTCCCTCATCAAAACTCACTTTCCTTGTGGATCTTCATTCTCTTTGTAGCTCCTTACTTTGTAATAAAATGGTTTCTAGGAATGAACATCGAAAAATAAAGCGGTATATCATTTAAATGATCTGAATACACTAACTCGGTCTCAACTTCGGTCGGTTTAAGTTCCTGACAGATGGAGTCTGCCTGGAAGGGCTCTTTAGTATGTGCAATTATCGAAGCCTTGTGCAGCTGGCCTCTAGGAACTCAGCCCTCCAGTGTGTGTCTTGGAGCCGTCCATGGGTCATAGCTCTGCAAAAACATTTACTCTTCTCAGTTATGACAAACTTACTACTCCTGGGGAATCCAGATTTGTTCTGTAAATAGGGGTGCCCTTACAAAGACGTTTTCCATTACTGGAAGCCATCACCGTTTGAAAGGCAGATGGCCCAAAGTTACTAAGAAAAACCACACATTCCAGATTTTCCATAAGTTCAATATCCAACATTCCTTTCTTTACAGTTATTTTTTTTTTCCTGCATCTTTAGCCTGGTTTCAATTAAATACATTAAAATCACTCAGTAATTGAGGCAAATAAAACAATTATGTGTGAAAGAAAGATAAAGAATTGCATGAAATAACTGAGTATCAAAGTAGACAGCAGATTTTTGGTTATATTGATACTAAGGACATTTAAGTACTTGCAATGAAACTGTCCTGTTAACTTAAAAAAAAAAAATCACATCTCCAGGCCGTTGTTACAGATGAAAACACTAGGCTAGGCTCACAGAGGTTCAAGTAGATTTCCCTAAGTTATACACACGGAAGAATCAAGGCTGGGAGGAGAACTCCTACATTTCTCACACTAAAGCCCACAGTTTCACTACTATTCAAAAATGTAAGTACTAACAGTAATTTTGAGAAAGCCCATATAGAACAGGGACAAAATTAAACTCACCTGCAGTGGATACTGTTGCAGGGCCACTCACTATCGCACCAAAGCTGCTGTTGGCAATGCATTGGTAGTAACCCGAAAGGGAGGGGTGAAGAGAAAGAATTGTCAGCGTCCCCTGATGAATCTTAATCTGTTCCATGTTTCTATCCAATTTTTTTCCATTATGCAACCATGAGATATGAGCAGTCACAGGTATAGCTGAACAATGTAGAACTACAGGTCCACCAAGTTTCTGGACGGCAGAGAGTGGCTCAGAAATAAAATAAGGTGCCAAGTCTACAAGGGCACATCCCCCGTGTGCAAAGTGTGAGAGAGGGGAGATAAGGGAAGAGAGAAAGAAAAGCACATTAAACACATTTCTTCTGAGCCTTCATCACTAAAGGCAATCTCTTCTTTTATTTGTATATGTTACGGTTCTTGATGCTTGTAAAAGTTCTAGCAAAATTTTTATAAGCCCATCACTTGGAAGAAAAAAAGGGCAATAAGTTGGCCTAGGACTTAACAATTAGGGTTGAACAGACAAGAATGTTCATGATGCAAATCAGATACAGTACCAGTTCTGCTAATGAGAAACAGCAAACTCCTCTTTCAACAAGGTGATTTGTAAGAAATGGAAGTCACCTCACTGAAAAAGTAAAGATGACTTTCAAAATAAAAATAATTCTCTCCTTTTTTACCAATAGGATTTGACTTATGAGAGCAAGTTATTCTGTAAACAAGATTATGGCTTTTCTTTACTCCTCACCTTTACTATAAAATAATGTTCAACTTTTAAGAAAACAGAATCTTAGAAAGCCACAACTAAAATACAAAGTCTATCCTTTCTTGGATACAAGGTTTAATTTTTTTCTTTGGTGTTTGAAATAGTTTCATTTGTTATGTCTATTCCTCTAGAAACTTGGGGAGAGGGGCGCTCTTACACTAAGGTGTCAATACACAGCCTCTCCCCACAGAGGGGTAGGAGAGCAGGAATATTACTCTGGTGGAACAAAATACTTAAAAGAAAATAAATCAATAAATTACTGAATCTACTTTTACAGAACATTTAATCAGAAATGAAGATTAAGAGAAGTGCCTCTCTTGGCTGAAGGCAGGGTGGTTGTTCAGTAAAACATTAACAGAAATAAAACCACTAAATCAACTTACCCTCACGAAATCTAATATAGTTATATGTACAGTATTCTTAACAGATAATAAATAAATATTACTCAATGAATAAACATCACTGTATTTGTATATACTTATATATACATCTTTATATATGTCTAGAATAAATGCCTATGGGCCATGTATTAGGCTTGGGGCTTATACGTATATTTAATAATAAACACATTAAAGCTTTTCAGTAACCAAAAGAGGTAGACAATAAATCAGGCAAGGTCATGAGAGGAAGAGGCAGCCCCAGGATGTGAACCAAGCTCTCTTACTCCAAGTTGAATACTGCACCACGCTGATTCTAAAACTTCTCTTTGGTGGTATGTAGTCAGTGTTTCATTCCTGTCAGCATTTCTAAATTCAGAAATTTGTAACATATCCCCTTATCAAAAAAAAAAAAAAAGCATGATTGGAAAATATTTATTTTTAAGGCAACAAAAAGAATAAATTACAAGAATGAGGATGGGAAGGCTGCTAATACCCAAAGCACTACTAAGAGATCCTTAAATTGATTAATTAGTCAAGGTTTTAAGTCATGTAGCTACAGCCCACACCCCTCCACTCTTCTCTTCTTACCTGAACTCACAGAAGAGCACAGGATCATAAAAGTAACATACAGCAGTGTCTGTAAGCGTCTGAGATCCGGATGCATAGCGCCAGATTACAGGAGCAGGCAGGGCAGACTCCCAGAGCAAAACCCAGGCCTTGGATCACTAGAGAACATTTTAAAAGAAAAAACAAAGAAAATCTAAACCACAAAAACCACTGAAATCTTTTATCTGAGCAGACGGAGCTGTGAGCATGACGGCTGTCACCTGTTGTGAAAGCTCTGCATAGAGCACATTTGTGTTTTCCCAATGCACAGACTGATCTCTACACTGAGACGGAGTTAGAAGTTTTGCTTATGCTTCCAAGGTACTAGGATACCTCTTATTACACAAAACTAATCACTCCAAATGTATGCATTCAACTGTCTATAGTACATTTCTATTTGTATATCTCACAATCATCTATAACTCCAACCCGACCAACACGTACTCCTCCACTACATTTCCAAAAACAGTAACAAAACAGCAAAATAATAGCTAACACTCAGATAGTGCTTACTATGTGCCAGAGACTGTATCAGTGCTTTTAACATACTAATTCAGTCTTCACAACAACCCTCTGAGACAGGAACTACTGGTTTTCCTCCCTTTCTTCAGATGGGGGACTCGGGCTCATAGGCTGTTCAGAGGGAAAGAACACCAAGTGCAAGCCTGTGCTGGGACTGAGCCTGGCACTGCGGTGACAGTGAGGTGGGCTGGGGAAAGAGCAGTTAGGGATGGAGTCAGAGAGGAAGGCTGGGCCAGATCATATTCAGCTTTGAACACCGTGGTAAAGATCTTGGGATTTATGCTAAATGCAATAGCAAGGACTTAGAGAAGGGGAATGATGTGATCTCGTTTGTGCTTTAAAAAAATCACTGGCTGGTGGAGAACAGACGGAAGGTGGGCAGGAATGAAAGAGGGAGACCAGGCAGGAGAGAGATGAGATCGTGGTGGTTAGACTAGTGAGTAAGCTGTGCAGGTGGTGAAAAGTGATTGGATTGAGAATATATTCAAAAGACAGAACCAACAGGACTTGCTGAAGGCTTGGATATGGAGTGAGATAAAGAAATGCGTCCAGGATAACTCTTGGTTTTTGGTGTAACAGAACAAATAATAGCCCTGTTTACTGAAATGTAGAAGACTGGAGGGGGAGACAGATGATGGAGGGGTTAGTCACCAGCTCCATTTGAGCAAGGTAAATTTGAGATCCTTATTAGACATCCAAGTACTACTGTCAAATCCACAACTACATATGATTCTGAAGCTGTGGGGAGAAGTCAGAGCTGGAAATATAGATTTTAGACGTGTGAAAGACATGAGCTCTCTCGAAGGAAAATATGTTTAGAGGATAGAGGAGAGGAAGAGAAGGGAGGAGAGATTAGATAAGAGCTTTGAGAATCCAACATTTAGAGACTGAATGAGGAAAAGGAAGTAGTGCAGACTAATACAGGAGAATGTTGTGTCCCAGGAGAAAAATGAGATATTTCTAGAAGCGTGACCACCTGATGAGAGTGAACACTGATGAGAAGTAGAGTAAGATGAGACACCATGGGAAAGGCACAGAGATCACTGCTGATGCTGACAAGAGAGGTTTTGGGGGGAAAGGATAAAAGTCCTTTCTGGTGGGTTCAGAACAGAATGGGAAGGGGGGAAACTTAGAAAGCAGGCACAGACAACTCCCACTAGGGTTTTGCTATACAAGATGGACGGCACTCAAGGGAAGTTTTCTTTTTTTTATGTTTTTTTTAATATAAAGATAGTATAGCACATTTAGCAAAACTAAAAAAGTTGCACAAAACCCAGCACTGGCAAGGACGTGGGTAAAAATCACTATCACGTATTGTTGACAGAAATATAATCAGTAAATTTATCTTTATGGAGGCAATTTGGCAATATCTATCAAAAATTGTCCACTCATGCAATAAATATTTATTGAATGCTTATTATATGCTAGGTACTATCCTAGGAGCTGAGACATTAAAAATATATAAATAAAAATAAGTAGCACGGACTAAAAGTTATACCTTATGTCCATTCTAGAGAGAGAGATGGGCAATAAACAAGATAAATAAATAAAATTTGTGAAATTAACAATGTCCATGCGATCCTCTAGACACGGTTAATTCCTTCTCCTCTGTGCTGTTGCTAGACTGTGGACAAATGTCTATACTGCACTCATTACTCTGTAGTGTTACTTGTCTGGTTGCATAACTATGTCCTGCAAGAATAACACAACATTCAACTTTGTAAAATTCTGATGCCTCAGAAAGTAGGCACGTCATAAATGTTTTTAAAATGAAAGAAATACCTTAATATAGCACAACTCCCTGAAGTACCTTTAAGAGTAGTATTTAATGAGAACTGCCATCTCATCTGAATTTAGCATATTCTAGCTATATTTTTATTCCTTCATACATTTATTCATTCATATGTATAATCTAAAAAATCACTAAGTGCTTACCATATGCCAGGCATTATGCTAGACCAGGTTAGTGTCTGCAAATTCTGCCCCATGTCCCTGCTTGGCCAGGGCTGGACACAGAACCTATGACCATGCAATACTACAAAATACAAAGACAGTGCTACTTTAGTAACGTTCTAGAAATGAGAATTTTACCTGCATATTCATTTATGCAAAGAAAGATTAGTCCTAACCAGTAATAAAACTGAGTAGTAATACAAAGCAAGGTACCTTAAGTAGGCCTTTTAATAAATCAAATAGTATCTCCCAAGATCTGCTAAAATCTGCATAGATCTTCTTTACCCACGTACTCCAAAATCTGAAAGTTGCAAACTCAAGTTTATGTAGGTCATGGATATCAGGCCATGGACTGCCTTTCAAATTTTTGCTTACTGACCTCTTTTTAAAAATGGAGGATGTGCTGGCACCACTCATCAGCAGAAGGGTCCAGCTGTGTGAAAACTTTTTTGGTTTATTTGAATTCTCACTTGGTTCAAGGGGAAGAACTGACACACCAGTGGTAAGCAGTCAGCGCAAAGTAAACATTCAAATAACTTGTTAACAGGAGACACTTTCCTTGAAAGAATGAGGACAGGGAGGATTGTTTCTTCCTTTTGCCAAATCTTTCTTCAACTATTTATTTATTGAAAAGCAGTGAAACAAATTTCAGAGCCAACTTTAACCCTAGCACATTCAGATTGTTGGGGTTTTTTTCCTACATGACAAGCTTGCTCAGTTGGAGGACTGCGATGATGAGAACATAGAGTTGGATTCTGTTGTTATGTAGGTCAGGTAGCCTGTTGTTTTATTCAACAGCTACCAATAACACTCCAAGTCCAACCTCACCAATAAACATTCCTGACCACAGAGAGCGTTAGATATGTGTAAATCAGAATACACCACCCATCAGCACTATTGGAAAGTCATTTAACACTCTCATTTTCAAAAGTACTATCTTTGTCAAAAAAAGAAACCCTTAATGACATTAGTGTTATCGCTATTTGACTAGTAAGTTATTAGAAAACCACTGCATTCCTCTGGCAAATGAACAGTTTTGCTTGGCCAAGTTTACCACAACTAGACAAGGCTCCTGCCATCTTCTTGCACACGTCAGTGGCCTTACACATGTCATCTTTCTCACCCATAGAAATTAACCTTGTCCAGGGACACAACAGCCCTCATTTCCTTTACACAGTTGTTTTCCTGTCCCCTCTCTCTCTCTCCCATCTGGAGACAGTGACCAGCAGAGGAAAGGTCCATGGTAAAGTACATCAGCCCACTCCACACTGCATGGCATTGTGGCACATCCCTTGCCAAAGGTGGCTTGACTTTTGTTCCAGCATATATAACACACCAACATTCTCAGTGAACAGAAAGATCCTATAAATACTCATTGACAAAAAACACACCTTATATATTCAGCATAGAACATCTGGAAAATACATAAATGTATAAGAAAGTAAGCATAACAATCCTACCTCCTACAGATAATGCATCAATGCTTTGATGCACCTCCTAATCCTTTTCATACATGTGTATACTTACATAATTGAAATCACAACATGAGTTTTAAATCCTTTTATTCATTTATTATCTTATGATCATTTTTCCTTATTAAAAATCTCCATAAGCATTGCAAAATTCTTCATAAACATTGTAAAAATTTGTAACAGCTACAGATAATCTATCTATTGAATGGATGTATTTTAATCTTATTCCCTTTTGGATTGCTAGGCTACTTTTTTATATACATGTATGTGTGCGTGTGTGGTGTGTGGTGTGTGTGTGTGTGTGTGTGTGTGTGGTGTGTGTGTGTGTGTGTGGTGTGTGTGTGTGTGTGTGTGGTGTGTGGTGTGTGTGTGTGTGTGTGTGTGTGGTGTGTGTGTGTGTGTGTGTGTGTGTGTGTGTGCCATTACAGATAATGATGCTATGAATATCCTTGTCCATAAATCTTATTTATTTATTTTGGCAGCTGGCCGGCACGGGGATTCAGACCTTTGACTTTGGTGTTATAACACTGGACTCTAACCAGCTGAGCTAACCAGCCAGCCCTGTCCATAAATCTTTAACTACTCTTCTAATTATATCCTGAGGACAGATTTTTAGAAGTGAAATTACTGTGTCAAGGAGTACAAACATTTTTAAGACTCTTAATACATATTGTCAAGTTCTTTTCCAAAAACAGGCCACCAATGTACAACCCTATTCCCAATAACAAGCATCAGCAAATGAAGCTCACTCCCCCTCACCAGCATACGGTTTAGATCCTTACACTGCAGTAAGCAAAGTGAGGATTTAAAACATGACTTTGGGCAATTAATTAAAATACTTAATAGGGCATAAAGCAACTTTCACTGTTAATCCATTAAAGACTTTTCTAACAATATTCTAAACTTACATAAAAGTAACTACAAAAAAGAATGAAAGTCATGGATGTTGCAGGACAAAAACACCATTGCCACAAATCTCTGCTTTTTACCCAAAATCTATTATAAAGTAGGATAAGGAGTCACTGTTGTTATAGTGTGTGGTTTTAACTTATAACATGTATTTCTCTAAAAACAAATTTGTATACAAAAACTGCTGATACTTTTTGGGAATATTGGCTGGCATTCAAAACAGTAAATTGCTGTTCATTCCAAAGCTGTGTTCTCTCTTCTCTATTGTTTTTCCCATCCATGTAACATACCTATATATCTATTTCCCTAAACTACTAGTAGCAGTAAAATAACTCGAGGGGTTGGATTTTAAACTGGGTTCGATTCCCTAAACCCTAAAACAGAACTGGTAAGGCTTATCTAACTCACTGATCTCAGCAGGAATTAACGTGACAATGAGAAAGTTCTTTTATCTCCTTCATATATTCAGATGAGTTCATGGCCGGCATAATTCCTTTCTTTTCACTGCAGTTCTGAGTGGCTGATTTAAATTTCCAAGGAGATGTTTAGTGGTTATTCTGCTCCCAGGAAAGCACCTGGTAGTACAAGTATCTCCAGGAAAAAAGATTGTAGGGTACCAAAAAAGAAAGAAATATTTTTAAAAAGAGCAACTAAGTGTAGTTCCCCATTAAACCTGCAATCACATCCAGCATGAGTGCTATTCCTTGAGTTCTGATGCTGCTAGAGAATAGCTGGTGTTTCCTAAGTTACAGGGCTTTCTTTAAGCCTCTCCCTCACATCTACATAGAAGGCAATCTATCGTGTATAACAAACTGCACTTTATATGCCACCCAGGCTTAGGAGCACTTCTGTTGGCAAAGGGAGGCTAAAGGTACGCTTCACCTCAGAGTAAGAAAGGAAACAGTTTCCTAACGTTTACTTAACTTATTATTCAGGTTGTGAACTTACTGCTTTTACAACCTCTTTTCAGCATGCTGCCAGAAGAACCCTTTGGGAAATGTCTTTCCTGAATTTCCAGATTTGATTACTTTGTTTTTGAAGCAACGCCTTTGCTTTTGTAAAGATGATCAAGGCTGTCTTTCTGAATTATCTCCCTCACTAGACTCCTATATCATACTTTCGCATAGTTTTCTTTCCAGCTTAGGGAGTAACTGTGATTACTCTGTGAACAAAAACTTGGCTTTGGGATCAGTATAGGTCTGCAAAATGGAAAATTCTTTGTTAGTCTCCTTTTTAAAGGAATCTTATTCTGCATGAAACATGCTGAATTCCTTCTTTAAAAAAACAAAAAAAGACTGATCCTTATTTTCAGACAATCTATTTCAAAACATGCTATTTATCAACTGTTCAGGATAAATGAGTTTTCTGCGATAACTAAAAAGAAAAAATTAAAACATGTCTACTTAAAAATTCTTAAGTACAATTAAGATTAATACAGCACAATTTAAGGAAGTCAGATATACACTTTTTTTTTTAACCCACTGAACTACCTTGATCTTAACCACATACAACTTTAAATCTCCTGTCAAAGTGTTCTTTATTCTGAATATTTAAACAGTTTAGCTAAGAAGCTAACATCATTTCCTATACAAACTTCTCAAACAACCCTCCTTTTTAAAGGAAGTATTCATTCCATCAATTCCTTCAACACACAGGGCATCTACTTTGGGCAAGATCCTGTGAGAGGTACAAAGATGAGGAAGGCATAATAATCCTTGAACTAAAGGAAACCGCAGCTCAACTGAAAAAAGAGGGCAGGAACATAACTAACTCCAGAATAAAGAAATACATCATGAGGGCAATGAGACAGTAGAAGCACTGAAAGAGTTCAAAGCTGAGGAATTCATCTGTTATTCAACCAATACTTGGTGCACACCTGCTATGTGTCAGGCACTGTGCTACCCTGGGAACTCACCATGAACAAAAAAGACACAGTGTCTGCCCGTGTGCAACTTGTAGTCAGGAGAAGGAAGCTAACAACTAAAGCAGCAATTCAAATACTTAACCAACACAGCAACTTTTTGCCACAATGGCTCTTGAAAAGTTATTTGATTTTTTGCACAGCTTCTTTTTATTCAGGATAAAAAAATTTCTAATCAGATGGGCTGGCTGGTCAGCTCGGTTAGATCACAGCCTTGTTTAACATCAAGGTCAAGGGTTCGGATCCCTGCACCAGCAGCCAAAAATAAATAAATAAATTTCCAACCAGAAATTAAGTGTTTTCCAAAAAGAAAAACATTCTAAAGTGGTACTTTATATTACAGCTTCAGGCAAAGATATACTCTTTGGTAAATTGGTAAAATATACCAATTTATATGACCCCACAGTTTTTCAGTAGATATCATGTAGAAAAAGTTGAACTGCATGCTATGTTTGGATGACCTTAAAACATTGTGCTTTGTGTACAGATGCCAAGTGAGAGGGAGCACGGTGAGCATATCCTGACCTTCTGTCTGTAGTGTGTGTGCACCATTTCCATGAGTTGCAAAGCACTCTCGGGTTTAGCCTTTCTTTTGCTGCAAGGTGTTTTTCTGTGTTGTAACTTTGTTTTTAAGTGCAGTTTGAATGCCCGATCACTACAAGCCTTGAAAAGACTTCCATTCTGAAAGTTGACTTCCTGGTCTCCACCACCTTCGAAGGACTTCCTCACAAGCCTGCCTTCACCAGCTGGTGCCCTCGAGTCTTCTCTTCCTCCTTTGACAAGCATAATAAACTCAGTGAATTTTGTTTAAGAACTGCATTTATTTACTTTCAAAATCTCATTTATCACCTCTGCAAATTAGTATAATTTTCCATCTGTGAAAACTTGCTATCTTGGATTGGGATGGAACACATCATGATTTTTTCCCATCAAAATCAATGAACATGCTTTTTTCTTTTTTGTGTTTTCCACTAAGAGACAGAATTTTTAGGAAATAAAGGTTTTCGGGGATTAAAGTAGTTATGTGAGTGAGGGATAGGTGAGCAACAGAATAAAGCAAGTTACGGGTGCTACAGAAAAAAGAGAAGGTTCCCTTAACCTCAACTTGGAGAGTTGAAGACTTCTCAGAGGAAACAATAATTAGATGAAACCATATGAATAAGTTTGGAGATAGGGTGAAGGGAAGGAGGAAGAGAAGAGGGGTATTCCAAGCAGAAGGAACAGTGTGTCTGTAGAATCAGAGGCAAAGAAACAAGGAGGTATGGGCTGGAGAACAGAGCAAGAACAGGAGGTAACACATAGTGAGAGGTAAGCCTGCACAGGTGAGTAGAAACGAGAGAACACTATAAATCATGTTAGGGTGTTTGGCTTTCATCCTGAGAAGAGAGCATTAAAAGCTTTTAAGCAGGCAAGGACAGGATCAGACCTGTGCCTTTGAAAAATCATTTATGCTGCAATGAGAATGGCTAGAGAGAGGAAGAGGAGTCAGAAAGCTGCTGTGAAAGAGGATGGGGACCTGTACCAGAGAAATATCAGGCGAGAAATTTAAAAGGTTTCTAAAAATTTAAGATATGGACATATTTAAAAGATACAAGAGGGAGGACTGATAGGACATGGATAGCGAATGATTTGGACTGGAAAAGAATACACCGTTTAGACATCATGGAATCTATTCATCTGCCCACTTTTCTTTTTCCCCATTGCTTTGACTAGAAATAAGGAATCAAGCCTGCTGTCCAGATTTCTGACTTGGACAAGTCTGTGGATGACGTGCATTTACTAAGACAGCAAACACGTGAGAAGCAGCAGGGTCGTTTGCAGTTTGTTGTTGCTGTTTTGAGAGTGGTGGATTGAATGGAGAGAGTGTATCTGAAGGTTGGAGATAATGATTTGAGCTGGACACAAGTGAAACTCTAAGAAAGAGATCTAGCAGGCAAGCAGAAAGAAGCCTGAAGTTCTTAAGAGAGATTGGGGTCACAGATGGAGATTTTGAGGTGGGGCAGCAGCAGACGGACAGAACTATTGCCCCAAATGGAGGAGGAGACCTCAGGCTGAATCCTAAAAAATACCACATGTGAAAGGGTAGGAACTCCTCATTTGAGATAACCCACACTACCATACAACTAATGAAAAATTTTAAAAACAAAAAAAAGAAAATGATATTCCAGGGATAGACTCAAACACTGTTTAAAAATGAGTTTCAAAATGTCATTAAATTTTATACCAATATACTTTTCAAAGGTACTACAGTCCAGATTAATCATACACATTCCTTAACTGTTGACTCCGTGATTACTAAAGGCTTTGATCAATGACAGTCTTCATGCTGTCCACATGGGGTCTCCCAAAATGAGGGTAGCAGCTGGCATACATCCTTCAGTGATTTTACAGGAGGGCAGGAGGAGAGCGAGGTACAGAGAGGTAAAGAAAGTGTTATCCTAAGTCCAGTCACCACAAATATACCATCTAATAGTGGTTAATTCCTGGGGGTTATGGGGGTGCTTTTAGAAACTAAAGAATGCCTTAAAGCAGTCATGTGCAATTGACACTGATGTATTTTCTGACCTTCCACATAGCTCTGAGTCAGTAGGAAGAACACATAAATCTTAGAAAAGTAGAGCTGCAGGATAGCAAACGCCTAGGTCCACTGGCAATAACTTGCAGTATTCTCTTCTTGCCAGAACGAAGCCCTCTCAGTTTGGAATGCAGCTCTCCACAGTACCCATTTTATAAGCACTTATTAATGATCGTGCAATAATCATTCAGATCAACTTTTTAAAAAAATGTTGTCACCTATAGACTTCACAACCCTTCCCCCACTTCTCCCGAGTCTCAATCGAGTCAGCCAAGCATATAAATGATCCTACTGCCTGCAAAAGCATTTCCTTTCACTGTGGACAGCCAACAGTAGAGGAAGAAAATGGAAGTGACTTGGAGTTATGGCACCAAAAAGGGCCAAATGAGCAAAGAAATAATCAACTCCACATGAGCCACTTCAGCTCCAACACAATGGAAAGGGCCTAGGACTAACCCCAGGAAAGGTCACTGAGATCAAGGGTCAGAAGCAGAAAAAGGCAACAGTGAGGGGCTGCCAGCTGCAATAGGCATCAATGTGGTCCTAATTACACACCAAAAAGAGAGGAGTCTGAGTGCTGAGTTAGGTTCTATTCACAATATTTGCATGTTTAAAAAAAAAAAGTTAAGTGTTCCTATTCCACTCTCTTTCTACAAGACTATTTCTTCCTGCCTCTAGAACACAGGAAACCAAGAACTGTGGAGATAATTCTGGCATCCACAGTGATGTACAAGAGCATTATAAATATTTAAAAGCATAGCTGCATACACAAATGGTGAAATTCTAAAAAGCAATTTGAGAGAAATTATTAAAAAGACAAAATACAGCAAATTTCCAGGGGATCACCCTGCAAGTACCATGGAGTCAACACATGCCACAAATCCGATACTTGGTAGATTTTCAAGTTTGTTGTTGTAATTGGCTTCATGGGAAAAAGTAAAAGAGTTATGGTAACCACAAAACATGTTAAAAGCAAAATATTTTAAGTTTGCTAAGAACTAGCTAAACTGGAATGAACCATTATTGTAAAGATACAGACAGACATTAGGCTAACCCTCTTTGATGGAGGATCAAGAGAAATATGGAAACATTTGAAAAACAGCTCTGCGTAAGTGTTAGGTGATATGATATAGTTGTCCAAAAGCCCCATGCTTTGCTTAGATCTTACCAAATGATGACACTTACACTAATGTAAGTACAGGATTTTCCCTGGCAGTTACAAAATATCATGGGTTTTAGCTTAGATTTAGATTTCATTTAAATAACAAGTGGGGGTGGGAAAACCTCAAGGAGAAACTCATTACCATGAAGTATATTGTAATTTTACAGTCAAGCATTTAGGAAAAAGCAAACAAGAAAATATTAGAAATCTTAGAAAAGTATCTTTGCTGCAAATAATTTTAATTAATGCTCGATGAACACTGGATTTGTTACAAATGACTTTAACTATGTTACCTGTTAAGTTAGGAGTCTCCTAGAGACCTGGCACATATTGATACTAGTTTCCAGGTACCTTATTCCATCTTTAAAATTGGCTATAATTGAAGAAGTCTAGATTTCTTATGAGCCCCTCATTTGTTCAAACTGGTGATGGGAATCAGGTCAGATACAGCTTCATCAAAGCTGTCATTCTACCATGGAAGAGTGGCTGTGCACTGACAATGGGACTCTTCAAGCACGTGCAGAAGCTGACATACAAGTCAATCACAGACTACTATGCAGTCAGTACATAACTGGCACAGACTGAATGAAAGTCTAAACGTAAGTAAAAACACACATTGGCCTGTACCAAGGAAAGTTGCACCCCAGAAAACCTTAAGTCAGTGATAGGCAGTTAAAACCAAAGTAACAATTAGGATACAATGCCCTGATAAACTAGAAAATAGATAAACAAATCAATTAAGATCGTGATATCTTTGCAAACATAGCACAATACAGCATGAAGTTTTAGTCCAACTGGAAGAGCCCAACAAGTAGTCTTTGACATTAGGTCCAGCCTGTCTACCAGAAATGAAGCTAAGTTTGCTGGAGGCTGCACATGTAAGCAGCAGCAGCAGCTGCACCGTAGCATTATATTGGGTTACAGTAAACGAGATGGTCAAAAGAATCAATTCAAGGACACAGGTACAAAAGATATACATCATACACATATAAAAACACACACATTCTACTGGAAAAACCACTACAGCAGAGAGACCCAACCTGGATGACAGATAAACTTGTTCCAATAATGCTTCTCTGTGCAAAAAGTTTCTGAAAACCCTTTGTTAATTATTTTCAGTGTCAATGTATATAAATCAGGCATAAAAATCATTCTCATCATGATTATATCTGACTTCTATTGCCACTTAGTCTTAACCCCAATATTATAACCCAATTTCTTAATGGTTATTACCAATAAAAAAAAAAATCAAGAACACCAAAATTAAAAAAAAAAAAAGTTCCATAGCTAGTAAAGATAATTCCAAAAGAGCTTCGAATTTCTTGGTACAATAACAGTAATGTGAGATTAAATATACATTTTCCCAAGCTAACTGACTTCTTTAAAGACACAATTCTCATATATATAAGTTCTGGTATATTTCTTAAATTTTTTGTGTTATATAGTATATACATATTTCATGGTTATACAACAATACAGACAATCTCTGACTTAACAATGGTTCGACTTTATGATGGTGCAAAACCATTCTGTTTTTCACTTGCAGTATACTATCCAATAAATCACATGAGATATTCAACACTTTATTTTAAAATAGGCTTTGTGTTAGATGATTTCGCCCAACAGTAGACTAATGTAAGTGTTCTGACCATGTTTAAGTTAGGCTAGGCTAAGCCACGATGTTCAGTGGTAGGTTCGGTGTATTAAATGCATTTTCAACTTATGATATCTTCAATTTATAATGAGTTTATCAAGACACAACCCCATTGTAAGCCAAAGAGCATCTGCAGTCATACGAGACTGACTCTTCTTTGAAGGACTTGTCATCACTGGCTTCTATGCACAACATGAGGGTGTTTTGTTTTCTTGTTTTCAGTGAGTTTTTTGAAACTTACAACTTTATTCTTTATACAATATCATGTGACTAAATTAGATCTGAGAATTATAAGAATGCTGTAGGTTGGATCCTTAATTTTCTACAATCTCTTCATTCAACACATTTTCTAAGGACATTATGAATGGGGCTGGAATCTGTGGCCTAAAACCACAAAGAAAGTTTTTCATTCCTATATACAACAAAAACCATATTGAGTACCTATATTCAAGGTAGCTGAGTGGGGGAGACGGGCGGGGGGGCATATAAAGTAGAATACAATAGAGACCTTGACCTTATTTCCTAAAATGCTAAATCTTTAATTCTTGTATTATATAAGCAATATAATTAAAACCTTATTCTGTTTTTAAAAGTTTCAAAAAGTGATAGGATCCCTAATTTTTTAAAATAACATATTCAAAACAAAATTATTAGTTGGTGGTATAAACTGATATATTTCCTTTTCCTAGAGAATGTTAGTCAGATAGAGCATCTACTAACTTAATACGGCTTACGTTCTGTTTGCAAGGTGAAAAAAACTCCTAAGTCTTTTTTCCAGCTTTAGAACAAGATGATAAGCATCTTACAATTGCTGTGTTTAAATAAAAAAAATTTTTTTAAAAAAACAGCTAAAACAAAAAAAGAAACATACAACAATCTCAATAATTCATTGAACTTTTTTTTTTTTAATTTTATTATGTCGATATACATTGTGGCTGATTATTGTTGCCCATCACCAAAACCTCCCTCCCTCCCCCCCTCCTCCCTCCCCCCTCCCCCCCAACAATGTCCTTTCTGTTTGCTTGTCGTATCAAGTTCAAGTAATTGTGGTTGTTATATCTTCTCCCCCCCCCCGGTTTTTTTTTTTTTTGTGTGTGTGTGTGTGTGTGTGTGTGTGTGTGTGTGTGTGAATTATATATTAATTTTTAGCTCCCACCAATAAGTGAGAACATGTGGTATTTCTCTTTCTGTGCCTGACTTGTTTCACTTAATATAATTCTCTCAAGGTCCATCCATGTTGTTGCAAATGGCAGTATTTCATTCGTTTTTATAGCTGAGTAGTATTCCATTGTGTAGATGTACCACATTTTCCGTATCCACTCATCTGATGATGGACATTTGGGCTGGTTCCAACTCTTGGCTATTGTAAAGAGTGCTGCAATGAACATTGGGGAACAGGTATACCTTCGATTTGATGATTTCCATTCCTCTGGGTATATTCCCAACAGTGGGATAGCTGGGTCGTATGGTAGATCTATCTGCAATTGTTTGAGGAACCTCCATACCATTTTCCATAGAGGCTGCACCATTTTGCAGTCCCACCAACAATGTATGAGAGTTCCTTTTTCTCCGCAATCTCGCCAGCACTTATCGTTCAGAGTCTTTGGGATTTTAGCCATCCTAACTGGGGTTAGATGGTATCTCAGTGTGGTTTTGATTTGCATTTCCCGGATGCTGAGTGATGTTGAGCATTTTTTCATATGTCTGTTGGCCATTTGGATATCTTCCTTAGAGAAATGCCTACTTAGCTCTTTTGCCCATTTTTTAATTGGGTTGCTTGTTTTCTTCTTGTAAAGTTGTTTGAGTTCCTTATATATTCTGGATATTAATCCTTTGTCAGATGTATATTTTGCAAATATTTTCTCCCACTCTGTTGGTTGTCTTTTACTCTGTTAATTGTTTCTTTTGCTGTGCAGAAGCTTTTTAGTTTGATATAATCCCATTTGTTTATTTTTCCTTTGGTTGCCCGTGCTTTTGGGGTCGTATTCATTAAGTCTATGTCCAGTCCTATTTCCTGAAGTGTTTCTCCTATGTTTTCTTTAAGAAGTTTTATTGTTTCAGAGTGTATATTTAAATCCTTAATCCATTTTGAGTTGATTTTAGTATATGGTGAGAGGTATGTGTCAAGTTTCATTCTCCTGCATATGGATATCCAGTTATCCCAGCACCATTTGCTGAAGAGGCAGTCCCTTCCCCAGTGAATAGGCTTGGTGCCTTTGTCAAAGATCAGATGGAAGTAAGTGTGTGGGTTGATTTCTGGATTCTCTATTCTATTCCATTGATCAGTGTGTCTGTTTTTATGCCAGTACCATATTGTTTTGGTTATTATAGCTTTGTAGTATAGCTTAAAGTCAGGTAGCGTTATGCCTCCAGCTTTATTTTTTTTGCTCAGCATTGCTTTGGCTATGCGTGGTCTTTTATTATTCCATATAAATGTCTGGATAGTTCTTTCCCTTTCTGAGAAAAATGTCTTTGGAATTTTGATGGGGATTGCATTGAATTTGTATATCACTTTGGGTAGTATGGACATTTTCACTATGTTGATTCTTCCAATCCAAGAGCATGGGATATCTTTCCATCTTCTTGTAGCCTCTCTAATTTCTCTCAGCAGTGGTTTGTAGTTCTCATTATTGAGATTTTTCACCTCCTTGGTTAACTCAATTCCTAAGTATTTTATTTTTTTGGTGGCTATTGTAAATGGGCAGGCTTTCTTGATTTCTCCTTCTGCATGTTCAGTATTGGAGAAAAGAATTGCTAATGATTTTTGTGTGCTGATTTTGTATCCTGCTACTGTGCTGAAATCATTTATCAATTCCAAGAGTTTTTTTGTAGAGGTTTTAGGCTGTTCGATATATAGGATCATGTCATCTGCAAACAGGGACAGTTTGACTTCATCTTTTCCAATCGGGATGCCCTTTATTTCCTTCTCTTCTCTAATTACTCTGGCTAATACTTCCAACACTATGTTGAATAAGAGTGGTGAGAGTGGGCATCCTTGTCTAGTTCCTGTTCTTAAAGGAAAAGCTTTCAGCTTTTCCCCATTCAGGATGATATTGGCAGTGGGTTTGTCATATATGGCTTTAATTATGTTGAGATACTTTCCCTCTATACCTAACTTATAGAGGGTCTTTGTCATGAATGAGTGCTGAACTTTATCAAATGCTTTTTCAGCATCTATAGAGATGATCATATGGTCCTTGTGTTTGACTTTATTAATATGGTGTATCACATTTATTGATTTGCGTATGTTGAACCAACCTTGCATCCCTGGGATGAATCCCACTTGATCGTGGTGAATAATTTTACGTATGTGTTGCTGTATTCTGTTTGCTAGTATTTTAGTGAGGATTTTTGCATATTAATTCATTGAACTTTCAAAAGGAGAGAATGAAACTGAGGCCACCACAGGTGGGAAAGGGGTAAGGGAGGAATTGGCAAAGGGCCACAAAAAATGATGACACTGTGTAATGATAAATGTAGTAATAGAAATAAAAATTTAAAACAAAGAACAGTTAAGAGCTTATACATACCTCTTACTCTATAGTTTTGCTTCATCTTTGGCAGACTCCAAAAATGATTACACTAATGAAAGAAGAAAGGGAGGGGGGACAGCAAAAGTATCCAAAATCAACAAAATTTCATCTCTAAAAATTAAGTTCAGCATTTCAGTGTGCAAGCAAAAGAATGTTTGTGGGCTGGCCAGTTAGCTCAGCCAGTTAGAGCACAGCCTTGTAACACCGAGTTCAAGGGTTCAGATCCCTGTACCGCCAGCCGCCAAAAAAGACCCAAAAAAAGTAATAAAGGGAGCTGGCCAGTTAGCTCAGTTGGTTAGAGTCTGGTGTTGTAACACCAAGGTGAAGGGATCAGATCCCCATACTGGCCAGCCGCCAAAAAAGAAAAAAAACGTGTTTGTGTTCACTAAAAAAAACCCTAAGTTCAAAAGATAAAAAAAGTAGGAGAAATGAAGTTCACAGTTTCATTCTAAGAACTAAGAGAGGTAGTCCCAAGTTTAAAAATTGGAGAAATTTCCCTAGCAAACTTTCCTGCTTTGTGAAAGCAACATCCATCATTTCACAGTCAAACTACCAGCAACGTAATTCAAGAATTCTGGAAACACTGTCAGAAACATGCATACAATGGAAAAGACATAGCTTCTAATGAAGATTTAGTATGTATCTTGAAAAAAAGAATTATTACTGATGAACATTACCAATATGAAAACTACCTAGTTACCAAGCTTCCCAAGAACTTCCATTTGAAACATTTCCTGACTCCATATAATCATCTCCTCGTTGTCTTCCTAGCTTCCCTGCCAACCCAAGTAAGTACCTTAAGAGTACAGGCCCTGTGGCAGCTGTGGGTTGTTCCACCCATCAGATATTATTTTTTTTATTTTGAATTTGAATTACATTCTTTGCTTGAATAGCCTTGGGGTGCAAATAAAACACACTACTAATGAAAATAATCAACAGCAGTACTAATAAAACATCGACAAAGTATCTTTTATATAGTGAGAGTCTTTCTAGGTGCTCGCCTCCTAACCTCAGTAAGTGCAAAGAACAATGAACGTGTCCTTAAAACTAAGTGAGGTGTTTCCAATTCTGCTGGAAAAGAATAAGTTAATGTAAGTCCATGGCCACAGAGAGAACCCTGTTGATACTGAGGCATCATAAATACTAGGGCATAAATCTTACAGATGAAGAAACATCTAACAGGAGAAAGAGCAAAGAAGCCACATCTCAAAATAGATAATTGTATGTTGATAATTTCCTAAATTTAAACTACGGCAATGGTTCCCAGACTTTGGGATTTCAATAAACAGAAAATTTATAAGCAAAACACCTGTATGTCCTATGTAAGACAGCCAAACGTATGCCAAGTAAGAGCACTAAAAAAAAAAAAAAAAGAAAGAAATTAAGAACTGCCATCTACTCTCATTGTTTCATTAGAACAAAACAAAAAGGTAAGCAAGAAATAATTTCAGAACAAATTTAGCTTCAGGAAGCAATCACTACATGTCTTTTGGTTGGTGGTTTCTCATTTTATTCCAGACAAGTATAAAACCTTCATTAAAAATCATGCTGGTTTGAAGATCAATGTTAAGAAACAACTAATCTAGAGACTTAGGTTTTCACTTTCTTAAATCAGAAGGATTATGTTATAATAGCACAATACTACACATTTGGTTATAAAATAGGCTAAGTCACGTGTCCCCTAATGGGGCATTCTGTAGCTTTTCATCCTAAATGTCAGCCAATATAATCGTCCTAAAGCAGCATTATCACTCTTCTTAGTAGTGACAGGTTTCTGCCACTCAAAAAGACCCAACCTGTCTCAGAGCTCCATCCCTAATCTTCATGATTAACTTTCTCCTCCAAAAGAGGCCAGACTTTGAGACCTTGCTGGGAGGCTGTTGTCCCAGAGGCAGGAAATTTATCATATGCAGCCCTACATTCACCTCAAATAAATCCCCACTACCCCTCTGCTCTCTCTGCACACTGTTCTAAAACCTCATTTTAAAACTGCTTTCCTTCCTCGATAATAGCCTTCATTTTCATGTTAATCTGATTTCCCTTGTGTAAAAATCACAGCCAAGGAGGAGTCAGGACAGGAAAGTACAGAATTTTACTCACTATACTGTAAAAGAAGAACTAGGCTAGATTACTAACAGGTCATCAATAGGTTACATTAAAATGTAATAATTTACATTAAAGTTTAAAATTTACATTATTTTACATAAATGTAAAACACTTCTTTGGGGGCAGGGGATATATGAGAAATCCCCGTACATTCAACTCAATTTTGCTGTGAACCTAAAACAGCTCTAAAAAATGAAGTTTAAAAAAAATAATTTTCAGAGGACCTAAATTAACCATGAGTTTGGCGGTTCCACAAAGGAAGGAACTGTGTCTGTTTTGCTCATCACAGTAAATCCAGCACCTGGGAAGAGTCTTACACAAAACATGTACATGATAAATTTTGATAAATGAATAAACTTACACTGTAAGAAACCCAGCAATGGTTTCGGGTAATTATGAAGTTACTTAACAAATTTGATTTAATACACTCAAAAACATTCTGGTAAACCAACAGAGAACTGATAAGAATGGTCTAACATTATTAAACAGCTGTTTAAGAGAATCAGCATTGATCAGCTTTACAACGTGTTCAGTCAACTTACTTGGTCACCTATGGAAGTCAACACCCATGTTTACTTATTTTTCATTATGTTAATTTTTAAGAATCAACAGCCAATGGTTATCTGATACATAATAGACAGGTACTGAAGTCAAAATAACTAACAAAGAACACGACACAGTATTACAGAAAAACCATAGGCTAAAGTGAAAATAGTTTAAACAACAGATGTTATCAAAAAGTCCCTTTAAACCTAAAAAGATACTACAAACAACACGAGAAGCACTACTACTTTGTTCACAAATAGAAATGACTCAGTAGTCTGCAAAATATTCATCATGATCTTAAAAGCTCTAAAGACTATTACCAACAGTGGGTAAATGGAAATCTCTACATTTAGGATTGCTCTAAAGATCTGTAGCCAAAACAAATACAATAGACTCTCTTCATACGCTTATGATAGAGGTCAGAATTACAAGCTAAAATATCAGGTTTTTATTGTAAATAGTCATATTTCCAGCAACATGATACGAATTTCTGGATAGCCAAAATCATGTAATAGCAAGCTACATTCAAACAAAATTCTACCACATAATGCTAGTACTAAATAGGAAGATATCTCTCTAAGAGGAATTTTAAACATACTTTCAGAGTATTAGACAAATTAACCAGGTCAAACCACAGTTTTATAAATCTTCTTAAAACCATCAAGTTAATGTCCCACCTCTTGCCAACACTTTTTTTTTTTTAATCTTGAGTTTGGTAAGCAAATATCTAAGGAAAATCAAGTAGGTTTTTTAAGCAATCTGCCACAATGATAATTTAATTTATACATGTGAGGTGAATTGGTCATTCCCTGTCAATATCGGGCAATATTAATTTGCTGACTTATTTACATAAATAAATTCATCTTCTTAATAGTGATGAAACTAGCATTTAAAAATATCGTACAAGTATTTAAATCAGACCTACCATAGAAAGACTCAACTGCTTTGGTCAATAGCTCTCAGTCATTTTTCTTCCTCAGCACTGGAGAGTTATGAGCCATTCCCAGGGGTAATGTGGGTCATTTGTAAATGATTTGAGGAAGTGATGTTACAAATGCAGTATGAAAAATCTTGCCAAATAATTCTGATAATCTACTCCACCCCTGCCTCATGCTTCCACTAGGCAGAGAATAATTGGTGAGTGTGGAAATATATATATATTCAGGCATTTTACTAAACATCTGTTTTATGAGATTAATTATTCCAAAGAATAACAATACCTACCAATTATTAAGTTTATGGGTCAAAGATTTTACATATATTATTACCAATCCTCAAAGGTATTATTTCCATTTTACAAATGAGGAAACTGACATGTAGAAAGCTCAGATAGCCTCCCCAAGGATACACAGCTAATAAATGATGGGGACAAGATTTAAACCCAGAACAAACCCAAGCCTAAGCTCTCTGCAATCTACGCACAGCTTCCTAAATAAAAGAAAACCCTTGAGTCCGTGTCTGCTCTTATGTCCACTTACCTCAGCGTGAATCCATAGCAACTTCTCATTCTGGAGGGATTCTCAAACCTACCAGGCTTTAGTTCTTTTTCTCTATTCTAATCTGCAGATGGATTTTTGGAGGTACAGAATTCGCTGGAAAAAACTTCACTGTGCTTCTGCACTGCTCAAGGATTACTGCAATAATTTGAACCAGCATACTCTGGATCATCAGCCAAAGACATGCCACAAGATTTCAGTGTCCAATTTGCATTTGTATCTTTGGATCATATCGATGACATATGAAGGGTAAATGATGTTCAAAGAAAATTTGAAACAGATAAAAAGAAGTAGAAGATGTGAGTTATCTTCCAGCTGGAGGGAACATTTGTGTGTCAAACTCAAAAAGCACATGACATAGCAGACTGCCTCATACAACATTAGGAACACGTGTACTGCACAGATCCCATATCAATACGGTTCATCAACAATAAGAAAATATTAATACATAATAAAAATTTTTCATTGAATGAGTTTTTAATTTCTTGGTATTATATACTGGGGTGCACTTTTAAAGTGGTTCACAAAATAAAGAATTGGTGGTTAAAAAAATAAGTTCACTGCTAAAAAATAAATAATGGTAACCATGCTTAAAATCAAAAGAATCAAATCAAACAGACAAGTAAAATATAAAATAAGCAAAAATATCTTTCAACCATTAAATTCAACACTGGCAATCTAAAAACTAAAAAAGTAGTATTTTAAATTTTTGAATTGTATTGGTTTTGTGCTTTTGTTAGTATTTGTAGATTTGTTTTACTTTTATAAGAAATTTGCATCTAGTTCATTTTATGCATAATTCAATGAGATTAATAATAAAACTATTTAACTGACATTAGGATTTTATAAAACTTTTTTCTTTTAAATTAAAAAGTCACATATTATTCAAGTTTGAGTGCTAACCCATTTTTAGCAAAATACAGGACATTATTGGTTAACACATTATGTTCACTAAAATGGCATTACCACTAATGAAACACACAGCTATTTCCTTGATCACACACATCTTCACAAAGAGAATGGTGTTGGGGTGGTAGGACAAGAACTGTAGTTTCAAATACAAGATTCACATCCGCCAAAATCAAAAAAGTTTTAAAAATCTTGTAAATGTTACCCAACACCGTAGCCACCAAGACCACAACCCTAAGAAAACTCTATAAATGCAATACAACCAAGCTTTATCCTCTGTTTCATAGGCCCCAGATGAAATATCTTAAATGTCTGGATTTGTCAAGCTGTGGCACAATGTTCTCTCCTGCTTCCCTGCAAACCTGGGTACCAGTGATAAAAATTCAATAATTATGCCAATCCATGGAGTGAAAGGATGGGATTCTCACACTTACCTAAAAAATATTTAAAAAAACAAAAAAATTTAAGAAAGCATCTCCTTCCTGAAGCATTTCATTATTACGGTCACTGCTGCAGACAGACAGAAACTACATGATAAAGAGGCATTGACCAGCTCAAAGGAGTGGACCAGAGCCCACCACTTGCCAAGTTCCGATTCGACAACTCCTTCTGACTCCAGGTTTTTGGATCCCCCTCCACTATTAAATCCAATCTTCTACAGTCACTTGAGGGTGACATACTTATCCTGGCCAGCTAGAAACAAAATGGGGGAGTAGCTGAGGGGGGCTGACAGTGTGCATGACTGGTCTATCTCCAGTCCAATACTTGCATCCGATGACCCCACTTTTACTCTGTTGCTTTCTCTTGAAACGATGTGAGGATGGCACTTTACTGGTGGTGATTAATGCTACCAGTCCCAGTTAAGTATTTATCTGCTCTAACATATGTAAGCCCAAAAGAAACATAGGAAATTTGAAAGAACAGTAATAACAATCACACTCATTATTTAGGTGCACACAATATATAAAAATTCTAGAAAGCAATGAGATTTTCCAAAGATGACAACAGTCATACTTTTTGGCGGAGAATTATTATTAATAGAAAAGTTAGCAAAGGATTCCAATAACAGTTATCCCTTGCTTATAAGAACATGTCAATTAGGTTAGATATGAAGTACATCTCTTGTAAAATAAATTTTATTTTCCTAGTATTAAATTGAAGTGTGTATGCATTGAGTTTGGGAAGAGAGAGTAACAGAATTGAAAATTTGGGGCAAGGAAGTCAAGATAGTGTTCAAGCTGTTTGGGGATACAGGAATTTATCCACAATTTCACCATCAGATATTATAGCACTCACCTACCTGCTCTCTTTGCTAGGAGCCACACCCTGACCAAGTCGAGAACAATACTATACAATCAATTCTAGTTTATTCTCACATTTATAGCTCCCCAAATTTTAATCCCTACTCATTTTATTTTTTCTACAGTCTCTAATTAAGCTATACCACAATAATATCATATTTTGTCAATAAACACCCCATCTCAAACATAATAATAAGAGTAGCCACGCCAACTGCTCATATCCGATAAACACCTAGCAAGTACCAATCACGAAGACAAGGCACTCTGTCTGTGAAGACTGAATGTGATGATCCAGCTGCCCTCTGAACCACCATTCCCCTTACGGAGACGAGGAAACTAAAGCAGAGAGGCTACGCCGTCGCTAGAATGCTCGTAAGGTGGGGTCTGGCTTTAACCCAGTCACTCTGGCCCCAGAGTCTACCCTCGCCTAAACCACTACCTGAAAATTCCTAGGTTAAAGCTTCCATGTACGTAAAACGAATTCATTCTCAATTCAATCATTTCGTTAATCTAGAAATTCCATATGCTAAATTTACTTAAAATAAGCGTGGAGATGTCTTCCAGTCCTATATCTATTTCTACTAAACAGCACGTGAATGATAAAAAACAAGATATGGTCTTCTTTAGTTGGACTCAGCACTACATGTAGACTAATGATTTAAAGTGTTGCCAAGAACATTTGGCACATTCCACCCACACACTGTATCAATCTGTTGATAATGAGAATGAGATAAGGAACAAATAATTTAGCAAAGAGGTCAGCAGCAACACACTCAATGGCCCAGATAGGCTATTACAATTGTCCAAATCATTTTCTCATAGCTAGAAGGCAAGGGGTAGAAAATGCCTTAAATTAAAGCCAAAGATTTCCAAATAATTCAATTTCACCTAAAATAAAGAGGGAAATTTCCTATGGGTTAAAAATTCTACTATACTAAAAAATACATAACATCAAACAAATCCATAAGAAAGATGTTAAGATATCAAGCAGGATCTCTAAAACTTCAAGAGTTTAATCATTTAAAAGTCAAGTTAACCTGTAGACCTTAAAAATATTACATATTACATATTTTTAAGCCATTTAATTACAATCTAAAAAATAACTTAGAAAAAATATTACATATTTTTAAGCCATTTAATTACAACCTAAAAAATAACTTAGAAATTAATGCACATCACTCACTACAGATAAAACATTACAGACTTGGTTGATACTTGGCAATTAGAGATCTGAACAAGTATTCATTCTTGTTCAGTTTTTCTCTTCTCATATTAAAAAAAAATAATAAAACTTACAGACAAGCCTCATCAATCATTAGGAGGGCCTGGTTCTGATATTATATGAGCTCTGTCAACCTTAATCAAATTGCTTGCCAGATCCTAGATAAGTAATGACTTGCTTAGGTTAAGCAAGGCCAGAGTTTTCCTTCTGCAGTATATACATCTCCAGAGTGAAAATAAACAGCCTCACACCTCTCACTGGAGCTGCGCTCTGTTGCTATTAAAACTCAGTTGACTCCAGCAAAGGAGGAGGGGCAAATTTTGGCTTTAAGATTATCTATTTTTCTTTCTCTCCTTCTCAATCTGGTCATCAAAATCATTTTTAGGGGCCGGCCCGTGGCTCACTCGGGAGAGTGCGGTGCTGATAACACCAAGGCCCCGGGTTCGGATCCCATATACAGATGGCCGGTTCGCTCACTGGCTGAGCGTGGTGCTGACAACACCAAGTCAAGGGTTAAGATCCCCTTACCGGTCATCTTTTAAAAAAAAAAAAAAAGAAAGAAAAATCATTTTTAAACTAGTACATTAAACAGTTAATAACTGTTTTTAATCTACATCAAAATAACACAAATTAGCTGTCATTAAATGCTTTGGCACTAACATTTGTTCATTTGTTTTAGCCAATATTACACAGTGACATAAAACAAAACAGATATAGCTCACAATTGACGAACGCAATACTAAAGAAATCACTTAAAACTGCAAAGCTTAAATTTATATTCTAACATATCCAAGAAATAAAAAACAAATTTTGCTTCAACATCATCCATCACAATTGAAACTGTTAAAAGAAAGAGCTTATCAATTTAGATATTATATGCATTCCACGACCCAAGACACAAATGAAAAATGAGCTTTATTTCCAAAACATCCCCTTGGCTAACATTTCCTTGCTTTACATATAATTGGAAAGGGCTTTTAAACTTCATATTCAGCTGGGATATACTGATTTCTAAGTACCCAAGTATTCTGCCCATTCTAAAGAAAGGTGTTAGAAAGCAAAGATCCTGGTGGCCAGGAAAAAAAATGAAATGACTTCTTTAGAAAAAAGACAAAGACACCAGGGACTCAATTTTATCTCAGGCAAAATTCACTTCAATATTGTCCATTAGGTCAACAGAATATAGAATTCAGAGTTTGTGGTTTAGAAACGTCAAAGAAAAAAAAAAGCCATGAATCTTAGATTTTAACCATTTTAATCTATTCCTAAACACATACAAATGTGCCATTATAACCTAAAATAAGATTAAAGACTAAAGTTTCAAATAAGACCCTTCTCCAACATTTTTTAAAGGACAACTACTTTTGAACTAGATTAAAACTTTTATATCTGTACCAATGCTCAGTCCTTTTTGGCCTTCATTTCCATTCTCACGAAAATTTCATATATTTTACATATAAAATTTGACATATCTCATACATATTTTGTAAGTAGCAAAAAAGAAAAAAACATAAAATACTCAGCAAAGTACAAGAGGCTCTAAAAGTTATTTAAGAAATGATCGCCATCAGAAACAGAGGGAAGAAGAAAATTATCCTGTACATGGAATAAAAAGAACCACAAAACAAAATTGTAATTGTTGAAATAGTAACAATTGCCCCTCCCCTGCTGAGGAGCAGGGGCTGAGGGCAAGAGTGTTGTGGCTCCTCCTATGCCTGTCTGTGCAAGCAACACCCAGACTAGGTCAGGACTCTCCTCTCCCAGTTCCCTGGAGGCACCATTCTTGTAAGTCTACAGGGCACCCAAACAGACAAGGGCCTGGCTCTGCAAAAGCAACACTTCACTCTTTTGTCACCACATTATTTACTGTTAAATTACCCAAGTACACATGCAGCAGACAGCCATTCACCACAGGTGAATCAGACACAAAGGACGCTAGTATTTCTCAGTGAATTAGAAAGAAAACTTTACTAGTAAATGGGGACTTTGCCTACTAAATGTCAAAGGTTTTTTCCAGAAAACTTACATTTCCACATGATCAAAAAAAAAAAATCCTTAATTGAACAAACTCAAAACTCAGTTTCTTGTTCTTGGTTGTTGAAGGCCTGTAGCATTCAAGATGTGGTGCCTGTTGATTTGATTCCATGGCCAGCTGACATCTATAATCACAACTAATTAAGTATCCTGTAAAAATCTACAGCTAGCTAAGAGAACATGAATCTCACTGAGTGTTACAGTTTCTGCTCTATGGGCTAATCAAGTCCTTAACTTTTTACTACAGATAGGTAGTAATAATCTACCTAGCTGGAGAGAGAAATCCCAAAATAACAAGTAAAACATTGACAGTGGTTGTTTAAAACAATTTTTACCATTATTTTCAAGTGGGGTGGGATACATTAGCCTGGACTTATTACCAAGGTTCACATTTAGAAACCCACTTTGGGAGTTAGCTACAAGACTCCTATTAACATCAGTAATATGCATGTAGTCAAATCCCTGAGCTAAAATTTACCTTATGCAGCAAAACAATGATATCAAATATCTGCACAAGCTGTATGATATAATTAAAAACCCCACCATGGCTGCTGTCATAGTAACAAATGCAAAATTATTGCAAGACCTAACCACTATGACAATAGCTCCTTTAAAACGCATCCTCAAACACAAAAGAAGTAATATATAATGACAACTGTGTTTGCTAGCCTAATAGGAGACCACAGTTAACAACCAGTCTTATAATGACTCCAAATTGGTTTAGTTAGCTTTGGGATTAAAAAAAAAAAGCTCTAAAATGTGTGATGAAAAGTTTACGAAGACCTATATAGGTCTACAGTCAAAACATGACGACTGCAAGAGAGAAATCCAAATAAAACACATAATCATTTATAACAAGAAAATAGAGCTTGGAATTAGAAACTCAGGCTAGAAGTCTGATCTATTTTTGTTTTAACCTCAAAAAGGACTCGTACCATAAAAAGAAAGCATGCCTAAATTTCAATAAATAGGAATCAAACTACTGATTTAGAGATCAGAACATTTTAATCAAGTTATGATTTGAAAATATGTTAAGTGGAAGTAAAGCATATATTTAGAATTAGGTTTAAAATATACTTTAACCCACCAGAACCAACTCAGTAGGTCATCGGTTTAATTCTCCTTACTATAGAACAAAACTTGCCATTTCATTTTGGATGAACATCCAAGATTTAACAGAAGAAACAATCAAATGACTTCATTTAGAAAGGAGATCACAAAGTAAGATGCACCCTGCACCCACAAGATAAATCATGGGTACAACACAGTAGTAAGATTTCATTCAGTGTGGTTCTACTCAGGAGTTTAAAAAGCTATTAAGAACTATAAAAATATCTCCTCAGGATTTAGTAGTCCTAAGGTCACTAGAACTATTGCTCAGATGCTAGACCACCAAGCTGAAATCCTGGTACACAAGTTGTCATCAAATCATGGTTACATCTAAAAGTCAAATTTCACAAACAAGAGTGTATGGCATGACAAAAGAAGAAGGAAACACTGAATTGAATCCAACAGTGTTTTATATACAGAGGGATAAATAGCACTTTTCCTGCAAAAGAGTACTGTCACATACATTATCACAGATATTCACCCTCACGCGATCATTTTATAAGCCAATCATCAAATATTTTCAATATATTGCAAGCTGTGTAATATCAAGCCAAATAATGAGGTCAAAACCCATTCTATAAATGAGGATTCCTCATACCCACTATCACACTCACAGTCAATAACGTGAGAGAACAGTCTGAAGTACTAAAATAGAAGTGCGTGATAAGAAGTTCGTCTCTTTCAGCTGAAATTGTGTTCACTCCCTAATTCCTATTGCCTGCTATTCACTGTGTTATTTTGTTATACACATGCCCTAAGGCCAAAACCATGGAAAGAAGCCAAAATAAATGGGCAAGAAAAATGTCTTATCCCCAGCTTGTGATGTTGTGTGGTATATTCAAAATATTTGGCAAGCATTTTCTTTTTATTGGAATAAAAGAGGCTGCCAAGTTCTGATGTCACTACAGTAATTTCATGGCCTGATAAAAGTACTTTTTTACCCATTAAACATTTGTCTCTCTTGCCAATTTTACCTCCAACCAGGCAGTGTGTATGATTACTCACTGAAAAGATATCAAATTATAGTAAAATAGAGAATACTAATTACTTTTATTCTGATACCATATAAAGCCAGTAACTGTCGATAATTTCACTGGCAAGAAAGAGAAACCAGAATGTACTTTTTAGGACCTATATTCCCAGGAGAACCTCTGTAATACTTAATACTTGAAACACAGACAAACATGACATCAACTCTCTAGGCACCAAATGCAAATGTATTTTGCAGAACAAAAATACATATTTTAAATATACTAAAATGTTAAAATATTCAAAGTATTTGGCAAGCATTCCAGTAATAATGTGATAATTGATGTCCTAGTATCTTCAACATTTAACTTTTTTTTCTTTATCTAAAGCTTTCTTTAATATTCATTATTTGAAGCTGTGGTATCTCTCCCCGAACTTAACAGAGTCACTGATTTCACTGGATTTTTAAAAGCAAAATTGTGTGTTGAAATCATCCGTGGATCTAGAGAAAATAGTTTCCTATCTTGCTACTCAGTGTGCTCCACCCAGCTCATCAACATCATTTGGAAACTTGTTAGAAAGGGGGAATTTGGGGCTCCCCACGCAGACCTACTGAATCAGAACCTGCATATATGAGGGAAGATGACATTGTCTGTCCTTAAGGAATAAGATTAGCGTAAGGCAGACCTGGATGCAATTATCACACAAACTCAGTGCCACGAGAGACGCATTCCCAGCCTGCAAGAGAAAGGGTGGTATATTGAAGGATGCAGAGGAGCTGAGGCTGGCAGAAGCATCAGGCAGGTAAATTATCCTGTACGGCCTACTAAAGACCTGGGCTTTAATAGGCGAGCAATTCAGGGACTTTGGAGGATATTAAGGAGGGCAGTCACATGATCAGATTTACGTTTTAGGGAAACCACAACTCTGGAAAACGTAGAAAAAAAAATGTATGACTTGGAAGGGGGGAAACCAGGGGAATGAGTCGGTAGCAGTTCAAGCAGGAGTCACAAAGGCATTTTTTCCATCTCCCATTCTGAATCTCCTCCTGCTCCTCTCCCAGATTTTGTAAAGGATGCTGGAGGAGAAAGGTAATGGTAAAGAGAAGAGGTAAGAGACCCACTTATAAGTTACAGGGAGGGAAGAAAGGGAACTTATTTACATACATAAATATAAAACAGTAAAAACTCACTTTAATATTATAGAATGTATTATTTGGGTTGATTTGAGATTCTACAGTCCCTTCACTCATTCTAAATATCCAATCACTAACATAAAGTACTATATCTATAGACACAAGATGTGTATACAGTTAGATTATCTATAGATCCCAGAAAATGTCCTGAATATAGTTTTGTCGCTTGGATAAGTCACTGATACAGGCCTTTCTCCTCCTGTATGAGTTATTCCTCTGTCTAAAAATTCAAGTTTAGAAAAGTTTGGGTGAAGAAGAAACAAGAGGAGCATTTACTAATTCTCACTTTAGATCGAATTTGCTGTAGGAGTGAATAAAAAACTGGGCCAACAGATGGCTTCAAGTAAATTCTGAGATGCATACCTATGTAAAAAGGTAGCAAATACTACAGGTATTTGTAAAGTATTATCATGTCTGATACTGATACACTTAGAATACTGGAAAAGTCCCTATTTTCTCTTTAAGAAAGAAAGACATAAAGAACATATGACATTTCCTTGTTACTGATAAACTGAGGATTACATTTAAAGTGAAAAGAGCCAAGCCAGCAATGAGAGCCAGTCCCCAACTCTAGACTGGGGTTAGTTTGGAAAAATGTATTTATCCAATAGCTGTTTGGAACTTTAACACATTTTTTTCCCTCCAAATTATGTGCATGGTGGGTATGTAGCCTAGCCACACCTTAAAAGCCTACTTCATGGAGACTTAGGACTACAAAGGCCCTTACAGGTCACTCTGTCTAATCTCTCGCCCAAGGAACAGATTCTTTCCACACTACCCTTTGCAAATGCCACTAGAACACGTCTGGTAATAAAGGGCTCATGCCCCTTCAAAACAAAATTTTCCCTCATGAGGCAGCTCTATTTGTTGGACAGTTCTTCCTTTTGAATCATAATCTACATCTTGGAGTGCCCCTATAGAACAAAATGTGAACCACGTATCGCTGTTCCAACTCTCTCCATTCCCAGAAACCCTGGCCATTGGTGGTCTAAGAAGAAAAGGGAACAACTCGGCCCTCTGGAGTCTAGGGGAACCTATCCCTGCACATGGCTGTGTGTGAAGAATGACCTCGTGTCAAGGAGCTATGAATAGAAAAATTTTAATAAAATTACAAATGCTGAAAAATATAATGTCTCCTGCGAGAAAAATGGCTAGTGTTCTGGCAGAACACCCAGAAAATCCTTAATTAACATTGCCAATAACAGAAATATAAGCTGTTAACCTCAACCACAGTCCCTTCCAAGATTTAAAAAAAAAAAAAACTTCTGATTCATCTACATCACCTTGTACTCTTGTCTCACTGTTTGTGAAATAAATTTTATTTAGCATATTAGGGAATCCAACAATACAAACAGAAATTCTAAATACTGCCTAACAGCAATCGTTAATTAGGTAACAGGCAAAACTCTTCTTCCTCATATAAGTGCATGGTCCTGGTCTTCAAAACCGTCCTATAGTTTAACAACCTAGCTGCATTTTCTTCCGTTTTGGGTGCACTTTTTTCCCAAAAAACCCAAAAACCATTGTGTTGTTTCATTTTAAAAATTCAAAGAATATTACGCTAATGTTGGGCTGGTGGTCACTTCTGTACAACTCTAAGTACTGATTATGACATTAAACCGTAAGCATGAAGGATATAAGCTACCTTAGATGATCCTTTTCCCCTATTTTGAAGCTCCCTCCTTTTCCTCCTAAAAATAGGCCAAAAAATGAATGCAGTTATCAAAGGATCTGGCTTATGGAATTGAGACTAGTGGTAATTATATTATCTTCAACCCAGTTTTATGTATAAAAATGAGATCATGGTTATTTTTCTGAAATAGGCACTGGGATCTGATTTCCTAATAATTTTGGAAGAAGTGTTGTTATCTTTTTTCCTCTAGTGACCACAACAAGGTGCCAATAAAATAAACTACTATGAATTTCAAAACACACAAAAGAATCTACGACAATTTAAAAAGCATGACTTAGTACTGTAACATAGATAACATAGATAAACCTCACAGATATAATGATCAGTGCAAAAAAAAACAAAACATAAGAGTACATACTGTATGAGTCCATTTTTATAAAGGTCAAGAAGAGGCAAAACTAATCTAGTCAGACTAGTCAGAATCATTGTTGCTTGCGAAAGGGAGGGATGGCTTACTGGGAAGAGCAGCAGGAAGCCTTCCGAGGAGGGAAGGAAATATTCTATATCCTGATCTGGGTAATGGTTACCACAGGTATGTGCATATGTGACAATTCATCTAGCTGTTCACTTAGTGTACATTAGCTGTGCACTTGTGTTTATTATTATACTATACCTCAACCAGAAAAAAATGCAACACATTGTTTCCAAGTGCCTTCTAAGTTTCAATTGCAAATTTAGTAAAACTTACAGCATACTAAAACTGTAGCAGCTACATGTGCCCACACTATATTACTAACTTCCGAGAATTCCTCATTACTTAGTGCTTCAAAGAAATCACTTCTGGTTCAAAGTAATACATTAACATATACAGGAGGTGTTAATAAAAGTAACAGCAGCTAACATTTATAGAGGTTTTACTGCATGCCAAGCAACAGTGGTAAGAGACACTACTGTTATTATCCCCATTTTACGGATAAAGAATCCAAGACTTAAGTCAAGATCATCGTCCAAGCTCAAAGAAATAACAAGAGGTGAGCTGGTCTATAACAAGAATAGCTGAAAAGCAAACTCTGTCAACTTCTTAATTCTCTGTTTGTATTTGGGTAATATAAAAATAAAATTAATCACAGTTCCAAGCAACAAAAGATAAACAAAATATGTAACCTAAATTCAATAATATAACCAGTATTTTTTTTTTCTCTCAAGATTAAATGGTATCTCACTGGCTCTCAAGAATTTAAGTCCCCACTCACCATTCCAACTGATATATAGCAAAATAAAATGTTCTTTGAGGTAGTTTTTTATTTTATCTGGCCATCGAAATATATCACTTAGTAAAGCAACTAAACAACTGTGAACCAAGACAGGCACAATTCAGTGTTTACTCCAATTCATTCCCGAGTCCTTTCAATTTGGCCATACGAGTCAGTAGTTATGCCCAGGATTAAGGTGGAAAAAAATTAAACATACTGTCAAAAAGGGTTCCTTATTTTCTAAACACACTGTATTGTAAAGGGAATTTGGTAGAGGACTACGTGAGAGTGAGATGGGACGAACTGTGCACAACACACACCAGCATTTTGGTTAGGAACGAAATATATCGAAGTAACCATCAAACATGCTACTGCATTCTGCATTAACTGAAAACTATAAGCATTGAAATTCACATTCTCAGAAGAGAAAACCAATTAACTACACCATCCACAATTCAGAACTGGTCTACCTTTAAAAATATGCAAGAAACAAACTGGGCTAATAGTCTGAAAAATATTTTTATCCAAAAATCATTTGGGACAGGGGAGGAGGGACAAGGGAAGGAAGACACACTAAAGTTTCTCAAAACTTTTGCTCCAAAGACTTTACAGAATGCTTCTGGTAGATAAATTTTCATTTACTTAGGGCCGCTTGAAAGTCTGCAAAGCAATGCCTCAGAAATACTAGAAATCAGATAGAATTCTTTAAAAGACAACAGAAAAGAGACATACCCTAAATGAATTTTAAATTCTATAATGCTACTAATAATAACGTAACAAAAACACAATAAAATCGTATCAAAACAAGAGTGAACTAAAATATGCCTATTCAAGCAAGCATTTCATCTCTCAAAACAATTTGCTCCACATAAAAGTCTGATTTTGCTCTCAGTTTTAAGAGTTATTAAAACAATACATCAGCCCTTACAGGCAAGACCAAACTGTAATACAATTTTACATATTTATCAAAAGATCATTCAAAGAAAACTCACCAAGTCTACAACGTGTATATGCTTGTGCTTCAGCGGGAAAGCAGAGAAGCGACTTTCTAGGCTTGCACTGGAGTTCACTTCAGTGCTAAAAACACATCACCACAGTCCTGCTTGTAATAAAGTCTGGACTAGCAATCTGCCTTTGGGTTGGGCTTTTCTCTTACAAGATAAGCTGTTAAGTCATGCCTTGATTTTAGATCTGCTAACATATGGAGTCTTCTAATGTAGCCTTCTCTCCACCCCCCACATCCCCCCATCCCCACCCTGCTCCACTCCCTCTCCACACACACACATACACACATACAAAAAAGGCACTGCAGGGCAGAAATTCCTCAGGTGCTTGCTAATGGAATTCCCAGGGTCTTGGAGCCGCTTCGGGGATCAAGAGATCTCATAGCCCCTGCTGGGGTAAGGACCAGCGAGTCTGTTCCATTTAATCAAATACAGAATGAATTTTCAGCTCTATTCACTAGCTTGTCTCCAGGGCTCTCAAAAGGCACCAGGCAGCTAGAATCACACACATGTGGCTCTTTTAGGCAAGTATAATTAGTTTGATTTTAAAAAGCCACATTAATAATATCACCTCAGGACCATTATTCAGGGGACAGATGACAATGATACTGTATGTTTTAAGCCTGACAATGGAGGAAAGAGCACAAACAATGAGGGAAAACTTGAAGGATTAAAAAAAAAAAAGTTTTGCATTTAATTGTAATCCAATATTTTTAAAGTGACATTAAGTATAGTCCATATACCATCCCTTAATTTTAATGGTTATGCATCAAGTAAAGCCCTCCTCCACGTGCTCTTGAAAGTGAATTAGTGCCAAATACACACAAAAAAATTATCACCTGGAATGTTTACATACAATACAAAATTTAAATAAAAACAACAAACCATTCTCACTAAGTCAAAGTTAACAAAATTTCTTGAAAAAAAAAAAAAACCAATCATAAGAGCAAGTCCTTCAATGCAATATATTTAGAAACCAGATTCCAAATTCCACTTCTAATCTAATCAGTTTGCATTCAGTAGTAAGTTTATCTAAAGAAAGACTACCTGGTAGGCAACTCATCTGTACTTCTAATGACTTATCTACACTTCTATACAGTACCATTGTTAATCACACGGTGTTAGCTAATGTAATTACATGTTAAAACAACAAATTTTTCAATTCATTATTTTTTATTTCCTATCCCCTCCCTGATTTCACTAAGATAATGTTTAATTCCTGAAATCATTTCCCTAGTCTTTTACTCAGAAATAATCACCAATTTCTTCTCTAAATCTTCACAAAAGAAACAACTCTAGAGAAGAAAAATTTTACTTCAACTTATATTTTAACAAAACCATAAATGAAATAGTTTAGAAAGTCATGAAAGCATAAGGCAAAGTGAAGAAAAAAGAGGGAAGCATGAGAACTGGTCAACAAATTTTACTTGACCTCTTTGACAGAAGTTCCTATTCCCACACTGCCTTCCTCTATATATACCTTGGTGATCTGGAGGAAGCGGTCCTATCTTAAAGTGAACGTAATTCCCTTCATGCAAAGTCAAAGCACCTGCAAAAAAGACCAGGCGTAAGACAGATTGAGAAGCCAACCTACACAAGCTAGATCAGTATGCTCCAAGTCCTAAGGGCTCTTTGTACTTCTCGGCTTGAGAGTCAGAGCTGTTTAAGTACTTTGCACAGAAGAGGAGGTTGATGAGAACCGTAGCAATCAATCAAAGCATCCCAAGTGAGTTACTACACAAACAACAGCACAGTACCTCTAGTCACTGATTTTCCTGGTTGACTATTCAAACAAAGACAGATTTCCCAAATACTATATCCAAGTTTTTGCATGAAAGTTAAACAGTATACATTTGTGTGTTTTTCTACAGAAATATAAATGTTTCTGCTCTACACACTGCCACACACACACCCAGGGCACGTCTTTACAAAATGAAACAGGTTTTCTCCATCTTTCTCATATAACTTAAAAGCATGAGGCAGTTTATTTCAACATGTGCATAACAGAGACTATAGTATTTGGTAATTCTCTGGGTTCCTAAGAATGCTATCTCATTAAACACTAATTTAAAATTTCCAGAAATTTTCTGAAGGTTTTCTTTCATCTTAACCTAAAAGTTGAACTATCCCCACATTTTCAGCTAAAAACAGACTACCGAATAAAAAAGAGAGAGAGAGAGAGAGAGAGCTATACAACGTAATAGAATGTTCCGAATGGTAATGAGAATAAAATCATTTCGTCCTCCATCCCCCTCCCATCTTCTCCTTGAAGACACTGTCCATTAGGTATGCCAAGTGTCAGCGGGGAATCGGAGGGTTATGGTATCAGTGAGGCATGGAATCAGAATTAACTGACTGGACCTCTTTCATCTTTACTGGCATTGGCTTGACAATAAATCTCATGTTACCTTTTAGTCCAACCTCCTGTTTTTCAAGGTGTCTGACTGAGGACGCAAAGGCTGACTTTCTGTTAATGAGGTTCCCTAAATTCTAGATCCCAAGTGGAAAGCAGCATGCCCTTAAAGCACCTGCCACCCTCTGTCGTCCCGACCAGGAAAGGCAGGCAATCTGGGGAAGAGCTCATTTTGGAAAGCCTTCCACCTGATTTGGTGGGGTTAGGGAGAACAATGAAGGGAAGGGCAAGAGAGTCTGTCCCCCCTCAGTGATTTATTACTGAAATTCCTAGATGTGCAGAGAAAGCAACAAAGGTCTGGAAGCTGCAGACTGAAATAAATAGCGAGCTGTGATGTATTTAGCAAATGATAATGCAATCCACAGAAAGCTTTACAGAGGAGAAGGAAAAATACACTCCCTGGGGCTGGGAAGTCACTGAGTCTGTGAAGGCAGAGAAAGATACATTGTGCAGGAAATTTCTCTGGCTTCTCCCTGCACATAAATCACCGTCTCTCGCGGGCGCTCCGCGGGGATGGAGATTGAGAGGGGCAAGGGACCCGCTCCCCCCGCCCCAGCTCCCCGCTACACTGCATCTCACCTGCCCCAGCGGATCACCGTCAAATACAGAACTCATGGTGTCACTGACACCTCACCCCGCCTCCTCCCAAGAGGTGGCTCCGAGTCTCCGAGGACGCGGAACGCCGGAGCTCCCGGCCGGGCATCCATCAGCTGCCCTCCCCAGACCCCGCACACAGCCCCGGGCCCCCACGCCGTCGGGGCACGCCCGCCTGCCCGCCCCCGGGACCTCCCGCTCCCACGCCGCGTGGCCCCCAAACGCGTCTGTCCGGGCCTCCCCTCCCTCCGACCGTGCTGTGGGACCCCCACCCCCGCACCTCTCCGCCGGGCCGGCTAAGCCCCCAGACCTCCTGCGCGACAGCCGGCTCCGAAAGCCACCCCCAGGTCATCCCCCGCGCGCTGGCGGCGGCTACGGCGGCGGCTGCGATCCGAACGGGCCCCTCCATGCACCGGGCAGGGCAGCAGGAGGGCGCGGCGCCTCGCACGCCGGGGCGGGGACGCAGGGGCGGGCGCGGGGTCCCGGGTCTCCTCGCACCGAGCCGCGCGAGCCGGGCACCCGTGCTCCGGGGAGGGGAGCTGGGGGGCGGAGTCACCGGGGCGCGTCCCCGCAGCAGCGCTCCTCCCCGCCAAGGCGCGCGGGCGCACACCCCGGGCGCTGGGGGGGGGCGGAGGGAACCCGGCAGAGACGGAGGCGGGCCGGGGAGGCCGCCGGAGATGCGCGCGCAGCCTGCCAGATCAGCGGCGGGGGCTGGGCTGTACCAATCCGCGGAGGGGGGACGCTCTGCGCAGCACCTTCTCTCCATCACCGCCTGCTCGCTCCGCAAGAAAGTCACCTCCGAGGAGCATCGAAGAGGCTCTCCTTTGGTAGAGGACAGGCCAGGATGGGTTGCCTTAGCAGGTCACGGAGATTCCCACAATGCCTTCAGCCACCTTCCCCTCACCTGTACTTGATCGGCAAATGCTCTGAGCGTTCCCCCGCGCCCCGCCCCTCCCTCTATCTAGGCTCTCAGAGGAGCCAACGCGTCCGTTGCTTCTCTAGGCTTTTACCTGGTGTCTCTCGTTTGGTTCCAGCATCCACCGTTCCTAGTTCCTTTGCCTTTTCACCACTTTCCATGTTGTGTAGGCGGCTTCCTCTGATTCCCCAACCCACCTGCCATGCCTTCCCGCGCACGCAAGCAGGGAACAAAACTTGGAGACTTGGAGACGCTCCGTGTCGCCTGGTGAAACCAGCGTGGCCTTTGGCCCCAGTCTTCCCAACTCGTCCGCTGGACCTGCCCCAAGTTAGTCGAGCTCACTGAACCTCACTTGTTCAAACAGAAAAAGGAAAAAAAAATCCACTTAAAAGATGTGAAACATAAATATGATACTTTGTGAAAAGCACCTGCCATTCAGTGGGCATTCGAGAACTTATTTTTTCTTTCACCACCATCATCACTTATTATTAGTTTAACTACAAAAGGAGCCCTGATGATACTCGAAGTTCATAAATACTCAGACTCACTTCAGGAGATATATGCCAGTCTCCTTTACCTTCTTAGTTGAATTTTTAAAAGAAATGCTTTGAAAGTGTGTTGCTGTTCGGGCAGCTTTCTGCTTTAGCTAGATCCAGGGTCTTTGTGAAAGCACCTGGGGAAAAAGTCAGTATATGAGGGGGGAGAAAAAGAACTCTAACTCTATCTTATCCTCCATTGTTCCACTTTTTACTTATTCGGATCAAGAATCTGTATGTTATTAACAAGGTGTAGCAATTTTTTCATTCAGCAACTAAGACTTCTAGAAACATAGAAGATTTAACTGAAATGAGTTTTGTGTGAATGGAATGGAAGTCTTGCAGATTTCTTGTACCTACAGAGACTTCCAGGTTCTGCCCTCAGGACCTGACTGATTCTGGGCAGCTCCAGAACTCACAGTGCCATTTGAATGTCACTGTGCTACTGTTACTCGTAATTAAATTGAGAAATAATCACAATGTTTGATGCTAATTACTCCCCTTCTGCCTTGTTTGTAAAGTGGTGAAATCATTTTGGGTGTAAAATAGTTTTTCATTAATGAATCATTCATTTATTTATTCAATATTTACTTTAAAAGAATTTATTCAGCTCTTACTCTAGGTGCTGCTAGGCACAGGGGTACATAGAGAAATCATACACAGTCCCAAGCTTTGAAGAACTCACAATCTAATTGTGATTTACACACATAAATGGATAAATACGCCAATGTCTTCAGTGCAACAGGGAGCTGTGGGAGCACAAGGGCAGTGTTGCTAACCCTGCATGGAGTTTGGGAGTGGGGCCTGTCAGGAAAGCATTCCCAAAAGAAGTGACCCATGAACTAAGTCTTAAAGGATGGTAGGAGTTGGCCAGGTGTATTAGTCCATTTTCTGTTGCTTATAACAGAATACTTGAAACTGGGTAATTTATAAAGAAACAAAATTTATTTCTCACAGCTTTGGAGGCTGAGAAGTCCAAGGTTGAGGAGCATATCCAGTAATGGCCTTTTTCCTGGAGGGGACTCTCTGCAGAGAGCACAGGGCATCATATAGCAGGAGGGCAAGAGCATGTTAACATGCTCACTTACTCTCCTTATAAAGTGACTAGTGCCACTCCTGTGATAACCCATCTACCCATTAACCCATCCATTCATGAGAGCAGAGCCCTCGTGATCCAATCACCTAACACCAACCATAGTTGGATTTCCCCCTCTTAACAGTGTTACAATGGGGATGAAGATTCAATATGCATTTTGGGGGGACATTCAAACTATGTTACCAGGTAACAGTGAAGGAGTTTGAAGATGGTCTAGGCAGAGGGGACAGTATTAATGAAGAAATGGAGGCAAGAAATAACAAGGCACCTTAAAGGAACTGCAAGCTCTTCTTTGTGGCTAAAGTGTAAGGGGCCAGGTAGCGATTGGTAAGTGAAGGCACTACAAAAATAAAAAAAATAAAAAATGCCAAAGCCAGGTCACAGATGGCTGTGTATGTCATGCCAGAAGCTGGGACTTTCCTGTAGGCAATGGGGAGTCGATGAAGGGTTTTAAGTGAGTGTGGTATAGTCAGATTTGTGTTTAGAAAGATCACCTAGCAGCAGTGATGAGGATAGATTTGAGGGAGCCAAGCCTAAGGTCAAAAAATTTGGAAGCTTCTGAAGCAGTCCACGCAGTCCAATTTAATCAAGAGACCGAACTAGGACAATAGTAATAAAGATAGAGAAGAGAGGATAAATTCCTGAAACAGAAGAAATTGTGGCAGGAGTTGAAAACTGATTACATGTGGAAGGTGAAGTAGGGAGAAGACTCAATGGTGATACCAGCCTGCCAGCTTGGGTAGATGGTGGTCACTCTCCCTACACCATGGTACCCTGGAAGAGAGTAATGCCCTGCAGAAGAGACAAGTTTTAGGGGAACAATAACATGTTCAATTTTGAACCTTCTGAATTTGAGATGCCTATGTGCTATGGTCTAAACGTGTTCCCCACAAATTAATATATTGGAACGTCATTGTCAATGTGATGGTATTAAGAGGTGGGGCTTTTAGGAGTTGACTAAGTCATGAGGGTAGAGCTCTCATAAATGAGATTACTGACCATTTAAAAGGGCTTATGGCTAGATATAATAATAATAGTTAATGCTGTATGGTTCTTGCTATGTGCCAAGCGTTATTTTAAGTATCAGTCCCACATTACAGATGAGAAAACAGGCTCAGAAATGTGAAGCACCTTAACGAGGGTCACACAGCTAGTCAGTGTCAGGGCTAATATTCAGCCAGGTAGGCTGGGTCTAGAGACTGGACTTTTAATTACTCTACATTAATGTCACCCCACAATAAGTGTATTTATTTTTATTAATATCACTTTAAATGAATTATCCAATTAAAAAACTTTTATTGAGCACCTTTTAGGTGTAAAGCACTCAGTTAAAGAAATATAAAGAAATCCTTGTACTGAACACACCTTATGGGCTTGCTCAGACTTCCTAGCCTCACCTATCTCCGAAACCCTTAGCTACTGCAGCAACCCATTCTGTGCTCCTCCCACCATTTCTAGACTGCAGAGCTTGGAATCTGGCTTCCAAGCACATAGGGTATGTTATCTCCCCCATGGAATATAAGAAGGGTATGGGAAGAGGGCAGCAGATAAATTCCTCCTCCCTCCATCCTTGGACTGTAGCAAGGCATGGTTGGTCCATATAATTTGTCTGGAGACCTCCCTGATGGCTGAGCTGGAGCACCTGGTGAGTGGCCAGCTGTGTCTCTTGTGACTTGTCAAAGGGCATCAGCCAGCATGGCAACACATAAACTTGCATTTGTTTCCCAACTTTTCCTTCCCCATTTCCCTTCTCCCTCACTCTCACCTGGGGTTGACTTACCTCCTGCCTCAGCCTCTGTTTCTTAGAAAGTCTCTGAACATAAGGAGTTCATAATAAAACTTTAGAAAGTTTAGGCACATATAAAAAGCTTAATCACATATATTATATATATTATATATAGTAAGTAACAGTACAAATCATTAGTTGATAAATAGGTAATGAGTGCCTGGATATTATTAACTACATGATCTCGTATTTTCTGTGCCTCAGTTTCCTCATGTATAAAATGTAGACAGTGACACATGTGTTACACTTGCATGTATTACTGGTAGGGATAAAAAATGGTATACCCTCCAAGGAAGAAAATTTGATAATATTTATCAAAATTTAGCTTGCTTTTAGGGCCGGCCCTGTGGCGCACTCGGGAGAATGCAGCGCTTGGGCAGTAGCGCTCCCGCCTGCGGGTTCGGATCCTATATAGGAATGCCCGGTGCGCTCACTGGGCCCGCGGTGCGGGCGACACCACACCAAGGGTTGCGATCCCCTTACTGGTCACAAAAAGACAAAAAAAAAAAAAAAAAAAAAAAATTAGCTTGCTTTTACTCTTTGAGCCTGCAGTCCCCACCTGGAAATTTATCCTACAGAAACTCTGGCACTCACAGGAAAAGCCCACTAACCGCAACATTGTTTATAACAGATTAGAAACAATCCAAGTGTCCACCATAAGAACTGCATCCACACAATGGAATACTATGCAGCTGAAAAAACAAAAAGGAAGCTCTCAGAGAATTTATGGAAAGTACCCTAGGGTACATTGTTAAATGGAAAAGAAAAGGGGGGGAAAAAAACAAAGGGAGAGAGAGAGGTGTAGATACAGGACAGTGCATATAATATTACACTTCGTTTTCTAAAAGGGAGAAACTAAGGATATGTATTTGTATTTGTTAATCTTTTGCATAAAGAACAATTAGAAGGGGGCTGGCCAGTTAGCTCAGTTGGTTAGAGTACAGCCTTATAACACCAAGGTCACAGGTTCAAAGAACTATTAGAAGGATACAAAAGAGAGTATCTTTTAAAATAATTACCTATGGCGGAAGGTGGATAATAGGGTTGACAGGGACAGGAATAAGACTGATACTTTTAAATTTACAGCTTTTAAAAATATTTTTATTTTTGAACCATGTAAATGGATTACTGATCCAAAAGGAACAAAAACTTTAGTATGAAAATAACCTGCCTTTCAAGGCTTAAATGACATAACGTGTCAAATTTCCAGCACAGTACCTGACACATAGTAGGACATCAATAAATGATAGCTTCAAAAATAACTTCCCCTTGAAGTGGAGGAAGGAAGGCTTCAAGAAGGAAGGAGAACTTAGCCTAAGCCTGGAGGCTGGGAAAGATTCAGACAGAAGTAGAGAAGTGGGGACCATTACCAAGGAGGGCGTGGGAGGGACAACGGGAGGATTGCAGGTGGGAGGCTCTGGAGTAAAGAGCCGGTCCGGAGGAGCAGTAGGAGATGTTAGTAGGAGAGGTTGGGGCTACATAGGGGAGCTGTTTGAATTGTAGATAAGAATTTGAGACATTATTCTTTGGGTCATAATAGTAATAATTAAACTTTACATTTGTATTGTATCTTATGATCTAAAGACCCTTAATTACAGATTAGTGTGTCTAGTAGACACTCAAATCTCATTGTCTGGAATTTGATACCAACTCAAATGAAATGTTATAAGTCTTTAGTATATTCTTTGGCTGAAATGATCTGATAAACGTGGCCAATGACAGGAAGTGTCCCATTTAGCAAGAGCAAGGGTGGTCAGAGTTGATCATCGCCAGGCTGACTCACATTGCTTAAGGTCTGCAAACAAAACAGCGATCTCACATGCTTTGCTTTTGGTCATGGCTTTGGATTTTATTTGATCTTATTTACATAAGAAAAAAGCATTAATTAATTTAAAACTGAAAAAGGGAAGGGAAAATGACTATCTAAAAGTCAATTGGTTTACGGCCTTTCTTTTTACTCTCTGCTAAAAGTACCAAAGTTCAAAACAACAACTAAACCCCCACAATAAGTTGGACCCAGAGGGCTAAACAATAACAGAAGTCGCTTGTCTCCATTTGGATGGTTTCCAAATTTATACAACAAACTTCCTGTTAAATATGCAGGAAGTTCTGCTTATTTATGATGTAATTTAATATTGACATGTTATTAAATGACCTGACCCTCCCCCAAGCCTTCAGAATTTTACATCTAATGATTGTAGGATAATTCTCCTAACAAGGCTGGAAGGTTGGCAACCAACAGTTTTCTTCTGCAATCTATTTTTTTCTTCAAAAAGAAATTCCAGTAGGCTGACTGTGTTCTCACTGTCTTGTATTTCCTGAATTGTGTGCAAGAGGATTTCACGGAGAGAGGGATTTCTATGGCCTTTTTAAAACTGAATAGGCTAAGCTCCGAGACTCTCTGCCTAAACCTATTACACACAGATCACCTAACTCTGTTCCTGGGTTTGTGATGCTAGATTAATTTACCCAGATACCAAGTCAGGAGAAAATGACTTTCCAAATCTTCTTTGCACTAGCAAAGAATGTGGAGATCATTTTACAGGAAAGAGAAAGACACGTCTGTAATGGAGCTCGGTGCTGAACAGACATGGATGCCACCTTCCACGTCATTCAGTTACATATAGCAAAGGAGCCCCTGTCTGGGACATGAAAGAAAGCAAAGGGCCTGAAAGACAATGATGAAGAGTTGGGATATTTGCAAAGGGTAGGCAGCTAACGAATGAGTTATTTGAGGCTGGATGGCCTCATAGAAAAAGCCCTGAGCTGAGAATTGGAAAACCTGTCCACTATAATTTATTCCCAGCTCTCTCATTACCCTCCTGTCTGCTGTGTGGACTTGGGCCAATCACTTAGTGTCTATGGTAGGATTTCCCTTCTTCCTCTCCCAGAGGAAAAATGAGCTACATATGTCAAGGTCTCTAAGGGGCTGGCATTGTTAGAGCAAATTCTGGCATCTTTAACAGCACTGGCTGTAGATTGAACCAACAAGATTTTGATATAATGTCTGAGCTGCTGCTTGATTTACTTTTAAGTCCCCACACGGCATCTAACACCTAAGGCAGCGCTGACTAAACTAGTCCCTGGAGGTACTAGAAGTCTTCTGCTTGGTCCTGTTGTCCATAAAAGCGATAGGAACTTGGACAAGTTTCCTCTTCAGTAAAGTAGGTATAAATACACCATAGATTGCCAGGTTGTTTTGAGGATTGAAGGTGTATTGTGTGCCTGACACACAATAGGCACTCAATACATGGTTGCTGTTATAACTCATCAGCTTGGTTTGGACAACCACATTTTCTTGTCAATTGTCAGTATTTCTTATTATAGAAGCAAAGAATGCTAGTAACTTAAATTGCACCTTGGAAAAATTACTTATGCTTTGTGCATCAGTTTTCTCATCTATGAAACAGTAATAGTATCTATTTTCTAAAACTGTTGTGAGGATTAAGTGAAATAACGCATGTGACGTACTTGGCACAGACATAATCTCAATAGAATAATTGATTTTTGTTATTTATCGTATATAACAAGGACATAACCAATAATAAAATTAACTATTATTATTTTAAATCACCATCATCATCATTGTAGTAAAAATCATTGTGAAATCTCCTATGAACCAAAGTTTTCTTGTTTTTTCATTTGTGAGCAACTATCATGCTATATGAGCAATGAAAGATTGAACGCACATGAATTCTTGGTTTGTAGTATAATCTTTCATGTATTAGTAATATGGATAACATTTGCTCTACATATTGATAATTATTCATAAGTGACATAAATTTAGAAGACTATTATGAAGACTAGATAAACTTGGCACATTGTAAGCATTATGTATGTGCTTGGTAACATAAACATACATATATAGAAAGACGAGACATCTCGTTAATCTCCATCATTAGTTTTCCTTGCACACTACCGAACTGTTTCCTCTTCCCTTGATTAGTTAAAAGTACTTACAAATATCATCAATGCTGATAGCCCTGGAAAGACAATGGTTCTGAACTGAGCCCCCGCCTAAAAGTCAGGTTCCTTGTGTCTTCCCCAATGTCATGTCCTTGTGCTAGCCCCATGCTTCTCAGTTCTCCCCACTCTATGTCCCATCCTCTCCACTTAACCAGATCCTTGACCAGCTTACATAGTAACTGCCTGTTCCCCAGTTACTGTCAGTCCAGTCCTGGGGGTTCTAGAAACCAAATTTCTTAGGAGAAATGGAAATTCTTTGTTCCTGACTCTGCCCCTCCATCTGAGCAGTATCACTTCCCTGAGGGCCAGAGAGCTTGGAACAGGGCATAGGCAGGGAGAGGACACCGTGAGAAGAATCCCTGGAACTCTGGCATCTTTGGGCAGAAGTAGGAGACTAGAAAAGCTAATGTCTCTGCCTTGGGCTACTCTTCTGCTATGGTCTGAATTGGTGTCCCCACCCCCCATATTTATACATTGGAACCTAATACCTAACATGTTAGTCTTAAGAAGTAGGGCCTTTGGGAAGTGATTAAGTCATGAGGGCTCCACCCTTATGAATGGAATTAGTGCCCTTATAAAAGAGGCTTGAGGGAGCTCCATTTGCCTTTCTACTATGGGAGGACAGAGAGCAGCCCTCACCAGACACTGAATCTGCTGGCACCTTGAGCTTGCATTAACCAGCCTCCAAAACTTTGAGAAATAAACTTCTGTTGTTTATAAGCCAGCAGTCTATGGTATTTTGTTATAGCAGCCCAAACTGACTCAGACGTGTTTTCTCGGCAGTTTTGATAGAGGCTTTCAATTCACATTTATCCAGAAAAGGAGGGAAAGCAAACAGGGAGTGTGCACACACACAGGAGCTAGATGCCTGAATGAGGGAATCTCAAGGGGTGACAGGGACTGAGAACAATTTAAATCTGGAGCCATTTCCCTTCCCCTCCCAATCCCCACCTCAGGATGAGCCACTGTGCTGTTACAACGTCATTACTCATTGTTCAGAGCCTGCCTTTTTTAATGAGGGGAGTGAAACGGAGAAAAAGACCGAGACTTTCCCAAGGTTTCCCCAGGTGGGAAGTATAAACTGACCATAAGCTTTTCAGCATGTTTTCAGAATGAAAAGTCTTGGGTAAAGGAATTCAATCTAAGGTGTCATCATGGATAACAGCCTTACAGTTAGTTCTCGCATGATCTAAGGAGATCCCTGTGCAGGAGCAGACTTCCAGATACTGTAGCAGATCCCTGGATTTGGGGGACCTTCTGCCTCTCCACCTTTCAGATCACAGCACACAGCACATGTTTAACTCTCTGCGCTTCTGACATTTAAGGCCCATCACACTTACACAGCTTGCCCCAAAGGCAGTAATCTCCCTGGTGCCAGAAATGCTCCAGGGTCTGAGATTAGCAACCCCCCCACGTGGATGAATGGTCCCAGATTGGGAGAGGACATGAGGAGACCTGTAGAAGGCCTGCCCACATGCCCCCTCCCGGCCTTCTCCCCCACCTGATTCAGGAACATCTCTTTTCCTCCTCCTCCACTGTGTTCATTCCGTGGATTTGTCAAAAGGCCAACACTGAGACAATTAGCCACTCCTGCAGCCCAGCTTGTCCTGGGCCCCTTCACAAGGGCTTCCACCTTGATTAAAAGACTGTGCCTAGGGAGATCCTGTGCTTAACATTCTTCACAAACGCCAGAGGAGGAGAAGCAGTGGGCTTACCTTAGAAGGAAGGAATGGAGGTGGGGGTGTTGAAAACTAAGCCTAAAAGAAACTAAATCAACACAATATGTTGGAACTCTAGGACTTTTTTCCAGAGTGAGATAATTTTCTTTTTTACCAGCCATCAGGAGCCATGACTTTGGGGACTGTCTGTGCCCTCTTGAGCTCATCCCCTGCCTCCATGCATGAGTACAGCTCCTCTACACTCTCTCTTACACTCCTGTCCATGAGGCCCCCTACCACACCCAGAAGTCTGGCTTTATCGTCCTCTTCCACAGGAAACATTTCAAGACCTCTTTGGGATGTTCAATCCACCTGGATTCCTGTCCTTGAGGCCTGCTACCCGTCTCTAGCAGGATGTCACCAGCAAGGTAGCCATTCCTGGCTTCTCTATCAGCATTAGCAGCCACAGTATAGAAATTTAGCCCTGTGTTTTTCTCTAGTGCCTGGATCTGGGCAGCTTCTACCCTATGTCTCCCCTAAAATAGCTCAGAGGGTGCTGAACTTGAGCACTTCAAAAAATGAGCCACCTCGTTTTCTGTCTTCCCTCTTTCCCTCTCTGTCTTTACTTCTCTCTCTGCCTTGAAAGCCCAGAAATTGCCATAGTTCTTAGTTTCAGTAAACTTGCTACTAATTTTTAAGTATAATAAAAGTATTCAAAGACATTTATTAAGCACCTACTATTGCAAGATATTTTCAAACAATATGTAGAGTTTCTACTATAATTCTTTGTTTTTTCCTCACATCTTGCTGTTTTCCTGGGAGGGATCAGTATACATCCTCTACCTTTTGGACTAAGGCAAGTCAGCAAATGTTTATCAAGCTTCTGCTACTTGTTCATCACTAGCTTAGCACCTGCAGAAGGATACAATAGCATTCCTGCCCTTGAGACACTTAGTCCTTTTGGTGAGATAAAATATGTGCTTATGTACTACCTGTGAAGCACCAGGCACAGAGTTCTAAGCACTTTCTGTAAGCACTCATTTAATATTCCTGTGAAATAGGCATCATCATTTTCCCTACTTTATAGATAAGGAAATCAAAGTTCAGAGAGGTTGAGCAATTTGCCCAAGGTGACACAGCAAGGTGGGTAGAGTTGGACTCAAACCCAAGCCGTTGAGCTTCAGACTGCACACACTTAACCACTATGTCCTGTAGCCTTTCAAATGTGTCTTCTCCAGGACAATTCAAAAGCCATGCAGAGCAGCATATAAATAAACACTCATTTGTTATGGAGTAGACTTAGGCTATGGGTTTAAAGAGCAAGAAAGAAATGGTTCTTGGAAAGAGAACCACAGAAAGAGCTGGTTTAGGCTGTTTCAGGGCTCATAGAAGATATTGCTCACATGCAGATCAGGGAGGACAAAGGGAGATCCAGGGAGAAGCTAAGGGAGAGGGTGGGAGCCTTGACTCACTTAAAGAAACTAGGAAAATTCCTCTCTGCAAAATGATGGTAACAGTAGTACCTACCTTGTAGTTGTAGAACAGTGATCAGTGTCAGTGTGGGCTATACTATTACTATTGTGCTTGGATGAACTGTTTTTCTTCACGACCGACCAGGGTTGGGGAGAGAGGAGCCTGGCTTATATTATGGTGTCTTGGGTTAGTGACTGAAACACACTGAAAATCTTTGTTCCTGGCAAAGCAACACTATGCTCTCATTTCAATCCCACTTATAAATTCTGCAATGGAAAAAACGGGCTGGCCCTTAGGGAACTCACTGTAAGGGCCTGAGACATGGGCCACACTCTCACTAAACCCCCTCGTGGAAGACCTTCAGGCCACCCAGCCCCACCTGGAGGTGGAAGGTGATTAAATGGATGATCTCACCCGTCCCTTTTGAGAGGGTCTGAGTCTGATCCTGTAAACAGACTCCTATGCACTCCAAACCATGGGCGTTTTTGTGGATTGTTCTTTGTTCAGAAAAAGCCAGAGCCATTTTGAGAAGTCTGCAGAATGTTAGAGCTGTCACTTCTGAAGTAATATAACTCTGTCTGTTACCCCACCGATCAGCAAAGCAAAGCAAGGTATATGTCTCCATGAGTCAGGGTTTATTTAATATTCACAACCCTGGCAGTTTTTTGACTGATGAAAATGTTTTGCAAACAAAACCTGGTCCTGTTTTTCTCCACACTCCTTCCCCTTGCCAAATGTAGAATGAGAGGTTGGCAGAGGCAGTGCTAAACTAGTAGGACTGATGAGATACTATCTCTGTCTCCTTGTAACATAAAACATTTATTTTGCAGCCAGTGAACACAAAATTGAAAAGGGTCCAAGATTTCTGGGAGCAAGAGGTTTGGTTTTCCCCCTAGCTGGACTGCCTGGTTTGTTGACTTTCTGCCTTTGCCACACCCTGAGCAGTGTGCCAGCCTCACCTGAGACACATGCCTTTACTAAGGCAGTTCTAGAAGCACCAAACCACCACCACCACCACCACCTCAGCTCCAGAAGTTAGGAAACCTGCTGAGGCAGTGAAGCGGTGAGCCACTGTTTAGCAAGTAAGATCAGTTCCAAATGGCAAAACCAGGTCAGGTGCCTCCCGTCCCTGCCTCTTGCCTTTGCCCTCTAGCTGTCTGTTGGGGAACCCAAAGCTGAGTGATAGATACCCCAAATGCAGAAACAGCATGGGGACCCACACAGCAACCAGGCAGACACAGGGGCACTTTGCTGAGGGCTTAACTCCCGTGTTGCAAGACAGCTATATGGCAAGATCCGTGACCACTGAGGAAGTCTCAGCTCCCCAGATCTAGCTGTCCCAGCTTTTCTAGCATCAGATACTGCCTCAGGTGAAATCCTGGCTCTTACTAGGTATGTGGCTTTGGGTAAGTTACTTAACTTCCCCTGCCTCAATTTCCTTATCTGCAAAATGGGAGTAATAATAGTACCTACCTCCTAGCTGCCCTGAGAATTGGAACAATGAGCTCAATGTAAGTGTTAGCTATGTGCATACTATTCATGTCAAAGGTAAGGCACAATATAGTTTCCTCCAACCCTCTCAGCTTCACAGTCTGAGAGTCCCCCACACCTGCTCTCTACTGCCTCGCTGTGCCCGCAGGGCTGGGCCTCTTCCAGGGCTCTCTTCTCATAAGGATTCGCCTTCCTCTTACATCAGAGCTGCCTTTGTGTTGTCTCTGAAGCTCCCCGGATGCATAACCAATTTAGACCTGCCCGCTGTGTGCTTTCGTTCTGCTTCTCACATGGGGCTCCCAGCACCAGCCTGCACCACAAGCCTCTGTTGTTTGCTCAGTTATTTACAGTGCAATCACGGACCATGCTCTTTCTTTCCAGAAAAGAGAAGCACCTTAAAGAGCTGGTCCCAGAGGGGATTTCTAACCACACTGCTCTGGTCCTGCACCAGAAAACGCACCACCTCCTTCTGTAGTTTTTCATCTAATCAGGCTTGTTGAGTGTTATCCAGGTCAGAGGTTTTCAGCCTTAGCACTATTGATAGTTCAGACCAGGTAATTCTTTGCTGTGGGGGACTGTCTTGTGCATTGTACAATGTTTAGCAGCACCTTTGGCCTCTACCCCCTAGATGCCAGAAGCACCTACTCCCCCAGTTGTGACAAAATATGTCCAGACATTGCCAATGTCCCCTGGGGTAAGGTCGTCAGATTTAGCAAATAGAAATACAAAAATATATTTTATCTAACAGCACTCAGGGGACAAAATCACCCCAGCTTGAGAACCACTGGCTTAAGTGGTTCACATCCATTTATCCGCAGGATAACTGTCAGGTCATTATTAGCAACCCATTCTAAAGATGGGGAAACTGGGTCTTGGAGAGGGAAAGTGGCTTGCCCAGGGTCACCCAGGTGGATGACTAATTTCAGTGCTCTTTCTATTATATTACAGCAGCTCAACGGAGCTCATCCACTTGCAATATCTACCATGTTTATGAACAATGAGCAACCCCATTCCAACCCTTCTGGGCTGATGCCCTGATAATTGGGACATTGATTGTATGAAGAGCCAAACTAGACATTGTCCTATAAACCTCTCCATCTCACACAGCTCTGAAAATGTCTCTTGGAGAGAAGGCAAAGAGAGGAGAGGAGGGGAAAGGAGCGGAAGGGGGTGCAGGGTCCCTGCCTCCCACAGCTCTGCAGCCAAAGCCTGGAGAGACAGAAGGCAGCGCTGTGCGGTGGTGATTATTTCCCTTGCTCTATCACCCGGCTCAATGGGGCATTCTGGATCTCTGCCTTCCAATGCTCAGGGGCCTTATTAACAGACCTCAGCTGTTGCCCAAAGCCCTTACCTCACCCAAGAGGGCTATATTTGCATGATAATGCCCTCTTTGGGGGAATTATTGCTTAATTAAACAACAGCAATCACTTTAATTAGCATGTCTCCTTGCTCCCTGGTACTTTGCATGGATTCAAATGAAGCTCCTCATTAGGTATTGGCACTTGGACAAATCCAGGGCCTCTGGCTGGGAAGAGAGGCTCCTGGGGCAAGCTGCCCCAGCCAGGACCTCAGCGACAGGGAGGCCCAGCCCTGCCAAGAGCACAACCCAGGCTTTGTGAGGGGAACGGCAGACAGGGCCCAGGCCAGAGCTCTTTGGGGCCCACAACCGGCACGCAAGGGAGGGCCAGGCCCTGGAGGGTGGCGTGTGCGGGAGCCAGCCAAGGGTTTTCTCAGTGCCTCTGTCTGCTTGAGCTCTACCTCTCTCTTCAGCATTTGTGCCCTTAGCATTTGCTGCTTTTCACCATCCTCCTCCTCCCATGCCAACATTTGGAGCTTCTTTCTATCACTCCAGCCACCCCGCGCCCCACCCCACACATGCACACACACACTGGATCTGGTTTAACCTCAGTGCACCTCAGGTTTTTCACTCCCAGTATGGTGTGCAAATCTCTCTTCTAACTTACACGAGTCGTGTAAGGGATAGTACATGAAACAAACAAAAGCAAACAAACAAGGAAAAAACACCTGTCCTGATCCAGAGATGGTGCCTTTCTCCCCAGGCAAGATCACCAACCTCTCTTGAGTTTCTCTTCCCTGAGATCTACAAAGCTACCAAGAACTACTCTGTGCAGACAGACCCCTCAGTAGGATCTCCAGAAATCTGGGTCACTGTGGAGTCCTGCCACCACAACTCACTTCACACAGCTCCGCCTCAAATCTGTTATTCTGTAGGCCACTGGACAACTGCTCTCTCTACACTGAGCATAATGTCAGCCTAATTATACTTAAATATTTCTCTTGATCTTTCCTAGAGTAGGGCAACAGCCTCCCCTCCAGGAAGTATCTTCTCTTTCTGTCTGGCTGTCAATGTACCTAAAATTACTTGACCTTCGCCCTCCTTGCTACATCTCTCTCATGCACACGAGCACACACACTTGCACATACAACCCAGGCCTGTATCTAGAATTCTATCACAGATAAGGGCGAAAGCACACATTTAAAAAGTGATAAGGTAGAAATGGCCCTAGGTTTGCACTCAAGAGATCTGGCTTCTACTAGGAGCTTAGCATCTAGGGCAGAAATATCCCTTTCGCCCATTTTCTGGAGCTCTCAAGAAGGGAGGGAGAATAGCTCCAGAGCTGCTGCTCCAGCAAGAGACCACACCCAGCCTCCCACTCAGTCGGGGACCCTCTTCGTCCTCAGCCCTGACAGGTGCACGTCCAGTCTCTCGGGCCTCTCCAGCTCTCTCGCCTCCATCCCCCCAACATGAGCCGGCGTGGGGCTCCCCGGTCTTCAGAGACCCCACTTTTGCCTGTGTGGGAGGAGGAGGCAGCTGGGCGCTGCTTCAGGCACTTGGGCTGGAGGAAGATGGGGTGGGGAAGAGCAAGCGGTGGAGGCTGGGGAGAGAGGGACCAGCGCCGCCGGCAGCGTCCGCGCAGAGGAACAACAAATCAGGTAAATCCACCGCCTGGCAGGAAGCTTGAGCCTGAAACCAGATGAAGCCACCGCGGTTCAAAGGCAGAGTGACACCCAAACAAGAGAGCAGCTCTTAATCCCCCATGGAAAGAAGAGAATGGGGCGCTGGGGCCGGCAGGGAGACCGCCGGGCTTTGTTTAACCAGGATTGAAAACACAGCCCTATTGAGGGGCCGGGACTTTGAGACACAGACCCCGAGGGGCAGTTGGCAAGTTGAAGGCAGCCCAAGGCTGCCAGCTTTCACCTCTTTAGCGCTGGGCTTGGCGGTAATGAGGCGAAGGGCTGGGACTTTTAACTGGCTGGGTCAAAAAGGTTTCCTTATTAGACAAACAGTGCGGGGGCGGGGTGCCTAAGCCTGGGACCAGGGGCTTCCAGAACAGGTGGAGCCGGGGGCCTGCTCGGTCTCACACACCCCGCCCCCACTGCACAGCCTCTGTCCCCTTGGCTTCTGCCTTCTTCACCACAGATTGGGGTGGGGCCAGAAGTGGAGTGACAACAGGTGGCTGAGGGGTGGGAGGCTGCCCTGAGGCTGCATCTCAATCCCAGGCCAGCTCCTGCCACAAGGTGAATGTGGGCAGGGAGCCCCAGCCAGGGGGCAGAGGGTCTGGGACGCTGAGCACCCCCCTTTCCTGGGTGGCAGCCGAGCAGCTCCCTGTGTCATGGTGTCTGAGGCCCACAGCCATGTTCCTGAAGGTGTTTGTCAGCCTGTGCTCTGCGGAGGCCTTGGGCTTAGGAGCTGGTGCCCAGGGGCCAGGGGTGGGGGTGTGGCAGGGAGTGGCTCAAGCCGAGGGAGGGGTCCCCTGTCCCCTCACCCACACTTCTCAACCAGAGCAGCTTATTTTTTATTTACTTGCTATACCGTGCATGTAAGATTTCATTTGAAGAAACAACCACAGAACCCAGAAAGTTCGAAAAAGCTCTGCCCTACAGATAAGAAGATACTCTGGAGGGGAGGCTCATACATCCCTGTTTTCATAACAGTATTTCTGCATAGTTGGCATCCAAATATAATTCATTAAATGAATGAGACCTTACTAGAGACCTTATTTATATGCCCAATAGTTCCACAGAAGATTTGAGGCAGATTACATAGAAATGCATACAATAAAGTAGGGGTAAATAGAAATGAGAATAAATAACCAGGACCAGAGAAAACATTCTCTCAATGACCAGGACCAGAAGAAACTTCTCTCAATGAACTTCATAGAGGAAGTGCTGAGTCTCTAGCTGACTCCCTATGGTGATAAGACTCCTGTGGCTGATTCTAAGGTTAGTTAACAAAAACTGAAGACATTAACATTAAAAATGCAGCTCAGTAAACAGATTGATGAGGGTACAACATAAAATAGCCCCAGAGAGTGGCCTTGTGTTGTTTTAGTCTGACCCAAGCACAGCAGGAGAAACTGTTTGGGTTCTCCCAGAAGCAGACCTTAAGAAAAGGACTCAAATGCAAGTTATTTGTTTGGGATATGATTCCAGCAAACACTGGTAGGAGAGCAGGCAAGTGAGACAGGAAAGGAAATAAAGCCCCCCATAGCATGTTATCAAGCTAGTTACTGTGAAGGGGTGCTGGAGCTTGCCCCCATGGGGGAATTCCAGGAGTGCTGAACAGCCTCTTGGAGCCAACCAACGCAGGAGGCAGCTGAGGTATCTATATACCAACTGCCGTCAGTCATTGGTTGAGGGATGCTTCTGGAGATCATTGATTCCCTGGTGTTTCTAGACTGCCATGTATGTGGGCAGAGCAGGCTCCAGCAGGCAGAGAAAGCCCTCAGGCAAAGAGATACAGGTGCTGGGTGGAATGTCAGCCAGCATGCCTTGAAATGGCACAAGCCAAGGGGGTTTGGGTATGGTACAGACAGTATCTGCTGCACCATCCTGCTCTAACCGCTTCATCCTGGGGACACTTGGTGACACCCTAGCAATAACACTCCACACTCTCCTGGCTCTTGTCCAGACCTGCTGATGCAGGACTTGCAGTTCTCTGCAAAGTCTCCCCATAATCACACCCGGGAGAACCCAGAGAGTGTCTCACAAACCAGCCTAGTCAGCTACCCTGTGGCTTCCACTGGGCACAGCCACCTCTGCTGGGAACAGCTGGTATTTCCAAGTCAGCTGCCTTTTCTGCTGGGCACTGGCAATGTCGCAGGGTGGCACCAGGTCTGCTGGACATTGTCACCCTTTCCTCTCAGGGTTCAGAGTGAGATGGACTTCTCAGAAGCCCTCAGAACCTCACTGTGAAAAAGAGAAAATGCTTTTCTCTCCAGTTACATTATGTTCTGTCAGGCATCCACCAGAACAATACGGTCCTGTGTCCCAATATTGAGATTTGAGTTCAAACAACTCTTGATTTTTACAGGATGGGGTGGGGGGGCGGCGGGATGATTAGTGAGAAATTGGGAAAGGGCCACAAAAAATGATTACAATGTGTAATGTTGAATATACTAATTATCCTGATTTGAGCATCACATATTGCACACAGATATTGATATTCAACACTCTTCCCCACAGATATGTACTATCAATTACGTTTCAATAAAAATAAATTAAAACTCCTCTTGTTCCTTCTTTAGCCCCAGACAAGGCAGGAGACAAACTCAAAGATTATCCCAACCCTCCAGCAAGCTATATTCAGAAATACTGTCTCCTCCCCTTTGACACCAGTTTTGCTACTGGATCAAATTGTCTCCCTCTCTTCTCTCTTGGGATCATCTCCTGGGGAGGATTTTTGGTCCTTTATGCAAATAGACTTCTACCTGTTTGTCAAATTTGCTTTGACTTGTCTCAAATTGCATTGGTGGATAGAGCTTAGGCCAGAACTGGGAGCCCTGCTTCAAAAGGATAGAAATTTAAATTTTGGAAAAATGGAAAATTGCATATTCTTCAGATAATCTTTCACAAGTGTCACTTTTGACGCATGCCTAATGACAGATATAATATTCAATATTATATTCCATAAAGCAACCCTGGAATGTTGGTATTCTTTGTTGATAAAAGAGACGAGATCCATATGTTTGGAAACCGGCTGAGCAGGTGGTAATTTTGACATGGTTTTTAAGGTGTCCCACCAGAACTTCTCACCTGTGCAGAGAGCAGTTCTACCTCAGCCCAGCAGAAGGCTACAGGGGTACCCACAGGTAAAGACAGCATTTTTTCTAAGAAACTGATCTTACTTTTTATTTTCTGTAGTAAGACTGTCCATCTACAGATAACCCTAGAGCTGGTTATTAGGGTATACATTTTTTTAATTTAAAATTTAAAAGGGCAGGAGGAGGACAAAGGAGAAAAAAAGGAAAAGTCAGAATGTTATTCTGGTGTAGAGTGTCCTAAATTGTTGTTTTAATAATACATTTATAAATTTTTAAAAAATGTTTGTAATGACACCTCTGTCAGAAAATAGTCCCTATGGACTTTGGCTTTCATGATCATATCAAAATTCAGGTTTCCTATAAACTTCAGCAACTAGGCATCAATACTCTTCTCATGTGATCCATTTCCTGTCCACTGAGTCAAGGCCAATGAAAGGTAAGTGAAAGACTTCAAACAGTCTTATATTGGCTCCAACAGATTTCTTCACAACCAAAGAGAGAAAATTGATGATCAGTAATGACAAGACTGTGATTGAAGACCCCAGCTGCTCCTATGTAAAAATATTGGCCTAGGAAAACACGAAACTAAAATGTGTTAGAAGAAAATGTGTACAATTTTATTAAACACAATTTATTTCATTTCTTTCTGTAACAGGAGGGATATTCCATATCATCAAATACTGCAAAAAAGAAAAAAAAAAGTTGAGTGAGATGAACGCTGAAAAGAAGGCTCAGGGTCTTTGTTCCAATTCGAGGAGAGTTTCTGAGCCCTGGACACTCATGTAGGAGCTGAGCCTTGAACTCTGCCTGTTGTCTGGTTCCTCTCCAAAGACTGGCTGAGACCACTGGGATTTGAAGAAGATGGGCTAAGGGGCATGCTGGTTGCTCATACTATAAACCTAATCCCTGTATGAAGTCTGACCTAGTCTGGTTTCACGGGGAGGGTATGAGCCTTATGGTGGCCCCACCGCCTTCTGGCTATGTGGCCTTGATGACATCACTTAACCTTTCTGTTCTCTCCTTTGTAAAAATAGGATAATAATACCTACCTTGCAGGCTTATGAGGATTAGAGATAATGCATATAAAATGCTGGCCCTGTTTCTGATACACAGCAAAAGCATAGTAAAAGAAACAGATTTTCATCATCAGGTGAGGAGCCCTCTAATGGAGACAGGATACATCTTCTGTTTGACATGACCTAGGAGTATGCTCAGGGGACTTTGGATCCTGATATCTAACCATGCTCAGAAAGACTTAAAGATATTAATGAATCAAGCAATTTGAGTACATTTCTAATTAATCTTCCCTGTAGAGTCATCAGAGCATTGCTCCAAGCTAGATATTCTAAGGGAATATTTTTGAGATTTTCTATGGCTGTGTAGAATTCCCCTCTGGACATTGTCAAGGCCCAAATAATTCTGATCATTCTTTATGGCCACATTTTCAAAGGAAGTTCATATATCCTGAGGGAAACCTGCAATACGCCACGGAGGCATATAAAGCCACAGGATAAAAATGGCTCATTTTCTAAGAAGATCCTTTGGATTAAAGACTTTAGGGGAAAGTGTAAGTAATCTAACAGATATGTAACTTATCAGAGGTATGTTATCGAGTATGAAATTTTTTTTTGAAATTTTAACGTAAAATGTAAGACTCTGAAGGAATTTCATGCTAATAGCAAACTACACAGGTGTGAGCCTCAGACTCTTCAGGCTACAGAAAAAGTTCTCATTATTGGAGGGTAACTGATCCTGGGAAATGGTCACTTAGAGTGAATCCACTTAAAATGGGGACCAAATATTTCATACTAAATAATTAGGGGGGAAAGTGTTGATTAGAATTTTATATTGAAAATTAAACCATAAAAACATAAAAAATAAGTTTCTTACTGCAAAGAGCCATTTTCCCCCATATGACTTAGATAAGACTTGTGGATGTCCTTGTTTACCTGTGACAAGAGGGTCACAGACCCTCCCAATTCCCTTGCTTTGACTCATAAATTATTAGCTGAACTTCTTGTCTCCACTGATCCATCAGGATGAAATCCTTGTTAACAAACTTTGGTTGAGTCTCTTCTTCCAGGCCCCTGAACTTTGGCCCAGCCTCAACCTGAGCCAGTGACAGCCCCTCCTGGGAACAGGCTCAGATCTGCTATTTGATCCCACCACCCTTACATCCACCCCACATCCCCACACCGGGTTCTTTCTAGCCTTGTTTAATCCTCTCTATAAAAGAAAACTCCCTTTGCCTAACTCTTGAGACTTTGCAGATCTTATGGTCAGAGGTTTCTTTCTGTTGTAATAGTCCCTTCCCCTCTCCCAACCTTGCAACTATCCTCTTTGAATAAAAGTCTATCCTTAGCAAGCCCAGATTTGTTTTTTATTTGACAATAGTAATTTACCTTATAAGGAGTAGATTTATATATACTTACATAGAGAATATATTTTATATATAAAACTATGCTTTTATATAGTAGTTATATATATTTATATATAATATATTATGTATTTATATTTGTATTTTTTCATATATGAAGCTACTCTTTATATGGCAAGTTATGTGTGTGTGTGTGTGTGTGTGTGTGTGTGTGTATAAACTCATTTGAACTTCACGATAAACATATAATAAGGTCAAAATTCTTATTTCAGCTTCAATTTACCAGTAAGGAAACAGTCTCAAGAAATTACTTGCCCAACAGATGAAGTAGGGATCCAGAGCCATATTTTTCTGTCTTGAAATCTTCGATTATGATTGCTACACCATCACTAACCTTTTCGGAAAGTGGACAAGATATAAACAACATATGCTTTGCACAGTACAAGGGAGAATGCTTTCCTTTGGTCTGCTTGGTCTCTTGCACCCTGCCCAGATGTGATTACTCACATGCGTTGCTATGGTTGTTTTTGTTTGTTTGTTTTTCCAGTGGATGCAGCTTTTCTGGTCATTAAGAACATTCTGCCTGTTAAAGTGAAGGATAATCCCATGTGACGCATTTAGTAGAGACCTGCATTGATTAAATTCTCTATGTGTGTGAGTGTCATCACTGGGCACTATGTTGGATGTGTTACCGAGGTCATATTTTGCCTACTTCCAAGTGAATTTGAGGTTTAACTTAGTTACTTCATTGAATCTCCCAACAGTTTAATGAGGCAGGTGTTACCTCCTTTGTCCACATGAGGAAAATAGACGTGAGAGTTGATCCTTTGATGGATTGGTCTGTGGTTCCAATAACCAATAGTGATATGTGGTTACTACACATCGGAGACCAAAGATCACTGTGAGTTATGTACTATTATCCCAATTTTTGCAGAAGAAGATAAGAGAAATTGAATAATTTAAGCAATTTGCCCAACATACAGCAGAGCCCAGTCTACTGGACTCTTCTAAGCTCTCCTGTTCTTCTTTTCCTTCCCCTCGTGTTCCTCCTTCTGTCCTTTATCACATTTAAAAAAAAAAATAGCAGAAATTTTTGTGCCCAAAGTTTAAAGACACCAAGAGTTCTGCAAGGCTTGATAAGAAACACAACAGCCCCCTGCCCCTGCCAATTCCTGCTCTACAGGAGTAACCTCCTCTACTCTTTTTAATGGATTCTTCACCCTGGTTGCTATATAGCAGGCTTATTTATATTACTACTTCTTAATTTTCTAATGTTAACCTTTTCTTAGATTTCCTTAATTTAGGCATTTCTTTGTTTCCCATTATAGAAGAGGAGGATTTATCTTTCTCACCAATACCCCTGCTTTCACCACACACCTACACACACATCTCCTGCCCCCTCTCAACCAGCCATTTCCCCCATATAATTAGATCATAATTTTCATTAGATCAACATTCAATATTTACCTTATCATGGATACATAAACACTATCCACAGCCAACTCGTAAGTATGTAATGATTATTTTCCTTTTCCTGCTAAATTTTCCTACTGCAGTTAAAAATCATTTTGGCTTTGTTGTTTGTTTAGTTTCCTATGTAGTTGTCACTAATTTATTCCTAACTCTTCCCAAATTGAGTAATCCCTCAATCATCTCAAATGTTGAGATGCCTTAGGTATTCTACCCATCTCTGCCTGGGCAAGTCTGGGTTGAAAGCTCCCTAGGTCTCTACAAAGCCATTGACTCAGGATCTTACTGTCTCACGGGAGCTTCCCTTCTCTCTTGTATGGGGTCCTGTTTTTCCTGGTGCCATGTCTTCTTTCTCTCATTTTTGGTGGAGCTCATATTCTTCACAGTAGCTGCCTAAGACAGTGCACGGGAGAATAAATTTGGAGACTTGCATATCTGAAAATGTTTCCATTCTGCCTTCACACTTGACAGTTAAGGTGAGTAGAAAATTCTAGGTTGGCAGTAGCTGGTCCTTCTCCACCATCTTCTAGCTTCCAGCGTTGTTGCTGGGAGGTCTACTGTTATTCTGCTTCCTTCGTATGAAACTTGTTTATTCTCTCTGGAACCTTGAAGGATCCTGTCTTTGCCTCTAATGTGCTGAAATGTCATGATGATGTACCTTTCTCTGTGGGTTTTTTTTTTTTTTTTCTTTATTGATTATTCTGGGCATTTGGTGGGCTCTTTCAATCTGGAAACTCATGTCTTTAAGACTGGGGAAATTTTCTTGAATTATACCTTTGATTTTTTTTTAACTTTAATTTTCTCTATTTTCTGTTTTTGGAATTCCTATAATTTGAATGCTTTCTTGAATGCATCTTCTAATTTTCTTTTTTTTTTTTTTTTTTTTCTTTTCTCCAAACTTTTCCCTCTACTTTCTGAGTCATTTCCTCAACTTATTTTTCAGTCATTTATTGACTTTTAAAAATTTCTCCTATCATGTTTAATTTACAAGAGCTCTTTCTCATTCCATGAGAATTCTTTTTTAGAAATAGCATCCTATTCTTGATCTTTTTAGATGCAATATAACATCTTTCTAAGTATATGAGTTTTTTTCTCCATGCATACAGAGAACATTTTCTTTGTTCTGTCCAAGAATTTTTTTTGTCTTCTGTTTGTTCAGGCCTTTTGCTGTTCATATTAGAAGCTTTCTTCAAATGTCTGGTGCATCTTGGATGACTCCTTATGTACTAAAAAGCTGTGTCATTTGATGTGACTCTTGATGTCATTTGATAAAGCTTCTTCGGCCTCCTGCTTAGAGGATATAAGCCAAGCTTTCACCATTCAGAGGAGGAAGGCTGGCTGTGTCAACATTCAGGGTGCAAACTTGAACTTAATTACCATGTTTTCACTTACCTCTAATAGTGCCTTATATCCCCTGGTCTAGAAACAATCTGTTTTATTATTCTAGAGAATAGAGGTCTAGTCTTTGCTGGGAATGGAAGCATGGAGTAAAATAAAGGATCTGTAGTAGACCTGCTTTTGGAGCAAACTTTCAGCCAATCTTCTTGTTTTTAGTGCCAATTTTGCCCCTCTCCCTTCTAGAAATATCTTGTATCACTAATTCCTGTGTCTTTGGTGGTTCTAAGATATAACTTGAAATATAAAAGTCTGAGTTAAGATTTAACTTTCTCAGGCCTGCTTAGACAGTTTTTACTTATTAATATGATATTTGTTAAATATGCGTTTTAGACTCCAGAATTTTGTTGCTGTAGTCTCTTTTCCCATGTCTTTGTGGGTTTTTAATTTTTTAAAGTTTCTTTTAGTTTTTAATGGGGTATCAGGAAGAATGAAGTTAAAGAATATGTGTAATCTGCCATCTTTAATCAGAAGTTCAAGCCAGTACTTAAACTTTAATGCCACTGGTCTAGATTGCCTCCCAAGAAACAGCCCCACATAATAATAATAATAATAATAATAATAATAATAATAAACAATTAGTAAGCTTGTATGATCTGTCAGATGCTATTTTAAGCATACGGACACTAACCGTACACTAACTGGGTACACTAACTGGGAAAGCATGGTGGCCCCTTTGGAGCCTTCCCCCACCCCAGGGAAGCCTGAATGAGGACTTATAGAAATGTTTAGTGGTAATAACATTGGGTTCTGGAATGACTTGAGTTCAAATTTTGGCTTCACCTCTACTAGTTATGTAACTAACTTCCCTCTGCCGCAGTGTCCACATCTGTAAAATGTAATTATTATACAGCACCTATCAGCCTTTCAGGGCTGCTGTGCAGATTATATAAGATTGTGCGTGTAGAGCTGTCAGCACAGTATTTAGCAAATAGTGTTTGGAAGAACAAAAAATGCTCTAAGATAGAGAAAACAAAAGGACCCTCCACACAAGAAGTGCTGTGTGTGTGTTGGGGTGGGTGTGACTTTGGCAACACTGTCCTGGAGACAGACCTGGGGTGAGGGAAGGAAGGTGATGTGGGGCCCCAGGGGCTGCCCTGAGATGCCCACACCTGCGCATGCGCCCGCCCTGGGATCCCGTATTGCTCCACGTCTCTCTGTGGCTCTGCTTTCTTCTTGACTGTACTTTTCTCCATGTTCCACCCCCTCCGTTAATATCTGATGGTCTCTGTCTCTGTGTGCATTTGCTAATTTAACCCACATGGAGCCCTCAAAGGACAGCATTTTTATCGCCCTTTGAAAATAAGGAATCCGAGGCACAGAGAGGAGCCATCCCAAAGTCACACGGTTGCAACAGGACTCAAGACAGGAGATCTGACCAGCGCCTGTGCTCTTCGCCCAACCTGGCCTCGTTTTCCTCCAGCCTCTTGCTCACCTATCTTTTGGGTCACCCTGTCTCCCACCACCAGTCCTCATGACTATTTTGTTTTCAGTCTCACTGGATGTTTTTCCTTGTCCTGGAGCCACCTCTCACACACACGCCTGCTGTCTCATTACTTGGCCTTGTTCTCTTGCTCCGTGGGGTTTTCAAACACATTTTGGGCTCAGAAGGCTAATATGTAGAAACAGAGCCCCGGCTAGGTTGCAGGAAGTTCTCCTCGGAGTTGGGTTGCAACCCCCCGCCCTGGAGAATCCGCCTCTGCTGCCTTCCAGGGGAGGAAACCGCGCGGTGGGTGCGTGCTGGCGCCCTGCCCTTCCCCGGCCTCGGCATCCCGCTCCCACCACGAGCCAGCTCCTCCAAACCTTCGCTCACGCCGTTGCCTACGCCGGTAACTGCGGAGCTCACGCCTCTGCCACATCAGCTGCCATCTGGCCTTGCTCCTACCGTAGGTACGTTGCACGTGCCTGCTGTCCTTGTGACCTCGCGTCCCGCCACCCGCAGATGTGAGAGCAGAACACATCCGTGCGGCAGCCCCCGCACAGCCTCCTCTTCTGGGGTAACCCCTCTCCAGGACGCTGCAAGCCAGAATCCCTGCCTTCCCTCTCAGTGAACGCCTTCTCCGACTTGAGCTCCCCGGCGGGCGGTCTCCTGTCGCCAGCTACCTCGTCGTCCTCTAGCGGGTTCATTATTCCCCTTCGTTGGCTGTAGGAACGAAGCACAGAGGAGACAGGGGAAGGCACCTGACACTCAGCTGCATCGTGGGTTGAGTTTACACATGCTACTTCAGTTAGTCCTCACTTTAATCCCATCTTATGAGAAACTGGAGCTCGAAAAGGTTTATGAAGCAACCTGCCATAAATGCATTCGTTAGAACCGGTTTACATTTCAAGTTGAGACTCTAATTGATTCGGACATGAGCCTCTTCATTTCTCATTACCACCAGAAGCCACTGAGTTCCTAGAGACCAAGGCCTCTCCCTCTCCAGTGAAGGCTCTGGCTTAATCCGTTCCTGGCTCTCAGCTGTCTGTGTCCTCGGGCCAGTTCATGCACGCCGAGTAGGGAGTGGTGGCAGGAGCCCGTGCCTCATCAAGACACGGAATTAACACCCACCTGGTCCTCAACCTCAGGCTCTGCTCCTTCCTCCTCACCCCTGCTGCCATCTGGCCTGGATCCCCCTTGTAGCCTTGTCACCCTCCCGTCCCTTCAGTTAGAACGGACAGATGCTTAAAGAATGTCTGCCTTCTGGGCAGTGAGAAGATCAGATATCTCAATATCACTTCTTTTCCTGTGTGTGATCTTGTGTAAGTCATTTAATTTCTTTGTACTGCATGTTCTTTTCCTTTGAAATGTAAGCTTTAGGCTTTTTCCTTTCATTTATATTCATTTTTAAAATACATAAGCAATATACACCTTTGGTAAAAAAATTCTTTTTAACATATAAATATTGGGAGGTCATCACAATCTACATTTCGGTGCATGGCCTTTCAAACTTTTAAAAACTAAATTTTAAATTCATAAATCTATAAATATATAGGGTTTTGTTTTGCTTTGTTTTACATAAATAAGATAACACTGTACAGACTTTGCTGAAACATGCTTTTTAACTTACTGTATTAAGGAGATCTTCCATCTAGAGATGTATAGTTCTACTTCAATCTTTCTAACAGCTGAATAGGATTCCCTAAGAGGTGCCATAACTTATTCGCCTATTACCCTATTGATGAACATGTGGGTTGTTTCTAAAGTCTCACTGTTACAAGCAACGCTGTAATGAACGTGCTTTGGAGTAGACCCAACTCGGGGTGATTGCCCAACTCATGATCCTCTTGGGGCATGTCTGTGATATCCCCTCTCTTGGGGAACCTTTTCCTCCTTCAGCATCCTTTCACCGGGAGTCCAAATATCTGCTGGGTCATCCTGTTTCCAGGGCCACCGTGATTGGCCCTAGGGGAGAGGACACCCCTCGAGCTGGGCCAATGCTGAATCCTTTCCTGGGAACTTCCGCACTGGATCCAGGAGAGAGAAGCCCTATTTTCTTTCTGGTTAGGAAGATGGGATGATGACAAAAACCTGGCAGCTGCCAGTGGGCCTGAGAGAATGAAGGGAGCAATAGAACATAGGAGATTTTTTTTTTTTTTAAACCAAAGGTCTAGTTCATTTCTAAGGTCCCTCTGCTTCTAATGTTCTATGACTCTGGGAGAGAAAATCAGAGAGTGACCCCAGGGCTTTCTACCCATCATAATCCCTTCCCGATGAGCCTTGGCTGGGCCCTCGAACTCTTGGGAGGCCAGAGACCTGTCTGGGAAAGGCCTTTCCTCTCTCTCCTTCTGACTGGGCTCTCAGTCGTAGAGGTTCTCCAGCCTCTCCTCACTGAAGTTGCATCTGTAATGTGAGAACTATCTTCCCTGAGTTATCATCAGTCATTTATATTTCAGTGTGGCTTTTAGGTCCACTCATGAGAGCAAACTTTCCTAAGGGAGGAGGGCTAAGGCAGACACAGACACATTCAAGTTATCAACAGACGTTTGTGAAATACCTTTCCTTCCCCAGGCACGTGCAACAACTGGGGATAGGAGGATGAGCAGAGCATCTTCTAAGCTCCAGCCTTCACCTCGTGGACAAATTTAGCCCCTGGGTCGCTGGCATTCTCCCCATCTCCACACCTGCTATCATCTGAGGCAATAGAGTCCACTAGAGCATGCAATCCAGCATCCTCCAGAAGCTTCCACCTCCTCGCTTCCCTTCCTGTGTACAATAAGGCTAAGAGTCCCTTCTTCATAAGGGTCTTACAGGGATCGAATGAGCTATAATGTATGTAATTGTGCTTTGTAAACCGCAGAGCACTGTCATGCACACCCTGGACTGGAGTAGGCAGGAGGAGGCAGCAGTGAGTAATTGGGAAGGCAGACAAGAGCAGGCCTGGAGGACCCCACACTGAGCGAGCCCGCCATTGGGTAGAGATGCTGGGGCTGGGGAGGAGGAACCAGGAGCGTTGGGATGCAGAAAGCATTCAGATGGTCTAGCCCGGAGCCAGACCCCCCAACCCCAACCCCAACAGTATTCATCTCCCTGGAGGGGTTGGCCTCAAGAGGTTCCTGTGAGCTGAGGCCTGACAGCCTCTCCAATGGTACATCTGTCTGTCTCTCCATCCATCTCTCCCCGTCCCTAAGGAGCAGGGAGGAGGCTGAGCAGCAGCCCCCTTCATTCCCCGGCCTATTTCTCAGACTCCCTGAGATGGAGAGGGATGGACAAAGAGATGCTCACGCCTAGAGATATTGGTGGGGTTGGGAGTCTGGATTTGAGCTGTCCACTCCCCACCCCACCCCCAACTCAAGGGCCACAGCAGGGCAGTCCGGGGCCGGACAGCTTGGGGATGTGCAACTCCCCCAAGGTGGGGCTGGGATATCAAAGTTGGAAGCGCGGGGGCATGTCAGCCAGGCTTTGTGAGCCCAGCTCCCATCAATGCATGAAAGCCTTGCTCTACAAACCGCATTCGCTGCGCTCCCAACCTGCATTCCGCATTGGTCACGGCCTGGCCCCCAGCTGCATTCCTGGCTGGAGGAGACAGAGGGGCCTGGCCTCTTTGTTCTTCCCAAATCAGGGCTCAGAACCATGACAGGCTGATCACATTACCCAGCTGAGGTCAGCCCGGCAGGAATGACCCCCTCCTGTGCCTCCTCCGAACACCCCACCCCCTTGCTCTCCTTACCTGTGCTGGACCCTTGAGAACAGGCTGCAATGGGTCTTCATTGAGGAAGGAAAAACTCCCAGACCATAGCTCTTCTGCTTCCTTCCAAAGTCAGATGCTGGGAGCAGTGCCCAGACCCTCATTCCAGGGCTTGCCCAATTTCAGGCCATCTCCACAGGCTCGCAGCTGCTCTGGAATGGGCTCAACTGCCCCAATTTCTGTTGGGCCCCTCAGGATCCACATAACATGCACCCAGATGGCATCTCAGATCTGAGTCCAATATCGTAACAAGGTCAGCTGCCAGTGTTACCATAGGTATGACGCTTTTCTGTCCTAAGCCCACATTTAAAATACTGTCCACTTAGCCTGGGAGTGACAACTTACCAGCCCCCTTCCTTTCCTATGCCAAGTGATAGAAAAGCAAACTTGACATCCAACCTGCCTGGTTTGACTCTTGGCTGTACCACTTACTGGCTGTGTGACCTTGGATGACTTATTTTACTTCTCTGGGCCTCAGTTTCTTCATTTGTAAACCTAGGATAACCATGCAGATTGAAAAAAATATTGCATTATAGGTCTCTGGCCTGTTGTAGGTACACGACAACATTACTGTTCCTGCTGTCTTCCCCTCCCCTGGAATGAGTGCCTTACGCAGAGTCCTCACTAGGTTGCGAACACCCTTTCCTCCTTTCTCTGAATTCCTACAGCTCCGGGAATGAGGGCCAAGCTGTCTGAAGATGGCTACACACAAACCATCCTGCGCTGTTCGAAATAGTTTCATATGTCAGCCTTTGTCTCCCCAGCAAGCTTGTTAGCATTCCAGGGAAGACCTTTTAGTTTGTTACTCGTTCAACAGACATGCATTGAAGGGAACTGTGAGGCCACCGGGAATTCAGCAGAGGAGAGAGCAGTCAAGGTCCTGCTCTGGTGAGGCAGCTCACACCGCAGTGGACAGACAGGCCCTAATCAGTCTGACAAGGAGCTGCAATGAGTTTTTTCTAGTCGCAATGAGCACTGTGATGGAAAAGTAGAAGCCATCATGAGAACATAACAGGGACTCTAGGAAGGCTCCTCTGAGTTAATGACATTTAATCTGGGACCTGAAGTACTGGGGGGAGCAAGCGGAGGGAAACAGTCCTGGCCAAGAGCCTACATGTGGCTGTGAGAGTGCTCGTGGCTTCATAGCCTGAGGAGCCTGGGTTGTACTCTAAGTGAAGCTAGAAGCTGTTGTGAAGTTTCAAGCAGAAGCATGGTGTGACTCAGTGTCACTGGGCAGAGAAGGAGGTGGGGATGGCCAGGAATGGCGTTCAGGCTTCTCAGGGAGAGTGGAGACGGAGAGAGGCAGGTGGGCCCAATGGGGCTGCTCCACAAAGACCTCTTTGTAACTGGGCTGGGTGGCCCCAGAGGACCACGCATTGGCCTCTTCTGAGTTATGCAGGAAATGTGAACACCCTCGGAACGGCCCAGCCCTCACGACACATGGGTGGTTTCAGAGATTTTCAGCACCAAGGACTCCTTTTATTGTTCTTACCTTCACCCCATGAACTGTGTCGAAGGATTTTTGTCTACTAAACAAATTAAATTTATTAAATCACGAGTTAACTTTGTGGCTTCATGTTTTACTAGCCAGGCCTACAGAATTGGTAATCTGAGCTGCTGATTGCAGGAGATAACTGCGCTTTCCACATGGAGAAGATTTAACTCCAGCCCATGCAAAGAAATGTGATGTTTCGTTAGTCTGAGCAGACTTCTTATTCATTTTCCACAGTGGAGTTTATTAAGCATGTGTAAACAAACCACAGCACCTGCCCTCAAGGAGATTTAAGTCTTGTAGGAGATACAGAGAAGGAGACAGCCAATTATAGCACAATGTGACCATGCCATGTTCTGGGTACACACAGGGCTGGATGGGTGCACCAGGAGCTCCCCATGCAGGCTTGGCAGGTGAGCTGCATATTCTCCTTTGTCCCTCCAGATGCACTCTACACCCCATCCACCCCACCCTGTACCCCAATGGGGCTCCTCTGCCCTCTCACCTCCAACTAGGTTTTGCTAGTGGTATTCCTTGGCAGGAGGAGGCAAGGCCAGCTCCGTCCTTGCTCAGCTACCGTGAGTCTGTCCCTGTCTGCTGTGGCTGTGATCCTCTCCTGAAGGCGGCCCCTCCTTACAGCAATAGGTCTTGCAGGGTTCTGCTAACTATCCCCTTCCCTTGCTCCTTTAGGCCAAGGGTGAATGAGGACCTGAGCTGCTGTTGCTAGCTGTTTCACCACCCTTTGTTTTGTCCCTTAATCCTGGCAGTGGCCTTGTCCCTAGTTCCTTCTTAAACTCTCCTCAGTTACCCATTTGAATGAGCCATCTGTTCCTGCTGGGAACCTGACTTATGCAAGAGGTCAAGGAAAACTTCCCAGAGGGTGACACCTGAGTTGATATATAAAGGATGAGTTGGAATTAGCCTTATTGCAGAAAACATATGATTGCTATGGGATGTCTTATGAACACTAAAATAGCTCCCCAACCTCCACTGCTACCTCCAGGGACACTGAGGGACTGGGTATGTCCAGGTAGGGACTCACCAGCCTAGAGCCTGAAGAGACTGCACAGACCCAAAAGTGGGGTCCTAGTTTTTCTCCTTTTGGCCTGACCCTAAGGTGGGAAGAAAGAAAGTCAGCAATTGTCCCTATCACAGGCAGTATGCTGTCACTTCCGCTCAGGGGCCCCCCCAGGACCTAGTGGAAACCCTGCCATTTCTACCCCATTCCTCAACCCAGCTCCTGTCGTCCCACAGAGCTGGTCCTGGGAATGATGTCTTGGGAAAGAATGTCCCGTGGCCCATCAGGCAGAGGGGACAGCTGCCTGAAAGATCAGATTTCAGGAACGAGAGGGCTGCCTCCTCCTGCACAGCAATCCTGGGCTCCTGGGCGCCTGGACACCTGCCGAGGGCCCACCCCCACCCCCTCCTGCCCCGGAGATGGGAAAGAGCTGAGCCAGGCTGTGGGGCTGTCCCACGTTCCTCCCTCCCATCCGCCCAATCTAGTCCCTCTCCCACTCCCTGTCACCTCCAATTAGACAATTCATGTTCATGCTTTTCAGAATCCAGCCTTCCCACCAGCTTCACTCAGCACCTGCCCATGCCCTCCCCTTCTCCTCCCCCACCCCCCAGCTTCTGGGGGCTTCCGTTTGAGATTTCAAGCTGACCTCACCCTCCCGTCTCTTTGTGGAGAGCACACTGCGCTTACTCTTGCCAGGTCCCCTCTCTAGCGCCCCTTCCTCTTCCCATCTACAAAGGCTCCCGATTCCTGCCTGTCAACCCTCCCACTCCATCAACACCCATCTCCTGCAGCCTTGATGAGGGGCTCAGTGCTACTGTATTATTATTTAAATAATCACACCAGCTGCTGCTTTTTCAGTGCCTGCCCTGTGCCAGGCACTCTGTCACAAGCCAGTCTTCACAGTAACCCTGTCAAGTAGGTACTGCCAACATCATGTTACTGTAGAGGCCACTGAGGCCTTGAGTAACCTTCTAGTCTAGGAAGTGGTAGTGGGAAGACATGAACCCAGGTCCTTCTGACTTGAAAGCTCTGGCTCTTAACCACTCCTCCACACTGCCTTATCTTGTCTCCCCAAGGCGCTGTAAGCTTTGTGGACAGCAACCTCACAGCGAGGTTCTCTTGTGTGCCAGGCACACTACTTGGCAGGCTTGAGCACCAGCTACATCCCCCACAGCCTATTCTCCACAGAGCAGCTACGGTTATCCATTTAGTGCTTAAATCAGATCGTGTCGGTGCTTTGCTCAAAAGACAGCCTTCTGTTGTCTTCCCTTCTCAGGGCACAAGCCAAAGTCCTGTCAGTGGCCTACAAGGCCTGCTGGGGTCTGTCCCCAGCACACACACACACACCCCACCCCAACCATACTGGCTCCTGGCTGTTCCCCAAGTGTTCTGAGCATGACCCAGAGTCCCACTGTGAGTAACTGGCAGCACCCCGGACTCTGTCTCAGGCCGGAGCTCAGTCCGCTATGTGTGGCTGTCTCCGCTGTCCTGATCGCAGCCTCATTTCCCACCAGAGCCAAGAGGGCTGTGACACTTCCACAGCAGCTCAGGTCCCACGTGAATGCCATGTGGCCTGCGGCTCTCTCCCCTCCCTGCCACTAATGGAGCTGTCAAGACTTGCAGGCTGTGTATGCCTGCCTCTCTCTCCTACTACACACAACATCCCTCCCTCTCCTTTCCTCCCCATACCCCCAAACACCAAGCGCCCTGTCCTCCAGCTGCACATGCCACCCCCTGTGAACCAGGACCACCCCCCACCCCTGCACTGGGCTTTGCTTATGCAGTCCCCTCTACCCAAAATGTCTTCCTAGTGTCTGCTGACCCAAGTCCTTGAGGTCCTGCTCAAATTAAACCTCACTCATGAGTTTCCCGCCCTCCCCTCTGTCCCTTCTGCACTAGACCAGTGACCAGTCTCTCCCCCTCTGCTGTCCTCCCCTGCATGTTGAGTATCTGTCTCCCTGCCCCAGTCCCCACCTCAGCCCCTGTGGCACTCACCTTAGCTAGCCTTTTACTTAGGTATATCTCAACCTCCACCTTTAGACTATGAGACCCTGCCAGGCAGAAAAAGGTTCATGTATGTGTTGTGCCCCACGGTGACTGGTGGCCAATTCATACATGCAGAATATAAGGAATTAAGTTGAGTTCTCTGAGGGGGAAACTGAGGCTGAGAAGAAAGAGTTGGCCCTGGTCATGAGGCAAGTTCCATAGCAGGTCTAATCCCTGAAGGGCTGCCAGGTAACATGTGGGACTCCCAGGCAATTTTTATTTTGGAGAAACGACACAACACTTTTTAGTATAAGTGTGGTAGGCAGACTTTGAAGAGGGCCCCATGACTTTTGTCTCTTGGCATTATTCCTGTGATGATGTCATGTGGCAAATGAGAGATAATCTAAATGAGCCTACTATAATCCTGGGAGCCCTTCAAAAGCAGTTTTCTCCAGCTGGTGGGGTTGGGGGTGTGGGGGGAGTCAGAGGTGGGAAGCATGATAAGGATTCCGTACTCTCGTGCTGGCTTGAAGACGGAGGGGATCTTGGGGAGGGACATGGATGGCCCGTAGAAGCTGTGAGCAGCCCGGTCCAAGAGGAGCAAGGAAACAGGGACCTCAGTGCTGCAACCACAAGGAACTGAATCCGGCCAACAACCTGAACAAGCTGAGAAGCAGATTTCCCCCCAGAAAGGAATGCAACCCTGCACCTCCACTTCAGCCTGCAAGATGGAGCAGAGGACTGGCTGAGCCACACCATGCCCGACTTCTGACCTACAGAACTGCCGGCTGATGACCACGTGCTGTTCAAGCTGTTACCTTTGTGGTAATCGGTTAAACAACAATAGGAAAATAATACACTAAGTATGTCTCATATATTGCATGGGACATAGACTAAAAAGTTATTCATTTTATACAGTTATGCATGGCTTAATGATGAGAATACATTCTGAGAACTGTGTCGTGGCGCTTTCGTCATTGTGTAAACATCACAGGGTAGTCTCACACAGACCTAGATGGCATAGCCTACTGCACACCTAGGCTATAATGGCATAGCCTGTGGCTCCCAGGCTACAAACCTGTACAGCATGTTACTGTACTCAATACTGTAGGCAATTGTAACACATGGAAAGTATTTGTGTATCTAAACATATCTAAACATAGAAAAGGTACAGTAAAAATATGGTAATTTAATCTTATGGGGCCACCATAGTATATGTGGTTCGTTATTGACTGAAACGTCATTACACGGTACATGACTGTACTCATATCTGTAATTTAAATTTAACTGAGTCTTCTGTCTTTTTATTTGCTAAATCTGACAACCCTAACCCCCAGGTAGATCACAGGGCAGACTAGCTCAGAGCTGGGGCATGGAATAACTCGAGGTGTCCCCAACAGGCACAGAGTTCCATAGCCTGGAAGTGGTTTGCACACTCCCTGCCACCAGGAAAAAAAGAGAAGGTTTCTAGGGAGCCCACCCAACACCCTGCACACAAATTATAACAGCTTCCCTCTAACTCGGGTGTTTTTCTTTCTTTTTTTTTTTTTGGGCAGCTGGCTGGCATGGGGGTCCAAACCCGTGATCTTGGTTTTATCAACACCACACTCTAAACAACTGAGCTAACCGGCCAGACCTTAATGCAGGTGTTCTTAACTGGAGCCCATAGAAGGAATTCTAGGGGTCTGTGAAGTTTGATGGGAAAAAAATTACACCTTTATTTTTATTACCCTCTAACTGAAATATTTCCTCCAGTTAAAAATATAGGTATTGTCAGTACTTGTGACTTTGTCACCAATAGAAACCACATAACAGTTTTAGCCGACTTCACAAAATGTTGTTTACATTCAATACTATTTTGAAATTATGATAGATTTTAGATCTTGTTATTTAATGCGCTAATAAAGAAGCACATTTATTACTATATCACACATTTGTTTAATGTTTTGGTAACTGTATTTCAATATAATTTAGTTTCTTTGTAAATCTAATGCATCTTTTAAAAAGCATTCTGAGAAGGAGACCATAGGCGTCACCAGACTTGTCCACAGCACAAAAAGGTTAAGAACCTGGCCAGAGGCAATGCAGCATATCGAAAAAGAAGTCGTAAATATTAGATAACCTGGGTCCAAATCCTGGCTCGAATGATTAATTGCTGTGAAAATGAGGCTGTTTACTTATCCTTTCTGAGCCTCAGTTTCCTCATCTGTAAAATAAAGCCATTGTGAGAATTAAACAATATACATGAACCACCTAGCACAGGCTGGTCCTTGATGAATGAATGCTGCGTACTATTAATAATAACCATTATCACAATGGCAGTGGTTTCTCCTTTCCTTTTCCTCCGTATCTAAGTGTAGCTGCCCTTGGGCTCCAGCAGGGACAGTGGCATCCTGTTGCCTCCAAATGGTTTTGCCCCCTACAGCCGCAGCCCCACCCCAGGTCCCACAAGGCCCTGGTCGGCTCTCTGCCCACCTCTGCCCCGTGCCTGGCTCGGTGCCCCCTCCACACCACTCCCTACCCACTGCTCCAGCGAAGAGGACAAAAATACAGGTCCACCCCATGGCGGTGGCGTCCTGCAGTTTGCTAATGAGAAACAAGTGGCCTGCCATGCTCAGGCCAGAGGAAGGAGGACAGAGCTCCACCACAGCCCAAACCCACATTCTGAGGTGGCACAGGGTGACACAGCCTAGAGTCAAAGGACTTCTCCACCTAGACCACTCCTAGGATGCGGAGGCCCTCATTAGAGCAGCCCTCCCAGCTCCCCGCCCACACCACAGCCCTTCCTGTTGTGGGGCGCTGGACAGGGCCCTGGTGTGGGCAGGAGGGCAGCCAAGGTCTGAGTCACTAGGAGGGGACCGTTGGGTCTTGGGCTGTGGTCTCTGTGGAGAGGACTGAGGGGAGGGGCAGGGGTAGAAAGTCCTTCCCTCCCCTGCAGAGCCCCTCTTGGCTCCACTGCAGGGTGAGTCGGAGGCCTGTCTCCTGGGCTTTGCAGCCCTGTGCAGCGGGCTCACACCCCATGCCTCCTCCACCCCCCTGGCACAGCCTCTGCTCTGGGGCACCTGCTCCCTCCTCTTTACAAGTCCCTTCTTTCCCACACCAGCCTCATTAGCCAAACAGAAAAATGAGCCCACAGAGGGCTGTGGACCCCTCCAGGTAACTGAGCAATGTGAGAATTAAAGTCTGCTGCCCTGGACTTTGGGTTGAGCCCAAGACTCTGGCTAGACCCTCCAATTTGGAGACAGAGAACGTCCCCAAGGCTGTGGTGGCCCGGCCGGTGTCTGCCCAGCCTGGCACTGGCTGCTCTGCACCCAGCTCTGGAGGCACAAGCAGGACAAAGCCTGCCCAAGGTTGCCCAGAGCTCTTGCTGCTTCTCTCAGCTACCTGTCTCCTTCGCAGGTCACACTGTCATACTCTAGTTCTTGCTACCTGTGTCCTGAGTCTATTCCCTCCACACGTTGAGTTTGGTCATCTTTTGGGACTCTCTTCTCTGATACAGAAGCCTCAGGCTGTCCCTTTGCCTGGGTTTTTGTATCTTCCAGAGCTTCCAGAGAGGGGGGCTACCCTTCCTTATCAATCCAATGGAGCCTTCCTCAGTCAGGCTTGCACAGCTCCCATGAAGGAAGGGGGATTTGGACACTGTGACTTGGTTTCCAGCATACTGGCAGGGACTCCTCCCCCAAACTACTTCCAATTACAGGTGTCCTTTTGTGCTCCCAGGTGGGGCCGACCATTGGATCACATACCCCTGCTCTCCAGGCTCATGGTCCTGAAGTCTCCTCTCAGCTGTCAGCACCAACCCCTTCCCCTGCTGCCGCAGACAGGTTTTGGACCAATCCAGAGAAAAACAAGAAGCATTTTAGTCTTAGGGAAGGGTATAGCTGTCTTCCCTTTCCTGGGAACGGGAAAGTGTATTAAGTACCTTGCATGTGATCTTAGCCACTATTCTGGGAATGTCCCACAGAATATCTTACTCCTTACAAGAAACCTGTAAATCGGTACTGTCTCCATTTTACAGGTGAGAACACTGAGGTTCAGAGAGCTCTCTAACTTGCTCGAGGCTGAGTGGTGGAGCTAGAATTCGAGCCAGGTCCATCTGGTTCCATAAACCACACTGAACACTCCTAAGCCTGCCAACCCACTGTCTTCCCCGAAACCCTACCTACTTGGTCCTGCCTCAGTTTTCCATTTCACCTTTCAGTTCTGCACTGGAAGTGGAGTGCTTTCTGAATCCCTTCTGTCTTAGTCTGTTTGAGCTGCTATAACAAAATGCCACAGACTGGGTGGCTTATCAACAACAGGAATTTATTCTCATAGTTCTGGAGGCTGGAAGTCCAAGACCAAGGTGCCAACAGATTTGGTATCTGGTGAGGACTTGTTTTCTGGTTCATAGGTGGCACCTTCTAGCTGTGTCCTCCCATGGTGGAAGGGGCAAAGCACCTCTCTGGGGTCTCTTTTATAAGGGCATTGATCCCATCATGAAAGCTCCACTTTCATGACCTAATCACCTCCCAAAGGCCCCACTTCCTAACACTATCACATTGGTGTTCAAGTTTTTAACATATGAATTTGCGGGGGACACAAACGTTCAGACTACAGCACCTTCCAATATGACTGGAGCCCCCACACACCCCTTAATTCTTGGCAGTCCCTGCCCCACAGCCCATGGGGCCTCTGCCCCCAATTGATGACCCCCCCCAGTCACGCTGCTGTGCCTTTCTGACTGTTTTCTGTTGCTGTGTCCTGTACATAGGATTGGATCTCCATGGAATGGAGAAGAACAACACTGGTCTCAGGGCCCAGCCCAGCAGCTGCCTGGCACCAGCCTCTCCCTTCTCACTCCAGGCTCCATGACTCGGAGCTGAACCTGCAGGAGCCGTGACGAAGGCAGTTTCTGACTCAGTCACCAGGTTCCAGGCCCTATCCTGCTTCTCCAGCTCCTCTCTCTCCTCTAAGCAGTCCCATGGTGGATGCCAGCCCTGCCTGGAGATCTGGATCCATTACAGTTCCCAGGCCTACCTTGCTCAGGGAGTGGCGATGCAGGCATAAGAAACAGCCAAGGAAAAAATGTGGAGGTTGGAAAGGTGGTCCAGAAAGGCCACTCTGAAAGAATATGAATCCAGAAAACTTGGGAGAAAGTGGCTGGCAAGAGCTATCCAGTCCTGGGCTTCCCAGGCACGAAAGGCAGCAAGGCTTGGGGACAGAGAGGGGCAGGAGTCACCCTCACCTCCCCTGGAGCTGCCTGTTTACATTCCATCTGCTCACAGACTGCTGGCCCAGATCTCTCACGTACTGTTATTGTCAACACCCTCCCTGTTGCCTGGTGCCCATGGAAGGACACTGCTGTCTGCCACAGCTCTGCCACACCCCAGAGCCCTGGGAGAAAGGACTGGGAATAGCGAGGGCCTGGGGGCAGCCAAGCCTCTCCTTGTTTTGCTTGTCTCCTGGGAGTTTGAGCCCCTTCTCTGCCATTCTACTTATGTCTTCTCCAAAAGTCTAGGAAACGTGCACTCTGAGAGGTGGAGACCCCTCATTCCCACACACAGGGAAAGTCGGGGTGTCTCTCAGAGCCCAAGCCCACTTTCCTGTAGGGCCTTCAGCCCAACCTAGCAGGTGGTAGCATAGGCCTATTTCAACAACCAGCCCAGAGCAGAGATGAGCCCTTTCCCCACGGAAGGCGACCTCCTCTGCTTCCTCTGCAACACAGCTTTCCCATCCACTGGGACATCCTTAGAGAAGGACTCCCAGGGCGGCTTGGGACAGGCAGGACATGGCACTGTCTCCACCTATGTCACCTGGGGATGCAGGAGCAGCTATCTCCCAGAAGAAGAAAACAGAGAGGCCCAGAGAAAGGCTGGAGAGGAGCAGAGACAAAAACAAAAGCAGCGAGGCAGCAAGACAGAGAGACACGAGCGGGGGGAGATAGACAGACAGAAAAGGACCAAGAGGCCCAAATTGACACCACATGGCCTATATACCGGACCCCAGGGCCCAGCAAACAAGGTTTCGTGCTGAGTCAGTTGCCATGGAGACACACATGCAGGAAATATTCAAGATAACTAGAATAGTGGCAATAACATGTGTTTTGGATAAAACCTCCCCCGCCCCACCCTCTCCAATGTATTCATTGCATTATTTGCGATAAACTTGGCTTTTGCACAATCACCTTGCCTGAGAGGCCGGGGCTGGGGCTTCTAAGGTCATCGGTGAAAGGCACGGCTGCCCTAGGGAACCGGATGGGCCTCGGGCAGATTTCTGCTCGGGAAGAAAAGGTGCGTTCAGTGCCTCTCACCTCACTTCTGCCTCCCCACATCTAGATTTGGGTGCCCACATCCTTCTGCTCCAGAGCACAGGGCCTGGAAGAGTCTGAATTCCTGTGGGAGGTCACATAGCAGTCTGAGGGCAGGAGAAAGGTGCTGGGGGTTCTTTAGGAGCGCAAAAAGCATCCACAGGAGGCCGGCCCGTGGCTCACTCGGTAGAGTGCGGTGCTGAAAAAGCATCCACAGGGAGTTCGGGATCCACAGGGAGGCCACAGCTAAAGCGAGGGCACACGAGGCAATATATGATCCGAGTGGCCCGGGACTCTGGCACCTCCACCGGGGTGACCCTGCCCTTGCTCCCAGAGCAAGGCAAGAATATCTAGGGGGAAGAAGTGGAGAAGAGAGGGGGGAGGAGGAGGGGCTCCTTGGGGCAGGCGACCCTGAGAGAAAGAAGAAAAGGACAAGTCTTGGCCTGGTATATGCACAGAAATGTGACTCGCACAGCTGGAGAGTGCAAGGAGGTAAGCGGCAGACTCAGAAAACAGCAGTGCCTCTCAGAAAGCTTAGGATCTGGGAGGGCTGAGGCCACCACAAAAGGCCCAGCTGGAAGCCAGCTATTTGCTTCTTCTCACTGTCCAGGTGATCGGGGTGCCTGGGTTTCCCCTGCACTTCTCTGGGTCACTGGCAGAAAAGATTCCATGGAAAGATCAAAAGATTTCAAGAGAGGAGTCCTGTCACCTGCTGCTTGTACAGCCTTGGTTGGCCATGACTGCAGGGCCTCCACTCTTGCGTTGGCTGGATAGAGCAAACAGCAACACATCCTGCAGGGCTGCTGGGAGGAGTGCGCGCCGCAGTGTGCGTGGGAGCACTTGGCACACCGTAAATCTCTGCATCCAATTTGTTCATTGTTGTCATGACTCAGGCAGAGAGGAGCGGATAGACCAAGGGGGCAGGGAGGGGTTGCAGACGACGGTTCATGTGAGAAGACTCTGGTTTCTCTAATGACATTACACCCAGATCTTCCCATCTAAACAACCAGCTTCAGTTGTGATTTCCCATCTTGGAAAGCTTCTGGGAAATGATCCGTGATATAAACGGCTTTGGGAATGGTCCACCTAGACACAGTGGACCTTGCCCAGTTTGCAGGATTCCCCTTGGGGGATGGCCTGGGGGACCAAGGAGGCAGTTCTACCCACTGACCCTTGCTCCTGACCCTCTTCAGTGACCATGCCAGCCCCTCCTGCAACAGGAGCATGAGCCAGGCCTGTCTGTGGCCCTTAAATGACCCTCCAGGCCCAAGTGAGGTCAATGGCACCAGCTCCCTCGAGAATGTAGAGATCTCACAAAATGAGACCAGATTTCTTCCTCTTTTGCTGTTGGAAAGAGTGAAATCCACCCCATGCATCCCAAGTTCAGAGCCTAACTTTGGTAGCATGCTGTGAGGGACGTGGATGGAAGGAGGCAGGGACAGGCAAGGAAAGCAAGAAACAGCTCAGCCCTCGATGCCGAGCTTACCCAGTAACAGCCAGGTGCAGGGAGGGACTGGCTTGGGGAATCCTGTTTCCCAGACCTGGAACTAGGGCAGGACCACTGGAGGAGCAGGGAGCTGGCAGCCCCTCACAGGTGGCATGCCCACAGGGCATGCAGGGAAAGAGGCCGACCAAGGCTGGGCCTGGACCCCCCTGCCTAAGGGAGGACAGCAGGAGTCTGCTGGGTGGAACACCATCTCCCCAGCTGGCTGCCCTCTCTGTATCTAGTTTCATTCTCTCCCCCTGATTTTTCCACACTGATTGGCTTTGGCCATGAGGTAAGTTTTCCAACCCTTCATCTGGTTTTATGTGGCATATGCAGACCAGGCAGCCTCAGTAGCAGAGACTGTGTGTGCACGCGCGTGTGTGCACCTGTGTGCGTATTGGAGGCAGAGGTGGATGGTGGGAGAGAAGAGGGTAGGAAAAAGAGGCAGGCGATCCTGGTTGCTTCTCCAAACATTGCCGGGCAAGTCCAAGAGCTAATAAGAGCTAGAAAAGGCTAGAGACCAGAGGAGCGCAAAGTGCCCACCTACTCCTTTCTTCATTATTCCCCAGGGTTTTTGAAAGAAACAGGGGTAAACTATAGATTATGGAAGGGCCTTCATCTGAGAAGGAGGAACCCAGTCTCCCTTCCCCACCTCACAGGCCCAGATGAAGCCCCAGCCCAAGCACCCTGGGGACCATGGGCAGAATACAGAGGCACAAAATCTGCTCCAAAGATATGCACATGGTGTTTTGTGGCCCCAGAGAAGGGGCATAGTGCTGGGAGCCACTTTTCTCTGTTTACCAAGGAGCTTTCTCCCAGGGGATTAACAGGGCCTTCTTGCCACCCCATCTGGCTGGTGCAGGAGCCAGAACACCACTACTGGCTGCCAGCCAGCCCACGTCTGGAGAGCCAGTGTTCACTCAGAGACTCTGAGACGCATTGCAGGAGCCTTAGGGGAGACGGAGGGAGGTAGAGGTCTCTGGGGAGTCCCTGGGCCACACAGCTGGGAAGAAATGACCCTGAAATTCAGTCAGTCCCAGCCTCTGGCCTGTAGCTGAGGATGGATGGGCAGTCAGGAGGGTCTCTTGTTGGTTTGTCTTTTTTCTATCTCTCCTGAAGACAGGGAATACATAAACCAATCTATAACCAGGAAGACAGAGGACAGGGGTCAGGAGGTAGTGGACTTTGGTCTTGGTAAGATGATTGCCCAGCAGAAAGGCCAAGCTAAGCTAAGAGGTGGAAATGCTCTCAGGCAGGGGTAGAAGCGGGGCTGAGATTCCAGGAGCAGGATCTGTGCTCACAGGCCAAGTGTGGTGGGAAGAAGCTGGTATACATCTCCAAGTCTTCTTGAAAGGAGAAATTGTGTAGCTGCAAGGAAACGCTGGAGTAAACTGCATTCTTCAGGTGAGCGAGCTGAGGCCCCGTGAGGTCAAGTGGCTCACCAAAGGCCTCGCCCTCATTGGCCAGTGCAGCCCAGAGCAGAACCCCATGGTTCCATCATCGCACCCCTGCCCTCCCTTCTCCTCCACCTCCCCTCAGGGCCCTGGAACTCAGCAGCCAGGAAACCCCTGGCACGAAGGGAAGACAGGCCAGCTGCCCTTGGGAGGATAAGTGATTCCACCCTGCTTGAGGGGGTGAGGACTAGTGCAGCCAGTGAGGAAGACAGACTGAGTCTGTGTCCAGGAGCGGCTCTCTGGAGCCAGCAGTGCCCATGGAATGAGACCATTCAAAATGGCCCCAGAGACCAACTCATGCTATATGGTCCCCAAGACGGCCATAGCCTGAACTTGTCTCTCCCTTGTCCCTCCCTGTAGTCTGCTAAGTAAACAAACACAGCACTCAGGCTGCTCACTGCTGGCACACACTCCTGACATAGCAACTGCTCCTAGAATAAATAAACACTCAGACACTGCACACTCACACACACTCTCAAACACTTGTGCTCTTTCCCATAGCCAGGGACTGCTCCCTGCCCTCCACGAAGCTCCCACCAGCCCCAGCCTCAAAGTTGTGACTGAGACTGCCACCTTTTGCTGGGACTACCTGGGACCTCAGGTGCACAGACAGCCAGACCCCAGGCTCGAGACGTGCTCCAGCAGCCACGAGCCATGGGAGGGAAGCTCTCTTCTAAAAACACTTGCCTGGAGGGGACCACTGGAATGACACTCTAGACACCTGAAACATTACAGAAATAAGGGGACCTTCAAGGTGATCCAGTAACTAGTTCAACCAACAGAAACCCTGGGCGAGAAGGTAACTTGCCCAAAATCTCAAAGACAGGCCACCACAGGCCCCTTTCCCTGCTGATCCTCTGGATTATTTTTTACCAGTTGTGGCTCTTTGTGGTCAGGATAGTTTATTTTTTTTTTTATTTTTTATTTTTTTTGTCTTTTTTTGTGACCGGCACTCAGCCAGTGAGTGCACCGGTCATTCCTATATAGGATCCGAACCCGCGGCGGGAGCGGCTCCGCGCTCCCAGAGCAGCACTCTACCGAGTGCGCCACGGGCTCGGCCCAGGTCAGGATAGTTTAAAGGGGACTAGCAGCATCCAGACAGCAGATTCTCAAGAGACGACAATTAGACAGTAAAGTCTCCTGCTTAATTCTGGAATGACTTTCTAAACAAGGCCCCATTGGCCTTTGCCTGTACCTTGGAGGTTCCCAGTAGCTGCCCTCATCTTCTCCTTGGAAAAGGTGGCTTCCTGTGACATCTAGCTCGATAGTTTAGTGCCAGGTACCTCCCCATCAATAAGCCAGATGAGAATGACAATTACCCAGAACCTGCATTAACTGGAAGACAATCAATGCAAGATTGTCTTAGGCAAAAGGACTGGAGGTAACACTAGGAAGTCACGTTTAATACATAAGGAATTGCAGGACCACTGAGGTGGAGGGGTGCAGGTGTTTAGCCCTGCATCAAAGCCCAGAGCACAGTGGGAGACAACTGGAGACACCTACAGATGAAAGCACGCCTGGCGTAGGGCACAGCGGCACGGTGCAGCAGAAGCACATGAGCTTTGGTATCAGGCATGGTTTCAGATCTCAGCTTTTCTGTTATTTGCTGTTATTTGCAATATACTAGCTTCTTCTGTCTCTAAAATGGAAAAAATTCACATGTTTTGTGGTTGCTGTAAAGATTAATAAAATGCTATATATTAAGTCTCTAGTACTAGCACTGTTGCCTTCAACAGTGATTGACAGATACGGCATGATGTAAAATCCCCACTCTATACCCCCTTTGTTGTGAGAGAAAAAAAAAACATATTTACTGAGTTGAAACATGACCTATAAAATTGAGGCACTGTCACTTAAAATAGTTTCACTGTTCAGATCACTCTGGCCTTTGTGTATTTCTAAAGTCCAAGTCTTATTTATCAATGACTGTGTATTGTTAATATAACAATTGTAGTCAGGTAGAAATGATGATTAATACAACAATAAAAGCTGAATACAAAATATTCATTCTGTTAGTCAAGAACATATTGCTTTCATGTGCATTGCAACTCTGCCACAGTGAAAAACTAACAGTGACCAGGAAGAAAGTTCACAAAGCAGGCCTGTGGCTCCAGAGGAAGTCAGGTGTGTACTCCTGTATTAGTCCGTTTTTGTTGTTTATAACAAAATACTTAGAACTGGGCGACTTATAAAGAAAAAGAAATTTATTGCTTACAGTTTTTGAGGCTAGGAAGTCCAAAGTCCATCTGGTGGTAGTAACAGCGATCCAGGGGTCTCACATTACAAGATGGTCGAAGGAGAGAGAGTGAGGGGGGCGGGGGAGAGAGAGAGAGAGAGACTCTCCTCTTCTTTTAAAGCCCTCAGAACCACACCCCTGAGCACCATTTTTAATCCATTCACTACTGCATGGTCCTACAATCTAATCACCTCTTCAAGGCTCCACCTTCCAATTACCATAATAGGATTTCCCACCCTCTTAACAGTCACAGTGGGGGCCAAGTTTCTAATACATAAAAACTTGGGAGATACAATTCAAGCTTCAATGAGTTTTGGGGGGACATGATTCAATCCACTACAACTCTCAAACTGCAGGTGTGGGGGATGAGGACCATGGAGCAGTAGACCTGTCTGGACTCTCAATTTCAGCATCTTTCTTCCTAAGTGTTCCCTCACTTCTCTGCCTTCTCTGGCTGTCTGGTCCCTGAGCTGCTGTCAGAGTGAATAGGCCACAGGATCTGAACTCAGGGCAACAAGACTCAGAGCAAGGCCAGGAAAGCACAGCGTTCAGAGATCAGCATGCTGAGAATGCTGGGTCTGTGCAGGAAGGGGTCAGCTCCGAGCTGAGGGTGGGGAACAGGAATGCTCCGCAGGGCTGAAGGCCCCAGACCAACTACTGGCTAGACAAGTCTGAGAAAGCAAGCATTATGGGGTGTTGCTGATTATAAGTCTGTATGGTCAGGAAGCAGAACTCAGCCAGGAGACCAGGAAACCAGGCATCAGATCCAGAAAGAGTCTGGGCAGCAACTGTGGGACCCTAGAAGCAAGAAAAAAATTTGATATGGGACCAAAGACTGGCTGAATTGGTAATGCCTAAATTTTGCTGGTCAAGTACAGGCTTCAAGGCCTGGGTTAAGGGGTAGGGGCCCGTGGGAGCACTGAATGGACTGGGGTGTGATAGACAGTGTATAAGAAGAAGCTATGCCCAGCGCTCCCCACACCAACTCTCCGTCAGTGTGAATGACTGCCAATAGCAGCATACCCTCATGGAGAAGGGCATGGTTCACAGCTCCTCTGTGCCACTTACTAGCGTGGGAGTTACCTAACCTCTCTAAGTCTCAGTTTTCTCTTCTTTAAACTAGGGGTAATGATGCCGATCTCACAGGGTAATTGTAACTGTGTGAACTAAACAACATGATGAAACTTAAAAGGCTTAGCACGTGCAGCCTGGCCTTGTTGACAGTGCTCAATAGAAGCTAGGCATTACTATTGATTAAACATTTATTGAGCGCCTATTACATGCCAGGCGCTGTCCTTTGTATAGGCGATGCAAAGATGGGAAGATACGGACACTCCTCTCGAGAAGTTTAGACTTAAAGGGGTGGACAGAAGCTCCTGCTTCAAATGAGCAATCACAGAACAGCCTGGCCATGACTGCAGCAGTGCCAGGTAGGAGACGTGGTAGGTGGAGGCGAGGGAAGGGCACTCAAGTTTGCCTTGAGAAACCAGGAAAGGCCTCCAGGAGGAGACATGGCATGAGGTGAGCCTGGAAAGATGAATAGCAGTTTTTCTGGTGGACAAGTCAAGAAAGGGCAGCCTGGGCAAAGGAGAGAGCAAGTGCAAAGACACAGCCACAAGAAAACCTGCCAAGTTCCGGGAGTTAGAGCAATGCCTCACAGCGCTGCTGTAGCCTAAGGGGCCAGGGTAGGGGGGTGAGGGGGAATGAGGCTGGACTGACAACACCAGCTCATAAAGGATTTCTACACTGTGTCGAATTATGTGTTAGATTTTATCCTGAGAGTGATGAGAAGCCCCTGAAGAATTTTAAGTAAGGGAATGATGGACAAGATTTGTTTCATAAAAATATCACTCTTGCTGCTATGTGTTGTATGGATTGGGCATGGTCCAGACAGGCTGAAGAGAAACCAGGTAGGAGACTACAACAAGAGCAAGAAGTGAGAGCCTGAGCTAAGGAAGTAGAAATGGAGCCTGTGCAGAGCAGACAGATGCTTCAGGGGTAAAACTGGCAGGACCTGGCAACTGATAGGATGTTAGGAATAAGGCAGAGGCCCCAAGGAAATATTGACACCCTTCTCCAAGATGGGGTCTTCAGAAATGTGAGCAGATCCAGAGGGCTGACGGAGTCTTGCTCATGAGTCCTGCTTTAGATTCAGAGAATTCAAGGTGAGGTTCAAAAAAGAGACCTTGGCTGGAAGTGCAGATTTGGAGGTGTGGGCATGAAGGTATAGCTTAGCCAGAAGTGGGGTATGTGGAGTGAGAAGAGAAGATAGCACTGGGCAGCCGTGGGCAGCCATGTGAAATCTCAACCAACATGCTTGGATCTAGTGGAAGGGGGTGGGGCACAAAAGACACATAAGAATCTTTCAAAGTAGTAGAAAGAGATCCAGGAAAGAACAGTATCATGCTGACCAAAAGAGAACAGCATGTCAAGACTGAGGGGAAGGTCAGTGCTATCAAATACCATCGACAAGTCAAAGTACAAAAAAGACTGAAAAGCAAGTACTGGTGGTCCCTGATGACTTCAAGGAGTGACATTTCCGTATTAACAGTGCATGCCAGACCTCAGTGGGACAAGGACTGGATGTGAAACGAAGGGAGAAAACACAGGTTACTCTTTCAAAAAGCTTGACCAGAAGGGAAGACATGTGCAGTAATAGCTAGAGATGGGCTTCAGGTGAAAGGAAGGTTTAATGTTTGTTTTTTAGGATGGAAAAGACTTGGATAAGTATATACTCTATGGAGAGGTGGATCTTAAAGACTCAGGAAAAATTCACAAATAAAAGAGGAGATAATGGAGCAAGGTCGCAGAGGACACAGGAAGAAATGGGGTCCCAATGACACATTCCTTCTGTCTGAAACACTCTTTTTTATCTCAGGTCAGGTTCCCCTGGAAAGAGACTCAGAGACTCTGAGATTTTCATGCAGGAGAGTTACTGGGGAGTAATCTTGGGGATGACACCTGGAGGGAGAGAGGAAGCAGACTGCACAGAGAGAATTTGGGGGAGGCATCAGGACAGCGTGCAGCTCAGAAGCTTGGCTGGGCCCCCAGGACTGGCCCTAATTGAGGAGGTGGTTGCTGGGGCACACAGGTGAGTAGCATGACTGGAAATTGAAGAAATTCTTAGCTGATGGACTCCTTTTTCTCTTCAAAACAGGAAATTGTTGAGAAAGAGGGTTTGGGGTCTTGAAAAGAGTGCTGAAGGCCTGGAATGGCCTTGGATGACAGTAGGAATCACATGATGGGACCATTGTGTACTCTTGAGGGTGTGGCAAAGATCGGATGCCATAAATCTATGGTCTCACCATCTCCTGGTCTGCGTGCTTTTCCTCAGTAGGGCTCAGCATCCCAGAGCACAAACAGAAGAGGAGGCTGGGGATAGGTTAATCACAGGCGCGTTTCTGGATTTTTGGCATGTTCCTGCCCTGCCATGCTGCCTGTCCCAAGCCAGGCCTCAGGGAGGAACCTGCAGGTCATGCCTCTACTTGAAGCTTGCTTCTATCTCTCAGGGTTGCTATTTACTATGTTTTGGCCAACTCACGAATCCAAAAGTTGAAAAAAAGCAGAGTACATATCAAACCATTCCCAGAATCAAACTTTAGGATGATTTAGAAATCAGTGAGTCAGACACATGTGGATTAAATTTACTTCTAACTACATACTTGGTTAGAAAATTCTGGACTGGGACTTGGAAGTGATGGGTCTTGTTTGGGACACCCAAGTTGTTATGAAGAGGTAAAATGTATGTTCATGTCCCAGTCCCTGGATCATCAAAGAAGGTCTGAAAACCTCTGTTCAAGACTGCAGATGAAACTTACAGGAGGCAAGACAACCCAAGCCAAACCTCTAGTGGAGCAGCCTGAGGCAGAACTGGCTAAGTCTGGCTGGCTTCTGCTACACTCATGGATCCTTTCTATTGAAGTGGGTGTGGCCTTGACACCACAAGGCAAACACCAAAATAATCTCAAGCACAGCAAGGTCAAGGTAAGATCAAATCACTTCTTTTGTATTAAGTAGCCCCCTGAAAAGGAACTCCAGGTTAGATGGCAGGTACTTTACTGGAATGAATGAGTTTGAGGTGAATGTCGAAAAGGAGAGACCAACGTTTTTTTTGTTAGGGACAAGTTAGAGTCAAGAGACCCAAGTCTTCACTCTTGCTCTGTGATATTAAGGAAGTCATTGTTCCCTCAAGGTTTTGGTTTCCTCCACTGAAAAATTAAAGGTTTGGATTAGATGGTGACTAGCCTTTTACTTTTCTGATCTTACTTATCTAGTTCTATGTCCTTTATGCCTCAATTTAAACTCATCCTTATTTTGCCTCTTCCGTTTTGGTCTTTCTTCTGCCCCAGGGCCATGAGAGCATTTGGTGAGCTAAAAGATGTTGCTTCCTCTTCTTGCTTCTTGCTCAAACTTCAGTCAATCCTCTAAGCTGCCACTCATTCATCTAGCAAACATTCAACAACACCAATTTCCCCCCACCATTCTAGCTAGAGCCAAGCAATCAGAACATATGGCAACCTCCTACGGGAGAAGGGAAGTCCACCAGGGGCCCCAGGGACCAAAGCATTGGGCAAAAATTAGGCTAGGGCCTGGCCCATGGGGACCCCAAACTTCCTCCTAATCAGCCAGCTAAGGGAGAAGTCTCTTTCCAGCCCTCATTTCCCCTGATTTTACCTCAGAAAAAAGGAAGGAATGCCCCTCATCTTGACCCCATGGCGTGGATGGAGAGGGGAGAGAGATGAGTAAGGGCGGTGAGGTTCTGTGTCAGGTGGCAGTGGCTGGCAGCTCTCCACGCCTTGATCTCAAGGCCACATTTTCTCAAAGGAATGATGGTGGGAGGGAAGCCGGCAAGAGATCCTTGACACGGAATGTTGGTGCTTTCGGGATGGATGGGGCACAAAAACAGCTGTCCTGCAGATGGGGAAGAACATTGAATGTTGAGTTTATACATCTAGAAAAACTCCTCGTTCAGCCTCCTCTCTGCTCACTCTTTTGCTGTATTATGGGGTTTTCATGAAGTTTAGAAAAATAAACAGAATCTAACCATAACTGTCTGAAAGTGCTAAATTACCAAGAAAGACATAACAGATTAGCAGTGCACATGAAGCCTGGGTGGGAGTTGGCCAGCACGCTGGGGAGCTAAGAACAACCCGCAGCAGGAGGCTTCCCTGCTGTCCTTCCCCCTCTGAGACCAGCTGCCTTTGCACCCTGCAGCTTCTCTGCTGGCCCTGAAGCCTCATCGTCCAGAGACAATGAAGTTTAGAAATGGGGGTTCATATCCAAGTTAAAACCAGCCACTCCCCCAGGCTTGAAAATACTTGGCTGATACTATCTAGTCCATCCCAGATTTCAGATAGGATTGCATCCTGTTTGGAGGTGAAACTCATTTCTGTTTTAGAAGACAACCTTCTTGGATGAACTTGAAGGACGTCGTGTTAAGTGAAATAAGCCAGACACAGAAAGACAAATACCTCATGATCTTACTTATATGTGGGGTGGAAAAGAGTCAGACTCATAGAAACGGAGAACAAGATGGTGATCATCAGAGGCTGGGGGGTGGGTTCGGGTGGGGAGATGTTGGTCAAAGGACAAAATTTCAGTTAGACAGGAGGAATAAGGTCAAGAGATCTATTGTACATCATGGTGACTACAGTTAATAACCAAATATTGTGTATTCGAAAATTGCTCAGGGAGTAGATTTTAAGTATTCTCACTACCATCAAATAAGTACGTGAGGTATGCATATGTTAAATAGCTTGATTTAGCCATTTCACAATGTGTAATATATCAAAACATCATGCTGTTCAACATAAATATGTACAATTTTACTTGTAAATTTTTTTTTTAATAAAAAATTTTAAAAGAGACAATCTTTTTTTATCTCCATCCAAGCCCCCACCCCCCGAACCTGTTGGGAGGTCGGGGAGGACAGGTGGTTGATGATTCGAAACTCCCAGTATGTTAGAATTGGAAAGGATATTAGATTGCAGGTCTAATCCTTCACTTTACAAGTGAATGAACTGAGGCTCACAGAGAGGAAGCAACTTGCCCAGGATCCCTCAGCTGGTGAGGTTTAGAAATGGGGGGTCCATATCCAGAGCTAGGACTCTTGAACCCCAGTACTGATGTATGTTGTGTAACAGCTGCCTCCGAGACTTCCATCTAATTACCCAATTCCTCTTTCCTCATTATTTTTCAGTGGTTTGTACTCAACAAATTTGTAGACTTTTGGCCAGTCTGAAACTATGACTTCTATGGTTTTGAAGTTCCCATATCTTAATCTTAAGGTCTCCTCAGTTCAAGTCAGTAGCTTACATTTATTAAGCCCCTACCATTTGTCAAGCAGTGTTAAGCACCATGAACTCAAAGGTGAAAAAGGGACCATCCCCATCCTTTAAACATTTACACACAACCAGCAAGGGAACTTCTAGAGTTTTTTCTGACAAATAACGAACTCCTCTCCCCCACTCCCCCCCCACCCCCTTGAACTTCAGGATGTATGCAGGCTGGTTAGGAAGTAGAAGTTACCAAGTTATGCTATGGTCTGTAAGGCGTTGTTCTGGGTTCTGGAAGAGAGACCTCCCACCTCTCCAATCTCCAGGATACATGTGAAAAAGAGTTTTCTAGTTTACTAACAGATTTAGGGTCAGAGAACCTGGATTTAAAGTATGGCTCTACAACTTACCAGCAATGAGACCACAGGCAAATTGTCTAATATTTCTGAGCCTCAGCTTCTTCTGAAATGAGCATAGTGAAACTCACCTTTTAAAACTGTGATGAAAATCAGATAACATAAGGGAACCCCCTAGCTCCAAGCCTGTCACATGGGAGACCTCTATAAATGCTACTTGCCTTCCCCTCTCCTGAGTTCTGGTCTTATGCGACTGTATCTCCCCCAGCATGATGCATACTGAAGGGTTCCAGTGCCTGTTTGTTGAGAGACTGAGCCCACTGCTGCAAAAGCATGGCCTGCCCTAATCAAAGTCACACTATCTGTTTTGAAGACAGAAAAGTGAAGGGAGGTTGTGGGGGAGATGTATTTCCAAAAGAGAAAACTCTCTCCTAGATATGTCATGAAAGATGCACAGGATTTAATGTCAGAAGACACACCAGACCCCAGCTCTTCACCTATTGTCTAGCCCTACTGAGCCTCAGATTTTTTTATCTGTGAAAAGGAAATACAAAGTCATTTCATATAGTTGTTGGGAAGATTACATGTGAAAAGACATATGAATGATCATTACGAAAAGGAAAGTACTACATCAATACAACTATTATTTTTTCTTCTCCTGTTCCCCTGACATCTCAAGTAAGGGCAGGCCTGGGCTAAACTTGGGGAAAGGCAGTTTTATCTCTGCTAAGCAGCACTGTCCTGTCTCATCCTCTCCAATCAGGAAGAGCCGAGTCCTCCTCTCTCCACCTGAGCTGGGGGAGGCAGGAGGGAAGGGTGGACCCAAGAGCGAGGCACACAGAGCTGTCTCCTTCTCAATCTGTCTGCGAGGGAGTACTCTTGGCAAGGAGCAACCACTCCAAACGTAGCAAATGCCGAAGGTGAAATCCATCACTGGGGCCCTGGACTGAGATAAGATAGAGGAAAGTAAATCAAGTCTCCCTGAGATAAGAAGACACAGCCTGGGGCCTAAAAAATGCAGCTCTCCTGCCAGCTGCCCATTTCTGCAAAATTGCAAAGCAGACAGCTGTGCTAAGCGGGAAGGAACCCAGACCCCAGGCCCCAGTCTTAGAAAACTGGGAGGAACCTCAACCTCGGGCTTCTCTCTCCTCTTTCCCTCTTACCACAAGTCCCAGCTTGAGAGGAACAGCAGGCTTTTTTTATTGGATCCCTCTAAGCAAACAACACACACACACACAACTGTGAAGCCATCCACTGGCAACTGGTATCAAAGATTAAGGACAAAAGTTTTAGGGTCAGGCAGTCTGGGTTCAAACACATATGCTTTATGTGTGATCGTGAACAATCAACTCAATCTCTATGAGCCTCAGTTTCCAACAGGGATGACAGTAATTCTACTTTATAGAACTGTTTTGAAGACTAAATACGATCATGTTTGTACAACATCTAGTAAAGTGTCTGGCAAATAGAAAGTGCTTAATCAATAGTAGCTATAGTTATATATAAGATCTGTAGAAACTAGGGAAGACAACACCTCTCTAACTTGCTTTTTTATTATTATTGTTTTAAATTTTATTTTAACATTTACTTGTACATATTTGTGGGGTACAGTGTGTTGTTTCAATACATGTACATACTGCACAATGAGTCACTTAGGGTAGATAGCATAGTTTTGAACCTGTTAGTCCACCACTTCTCCACCTCACCGCCACCCCTCACATTATTCTATTGTCTACTTCTATAAGAACCACTTTTTTTTTTTTCGATTCCACATATGAGTGAGACTATGCAGTATTTGTCTTTCTGTGCCTGACTTACTTCACTTAATGTGATGCTTTCCAGTTCCATCCATGTTGGTGCAAATTATAGGATATCTTTTTTTTTAATAGCTGAATAGCATTCCATTTTCTATACATACCACAGGTTTTTTTTAATCCTTTCGTAAATGTCCTAAATTGATGGACATTTAGGTTGATTCCATCTCTTGGCTATTGTGAATATTGTTGTGATGACCATGGGAGTGGGGGTGTCTTTTTGATATATCAATTTCATTTTCTTTGGGTATATACCCAGTAATGGGATGGTTGAGTCATAAGGTAGATTTATTTTTAGTTCTCTGAGAAAGCTCCATACTGTTTTCCACCATGTCTGTACCAATTTACACTCCCACCAACAATGTAGGAGAGTGCCCTTTTCTCCACATCCTCTCCAGCACTTGTTATATTCTGTCTTGTTGATAATAGCCATTCTAAGTGGAATGAGATGACATCTCATTGTGGTTTTAATTTACATTTCTCTGGTGATTAGAGATGTTGAGATTTTTTCATGTGTCTCTTGGCCATTTGTATGTCTTCTTTGAGAAATGTTTGTCCAGGTCCTTTGCCCATTTTTTAATTGGGTTATTTGGGTTTTTTTCTGTTGAGTTGTTTGAGTTCTTTATATGAAAAAATGAAATACCTAGGAGTAAATTTAATCAAGAAGGTGAAAGACCTCTACAATGAAAACTATAAAACATTGATGAAAAAAATTGAAGAGGACGCAAATAAATGGAAAGATATTTCATGTTCCTGGGTTGGAAGAATTAACATCATCAAAATGTTCATCTTACCCAAAGCAATCTACACATTCAATGCAGTCCCTCTCAAAATACCCACATTATCATGGAAATAGAAAAAAAAAAAAAACATGGAACCACAAAAGATCCCATACAGCTAAAGCAAAAAGAACAAAGAGAACAAAAAGAACAAAGTTGGAGGCATCACACTTCTTGACTTCAAAATATACTACAAAGGTACAGTAGCCAAAACAGTATGGTACAGGCATACAAATGGACAAATAGACCAACAACAGAATAGACAGCCCAGAAATAAACCCATGCACTTACAGCCAACTGATTTTTGAAAAAGGGGCCAAGAATATACACTGGGGAAAAGACAGCCTCTTCAATAAATAGTGCTGGGAAAACTGGATATCCACATGCAGAAAACTGAAACTAGACTCCTACCTCTCACCCTCCACAAAAATCAATTCAAAATGGATTAAAGACCTAAATTTAAGACCCAAAACTATGAAACTACTAGAAAAAGACATAGGGGAAAGGCTACACAAAATGGAAGTGGGCAACACGTTTTTGAGTGAGACTAGAAAGGCACAGGCAACTAAAGCAAAAATACACAAATGGGACTGCATCAAACTAAAAAGCTTCTGCACAGCAAAGGATACTATCAACAAAGTAAGGGACAATTTCCAGAACGGGAGAAAGTGTTTGCAAACTATACATCAGACAAGAGCCTAATATCCAGAATATATAAGAAATCTAACTTCCTTTTTATCTCACTTGTATAGGCATCTCTTTATAATTCTCTGGATGATATTCCCCAAAAACGTGGTTGCATGAGTCCCATTTGTTGAATATTATTGAATAGTGGACCTTCTCCTTGCTGTCCCTTCCCAAACCTTTGACATGAGTATCACCACATGTAAAGAACTCCTTTCCCCACCCCCCCAAAATGTATGTGTGTAAGGGCATGTCTGACTGGCTGAGCCTGGAACAATTACAAAGAGGCGTTTTGACCACACTCAAGCCATAAAGGGGAAAAAAAATCATTAATAGATACCTGGAGGCCAAGGGTAGGCTTCCAGGGAAGGAGGTGGCTGGAGGAATGTGGGAAGGCAAGTGAGTAATGACACAGCAGGAGATCCCTCAACAGAAGGGGCGTTTCTGCATCTGCGTTTACATCCCTAGATACGAAGATATAGCTATATCCTAGAAGTAATGTCAATCAGGCCATAAATATTTTCTTTATGCCTGGGTTTGGAGTGTGATGGGAGAAGTTTACATCATGGTCCCTGATATAAAGGTATCCACAGTCTGATTAGAGAAGGAATCAACAAGCCTGGATGTCTCAGGGAGTCAGGGAACCACAGAACCACAAAAGAGTGGAGATGGATTCATGGAGGGAAGGAGGTGCCAGTTCTGGAGTGCCTCGAAGGCAGGCAAGAGCACATGAGTAGATTGGCACAGTCAGTACAGATGAGCCTTCAGGGCTTCCTGAGCAAGGACATCATATGCTGGACCCAATGTGTGGGGCAGGTGGGCCAGACCAGCAGAGACGATGCAAAAGAGTAGAAGAGAGCTGAACCTGAATTCAAGTCTTAGCTTGGGGACTTACCAGCTGTGTGAGCAATACTGGGCACGTTATTCAATCCCTCTTGAGTTTCTCATTTGGAATGATAAAGCCTAACTTCCAGGTTTGTCATGAAGCTATGAGGTGACATATATGAGGCCACTTTGTACAAATGCATGAGTTTTGATGACCGGAATGGGTGTGCTGGGGAGATGGGCACCACAGGAAGGGAGCCTCCTGGGGATGAGGGCCTATTACCGCAGTGATGAGTGTGGGGATGAGAGCGATGCGGGGAGTGCTGGGATCTTTCTCATTTTCCTACTGCTGCCCACTGGTGCTGGGCGCTGTGTTGAAAGAGTCCCATAGACTGAAACCCTCTCTTGGCCTAAAACCAACAGTGAGAGGCAGACGGCTGAGTAGATCAGGGAGTGACAGAACATGAGTGGATATACAAATAGACAAGATTAACTGTTCCCATTGTATACACAAGAGGCTTTGCTAACACTCAGCCAATTAGAAAACTAATCTAAACAGCCACTGGCTTCCACATCCCCTCGGAGTTCTTTCAAACAGCTGTTCGGTTTGCACTTGCTGCTGCTCCCAGCAAGTGCCCTGAGCCTTCTCCTTGGGTCTGCTTCCCCACTTGAGCCTCAAGGGCTCCTCAAGAGCAAAGGATCGTGTCGCTTCCATTCCCTGAACTCCGTCTCAGGTCCTGCTGCTGCTATGTGCTGTGCTCCTTTCCTGTCGCCACCTCTGGGACGCCTCCTTGGCACACCCAAACAGAGGGACTGTTACAGCACTTTCCATGTTTATTGCCTTTTATCTGGGAAGAAGATCACTAAGGGAGTAAAAGCAAAACTTTTAAAGTCTGACAAATTGGAATTCAAAAACTCCTAGATCTCTCACTACTATGATCTCTTGAAAACTCTGTTCCCTCACCTAAAAAGACGATAATTGTACCTACTTAATAGGGATTAAAACAAATATATATACAGAGACATATATATATATATATGCAAATACAGTCTGTCCTCCATATCCATGAGTTCTGGGTAAGGATTCAAACAACTGCAGATCAAAAATATTTTGGGGAAAAAAATTCCACCAAGTTTTAAAAAGCAAAACTTGAATTGCCCACTTACCAAGTACTACGTTGAATTCACGCAAATGAAGTGATGTGTAGGCATTGTATTAGGTATTATAATAACCTAGAGATGATTTAACGTATACAGGAGGATGTACATATGTGCAAGTACTGTGCCACTTTATATAAGGGATTTGACCATCCATGGATTTTGGTATCCATGGGGTGTCCGGAACCAGTCCCCTACAGATACTGAGAAATGACTGTATATATATAAAAGAAACTAGTGAGGGTCCTGGCACACTATAAGCATTCAATATATTGCATTTGCCATTATTATTATTGCTATTACTGCTGCATGACTACTACTATTGTAACTGACTATTGCCGACTCTGAGTTACCTGACGGCAGGAAACCACTTTGCCTTCCGAGACGGGCAGACTCTAACATGGTCCCTGATGATAATCCCTGTCTCCTGGTATCCACACCCTTGTATAATGCCCTCCCCTTGTGTGTGGGTGGAACCTGTGACTGCTTCTAACCAACAGAACATGGCAAAGGCAATGGGATGTCTCTTCCATCATCAAGTTACATACAACTTGTCTTGCCTTCTCAGCTTGCATGTTTTGATGAAGCAAGCTGCCATGTTGGAGAGGCCCCCAAGGCAAGAAACTGAGCAGACGCTGGGTGACAGCAAGCTAGGAATCAAGGCCCACTGTGCAACAGCCCTCGAGGGACTGAATTCTGCCAACAGCCGCATTAGCTTGATAGTGGATCCTTCCTCAAGTGAGCCTTCAGATGAGACCCCAGCCCTCACCAAAACTCTGATTACAGCCTTGTGAGAAACTCTAAAGCAGAAGACTTGGTTAAGTTGTGCCCAGACTCCTGGCCCAGCCCACAGAATCTTTGAGATAATAAATGTGTGTTGTTTTAAGCTGCTGCATGGTATCATCATTTGTTACACAGAAATAGATAGCTGATGCAACTTCTTTGTATTCCCAGCACAGCACTTGGCACAGAGTGGAAGTCAAGTGTGTGTTAAGTGGATGGATGAATGAATGAATGAATCATTGTAACAGGTTTACTCATCAGGACCTAAGAAAGACCTGGATGGGTTAGATCTAAAGAGAGGGCTCTTTCCCAGCACCTACTGCCTGTATCTTTTGTCCCTTTCTCTCCCTCACTTATGATCCCAGATCTCTCCTCCCTTCCCCAGCCCTCAAGACCTTGCTCTGCTCCTGGTTTCCTGCATTTAGTCATTCTCTCTGAATTTTTATTTTCCTCCTTAAAAAAGAAAAAAAAAATCCAGCTCTCTCTAAAATATCTGACCCTGGTGAATTGGAATAATTTCTGATGGAAAGCAGTCTTGTCCAGAAAGGCTCTTACCCACCCTGCTTAGGAATGTGGTTGCTGCAGATATTAAAACAGACCTGCAGGCGTCTGCAGTTGAGTGGGGAGCTCGTGCCAGGAATGACCTCAGCCTGCACAGCAGGGCTTTTACCTATGAAAAGCTGCTGCTCTGGGCTGGATCACAACAGGACCCTTACTTCTCCAAACCCTTCCCCTCCCAGGTACCCCATGTTGCACACCCTAGTTTAATGCCTGAGTCACAACTTCCCACCCAAGCCTGGCACCCAAAGTCAAGGGGGCAGTGCCATCAGGCCCATGAGAGAGGGCACTGTGTGTCCCTTGGTCTCTTTGCATTCAAGTGTCTTTGGCTGGAGAATGTGGTCCTCGTGGCTGGCAGCCCCTCTTTCCCCTCCTCTTCTTCCAACTCTACCCTGCCAGACAGCTCTGAGGGATCTTGTTCAGGTTGAAAGTATCAGGTTTCATGTCTTCTACCAGAGGCACCTTCCCAGGGAAGGCCAGAACACTAGGGGCAGAAACTGAAGACTGGGAATCCCCATCATGAAGGCTCCTCACTGTGCAGCTGAACTTCCATCTGGGCCTTGGATTGTGCCCTATTAATTCAGCTCCTCTTGCTGAATCTGAACATGTTAAAGATAAAGTAGAAACTCTTGTCAATTATTGGATTCCCTTATTTTACTGAGAAGCTCAGAGAACTAGGAGACTTTCAACTGTGATTTATTCCAGCCTCCAAACTCAAGAACCCACCCCTTGATAAGCCCAGTAATAACAACAGCTAATTTTGCCTAGCTCATTCTTGTATGCAAAATACTCTTACACATGCTATTTTTCATTAGACTCCTACAATATTTTTAACTCTATTTAACAGATGAGTAAATTGTAGCTTGGGGATAGTAAGTTACATAGTCAGCAAGTGGTAAAAAGAAACCTACCCAAGGTCTGTTGACTCAGAGCCCCATTCTCTCTCTACTATTTCTCACTCCCCCAAGTTTCTAAGGCTCATTGACTATTAATTTTGCATTTCACTCATGTGGATTACTTTATGCTGAAATGTACAAACCATATTGTTCAATTCCTGCTCTTTTTGCCCTAGTTATCACCCATGCCAGCCTCTGGAGGGCTGGGTTGAGTGGCTTTGTGAAGATTAGCAATGGATTGACCACCAGCCTTCAAATCTGGAGACCTGGATTTTAAGTTCTGGCTCTGCCACTCACAAGGGGTTTGACTTTGAGTATGTTACTTTTCCAGGCATTGCAATGGAAGGTGATAAATCGGATGATCTTTGGAGTCACTTCTAGCTCTAAAACTGTGATTCTTCTATTCAATTCCTGGTCAGGCTCCCTCTTGGGAAGGGACGTTTTCCAAGTCAATGGAAAAAGGTTTGTCCTCTTACACTATTAATGCCATCTGAAGCTGGGGCTGGGAATGAGGAGCACTTAGCTAGCTGCTCCAAAGATGACAGGAGGTCCCTGTCCCCCAACTCTGCCCCAACAAGTCCTCATTCCTGGCTCCTTTTTTCCAGCCTTCCACATGTCATCGTGACCTCTTTTAGGTAAGATTATGAGCTCTCAAAGGCATCTGTCCTTGATTCTTATTGACCAATGGTTATTGCCCAACCCAGTAGCACCCCAGACAGGCTGGCTCTTCACTGATCTCATCAGGATGTCTGAGAGCCTAGGCTGAAGGTTAATCACAATCCCCGATGCTCAGGAAGACCTGGGGGCCCTGCAGCTGCTTCCAGCTGTCCGGCCGAACAATGCAGATTTTGTCAGGTCTCCTGGCTCAGCCTTCTTTCAGGGGATATTCGGGTTGCAATATTAACTGGAGCCATCTCAGCTGCTTCCTGTTGCATGGGTCTCAGCACAGATTCCTAAGCAAATACAATCAGCCCAGCTCTGCATCTGACCAGAGCCCCAGCAGATGGGGGCTGGGCATGAAACAGTTGCACTATCTTCTCAGAGCAAGGAGTCAAGCTTCCGCAGTTGGAAAAGACCCCAAGGACCAAGTGCTCCTAGGTCTCTGCTTCCAAACATGTCAACCAGGCCCAAGGACAGAGTGCCACTCAGTTTCCAGAAATCTTTGGGAAGGTGATTTTGTGGCCTCCCAAGTTCACCTCTTTCAGTATTTAAGACTCCAATGGGAATCTTCTAACAACTGCGTTCCCCTCAGCTGAACCACTTGTACAAACCACTTGCACTCCCTGTACCACTGTGAGCTGTGCACTCTAGGGATATGCTACTGCCTGTCTCCTGAGCACAGCTGCTCCCTCCACTTCCAAGCATAGCAAGTACTGTCACCCAAGCTCAAATGTCCTCCCCCATGTCCACAGCAACCCAGTCCTTTTCCTGGCTTTACATCTCTGCGCTGTGGTAAAACTTATCAGCTTCCTAAAACTGCTGTGACCATGAGACTCTGGCTAGTCCAATCATTCTCATCTGTCTTTTTTTTTTTTTTTTAAAGATGACCGGTAAGGGGATCTTAACCCTTGACTTGGTGTTGTCAGCACCATGCTCACCCAGTGAGCTAACTGGTCATCCCTATATGGGATCTGAACCCGTGGCCTTGGTGTTAGCACCACACTCTCCCGAGTGAGCCACGGGCCAGCCCTCATCTGTCTTTTTTGCCAAGATTCCTAAATACTGAGTGCTTACTTGACAATTTCTGCCAATGTATTTACCTCTATAGGTATTTTCTCTCCCACTGACACCCACGTTTTTGTTTTTTTCTTTTTGCTCACATGAGTGTCTATCTGATCTACTTCAGAAACTGGGAGCCCCTCCAGTACACAACCCAGGTCTCCTCCTTCCCTCTGAACTTGTTGATGCTTGCTTTCTGATTAACTCTAAGGAAGTCCCACCTGACAGCTAGCCCTCTGGCTATAGTCAGAGCCTATTTCCTGTTTGGTTGGGGACTGGAAATGTGGTAAGGCTCTGGCCAACTGCCAACATACTGGCTGGTCCTCAAGGCTAACTTGGGGACATGAAGGAGAAAATGACTTCTATTACATAAATAGTGTTCAGAATGCCCCAGAGTGAAAACAATGGCCCTTCCTGTACCCAGATCCACTCTACCCTCTTCTCTGGCATCTAGTGTCCTGGCCTGCCAAGGCTGTGGATGGGTTGTGGCTGGGTAGGGGACACAGAGGGTCAGCAAAGGTGGAACATGAGCCAGGGGTCTGGCTCCATCCTCTGCTGCCTCCACGAGCAGGCTGATTCCTTTACGCTTTCTCTTGAGTCCTAATGAAAAACAAGTTGGAGCCACGACTGGGGGTGGGAATAGGGGCTGCAGAGCAGAGTTTACAGGCGCTTGCGTTTTCTTAACGGCTCCCTCCTCACACACCCCTCTGCATTTTTCCCTTTTATTAACGTGGCATCTTTCCCAGGCCACTTTATGGGACTGTGTGTGTTTTCACTTATGCTCTGATTGGGTTTGATCGTGTCTCTCCCTATGAAGAACCCTCAGATCTTATTCAAGGCCTCCCTATCACAGCCCCCTGCAAGGGCACAGGCATCTGGGTCACTCTGGAACTTCTGGGTTCATCTCAGCCGAAAACCAAGGGCTCCACACAAGGCACTCTTCTGTATTGGGGTCACACATCATTTGGACCTCAAATAAGACAACCCAGTTTGATTACTCACCCAAGTCCTGGCGCTTGCCCCCAAATCAAATCTGCCCGAGAGGATGAAGAGGAAGATTTGCCACAACTGAAGACTTTTCAAAGGAATGTGCTACAAGCCTTGAAAGCTGCTGCCAAAGACGAGCTCTGAAAACGTTCTGAGCAACAGCGGCTCTGATGGAACATGGCTTTCTAAGGGGCTGCTCTCAAAGGCTCAGCATGCGTTTTTTGAGAGTCAAGCTTTGCCTTGTTTATTTAAAAAGACACTCATGTTGCTTTCAGGAACTCTGTGCTCTTAGCCCTTCTTTTCTCTTTAGTCAGTTCCAAGAGGGCCAGGACTGAGGTTTGGAGCTTGCCTGTGCTCTCTGGGCCCCATTTTATAAATGTTCCCCCCTGTCCAACCTGGGAGGTTGCTCTGTTTCACTTAGACGTGAGCCGGCAGGATAGGTGGCTGCCCCATGATGTTTGAAAACCTGTCCTCTGGGAGCTGCAGTTTCTTCCTCCTTAAAATGAGGAAAGAAATACAAATTCTGCAGAGTTGGAAGAATTAAATGAAATAACGTCTGCAAGAGGGCCAGCAGGCTAAGGTGCTCCATGATAGGGATTTTTGTGACGATTACTAATATTAAGCAGTTAGTCAATATTCATTCATTGACCTCTGAGAATCTGCCTTACTCCCTGATCCCTCACCTTGATTGTCCTGACCCAGTCCCATGGCAACCCATCCTTTCTGGGATGCCTTTGGACAATATCAGACTCCCCACTCCCTGCTCCAGGGCAAGAATCTCTGAGTCCTTTTGGGAAGTGCAGCTCTGGGATCATTTTCCTGTTGTCAGCAGACTCTGGAAGAGGCATTAGCCCCACAAGGCTTGATGTGGGAAGTTTTTACAGGTACCGCTCATCTGGTGGACAGATGTAGCTTTGCTGCAAGATAGAGTTCTGTCTTCCAGATGGGAGGGTGCCTGGGAGTCCTGAGGTGGGGCTGGTTTCTGTCTGCTTGCAGCCAGCATACACATGGGTCTGTTGCCTCCTTCCAAAACCCTGGGATCCAACTTAGATGGAGGTGACTGTGTCCTTGGTACCCTAAACTCACATCCTGGCAATCAGCTGACCATCTCTTCATCATCTCCACTGCCCTCACGCCCCCCACTCCCCCAACCCCAACACACACACACACACACACACACACACACACACACACACACACACACACACACACACACACACACACACACACACACACACGTATTTCTAGGGGAGAGGAGGAGAGTATGGATTAACAGCAGAGGGCACACTAGATATTTCCCCACCAGGTAAGAGTTCCATTCATTCCAACATTCTCAAGGAGGTGAAACAAGATACAGAGGGCTTCTCAGAATTCTTAGAATTACCCCACAAAATTTGTTCCTTAAAGGAAGAGAGAGGTAGGTAGCAGTGGCCAATGACTGAGCTCTCCTCCCCTAGTAACACCATGTTGGACAGCACTAGTTGGTGCCTTGCCCATTAGCAGCTATTGTCCAACTTTTCTGTGTTGGGCTTCTTTGGGGACTTTTATGCTAAAATGCTCCCTACCTCACCACTTCTAATCAAAGTGCTTTTGGTCACAAGGGGCAGAACCCCAGTCACACTAGCACATAGGAGAAGTGAATAGAGACAGCTATTTAAGGATAAAGAGATTTCAAATAAATGAAGTCCCAAGCCCCATAGCTCTCTCTCCTCTTGGGCTACAGAGTCTCTTGGCTCAGCTTTTCTCTCTGCATAATTTTGGTTTGCCTGTGGTTTCAGAATATGGCCCTAATGCAAGTCCTTATTGATCATAAAATTTTCATTTATCTCCCTACAACTAAATGGGTACAGAGTCATCTGTGCTTTTTAATTTAAAACTCTTAAGAAAAACTGAATGGCTGTTTGTAGCCAAGACATGGACTGCCCTTGGGTGTCTATTCCAGGCCACGTCAGCTGTGGCTGAGCAGTGGAACATGTGCTACGAAACACGTGTAAGGCAGCAGGGGCTGAAAGTGCGGAAACAAAATCTCTGAGAAGCAGCCCAAGGTGGAATCCCACCCGAGGTGTGTCTACCGCCATGTGCTTCGGGGGTTCGTCCAAGGACAGGAGACAGTCACCCTGAGTTAATCATCCATCTCAGCAGGGACTGGGGCTGCAGCTCCACTGAGGCAGCTGCCACCTCTATAGCACTGGGGATGTGGTGACACATCTTGAAAGAGTACTTATGGAGACAGTGTCCTGTGAAAACAGCTCTGGACTGGGAATCAGGAGTCCTGGCTTCTGGTTCAGCTCTGCCACTAACCCACAGAATGACCTCGGGAAATTGTTCCTCCTCTAGGTCTTAGATTCTCCAGAAGTTAAAAATAATCATAAAAATAAACAGGGCTGAATTAAATAATCTCTAAGGTCCTTTCCAGCCCCAAAGATTTCCCTAAGCCTATGTCCTTGCCTCCCCAGCACTGCTCGGTAATTTCCCCAAAATGCATAAGAACAGAACCCTTTGACCTTGATTTTGGTGGGGTCTCTGCCAACTGCCTCTCTGCCATGACAACCCACCCAGCCCCGGTGATTAGCCCCCATCAGAGGCTTTACAGCCTAGCCCTGCAGCCATCCAAGAAAGGCCAGGCAGGGCCTTCCTACAGGGTGCAGGCGGGACTCCTGATTTCAAGAAGCAAATTTATTTCTGAGTTTCTTATAGGCTGAGGACAGGGTCTGAGCACTTGTTCCCTGCCACACCAGAGAGGGCAAGCTGGGTGCCGAGGACCCATTCAGCTGGGGGGGATTCCAGATCGGCCATCAGGGCCTGTGATGATAGGAACAGCTGCAGGAGACAGGTCAGCAAAAGCCTCCAAAAGGCAAGGACAACAGTCGAATGGAGCTGGAGAGGGAGAGCAGAAAATGTGGGTTTCCAGGGGAGGACGGCAGGGGCAGGGGAAATGGTTTGTGTCTTTTGGCAAGAAATGAATAACATTCAAAGAATATGCTAAATGCCATACTAATCGGCACCTGTTCCCTTTGGAGCCAGCCACTCAGGCCTGTGGCATCTGAGGTTGAGTCTGGCTTCAGGTCTCCCCAGGGGAGGAAATACAGCACATTGAGATCCACTCAAGTGTTGAAAAAGGCACTGGTCCTAAGTGGGGTGGAGAGAAGGAAGGTGCCCTCGGTCCCCATTGCTCCTTCCTGGCCCCGACTGATCTGTCGCACACCCCCAGCTCAACTCCAGGCAGATGGCTGCAAATTCTGCAGGGCCTCTGAGTATTTCCTTGGCTAATAGCCACATTCCAGAACAGCATATGTTTCATCTCAAGCCCACAAGGTTTGCACTTCCATGTGGAGCCAAAGAGAAAACCTTGGCCCAGGCTGCAAATTTCTTAGGAGAGGTGGGGGTCAGGGGAGGCCCTCAGGGAGGTAGAAGCTGTCATGTTGAGGAACATTTGAGTTCATGCAAAGCTAAGTCCAAAATCTGTGACACCCTCATTCCTAAGTTATAGCTCCTCAAACACCCACCCGGGAGATAGAGTGAGCAGAGCTGTCTCCTCTTACTCTCATCCAAATACCTCTTGTGTCCTGCAGTCCCCGGCTCCAGTTCTACCTCTGCCTGAACTCACGGTCCCTCCTGAATCAGTAGCAGTGCCCAGGGCTGCTTGGAGCGGGGGAAGCAACAGAGTGACTCCTGATCTTTCTCTGCCCCTTAAGAGATGCCTGGCCCTCATGTGTGCTTGCTCCTTTCTCCATGCTCTGAGAGGTGAGCTCCTCCAGCCTTCACCGCTGGAAGCCACCAAGTCCGGAGGAGGATTTAGGAAGGAGTTGGATGGAAAGAGACAGGGGGAGTACGAGAGCAGGGGAGACATGCGCAGGAACAAGAGGTGGTGGTAAGGTGGGGCAGAGGTGCAGGAAAGGGCTACAGAAGGGTCTAGGCTGGGAGCAGAGAGAGGCAGGGTCTCTCCTGGTGGATAGGGAATGGGGGGATGGGGAAGTCCTGGTCCTCTGGGGGTTCTGCTCTGTGGTAAGCTAAGGGATTTCTGACAGCAAAGTAAACTGTGGTGTGCTGAGTTTACCCAGCTCCAATAAGCAGTGTTTGGAGTGTTTAATGTTTCCTTCCCACTGAATTGGTTGACAGGCACTGAACCGCAGCCAGCCCCTCGCTGGCTTTGGGGAGGTAGGCGGTGGGGAGGTGAGGAGAGGGCTGTAGGAAAGCCGGCATCCCTGACCCCAACCCAGGATGTGGAGTTTTGGATGGGAGCTGGGAGGTTCCATTCCCATCAAGGAGGAAGAGCCTGAAATACAAGTCATCTCCTTCATCCCATCTGTCGCAGCCTGGCCCGTGCACACATGGCCCTCTCGCCCTCTGCAGAACACAGCCCATCTATTCTTCTCATTGTGCTCTCTTATCAAATGCCTGCCTACGGGGCTGCAGTCTCAAACTGCAGTGCTTATGCGGATGGATGCAGAGGACAGACATATAGACCACAATATAAATCAGGAAGACACCAGAGCTCAGCACCCAAGTGCAAAATAAACGAAGCCTGGCAGGGTTCCCAGAACGCTGTGCTGGTGGGTTTTGTGCTAAGTAAGGATGAATGGGTTGAGAAACAGGGAAAAGTAAATTCATTCTCCTTCAAACCAAGGTGACTCTTGGGAAGAAACTGGTGTGCGGAAAGCTCCCGGGTGAGATGGAGGAGAAGGTTTGGACAGAAGGGCGCTTCAGGGAGTAGAGTGGACACAGGCACGGGGAGGGCGAGAGAACCCACGGCTGCTGCATCCAGACAGTGAGTGTGTGAAGGGCAGGGAATAGCGGAGGACGAGGAAGTGGGCAAGGACGGGTGGGCTTGGGGCACAAGGCCAGAAACTGCCCCGGAACTGTAGCAGGGCCCCTTGGGCTGCTGTGGCCCCCTCCCCATCTCACACGCAGAGAACCAGAGGTTTACTCTGGACCTACAGAGAAAGGGGAGTGGCTATGTCATGGGGAAGAAGGGGCCACAATGACACCAAGAAGCAGCCCAGGCTGATAACCAAGACTTGGGGACCCCATGAAGCAGTGGGCACGAAGAGGGAGGGGGATGTGGCAATATTATGAGGGTGGGCACAGCAAGATCTGGGCAGCCGGTGTGAGGATAGCTTAAAAAAAACAAACAAAAGCAGGGGTCCTTCACTCTCTGTAAGGGAACTAGAAAGTGTTCGAGGATGCCAGCCAGGGTAATGGGAGGGTGTGGGCGTGTAACGGCACCGCAGCTGCTGAGACATTTGTGCAATGAACTCGGCCATGTTTTCCTGGGTCTCATTTCCTTCATTTCTACTGAAGTACTTAAAAATAGCCCCCTGAAAATAAAAAGGTAGAATAGACTAGCAGCCTTCAAATGGGTTCCAAGGAGCACTAGGAGCTCCTCAGAAGTCAGCCCAGGATTGTGCGGGACGAAGAAGCCCACTGTAGGCAGGGCCCTTATACCTAGGCCCCATTTCAACCAGAGCAGCTTGGTTTTATGTGCTGTATTTGTTTGTGCATTTGGTGAGATTTCCTTGAAAGAAAGGCTTACCATTGCAGGCCTATAAAAAAAGTCAGAAACCCACTAAGGTTTAATTTCTCATGGGAGTCCTCAGCCACTTTGAGGAACCTGCAGTGAATACGTAACAACTTTTGGGCACAGTTCCCAAATTCAAATAGTCTGGCCTGTTGTCAGATCGTTTTTTGTTTCAAAAAAATACACACACACACACATATGTATATGATCATCATGAGTGTTCATAGCTCTCCACTCTTCATCTGATTCAGGAATGGGAAACACAGTGCAGAGCCCACCGTTCCTCCAGCTCACGCCCATGGCAGGCACCATGAGTCAATAATAAGTCTTGGAATAACAAAAACAATACAGTCTCAGGACTTTTCTAAACAGAGCATCAGGCAGCTCCCCACAATGGGGAAGACCTGGTAGATGAGCTGAAATCCCTTTGCTAGCCCAGACTTGGTTGGTTGTCTAGCTCCAAGAATGCCAAGCTAAAAGAATTGCCTCTGTCACTACCCACCCAATATCCTTCCTGGCTCCTGGGTCTATAGGACAGGGTGCTGGCCATATTTCCAACAGGGGGCTAGGCCTGGCCTTCACTTGGAAGATAAGATCTTCACATTTGCTTGTTAGCTGTCTGGGCCCTGGAGAAAGAGGCCTACAACCCAGGGGGAATGTGGCCATTTCTCACACCTTGCAATCTATTCAAGGTTCAGGGATTGTTACCATATATGACTTTGAACTCTAGCTTTATATCTTCAGACTGCCCCCATCTGTTTATTCTCTACAGTTGCTGGGAAAAAAAAGACTTAGGAAACACTTTAAAGGACTTTGAACTTGTTTAAAGGGGAAGTATATAAAGAGGCAGAGACAGAACTGGATTCCAAACCCAAAGCTGCTTGGGAAAGAGAAGTCTCCTTATTGTGGAGGCATCCAGAGAGGGGTGTCGGGGGCAGAAAGCCTTGGAACAATTTGGGAGGTGGGCACAGTACATGACATAAAAGATTTGTGTGTGTGTGTGTGTGTGTGTGTGTGTGTGTGTGTGTGTGTAAGGGGTGGGGGGTGAATTAGGTTGATGGTTTTCAACTTTTTAAACAAGCAGAATATCTTTTCAAAAGAAATCTGACTCATATCCCTGGGATAGGGACTGGAAAGGGAGCTGCTCTAGCTAAGCGAGGAGCACAGGCCCCCTCCATGGCTCTGTTCCTTCCGTCCAGATGTCCACCCTGGGGCATCTGGCTACTAAGTGGTTCAGCAGGTTTAGAACTCACTCATGGTGATTACAGAGACTCCTTTGGGTCCCCATGTCCTCCCAGTAACAATATGTCCCCACTGCTTTGCTCACCACTGTATATCCAGTGTCTAGAACGGTGTCTGGCACATAGAAGACTCTCAGCATGTGCTTGTGGAAGACTGGATGCCTCATAACTGCCTTGATGCAGAGCCTTGCAGCTTACAAAACACTCTCATGGAAGGGCCATTTTGGGGTACTGTCTCAGCACAGACTAGTCCCTCTGGGGTGCGTGTTGGAGGCAGGGGGAGCACACTGAGCCCTGGTAGGCATGATCTTCTACCTCCCTAGCTCTGAGGCTGCACATCCTGGAAACGCCAGGCCTCCTCTGAGCAGCCTCTTCCTGCCCTTACTTGGTCACGAGCTGGGATCCAGCCTAGAGACCCTCCAGTCTTCCCTCCTCCCACTCTCCTGTCTGTGTACCTTGCACACAAACACTTTGGAGAGCTTGTGGAGAGACGAGTTCCAGCAGGAAGCAGAGGGTGTCCTGTGGGGCCTGGGGAGAGGAGGCCCCTGTCATTTGCAGGGTGGCAAGTCTCCATCCCTGCCCAGGCCCCCTCCATCTTCCGAGGAAGATGAGCATATCCGCTCTGGGTCTTCAGGACCCCACTCCCCCGCCTCCTCATCCCTGTGCATAGGCTTGCCAAGTTTGGGACATGAGAACAGGCCAGGTCCCCTCTGGGGAGCCCAGGGGGGCGGAGCCAGGTTTGGCCGGGCCTCCAGGTTGGCCTGCCCTGGCCCCAGGGTTTAATAAACTCTGAGAGAGGTTTTCAAAGGCCACTTGATCTTCCCCATCAGGCAGCCCCTGTCTCCCTTTCAGAGCCGCGGGACTGGAAAGAAAAAACCGCTCAATGAACAAGGCGGCCAGAGAAAGCCGAGCCGCAGGGCACCTTCTATGAATTTCTGATGAGCGCACGGCCCTGACTCCTGGGTCCCAGCCCAGTGCAGTCAGGGATGTTAGTTTAAGTCATTTTGCACGGTTCACTGGCTCTCTGAGAGCAGCTTGTCTCCAGCCTGGGCCTCTCTAACAAGCTCTTTTTACTCAGGGCTTCTCTGAGCAGAGACCTCAAACAATAGCAGCTTTCAAGGGGCTTGGCCCTCCTCTGGCAGCTTCCCTCTGCCAACCCAGCCTCTCTCCGCTCACCCACCTGAAGGTCCCAGCCTAGAGCCTAACCCACAGGAGCACTCAGGGAAGACCTGCTCCTCCATTGTCTGTCCCCCGTGTCTGTCCTGTCCTTTCTCCCCGTGAGCAGGAGAGCGAGCAGCCATGCTCTCAAGAACAGGCCACCTTGTGTCACACAGCTCTGGAATACTGCGGATGGCACCCTGGGGCTGTGCCGTGAAGAGGCCCCCGGCAAGAGCAGCTGGCCTGACCCCTTAAGCCTGTTAGGCTCCCCAGCCCTCTTGAAACTTTGAGCAGTTTCCTCTTCCCTTTAATCTGGGGAGGGGGCTGGCTTTCTCCACATTGGAGGCTGCTGGCAGGCCCCATAGGGCCCAGGCCTGGTGGGGTTGATGGAGGAGCTTGGAAGGAGGGGGAAGCTGGGTGCAGTGAGCTGCGGGACTCCCCCAGATACAGGAGGGGGCTGGCCCTCATCTTCTTCATTGTCCCCTCTGTCCCTCAGGGCAGTGAGGAGACAACTTCCAGTCCTCCCCACCTATCTCTGGCCTTCTGCTCGCTAGTACTAACTGGTCTTCAGAAGAGGCTCCTGGGGCGAGTAGGTGAATTAATCAGCAGATGAGCCTTTTACAGGTGTAGAAATAGACCTCCAGCCAAAACAAACAAACAGAGTTGATATTAAGACAAGTCTGTGTTTCCCCAGTCATGAGAGTCTTGCCTTGACATTTGGATCCACTGATGGTGACCTTTGACCTGGGGAGCTCCCGAAGGCTTTTGAGCTGCCATTCCATGGACATTCCACTCCGGGAGAGGCTCCAGCCCCACTCTTAAAGCACCTGCCAGCAATTAAAGGTCCCCTCTGCAGCGACCTAGGCCCCTCCTCTGGGGCCAGGGGTCTCATCTTTCAGGGGTTCCATGCAGCAGTTGTAGTGGAAGCTGCTAGAGAAAGCCCAGTTAAGTGTCCCCACACAAACCTCCCTCCCTCGCCTGACCTTCTCCCCCTGCTTCACACCATCCATGTCCCTACCCCCATGTTACTAACACACCTTCTACAGGAAGTGAAGTCTGAGCAGAAATAGTGTGGCAAGGTAAAAGAATGGGGCCTGGGGACAGGACCCAGATCCCGGCTCAGGCTCAAATGCTGATGAGCTCTATGACTGTGGCGAGGCATTCCTACTCTCCTGCATCGCTCCCTCTCGAGTGTTGGACTGGATCCATGTTTCTTAAGTGTTTAGTCCCTAGTTGTCAAGTATCAGAATCCTCTGGAGGACTCATTAAAAATGCAGGCTTGAAGTACCTGCCCCAGACCCACTAAAACAGAATTTCTGAGGGTAAAGCACAACCTGCATTTTAAAACATGCCCCGAGTGAGCCTTAGGTCCATTAACACCGACAGCCGCTGTGTCCTGGTCTGTTCCAAACTACAGCTATAACTGAGAATCTGCCTCTGTCCTCCGGTTGAAGTTGCTTGAGCTTTATCATTCAGGGGTGGGTTTTCTAGCAAGCTAACGGCCTTTGCACAGGATCCTCGCTAGGCCTTGGGAGGAGCCCTGGGAACCGTGCTCATACTCGTGAATTCTTTCACTTAACGAGAGTTATCATCACCACCACCACGACCACCTTGTGAAAGCTCAGGCCCCACAAAATCTGGTCTGGTCTCTGATTGAACAGTTGACTAGAGAGTTTTTACCGGGTCTGAAGTTTTTGTCACACCTCTGATGATAAGCTCATCTTCAGTTTCTCTTGCATTTCCATCCCTCGTAAAGTCCAATATTCTTCACACAGTGAGAGCTATAACCTCACCTCTAACAATCACTATGGTAGTGAGAGGTCTCTGGGATTATCATAGTGATTGTTAGACTTGATGTTTATAATGACCTGTTTCACTGACCCATTGTGGCCAGAGGTAGAAATAATTCCAGAAACAGAGAGTTGTGTCCCAGGCTGGCTGATGGCCCCAAACCAAGACTATTTATCCACAGAAGTTTATTCGCAGGTGTTGGAACTGGTCAGATCGAGCTAGGTCGAGAAAGTCAGGCCCAGTTTTTAAGCTAATTGGCCATTCTTCACATCAAACCAGTTTAAATCTCTACTTAGTCTTTTATCAGCTGAGTGATGCTGGAGCCTCACTCAGACTGCTCTGTCTTGAGGAGGTCACCAACCTGCATCCTGGGGCTGTGGTGAAAGTGGCCAAGAAAAAAGATGTAAAAGCGTAGTTGTAAGATATTGCTAATTGGGCAACACAGCCAGGGTCAAAGAGTTTGGGATATCTAATGTCATGCATCGTGCCCAACCCTTCCGGTGCAGCTCTGTTGCAGAGAGGATAGAGGACCTCTGCTGACTAAGCTCCCAGAGGCACGACTCCTGTCCAGCATCGCCCACTACTATTGGCTCTAAACAGGCACTGTATCATGTGCTGCCCTCCCTCCCCTCCTTGGCGTGGGCTACAGAGCTGGGCAGGGAAGCAGAGGGGAGAAGAACAGGATGTGGGTGGTGGGCCTCTCCTCTCCCCTGACCCCCTGCAGCCCTTGGCAACCAGGGGGAAGAGAGGGAAGGGGAGGAAGAGGAGGAGGAGGAGGAAGAGGAGGAGGAGGAAGCCACATCTGGTTTGAGTGAGGCTCCAGCCGGGAGGGAAGCCGGCAGGGCTGGCATGGGCCCTGGCCAGTCCAGGAGAGCAGAAGGAAAGTGGCTGGGGTTCGGGGAAAGCAAATAAATAGAGGGTTGAGACAATAATAATAAAGAGGAGAGTCATTAAAGTGAAGAATGGAGGTTGTGTCACACCCAAGACAAACAGAAACTAAACGGCCAGTAGGTCCTCTCTGCAGATGTTTGGCACTGAGTGAAGACAGATTAAAGATGCGTGGAAGATGCTGGAGTCAACCAAGGCCCGAAAAGCAGCAGCTGGAGAGCAGGTGGTCAGGAGTCCTAGCCAGAAGGTTCTTCATGGCCTAAGAGGAGCCAACCCCAGAGACCACTGCAGCCTCCTCCGACCTCCAGCAAGCCTTAGCCTCATCTGAGGCCAGCACCTGCACGTATGGTCCTTCTGCCTGCACCACCTCCTTTGTCTCCTGCACAAGGAAACCTGGAGTTTCCCTGTACTCTCATGGAGTTAAGTTCTTCAAGTGACCTCATGAAATACTGCCCCTTTACTGGCTGGTCAACAGCTTGCCACCATGCCCATTTCAATGACTCTTCAATGACAGTCTTTTTCCTTCTTGGCATCTCAGCTTCTGAGCTAACCTTTGTCCTGTACCGGTGCAAGGGTGAGGGAGCTTAGTGCTCCCCCATTTACTCAACAGTCTCCTTTGTGTGCCTGGGATGGCATTAAGCACGTTAGGGTTACAGAGATGAATAAGACACCACTCCTTCCCTATAGGTATTTACAATCAGGATGAAAGAAACATTTTTTGAGTGTCCACTCCACAATAAAGCACTCTGTGGGGCCTTCAAATGGTCTACCTTATTTATTCACAGTAACCCTGCGTGGTAGGAATTATTCCCCCTTTATTCTTACAGAGGAGGCAGTTGAGGACCAGAGAGACTTGGTGCCTTTTCTATGGTAGCAAAACTAGGAAAGAGATGATCAGGTATTCAACCTCATGCCCATCTGATCCCAAAGCCCAGTGCTCTTTCCCCAACACCATAAACAACTGTAAGATGAAGCAGAATTTGACAGCTGCCCAAGAGAATCACGTGGTCTTAAAAGAAACAAGAAAGGATTCTCCTGTCTCACATCCACCCCTGCTCCGTGCCCCCTTAATTAGAACCAAACTTTATTTTTCTGTTCTGTTCACCAACAGAGAGAAGACAGTACATCCATGCCCAGCCAGGGCCAAGTGCCTACAGGTGTCTGAGGAATGCTAATGGCCAATTGGGCGAGGGTGTGCACAGGAGGCTGCTCCACAGCATTTGCTTCCCATTAAGCCCTCTCCCCTCTTTCCCAGGCCCTCCGCCCCCTCCAGCAACATACAGCTTTCATAAGCCAATTACCGTGCCCAGGCTTTTCTGCTCCTCTGAAGCCGCTGACACACTAACAAGACACAGATGCAGTAGGGCACGCCACCGCTGTCCACTTCAGAGCAGGGGCTTTCTTTGCCCCAAAAGACCCCAGGTAAAGAAAGGGAGGTTGGAGAGTCCAGTTTCAGCCCAGCCCCCATAAGGAGAGGCAGGCCTCAAAGGACAACATGGGGATGATAAGTGGATTCATGAGTGGACTCAGCAGGATCAGCTGGGTGACTGTGCCTTGCCAGGGCTGGAAAGTCATGGGCAGGGTAGGGGACCCACAGAGGAAAAACAAAGACTAGGTTAGAAGTGAAGGCACAGACCAGGGGAGCATCCCCCAAAACCTTTAGTTAACAGAAAGGTATCCAGAGTTTAGGTAACTAAACTAACTGTCAACACAGTTTGTGTTAACACAGTTTGTTAACCTGCTCAGAAACTAATCAGACAGGCTGGAACCTCATATTTTCCTCCTATTTCTTAGATCTCCCCATCAGCCTTACCATATCGTCTACCTCTTAAAATTTTACTCCACCTTCAAGTCTCCACTTTCCATGAACTTTCCCAGATATTTCTGGACAAAATTAATTTCACCTTTCTCTTTTATCCCTCAAGACACTGGTTGTATTTCTTTGAATTCAGATTCACTATATCACGTGGATTTATTCTTATGACTCCTCCTCAGAACTTCCAATATTTCTCTAATCTGAGGATGAATGTTTTCCACCAATTCTGGAAAACCGAATATTACAATTCTCTGTATTCTCCTTCTGCGACTCTTTTAAAGGCAACTTGAACTTCCTTGTTCTATCCTCTATGCCTCTTACCTCTCTCATTTTTTCTCTCAACTTTTTGTGCTACCTTTGGGGTAATTTCCTCTGATCTTTCAGTTCACTAATTCTCTGCTCAGCTTTGTCTAATCTGTTGTCCGACACATCCTTTGAGCTTTTACAAGTATTTCAATGACTATCTTTTTCATTTCTAGAAAGTTCTATTTGGTTCTTTTTATAAACTTGCCTGTTTTTTTTCAGAATATCCTATCCTCTATGATTTCTATTTTTAAAAATCTTTCTAATATTTTTAAATATTAAAAAGATTGTTATATTATTTTATATTATTAGAATGTAAACTAGTTTGATATGTGCTGACTTCCTAATGGCACATTATTTCCTCATGTTGTCTGTAATTTTTTATGTTAGGACAACTTCAAAGGGGATTATATTTTGCAAAAGAATGCTGTTGCTCTCAAGGACATTCCTCCAGAATCGTTTTGTATTTCCTTCTCTTGATACCCCATGAGATTTACTGATCTGGGACCTATTTTTACATTTATTTTCTCAGCTTGAAAATTCCAAAAGTGGAAATCCAGACACTATAGTCACATATGGTTCAGGCCTGGAGCTTCTATTTCTCACAGAAGACTTTTTTTCTTTTCAGAACCTCAGTAGAGACAAGCTTGTCATTACCCTAAGCCTCTGAGTGATATTTTTCTAGTCTTGGTCTCTCTGAGAATGTGTTCCTTATAGGGTCCCAGTTTAGGCAAAGGTCTCCATTAGAGCTGTCTGCCTCTTATGGACTAGAGATCATGTCACCTGCCCTCAGGTCAGCCTCAAAACCATAGTCCCTAGCACGTAGGGCTCCATTCAATGTGACATCACCCATGGAACCATCACCATGGCGTCAACTTGTAGAACTCACCATTCAGAATTTAAGTTCTATGTTTACCTACTGGTAACTTTTTCACTGTGCTTTGCGTTCTAGTCCATGAGTTTCTGCAAACAGATCAAGCACTCCTTGAAAAGCCTAATTCATCTTTGTTTCTCCTACAGTGCCTGGCATGGGGCTCGGTCACAAGCCTCCTTACTTAAGCATTCAAACACACAACATTTAGACACTCACACGTTGACTCCTTCATCTATGCAGAACCCATAAGCCCCGAGGGCATGAGAGATGATGGAAAGAGGGGGCACAAGGAGGGGGAAGAGGAGAAACGGCAGAGTGAGCACATGCCCAGAGCAGGACGCTCCCCCACTCTCTTCCAGGTTACTGCTTCTTTCCTAGGAGGTAGTGCAGGTCCTGGGGAAAGATTTGGACCAAGAGCTGGACCTCCTTCTAGCCTCATCTCAGGCACTTATGAGCTGGGTGAACTTGGAAAAGTCACTTGGCCTCCCTGGGGCATCAGATTCTGCATCTGCAAAGTGGAGGCGGGGCACTGGTCTGGGCAATGTCCAACAGCCTCTTCAGGGCCTTTGGATACTCAAGATCATAAACTAGATATAAGCAGCCAGGTTCTCATTCAGGTCACCTGCCCCCAGGTCAGCCTCAAAACCATAGTACCTAGCACCTAGGGCCCACCCCAAATTACCCACTGGAGTTTCTGGCTCTCCCTTCCCCTCCTCCCTCTGGCACCTAAGCCTCACTTCCCCTAGCCGCCGTTCAATCTTCCCTGCTGCTCTTCCACACCTCTTCTCCCTGCTGAGGCCTTTGCCTGTGCTGTGTCCTAGGAAAGGGGGGTGGGGGCTGTGGTGGCAATTGGTATCCTCTCCAGTGGTGGGGTGATGAGCCTCGCGGGGGATCAGACGGCAAGGCGGATGACACAGTGACCCAGCGCCTGGGTGCGCAGAAGCCCCATCTGCCTCCAGCTTTAGGGGTTTCCTGAGCCTCGGACTGGAGACCCTGTGTCTTAATGAGCCTCTTGAGCTGGTTGAGAAACAATGAATCAAAACCAGCTGGAAGCTGCCCTCCGACCCAGCTAATGACTTGTTTATTGTCAGAGCAGCAGTGCGTCATATAAGGGAATTTCAAAGTGTCACTAATTGGCAGAGGGCCAGTAAATAGCACCATATAAATCTGAAGGCACTTCCAGTAGGGCTGAGGATTGCAGAATAGATACAGATGCGGCGAAGGGAAAAAGGGGGTTGCCCGGCACGGTGGCAGGCACAAGCGTACCTCACCAGCTGCTGCTGCCTCTGCCCCGGTCTCTGCTGCCCCATGGAGATGGGAGTGTGTGTTCTGTGATCAGGGAAGAAGGCAGGGCCCTGCAATGGCCTTAGTCCCATGCAGTCCTACTGGGAGCAGGAACTGAAGATGGGCCAAGATGGGCAATCAATGAAAGAAATGGACATTCCTTCCTTGCCTCCCTGCTCCTCCCACATGGACAGTCTTGTTGTCTGCTCCCACCCAGCTAGAGTCGCAAACTAACAGATAATCTGGAGAAGAGGAAGCAAGAGTAAATGAGAAAGGAGGAAAAGTATAAAGTGGGACACGAAAGAGGGGGTTAGAGGGGAAGACATGAGGTGGGCATTTCAAGTGGGATTAACCTGCTCCAAAATCCAAGCACTGCCCCTTCCTGATGCTCTGTGGGGAATGCAGTGATGAGCGAGAGGGGTCAAAGGCCAATTCCTTGGGGTTGACCACCTTGTGTCTGGGGCAGGATGAGGCTGAGTCTAGGCCCAGCCTACTACTGGCTAAGATTATGACCTGTGACATCAAGAAGCCATGTGGGGAACAGTAAGAAGGCAAGCTCGGTATGCAGTAGAGCTGACAAGTCCAAAGACACCTGGGGTTTCACATTTATGGGGCATCCATCAGGGCCAATGGTGCAGCAGAGCACTCCGGGCATGCCCTAGCTGAGCTCTCACGGGGGGTTCCGTTGTTGCACTCCCGTTATTGCAATCAGGTGAAACGGAGGCTCAGCCAATCAGGACACATCAGGGCCTCTGTAGGAGGCACTGAGGCCTCAAAGCTCCTTCTCACTCACTCATGCACCCACAAGCACTGCTGGAGAGCTCATGGTGTTCTGGGCACTTGGCTAGGAACTCACAGATGTGAGTGAGCTGTGGTCTCTGTCCTTGAGGGGCTTCAAAGCAAAAAGTGATCAGCTGACTCCAAACAGATACTCTTGACCTCCCCATGGCCTTGGGCCCCACACTCCCAGATCTCCACACTTTTTCCCCTTCCAAAGACTCCCTCACAATTAGCCCTTTGCCTGACTCTGGTAGCCAAACACCTTGAGACCTCAAGAATTAAAGCTTCAGGAACTTCCTCTCCCAGTAGACCTACTTTGTCATTTTTCTTAACATTAAAGTTTTTGATTGTATTAATTTTTTAAATTGCCTTTATATGATGGAGACACAGAATAAGAGTCAAAATGACACATAATGAAAAGTATTCCTCCCACCCTTGCAACTACCCACTTAGCTCCTCTTCCCAGTGTTACCAGAGCCTTGCATAGCCTCTCTGAGATTTTCAACCTGTATGTCTTCTTCAAAAACAAAATTAGTTTTCCGCACTGAAACAAACTTTCTGGGCTGTTTTGGAACTTCCCTGCATGGGGACAAAAGAGAGTAGCGCATAATTCCTGGCCCATGGACAATAGCAAAATCCTCAAGACTCTGCTTACAAATGCACCATGTTTGTCCTCAGGATAACAGTAGCTAATGCCATGTGTGTTACGTGCATCCTCTTTTATAATGCTCATGGTGACCTTATGGTCAGTGTCACTATTGCCACTCCCATTTCCCAGATATAGAAGCAGAGGCTCAGAGAGGTTCGGAAACTTTCCCTGTCACCCAGTTAGAGGATGACAGCACCAGGATTTGAACCCAGGCCCATCTGACTGTACACCTATGACTCAACCACTACACAATTGTTTCTAGAAAGAGGAAGGGGAAAGCGCTTGGGATTTTGCAGACTGAAGTCTATACAGAAGGTGTCCTGCACAGAGAAGAACCTAAAATCCAGTCTCTCACTCAGATGTCCAGGGTGAAATCCACCTGCAAAGAACATCCAAGTGTCCTCATGAGATTTTTCTCACCCAGTGAGATTTTTCTCACCCAGCTCAGGGTTTGCACTAAAGTTGAAGGAGGGAGAGAGCCATAGCAGGGAACAGAACCGATGTACACAGAGAAACACCTCTGGGCAGCCTGAGTTACAGGTCGCCTGTTGGCAAATGCCACAAGGAAAGGAACCTCTTTGCAAAGAAGATCAGAGGTGGCTTTCAGGGTGGAGGCACTGAGAGACCCGCCATTCCTGGATCTGACCCATCAGCAGCTGCCTTAGTATGGGCCTGAAAAGACCTACATAAGCCCCTACACCTACAGCCACTTTGTGCTAATGACCACAGGGGAGAAATGCCCTGGCCACTCTGAGGACGCAGTGTTTTCGAGCAGCCAAGGGCCCTCTGGACAGACAAGCTTCTAGGAGGAGATCGGCCATCACTCCACACACAGATGATTGCGCTAACAAGGAGAGAGGTGGCCAGCCAGAGCCCTGTCTTGGCCCCAAGCCTCCAGTTAATGAGACTTCACAGGGAGAAAGACCTCTTGGGTGAGAGGGGGTGGGGCTGTGGGGCTGCAGAACAGCTGGAGGCCAGCAATTGGTGAGGCTGTTTATTAGGAGACAAAGAAAGAACTTTGCTCCCTGTGCTGAGGTCAAACTCAAGGTATCCCGGGGAAATGGCAGGGGAATTTATGAAGTGAGGAGGCAGCTGGTTTGACAAGCTGTTGGCTGGCCTCTGCCCCAGCACTGCTGTCTCAACCCCAACCCCCAAAGTTCTGGAAAGCATTCACCTTGATGGAACAAATTCCTCTCCAGCAAGTGGGGCAAGCATCCAGGGCTCCAGCCATGCGAGGGGCTTCTGGAACACGATGCACACAAGATCACCAGGCAGGTCCTAGAACCACTTGGAAGGGGAGAAGACAGTGACAGCTACTTCCTGGGTTCTCGCAAAAGTCCCAAACATCCACCACACACTTCCCAGATCTCCTCCAACTCAGACTCATGCAGATTTCACCCAGGGCTGGACACTCCCCCGAAGTAAGTGGAGTCTCTCATGGTGGCTGCGGCACTCTCTGCCTTCAAGGACAGGCAGCTGTGGCCCACTTTTGTGACCAAGAGGAAGAACAAGCAGGACTGCCCTGCTTGTCATTCCCACCCCAAAATTCTTGGACGTGTAAGGAAGGCGGGGTGTAGAGCTTGTATAGGAGAGAGTGGACTCTCTGGGACTCTGAGCAGGGGGGACTTCAAGCATTGCATTAGGACACTGGAGAAACAAGTGGCAGGAAAGAGATTCACATTATTACATTATTTAGATTTACATTATTTGCAGAATGTAAATCCAGACACTTCAGGTACACAAGTGGCCAGGTTATCACAGAAGTTAGGTTCCTATTTGGTTTTTTTAGTGAATGAAGGGACCGTGGGGGGGGGGAGGGCCGAGGATGTGACAAGAAATGCAGTGTCTGCTTTGCCTGCATTCCACACCTGAGACCTTCCCCTCCTCAGCACATGCAGCCCGATGCCCACACAAAACACAAAGCCTTTCATCTCTAGGAAGACTGGAAGCACGACCCAAGCTGCACTTCCCTGGCTGTGTCCCCAAAGTGTAGCTTTTTCCCTTCTCCCACATGGGTGCTCTTCCTCTCCTTCTCCCAGCTCTCAGCTGAGAAACACCCTGACACCCACCTGCCAACCTGCCAGCCCCAGCCCCTCCTAAGCTGCCTGGGTCTCCCTCCACCCTCAGCCTGACCCTGCTGTGCAGAGCAGTGGCGGGGGCGGGGGGGGGGGGATCCTGGCCCCCAGCAGGGTGGCTAAAGCTGCTGCCAGGCACATCCATAAGGCCCAGCACGCCCCTACCACACCTGGCCTATAAGTGTCAGTGCTGCCAGGAGGGCCCACTGGGAGAGACCCCAGGGTCTATCTGCCACCACTGCTCCCTTGACAGCCCCCTTGGTGTGACAACTACTGGGCAGAGGAAAGTGAGGCTTCCTCCCCTTCCCATCCCCTAAGGCTGAAGGCCTCCCCCTCCCCCTGGTGACCTGCTGGGATCTAGGAGACCAAAGTGCAGGATCAAAGATAAAAAATGACTGGCTATTGACTAAGGCACAATAAAGGGCCAATTTCCATGTGATATACATAACCAGTTGATGCCAAAATGGAATGAATGCTGCAGTTTTCCTCAGCGGTCCTGGTCCCAGGCCTTTGTCCATTTCTCCATTTCTCCTCTGGGCCCTACAGAGGGTAGGGGTCAGATTCCTGTCCCCAGCCACAGCACGTGGCAAACAGCCCAAAGGACACCTGGGCCCATGTCCTGTGTGCCTCCTCGGCATGTCTCACAGCTCCCTGAGAAAGGCCAAATCCCAGGTTGCCGGCCTCTGCAGCCTCTCGCGCCTCCGCCCCAGACGTGCTGTGCTTGTGCAGGAGCACGAGGACAAGGGCGTGATGAGAGCCTGATGTTCCTGCAGCTCGGCTGTGTTTGGGCTCTGGCAGGGGAGAGGGGAGGGCAGCAGGGCAGGTCCAGAGCGGAGGGGGCAGCAGGAGGCTCGGCCCAGTCGTAACAGCTCACACATGATTTTTCTCCCCGCGGTGTTCTCTGCTCCAACCCTGAAGGCCCCGAGTCAGAAGCTTCCGGGCTGTAACAAGTTAGTTTATACACAAACTGCTGCATTTCCCTACTACTGTTTACTGCTAAGGGCCAGCATCCCCCCAGCTCCTCTTGGCCTCAGTAATGGTCTAAGCTCAGCTCTGTAGGCCTGGAAAGCTGGGACGACTCTATGGATGGGACCGTCACAGGTGGGTCCCAAACTCCCACATCTGTTACTCAGTCTCTGCCTCAGTTTCATCTTTCTCTGGACTTTGGGTTCTACTCTCTCCAAATCCGTGACCTCATCCAGATAGAGAGATAAAGAGTGTAAGAACGAAGGCTGATCATTTCAGATGAAGTCAGATCATGTGCCAGGCAAAGGAACCTCTAGTCAGCGTGCCGTCACCCCATGCAAGGGCAGCACACTGGAACTGTACGTGTCCCCTCCCTTTCCACACCCCACCAAAGCTCTGCTCCCAGGGAGCCTCTCCCAAGGTGGCCAGGCTGTAAAAGGACAGATCTCTGCCCTGAGGAAGGGCTGGAGAGGAGCAGCCCATGTGAGGCAGGGGATGTGGGGAGAGGAGAGGAACCCATGGACAGGAGCTGGACACAGGTAATTGTGAAAGAAACCCACAGCAGACCTCTCTGGCTCCATCCCAGCCCTGGAACTGCAGTGAAATAGTCCAGACTCAAGTTCTATGTAATGTACTAAGGGATCTCACAGCCCCGGAGTCCCCACCAGCCAGTCACCCTGCTGCAGTCAGGCCTGGAAGGTGGTGTGGAGGAGGCAGGTGTGTCCTGCCCACAGTGGGACTAATCTTGCCTCTTCTGATCTATAGGGCCCAACAGTGGTGACCCTACCCCTCCTACCCCAGGCTCTTTGAAGAGGCAGTGGGTGTGGACCAAGCTGGGTCGGAAGTATTCCCCCTTAGGGCTATATGCTCAGTCGTAAGCGCTGGGACACTGGAGGCGGATGCCTGACTTCCTAACTGAGAGAACAAGTTACCCAACCTCTCTGCTTCAGTTTCCCTTCTTATAATTGGGAGACAGAACCTAATTCCTAATGCGTGTAGCAAGGATGAATTATGTCAACCCACGTGAAGCACTTAGAGTGGGACTGGCATGCAGTAGGCACTCAGTAATGGCAGCTGTTGAGATCTCATTGAAGGCGGGGGGGCGTGAGAGGATAAGGTTTGGAGAGAAAAGGACTGGGAGCTTCTTGAGGCCAACTTTGCTGCTCCAGTCTGAGCACTGCTAGCAGCTAACCAGGTACAACAGCCGTGAGCACCTCCAGGCATTTCGTGTCCCCCTCACAATCTCTCTTTAGGAAAAGGCCGGAAGAATCACACTATCTCGTCTCCACCATGGTCCTTCAGCCCCTGCCTCTCGTCATGCTGATTCTGCTCCTTAGCTCATAAGTGGAAAGCCTGGGCCTTAGAGGCAAACGAACCTGGGTTGAAATCCTAGTTCTGCCTACGCTGGCTGTGTGACCTTGAACGAGTGACTCGCATGACCAAATAGTCCTCAGCTATAAAATCACAGCTAGTTGCACCTCTTGTCCCTGGTGAGACCCTGTGCAAGAGTGTACCTGACAGCAGCAGGCCCTTGGGGTGAGGGGGGTGCCCTTCCCCCGCCCCAAGTGACAAGCCACCCAGCCTCAGCCAGGTGGGGTCTCTCTCGATTCTGCTCAGATAAAACATTCAGCGGGCCTCAGGCTGATGGGCAGGCACACTGGACATCAGGGTTATTACAGCTTTTACTCTGAGAAAAAGCCAGAACCCCGTCAATTCTCTGCTCACAGGCAGACTCTTCCCAGGGTGGGCCAGAGTGAGAAACTCCAGGTCCCTGCTGCAGGGAGGGTGGTGGTGCGGAGTGGCTCCCAAGAATGGCATCTTATGCCTTCCAGGGAAAGACTGATGGATGGAACTTTTCAGGCCTCAGTAAATCAAACACCCATGCGGCCAGCTTAGCCACCTGGCAGCAGATGGGCTCAGCAATCGCTGGTGTCTCTCTCACATGCCCAGAGGCACACACTGGCCAAGAGCCTTCCGTGGAGGCCCGATCTGCACACATATGCACACCTGCCATCCCACACCTATTGTTGGGCATAACTGCAGGCCACCTTCAGCCCTGGAGACCCAGGCTGGGGTTCCAGGGCGCAGAGTGCCCCAGGGACTGCGTATGAGACAGTCAGGCAGCCGGCTGCCCTGACCTCTTCCCTAGGGAGTGTGGAAAAAGGGAGGGGCAGCTCAAGTGAGAAAACAAACTTCAGACTCATTATCACGCAACTTTAATCTCTGCTCTCAGCACAATTAAAGATCTCTAATCCCAAGTGAAAAGCAAACACAGCTCTTCTCTTGTCCCCCATTTCCTCTAATCAGGGCCTTATGCCCTGGCTTCTGTTTTCAATACAAATATTCAATTAAACTTTCTTGGAGGTTCCAGTAATTGGGTCCCAAAGGGGCAGTTCCCACAGAGCACGAGACCCCGAAGCAGTGAGACGCAAGAGGTGTAGACATACCCGGAGACAGAGCAGTGGGCAGACAGGGAGATAGAGTGGGAAGGGAGGCTCCAGCAGGGCTACAGATTCACCCTAATGATAAGAAGCACTTTCCTTTGAGCCCTGTGCCTACAAATGCTGGCTTCCTCTGAGTTGGTCTGAGAGGAGATGATTCTTCAAGAACAGATCCCGGGACCTGCTTGTCCATGCCACAGCAACCTTCTCCAGTCAGCAGCTCTTGTCCCATTGGCTCTGAGCTCCACCACCACCCAGGGCCCACATCCTCTCCCAGGCATTCCCGCATTGAAATCAAAACACTACAGTCCAGCTCCACCACCAAATCCTGTTAAGACCCCCCACCTTTGATATGAATTGCCACTAGAAGTAATCCCACCTTTTCCCTGCACTTGTTCCTCTGAAGTGGCTCAGAAGCAGAACTCTTTTATTCTTGTGAAACTTAGACCTGGAGAGGAGAAAAGTCTTGTCCAAAGTTATCCTGCAAGGTAGGGACTGAGTATGACTAGACCCCAAGGCTCCTGGTGTCCTCCAAGTTGTTTCCACCCAGTTACCTCCAATGTAGGGGTAACTGGGTTTCAGCCCTAACACCGTGACTGGAGAAGGGGAATATCTGGGTTCCAGCCCTAACCTCGTGACTGAGCTGCTGTAACACAATGAAACTCCCTCTAACAACTTCCAGGGCTCAGTTTCCTCCATCAGAAACTTTGTCTTGCAAATTCCGAGGACACTTAAAGATCCAAGACACCAGGATTCAAGAAATGAGACTTGGTACAAGGTGATTTTTAGAGCACAGGGAGAAGGTGGGGGTTAGTACTTTTTCTCTCCGTCTCTCTATCCCTCATTCCCTTGGTTCCATCTCAAAAAATCATGTTACAGCCAGGCTGGGGGGTGGGGCAGGGGAACTAAAGAAGGAACCCAGCTGGTCCTCCTAATTACAAACCCTAAAGCTCTCTTGACAGATCTGCCTGACAGTGTGGGACTGACTCCTTTAGACCAGTACAAGCTGCACCTGGAGGTCTCTGCTCATGACCTCTACACGAAGGAAAAGATCTGGAAAAGAAATGAGGGGAGGGGCCAAGAGCCCCCTCAGCAGAGTAGAAGAGAGACAGCCACCTAGACAGCTGGTGTGAGCTGGTGGGGGTCAGCACCCTGGGACAGGCTGCAGAAGGAATGGCTGGACCTAGGTGTTGGGGCCTCCACTTAAGGAAAGGTAACTGTAGGTAAATTTCAACTGAACTTTTCCTGGTTTCCCTCCTCTGTAACCTCCACTGGTTGAACTGATGGACATCTAGGCCCTCTCCAAAACCTAGTCTATCAGATCTTACCCAAAATGTGAGGTCCAGCAACCCCAAGTTTCAGCAAGACTTGAGGGCTACAGTTCAGCTCAAAGATGCTCATCCATAGGAACCCAAGCAGGCCTCAGGCCATGTGGGGCACAGGCTGCCCCACCAGAGCCAGAAGTCAGTGTGTGAAGTCTGTTGGGAGAGAGGGAGAGCAGTTTGGGAGATGCTCTTCATGGCAGGGAGCCCAGGAGGCGAGAGCTGAGCCAGGAGCTTCCAAGAGAGTCTGGCTTGGGGATTTACGAGTCTCTTGTTCCCATTAAAAAAGATTCTAGGCTTCAAGTGCTCTGGAGAGGATTGTCCCATGGAGCCAAAATACAAGGCAGGAGGGAAGCTGGCTTCCTTATGGTCAGATTCATGGCTCCCTGACTCCCTTGTTACAGGCTGGGGCTTAGGACATGCAGAAGAGAGGGAAAGGGCTGTGTTTCCTTGGTCTTGAACCCAAGAAGGAGCTTCAGGTCCTTGAAAAGTGGCAGTGGGTTGCCATGGGTTGCTCAGGGCAAGATGGTGGAACGGACGGTCCCCAGCATCACTGTCTCTCATAAATCAACCTATTTACAACTATAAGAAAGCAACGACAGCCAAGTTGGGGCCACTAGAGCTCGGGAGAAGAGGAGGAGAAACCCACGGAGTGCACGAAGGTGGGAGAAGCCATGATGAGAGAAAGAAAGGATCACTCCCACCATCTCAAATCCCAGCTGCTTCAAGGCTGGAGCTGCTGAGAGCACAGAGCAAGAGTTGGCAAAAGCTGCAGTTGTGCCCTTTCTATGAGTTGCTTGGAGGTGGCAGGGGAGAAGAGGACCTTGGTGGCTCCCAGGCCAGCAAGACCACTAACAGGATTCCCGTGGACCCACATAGGAGTGAAGAGCCACAGACAACAGAAAAAAGGAGCCACTCAGATGCTGGTGAGTCACTGCAAGGGACCGGCACTGGCCTGTCTGCTGGGAAATGTTTGGAGTGTGGGTGGTTGGGGAGACAGGCCACCAGGGGAACACTGGGGCCAGCAAGGACAGCTGATCTACCCTCCAGTGAGCACAGGCTCACTCAGTGGTGACTGGTCAGGAATATAGAACTTAAGAGGAAGCAGTCTGCTGAAAAGACTCAGGTCCAGACCAGAGTTTCTACACAACCCAGGTGTACCAGAACTCATGAGACCCGGAAGTACATACAAAGTCAACAATTAAACCCTGAGCTGCACAAAAAGCCTTCCCCAGGGAAGCAGCAGCAAAATAGTAATTTAGCTCAACCACAGGGCTCAAGTGCTGGTCCCCACAAGAATTTCCCCCATTTTAGAAGTAAGCAAAGGACAACAAATTAGTCCCAGTGCAGAGTTTAAGTAGTGGAAACAACAAATAATCCAACACAGAACTGAAAGAAAAACAAAATACTCACAGAACAGAGACAAAGTTTGATATTAACTAGTAAAGGTCTCACTTCCCCAAAGAATACCTATAAAACCTAGAAAGAACAGAAGCCCCTTGGGCCCCCAAGCCAAGGAAGTGGAGAGGGCCAAGGACCTCAGCCATGCCCCCCCAACACCCATGACCAGCCCAGTGACAACTACCAAGCTGCTGCAGGAAACAGCCCGGGCTCCTAAGCTGGTGCAGTGGGGGTTTAAGGGCTTCAGTGACACACACCCACATCTGCAACCAGCCCAGCGATGACCACCAAACCATCACTGGAAGCCCCCTGGTCTCACAAGCCAGGGTAGTGGGGGGCCAAGAGCTTCAGCCACACACCCCTGCCATCTGCATTCAGCCCAGCAATGACCAAGCTACCACTGGAATCCCCCTGGTCTTCCCTGCAGGAATGAGGGGGATGCCATGGCCCTCAACCATGCTCCCCCTCCTTCATCCTTCTCCCACCCTATTTCCTTCCTCTTTCTCCTCTCCCCCTCCCACCCAACTGCTCTGCAACAACATCTTAGAATATAAAAATGGAGCCAGGGACCAACCCCTCCTCCCACAACCAGGTACACTGCTGCTGCCACAGGGCCTGCCCAGGGTTCTGAGGCATGAAGCTGAGGACCTACCCCTCCTCCCACAACCAGGCAAGGAGCACACCAAAAACACCACTTCCATGTGGGTGGCCCACCACAGCTACCACAATAGCCAAGGCTGCTGCAAAAGTGGCTAGACACCACAACCACCATGCAGATGACCCTCCAGCCACTCAGGGGCATTGACACAAGGAGTGTCACCAGCAGAGACCAAAGAAAAGAAGAGTATGTCTCTCTCCACAAAGCTCATTCCAGAGTGACAGAAGAAGCATCTGCTCTATGATAACAGTGGGAGACCTGAACACACCTCTCTCTGCGCTGGACAGATCTAGGTAACAAAGCAACAGAGTAACTGTTACTCTTTCAGGAGAGAAGAAATCTAGGGTTATCAGAGGTGGGAGTGGGGAGGGAGAGGGGGATGGGGAGAGATTGGATAAGGAGCATAAATAAAAAGTACAATTTATAATAATGTATATGCTAATAATATTGATTTGATCAACATACGTCAACGTTGAACCTAAAAAATATGTATAATCAATTATGATTCAATAAAATAAAGGGTTGCCATGAACATTCAAACAAACAAACAAAAAAACAAAAGTGGCAGTGAAGGCCAGAAGCTCCATAATTCTTATGCCACCTGACTCAGGGTTAGAAATATCTCTATCTGTAACCTTAATGTCTTTCCAGGATCACTTCTCTCAGGTGTTTCAGAAGTATCTCCACGTGACCAAAATTGTACTGGCAATTCCCCTTCTTCTACAAGTTACATGCTAGGACTTGAGTACAATGTAAGCCTTTGGTTTCGATCCCATATAAATTCTGATTTTGGCATCGATTGTCAGACAGAAGAGGACATTGAACTGCGTGGTGTCCTACATAGGCCTTGTGCAGACAGACACTGATTGCTGCTACTGCTGCTGATTTATCTTGCATTTGTTGAAGTTTTTGGCTGAGGATCCTACTTAGGGTCAGTCCCAGGATGGCTGGGACCATAAAAGAATACAGAAGACCCTGATGATCTGTCCTAACAGGACATGAGCTCTCTTTGTGGAGGGAAAAGAGCAACTCTAGGAGGCCCTACAGTAAACGTGAGAAGAACTCTACAGGCATCAATTTATGGGAGCAGGGAGAGGAGCAAGAGAGGAATGGTGATAGCAAGGGTGGGGGATTAAGAGGTTCCCAGCCGTGGTCCTATCAGATAAAGTGCAAACTCACCAGAAGGAGATCAGAACTATTGCTGGAGACTGTTTTTAATGGAATAAAAATGCCCTGGAGATGTTTGAAATCCATCCTATAATCCACAGGCATTACTAACTGCAAGATACTTACAAGAATCTCATCCTCATGACAGAAGAAAAAATTGCAGAAAGAGGAACGTAGATCTCCGGAGTGCACTCTCAGGATGCCACCAGGCCTTTGTGTGAGCCGTTCCATCTGCATACAATGCCCTCCCTCCCCATGTACCTGTTCTGTGCCTCCTCCTCCCACTAAGTTAGGTGGTTCTTCTCCATGCTCTCAGGGTTATTGTGGGAACTGAGTGAGTTAACTCATGTAAAATTCTTAGATGGAACTTGGGACATAAGCACTCAACAAAGATTTGTTGTTGCTGTTCTACCATGGTGCCTTTTGCCTACCTCCATGTGGAACATGTGGGTTAGTAGTCATACTCTTGTCTATTGCACCCACCTGACTGAGTTCTTAGCCATCAGGAACCATTCATTAAATGCTTTCATATCTTTACAACCTGGGATATGGTAAGTGGGATATGAAATAGTTCAGAGCCTGATATCTTCTGAGTGATCATTAAATGTTGAATGAATATATAAATGAAAAAACAAATGCCTATGCACTTTTGAGATGTATTATGAGCAAAACATGTGCCTGCCACCAGAGGTGGTCATATTGCCTTGGACATGTGTTCCTTCACCCCTCACCCACTGGTTCAGGCACTCAGCCAACAGCCTGTGGTCCACTCTCTTAGGAGGGAGTTCCTTTTGCTTTTCTCCAAGGCAGCCAACATCAACAACAACGTGGAGATGGAAAACAGACCAGGACCAATGAAAGTTGTTCCTTCTCCAGCTGAGGTTCCAAACGTTTTAAATCCGCTAATGAGACCCAGCTAGGAGTAATCAGGAAGTGTCTAAAATTAGCTGTTTTAATTTGAGCAAGAGGGAAAGGGACTGACTCAGAAGGGGGTACAGTCTCTAGTGGAGAGAGTAGGATACGAGCAGCCTCCAGAAAAACCAGAGCAACATCTGGTGCTCCGGCACCCAAGAGAATGCCCAGGATGTACCCAGGGTCCCTGTGACTCAACACCTGGTCACAAATTAAAACAATTCATTGGCCATTCGTTTCAGAATCCATTGTGTTTCAAGTTAGAGAACAGAGGCCGTAGGCTACCACCTGGAAAATGTTACAGTTTGATTATGAAAGGCCTTTCTCCTACCCAGCCTACCACTTTCTAACTTCATTATTTTGGTGCTCATTTCCCACCACTAAAAGTTAGGCACAGAGGAGGTGCCTCACTGCCTTTGCCAAACTTTTTCTTACCATTCTTGCCCACAGGCATCCCTATATCCTCTGAAATTCTAAGAGAAACTTATTATTTGCACCATTCATTTATTCATCAAACATTTATTGAGCACCTATTGTAAGCTGGATAATGCGGTAGGGATGAAGGACTCACACAAACAGGAAGAAGACACAGTGTTGCTTTAAGGAGCTCAGTCTGCTGGGGAGACAAACACGAAAACAACTGCGATACTGTGCGGTAATTGCTCTCTGGAAGGTAATGTATGTACCAGGAACGTGGGAGCACTGATAGAGAAAAACCACTTTTTTGACACTTATATATTGCCTTGTGTTACTAGATTTTTATTTCCTTACTCCCCATATATGAGCAACTTACAGCTAAAGAAAGTGTCTTCTAATTCTTTATATACCAACCCGCAGAGATCCTTTCACATGGTAGGAGTCTGGTAGATGTTTTTCACTGGTGATTGCCTAAGAATGTGGGGATCTTTCATTATAGCAAATGATGATGAGTTCCATTCCTCTGAGAATCTACAAAACTAAGCTGAAACTGTAGAGGAAAAGAATTAGGATGAGGGCTCCTGGACCAACCAAGGGTGACTCAGTGAGGTCATAGGATCTCCTTTAGACTGCTTCAGACACAGGGAAGTTTCTCGTGTGCCCACAACAATTTAGATCTAGTGTTCCCTGAGACCAAGAGAATGAATGAAATCAACTTCCAAGGGTCTACTGGCTTCAAGGATTCTCTTACATTCAGACCAAGTCTTGTGAGGAGGGAAATTTACAAGTTAGAGGGGTGGTACAAAGGACAAGATCCAAATGCTTCCCCTGGCTGCCACAGCTCTTCTCAGCTGGTACCAGCCCTCCTCGCAGCCCCACCCGCACATTCTCCCTGACATGCCTACATTGCTGCCACTCTGAACTTCCCACCGTTCCCCAGACTCAACAGGTCCTTTACAACCCAGGATGTCACACATGCCAAGGACACCCTTCTTTCTTCACCTGACAACTTCTCCTTTTCCTTTAAGAACCAACTCAAATGTCACCTCCTCAGGAATGACATTCGCAGGCATAATCTATCACTCATTCTCTTAGCAACTCTAGCATTTTATTTATACCCTAGGTCCCTCCTCTGGGGACTGTCCATTAACATCACTCGCTATTCCCTCTTTGATTCTCAACCCCTCCCTTTTCTCTCTCTGCCATGCAGTCAATTGCACTAAACCCTATAACTTGAGGTCCAAGGTACTTCTCAAGTCTGTCCACTTACCCCTTCTTTAACTGCCACCACCTTAGTCCCAGTAGTTCTCAACCCTGAATCCATATTAGAATCACCTGGGGAGTTTTTAAAACCTTCCAGCGGTTTCCCTCTGCTCTTAGGTCAGAGACCATATCCTTACCTTGGTGCCAAGGCCCTTGTGGCCTGGTCCTCACCAGCCTCACATTTTGCCCCTCTCCTGTCCTCCATCACACTGACGCTTCTGTTCCTTGTGCCATGCCCTTCCCTTCTTGGGGCCTTCTTAGGTGTCACTCCTCTCCCTCCTTCTCCCTGCCTAGGTAGAACCTCCTCCTCCTAGAGGCAGTGGAAGTTAAGAACATGAGCTGTAGAGGAAGAGTGCCCAGATTCAAATCCCAGCTGCAGGACTGTACCTGCTGCATAGGTGATCCAGAGTTTCTTCATCAGTAGGGATGCAGCTTCAGAAGGTGGGCAGTAGAGTCACCTAAAGGTGAATGGCACAGTAATTTATTTAAGGGTCTGTGTCCTCCACTTTCTGCTGCTACTCATGGAAGGGGATCATGATTTCTTTATCTGATACCTTTTAAAATGGCTCACACTTAACTAAGTGCTTTGTTGAGTGAGAATGAATGTCACTGTCTGTGTTCCTCAAGCAGACGCCTGCCTGGAGCTTTCTCCAGTCTTCCAGTATTTGGGGTACTGGATCCATCTCAAGCTTTCCCCAAACTGGGCAATTTACAGCTAGAGAATCGTGACTCACCCCCTTTCCCCGCATAAAAGAGCAGAAAGCAAGTTGGACATCAAAAGCCTCCTGAAAACCAACATTTTGATGACTTAAGAGTAAATGAATGAGAAACATACGGCTTAAATTTCCTTTATGATACACAAGGGCTCTTTCTGGACTCACTTTCCACCGCTGCCAAGTTAATGATGAGCGTAGAAGTTGCCCGGTTCTCACATCATCGACAGATGGCTCCCCATATTTGGAAAACTTTCACGTGGTGGAGGAAGAAAACTGCCAGCTCCTCAAATCGGTTATGTGCCTAGTGGCTCTTTCGCCTCCTTCCATATCTCACCCAGGTTAAAAAGGATATTCCACACCAGTGGCCCAAGACCTGGGCTATAGGAATTGCCTTCTTGGGGTGTGGCATAGCAGCACCTGACAAAGATCACAAGCCAAGATGCTGGTCTGGGACCTGCCAGCCAACCTCCCTCCCTGAGCTCTGGTTTTCTTATTGGCAAGAGGGGGATGATGATCCTTGCTGTGTCTCTGATAGAGTTACAGGGTAAATGAGATGACATAAACTGCAATGCCGGGCACATAGCAAGTAGTCAACAATTATACAAATGTAAGGCCACCACTAGGGGTGAATACAGAAATCAGTAGCTGGCTTCTTTTGAGCCCTTCTAGTTCGGGGAATTGAGACTGATTCAGTGGGATGGAAGGAGAAGCCAAGAGACCTGGCTCTTGGTTTTGGTGCCATAATCCTGCAGGGAAGAACCCCTGGGGACAGGAAGCATACAGGTGGTCACTCCCAGGACACCTTTATTCTCCATGCAGTGACAGCTCCCATTTCCCCAAGGCCCGTTGTCACTTTCAAAGTGACTGGTGAATGGCTGTGATTTGGGTGTAATTTTTAAAAATTTTCCAACACTGACTTGCTATGGCAGACAAAAAATATCTCAGAGTCACAGCAGAACCAAGCTGGCAGGGCTTGAGGCATACGCACCCATTATCCCAAAGCAGAAGGAAGGTCTGGTGCATTTCCACAGGCAGGGTCATGCCCAGGTGGGCACTCACCTTACACTGTGGGTCCTCCCTTCCCATTAGCATTTGTTATGGTGAAAACCAGTTCATGTGAACACCAAGCAAAGCCCAAGCAAGGGAGTGAGGTGGTGGGTGGGGGAGATGGCATAAAAAGATGAGTAGCTGGAGGGAGGGTGGACGGTAGCCCACTGCCTTTCTTAGGAAAGACATGGGAGTTACCTCCCTCCTTTTGCCTCTACCTACTCCTTTCAAAGTTGATTCATTCACTATCTATTAAGAGCCTGCTCTGGGCCAGGCTAGGAGCTGGGTCAGAGTGGCGAACATTACAAACTCTCTGCCTTCATAGAACTTATGGTCTAGCAGAAGCCAGACATAGAAGTCACCACAAGTATGCCAAGCATTTAGGAGATGGGTTGGGGCTCCAGGAACATATGCAGCTAGGCCTGACTGATCTGGATAATAAAGTAAGGCTTTCTGGAGATAGTGATGTCTAAGCTGAGACTGAAGGATCGATAGAAGTTGGCTAGGCAAAGGGACATGAGAGTAGGGGCTGAAAGGCAACTGCATGTGCAAAGGCCCTGGTTGATACACTTGCTTTGAGCGATTCTTTTTTCAGATGTTGCATTTAGCCTTCCTGCACTTAGGGATTTGCAGACGGATACACACATATGTAAATATCTGAGTTCTGTTTACAGTTGGGATAGGCGACATTACTCACTTCACATGCTGGTGTATTAGAATCTGACTCTGACACAAAGAGATCCCTACTTACATATGCTTTTTCATGTTTATCTCCTCAATAGTATTGTCCCTGGGTCTCTCCTTTCCATGATTCAAATGAATAATTTGAATAAAAAACATAGGGATAATATACTGTAGTAGTTAAGAGTATGTGCTGGAATCAGATATACTTGAATTCAAATCCCTGCTCCACAATTTATTAATTCTTGTAGCCATGGGAAAATCAGTTAACCTCCCTAATCCTCAGTTTCTTTATTTGTAAATGGGGCTAATAAAAATGCCTACCTCAGATTGTTGTGAGGACAAAAGGGGAAATAAAAAAAAAAAATCTATGTAAAGTGATTAGATTAGGAAAGTATGTGCCAAGTATATATATAGTGTATGTTGGCTGTTTTGGAGAAAGAGTCAAAGACAGGCATGAGGCTGCAAGCAACCACAAACTCCTTGGTTAAGAAAATCTAGATCTCAATGGGTTAGACCTTTAGGCCAAATCAGTTAAGATAAAATTTAATAAGAAGAATAAATGCAAGGTCCTGTACTTGGATATCTCTCTCTCCTTCCTCTCTCTTTCTCTCTTTCTCTCACATGCACACATATGCACGCACACACACACACATGCACAGAGCTTCATAAGGGTGGGACAGGGAAGCCAGCAGAACATATCTGAGGGGGAAACTTCTGGATTTTGTAAGTTGCAGGCACAGTAGGAGTCGAGTTTTTGGTAGCTGCTGAAAATCTCAGGTTGCATTACAGAAAAGCACTATCCAGATTAAGAAATGTGACAGTGCAGCTCTGCTCCGTGGTTCAAACCACCCTGAAGTATTGCAGTAAGTTCTGGGTATCACATTTCCAGAGGCATATGCTCTAAGTAGACAGAAGCACTGAAAATCATGTTCCATGAAGAATGTTTGAAGGATCTGGCATTTTCAGCCCAGAAAAGTAAAGGCCCTCAAAATGCTATCTTTCATTTACACATGCAAATATTTAGAGAAAGCCTATGAAGTGTCAGGTAACATGGACGTGTTACCATGGCAATCAAAAAGTCTCATCTTCAAGGTGCTTGTGGTGGATACAACGGTGCTTTGCCCAAGTCCCCTCTTCAGGGAGACAGGTCCCACCCCCAGCTACTGGGAATGTCATCCACTGGTGGCTCACACTCTGTCTCTCACTGGGAACAGCTTTGCCCAAAGTCTTACTTCCTCCAAGCGTGTGGCCTGATGCTGGGAAAGAAATGCCTTTCCTCCCTGGCACAACTCTGAAGGACCATCCCAGATCCAGGGCACCTTGTGAGACCCAAAGAGGCCTCAGTTTCCACCACAATGGGATTAGCCTCTCCCTCTGCCCAGTCCCACCACCACCACTCTCATGTTTTTATGGGGATACTCCCATCAGAGTCTGGCTGGTGGAGGTGCAGACAACAAACAGATCATTACAATAGCAGGAGGGAGGCCTAGGGATGGGGTAGCTCAGGTGCTATGTGTGCACCCGGGAGGGCATCTCGCCAGACTTGGAGAGTCAACGAGGCTCCTCAGAAGAGGTGAGCTGAAGTGAGATGCAGCATGGGGTAGAGGGTGAGTAGAAACGATCTTAGCCTCCCGCTAGTCCTAAATGGAAGAGGAAAGACCCACACTCTTTATTACAAGCCCAAGGCTGTGCTGACAGGGCCTCAGAGGAGTGGCCCGGCCCCACCTCTGCTCTTCCGGGCCTCTTGGATCTCTGCCCAGAGCCTAAATGGACAGGGCCCCTCACAGGGACCCAAGACAGGGAGAAGGAGCTCTACTTTTGGGGATTTGATTTTTCTACCCACACCGCCCACCCCATCCAAAGTGAAATTGAGCACGGAGATTAAAAACTCATTCCCTTCCAGGAAATAAAGAGCTGTTGCCAGGACCTCCCAGCCGAGAAAATATGAACAAGATGCCTCGTGCTGCTGATGAGCTCCCACGAGCTCTCAGAGCCTCGAGGGAAAACAGCAAAAAGGGTCCCTATCCCAGGTGATACCATGTCTGTTCTCAGCTGGGCTTTACCCAAAGAGTGAAGTCCCTGGCTGCTGTGGCATCACAGCCATGGGATGCCCTGGCTCTCATGGTTACAAGTTGCCCCATTCAAGAGGCAGAGAGGCATGGGAGTGCACTGGGTTCTGGCCCAGCTTTGCCACCAACTGACTATGTGACCTTGGGCAAGTCTGTTCACCTTTCTGTTTTCTTTATCTGTGAAATGAGATTGTTGGGCTTGTGGACTGCTGAGCTTTCTTCCATCTAATTCTAATTTCTGAGGAAGGAAATGGAAAAGTTTACCAACATGACCAGAATCATACACCCCAACAACTGAGATCTCTAATCTGACAATCCTAGTCTCCCGTTCTCCTTTTCTACCTAGGAGAGTGGGAGACCCAGGAAAATCAGCAAGATGTCTTTTCAAAACTACTCTGGTGTATTCCTCAGGCTCCATGTCAAGACTGAGAAGGTAGATTTTTTTCCTTGCATGTTTAGATGCCAACTTGGGTCACCTCCCATCTGGATTCTCTTGCCCAGACTCCTCCCTGTATATTCTCAGCACCATGAGCACTCTTCAAAAGGACAAAATTGCCTCCAACCATTAGGCCAGACAAATATCCTAAAATTTAGGGAATAGATGCCCTTGATGGAGCTGGCACTCCTTCAATCTTAACTTCAGGAACGGTTGGATCAAATGAATCAGCAAACATTTATTAACCACTAACTGCAAATCTACATGCCAGAGTCTGCTGAGCTACCAAGGAATATGAAACGGTCCCTACTGTGTGTAGGGCATCGGGAACTATGGGATGTCACTTTTCTCTGGCCCTTTATTGTATCCCCATTGCCAAACTGTCAATTCCTAAGTGTTGCCCACTATGCTAGGGCTGTCCCAGTGGTCACATTTTCCAGGACGGCTGCGTAGCTCAGCTTGGACAAGGCTCCCTCAGACAGATGCTCTTAGGCCAAGACGTACACTTCTGTAGATGATAACCAACAGCCTAGCATCTGGGAATATGCTCCATTCTCTGGAAAGAACATCCCTTTTGACAGAGTGACACAGAATCAGGAAGGACTAGTTTGAGAGATGTATTAGTTATCCATTGCTATGTAACAAATTATTATAAACATGTTGGCTTAAAGCAATATCCATTCATTATCTTAAGGTTTCTCTGGGTCAGGAGTTTAGGCACAGCTTAGTTGGGTCCTCTGGTTAAGGGTTTCTCACAAGGTGGCAATTAAGTTGTTGGCCAGGGTTCAGGTCACATCTGAGGCTCAAATGGGGAAGGATTCACTTCCACAAAGGATTGTTGGTGGGATTCAATTCCTTGAAGAATGTGAGGGTATGTGTGCTGGAGGTAAGAACCAATGTGCTGGCAACTCAGGATGAGATGATTCCGTATCGCACACATTGACAGGGAGAGCTGGTGTCAGAAGAAACATAACAGCAGTTAGCTGGGCGACTGTGTGCTGGCCCTGTGCTTTCCCTAAAGAGGGGACAGGATTTAGTCGCTATATGGAGCAAATAGAGGAGGTTATCATATAAAAACTCAGGAAGGGATGATTCAGTTCCACCCTCTCACTGGGTCATTCATGCCTTTTTCAGGCAAGACCCACCCTGCTTCCCCTATAGCCAGGAATCAGCCCCACCCATATCTACTAGAGTGTTGAGATATGAAGCTATCCTGTGGGGTAGGGTGGAGAACTCTAGGCATAATTGACCGTTTCCGAGAATTCTGTGTCCTGCAGAGACATCCTCATTCTTTGTCTTCTCTGAGTCCCCCTTCCCAAGCAGCTTTAATGATAACAAAGCTATAAAACACTCTCTCTCCCCTCTGATAAGTGTCTCCTGCAGCATGATGCTGTAATTGAAACTCATAGGTCCCAGGAGTCCACAGGAAGGTTTTAAAGCTAGCTTCCCTCTGTCCTCAAAGTAGGGCAACCACTAATGTTGTACAGGTACCAGTTGAAGGGGTGGATGCAGCTCAGGGCTACACAGGACTGGAGGAGGGTTGCCCTTTTGAAATCCTCATGGAGGCACATCATGGGCTAGTTGTAGCCCTGCTCCCAAGTCCCATCATGACCTAAAGTCCACCATAGTGGCCAAGTTCAGCTAAGACTACAACCAATCCCTAGCCTTTCATCTTTGGAAAGATCTTGAAGGGGCATCATCTCTGATTTTGATGGATAGCTAAGGGACAAAGCAAGCTAGGGGATAAGGGTCAACTCTCCACTTTTTGGAAAGGAGATTCTTTCCAAAGGACAAGTTCTTCCTTCCTCCTCCAGTTCCTCCAAGTTCTGAGTCCAGACCCCATCCAGTCTTCCTCTGTATTCCTATCTTCAGTGTGAAACCAAATATAAGATCAACCAAACAAGTAATGTCACAGTATCAGAGATAGATGGGCAGTCACAAGAAAGCCCCCAAAGAGGAGTAATCCAGACTGATAAAGAACAGAAAAACAGAAAACAATACTGTACTACCCATCATTGATTGGAACACATACTTTATTCAAGTTATTATCCAGCTGCATTACACTGTCATTAATCCTCACAACTACCTATGAGGAAGTTAATTTTTCCTACATATCTCCTAAGAAAAAGAAGTTCCAGATGACCTTACAAATAAGCAGGGACCTGAGGAGTAGTCCTTGTCACCTCCCACTTCCAATCCACCACAAGTCCAGAAGTCCCCCACTAAGGTATATTTTATTTTAATAACTCATATTAAGTGACAAAAATAATCTGATTAATTGATTGACTGATGGAGTGGGTGAATGGGAGGAGGATTAACAGGAGGTAGATAGGGGGATTCTACTCCAAGGAATCTCCAAGACTTACCTCCAAACTACATAAAGCAGGTGTCTCTATTTACCTCTCTTTGCCTCTCAGAATTAAGTGCAATCCTCTCACTCAAAGAATTCTCTCACTCATAGAAAATCCTCTTCCTCATAGAAAAGATATTTAAGCCCACTTAAGATGCCCGAGCCTCAAACAGTCCCAACACATTGGAGACGCTAAAAAGAAAAAAGGAAAAGCCAAAAGCTACCTGCTTTCATGCCTGGATGACTCAAGATGAAGTGTAAAAGGAAATTCTATTGCTTAGGAAAGGTCCACAAGAGTTAAAAGTGGGAAGGGCCATATTTCCAAAGGCGTACACACTAAACCTTGAGGAGTAGAGGTGATGAAGAAAGCAGAGGTCTTGTCATCTCATCAAGTCCAGCAAGCTGCACCTAACAATGAGTACTCAAACTATTTTGTCCACAGTCCTCTCCATCATCCGGTTCACTCCTCACAACATGTCTTTTGAGACAGAAGTTGCGGAGATGCTCATTTTACAGATTTTCAGAGATGAGAAGACTAGGACTCTGAGACATGGGTGACTTGGCCAAAGTCACAGTCACATGGAAAGGAATCTAGTAATTTCTCAAAGGGAAAACAGAGGACTAACCAATGACTCCACATTCCATGTGCTGGGGTGAGGAAATGGGCAAGAGGAGAGGAGAAGGAAGGTAAAGAAGAATGGAGCTACTCAACAAATGGTGCTGTGACAGCTGAATATTCACATGCAAACAAATGAAGTTGGACCCCTACCTCACACCATATACAAAGATTAACTCAAAGTGAATCTAAGACCTAAATGTAACAGCTAAAACTATAAAACTCTCAGACAAAAACATAAGTTTTTGTGATCTTGGGTTAAGCTTGTTTTTAGATATTCCACTGAAAACTCAAGCAACAAAAGGAAAAATAAATTGAACATCAAAATTAAAAACTTCTGTGCTTCAAAGAACACCATCAAGAAAGTGAAAATAATGCACAGAATGGGAGAACATTTTTGCAAATCATATATCTGATAAGGACATGCATATAAAGAATTCTTACAACTCAATAATAAAAAGACAAATAATCCAATTTTTAAATGACCAAAGGATTTGAATAAACATTTCTCTAAAGAGGATATACAAATGGCCAATAAGCACATGCCAAGATTCTTGACATCACTGACAATCACGAAAATTCAAATCAAAACCACAATGAGATATCACTTCAAACCCACTAGCATGCCTAGAATAATAATAATAAAAAAAGACGAATAAAAGTGTTGGTGAGGATGTGGAGAAATTGAAACCCTTATACACAGTAGGCAGGAATACAAAATGGTGCAGCCTTTATGGAAAGCAGTCTGGTAATTCCTCAAAGGGAAAGCAGAGTTACCACATGACCCAGCAATTCCACTCCTAGACATATGCCCAAAAGAACTGAAAACATATGTCCACACAAAGACTTGTACACAAATGTTCAAAGCAGCATTATTTGTAAAAGCCAAAAAGTAGAAACAACCCAAATGTCCATGAACTAATGAATGAATAAACAAAATTTGGCATATCCAGTAAAAAGAAATGAAGTACTCTTATATGTTATAGCATGGATGATCCTTGAAAACATTATGCTACGTGAAAGAAGCCAGTGAAAAAGAACCACATATTGTATGATTCCATTTATATGAAATGTCAGGAATAGGCCAACTTTTAGAGATAAAAAGTAGATTAGTAGCGCCTCGAGCTAGAAAGAATGGGATGATCGGAGTGATGACTAAGGGGTATGGAGTTTCTTTCTGGGGTGTAGAAAATGTTCTCAAATTGACTGTGGTGATGGTTGCACTATTCTGTGAATATACTAAAAGCCATTGAATTGCACACTTTAAATAGGTGGATTTTATGGTGCATTCTCAATCAAGCTGTCAAAAGAGAGAGAGAGCGAAGGGGAAGATCTCATTTCCTAAGGTAGAGAATCTTAACCTGGGACCTAAGAATGCCCTGAAATTGCAAAATAATATCGTGAGAGCATTTGTGCATTTTCTAAGGCGGCCAGCTGCTTTCCTCAGATTCTCCAAAGGATCCAAGCCACGAAAAAGAATCCTTGCCCTCAGGCTGACTCTGAGGGTTGAGAGGGCCTCCCTTGCTGTTCCCACTGCTGGTACAGGAGGGGCGGGGCTCTGCCCACCTCCCCTGCAGGGCTGGATTCCCTCTCCGCCTGTTTGTTTAACATTTGCTCAGCTGTGTGAAGCTGGGTTAGCCTCAGCCCACCTGGAGCCACTGTTCTAACCACAGCCTGGAGACCCCAGGCTCTAGCTCTTCCCACCCTCTTCCCTCTGGGATCCTTTTCCTTCCCCCAATTGTCCCTTCCCAGGCCACTCCCTGCAAGGCTTCCCCAGATGTGGACAGCTGCTCCATATCCTGCTGTTGCCACTCACTCAAGGCATTACTCAGGAGCGGGGACCCCTGGCTCCTATGGCTCTTGATTCCAATGTTGGAGTGACCCATAAGTAGGGCGACTATAGTCCTGGTTACCTGCAGACAGCCTTAGTCAGAGCTTGTTGTCCTGGTGTGATTACTGAGTGCCACCTTTTGTTCTCAAAAGTATCCTAGTTTGTCTGATACATTTAATTGACCCCTTCCAGAAAGGGGGAATGGCCATGGCTTCCTGGGGTGAGCAGCACTCCAGGGGTCCCCAAGGGCACTGTCCTGCCTGCAGGAAGGCATCATGTCCACTGTTCTCAGCAGACAGGCTTGTTAAGACCTGTTAAGGGGCAGGACAGGACGTCACCGCCCCTCAGAGCACAAGGCCTCACCATACCTCATCCACCTAAGGCCTCTCCTTGCCACCGTACCATTCTATCTAAAGGCCCTACCACCTCAGCCTTCTCCTCCCCAGGCTGAACTATGGAGACCCCTCGGCATTTTATTCCTCCTGCCCTCCGCTAGCAGCTCCCAGGCTCTCTGTTCCTTAAGATCACGAACTGTGTCTATTCCACTTTACATCACTAGTAGCTGGCAAAGAGTAGGAGCTTAATAAATACTGTTATTCTTTTCAGAGAGTAAATTTTGAATGAAAGGAGCACAGGCAAAATTAAGCTAAAGCTGGGCCTCTGGGCACGGGAGCTCCTGGGACCGCCCTCTCCAGAAGAGTGGGACTGAGAGGGGCAGACCCCACCAGATGCAGGCCAGGGCGGCAAGGCAGAGGGACGGGCCTCACCTCTCTCCAATCACATGCCCCAGCCCTTCCCCGAGCCTTACCCGCTTTGAGCCAAACTCAGTCCCTCTGCTCAAAAGAAAAAGGAAAAACTCTTTTGTTGTATGCAGAAGCAAAAAATGAGGAAGGGCCCACCTTAGACTTTGTGTCCAGGGTCCTATTCATTTCGTTCTTTTGACACTATTTACTACCCACTTGCCAAGCGTGTGTTAGGATTTCCTGCACACCAGGCCTATGCCAGCCACTGGGACGTGATCACAAAGACTGAAAGGCGTCTCTGGCCCTGTGGGGTTGTCTTGAGCCATGGGTGCCCAAAGCCGGCCCCAGGGCTACATTTAGAATGAATGCAACCATGATTTCTTGGTTCACTGGATACCTCCATGTTAATGGCTACCTTTACATAAGGTCCATAAAGCTTATTTAATCTCCAACTCATTTGTGAAATGTGGATAAAGCCATCCACCTTGCAGGATTATGTGGGGTAATGCCTATAGAACACTTGGCACAGTGTCTGGCACATGGGGATGCTCAGTAAATGGAACAATGATCACCCCTGAGACCGGCAGTGTCATATCCGTAGGTAGCCGATGACTCTGTTGCCAGATGGCATTACCTTGTGTTCCAAGACAGTGGTTCTTAAACTTGGCTGATTTTAAGAATCACCGTGGTAACTTTTTAAAATTACAGATTTCCAAGCCCAACCCAAACCTGCAGAATCAGAAACAGCAGGGATGGGGCCCAGGAATTTGCATGTTTAGAGGTCTCCGGGCTTACAGTCTATGGTGTTAAGCAATGCCTCTCAACTCCAGCCCCACCCTTTTATTTCTTCTATTTTCCAAAACTCCTATGAGGGACATGGGTGGTGCAGTGGCTCTGTTGATCCGGGCCAGCACCCGGCCCGCCTGCCTCCCCCAGGCTGCGGTGGGTCCTTTCTAAGCGAGGCGGCTGCTCACAAAGCTCCCGATGAAAGGCAAAATGGACAGGGGAAGTCAAAGTTCAAGCAAGCTGCTCCGCCTTCTGTTTCATTTACAAGTGGCAGTCACCTCATTAAACCCGGTCTCCTCCACCCCCACCACCCTCACCCCACAGCTGCCCCCCCCCCCTCAGCTTTGGCCAGCCGGGCGACAATGCGGAGACTGGGCTGGAAACAAGTGGCCCAGAGGCAGACAGGTGATGTCCTGGAGATGCCCACCCACACCCCCTTTGGCAAATCTGTCCTCCTAAACTCACCAATGTGTGGCGGAGAGAATGTGCACAACAGATGTTTGTTAAACTCGGTGTTTGCAAATGCACGAAGCTGGCATTTCATTCAAATGCTGTAGCAAAACTTGTGCTTGGAAATCCACCCTGACCCCTTTGGACAGAGTTCCGGCGACAGAAAAGGCACACTGTAGCTGGATCCTGACACAGCCACAATTCGCTGTGTGCCCTGACTACCAAGATGATTAAATGAAGTGGACCTCACAAAAGAACCTAGCTTATGACCAGCACTCTGTGGATATTCACTAAACGTTCCTCCCTGAGCATGGAGGGCTACATCTCACATCTCACAGGGGACAGAACATCACACAAAGACTTAACTTCAGTCATGCCCACAAGCAGCACAAAGGCCGTGGGGCTGGTAGACCACACAGAAGGACCTGGGGGTGGCCCCTCAAGACAGGGACGTGTAAACCCAGACCTGAAGAGGGGCAATAGCCAGGCCAGGAGCTCCCGCAGGTGAGGCCCTGAGTGGGGAAGGGCCCTGCCCCGTCTGGGGATTGGGGAGAAAGCAGGCCAGGTGACTCAGTGGAGGGGGCCATGAGGCAGGAAAGGATGCACACAGCCACTGGGATGCTTTAGGCGGGGTGATGACACGGCTGGGTTTGCCACCCCTGCCCCTCATTAGTCTTCACGCCACTTTGTGAGCCATCGAAGGATCCCAACTTTAAAGTCGTACCTTAGGATCAGTCCCCAGTACCCTGGTGTACAGAAATGCCCTCTCCTCCCCATACTTGCCCCTGCTCCCCACAACAGGAAAGTGCTGTCTTGCCCACCTTGGGACTCAGTATAGGGCTGATGCCAACCTCTGGGTGGTGGCAGCTTCAGCATTTCTACACAGGAGGGGTCCAGGGCACTGATCTTAAAACATTTGCAGAGCAGGCTCAGTTTGTACTTAGATCATAAGTTTATTTGGTAGGGGAGCTGGTGGAGATGGTCTGGGACTAAAGCCCACCCCCACCCCCACAGAGCCCCCTGGCTGTGGTATGCCAGGGACAAGAGCATCCTCCCTGCTGTGGTTTCTGTGAAGGGTGTCCCCAGGCTGGGACTAGGGAAGACAACTGAGGCTCCTCTCCCATGACCAAGGCCCGGCCCTGCCTTGCCACCCACTCCTTGCCTCTGCCTGCTCGTTCTCCTCTCCGCACATAGGTTTTGGGGGCTAGATGCTTACTGACCCACCTGAACTCTCCAAGGCACTCTCAGGACACTGAGCTCCAGGCGCTAGGGAAGGCGCAAGGTTGGAGAAATGCTCTGTCCCTTCCAGTAGTACCCAACCCTGGTCTGCAGCCCATGCGGGTGGATTTCAGGACAGGCCAGAGGGAGGGGGCAGAACTGGAGGGTTGGGGATGGGGGGACTTTCTTATGGAAAATGATAAGGTAGTTAGTGGAGGTGAGAGTAGTGGTAGATGTGGCGTGTTACTGGTGAGATGTCACATGCTGCTAGATGTTGTAGCACAGGGGAGAGGTTGTCACCAGGCCCCACTCCACGGCTGTGATTACCTGGCCGAATGGCTTTGGAATGAGCTAGGCCGGGGTCCAGGGCCTAGAACGCCAGTCCCAGAACTTTCTGAAGTTCAACCCCTGTAAGGGCCCTGCTTGGCTGGGGTTGTCAGGCCACGTGGCCCAGAAGGATTTGGGGGAAGGCCAGGTCTGAGGTGCTTTCTGCTCTTCTCTGGTTGGGACCCAGCAGGAGAAGACAGAGTGGACAGGTGTCCAACCAATGCCAAAACATTCGCTGTCGCCTGCTTCACCTGGAAGTCTGCTCCTGTCCTCTGCCTTGTGGTCAGTCCACAAGTGGAAGAGGACCCCAGAATTGTCTCCAAGATGAGCTTTCCAGAGAAGCTCAGTGCCTGGCCCTGAGCAAATGCTGGGGGACAACACAGCATGCAGTTGGGAGTGGCCCTAGGCTCCCAGTTGCACAAAGTCAAGGCAGGGGAGGCAGGACAGGGACAGAGCCCCTCTGGCAGGAGGCAGTCTGTGACCAGCACTGACCAGGTGCGCACAAAGGTCTCTGTGTTTCTGTCTGCCTCCCTCCCCACAAGAGGCCCTGGACCCTGCTCTCGGTCCTGTCTTTCCCAGGCGTCCTGAGCTGCCTGGCCTTTCAGCAATGACTGCGACAGGACACCAGCACTGACAGCTCTTGTCACAACTCCCCTCCCCCAAGGCCTTACTCATGGTGGAGAGGCGAGGACAGCTTAATTCCCTGCCTCAGACACAGGGCTGCCTGCCAGATAGGATGTGGGGCCACTGCCGCCCCCCACCCCCCAGGATGCGGGTACCAGGGAACAAAGCCCCTGGTGTCCCCTCTGCTCTCCCCACTCTGATGTCCCCTTCTCCTCCCTCTTCACCAAACAGCAGGCACTGATGGCAGCTAAACTGCCCAGGGATGAGTGATGCCGGGTGCTTGGGAAAGAAAAAAAGAGCTTTTGACGTGGCAACCTCAGCTCTCCCCTGCCCTGCCCCACACTTTGAGACAGGGAAAGGAATTGATGTCATATTGGGGGGTCCCCTTAGTCCCAGTATCCTGGGCTTCTGGTCCCCAAATGAGGAACCAAATGGGCTTCATGGCAGCACCTTCAAACCACCTCACACTGTGCAAGGAACCCAAGACTTGCCAGGAGCTGTCTGTCGGATGGCCCCAAGAGCTGTTGGCTATGCTCTGTTCTCCCCGGAATCTTCCCACTTCCAGGCCAGGGGACCCAGGTTGGGGGTCTTAGCCATGTCCTTCATTCCCTGAGTCCTTGGTCGCCAGCTCCAACTTCGGTGGACAGTCCAGTCTGAAGAACACCTGCGTCCCCCCATTCTTGGGGCAATCTCTCTCCTAAGCTAGCTTGGGGGCTCCTCACATTTGCTCCTGGGACTTTCACCACTTGGACGCTGCCTGGCAACTCCCACGTCAAGGTCACCACACGTCCAGGTTGCAACTCTGGTGTTTACACGTGGTGGGGGAGCGGCTCCCCCTTCCTTTGCTTTTCCTTTTCTACTTCTCCCCAAAACTGTAGTCAGAATAGCACAGTCAGGCTGTTCTTCATTCCCCTCGGGACTCTAGAAAAACAAACTAATGGCCCCAAAAAGCCTAACCATGAGAACTGCCTCCTCTCTAGAAAAATTTTGAGTTAAGAATGTGCACTCAGGGAAAAGGGGGGGGGGGTCGAGGGCCTTATCTATACCCCCTGATGTGACAACCGCCAAGCTGCCACCAAAAACATCCAGCCCAGTGACAACCACCAAGCTGCCACCAGAAACACCCTGAACTCCTGAGCCAGGGTGGGAGGCTGAGGGCCTCAGCTACACTCTCCAACATCCACATCCAGACCAGCCACGACCACCAGGCCACCGCCAGAAGCACCCCAGGTTCTCAAGCTGAGGGGGGCGGGCAACAAGGGTGTCAGACATGCCCCCAACATCTGCATCCAGCCCAGTGACAACCACTGAGCCACTACCAGAAGTGCGCTGGGTTCCCAAGCCAGGGAGGGGGCATTGAGGGCCTCAGCCATGTCCCCCCAACATCCACGTCCAGCCCGGCCACAACCAAGCTGCCGCCGGAAGCCTCCTCAGCTCCCCTGCCAGAATGAGGGGGGTGCCACGGGCCTCGACCATGCCCCTCTCCCTCGCCCACCCTCTCCCCCTTTTCCCTCCCCCAACTGCTCCACAACATCTTAGAATGTAAAAAAAAAAAAAAAAAAAAAAAAAAAAAAATGATAAAAAAACTTACAAAAATTAAATCTAAGACTGTAAATCCATAAACTTCCATGGTAGTAGCCTGTACTCTTCAGATATCGTAGTCTGTTTAGAGAAAGAGGCAAAGCGGAGTTAAGCCTCTGTCTTTTTTGACTCAGTTGTGTCTAAGTCTTCCTTGTTTAAATTGTGAGTGTAGGGAGAGAAAGAATGGTGCTCTTACCGTTCTTGATTTTTAAAAATTATTAAAAACAAAACAAGAAAGAAAAAAAAAAAAAGAACGTGCATTCAAAACTCAGCTGCCTCCCTTCCCAGCCGCGTGCCCTTGGGCACTTTGCCCAGCTCGATCTCCTCCTCTCTGAGATATCGCCCTGTGGATGTGGGGGGGATTTAGAGAGGTCATGCAGGGAAAGCACACAGCACCACACCGTGCCTGGCCTGCTGGAATGCTCAGTGTAAGCCGGTCTTTGTCACTGTAACTGTCCTCCTCAGCAGGGTCAGTGTGTGTTACAGGCTGCATCATGTCTCCCCCAAACCCCTAGGTTGAAGTCATCACCCCAGTTCCTCAGAATGTGACTGTCTTTGGAGACAGGGCCTTGAATGAGGTGATTAAGTTGAAATGTGGCTGCTAGAATGGGCCCTAATCCAATCTGACTGGTGTCCTTACAAGAAGAGATCAGGACACAGACAAACACAGGATGACCATGTGAAGACACAGGGAGAAGATGCCATCTACAAGCAAGGAGAGAGACCTCAGAAGAAACCAACCCTGCTAACAACTTGACTTCAGATTTCCAGCCTCCAGAACTGTGAGAGAATAAACGTCTGTTAAGCCACCCAGTCTGTCTTATTTTGTCAGGGCAGCCCAAACAGCGTGATACAGAGTGACTGCTCACTGCCCAGGATGGTAGGGCCTCTCTCTCCCAGCCCAGGTGCCCGGCAGAATGGCAAGGGCCCTGTGTTCAGATCCCTTCTGGGAAGCTTCACCTCAAAAGACAGTCAGGATTCCTATATTTGGATCCAAATGTTGAGTTACTACACTGCCCTTCCTGAGACACTAAATTTTGATTCCAGGCAAGCAGCTAAGGATATTATTTCTTCTCCCAAATAAGTAATTTCTCAGCATAATCAGACTCCGGCTCTTGGAACTAGAGGGGAACTCAGGGATTGTCTTATCTAGAGACTGAGGTCATAGACGTTGTCTCATCCATCCATTTTACAGACGAGTACACTGAGGTCCAGAGAGATTGTGACACAGCTAGCTAGTGGCAGAATACAGCACAGAACCCGTGTGACTGTCTTTCCATTCTGAGGTGCTCCTCCTGTTCCAAGTACACACCCCGCTCTTTCCTCAGGGCTGCGTCCACGCCCGTTTAGGATCTGGAAAGGCTGGAAAGAGAACAAATGGGACTTCTTTGTTGGGCCCTAAGACACTGGATCACCGAGGAAATGCAGATTAAGAGCATGGGATCTGAAATGAGTCAGGCTTGGGCCAAAACCTAGTTCTGCACGTACATATGTAACCTTGGGAAATCAGTTGACCACTCTGTGCTTCATGCTCATCTGTGAAATGAAAATTAGAAGGAATAGGATATTCCTAACAAGGCTATTATTGGGAGCTTTAAATAAGGTAATGCATTTAAGAGGCTCCGCATGGGCAATGGAGGTTGAATATTGAAATTGCTGTTACTATCAGGTCTCCAGGGGTCGAATAGGAGGAAGGAAAAGAAGGGCGGCCCTGGCTGCGATCACAGGTCTTTGAGCCTTGCTCTTTCTCTTGTTAGCTTTTGGCTTTTTTTTTTGGTGGCTGGCCTGTAAGGGTTTGAACCCTTGACCTTGGTGTTATAACTCTGAGCTCTAACCAACTGAGCTAACTGGCCAGCCACCACCCCTAACTCCCTCCCCTTTTTCTTTTTTGCCTCCAGCTGGTGCACAGATCCGAACCCAGCCCCTCTCTTGTTGGCTTTTCCTCCCAGGCCAGAGAAGTAGGGGGACAGGGGAAATCTAGTTTATAACTCCAGGAAAAAAACACAGGGAAACTTCTGGAAAATCCTGTAACTTTAGACAGGAAAAAGACCAGACTCCCCAGCTGGGCCAGGATGAGCTGGCAGCCTTTCAGGCCTGGCTCGGAGGAGGCCCTGGTGTGTGTGGGGGGGTGCGTGTGTGACTTGGAGAACTGCAAGGACCTCAGGGCAGCCATGGCTCTCTCCCTCCCTGTCTGTCCTCTGTCTTCCACCTCCTTCCCTCGCTGTTCCTCTCAGTCTCTCTTCCCCACCAGTGAAGGTGGGAACCCTTACTAGCTGGTGAGTTCCTTGCAGCTGTGAGTGTGTAAGGCCAGGCTTGGCAGCTGCCTGTTAGAAACAGAGTGGACAGATCCCAGAATCCAGCTGTGGGTCGAGCTCCATGACCTCTGAGGTCCCTCCCAGCACTTAGATTCCCTGATTCCATGGGGAAAATTCTCTTTTCGGACTCTCTCAGAATTGGGTGTTTCATGCATGAAGTGGTTACCACGTGCACCTTAAAATCAACTACAAACGAAGTGGGTGAATGGGTCTGGCCACCGTGTGCCTCTGGACACAGGCTGGAGGTTTGGGACAAGGAGCCTGAAGCTGTCTGCCTGGAGCAGCCCAGAGGCTGCGCAGAGGAGAAGTGGCCCCAGAGAATGGAGAGATGAAAGGGGTGATGAAGACAAGCTGGCGTCTTCCCCGGAAGCCAGCGATGGGAGAGGAGATTGTGCCCAGCAGCCCTCCTGTGGCCCTCACCTCCTGCTCCCTCCCTGACCTCGTGGCTCACATCAAAGTGGGGACTCCTTCCCCTAACTCCGCTCCCTGAATGGGCCCAGGTCATCGCTCCCAGCTCCTTGAAGCTGCTGATGGACAGATGGTAATAGTTCCCAGAGTGCTGAAAGAGGACGTGGGCTTCGGTTTGGAGCTGGCCTTTGCCTGGCTCTCTGTACCAGAAGGCTGCGGTCCTGGCTGCCCCTTTCCTGTGCCCACCCTCACAGCCTCCTGGGACAGTCTGCTTAGTTTGTACTGGGGAAAGGGGGTACACATGCAGCTCTGATGCCAGGGTTCAGAGCCCACAGATGTAGGAGGCAGGAAGTACAGAGGCCTGAAGGGCCCGAGGACTCCTAAATCCACATCAGACAGGCTGTGGGAGCAACAGAGGATCCTGCAGGGAGAAAAGGAGTGAGGCCTGCCCTTGAGGGGTTTATCACCCCAGAGCAATGGAGGAGGAAGGGAACAGCCTCAGCAGACACTCTCGTGCTCTATGCATCTAAAACACATCACGGAAGCCGGGGATTCCTAACTTGTCACCCTAGTTTCCTCCATTATTTAGTAAGTAATAATTCATCTACCCGTTTTTATTTAGTCAAAATTATACATAACCATGGGTGAGTGTGTCTGATCAATAAAAGAGACGGCAACTTTTTACTGCATTGAGCTGACATTAAACCTGCAAACAGCTAAGAACTCTCAATATTCTAGCTAAGCTGTGCAATCATGTGGTGGGTAGATGCACATTTCTATTAGGGTTTCCACAGTTGAGAACAGCTTGATTATACTTTCCACGTTTTTGTAATGAGCATGTAGTACTTGCATAATTGAGTGTGTGAGAATCAAATTCTAATTCAGATTCACTCCAGTAGCCCAAAACATGACTCTCCCTCCTACTTCACCCCTCTACCACCGAACAGAAAAATCCAGGTACAAGCTACCTAAAAAAGTAGGGAGATTTACAGCACTGAAGTAGCCAAAGTCAGGGTATCAGGAGGTTACAGAAAGACAGCAAAAGACTCTTGTAGAGAACAGTCGATACTCGATTAAAACCTAGTCCCACTTTTTGGAATAGTTTAGCTGGAAGGATAAAATCTGGGGTGCTGCTACCATCTGGTGGCAAAACAAGAAAATGCATTTTCATTCACATTAATGCTGTAGAAATTAAATTACTTATGAAATTGTCTATATTTGACCGAGTGTGACCTTCAAAGATGGCAACTTACCAAAAAAAAAAATCCATGAGGGAAATAATATTCTTTTCAACAAATGGTGCTGGAAGGATTGGCAACCCAGTAGAAGCTGGACACCTTCCTTGCACCACACACAGAAATTAGCTCAAAATGGATTATAGGCCTAAACATAAGAGTTAAACTAGAAAACTTTTCCAAGAAAATGTAGAAGGAAATCTCCAGAACTTTGTATTAGGCATTGGTTTCTTAGATATGACACCAAAAGCACAAGTAGCAAAAGGAAAAACAAATTAAACTACATTAAAGTTTAAAACTTTCGTGGTGCAAATGATTTAAACAAGAAAGTGAAATGATAACCCCCAAAAAGGAGAAAATATTTTCAAATAATACATCTGATAAGAGACTGACATCCAGAATATATAAATAACTCCTACAACTTAATAATAAAAAGATGAATAACTCAATTTAAAAATGGACAAGAAATCTGAATACGCTATTCTTCAAAATAAGATATATAGATATTTGGCAAATAAACACATGAAAAGGTGCTTGATTTCATTAGCCATCAGTGAAATGCAAATCAAAACCACAATGAGAAACCACCTCACATCCATTAGCATGGCTGTAATCAAAAGGACAGGTAATAACAAGTGCTGGTGAGAAACTGGAGCACTCACATGTGTTGCTGCAAGTGTAAAATGGTGCAGCAGCTTGGGAAGGCAGTTGGACAGACACAGGAAGTGTTAAGACAGAGTTGCCATGTGACCAGAAATTCCACTCTTAGGCATGTACCCAAGGGAAGTTAAAACATACTTCCACATAAAAACTTGTACGTGAATGTTCACAGCAGCATGATTCACAAGAGCCAAAAAGTGGAAACAGCCATCAGCTGATGGATGGAAGAACATTTGGCATATCAATACAATGAAATATTATTCAGCAATAAAAGAAATGAAATACTGATACACAAGTGAATAAAACTTAAAAACATTATGCTAAGTGAAAGAAGCCAGTCACAAAAGACCACATGTTGTCTTATTTATATGAAATATACAAAATAAGTAAGTAGGCTATGGCTGAGTGTGGGTGGGAATGGGGGGTGACTGCTGAACGGGTGTGGGGATTCTTTTTGTGGGGATGAAAATGTTCTAAAATTAGATCATGGTAATAGTCCAATTCTGTGAATATACTAAAACCATTAAATTATACACTTGATATGGATGAATTTTATGGTATGTGAATTATATCGCAATATATTTTTAAAAGACAATTTAATGTTTCAAACAATTATTACATTAATTGGATTCTTACCATATATCAGAAACTATTCTGGAAATTTAATATGAATAATTTCATTTAATCCTTAAAATATCTGTGTAACATAGGTACTATTATTATACCCGTTTTACAGGTGAGTGAATTGAGGCTCAGACAAATTAAATGACCCACAGTCGTGGCAAATGAATAGAAGAGCCATTATGTGAACTCACACTTGTCTGCCTCTGAGCCCAAGAACTTCCCCACGGTGCTAAGTCTGCCCCTCTGTTCAGTAGTCACTTTTATAGGGCTTACAGGTTTGGGGGCAGAAGACACAAAGAAGAGACCTGGTGCCTCCCCACAAGAAGCTCACAGTCTAGGAGCCAGATACAATTATAGGAGATTAAGATGCACTGTAGTAAGTGCTGAAGGATAAAGAAGGGCACACATGTGCTCACGGCGCTTTGGGAGCACCAGGGTAAAGACCATCCTCTGGCCCTCGCTCATGAATGCATGAAGGTGTCACAGAACTAACGTCAGATTGGAAGGGCTGCCCCTAGACCTGTTCCTTCCTCCACTTATTGTCAACTCACCTCATCTACTTGGCTGCTCAAACACACCCCTGGGAGTCATCCTTGATTCTCCTCTTCCCCATATTCCCTCTGCCCTCAGTTCTGCCCATTCTACCACCAAGCTGTGTTCCAAACCTGTCTACTCCTCCTCCAGTGCCCACCCTAGTGCACACCATCGTCAAGTCACGTGCAGTACTGCACTGGTCTCCTCGCTGATCTCCCTGCTCCTATGTTTACCCCCCACAGAGCATTCTGCGTACCTTTACCAGAGTTCCAGAGTGAGCTGGGAGTAGGCAAACAGCCTGATAGGAGTGAAGGGAGGGGAATTAGTCCTCAGGCGGTGTTAATGTTAAAGAAAAGTGATGTGAACAGTGTGGGGCTCTGGCATGTGTAGACGCATCTGGATGCAGGGTACAGGTGTATAGACATACTGATGTGGGCTAGAAGGTATATCAGCTGTGCATTTAGGGTGCGTTTGAGTACACATCACCGTGACTATGTCGTTACAGCATGTGAAAATACCTGTGAAAGAAAACCTTCATCCCACTGTGTCATCACCCCGACTAAAACCACATTCTCACTGCTGAGCATGATAGCAGAGCAGGGTGTGCAAAATCAGGTGCAGAGAAGCAAGCAAACAGATATATATCTCAAGGCTTCTTGCCTAAAAGGACCCTAAGGCCCCAGCTGACAGGGGCATCTATGCAAACAGCTACCAATGCCAGTCACTTATTAGGGGACAGCAAGATGGAAGGATCCCTAAAAGAACTTCAAAAGATGACTAAGGAAACTGGGGACACAGTAGATACTGAGTGTTGTATTGTTAGGAAAATTAAGGTTTATAGTCCTGTTCAGGCTTCAGAGGCATTAATAAAATAATGCTTCCAAGCATTAATAAAATAACCACAGCTGCATATTTGCACACAAACTAATGTTATCAGTCTGTGGCTGGGTAATATAAGCAGGATTTCTCCAAACCGCTCTCTGAAGTCTCACCTGTGGATTGGGACTCCGGATTGCTGTTCACAGAACTTCCCAGCACTGCTTGGATCTGGATGTAGGTGTTTCCCCAATTTGGTGATGTATATACTGTTTAAATTCTTAATATTCCTGTATAATCTCGCTTTCTTTGCTTACTTCTGTATCTCAATAAATGCCATAAACTGGCTTATTATTGTAACAAGTGGTTTCTTTTACCAACAAATCCTTTGAACATAAACGAAAGTAAAACTTTTGGCAAAACATGTATGTAAAGAATTTGCCTGGCTTTTGTTCATGACTCCCGGGAGGGAGCCTCTAAATCCTTTGGAATTTCCCAAGTGACAGGAGTGTGTCTTTGTTACTCATGATGGGCCCGACAGTGATGCTGATGACGGGACTCACAGGGGGCCCCTGGAGAGTTTCAGGATAGGTGCTGGCCATGGCAAAAGACCATGTGATTAGAGGGTTGAGGGGGGCTGGACATTGAGTTCAATCATGTAGGCAGTGATTCAAATATGACTACATAACAAAACACCAGAGCTTGGGTGATTTTCCTGGTTGGTGATGCACGTCCATGGGTTGGGAGGGCGACATGTCCTGGCTCCACACGGAGAGAACATGGCAGCTTCATGTTTGGAACCTTCCCAGACTCCCTTTGTGCATCTCCTCTTTTAGCTGGTCCTGATTTATATCTTTATTGCTATAAGAAAACTGTAATAGTAAGTATAGCACTTTGCTGAGTGCTGGGAGTTGTTCTAGTGAAAGATCGAACCTCAGGGGTCTGTGGGAACTCCTGAATTTGTAACTCGTCAGTCAGAAATGTGGGTGCTCAGGAAACCCCTAAGCTTGCAGTTGGTATCTGAAACGAGGGGGTTCCTGTGCAGGACTGTGCCCTTGTGACATCTGGCCTAACTCTGGGCAGTTAGTGTTGGAATTACATCGCACTGAGCCAGCAAACCTTGCACCTCACTGGGGAAAGCTTTGCAGGAGCACAGGTCGAAAGCCATGTTTTGTGTATCTTACAAGTCACCCTGGCTAAAAGCAGCCCAGACAGCCAACAGCAGCAGACTCAGAAAACATGGTCAGGTGGTTGTTCTATCTGCCTGTCCTGGTTAAAATAGCTGCCCACTGCTCCAACCCCAGAAACTTGGAGATCATCTCAACACTCCTTTTTGGGGGGTGTCTAGTGGGAACTAGCAGACTGTGTATGGTCCTATTTCTTAACACACTCTGCCACGCCCCGCCCCACCTTTCATATCTATCCCATCATAGTTGAAGGGTGGGGACATTGAAGTTGATGCTCAGGAGACGTCACAGGATAAAAGAGGGGCGTGCACTTTAAGAGAAAGGTTTGAGTGAACTGGCACAGACGTAGTGACTAATTGGATCTGGAGACTGGCATGAAGGAGTCCAGGGTAATTCCCAGAGATACCAAAAAAAAAAAAAAAAAAAAAATAGAGTGAATGGGTGGGTCGTAGAAGATAAGAAGGGAGTTTGTTTATAAGGGGCTTTAACCCTATTAGGTGTTTATTAGCAATGGGGTATTGTGGGACATTAGGGAAAGAAGGATCCCTCAGCCTCACAAAGATGGGAGGGTGATGAGTAGCGATGGAGGGTGAGGAGGTATCCCATGTTATAGGATTAACTTTGACAAGGGGAAAGGGGAGGGGAGAGGTTTCAGGGCTCAGGTCTGGGGTGGCCTGTAACAGGAGTATTGGAGCTGGAGTTAAAGTGTTTATGGTAAAGGTAGCTTTGAATTTGGGAAGGATGTCCCGCTCCAATAAGGGAATGTGGCACTGAGGCTTTATTAAGAATTTGTGTGTGAATTGGGTATGATGTAGGGTACAGGAAAGGGATTGAGTGATCCACGGGCAGTGTTCTGATCCCGTGACCCCTACTATTGTGATAGAGGACGGGGTTGTTGGTCCTGCATATTCAGGAAGGGTACAGTAAGTGGCCCCTTTATCGATGACAAAAGAGATCGGCTTACCTGCCACGAGGCGAGTTACCCTGGGCTCATGCATGGTGATCTCCGTGGGGGCCTCGGGCCCTGGACATCGTTAGTCCTCCTCCTGGGCAAAGCTGAGCAGCTCTGGTAGGGATGGTCATGAAGCCAAAGGCTGTGGGTTGGGGACTAGGCCACTCCCTCTCTGGCAAGTGGAACAGTCAATCCCCCCAGTGACCTAGTTGTTTGCAGTGAGGACAGGGCCCAAAAGGAAACCCGGGGTTAGAACGGGCCCATGCCCAGTGGCCTGGTTGACCACATTTGAAGCAGTTCCCAGATGGCTTGCCCCTAAAGGCAGCCAGCTTTGGAGTGTGTGAGCCTCAGATGGCATTGGCCAGGAGCTGGTATTTGACCTGATCTCTTTTGTAACAATCTTTCTTCTTTTTTTCCCCTATTGTTAAAAATCTTGAAAGCTACCTTGAGGAGGTAGTGTAAAAGGGCCATGCCTGCAGGGGAGTTTGATCTATACCTGTGTATTTATGTAAAGCCTCAGAGAGGCGGGTTAGGAATTAGTAGCCTTCTGGAGGCTGTAAATCAGGTGTGTGATCATGTTATCCTGGAGATCCTGATTCCCGTGACCAGCATGGTAGTCTCAATTTGGGTCCATGAGAGGAACAGCAACGGCTCCTACAGGCCACCTATTATTTTGTGCATGTACTTCATCTGCCTGTTGTTGGGCCACTATCCAGACCTGCTCCCTTTCTTCAGGGGACGGATATGTGTCTGGGTCTGACTGGAAGGATCCCAGTCATTTTTTTATTTTGGAGAGATTGGAAAGAGAAAAGGGGATATGTACCTGGATAGTTCCCTCCATCCCAGTCACTTCACGGAGGGGATGTAAAGGAGCCGGAGCTGAGGTGGAGTTGTCACCTGACAAAAGGGGAGAAGGAGAGGTGGGTTGGGTGGCTGAGGACAAAGAGAGGGAAAAGGTAGAGGGGCTGGTGAAGGATCTGGAGCATAAGAAGGTAGTCAAGGTGGCCCGTACAGGGAGCAGAGAAGTCTGACAGATCAAAAGATTGATTTGTGTCCGGAAAGGGAGATCGGGCATGAGCTAGGAGAATTTGAGACATAGAACAGTTTTGACAGAGAGAAGGACTGTAGTTGGAGATAGAAAAAAGGCTTGAACATAAGAAATCTCCCCAGCTTTTGCCGTTTCGGTGAGTATCTAAATCAAGAGTGCCACCTTGTGGCCACTGGGATCCACTATAATGAGGCATTTGAGTTTTAATGTCTCCCTGGAGGCTGACAGATTGTCCAGGAGACAGCCCAGAGGCGTAGAGTGCAGAGTACAGTAGAAAATGAGATGTTTAGGTTTAATGTCTCCCCAGAGGCCAAGGGGTAAACTGGCCAGGAGACAGCACAAGGGCATAGAGCATGGAGGTTTGGATTGTGAGGATCCCATGCAGTGGGTGAGAAAGGAAACAGGCTGTCCTGGTAGAAGAATGCCACCAAGGAGCATCCTCTTTGGTATGCATCTTTTTGAGCAAAAGCCAATGACTGGCTAATGCAGCATCCTCCAATAGCTGGGGGGAATGAGAAGAGTTCCCTCAGCCAGGAGCCTGGGCTTCATAGAGACTGTAGCTTCACAGAGACTGTAGTCATACAGAGTAGTTAGGGGAACTTGTAGAAGCAGGACAGACCCACTGACTCACACTGAATTGAGGCCAATGTTGGATTCGTTGGTCTGAAACGGCAAAAGGAGAGAGTCCCAGAGGTACCTGGTTTGGCAAGGGCGGCTGAGGGCCAATCACCCCAAGAGAGGGGATCATCCAACATCGGCGAGAACCCTTCTGAGGTTTTGGCACCATAATGAAAGAAAGTGAGCCGAGACAGCAGGTACCGATCAAGCTTTACTACAGGAAAAAATCTACTGGACTGCACTCAAAGCGGAGGGCAGCCCTGGGCTGCCCTCAAGATGGAGGACAGCACCAGGTGTGGGGGCAGGAGAGCTTATATAGGGCACCAAGGGCTGGCTGATACAATCAAGGAGGGGCATTATGCTAATGTGGAAGCTATGTGGAGAATTGCACCCTTGCAGCAGCAAAAGTGTTTCTGTTTTGCAGAAGTCACGGGTCTTCTCATAAAGGGAGGGAAGGGGTTTGGTGCTGGAGTAGAAGACAAGGCTGGTCACTATTTTGTGCTTATTGTGTGCACAGTCACGCCCAAGGTCCATCAATGAGCAGTTTAGGTATGATGTGATAGAGCTTCCAAGAGGAGATGGCCACAGGCAGATAGATGGATGATCAAGAGCTCAAGGTGGAGATCAAGGTCAGAGACAGACTTAACAAATCATCAGCGCACAGGCAGGTTTCCAAAGCTGACCCAGTTCTACTGTTAGGTCACTTGGGAGAGGGGCGGGATGGAAAGATGGAACTCTGGGGGCACCATGTTAGAGCCCTTCAAGGAGTGTGGAAGGAGATCAAATGAGGAGACACAGGAGGAGTTCATGAAATCAAAGTGAGTAAGGAGCCCAGAGTGAAAGAGACCAAATGTGAAGTCATGTTTGATATGAGGATTGAGAGTGCTTTGTGGGCCTAGGTCGGGCGTGCCCAGCCTGGAAAAAAACAGACTGCCCGTGAGCTGCTTTCTGGAGCAGAAGAGCCAGGTGCTGCCCCCGAGGGGAATGCTGGGCAAGCTGCCCTCCAGCTTCCTGAGGACAACGGGCACTTCCTGGAGGCCCATGGCAGACTTTTCAGAGGGAACTAAAAACAAAAGCCCCACAGGGGCAAGGAACTGCTATTTTTTGGATTATTTTTAAATTTTTTTTTCTTTTTTTGGCTGCTGGCCAATATGCGGATCCAAACCCTGGACTTTGGTGTCATAACACTGCACTCTAACCAACAGAGCAAACCAGCCAGCCCTGCTATTTTTCATTATAAGCCTTTAGTCCTTGATTTTTTAATCATGTGCGTGTAGAACTTTGATAAAAATAATAAAAAAACATTTTATTACTATATGACTTAATACTAAATCAAATCTTTTTTTTTTTTTTTTTTTTTTTTTAAAAAAGATGACCGGTAAGGGGATCTCAACCCTTGGCTTGGTGTTGTCAGCACCACGCTCAGCCAGTGAGCAAACCGGCCATCCCTATATAGGATCCGAACCCGTGGCCTTGGTGTTATCAGCACCGCACTCTACCGAGTGAGCCACGGGCCGGCCTAAAAATCAAATCTTTTAACTGGCTCTAATCAATATTTCAAAATAGGTGAAGTTCATTTTAGGAATATTCCAACCTCCTCCACCATGTAACCCCAGCTTCCCAAGCCACAATACCTGGGGTAAAATTCCTCTCAGATTATATTCAATGAAAAAAGATAGCCGCTGTACTGAGCAAAATCCACTGCTCAGGCAGTCCAGATTCCATTAAAGATCAGAGAAATATTTCATCCTTTTTTAGGCCTAAGAAAACACAGAAAAGGAAGAACATCATCCCTCGCCTCTGCCCCAACCACTGCAGCAGTGCTGAATGTTGCAGTGTTTCTGCAGGCTAATCCACGCCTTCCCTGGTTAACACCTGCAGCCCTGGTCTGCCCTGTGTCTAGACTGCGGCACGTGGGCTACTGCCTGGTCCCTGTGGGGCGCTTCCTTTGGTACCTGGGTTTTCTCAAAACACCCACAAGACCTGGGATCAAAATTGAATCAAAGTCAATTATCAGTATTTTCTACGTGTTACACTCTGTCCCTTCATCCCGAGAAGCATGATTTACTAAGAAACAGGAACAACAGCTAAACTACAGCCTGCGGGCCAAATGCGGCCCACAGCATATTTTGTATAACCTGTGAGCTAAGAATGTTTTAACATTTTTAGATGGCTAGGAAAAAAATCAAAAGCATAATATACTTAATCTTAAGAACTGAATGTACCCCCCACCCCAAATTCAAAATTCACATGTAAATGAACTTCACCTATTCATAATCCCCAATGTGACTGTATTTGGAGATAGGGCCTTTAAGGAGGTAATTAAGGTTAAATGACGTCGAAGACTTCCAGTCAAGATGGCAGAATAGACGTTCCCCAGCGTCACTCTCTCCCGCAAAACAACGAATTTACAACTATAAAAATGTAACATCAGCCAAGCTGGGGCCACTGGAGCTCAGATGAAGAGGAGGGGAGACCTGTAGAACTCATGAGGGCGGGAGAAACCACGAAGAGAGAAAGAAAAAACTGCTCTCAGCGTTTTGGGCTGCGGCCACTTTAATGCTGGAGCACATGCAGCAGGAGCCGGCAGAAGCTGCAGCTGTGCACTTTAGATGGAATTACTTGGAGGTGGAAGGGGAGAAGAGGACTTTGGTGGCCCCCAGGACAGCAAGACCACTAACAGGGTTCCTGTGGACCCACACAGGAGTGAGGAGCCAGAACAGCTGAAAAAGGGGAGCCACTCAGAGGCCGGTCAGTCATCACAGGGGACTTGCGCAGGGCCTGTCCCATGGGAAGTGTTTGGAGCATGGGCTGTGGGGGAGACAGGCTCACCAGGAGAACACTGGGACACAGCAAGGACAGCCGATCTGCCCCCCAATCAGTGCAGGACCACTCAGAGTAGACTGGTTGGGAATGCAGAATTGCATGGGGTGCAGTTTGATGAAAAAACTCAGGCCCAGATCAGAGCTTCTACACAACCCAGGTGCACCGAGTCTCAGAGCTGGAAGTACCTATAAGGTCAACCATTAAACCCTGAGCTGCACAAAAAGCCTTCCCTAGGGAAACAGCAGCAAAGCAGCAATTTAGCTCAAACACACAGCTCAAGGACTGGTTCTCACAGGAAGTTCCCATTTTAGAAGCAAGCAAAGGACAAAAACTTAGTTCCAGCCCAGGCACACCATGAATGCCTTGGGACCCACCAGGGGACATGAGGCATGGAGTCAGGGGCAGGACCCCTGCCCACAACCACTCATACCACCAGCAACTCAGGGCCCCACCCAGAACCTGACGATTGGAGTCAAGGACTGGACTCTACTTCCACATACTGGCACACCACCAATGCCTAGGAACCTGCCAGGGACCCAGGGCTAGCAGCCAGGGACCTGACCCCCTTCCCACAACCAGGCATGGTATGACAGTGCCTCAGGGCCCCACCTGGGGGCCCAAGGCATGGAGAAGGGGACCGGACCTCCCTCCCACAACCAGGCACAACACGCCAGTACCTTGGGGTTCGCCCAAGGACCTGAGGATAAAGCCAGGGACCGGGCCCCCCTCCTACAACCAGGCACCCTGTGCTGGTTCCCCTAGGCCCACAAGGAGAACCGGGGCATGGAGAAGGGGATCAGACCCCCGCCCACAACCAGGCACCCCACACCAGTGCCCTGAGGCTCACAAGGTGACCCAGGGTATGGAGCTGGGGACTGGACCCCCTTCCCACAACCAGGCACCATGCCAGTGCTCCGGGTCCCACACAGGGACCTGGGGTATGGAACCAGGGACCGGACCCCTCCTCCCACAACCAGGCACCTTTTGCCAGCACCTCGGGGCCTGCCCTGGGGCATGGAGAAGGGAACTAAACCCCCCTCCCACACCCAGGCACACTGCACCAGCACCTCAGGGCCCACCTACGGACCTGGGGTAAGAAGCTGGGGACTGGACCCCCCCACACACAACCAGGCACTGAGATAGTGCATCAGGGCCCTGCCCAGGGGCCCAAGGCATGGAGAAGGGGACCAGACCCCCCTCCGACAACCAGGCACACCGTGCCAGTGCCTTGGGACCCACTTGGTGACCCAGTGCATGGAACTGGGGATCAGACACTCTCCACAACCAGGCACACTGCCAGCACCACAGAGCATGCCAAAAACATCTCCTCCATGTGGGTAGCCCACCACAGTCACCACGATAACCCATAGCTGCCACGAAGGCGGCTAGATGCCACAACCACCACGCAGATGGTCTGCCAGCCATTGGAGTGAGTTGACACAAGGAGAGTCACCAGCAGAGATAAAGAAAGGAGGAGGATGTCTCTCTCTGCAGAGCCCATTTCATAGTGATGGAAGAGACATCTGCTCTGTGATAGTACTGGGGGACCTGATCATGCCTCTCAGCATGGGACAGATCATTTAGGCAGCAAATCAACAAAGTAACCATTATTCCTTCAGAGGGAGAGAAGAAATCTAGGGTGATTAGAGGGGGTAGGGGGGAGAGAAAGGGGGATGAGGAGGGATTGGACAAGGGGCATAAAGAATAATTACAATTTGTAACAATATATATGCTACTAATATTGATTTGATCCACGTATCTCAATGTTGAACCCCCCCCCCAAAAAGGTTAAATGAGGTCATAAGTGTGGGGCCCTAATCCAGAGTAATTAAGGTTAAATGAGGTCATAAGGGTGGGACCCTAATCCAATCTGACTGGTATCCATATAAGAGGAAGAGACACCAGGGATGCACGTGCACAGGAAAAAGCCACATGAGGACTCAGCGAGAGGACAGCCATCTGCAAGCCAAGGAGAGAGGCATCAGGAGAAACCAAATCGCCTACAACTTGTTCTTGGACTTCCAGCTTCTAGAACTGTGAGAAATAAATTTGTTCTTTCGTTCTTGAAGCTGCCTAGTCTATGGTATTTTGCTATGGCAGCTTGAACAAACTAATACACTTCGTGATATGTGAAAATCACATGAATTTCAAATTCCAGAGTCCATTAATAAAATGTTATTAGAACACAGCCTTGCTTGTTTATTTACATATTGTCACTGGTTGCTTTTGTGCTACAATGGCAGAGTTGAGTAGTTATGACAGAGTCCGTATGACCAGTAAAATCTGAAATATTTACCATCTGGTCCTTTTCAGAGGTGTGTGGACCCCTGCTCTGAGAAACTTGAGAGCACTCATTTTTTAACATAAGAAGTGTCTTGCTCACTTCTGCAGTGTTTGGCACCCAGTGGGTCCCCCCAGCCCCTATGCTACCTGGCTCCAATCCCAGAGGGGCTGGGTCCCACCTCTGTTGCCAATGTCCTGTGTCAAATGACTTGGCTTGAAAAGCAGATCCTACACCTTGACCTCCCTGTACATCCAGAGCAGCATCTGTGCCCACACCAGATCACCCCCAGTAGCTCCGACACTGCTAGTTCTCGCCCTAGACAAATCTACCATGATTCTTGACACAGGTCCCTCCCTCTGCTTGGGAAGCTGGACAGGGGTGGTTTCCTCTCCACTGAGGCATAGATGGCAACTAATTACAAGAGGACTACATCACCTAATATTTGATGTTTCTTATGGTATGTTTAAACAGTCTGTTAACTTTTAAAAAGACATTTCATATTTACAAAAGTTATTTCAAATATAAACACTTATTTTTTAAAAACCACACTTATTATGGCTGGAAACAACATCCCAGAATACTTTAGCTTATTCTGGCCAAATAAAATCATATGGCCTCCCTAATCCCCTGACCTCCAAAGTTGAAGATCTCCAACTAGGACTTTTAGAGCCATTGTCCTGGTCCTTAGGGTACCCCGACTCAGTCGACACTGAAGCCAGGCTTTTTGGGAGTGTGGGGATGTTGACGTTGGCTTCAGAGAGGTCTGGGAAGGCACAGCACAGCAGACATCTGCCCTAGTCTCCAACATGAAGGCCCTGTATCCCAGCACAGCTTAGGAATTCTTAAAAAGCCAACTGTCACTAGCTTGGTAGCTCCCAGCTCAGCAACCAATACAAAACCCAGCACTGGAGAGCTAAAAAGATCACAAAGAATGGCAGAGCAGCCTTCATGGTGAAGCTGAACAGCTAGTTCTCAGTCCAGCTCATCACGCCAGCCTTGGGAATGACAGTCCTGCCTCACACTCATTGGAAGTCACATATTTACAAATGAGCTAATCAAAGCTTCTCAGCTAACAAGAATCTCCTTGAGGTAACTGAACACCCCACATACTTTCAACCTAGCTAATATTCAGTTTGCCAAATTAAAGAATGTAGATTTGCATCAGAAAGGAGACCAAGTAGTATAAGGACATAAATCATACATCACTTTCCCAAGTGTACTGCTGTAAAATCATGCATCATATATCTTTTGGCCAATGACAGACCACATAGATGATGGCGGTCCCCTAAGATTATAATGAAGCCGGAGGTGGGTAGCAGGCTGTACCGCTTAGGTTTGGGTAAGTATGCTCTGTGACATACACACAAAGGCGGAACTGCCTAACCATGTCTCAGACTATGTCCCTGTTGTTAAGCCACACATGATTGACTGTACTAGCTCCTTGTCTACATTTTCCAATTTACCTTTTATTTCCATCATCTGCTCTTCCACAGTTCTCCATTCTTGTGGGCATTTCTGTTCATCTGTCTCCCTGAATCAAAGTCAACATATCAGTATTTCCTGAGCATCACATTCTTGCCCCTTCATCTTCAGCATGGTTTACTAGAAATTGAAATAACAGCCAAAATATTTAGGCCTTATATAAACAAATATAGTCATCTCATCTGTGCTTTTAAAGTTCAACTTATTATGTGGTAATAGGTATCATGGAAACAGGGGAGGGGTGTAGAAAGCTGCGTCATCAATACAGAAGGAACACATAAAGGCTGTCTGGGGCATATCCCTGATTGTGCTGTCACTCCAACTTTCTTCAGCTCAGCCCAAAGTTGAGTGAAGTGTACTGGTCTGCAAGATTGTATTGTTTCCAAGAAACAACATGGGAGCTAGATAGACCAACTGAGCAGGACACCAAGGTAATTTCCACCCCTAGTGCTGTTCAGCACAGCCACCTCCTTCCTGAGACCCAGAACAGGAGGTGTGCTTCCATAACAAAGATTTTGTTTGCTTTTTGGCAGCTGGACGTATGGGGATCTGAACCATTGACCTTGGTGTTAGCACCATGCTCTCCCAAGTGAGCTAACTGGCCAGCCCCCAAAACAAAGATTTCTTTGAACAGCAGCACCCTTATAACCACACATTTTTGGATCAACCAAAGCTACTTCCTATCCTAGAAAGGACAGATACTACATGCAGCTAAAATACCATCAATCCAGAACTTTCAAGATGGCACCTTTCCCCAAACTTCTACACCACTCATTAAACACAGATTACAAACTGGTAATCTGCAGACCAAATTCAACTTGCAAATATTATTTGTTTGGCTGCCTGTCTTTTAAAATTTGATTTAGTTGGCAATACACGGGAGATGTTTATTCATATAAATATCTGGGTTTCCTGATTCTCTGAAAAAAGTGAGAAAATTTATTTCCATATGAAAACAACCAGCTGGAGCTAAACAATTGTCAGACTGTCTGTGTACTCCTGGGCTTGCTATCCCCACCACTGCCTTATACCTTGCCAGTTTCCCTCAGTTATGTTACCTGCCTGCCACTGACACCTCCTTGATACATGTGTTTAACCATTATGTTCCTTCCAACCACGAGAACCTTCCTGATAGCTCAAGAGCTTTGCTGTTGGATGAAAACAGTTCGTGACCATATCTGCCCCAATCTGCCTGAGCCTGGGCTCTCTTCCTTCTCAGTAAAGAGAGCCTGTGGCAAGGAGACTTTCAGCAGGCTTTTCCACAGCATGGCCAAACTGTCAGTACATCAACTTTATTCTCCATGAAAATCTCTGAAGTAGCTGAGTCTCTTTAACTTATCCCACGTGGCTCTTCTGGAGTCTGTTCTAAGGGAGAAGCCAGCAGAGTCCATTAAACAAAGGGAAGGGTTTGGGGCCAAACTGCCCAACAGTCTTCACTGTGCTCCCAGCAGCCCAGCTTCATTGCCCCCATTTTGATCCTGATCTGGCATCTCTAAACCCAGACGCCTCAGGGAGTGTACAAAGAAGCGAGGAAGCTTGCACACCAAGTTGAGTTCCTCCTTCCTGGACCCCATGGCAGGTAGGACCAGTTGCCGGGCATGCAGGTGAAGGGGGACGTGGCGGGCCTTCGACTGTTGCAGCCCCAGCCTCTTTAGGATGCCAACAGACAGCTTCTATACAAAGAAAAGACAGACCCTTGAGAGCAAGGCCAACAGTCCATCCTGGACCAGCGTGCAGGGTCAGAAGACTTCCACTTACAGGGAACCAACACTAACCCCTCAGAAGGCACAGTAATGGACAGCCTGCTTCAGGGGCATATCTAGGAAGGGTTCAGAACCCAGGTAGGAGAAAAATGTCCACACAAAAGATGCTCCTATCGGCCAATACTCTGGCATTCCAAGAAAAGGGGCTGTAACATCAAAGGATGAAAGAGTCCACCATGGTTCTTCAGCAGTAGCACAAAAGGCTGCTTTCAGCCTTCAGAAAGACTCCTCCCCTTGCCCACAACCTCCCAACAAATCCTGACACTAAACAAATGAAACAGTAAGGTTTTGCTAATAGATCCTGCAGCTCCGTGAAGACAGTAACTAACTGCTTATGAATTTCTCTAAAAGCTAGATAACCAGGATGGTACCAAATCAATACATCTTTGCAGATTCACTTCAGGGTTTTAACCAAGGGAAAGCGTACATTCTCTCTCTTCTTCTGTTGCACATCGGGTCAAACCAATATTACCTGTGGGGCCAACTTATTCCAGTCTGAGTACTTGTGATCACCAAGGACTGGACAATCCAACCCAAAAGACAGGTGAACTCGAAGCTGATGTTTTATTCCTTAAAAAAAGAAGAGACAGAGAGAGAAAACTTAGAGGAGCTACAGGAACAATACCAGTGCTGGCATCTGCTTCAAATCATACTAAAACAAAGCAAAGTAAACTGGCAAAGTCCCAATCACAGTAAGGTATAAAGAATAACATGACAAACTATAAGCTATATACCACCAGCCAGCTTAAGAAATATTATAAATACTCAACATATCCCTTGCCATCACAGTTCCCTCTTTCCACCACAGATAACCATCATCACGAACTTAGTGTCCACCATTACCCTAACTTTGTAAAAATAATTTTACTACATAATGATAAATAATATCGTTTTGCACATTTTTAAATTGTAGTAAAAAATACATAAAATTTCCCATTTGAACCATTTTTAAGTGTACAGTTCCATGGCATTAAATACGTTCACACTGTTTTGCAACCATTACCACCATTCATCTCTAGAACTTTCTCATCTTAACAAACTGAAATTCTGTACCCACTAAACAATACTCTCTATTCCTCTCTGCTTCCTTCATGCCCCTCACCAAGCTTTTGGCGACCACCACTCTATTTTCTGTCTCTATGAATTTCATTATTTTAGGTACCTCACATAAGTAGAATCATACAGTATTTTTCCTTTTGTGTCTGGCTTATTTCACTGAGCATAATGTCTTAAAGGTTCATACATGTTGTACCATGTGTCAGAATTTCCTTTCCTTTAAAATTCTTTTAAGGCTAAAAATAACATTCTATTGTACATATATACAATATTTTGCCTCTCCATGCACCCATCAATAAACATTTGGATTGTCTCCACTTTTTGGCTTCTGTGAGTAATACTGCTATGAACATGAGTGTACAAACATGTGTTTGAATCTCTGCTTTCAGTGCTTAAGGTATATATCCAGAAGCGGACTTTCTAGATCATACGGTAATTCTACATTTAATTTTTTGAGGAACCACTTGGCACATTTTTTTCCTTTTTTCTTTTTTTAACTCACCACTATAAAAAGGAGGACATACATTTTTTTTTTAAATTCACCATTATAAAAGGAGGATACACATTTTTAAATAAAGATATTTAAACTTTGTATTCCTCTGCTACCTACAATTATTCCTATGGGAGCTCTGGCCTCAGATTAGTATCAGAAGCACAGTCTCACACAAGTCAGCTGCAACCGCAGCCTACCCACAGTGCCAGCTGCTCAGAACGAAGGCAGAACCCAGCAGGGGCAAAGCTTGGAAGCACAGGGTTTTGCCATCCCACTGCAGAGTAGTGGCATTCTCACCAGTAACAGGCTGGAGCTCCACAAGGGCAGAGGACAGAGTGCTGCTTAGCACCTGGTACTGAGTTACAGCGAGGTGCGCATTCCGGCTGGTCCGTATTTTCACCATTTTCCCATTGTCCATGCGGTAGCTCGGGGACAGTGTCATCTGAAGTCAAAGAGATCAGGATATGATTTCCAAGGAAAAGCAGAAACCCATGCCTTGGGGAGGCAGTTCACCCACCTTGTGGTGTTGCTGCTGGCCTTGCACCTCTTTCTCAATGATGGGGATATCCACAACTCCTGCTGAGGGCACAGGGACACGCACAGTGATGGCCCTGAGGGTGACATGCAGATCACTGCTTTAGCCACAGAATCAAGAGAAGAGCTCCATGGATTTGGCCGCTTAGAGAATTTCACACTAGACCTTCTGTACTAATGCAGTCATTTCTTATGATTGGACGGTCCCAAACAATTCTCTTGGTATAGTGCTTAGCCTGAGAGCTGGATATTTCTTAATTACAAGCATATCTTTTTACTACTAAAGTCATGCATGCTAATTGTACAATATTTGGGGACGGTGGGAGACAAAAAAATATATATTCATAACATAGTCTTTCATTCCAGCCTTTAAAACTGGATATATACAGTTAAAATAAAGTTAGGAAAATATAGTTTTGTACCTTGTTTTTCTTTTTAAAATAGAAGATGGTAGGTTCTGATGGCACACTAAATGGACAAATGAATAAATGAATGAATGAACCTACTGAAAATTCACAGGGCCACTCCTTCCCTACTTGCCACGTAGGTCAAACAGTAAGAAACTATGCCCAAAGAAGTCACAGAAACCACAATCACAATTCAACAACTCGTTCCAAATCACTTTTGTTAGTGGTCTCCCTCTCATCACATCCCAGGCAGGTAGAAAACTGTTTTTAACCCATCCTTAAATTTACGTCTCTTTTAGGTCAGACACAAAGGAGTCCTCCTGAGTACCTGGTGGCCTATGGCAGAAGCACTGACTGAGGGGTCAAAAGCCCACTTGTACACACTATTTCAAACCCTGGACACCCCGCTTCAGGTTGGTGGCAGTTTGGACTGCTATCTGATACAACTTATGTAACTACTAGATTACTCTTCCTAATGACATACACTACCGCTCAAAAATGTTCAATCAGTGAATATTCTTGAATGGGTAAGGCACTGATTTAGGTAGGTATTAGCTCTATGTAGATGAACAAGACAAAAATCCCTGCTCTAGCAGCTGCCAAAAAAAAAATCCCTGCTCTCAAGGAATTCAAATGTTAGTAAGAAGATTCAGACATGTAATTATAATAAGTCTGCTATCATAATAAGTCAGCAAATGCTAATCATTTGCTTACTATGTTCTACTTTCAACTTCTACTTCCTGCACTCAATATTTAAAACCCTCATTAACTGGGTTCCGGACTACCCTTCCAGCATTATCTCCTACCATCCCCACTCCAAACTGGACTGCAAGCCTAACTCCTTTGTGCATGCCACTCCCACAATCTAGAAGACATTTCTCCATCTTTCCTATCAAACCCTATTCATTCATCAAGACCCAATTAATTGATTTTAACTCCTTCATGAAGACTGACACCAAGAATGGCTACCAATTTTGAACCTTCATGGACAATTTTCACAAATAGTATAACATATTTTTTAGCCTTATATTTTGATTACTTGTATATATATATCTCTATTTTCTGTGTTCTTACTATGAGCTGGGAACTGTGTTAAACACTTCACATGCATTATCTCATTTAGCTATCTCATCAATCCTATTATTCCCATTTTTTATATAAAGAAAACAAAGCTTAGAAGCTTAATAACTTGCCCAAGTTCCCACAGCTGGTAAATGACACAGCTAAGAGTGGAACACAGATCTTTTGGAGCTCTTAACTACTATATTAAATTCCTCCATTATCCACAGATTCTTATTATAGTTCTTAAATTTGATTGTACATGAGATGCATTTGTGGAACTTTTAAAAAATATAGATGCCAATCCCCATACCCTCCAGACTTATGAATCACAATACCTATGGGTATATTAAACATACAGATTTTTAAAAGGTTCCCCAGATCACAAAGTATATGCAAAATCTGTAATACAAAAAGGACTAACATCCAAAATATAAAAAGAATACTTATAAATTAAATAGAAAATAAACAACCTAAGAAAAAAATAGGCAAAAAGTCTATTTCCAGAAAGGGAAACCCAAACAGCCAACAAATATGAAAAAAGACACCCAGTATCACTGTTACATAGGGAAACAGAAAATATTTTTTTTTACCCAGAGTGGCAAACCTTTTAAAAATGCTTTGGTCAGCTGAAGGGCAGGTGGGAACTCACTACTACTGGCGGGAGTATAAACTGACATAATCTTTTTGGAAAGCAATGTGGGTACTATTAAAATTTTAAACACGCAAACCCTTCAACCCTGCAATTCCATTTCTAGGAATTTATCCTAAAGATATATTCACATATTCTTTGCAATAGGCTGTGAAAAATGAGAAATTACCTACACATCCATCCACAAAGTGGAATACCACAGAGCCATTAAAAAGGAGACAGCTATAAATGTACAACGCAAAATGCTCTCCAAGATACATACCATCCAAGTGAAAACAGCAGTGTGCAAAGCAGTGTGTAAAATATGTTGCCATACAATGATATGCTTATAAATGCCCAGTAAATCTCTAGAAGTTTACGCAAGACATTGGAAACAGTGACTGCCTCTGGGGAAGGGTATTGAGTAGATGGGGAGTTTCTTATTTGTTGGTGTATCCTTTTTCTATTAAAAAACTGAGGTAGACCAATATCCACTAATGTAGAAACATCACCAAGACATAGAGTTAAGTGCGGAAAAAAGTACAATGTAAATTGTACAATGAGATATATATAAATACGTGTGGGTGTGTAGATACACACATACTATATATACTAGACACACATGTAAATGCACTGAGTGAGGACCAGAGAAGTAACAACAAAACTGATTCCAGTGGTTGCTGCCTTAAGGGAAGGGACTAAAATGGCAGAGTGGGTGGATTCTCTGGGGGTTTTTTGCTTTATCTTTGCTGTTCGGCTACTTTAGCACAGGAATGAAATCATATATTACTTGTACAATTCATTTTTGATAATTTTGTTGTACAGCCAGATTTAAGAGCCACTATCCTATCAACTGTCAATATTCTAAGTACCAAAGCTGTTTCATATCCTCTTTATATCCTCATGGATCCCAGTGCAGTGCCTTCCATTAACAGGAGCTCTGCTGTGTGACAGATGAATAGAGGAAACAAATGCCTCCATTACACCCCCTCTACTGCATGGGCCTCATACCAGTACTTCTTTGACACCTGACGGGTTCTAAACAATTCTTGGACTTGATGTGCCACTTCCTTCTCCCAAGCCAACACCATTACGCCCGTGGTCTCCTTGTCCAGCCGGTGGCACAGATGCAAGGGCTCTGCCTTGTGGCCATGAAGCATCTTTGCCAGGATAGGCAGTACATCACTGATGCAGAGCTTGACTCCAGGGCCACCTACGAAAGGAAAAGCCAGAGGTCTAAGTGGCCAGGAAAAGATCTCACCAAAGAACTCTTCTTGGGGGAAAAAAAATCCCTTACTGGATAAACTGTCAATGTTTTCTAAAGCCTTACTACTAAGTGTGGACCAGGGACTAGTAACCTAGGTATGTACACAGAGCCTGCTAGAAATCAATCTCAGGCCCTCAACCTAAGTCAGAATATGCATTTTAACAAGCTGTCCAAATGATTTATAAACATATTAGTTTGAGAAGCACTGTCCTAAAGCATGTGGCTTTCTCCTCAGACATACTTTGCAAAACCACGAGGTCCTCCTGAGGCATTACAGAAGAGTGGTTAACAGGCTGGGCTTTGGATTTAGACATTATATTCTATGTACTGTCCTAACTAGCCATTTGACAATGGAAAGATTACTTACCTTTCCTACTTTGTTTTCTCATCTATAAAATGTAAATATCTGGTAAATAATTTCACTGGGGAATGGGAAGGCAAGTAGCTGTTGTGAGAATCAAGAGAAAAAAATCATATAAAGCACCTGCTAATGTCTGATTTAATTTCTGGTCTTTATGCACAAACTTCTCCATAATCCCCCAAAAGCACTACTATGGTGGACTGAATTATGTCCCCCCAAAACTCATCAATGCTTGAATTGTGTCCCCCAGGCTTTAAGTATTAGAAACTTGGCCCCCACTGTGACTTTTGAGACGGTGGGAAATCCTATTATGGTAATTGAAAGGTGGAGCCCTGAAGAGGTTATTAGGTTGTAGGACCATGCTGTAGGGAATGGATTAAAAATGGTGGTCAGGGGCATGATTCTGAGGACTTTAAAAGCTTTGGAACTTAGAATATTGAGAGTTGATGGGATAGTGGTTCTTAATTCTAGCCTGTACCACACTTCTGTCTCTTGCTCTCTCTGCTCCATTCGCAATGTGATACCCTGCCACCACCAAGGCTCTCACCAGATGCGTTCCCTGGACTTTGGACTTCCGAGCCTCAGAAACTGTAAGCAGTAAATTTCATTTTCTTATAAATCACCCAATTGCAGGTTATTTTGTTATAAGCAATGGAAACGGACCAATACAACTACCTTCTTCTAACTAAAATATGCATTTACCTCTGCAAAATTCTTTCTCAAAAGTATTTTTCCTATCAGTCTTTCTTGACTCAACCTCAGCTGTTCTAACAACTACACTCAACAATTATTCAAAGACATGTGAGTGCCCGTTAAGTTCCAGGCACTGTGAGGTTTGTTAGATGTACTCCAACACCCTCCTTTTTTTCTTGCGTCTTATTTCCTATTTCCCAGTTTTGATAGGAAATAACCTGAATACAAGAACCACACTGTCTCTGTATTTCTCTACAGCAATCTCAGTGGGAGTCTGCACATAGAGCATTCAGTGAATCACTGCTATCTGTCAGATGTTGGGAAGGTGGACACTGTATTATTTATCTGTGTCCTCAGTAGTGCCTTATATAGGATAATACTCTACAGGGTTTAATCAATTTGAAGTCAAGGCTTCAGAGTGCCGTACAAATAATGTCAGAGTTGCCCCTAGCTGTAGCGGAAAGCAGCAGCAGATTCCTCTCCCTTTGCCACCTAGTCCTTACCATGCACAGGGAGACCGTAGGGCTTATCGATGACCACAAGGTCCTTGTCCTGGTGGAGAATCCCTCGGCTCAATGCCTTAGCAAGCACGTTGGGGTGGACTCGCTGCAGCTGCTGTGTGAACCGCACTAATTCTTGCACCCTCCGCTGAACAGGGTTTGTGGGTACCTACGGGGAGAGAAGGAGCGGTGAGAAAGGCCTGGTGAAAAAGCGGTAGGGAAAGCTGTGAAGAACCTTTCAATAAGGTCTGGCTGAGAATTGGGGTAGGGAATGACTGTATCTTTGCAATCGACTCGCGCCTTCCTTGAGTAATTTGGGAGTAGCGGTACGGTGGTTTGGACCCAGCCCACTGGAAGACTCCGTACCCCTACTGACCTCTCCCCTCCGCTTTCTTTCCATTCTCCCACCATATGTGCTCGACATTTACCTACTTGCCACCAGAGAACCTCCTACCTCACTGCCCGCCAAGGAAAACAATGCCTCTTGAAGTTATGTTCCTCTCGGACTCACCGACACGTTCTCGGTCTTTTGTTCCCGTTTCTGGGCTCGGAGCCTCTCCGCTAGTCGCCGGGCATCCAGGGGCCTAGAGGCAGCAGCGGCGGAACAAAATGGCTTTGAAACGAGAGTGAAGAGACTCCCCAAACGCTGCCCGGTACCCCGGACCCAGAGGCACGGAGCACTGCAGCCGGGCGCTGCCATCTTGCCGAGAAAGGAGGGGCTAGCCAAGACCACGTGGCGAAGAGCGACCAGCGGGAGGCGGGAATGGGCGGGCTCTGCGGATCACGTGGGAGGGCGGGACCCGGGCGATCACGTAGGGGCGCTGCGCGCTCAGTGCGGTTGCGCTGATCCGTAACTGCAACTGGAGAGGTAGCGTTCGGAGGAGACGCGGTGAGTACGTAGGGAAGCCCGGCCGGGGCTCGGAACCTCAATGCTTTAACGTTTTCTCTGCTCCAGGATTACCGTTCTCGGAGAGTAATGCCCTGGGAAGCGTTTCTCCCAGAACACGATCCCACTCGAAAACGCCCTCGCGCCCTGTTAGAAGAAATACCCCATAAGCGCTCGCCCCAGAGCCTTCCTAGACACCTACCTCGTCCCTCTTAGCAACCGCATCCCCGGTGTTCGGCCAGTCCTCTTAGGGAAGTGTCGTGTCCCCTCGCGTTTCCTTACCACTCGACCTCCGGAGATGCCCGGATCGCTCGCTTCTCCACCCCTCACCTTCCACCCCCAACCCCTTTGTTTCATGTTGTAACCTGTTCTTTCCCAAGGAGGACGGCCCTTTCCATTATACAGGGCCCATATTTCCCACCTAGGGAGCACTACAGGTTTCTTCTGTCCTTCCTCAAGAATTCATTTCTTGGGGTCTCCTCCCCACTACTCTCCTTACACTTCCCAAAGAAAAGACCTCTTCTTCCTTTTGCCTCCTTGATTTTTCTCCTCCATGGTTTGTAACCGCCCCAAACCCTGCCCACTAGATGCGATGTTGGGACGCCCATGTCCGAACTGCAGGCGACTTCCCTCTGATTTCACTAAGGGGTAGCTGGAACGATGAACATCTGTTTGGGATGGTAATGTTAAAAATAGCTTGGGATACGCCTGCCATTTGTTAAGAAGAAAGCTAATGCAGAGTTCTGAAAACTAAGAGATCTGTACTGATGATAGAGGGAACAAATTTTTAAGACTGCTTAGAATGAAGGTTGCCTAAGGAGTAAGAGAGGAGGTAGTTGAATTAGGTTTGGGTCCTACTCCTCCAAAAGGGATTGGCAGAAGGGAGCCGTGGTGAGCATGGAACAAAGTTGAACAGATGGAGCTAGCCTATAGAAGACTTTAAGTTGAGGAAAAGTTTGAATTAGAAGCGATAAGTAGTGGAGAGTCTTTGAAGCTTCTTGAGTAGAGCAGAGATCTCTTGAAAGTGGAATTCTTGAAATGAATCTAGCAGTTGAGTGCAAGACAGATTGAGAAGGAAAGGGCTTGGTAGCTGAGAAATCAGCTAGGCTGCTGCAGTCTAGGTAGTCAGTAATGAGGTCATGCCCCATTCATGGGAACATTCAGTGGTCTTTTTTCACCTGCATTGTACTGTCTTTTGAATTTATGAGTTGTGCAGGTCAAGATGTACCTTTGGCAAATGCTGTTGTCTCTTGAGGACTCGTTTATTTGTTTTTTTAAATCTCCACACCTGGCACATAGTAAACTCACAAATATTTGTTAGATGGCGGAAGTGCATCATGGGCGTGTGTTAGGTGTGTCTAAACATTTTGAATTGTCTTATTTCTGTCAGTTTGGGGCCCAAAGAATGAAGGTAGAGGTAAATATATTCGTAAAGAGTGAAAAGGAAGGCTTCTGTATATTTCTGTAATAAGGCAGGTGATATGGATATAAATGCAGAGAATTCCAAGGGAGATTGGGAAACAACCTCTGTTTCTCCTTCTGTTTTGTTTTGGGTTTTTTTTCCTGCAAATTCACGTGTAGGGCATAAATCTATAAAAGTTGAGAAAACCTTTTACAAATGTGCTCCAGACCCAGGTTCTAATTTCACTGAATAGTTTGCACATCACATATTACTTGGGTACATGAAGCCCCTTTTTCCAAGGACCCTGAAATTTGGACATCAGGACTTAAATTTGTATCATTGTATTAATTATAAACTTGTTTTGGGTACAGGACTTTTATGGTTTTGTGTGGGGGCTGGGAGAACCTGTTTCTACCTTAACCTTTCCTTATGGCATTCGAGAAACTACACCTGTCCTTGCAGAATTTGTGGCAGAAAACAAAATGAAGAAACAATTCAGACATCATTGCTAGTGACACATCTTGTGTTCTTGAGTTTCACGTTACCCAAGGCACACGTCACTTCTTTCTGGAGAAGGAATTGTTAGGTTTTTCTTGTTGAAACTTTGTAAGAGAAGTTTGAAGAACTCATAGTTTTTTGTTTGGTACAAGTACAGTACAGTTTTAGCCAATGTGAGTACAGAAGTTACAAGTCCTTTACTGTTTCTCCTGTGAGTCTACTGGGCACTTGGTAATTTAAGGTAGAATTGCTCTCAGGGTATAAAGAATTCATTCAAATACCATGTCTTTTGTTGTTTTATCTCTATATGGATTCTTCCCTTTTCCTCTATCAGTTGATACTATTTTAGGCAGTTCATTTTTCCACTTCCGCACCAATCTCACATTCTCATTCTAGTTGAGGACGCCGCTTGTCTGAACTTTTTTCTAAGTACAAGGAAGGAAATTTTATTAGTCTTCATTTCATTGTTATAGAGTACAGCTCTGTTTAAACATAGCATATTTACATAGATTTTGATATATCACCATATGTGCCCACAAAATAACCATATTAAGAATTTGATAGTTTGTTTTTAAGGATATTTCCTCATCTATGCAAGAGCAAAAAGGCTACCTTAGTATTTCACAAATATGAATAAGGACTGACTAATAAAGGAACTTGTGTTTAAGTATTACAAATTTAAGGTTAATTAGTGGCATAAAGTTAAATTGAGGCTCCTCAAACTGATTTGGTAGTTGTAGATTAACCAGAGATTCCCGTTTCCTTGAAGAGCAGGAAGTACTTAGACATTGTTTTATGGTTTTTAGAGAGAGTAAAAGAAGCAATTAGCAGGAACTCTCTGGAGGTGGCCTGGAAGTGCAGTCTTTGGGAGACTGGAGATCTAGTCCCAGTTCAGCCACTGTAAAGTTAAGAAATAATTTGGGTTCCAGTTTTTTGTCTTTTAAAAGATCTTTACAGCTCTAAGCTTCTAATCTATGGACCCTAAAGTATTTCTCTTTCAACTTTAACAAGTGGGATTTATTTTTTAGATTTATCTTAAATACATTTAGCATTGGCACAGAGAATCAGATTCTGCTCTTGTTTCCAGAATTTAACTTTGTGCCACTGAGCTAACATTTATATTTGAGGTTACTTCATTGAGTTTTGTTGGAATATACCTTAAGATTTCCTAAGTGGGATGTGGGAAGGGGTGCAGATAGAAAATATTTAGCAATGGTGTAGACCTATAACATGAGTGTTACTTCTTTTTTCCATAACCAGCATTTTTAAAAGATTCCCTTGTACTGTTTGTTGCCTTTCGTTATACTTCTATTTAGCTTTTGAGTAATGATCAACTCAGATCTAGCTTAAACTAGTACTCCCCAAACTTTTTTTTATATCATGGCACATGTATAAATAATTGTATCACTGGGGAAAACTGGAGGCGGCCCACAGAAGGCAATTTGCCTGGGAGCTGTTGGTCTGCAGTCCCTACCTGGCAGCTCCAAAGGCTGAGGAGATAGATCCCTATCCTGTGTCCTATCTGACCATTCAAGGTCTTTAACCCAAACTCTGCCTAACTCTGAAGAGGAATGCGTCACTGGTTATTTTTGCTAAAGTAGTCTCTAATCTGTTTTGAGCTTATGTGAGTTTGTGCTTTTGGCTAGTTTATATTTAAAGACCATAGTTGTCCTTACAAAGTGGCCTTTCTAAAAATGTGTGAAACAGTAGTTAATTGATAAACAGATGGGACATGCTTTTGTCATGGTGTTTTGACCCCCTTAGATTATGGGCACACTTGTTCTGCCTATTTGGAGAAGTTAGGTAATATCCAGAGTCCAAGATTAGTATACAAGGAATATGTGCATTTCTTTAAATACTGCGGTTTATTTTATGTTTTCCATTAAAAAGGCAATACTTATAAGGGCTGGCCCATGGCTCACTTGGGAGAGTGTGGTGCTGATAACACCATCGCCATGGGTTTGGATCCCTATATAGGGACGGCTGGTTAGCTTGCTTGGGAGAGCGTGGTGCTAACAACACCAAATCAAGGGTTAAGATCCCCTTACCGGTCATCTTTTTTTTTTTTTTTTTTTTTAAAAAAGGCAATACTTATAGAAAATGTGAAAAATACAAAAAGCAGAATGGAAAAGAAAAATCATTCGTAGTTCTTTTCCCCAAATATGTTAATATCATGGGTTTTTTTCCCTAGTCTTTTTTATCATACTTTTTTCTTTTTTATTTTTTGGAGGCTGGCTGGTACAGGGATCAAACCATTGACTTTGATATTATCAGGACCATGCTCTTTTTAAAAATTTTTTAAAATTTTTATTTTTTAAAACCAGAACATTAATTGCATGACGAATCATTGATATTCTTAAGATGAACTGGGTGCTGCAACAGCTGCTCTCTTGAGTGTAGGTGTTGTTCCTTCTTGGAATCCATGCCCGAACCTGCAGTATACAATTTTTAGGTGCCTCATTCGACCAGGCTCAGTGGTATTTCATCTTTTAGCCTTGGCATTCCAGTTATATTTTCTCTTGCACTTGGCAGGGTAGCCACATTTGCCACAGGTTGACTTCTGAGGGTGATAAGCCTTAAAGCCACAGTGGCGGTACAACGTGTGCGTTTTATTTTGACATTTTCCAGACGATCACATTGCCTTCATCATCTCGCTTCTGCCACCAAGACCAAAGAGATAGGACCATGCTCTAACCAACTGAGCTAACCAGCCAGCCCATATATATATATTTTTTTAATTGTGGAAAATTTTAGACATTTAACAGAAGTAGAGAAAATACTCTAGTGAATCCTCCCCCCCGCAGTACTCATTAGCCAGCTTCTACAATTAACCAACACAGGGCCAATCTTGTTCTACATCCCACCCCTACTTCCCAGATGGTTTTGAATCACGTCCCAGACATACCATTTCGTCTGTAAACACTTCAGTGTCTTTTTGTAAAAGATCCAGACTTGTTTTTAACATGACTACAACTATCACACCTTAAAAAAAATGCATCCCTTAATATCACCAAGCAACAGTCAGTGCACAGATTTTCCTGTTTGGCTCTTTTTTCTTTTCTTTTTTGTAGCAGTTGATTAGTTTGAATCAGCATCCAAGAATGATCTGCACATCATGCATACAGTTTTCATTAGAAGAATAATACCATATGGGCATGTGGAGGAGACATGTGGGCTGTAAATCTTGAGAATGATAGAGCACATGGCTAAGAGCTCTCTGGAGTCAGATGGGTTTGGTTGTGTGAAGTGGCTAGCTGTGTAACCTTGTGCGGGTTACTTAACCTCTCTTTAGTTTTTTAATCCTGTGAAATGTGGATGTTTTATACTTTAAGACTGCTTGAGGATTGAGTGAGTTAATGCATGTTAAAGCACTCTTGTAAAGCCTAGCACATAATGATCAATAAATATTAGCTATTCCCAGCACATAGTATAGTACCGAGTACATAAATATTTATTGAATAAATTGTAAACAGAGTAAGAGTCAAGGGATATGGAATTTAGTTTAATTCTGCCATTTAGGTAGAAAGTTTTGACCCTTTAGTTCTCACCCAAAAAAGTAGGTGGGATGAACAATTAGACGGTCTCTGAAATTCCTGTGCTTGCCAGAAGTGAGGCAGCTTGGTATTTAGAAAGAACCTGAGCTTTGAAAGCAGACTGGGGTTGCTTTACAAGCATTTAAGCTCCCATGCTCAGTTTCTTCATATGTAAAATGGAGTTAATAATACCTACGTAATAAGATTGTTGTGATGAGCAACAAGATAAATATGGTGCCTAGCGTGTAGTAGGTACTCAAGTTATTAGTTATGACTGCAGGTTAAAATAAGATCGTTACATTGGAGCATTTTCAAAACTGTAAAGAGCTATATATTTTAAGGCATTATGTAAATGAAGATGATCAAGGTAATCATGTGGGAAAATCAGTATACACTGGAAGGTGGACATGGTTTCCAGAGCATGAACAATGGAAAATTGAGGGACTATTAAACCATGTGGTTGGATAAAAACCAGAGGCTGTCAGGTCCCTGGAGAAATTCAAAAAGGTATTTGCAACAGATAGTTGCTTAAGTAGAATAAACCTATTTTCTGAGTTATTTCACAACTTGAACAAGAATAAGTTAAAGATGTGGATTGTTTGCGTACGTGTCTTAATTGTTAAAAGTTGGCACACTCTGTTAAGTTTGCTCTAATGATGTGGTTAATTTAATAAAAGTGACTTTCACTAGGTGGTGGTAGGAGAGCTGAACTATTGTTAACTTATTTAGAAAACCAGATTCATACTGAGTTTCCTGATCCCAGTGTGCTGTTCAGCATTGCCCCAACTTGCTTGATGATGAGAATCACCTAAGGTGGTTTTAAATGTAGAGATTATCAGGTCACTGCCCTAGAAATTTTGATTCAGTAGATACTGAGTTGGGGCCCAGCAATCAATTTCCCTCCCTCACATCTGTGCAACAAGCACTCTAGGGGCTTGGGCTAAAAGTTCTTTCATTTATGGATATGCTAGACAAAAGGTAAGGTTACAAAAAAAATGTAGAGAGAAAAATGGTTAATTTTAAATGTTGATAAGTTTCCCCTTTTTATTTATTTTTTTATCAAAGTCATTCGTATATATGGTTTAAAAAGTCAAAAAGTACTAAAAGACATACAATGGAAAAAAAAACAAACACCAGTTCTCTCAGGCCCTCCCTACCTCAGTCTCATTCTTTAGAGGCAACCACTCAGTTATTTTCCTCCTTCCTCTGGCATTATCTGCATATTTCTAAATCATTTGGTGTGTTATTGTTTCTCCTGCACATACCCCACCCCCACCCATGTTTGGCCTGTCATTTTCCTGCTGTGATAGATTAGTTCTTGCACCCTACCATTTCCCTACTTTTCCTCACCCTCTGCCCTCTAACATGTTATAATATTTGACTGAAACAGGCAGTTTTTATGTATTTACACGTCTAGTAAATATTGTTCACTGTTGAGCCAGATGATCTGTTATAGCTGTGCGCCTCCTTGCATTTCAATTGGCCTTCACCTGTTTTTTTGTAGCTACTGTTAATTTTTTCTAAAATGCTCCAACATGTTTGTCACATTCTTATCAGTGACATTTTCTATGAGCGCACATGTATCACCTCATTGGTTTATTGGTGCCCGGCCTCTTCCTCCTCCTGCCTTTACTGTTCCTCTGAAGAACTGCCCTTCACTCGTCTCCTTCCTGGGCAAGAAACATATCTTCCTCTCTCTGGGCTTACCCCCTTATTTTCCTGAAGCACATACTCCTATAATTTCCTAAGTATTTGAATGACTTTATTTTGTCCACACACGTGTTTGATAGCTTGGCAGTTATGGGTTGGAAGTAATTTTCCCTCAATTTTGAAGGCATTGCTGTACTGTGTTCTGATATCTGTAATTGCTCTAGAGGCATGGTGATTTAGGTCCTTTTTATGTGACCTAGGTTTATTTGTTTTCTTTCCTCCCTCCCTGGAATTGTTGAGGAAATTATCTATACCTGGTGTTTTGCAGTTTGATAATGGTGTAGCGTGATGTGGGTCTCTCCTCATCTATTGTGCATGGTTCTCCCTGGGCCCTTTTATTCTCAAATTCATGTTCTTCAGTTCTGGGATATTTTCTTGTACTATTTCTCTGATGTTTCTTGCCATCTATCTTTTTCTTTGATCGTTTTTCATGACATCCATTCTTATTACATGGATATTGTGTTAGTCCATTTCTTGTCAGTTATAACAGAATACCCGAACCTGATTAATATATAGAGAAATTAAATTTATTTCTTAGAGTCTGGGAAGTCCAAGGTCCAGGTGGCACATCTAGTGAGGGCCTTCTTGGTGGGGACTCTATACAGAGTCCTGTGATGACACAGGGTATTACATAACAAGGGCAGGGTGAGAGTGCTTGTTAAGGTGCTCACTTGCTCTCCTTGTAAAGCCACCAGTCCACTCCTCTGATAACCCATAAAGCCATTAACACATTACTCCGTGAATGGATTAATCCATTCATGAGAGCATAGTCCTCACAATACAATCATCTCTTATAGGCCCCACCTTTCAGATTTCCTACCATCTTAACACTGTTATGGTGGGGATCAAGTTTCCAACACATGAACTTTTGGGGGACATATTCAACCTGTAGCAGATATGATAGGCTCAAAGAGGGCTCGTTTTAGTTTTTTAGTTTTCTTCTCTTTGCATTGGCTCCATTTCTTCCAGGTGATTCAGTGCCTTTGCACTGGTACTTCTCTCTGCCTGGATGTGTGTTCCCTCAGATATCCAGTGACTTGCTCCTTCACCTCCTTTAAGTCTTTGCTTCAGTGCCACCTCAGTGCACTAAGATTTAAGTGCTGACCCCCATCTTGCTTCCCTGCCTTGTTTTTCTCCAGGAGCATTTATTGCTGTCTAGCATACCACAAATTTTATCTTCCTCCCCACTGAAATATAAATTCCATAAGGGCAGGAATTTTTGTTTGGTTTGGTTTGTTCACCACTATAACTCCAACATCTAGAATAGTGCCTGGCACTTAGATGCTTAATGATTTCTTTAAGGAATGAATGAACTATTTTGGGATTTCTTCAAATGTCTAAGTAGCTCTTGTTCATGTTTTTTGTTGTTGTTTTGTTATTTTAAGAGAGAAATACTAGGATGGGTTTTGTTGAGTGGTGGGCATTACTGCAGGGTGATTGGTATGTATGGACTTTGTGTATATGGTTTTGCGAATATATGTATATGCTTGTATTACTTCAGCTGACAGGGTTTTGTTTGCTGGGACAAGGATGGGAGCTTGGAGAATTTCATTTCAGTATGCACTTTCAATGTAATCTATTTTCACTTCTTTGCCCCTGCAGATGTATTCGGTTCTGGAGCCATTTCAGATTTCACTTCATTTTTCTCTCAACCTCTGCATTTGGAGATGGAGAAATAGATGAAGTAGTTCTCTGGCTTAGCAGGGGACGAAGAAGAGACTTTGTGCATTAGTTAAATAGACTTAATGCCCATCCACATTTTAAGGTCTGCGTTTAAAGCTTTTCATCTGCAAAAATTTATTGAAAAATCCCTCATCCACTGAAGTCTTCTCTCCTGTTCCTCTCATTCTCAATTTTGTACCTTTAAAAAAATTTTTCTATTATCATTTTAATAAGGTGCTTGGAAAGAGTAAGAGGTAAACATTTGGGACAGAAGTTGCTAAGTTTTATATTCTAAGCATCATGGAATGCAGCACAGTAACACCCATACATCAGACAAGGAGAAACACAAATTACTCATAAATTTCCTTAATTATTTTCAGAAGCTTATCCTTCAGCTCTTACTTATCTTCAGGTGCCTTAAGGGTCAGCCGTGCCTAAGAGATGCTCTGTTTTTAACTCCCTGGCTAAGGAGCAGGTTTGAGATCTGTAGCCAGAACTTAGTGCTTCTCCATGGTTTTACAGATTCCACAGGTGTCACATCAACCGGGATGGGGAGCATCTAGCCCTCTGCTGTCCCCCCTCCTAGGTACACACTCAGCCCGGAGCCTCACTCCCCTCAGTCACTGGAAATGGACTGCTGGCTTTCTTTGTCCTGCCGCAGAGACTGCTCTTTTGATGAACCCACAAGCTGTTTGAGTATTTTAAAAAGTTAATTTTACTAAGACAGTAAGGTAAACGAAGGAAGAAGAATTAAAAAACAAAAAAGGAGACTTGTACTCATGTGTAAGAATTATGATGTAAAAGGGGCAAACTCTAATGAATAAATTTTTTTGAATTGATATGAACATGAACCCAGAATGCTCAGGCTTCTTTCTAAGAGTTCCTCTTAAAAACTGTTTCTCTGACATAAACCAAATGTCAGTAGTGGTTATCTCACGTGTGCTGACAAGGTGGTTTTCATTTTGCTCTTTCTACTTCACTGTACTTTACATATTTCCTGCAGTGTGTACATGTGATCTGTTACTTTGCTACTCCGGGATGAAGCGTCTGCCTGCCTTGGGCCCACACTGCCCAGCACTCCGGTGGCTCCTGTGAGTCCTCCCTTGGTGCGCCACTGACCTCCTTCACTCTTCATGAAAGTATGTTTTTAGGTCCCCCTCACCTGCTTTTCTAGTACCTAGTTTTTTCCACCTTGATTATTTTCACCGGCCACTTTTTAAGACTGATGCTACCTGCTCAGCAGAAGGATGCTTTTAGAGCTATTTTAAGTTAGCCTAGACTTTCTAGTTGTTATGGTGGCCTCTGTGGCAAATAACACTCCTTTCTTTGTAGCTTTCAGATTCTTGTTTCAAGTCTAAACAATGCTTTCAGCTCTCAGCTCATATACAGATCAGAGAGAATATTAATTTTTCAGTTAATTTTTATTAGCAAAAAAGGATATCCTGAAAATATTCTAGTGTAAGGTTACACATTTTGCCACTTTCCTACATTCCCTTTGGTTTATCATTCTCTTGTTTGAAACCGATCCAAGGGGTATACTTAAAAATTTATTGCTAAAGTAAAGGTGGTTCTTTCAAAATCAAGAAAAAATTTTTAAGCTTATGTTGGTGCTTAAAACAGGAAGGAGGAAATAATGGCCTGTAATTTTATTGCCCAGAGATTATTTCTACCATTTAGAGATCTATAACACACGATAAGGAGCAGTTGGTTGAACTGTTTTTGTCCTTTAAATTTGAAGTACTGTCTTAAAATACCTTTATGTATTGGAGGACTGTCTAACTGAAAGTTTAGGTAGGTATTTCATGGACCTGAAGCACAGCAGAGATCTGAGCTGAAGACAGAGGTTTGGGAGTCATTAGCCTTTAGTTGGTATTTTAAGCCATAGGAGTACATGGGGTGGGGAGGGGAGGTGACATATAAAGTGAACTGACAGGTGAGCCCTGAGGACCTTCAGCATTAGGGAATGAGTAGAGGAAGATCTTCCAATAGAAGGGTGGGAGGGAAACCAGGAAAAGACAAGAATGGAATTAAGTGTCAGGTGCTTCCAGGAAGTAAAGGAATGTAAATACTAACAATTTCATTGAGTTTTACTGTAAGGGTATTTATCTCCCATTAAGATTTCCGAGATCTTCAGGCACAAGTGTTAATCTCCATACCTCATACATGCCTATTAAACTTGGCACGAACATGTTATAAATATTTGTTTACAGTTCTATTTCCCCTAAAGGTATAGAATTTTAAAGGGTGTAGCCCATGTCTTATTCATCTTTGGAGAGACAGTTGTGTTGTGTGTTAACAACTTGAATGCTGATTGCATGTCTACTGTGTAATAGCTGTGTGACCTTTTAGCAAGCCACTTAACATCTGTGCGCTTCAATTTCATTATCTCTGGTATTTGTGGTATGAGACGATAATAGTTTCTATTGCACAGAAGAGTGAATGTGGAGAAAACAGTGCTTGGCTTGTTGTAAATGCTATGTAGTGTTTGGTTTAGGTGAGCTAGGTGCGGGTGATATTCTCAGCACAGTACTTGGCATTTAACCGGTATTTGAACATGAAAATTCAACAGCTCATAACTAATACAATTTCTGTCATTTTAAACTCTACAAACATATACAGAATATTATCATGGCCAGGCCATAGGGAACCTACAAAATAGAAGTAGAATGAGAGTAAAGTGCATGTAGCTTTGTTGCATAAAACAAATCTATAGACTTTCAACAAAAGTGCTATATGATCTTGATTTCTTGTCATATGGTTGGCAAGGAGAAAACTGAAAGATCAAGGAGACTCCTCCAAATTTTATGAGAATTTTATGTGTAGGGATAAACATTAGCATAAACAGGGACGTGGTGGATATCAGCCACAGAAGTTATTTGTTTGGCATAAAAATAAAATACTACATACAGCTTTACCCATTCATCCTGGTTTTTACAGCTCAGAAAATTAAAAGTATCAGTTGATCTCTTAGACTTTAAATGAATTTATGGTAGGTACATACTCATTCAAACCGCAAATATTTGAACATTTACTACGCAGTGTAAACATTTACTTTATAATAGAAGCTGTGCTAGGAGCTGGGGACAGGATGATAAATAAGGCACACTGTACTTATCCTTAAAGTGCTTTTATTCTTGTAGGAGAGGCCAGTAATTCCAAGTGTTAAGAGATGCAAATTAGGAGCTGAAGTATAAATGAGGCACTTGGGGTGAAGGGGGTGGAAAACCAGACTAAAGACTCTAACATTTAAACTGAAACTTCACCGCTGGGGGAGGTAGTTGCAGATTATATCACTCTGAGCAAAGGCTGTGAGCCAGGAATGTGTGTAGCCCTAGAGCCCAATGAGTGAGGGAGGGGGCTGGACGGATGCTGTGTGGATGGCAGATGCCGGTTCACGCCAGGTCGTGTAGCCATGATGAGTTATTGAACACAGTGGGAGCCATGGACTGGTTTTAAACTGTGACTTGACCCAATTTGTGTTTTGAAATCTCTTTTGCTGCTACATAAGCTTTTATTTTTCTGTAACTGTAAAGTACCTTAGATAGATTTGATATGTAAAATAAGGGCCTGCCAATTAAGTCCATTGGTTAGAGCACAGCCTTACAACACCAAGGTCAAGAGTTCAGATGCCCATACTGAACAGATGCCAAAAAAAAAAAAAAAAAGAAAGAAAGAAAGAAAGAAAAAGAAGAGAAACTGATTTGTTAGTCTTGAATATTGATTTCCTTGATACTTTTGCCAGAAAAAGTTCTTCCCTTTAAGAATCTACCCTTAAAAAATCAGTTTTTAAGAATGTATCCTTAAAAAATTAGTTTACAACTTAGATATCAGAAACTTGAGCTATATGTTGTTTAACGTTTTAGGGAAAGGTTTTTTTTGTTTGTTTTCGTGGCTGGCCAGTACTGGATCTGAACCCCTCATTTGTTTCATTTAAAAACTGAAATTGCTTTTTATGGTCTTTGCTGCATTAATGTGTTGTTTCTTTTAATTGGAAATGCTTTCTCTTGTTTCACAAGATATTTCTTTCTTGTAATTCTAATTATGAGCAACATTGTTCATTTGTTAGTTCACTAATAAATATCTGAATGCCAATTGTGTGCCAGGCACTGTTCTGTGATCTTGGGATATATCTACGAACTAAAAAGACAAAATATCCCAGTCTTTGGGGGAACTTACATTCTGGTGGGAGGAGGCAGACAGCAAATAATAAATTAATTAGTATAGTCATTATACTACTAATAAATATAATTGGTATGTTAGAGGGTAGTAGGTGCTATCATATAAAAAGTGGAACAATACAGTGGGGGCATAGCATGCAGTTTTAAATAGGATGGTTAGGGAGCATTGTTGAGAAGGTATGATTTGAGAAAAGGCTTGGAAACTGGTGCAGATTCATGGGGGAAGAGCATTCCCAGCAGAAGAAACAACCGATATAAAGAAAGGCCCCAGGGCCAGAATGTAAGGCCTGTTTGAGGAACTGTAAGAGGTCAGTGTGGCTGGATGGAGGGAAGGAGCTTTCTAGGAATGGGTTTCTCCTCAATTTAAAAATGCTTATAAGCCAAAAAAATGTTTGCAGATTGTAATTTCTAAACACCCATACTCATGTCTTAACTTGAATTAGGTAATTCCAAAGTAATGTAGAAGTTTCTTAAATTCAGTTTATAGAGCAGCTGAACAAAGATCTTTTCCTGTGGATAAGAAACTGAAGTTGGATCGCATGATTGTAGTGAAAACTATAAAGATTTTACTATTCCAGTTTATAGATTTCCAGGTTAGAAGCCAAAAGGCTCTTTTACAGCAAAGGATGGCAAAGGCACCAAGTGCACTTGTCTCTAAGGGAGGCAGTGATGGGGTGAAAACTGGGCTTTGTTGGGGAGGAAACTGCTCTTTTAAGAGCAGGTTTTATTATGTCCCTCATTTCTTTCAAGCTCAGTGGCACCAACCTCCTTTTAAAATTTTTATTTGCCAGTTCACATTTTGTGGTCTTTGACTCAGTGAAATTTTCTGTGTGTTCCTTAGGTTTCAGGTTTTAGGTTGGGCACAATACTTTCATAAGGTCCTAATCGGTGACCGGCATAATAGAATGTTGTCAAAGTTTTAGATATATCAGTGTATTCTTTGGGTATTCAGCATCATCTTTGGTTCAGATGCTCAATACTCTGTAAAGAACCACAGTCAGCCTATCCAGTGAGGTCGCCAGAGCTGTTCTAGCCAGACTTGCCTATGGTTAACCTTTTCCCATGTTGTTTCTCAGTTTTATTTTATTCTTCATAAGTAGAGTATCCTTTTGTAGGTTCTTAAATTTCTGATTGATTCTTTTCCAAATTTGTCATAGTTGTTTTATGTTTGAATCCTATTCTGTGAATTTTTCATTGTTTATAGCTTAGATTACCATGAAGTTGAAGCTGAGATAAGATTACTAAAGAAAATGTTCAGAAGCATGGGCCTTTAACTGTCTGAGGCAAAATATTCTATTTTCTTCTTCAAAAAAGAAAAGGGCATGCATTCATATAACTACAAGTTAGAAGGACCCTTTAGAAATTTAACAGGCCTTTTCCCTCCTTCCTCTAGGCAGGACTGAATATAAATCACCCCAAAATCTAGTTGTCTAGTCTTTTTCTCTTTAAAAGGAAATGTGACAACCTCTTTGGGTCTCCAGCTGCATTGCCATTCTAAGTAGGAAGGTCAAGAGCCTAGCATTTAGTAGACATTTACTAGCAGTTGAATGACAAAATTAAAGGAGAAATTGCACTCAAAACAAGCTTATTCTTAAATTTCACTTTATTGGGTTTTAAGTATAAAGAACCTATGGTGGGTATCTATCAATTTTTTTTTTTTATCCATTATATCTATTTATAATATTGTACACTTGAACACGAACTTGGAAGTAAACTTGAGTAAGCTGGATTTGAATGATTTTTTTTTTCTTAATGTTGCAGAACATTTTATTTTCCTTTTAGTTCTTACAATATTAATTGTAAAACAGATTTACTTTTTATCTTTCTTACACGTTTGTCCTTGGTTTTGCTATTAATGGGGTTTGGATTCCATGTGCACAGCGTGGAACCTCCAAGATGTTTCATCTGGTGGTGCCAGTGAATTAACTTTTCTACTGACATTCAGCCACACTTGAGGGTTTTTAATCATAAAATCTATCAATTTTCATGTCATCAAAATATGACTCATTTTAAAAAATTTTCAGAACTATTCTTTATTTTCAGTACTATTTAAGTTGGAAATCCTCAAGTAAAAGGGTGAAAATGAGGGATATACTTACTAAACATTTTGATTTTTATTATGACAGGTAAGTCTTCGTTAAGACTTGACACATTTCAACTTATAGAGTTATCCTCTATAATGATGGTATCTTCTGTGATTCCCCCAGACTTGGAAGAAAACTACATTTGTACGCAGCACATTATGTATGCTCTGTTGGCATGAAAAGTAAGCCATTGAGGGTATCACCATACATAACTCATACTATTTTAATAGTGGGATTTTAATTTTTAAGGACTCACTAGAACATAAAATCTTGCCCTTAAAGATTTATTTAATTTCATTTTTAGTGAATAACCTGTGTCATTTGTGATGAAATTGTTTGTATGGTCATAGTGCTTGATACGCGTGTAAATATTTTTATTAAATTAAATATTTTTAAAGTTTCCTTCCTTAGCAACATGTGTCATTGTTTTCAGGATATATTTTCTCAGAAGCTTTACAGGAGGGAAAGCTGTGACAAAGAAAGAAGTTGTCATTCTTTGCACGGTAAAATCATCACCTCCAGTCATCCACTTCTTATTCAAATCAGATTTTTAACTTGGATGTTCCATTATTATGTTTTGTGACAGTTTTATTCTCTACACATGATGTGTTACTTTGGCTTTATAATTGAAAATAACTGATACAAACAACATCTGAACTCTTGAGTCTGGAATACCAGGGCAGTTTATTGGGGGACTTGAATTGAAGGGTTTTCTAGAATTTGGGTTATACCTCTTAGTCATTAAGGTCTTTCAGAAACCCTACCTCCAATGAGACCATTCTTCTCACATCGTTAAGACGTGGGTCATTTTGGTTGGCAAAATGACAAAGATAAGTGCCATCAACCTTGCATTTTGTCAGTAACTGTGTTAAAGCAAATTTTTAGGGAACGAGTGTGATGCAGATCCTACCTGACAGAAGGTAGAGGGTGTCAGGCACATTTAAGAATAAAAGTAGGGGGCCAAGCCCGCGGCGCACTCGGGAGAGTGCGGCGCTGGGAGCGTGGCGACTCTCCCGCCGCAGGTTCGGATCCTATGTAGGACTGGCTGGTGCACTCACTGGCTGAGTGCCAGTCACGAAAAAGACCAAAAAAAAAAAAAAAAAAAAAAAGAATAAAAGTAGGAGTTGACTAAGTTATCCACAGAGGAAATAACTTCAAGACTGAGGTACACAGAGGAATCACATCCTGGCCCAGCTAGACATAATTCCTATCTCTGTGTGCACTGAAAAGCAGAAATGACACGTTTTCTTTATTCACTGATAGGAAAGGCCACAGTCTACATTGTGGAACTGAATTCATCATCTTCCCAAGCAAAATATTTTATTCAATTTGTTCATTGTCAGCAAGCTTGTTGAGTGCCCTTTTGTAGTACCTCATACCGGGTATCTTTTCCTTCCTCCATCCCCCCATAGTTGCTACAAAACAGATGTGTTGGAATCAGTCCAAGAGCCACAATTAGAGAGGTTTGGTTTCTTCTCAAGTCAGAGATGACTCTCTTTTTTCCTTCAGAAATGAAGTTAACCCTTTTCTGTGTTTATGCTAGAGAAATAAGCCATTCTCTTTTCCAGTCACTGTTTTATTTTTTTTTTAATAGAGGGGGAAGAGCTTGCTGAAAATAGAGCTGATCCTTTTAAAACAAGAAATGTACCACCTTTTCAAGCTAGTCATTTGCAGATCTTTTATTTCCAGGCAAAAATGCTAAAAAACGAAAAAAATAGAACTTTTCCCTTGATGTATGCCCTCTACCAGTATACCGCAGTGTATTATTATGAGTTCCTTGTGGCGTACCACTTGTTGGAGCTGAAGACTACACGCTGGGAGCACAGGAGAGACACAAGCTCAGAGTGAGGAATACGGGCTGGGGACGTATATAAATAGAGAAGGGCTAGATTTTGCTGTCTTTGCTAGCACCAAGATTTCTTTCATGTTTTCAAATCCACAGATCCTCCAGTATGCACAAACTTAATTTCATTCAGATAATCAATCGCTGTTCTTTTGTCCCTTTTCTGTGTTTCTTACTGGAGGTTTCTTAAAACACTCACCTTGATTTTTCCCTTTTTCATCCTCCACATTTAAGCATTTTATTTCCTGCCATGCTGACCAGTGTCAAGTATAAGTGTTTTATCTCATATGAAGACTTCAGCCTTACAAATTTTGTTAACAGGGTTGCTGTTACTTTTCTCAGAATTCACCAAGTATCTGACTTTTATTTTGCTATACTTTGTTGGCCTTGAAGGATTTCTCAGTGCCTTAGCAGTAATTGGTGTGATGAAGACACTGCCGCAAGTAATTGTCTTCGTTTTCTTGTGGCAGAAAAGCTTTTCCCACTTCTGCTATACATAGCAAGTCCCACTAAAATGAAAATTCATATAGTGATTATGTAAAGAAATTAATGTGTGAACTAGCTGGTGCATGTTAGGAATTATGTGTCAGACTTTCACAGTTAGCTTTGAAGCCCTTTATCAGTAACTGCATATTATTTAGGGTAAATGCTAAAATAGGTTTTTTCTCTGAAAACAGTGCTCTAGAAGGAATAAAATATGGTTTATGCTTACATGCCACTGTGCTATGCATGTGAGATTCTATCAGATGAGGCGTCCTTTAGACTGAAGGAAAGATGTTATTCTATTAGAAAACAGGATGAATATATGATGAAATATGATATGGGCACATTGAACTACTTCTCATTCACTTCCTAAACAAGAGAATCCTCAGCATACCAGTCAGGAACTATTGGCCGTATTTAAGTTTCATAAATTATAGTGGATGGGTTGTCCCTTCAGAAGTTGACTGTAGGGCCGGCCCGTGGCTCACTCGGGAGAGTGCGGTGCTGATAACACCAAGGCCCCGGGTTCGGATCCCATATACGGATGGCCGGTTCGCTCACTGGCTGAGCGTGGTGCTGACAACACCAAGTCAAGGGTTAAGATCCCCTTACCGGTCATCTTTTTAAAAAAAAAAAAAAAAAAAAAAAAGAAGTTGACTGTAAAGAAAAAGGTATGAACATCAAGAACTGACCATCTGTCAGAAATGGAATCCAGCAAAAATGATCTTGCATATTTTCCAGGAGAAAATGATAGGACTGATCTAGGGTTCTGGTAGATTAGTGGTGGTGAGTACATAACAAATAGTGTTTGTCAGTAGAAAAAGTCATTTCATTTAGCTTCTGAATTTAGCTGACTGCCATGATAGCCTCAGTGGAGCGCTTAGTTATAAAGCAGCTATTAAGGATTACACAGAATTCTTTCAAGTAAATCTGCTTTTTATTTTTATTTTTATTTTTTTAAAAAAGATGACCGGTAAGGGGATCCTAACCCTTGACTTGGTGTTGTTAGCACCACGCTCTCTGAAGTAAGCTAACCCGGCCATGCCTGTATAGGGATCTGAACCCTCCCAAGGGGTTATCAGCACCACACTCCCAAGTGAGGCACGGCTGGCCCTAAATCTGCCTTTTAGAATGTAGGTGTTTTCTTTTTTGATAGTTTTGAACTTCAGGTTTAAAAAAAAAAAAAAAAAAAAAAACCGAAAAACTGATACTTGGAGAACGTTTTTAGTTAGTAATAGTGTAGCAAGGACTCGGGAGGCAGAATTGCCACGATTTGAATCCTGGTGCTACCAGGTATCAACCCTTTTGTGTCTCAGTTTTCTCACCTGTTGTGCCTCATAAAGTTGTGGGGATTAAATTCATATTTATAAATAGTTCATGGCACGCGGTAAGCACTGTAAGAGAATGTTAAATAAAACTCTGGTTTAGTAAGATGAATTGAGCATTGAATTCTGAAGATGTTCATCTTCAAAACTTAAACATTAATTTCCCTCTACATTTTACTTCCATCTCTCTCAACACATTGTGTTTTTACTTTGGTGTAATTTGTTTACATGATGGGTTTGTGCTGTATGTGGTAAAAAATCATTCTTATATCACTAGTTCTTCAGTCTAGAGCATAGACTTTAGAGTAAGAAATGACTTCATGTAAATTAAAACTTCATGAAAATATTTTAATGACATTTAATCCTGACTATTGGTATTAGCAAACTGGGAAGCTGTTAGGCAATAATAAATGATGCATACATGTGAAGGGAGGGTGGCATAATGGTTTATCTTGTATATATTCTACATTTAACAAAATAGTTGGGACCTAGAAAAATTGTTTGCATTTCATTTAGGTGTTTTCTGTGCAACATGGCATAAGAACCCCTGAAGATTCTGGTTCAGAAATTTTAGATTAAAGCCTAGAAACATATATATATATTTTTTTAAATTAATTGACTTTATTTTTAAGAACATGTACTTTTAACATGCATCCCAGATGATTGAGTTAAGGCAGGATTTTTCTGAGTGAAATGATTCATCTGTGTTCTCCTGATCCCCAGCTTTCTCACCAACATAATCAAAGATTTGACTAGAAAAATGGTCTATTTCTAACTCATTTCTGTGACTTTATGATTCCTATTTTCCTCCGGAGTATAATACCAAAGAAGAATTCTATTACGTACGATAGAATATGGGGTGAAGAACTGAGCTTCTGTTTACCAGAAAAAAATAATTCTGCAAACTTAAAAGTTTTAATAAAGCTTTCTAATAAATAAGTAAACTTCTAATAGTTATTAGTAATTTGGTTCTTTGTAAATATTGACAATGAAATGTAATAAAACTTTGGTAATATATATTGTCTTCTATATTTTGTGTTTAAAATATTACTGCTTTTTAAAAAATTAACAGTCCCTAGATTTAGCAGGTTTGCTAAAGTTTTGAGCAATTAAAATATCTCTCTATACTTCTCATTCTGATCCGTGGTGATTCTCTTCTTCTTTTTGCTAATTATCTGAGCACCTGAACATAATTAGGCATTTTTCATAAATCTTTGCTTGATAATACCTTTACCATTTATCACAGTGGTTTAATTTAAAAGTTCACTTCATATTTAGCTAGAGAGACATGCCCCACTGCCTGTGAAGACACATTTGTCCAGCCACAAGGAATGTCTAACAATCAGCAAATTAGTATTAATTGTTCTATTCTTGGCCCAGTGATTTCTTCAGCTGAGAGTAAATGGATAATTGGTGGCTGCTGACACACTTAACCATGGGTTATATTCATCCCCTAAGTCTAACCCCAAATGGGTCTCATGTGGGAGAGTAACAGGTTCTTTCTTAGCTACACAAATTGATGGCCAATAATTGACACTCGTTGGCATTGTTATTTTTTTGGTGGGGGGTTGGAGGGAGGCATTTAGGAATACAAGCAAGATGGCAATATGGAGCATCAAAGTCCTATAATTTCAAGGTTACTTCTTTCAGACAAATTTAATTCTTTAAGTTTGGAATGCTCTTTAATTAATGAATTTCTGTTCTTTTTTTGGCAGGGTGGAGGAGGGCAGCTGACCAGTATGGGGATCTGAACCCCTGACCTTGGGGTTATAAGGCTGTGCTCTAACCAACTGAGCTAACCAGCCAGCTAATTAATGAATTTCTGTTAAGCAGGTGTATTAATTAGTCCATTTCTGTTGCTTATAACAAAAATACCTGGAACTGGATTATTTTATAAGAAAACAAAATGTATTGCTTACAGTTTTGGAGGCTGGGAAGTCCAAAGTCCAGGGAACACATCTGATGAAGGCCTTAGCCCAGGGGTCTCACATGGCCAAAATGGCAGAGCAGAGAGAGGGAGATAGCTCCTCATGTGCTGTCCTTTTAAAGGCCTCAGAACCACACCCAAGATCACCATTAAACCATCAAGGCCTCTTAAAGGGCCCACCTTTCAATTACCACAATAGAATTTCCCACCCTCAACAGTTACAGAGGGGACTAAGTTTTGGGGGGACATTCAATCCAAGGCAGCAGGGAACACGTCTAAAACACCTTTAAGGGTATACGGCTTATTAAAACTGTTTAATGTATGTACTATTTTGAATGATAATCTTTACAGATCTAATTGTCGTCCATGGTGTTTAATCTATTTTAGAAACTGGATGGCTTCTACAGGGAGCCAGGCCTCTGATATAGACGAGATTTTTGGATTCTTCAGTGATGGCGCACCCCCCACCAAAAAGCCAAGGTAAATAAGAGAAGGGAATCAGGAACAGAATAAATTACCGTTAGTGGGAGATAAAGAAAAATAACACATTTACCTGTGTTCCACTTGTTTTCACTTATTGATATTGTCCTTAATTTTAAAAATTATTTTTATTTTGGATTCAATTTTTATTTTTTATCAAGGTAATACATGTGCGCAGTTTTAAAAGTTAGTACTTCAAGGCTCATAATGTGTCACCCATCCTCAAAGACAATCACTTTCAACTTTTTTATCTGTTTATTCTAATGTTGACATCCATATTTTAAAATACCATATTTGTACTGCTCCTTTTTGGTTTTATTTATTTCCAGTTATGGAAGATAAAGATTTGGTTTGCTCTCATGGCTTCTCCCCACTTATCGCCACCCTGCACACTCCCGATGTCCTCCCAATGTGTTTATATCACAGTGTTTAGTTCAATTTTTAATATTTACATTATTATGACTATATAAATAGTATTCATAGCTGAGCCTGAATAATGTATCATATTCCCTTTATTGACCAGTATTTTCTCTATATTGTTCAAGGTTGTTTCATTGTTTTGTTGCCTTGTTTACTATGTGCCTTTCAATTTATCCTCAAATGCTGTGACAGAAGAATAAATCTCATAGATATGCTGAAACACATCAGTAACTTGCTGGTTTAACTTGTTTCATGGATTCTTCCCTCTGGACTCTATTTCACTTGACAGTTGTTCTCGAGGCCTGCTGCTTTGCTGGTATTTGCCATTTCCCTTTCTCATCAGAGAGTTCCCTTTATGTCTCTTCTGTACTGGATCCTCTGTTTCCTGGATCTCATGTTGTCTTTCTTGGTGTACTCCTTTATTTTGCTGAAGCATATCCTCATGTAGCTTCTTTAGTGAGGATCCATAGGAGAAAATGTTTTGGAGACATTTGAAATCGTCTTCATCATACTCTTAAATTTATTAGGTGGTTTGGCTGAGTATAGACTGTTAGGTGGGAAAATTTTTTTTTTTAGCCTTTTGAAGGTATCACTCATTTCCTGCTAATGTCTAAGTATTCCTGCCAAAGTAACCACTCTATTCTTATTCCCAGTCCTTTGTATTATATGACCTCTTTTTCTTATCTCATTAAAAACCTCTAAGGATCATTGCTTTATTTTCAGTAACGTGAAATTTCACAGTGATATATCTTCATATGAATCTAGACACTGGATGGCTGTTTCAAACCAGCTACTAGTAACTTCACTTTGGAGAAATTTTCTTGTTTTACTTCTTATTTGATACTTTCTATTATAATTTTTTCTCTCTTCTGTCTTGTAGAACTTTCATTATTCAGATGTTAGACCTTCTGATTCTCTAATTTTCTTACGTTTTTCTTGATTTTTTTCTGTCTCTTGCTTTTTTAATTCTACTCTCTAAAGGCTTTCTGTCTTGTCTTGGGGATATTTCACTTATATTTTTAATTTCCCAGAAGTCTTTTTTTGCCTATTTCTTTTTTATAGCACTCTGTGTTTCATAGTTGTCATTTTTTAAAATCTATATAAGTATATCATTGTTTTCTTTTAGATTTTTCTCCTCTTTCCTGTATTTTCTCGTTTCCTCCAAATTCCTCTCTACCTGATAGTTTGTTTTGGTATAACTCTAGTGTTGGCGGGGTTTCTCAAATGTAAGGTGCCCCTTGTTTGTCTGCTCATATTTAAGAGAAAGCACTGGAAAGCCAATTGGAGAGTCTGTGTGTGTGTGTATGGGGCTTGATCGCAGGTATAAAACACGGACCAGGCTCTACAGTTGAGGAACTCCCATGTGTCAGAATCTGTGGGTTTTTTCTGTCATACTGGTTATTTTCCCCAAAGAGGACTCCTCCTGTCTCCTGACTGGATGGGGTTTAGGCTTAAGGTTGAGTGAGTCCCAGTGTCTGGGAGGCTCTTCCCCTGGGAAGGAGGTTGGGGGAAGTCTTATATTTAATATACAGACTTTTAGTTAACCCCACCCCTCAGCTGTGCACTATGTTCTCTAATATGGAGTCCTCTGGTTCATTCATTCCAGAAGGCTAGCCTCCCATCTTAGAGTTCTGACTGCTTCCAATACAGATTTGCAATAGACTCTCCTATTTTAGTCCCACCTGCCCCTCTGCCTTCACATGTACCCGAGCAGTCCTGAGGTTCTAAAAGGGAATTGGCTTTTATGTTACAACTTCTAAAATTTTGTTGCCATCTGACCTTTGTTGTCTTCTGCTTTCTTTTCCTATCCTACTTTTTACACGTGTATGCCTTCTTTAAAAAAAAAAAAAAAGACTAGTATTTAGTGGTTTTAGGAAGTACCAGAAATAAAGCACAGCTGTTAATTTTTTCCTTTTTAACTGAAAGTCTTAATTAGGAAAATAATGACTCAAATCTGTACATGGTATGGTAAAAAATTCAAATAGTACATCAGTTTAAAGTGAAAAGTAAAAGTCCTTGTTCTCCCTAATCCCCAGTTAACCACAATTGACAGTTCCTATGAATCCTCCTAGAAATATTCTATGTGTGTATATGTTTGTATATGTGTTTTTGTGTATGCATCACTATCTTGATTCTTCTGAACTGAAACTCATTTTTCATCATTTGCTTCTAATGTCTATTATTAGTCTTTTCCAGTCAACTAAACTTTTGAGATCGGGGATTCCATTTTGTTCATAGATACAACAGTAGTGCTTATCACAGTGTCTGGTACTTACAGGTTTTTCATATTTGTTGAATGGTTAAATTCAGGACCTGGGGATAGGGAAGGCAATTCTAGAGGTTGTTTTCCCAGAACCAGCTTTCTCAATGTTTACAGGTATTGCTCCATTTTTGTGTTATGCCAAAATGCTGATCCTGTTTCTGTTTATTTTATTATTTGGACAAAAGGTTGGGAAAGGCAATTTCTTAAGAAAAAAAAGCATGCCATCAGCAAAAATTAAAGTGAAGGAACATATGTTAGACAGAGATTTTATTATTGTCTCCAGAATGAAAGGGCAGTGGGAAATAAAAACTTGTATCCATGCTGTCTCACATATGAGCTTTAGAACAGAACTCTGTGCTTACTATGGTAAGAAAGGAATGTTTTTCGCTTTTTGTCATAACCATTGAATAATTATTTATTTAGGTGTGTGATGCTCCTGTGTTTTCAGAATTGTGTTGGACACTTTTTTTTGTTTGTTTTTTGGGATTTTTTGCCTGAGAATATCTAGAACAAAATCAAGGGCAGATTTGTTACTATATTTGACTATGTCATGCTCGATTTTATCTTAATGATATTTACAGAATTTGGAATTAAATTTTTTACTGACTCTCTCCTGTTTTATATTTCTGAACAATAGAAACAAGTTTTATGGGGTTCTTTTCTTTCTTTCTGGAATATAAATCAAACATTCTTTTGAAATTTAATGTTGGTTTAAAATATAATTTAGACGGCAGAACTCAGCTGAGCTGTAATATATTTGGGCTTTTTTGTAACATTAATGGGTTTTCTTAAATTGAGAGGACCATAAGGGAGAAAATTGATTTTAAGATCGGTTTTTAGGATTCCTGAAGTAGGTCTATTACTTTGCTTTTCAGCAAGCACTGGCACAGTATTCTGGTCTTTTTGATTAAGCTACTTTGGAGAAGTGTCAGAAACTGGTATTCGTCATCTTTGTAACTATAAAAGTTACAGCTGGAAATCGTGGTTTTAGTCAGATTGTCTTTCCAGTGTGCCTCATAGCTATTGGATGTTGTGATTTTCTCATTTGTTTTACTTTCTCAGGAAGCTCCTTCCAAGCTTAAAGACTAAGAAACCCCGAGAACTTGTATTGGTGATTGGAACAGGCGTTAGTGCTGCAGTTGCACCTCAGGTTCCAGCCCTAAAGTCCTGGAAGGGGCTAATTCAGGCCTTAGTGAATGCTGCCATTGATTTTGATCTTCTAGAAGATGAGGAGAGCAAAAAATTTCAGAAATGTCTCCATGAAAACAAGAACCTTGTCCATGTTGGTCATGACCTTATCCAGAAACTCTCTCCTGTGAGTACCCTCCTATGCCAGGGTTTTTTTTTAATTTCCTAAAACCGTGACTAGCATACTGAGTGTAACAGGGATATTTGCATAACATTCGGCTCCTCTGCAAAATGGCTGTTTATGGGCCCTCTTCAGGTTAATTATCTTGACCTTATTTCACTGTGTGTTTATTTGTATGTGTGTGTTGATGATGATGTTGAGATATTTATATGTACAAAAATGAGAGTACTGTCCCATTATCGCTGTGTTTTCAATTTACTTTTTCTGTATTCGCTAATATAAAAGCTGTGTTCCCTGGCATCTATGCCTGTCAGGAAACTTTAGAAAGATCAGAGATACTTTTTATCATTGTATGGATGAATCAAAATCAGTTTTTAATGTTCTTTTTAAAAATAATTCAAAATATGCATAAGGAATTTTGTCTTTTATCAAACTGAGTTGGATAAAGAGCCTCTTTGTCTTGCTTTTTCTTAAAAATCAGGATTCACTTGAGCTATATTTGGAAATTATAGAATAGCCAAAGCATGTTCTAAATCTTAAATCCAAGTGCACCTTGGAAAAAACATAACTTACTCTTTTAAAAGTTAGCTAATTGGGCTGGCCAGTTAGCTCAGTTGGTTAGAGCGTGGTGTCAGTAACACCAGGGTCAAGGGTTCAGATCCCCATACCAGCCAGCCACCAAAAAAATCCCAAAAAATTTAAAAAAAGAAAAGCTAGCTATGACGATTTTCTCCCTAGGATCTAGTCCTATAGGAAAGAAGTGTCACTAAGAGTTAGCCTAAAAGACTGGCATTTAAAAGTAAATTCCTGTTGGTTCATGACTCATTGCATAACCTAGGGCTTTTCACTTTCTCTTTTTATTTCCTTGTCCTTGATGGGGATAAATTGATACTAACCTAGAACAAGGTAAAGATTTAATAAGTTTTAAAAAGCTCATGGGACGTCCACCTCATACCATATACAAAATTAACTAAAAATGGATCAAAGACCTAAATATCAGAGCTAAAACTATAAAACTTTAAGAAGAAAATATAGGTTTAAAACTTCATGTCCTGTCTTCACTCGTAAGTGGGAGCTAAGAGAGAAAAAAGGAAGGAAAGAAAGACCACAGTGGTGTGTTGGACTTGCAGAGGGAGAGACCATACCTAGCATTGCGGAGTGGGGTGGAAGAGGGGGAGGGAGGTCAAAGATTAGTTGGGTGGGGAACATGGGGAATAATTGCAATTTGTGGTAATGGGAATGCTGATAGTATTGATCTGGCCATCACATCTTGGGCACCCTATGAATATGCATAATCAATTAAAAATAAACAAAAAATCTTCATGACCTTGGGTCTGTCAGTGGTTTTTTTTTTTTTTTTTTTTTTTTGACATGAAACTAAAAGCACAAGCAACCAAAGAAAAAAATAGATATACTGGACTTATCTCAAGTTAAAAACTGTTAAGCTCAGTTTTTTTTCAAGAAAGTGAAAAGAAAAAAAAAAAAGACAGCCCCCAGAATGGGAGAAAATATTAGCATATCACATATGTAAGTGTATAGTACCTAGCATATGTAAAAAACTGTTATATCTTAACAGTAAGAAGGCAAATAATCTAGTTTTAAAATGACAATGGTTTTGAATAGACATTTTTTCAGGGAAGATACACAGATGGCCAATAAGCATATGAAAAGATGTTCAACATCATTAGTCATTACGGAAATGCAAATCAAACCATGAGATACCACTTTACGCCCACTAGGATGACTAGAATCAAAAAGACAATAACAAGGGCCAGCCCGTGGCTCACTTGGGAGAGTGCGGTGCTGATAACACCAAGGCCACGGGTTTGGATCCCTATATAGGGATGGCCTGTTAACTCCCTTTGGAGAGCGTGGTGCTGACACCACCAAGTCAAGGGTTAAGATCCCCTTACCAGTCATCTTTAAAAAAAAAAAAAAGACAATAACAGCCCACAACCAGGCACACCACCAGTGCCTTGGGGCCCCATCCGGGGACCCAAGGCATCAAGCCAGACATCCCCCCACAACTAGGCACACTGCCAGCACCAAGAAGCATGCCAAAAACATCACTTCCATGTGGGTGGACCACCACAGTAACCACAGCTGCCGTGAAAGTGGCTAGACATCACAACCACCACGCAGCTGGTCCGCCAGCCACTGGAGTACCCTGACACAAGGAGAGTCACCAGCAGAGACCAAAGAAAAGAAAAGGATGTCTCTCTCCACAAAGCCCATTCCAGAGTGACAGAAGAAGCATCTGCTCTATGATAATATTGGGGGACCTGAACACACCACTCAGCATTGGCAACAAATCAACAGAGTAATCATTACTCTTTCAGAGGGAGAGAAGAAATCTAGAGTTATCAGTGATGGGAGTGGGGAGGGAAAGGGGGATAGGGAGAGATTGGACAAGGGGCATAAAGAATAAGTACAATTTGTAACAATATACATACTAGTAATATTGATTTGATCAGCATATGTCAACATTGAATCCCCAAAATATATAATCAGTTATGATTCAATAAAATAAATGTCAAGACAAAAAAAAAACAACAACAAGTGTTGGTGAGATGCGAAGGTATTAGAACCCTCATACACTGTTCATAGGAATGTAAAGTGGTGCAGCTGTCTTGGAAAACCATTCCTCAGTAAGTTAACAGATTACCATATGACCTAGCAATTTCACCCTTAGGTATACACCAGAGAGAATTGAAACCAAGTTTAAGTAAGAACTGTAAACAAATGTTTGTAGCAGCAGTATTCATAATAGCCAAAAAGTAGAAACAACCCAAATGTCCATCAGCTCATAAATGGATTAGTAAAATGTGGTGTATCCATACAATGTTATTCAGCCATAAAGAGGAATGAAGTACCAATACATACTACAACATTGATGAACCTTCAAAATATTATGCTAAGTAAAAGAAGCCAGACACAAAAGGCCATATATTGTATGATTCCATTCATATAAAATATCCAGGATAGGAACATAGAGACAGAAAGTAGTTGCCAGGGCTGCAGGGAAAGGAAAATGGAGAATAACTGCTAATGGAATAGGATTTCCTTTTAGGGTTATAAAAATGTTCTAGAATTAGGTAGTGGTGGTGGTTGCACCTTGTGAATATACTAAAAACCAGTGAATTACGCATTTTAAAAGTGAATTTTATGATTAAGAGATTATACTCAATTAAAAATCAGTGTATGGAACCATATTTTAATTGAAGGTGCTAATAACATTTTAAAATTTCTTCTTAAATTTAAAAATTATTTCAAAACTACTGCAAAAAATAGAAGGGGAAAGAATGCTTCCAAGTCATTTTATGAGGCCAGTATTTTACTGATAACCAAAACCAGACTAAAGGATATCACAAGAAAAGAAAACTACATATAAAAAGAAACATGACCAAGTGAGAATTTTCCTAGGAATGTAAGGTTGATTTAACAACTGAATATCAGCGTAATACATCCTATCAATAGAAGAAAGGACAAAAACCACATGATTATCTCAGTAGATGCAGTAAAAGCATTTAAAAAAACACTCAACAAACTAACAATAGAAGGAAACTGCCTCAACATGATCAAAGCTATGTATAAAAAAAGTCATAGCTGACTTCTGGTCAAGATGGTGGAATAGACGGTCCCCAGTGTCACTCTCTTTCACAAATCAACTCATTTACAATATTAAAAAGCAACAACAGCCAAGCTTGGGCTACTAGAGCTCAGGAGAAGAGGAGCAGAGACCTATGGAGTACATGAAGGTGGGAGAAGCCATGATGAGAGATAGAAAAAACTGCTCTGGCCATTTCGAATCCTGGCTGTTTCCAGGCTGGAGCTGCTGAGTGTGCAGAACAGGAGCTGGCAAAAGCTGCAGCTGTGCCCTTCAGATGAAGTTGCTTGGAGGTGGCAGGGGGAATAGGGCCTTGGTTACCCCCAGGCCAGCAATACCACTAATAGGGTTCCTGTGGACCCACATAGGACCGAGGAGCCAAAACAAATGGAAAAAAAGGAGCCACTCAGAGACCAGCGAGTCATTGCAAGGGATGAGAGCACGGCTCATCCCATGGGAAGTGTTTGGAGCATGGTTGGTGGAGGAGACAGGCCCACCAGGAGAACACTGGGACACAGCAAGGACAGCTGATCTGCCCCCAATCAGTGTAAGACCACTCAGAGGAGACTGGTCAGGAATATAGAACTACATGAGGTGCAGTTTGATGAAAAGACTCAGGCCCAGACTAGAGTTTCTACACAACCAGGTGCATCAGATTCCACTAAACCCGGAAGTACCTATAAAGTCAACCATTAAATCTTGAGCTGCACAAAAAGCCTTCCCCAGGGAATCAGCAAAGCAGCAATTTAGCTTTTTACTGGTCCCCACAGAAAGTTCCCCCACTTTAGAAGTAAGCAAAGGACAAAAAATTAGTTCCAGTGCAGAGTTAAAGTGGTGGGAACAGCAAATAATCCAATACAGAACTGAAAGAAAAGACAGAGTACCCATTGGGGCCCTCCAGGGGTCCTGTGGTCTGAAGCCAGGGTCTGGACCCTCTGCCTACAACCAGACACACCGCCAATGCCACAGGGTCCACCCAGGGTCCTGAGGCATCAAGTTGCGGAGTGGACCTCTCACCCACAACCAGGTATACCACCAGTGCCAAGGGGCCCTCTGGGGTCCTGAGGTATAGAGCCAGGGACTGGACCCTCTTCCCACAACCAGGCACACCGCCAGAGCCACAGGGCCCACTTGGGGTCCTGAGGCATGGAGCGAGGAGCCACCAGCAACTAGGTAAGGAGCATGCCAAAAACATCACCTCCTCTGTGTGGGTGGCCCACCACAGCCACCACAATAACCATGGCTGCCGTGAAAGCAGCTAGAAGCCACAGCCACCATGCAGATGGTCCACCAGCCACTGGAGTACATTGACAAAAGGAGAGTCACCAGCAGAGACCAAAGAAAAGAATAGGACATCCCTCTCCACAAAGCCCATTCCAGAGAGAGAGAAGAAGCATCTGCTCTACAATAATAGTGGGGGACCTGAACTCACCTCTCAGCACTGGACAGATCATCTAGGCAACAAATCAACAGAGTAACCATTACTCTTTCAGAAAGAGAGAAGAAATCTAGGGTTATTAGAGGTGGGAGTGGGGAGGGAAAGGGGGATAGGGAGAGATTGGGCAAGGGGCATAAAAAATAAGTACGATTTGTAACTATATATGCAAGTAATATTGATTTGATCAACATATTTCAGCATTGAACCCCCAAAATATGTATAATCAATTATGATTCAATAAAAAAATTTTAAAAAGTCATAAATAACATATTTAATGGTAAAAGATTGGATGTTTTCCCCCTAATATCAAGAACAAGACAAGGCTGTCTGCGCTCTCCACTTCTATTCAACACTGTACTGGAGGTTCTAGCCAGGACAATTTAGAAAAAGAAATAAAAGGCATCCATATTAAAAAGGAAGAAGTAAACTGTCTCTGTTTGCAGATGAGACATGATCTTGCCTATAGAAAATCCAAAGGAATCCACTATTAGAACGAACAAACAAGTTAGCAAGGTCAGAGGATACAATATCAATTTACAAAAAACTCAGTAGTATTTTTATACACTTACAATGAACAATCCAAAAATGAAATTAAGAAAACAGTTCCACTTATCATCACATCAAAAATAAATAATTAGAAATAAATTTAACAAAAGAAATGCAAAACTTATACTTTGAAAATTACAAAAGAAAGTAAAGATGATCTAAATAAATGGAAAGACATCCCACATTCATGATCACAAGACTTAATATTGTTAAGATGGCAATACTCCCTAAATTGATCAACAGATTAAACACAATCCCTATCAGAATCAAGCTTATTCTAAAACTCATATGGAGTTTCTAGGAACCCAGAATAGCCAAAACAATCTTGGAAAAGAACAAAGTAGTAGGATTCACACTTCCTAATTTCAAAACTCACTACAAAGCAACAGTAATACAGACAGCATGGCACTGGCACAAGGGTAGACATGTACCTCAGTGGAATAGAATTTAAAGTCCAGAAGTAAAACCACGTGTCTGTGGTCAACTGATTTTCAACAAGGATTTTCAAGACATTCAATGGGAAAAGGAATAGCCTTTGCAACAAATGGTGCTGGGACAACTGGATAGCCATGTGTAAAAGAATGAAGTTGGCCCCTTACATTACATCATGTGTAAAGGATGACTCAAAAGGCCAAAGTCTTAAATGTAAGAGCTAAAAGAATAAAACTCTTAGAAGAAAACATAGATGTAAATCTTCATGACCTCAGATTGGGCAAAGGATTCTTAGATGTGACACCAAATGCACAAGCAACAAAAGAAAAATGGATAAACTGGACATGATCAAAATTGGAAACATGCTTTAATGGATGCCATCAAAAAAGTGAAAAGACACCCTATACTGGCTAGCTGCAAAAACAAAGTGAAAAGACAACCCAGAGAATGGAAGAAAATATTTGCAAATCATATATCTGATAAGGATCTAGTATACAAAATATGTAAAGAACTGTTACAACTCAATAAAACAATCCATTTAAAACAAGGGCAAAGGATCTGGCAAAATAGATATTTCTCCAAGGAAATATGCAAATGGCCAGTAAGCCCATGAAAAGATCCTTGACATCGTTAGGAAAATGCAAATCAAAACCACACAAGATACTACTTCACACCCACTAGGATGGCTAGAATCAAAAAGTTACATAGTATGTGTTGGTGAAGATGTGGGGAAATGGGAACGCTAATGCTGGGAATGTGAAATGGTGCAGCCTTTGTGGACAGCAGTCTGGCATTTCCTCAAGTGATTAAATATAGTTACCTTATGATTCAACAATTCCACTTCTAGATGTATACTCAAGAGTAATGAAGATATGTCCACACAAAAACATGTAAACAAATGGGTTATAGTATTATAATAGCTAAAAGGTGGAAATAACCCAAACATCCATGAATGAGCAAATGAATAACAAAATGTGGCATGTATTCATGCAATGGAATATTATTCAGCCATAAAAAGTAGTGAAATACGAATACATGTTACAGCGTGGATGAATGTTCAACATTATATACTGAGTAAGCCAGTCACAGAAGACTACATGTTATATTAGTCCATTCATACAAATTGTCCAGAATAGGGAAATGTGTAGAAACAGAAAGTAGATTGGTAGTTGCCTATGGCTAGAGGGAGATACGGGGCAAGAGGGTGATAATCAGAGGGTGCGGGGTTTCTTTTTGAGGTAATGAAAATGTTCTAAAATTGACAGTGGAGATGGATGCACATAGCTGTGAATCTATAACCATTGACTTGTACACTTCAAATAGGTGAATTTATGGTGTATGAATTATATCTTAAAGCTGCTAAAAATAAAGATAAAAGATTGAAAAAGGTACATTATTCGAACACTAATGAAAAAGAAGTTAGAGTGGCTGTATTAATATCTGAAGACGTATATACTTCAGAGCAAAGAGGAAAGGAAATGTAATATTTTTAAATGTCAAAAAAAATTATAAAATTGTTGTATTAAGAGATAACTTAAGAATATACATCCCGGGCTGGCCAGTTAGCTCACTAGGTTAAAGCATGGTGCTGATAACACCAAGGTCAGGGGCTTTGATCCCCATTCCAGCCTGTGGCCAAAAATAAAGAATATACATCCAGAAGCCACAGTATTTAAAAGATGTGTTAGCCAGTTAATTAATTTTAAAATCTGATTTTTCTGGTAAAAAGGAAAAGAAACAGCTTATGGGGAAGAAGAGTACTATATTAGTCCAGAAAGTCTAATGCGTGGGTGAAGAAGTTCTCTTAAGGTAGGACCTGCCGGGTGCCATGACGCCCTGTTACCTTGGCTGTAGCCCTCACTAGTCCATTTAAATGGTCTCCTAAGTAAAGAAAGCATGATTTTGCTAGTTGGATTGGTTGTGACTGAAAGTAATGAGAGAGTTTAAAGTCAGTTTCAATAAATGCATGTAATATAACAAACTGGAGTCAATATCTGTGGACAAAGATTGATTATTAACCTTAAAGTACAGTTGTTGATTAGTGTTCCAATAAAGTAGTCAGTATCAAATATTCTGGTCTCAAGACTCCCTTACACTCTTATTGAGGATCCCAAACAGCTTTTGAGTTATATCAATATTCGCTGTATTAAAACCAAACATTTTCTAAATAGTTATTTTAAAATAATAAATTCACTACATATTAACATTAAGTAACATTTTTATGAAAAATAATTGTTTCCCAAAATAAAAATAAATTAGTAAGAACAATAGTATTGTTTCACATTTTTGGCAATCTCTCTAACGTGGCTTAATAGAAAACAGCTGGATTCTCGTATCGGCTTTCTATAGTCTGTTGGTGTGTTGTTTTGGTTCAAGTATATGAAGAAAGTCTGATCTCACACATATATGTAGTTGGAAAAGTGAGAAGTATTTTAATCATCTTTTCAGATAATTGTAGATGTTCTTTATTGATACTACACCAAAAACTCAGTAAGTGGTAGATTCCTAAATGTGAATAGCAGTATGGAATCAGAAACCATAATAAGTATCAATGCACTTTCATACTATGTTACATTAAAATCCATCTTGGATTTAGAGTGAACCTTTTACCCATGGTTGATTTTGTAACTGGTCATTTGGGAAACACTGGTTCCAGATCTTGATACATTTCACTACACAATTAAAAGAACTGCATTCATGAATATCACTGCCAGTCTCAACAGAAGAGTATTTGGAAACTGTTAAGTTCATGGTGGCAAATAAATGTTTTCTAAACATCTGATTTTTGCTTGAAAGCTCAGATTTTGTCCTTGGCAACAGTGACAGCAGTCATCAGTTCTTTTCCTTGAAATGACAGACTCACTTCATTCATTATTGGGAAGATGCCTAAGAATACCCAAATCTGAAAATCCTTAATTTGTCGGTCATTTTTTTCAAATAAAAATGGTGTTTGCAGGACAAGGGTAGCTAGTTCAGCTTGCAACTCAAATAATCACTTAAGTAATTTGCATGAGACAATTATTGTACTTGAGTATTCAGCAGAAGTGTTTTGTGCTTATTTCCTCTCAGAATATTAAAAGGATATGTAGTCAAGGGTCAAGATTTAATAAAACTAGTAATTTTTACTGCTTTATTAAGGACATTCTTAAGTGAAACTGGCAATTTTTTGTTTTTTTACCGTAAGCCTTTGAAGAATTTAGTAATTACTAACACAGTTTGGGTCCACTGCCTTGATTCATGCTAAGGCACTAAGAGTTTTACCTTCCATTGCTTTTGTACCATCACTAACAATGTCAACACAATTTAAAAGACAAATATTGTCTTAGTATTACTATGAAAATAGTTTTGACTTTGCCAGCTCCTTAAAGAGTGTGACGCTGTACTGGCCAGTGCCAAAAGAAAAAAAAAAAAAAGTGTTATGTATCTGTGGGGTCCAGTGGCCACATTTTGAGAACCACTGCAATAGAGGATATGTAAGAAAAAATACAGGCTACACAATGGCTAAAAAAAAAAAAAAGATGTCTGGGGAAACCTGAACACTGATCATTTGATATTTGATACCACATTTTTTAAAGGTGTGATGGTGGTATTGCAGTTATGTTTTGTTTTATATTTAAAAGAGGGAGGTCCTTATCTTTTAGGGAACATCTTAAAGTATCTATGAATGAAATGATATATGATGTCTGGGAATTGCTTAAAAAAATTCAGGGAAGTGCAGAAGAGGGCATGGTGGAGAGGAGTTTAGGTCAAACAAGATTGGCCATGGGTGATAATTGTTAAAATTGGGTGATAGGTACATGGGAGTTTTTTTTAATACTTTTACTTTTGTATATGTTTGGAAATGTTCAAAATAAAAAAGAAAAGAATCAAATGTAACAATCAGTAGTAACATGGGAGAGTTAATAGGCCCATTCGCTGAGCCAGGTTCATGTAGGAGGGAATTGACATTGTAGATTCAGTGCAAAGAGCTTGGGTTTCAGAATCAGAAAGACTGCCATTTAAATGCACTGGGACCTTGATCAAATTGCTTAACTTCTCAACATCTGTTGTTGCACTTATAAAACTAGGATATTACCTGCCTCTTAGGGTTTTGTGATAATCATGTATATAAAGTGTCTGGCACATAGTAAATGCCCCTGAAATGTTAGTTATGTTGGTAAAAAGAGTCAGCGGTTTTTCTGGGTTTTGTTTGTTTGTTTGTTTTTTAAAAGATGACCGGTAGAGGGTCTTAACCCTTGACTTGGTGTTGTCAGCACCACGCTCTCCCAATCGAGCTAACCGGCCATCCCTATATAGGGATCCGAACCTGTGGCCTTGGTGTTATCAGCACCACACTCTCCCAAGTGAGCCGTGGGCCAGCCCTTTTTTGTTTTGTTTTTAGTGTGTCTGGGACTAGAAAGATAAGAGTTACAGGATAGAGGGAAATGAAGTAGCATTGGGTTCAGTTCACTGTTTTAAATGAACAGGAAAAGGTCCTTAGAAATTGTGTGGGAGTTCAGCATTTCCTTTTGACTGCTGAACTTCCCTGTTTATGTTTTCATTCCTTTGTCTTTATTTGTAGAAGCCACTGGTGGGAAATTTAGTCCTAGGGTCACCTGCTTTAAGAGAGAAAAACTTTCATTTTAAGTCTGAGGAAATCAGTGCACCACTTCTTCCCTTCCTTTGTATGTTGATAAGCAAGATTTAGTAACTTAAAGAAATAGGACTGAAAGATATTTAGCTAAAATAAGTGAGTCACTGAATTTATTTCTAGGTGTTAACTTTTTGTATTCCTTTTTATAGAAGCAAGAAAATATATTTCACACCAGTGATTACGAGATTGTATACATAGGCCTTTTAATCTGTGTGCGTAATAACTAAACTGGTGTTGGAATATGTATATATGGTTGTGTGAGTCAGGGTACAAAATGAAGTTATAAAACATAACTAGGTTCTTTTTTTTTTTTTTTTTGGGCAGCTGGCCAGTATGGGGATCTGAACCCTTGACCTTGGTGCTGTCAACACCACATTCTAACCAATTGAATTAACCAACCAGCCCAGCTAGGTTTTTAATAGGAAAAACAAGGAAGTCACCATATTCTTAATTTAATTTTAAACTTAATTTTGCTTTTTTGAATAGGTGGTGTTTACATACATTGCAGAAATGATGTTAAAAAAGTTTAGATATATTGAGACATTTCACTTCCACTTATGTCTTTGTCTCTTCTCCACAAACCCACCTCCCATACATAGATCACTACTGTTACAAGTTCTTTGTGTATCCTTTCAGTGTTTCTTTTTCAAATACAAGTAAGTAGGACTATACTTATCTCACTACTTCCATCCCCCAACTCAGAAGTTAGCATTCTAGACATACTGTTTCTCAGTATGTCCATTGTATTTAACAGTATATCTTGGAGATCTTTTCTTGTATATATGGGTACTTGGCTATCCCAGTCTCCTATGTGTGGATACTTAGCTTGTTTCCAGTCTTTTGCTATTACAAATAACGAAACAGTGATAACCTTGTATATACTTCACTTCATTTGTTTGCAGTTATTTCTGTGTGATACATTCCCAGAAATGGAATTGCTAAATGGTTTTGTAAATTCAATAGACATTAAAGGGGCACTGTATTTTTTATAACAAATCTAGAAGATTGCCTGGCACTCAGTAGTAGTTGACTTTTGCATGTAGTGAAATTCAGTAGAGTTATAAATTCTTCACTGTTTCTTTCTGATCAGATTGTTCATTCTGATTAGATTGTGTTAGAATCCCTAGTTGGTTGCCCGTACACCATTAATATGTGATGTATTTATTTACGCCCTTACGTGATAAGAATGGATAGAAGTTAAAAACCATGACCCACATTTTTAGCCACACAAATTATGGGTGGTTCCATCTATTTAGTAGTAGAAAAGAATCTTTGAACCCATTGACAGTATGGTACAGCAAGTAGCCTGTCTAGTGGTGGATACAGCGTGGAAGATTGATGGACAGAGTCCAGATAAATTACAGGTGTTTCATCTCTATGCTTTAAGTTTCCATTGTGAAAATACTTACCATTTATTTGGTTTAGGTATGATTAAAGAATAATTTTATAAAATACTTTGACAAATTAGGGAAAGAGTTTGGCAAATTGAAATGTGTTTTATGAATCTGCTTAGGTGGTTCCATGGAAACAGATCTTTATCTGAGCATTGCACAATTAGAAAGATACACAGAGGAAATTAGGAAGATAGGGGGACTATTTTGAGAAAAAGCAGGATTGCTAAATATTTACTCCCTAGCAGCTAAGTGCAATAATTTGTAGTTTGAATGGGAAATATTGGAGCCTTTAAGAGTTAATTCTTGCTCTGATATTATCTAATGGGATGGTATTTCACTGCTAGGCTAGGGATCATATATTTATTATAGCACATTACATAATTACTTTCCCATTTCAAATTCCTTTTGTCCCAGGGGTCACTTTGTGCTTTAAGTTTCAACTCCAACTTTACACCTTAGGGTGGCGTTGTATTTCTTCATTCATCCTCGGGGATATTTACATGTATTCAGAATGAATATGGGTCCCCATACTGGCCAGCTGCAAAAAAAAAAAAAAAAAGAATATGGGAAGGAAAGCATTTATTTAAGTAAACCATATGTTAAGAAATAGGGAGTCTATGTAGAACTGATTAGTTTTTTATATTTTTAACAATTGCAAAATGCAAGTTTTAATTATAAAATTTATTAAATTTTGTATAATTTTATTATATGCTAGGTATTCTTTATAGCAAACCTGTGAACAGATTGCTGGATTATGCCAGGGAGATAACAGGCAGAGAGAAGTTAAGTGTTTTTTTTCTAAATCCATAAGCAGCTGTACAAAACCTGAGATTAGAAAAAGAAATACTAAACCACACTTAGAGCTGTTAGTAGTTATTCCTAGATAAAAAGAGTGTAACAGAAAGTGTTGCCTTTTTACCTGGGGATTAATTAGAGGGTAGTTGGTGCTGTGCTATCTACCCCAGCTCTCCTTTAGTCCCATAGTAAATTCACATCTCTTAGCCATGCCTATTTTCTTCATTCTATAAAAATGCCTCTTTAGAGAGCTTATGCTTGTTTGCATAAGGTGTAATAGTACTGATCACTTGCTAGGTATTGTGATAAATACTTTGCATGTATCATCCTATTTTCTATTACAACCCTATAAAACAGATAATATCTCTATTTTAAGTACAAAGTATTCTTCAAACATTTATTACTATAATTAAGTCAAATGACCTATCAGAACATCTTGGATTAATTTTCCTCTTTCAAATCGCTCCCCCAGCGTACCAGTAATGTTCGATCCACGTTTTTCAAGGACTGTTTATATGAAGTATTTGATGACTTGGAGTCAAAGATGGAAGATTCTGGAAAACAACTACTTCAGTCAGTTCTTCACCTGATGGAAAATGGAGCCCTAGTATTAACTACTAATTTTGATAATCTTCTGGAACTATATGCAGCAGATCAGGGAAAGCAACTTGAATCCCTTGACCTTACTGATCAGAAAAAGGTAAAAAGTCTATTCTTTGGGCTAGTGGGTGGTATCTTCATCAGAAACGCTGATTTCCAGTTGATATACTGGTACTTATGCAGAGTTAGAAAGGAATATTCTTATCCCTGGTTAGATTTTGGGGGTATGTTTTGTTTTTGAGGTAAAATTAATACACAGTAAAATGCACTGATCTTAAAAGCATTCAATTCTATGAATTCTGGCAGTTTCATCCAGTTTTAAAACAAGATTAGAGGAAATCATTTAAACTGTAAGATCTCTTTAGCACTCAAATAGTATCTTTAGCACTTGTTGGTATGATACTGATTTAGATTTCTTTCCTAGAATACATTCTTTATGCCATCTATTAGGAAAGTAGGAAAACTACCTTATGATGATTGGAAGAGCAACTTCCAGGCCAAGTGATAGCTGGGTTGAAGTTAATGATTAGCACAAACCTCAGTAGACTTTTTTTCTTTTTTCTTAACATAACCCGTATCATATCTAAGCTGTCTGCCATAATATTGAATATTGATCTATGCCAACTAATAATATAATATTGATCTGTATCAACTAATGAGATGACTGCTTAAGGTCTCATTTATCCTTCTCTGTGGTTTTTGTAATCTTCATTCTACACTTTGTTTTCCTCAGGAACCTGTCTTTGTGTCCAACTTAGAGCTCAGCTAAATGTTTTAAGTAGTTAATTGATTCACCCATTGGCATTCATTGCCACAGTACTGCCTCTGCCAAAGGAGTAGCTATAATAATACCACTCTTGTGGTTTTGCTGACCTTGACGCCAGATTTTAAAAGGGAATCGAATTTAGAGAAATGGTGCCCTGATGACTGGTTTTCTCTAGCTGGAATGTTTTCCACCTGCTCCCTCACACTTTGCATGGCTAGCTTGTCCTTCACCTATAAATCTCAACTTAAGTATCACCTCCTCTGACAGACCTTCTCTGACAATCCTTTTTATTTTATTTTATTTTTTTTTAAAAGATGACCGGTAAGGGGGTCTTAACCCTCGGCTTGGTGTTGTCAACACCACGCTCAGCGAGTGAGCGAACCGGCCATCCCTGTATAGGATCCGAACCCATGGCCTTGGTGTTATCAGCACCACACTCTCCTGAGTGAGCCACAGGCCGGCCCTTGACAATCCTTTTTAAATTAGACAGTTATTTTTTGGCTCATTCTCTTGTCCATTTCCGTCACAGCACTTTCTGTAACTTGTACTTTTTATTTTGGCTGTTCATCTGTTTGTTTTCTTACTCTTTACCCCACAGGAATAGCAACTCCATTTGGACAGGTATCATATCAGCCTTACTCTCACGTCTCAGAGAGTACTTGGCACATAGTGAGTGCTTAGTAAATATTCTTTAAATTAAGAAATGATTGAATGAAATTCAAAAATGAGTGGCTAGAACAGCTTCCATGCTGTTTCTGACATAATTTCCAAAGACCACAACCATTTATTCATGGGCATCGGAAGCACAAGGCCTTTTCAAAGCTTCAGGTATCTGTCGGACTTGATATTTTCTTTCTCATTTCGTCCTTGAACCTCAAGATCTCCTTTGTATTTTTAGCTCACATTAGGGGCAGTATTGAAGTCTAATGGTTAAAGCCATTGGCTGGTAGTCAGAATGGGGCCTAGTAGCATTCAAATTCTGAATCTCCGAGCCTCTTAACTATTTTTCCTAACCGTACCCTATTTTTCCAAAACGTGATAAGAATAAATTTATACTCTCTCAAGTCCTTGGGAAAACGGAGCCATAGAATCCAGGTAGCTATGGTAGTCACTGTCATCTAAATGATTGCTCTTCATTGGCAGCCTTTTAGGTTTCTTAGAGGTGCCTAGAGTGATTCTTTTATCACTCATCTATTGCTACATAAGAAACCACCCTGAAACTTCATGGCTTAAAACAGCAAACATATTTGCCCATGATAAAATGAATTAGCAGTTTGAGGTTGGCTCAGCTGGGCAGTTCTTCTGTCGGCTTTGTGGCTTACTCACGTGGCTCTAATCATCTGGTGGCCATCCTGTGGCTGGATGATGTAAGATGGCCTCACTTCCACATCTGTAGATGCAGGGAATTGGCTGGTCTATATGTCTCTAGCAGGCTATGTCGGTCTTCTTCATATGGCATCTGGGTTCCGAAAGCAACAGAAGAGGGAAATAAGACTTGTTATGCCAACAGTTTAAAAGCTTGTGCTTGTGTCATGTTTGCTAATGCCCCATTGGCTAAAGTATGTCAAATGGCCAGCCTGGAGTCACTGTGAAAAGGGACTACACAAGGGCCTGTACACAGGGAGGCTTGATTTCTTAGGGCCATCACTCAAGCAGTCATCCAAAGATCCCATGTATGTCTCCAGTGAAAAGGGTCCTTATTGTTTCTGCAAATGATGACATATAAGTTCTAATTTTTGATTATTATTTTCAAAGAGAAATCATTAGACTTGCTGCTATTATTCCTAACAGTCATTCCTGAAATGGAAACTTTGACCACAAATGGTTTTGCATATCCTATGATACTGTGATGCTGGAGAGTTATGTCAGAAGTCTAGTCCTCAAAACAGCCTCTTGCCCATTGCAACCATTAAGCAGGTACTCAGCCCTGCCAACCTGGTTGAGCTATACATGTATTGTGCAGGTTCTAGAGTGGGCTCAGGAGAAGCGGAAGCTGAGTATATTTCATATCCATGGGGTCTACACCAACCCTAGTGGCATTGTCCTTCATCCAGCTGGATATCAGAACGTGCTCAGGAACACCGAAGTTATGGTGAGTGATGCTGATCTTGCTAGTCTCAGGAGCTCCTTCTTGGGAAGCTTCTAAATGTGCCTTAGGTCTTAAAGAGAGAAAGTTTCCTTTTCATTAATCAACAACTGGAAGGTCAGCCATTCTTCTTGTGCTGCTTAGCCGGTCGGTGTGCATGTCGTCCTAGGAAGTGCAGCACTTCTTCTAAGGTGACAGGCCATAGGCTCTTTGAGAATTGTGTGTTCTGGCTATTTTCAGAACTGGGTCACATGGAACATTAGCATCTTTACATGATGCAACAAAAGAAACACAAAGAAAATGTGATGTTTTCTAAAGTGTAAGGGACTTTTTTTCATCTCTTCTTTCCTTGACATCTGCTGTAACTGCATCCATCACTGACATTGAGTGGTCCCTGAAGCAGAATCATTTCTGATTATATATGTGTTGTGTGTGTATATACACACGTGCATATAGACATGTATGTACACACACAACACACATGTGCACACATACATATTGATGTTTTAAGTGTCAGACTTCCGTTGAGCAAATCTTCTCTGGTGACCCTTGGTTCACTTTGTATGGCAAGAAAAGGCAAATATGGTCCAGAAAATGGAAAGAGTAAAATATAGTCACATGCCACATAATGATGTTTCAGTCAGCAACAGACTACATATACAGTGGTGATTCCATACGATTGTAATGGAGCTGAAACATTCCTATCAGCTTCATTATAGCTATGTAGCTGACACAACATCATAGTATAGTTACTTAATTTTTTTCATAAATGTAGTGTAGCCTAAGTGTACAATGTTCATAAAGGCTACAGTAGTGTAGACATTCACTCACCACTCACTGACTCACCCAGAGCAACTTCCAGACCTGTAAGCTCTGTTCGTGGCAAGTGTCCTGTACAGGTGTACCAGTTTTTATCTTTTTATCCTATCCTGTACCTTTTTTTTTTTTTTTTTTTACCATATCTTTAGTGTACCTTTTCAATGTTTAGATGCACAAATACTAAGTGTTACAGTTGCCTGCAGTATTCAGTCCAGTAACATGCTGTACAGGTTTGAAGCCTAGGAGCCATAGGTTGTACCATATAGCCTCGATGTGTAGTGGGTTTTACCACCTAGGTTTGTGTAAGTATACTCAATGACATTCACAAAATGATGAAATTGCCTAACACCTTTCTTTAGAACATATCCCTCTCATTAAGTGATGCATGACTGTATTGAAGAATTACTCATTGACTGATGATCTCTGGGTGCTTAAATCTAAAAAATAAACCACAATACCAGAAGACCAGTGCCAACCCAGTGAAACCCTGATTAGAGAACCCAGAGAAGAATGCCAGGTAAAGAAAATTTTAGACCAATCACGTTATAGTAATAAACAGGAGATCAAACATATCTGCCCTCTTAAATCTTGGTTAATTGGTCATCACAGTCTGCTAAGTGTAGCAGTTGTGAACTCATTGGCTTTTTTAGTTTCAGACATGCCTTGTGTGTATCTTCACGGTGTCATTAATACATTTTTTCTTTTCTTTCAAGAGAGAGATTCAGAAACTCTACGAAAACAAGTCATTCCTTTTCCTGGGTTGTGGCTGGACTGTGAATGACACTACTTTCCAGGCCCTTTGCCTGGAGGCTGTAAAGCATAAATCCATCTTGGAGCATTTCATGCTGGTTCGGAGAGGAGACATAGACGAGTTCAACAGCCTTCGAGAAAACATGCTGGACAGGGGGATTAAGGTCATCTCCTATGGAAATGACTATGCTGATCTTCCAGAATATTTCAAGAGACTGACATGTGAGATCTCCACGAGAGGTAGATCAGGTACGATGCATTTTGAGACTGAGGGAGATCAGAGAACAGCAGCTCTTCAGCCTTTTGTGTATTTGTGATGGGCAAAATAATTACCAAGATGAGGAATGTAGTGCCTGACCAAATTGTGAAAGGAGGTCATAGTCTTTAGGTTAGACTAAAATGCCATTTGGATAATAGGAGAATGGACAAAAGGTGCACTCCAGCAGTTCTGTATAGAAGTAGGAAGAATGAAAAAAATACAAATGCTCCTTGACTTACAATGGGCTTATGTCCCAATAAACCTGTTTCTAAGTTGAAAGTGCATTTTCAACTAACAATTGGTCTGAGTGTAGCCCCATCATCAGTCGAGAAGCATACTGGATGCGTATCACTTTCACACCATCGTAAGTCAGGGGCTGGCTGTGTATTAAAGATGTTCAACCTCACTAGTTATCAATGAAATGCAATTAGAATTTAGATTTCAAAATAGAGATAAATATCACTCAGTTTTGGCTGAGGCTATGAGGAAAGAAATTTATTCATGTAGTGTTGGTGGGAAGGTAAAGTTAGTACAGCTTTTAGGAAGATAAATTTAGATTATGTATCAAAAATTTTAAAAACCTTTGACCCAGAAATCCCATCAATACAATTTATCCTAAAAGAAATTAAACTAACTGTGGTTATCGTGTGTTGGTTTTTTGTTTCTATGTCAGCATTTTCTACAGTGACTTTGCATTATCCATAAAACAGAAAACCTTTTAAAATGCTGTTTGGAAACTGTTATGGTGGTATTAAAGTCAAAGGATAGTGGTACCACTCACTTGGTATTTTATTTTCAGGTTCTAACAATCAAGAACAAAATGGTGATAAAGGGTTTGGTTAGTTAATGGCTACAGGCAAATTCCCAATAACCTTACAAAATGCAAAATGTTTTACTATTACCTAAATTGAAGCATGCAGAGGGCTGGCTGGTTAGCTCAGTCGGTAGAGTGTGGTGCTGATAACACCAAGGTTAAGGGTTCGGATCCCCGTACTGTTCAGCTGCCAGTAAATGAATGAATGAGTAAAATTTGAAGAATGCTTTTAAAAACCATACATTGGATAAAGCCAGGCTCCAAGTATGGCCATTCTGGCTCACCCACCCAGTTCCAAAGAAACTTTGCTGTTGTACACAGAAGATGTTCCTGAAAGGTTATATATTAGTAAATATTTTTGTTGTCAACCTGAATGCTTCTTAGGGGACCTATTAAAGTATAGGTAATTTAATATGTAAAGAACTTTTCCTAAGTCTAATCATTCCCAGATTTCTTTTCTGAATCAGATGGCTTCAAGTAGAATTCACCTGTAATGAAAAATTCCACAAGCTCTTCCATGGCTATGCTTTGATGGAACAAGGTTTTGGGGCAGGGGGGCGGGGTGCAGCTTGCTGGTACTGGGATTCAAACCCTTGACCTTGGTGTTACTAACATGAAGTAAGCTAAACGGCCAGCCTTGGAACAAGATTTTTAAAAGCCATCACCATAACTAAACACTGCAAACTATATCTACTCTTCCTCAGAAGGTTTAGAAAATCCTTAGGACATACCGTCTGGTTTGTCTCTTTTGTGAAAACTATTTGCTATTCTTTCTCGGGGATAAGTTTTTCTGGTGTCCTGCAATGTTCCAAACTCTTCTGCTGTTTTCCCACCCTTGAGACTTTTGAGATTTTATCTGTAGGTATACACTGATAAGAGGTAAGAGATCTTTTGCTGCTGTTTTGTTATTTAACACTGAGCATTTGCTGTGTGTCTGGCATTGTGTTGTGTACTCACTTTTACATAGTGAACATGACTTGACTTCAAAAGATTCTGTAGGATTTAGTACATATATTTCAGAAAAATCAAGTAATGGGAACAAGGAAAACAATTCTCTTATAATTCATTATCACACAAACAGTTATTTTGGTATATTTCTGATTAACAGTTTTCCCTATGCATTTTTTTATAGTTGTAAATAAAGTATACATACAGTTTTGGTACCTTTTTTATTCCATAGTACATCATACATTTTCCCAGTTGCTGCTCTTCATAACTACTATTTTTAATTGTTATATTCCAGGGTAGATGTTATAATTTAACTGAATATTCTCCTGTTAGAAAATTTCTGATTTTTTTTCTACTTTTCTCTATTATAAGTAATATTGCTTAGTTTTTCCTTTTGCCAGTAATTTCCTGGGGGTGTGTTCTCAGTGTAATTAGGACATCAAAGGACATGAACATTTTAGTGGTCACTGTAATGCTAAATTGCTTTCCAAGAGGGGAATATCAATTTGTACGTCTATTTATACTCTAATTGACCATATTTCTGATTATTTTCTTTCACATTTTTTCTTTTTTCTATACCGTTATCTATCCCAGTTTTGTCCAATAGAATTTTCTGCAATCACAAACATATTCTATAATCTTGACTGTCCAGTGCCATAGCCACATGGGGCTAATGAGCACTTGAAATGTGGCCAGTGTGACTGAGGAACAAAATTCTTAATTTGAAACTAAGTAGCCTTATGTGACTTGTGGTACCATATCAGGCAGTGCAGATCTAGCCCATTTTATATTGTGGAAGTACCTGCTACTTTTCAGTCTTGGTTGAATTTGCTCAGTCACATGCTGCTCCCCATCCCTGGTGAGACTGAATGTTTTTTTAACCTAAATTTAGCCTTCTAGACTACTTAGGAATAGCAGACACTTTGCCTACATAAAATGTTTTGTTTACAAGCAATCTGAATGCAATAAGGAATCTTACTGTTGCCGTTATTTAATGCAACTCTCTGAAGACTAGTCCAGTTATTCTCTCCACCTTTGTCTTCTGTTTGACTTCTAAATTCCATCTGTCTTAGTTGTGCCCTCATCTGCCTTTAGTTGGTTTTCTTTTTGCTGTTAATAGTTTTAGCTTTTCAGTCTGGTACTCATGTACTCTATATTTGGCAGGGATGGTGAGAGAAGGTCAGCTAAATGGCTCATCTGCAGCACACAGTGAAATAAGAGGTATACTGTTTTCTATTATTTATCCATCTGTCAGCAGAAAATTTTCCTTAATTAAGACTGTGGAGAATAGTTATTTACCTTTCCCACGTATTAAGGGTCTATCTTTTCCTATCAAGTCTGTTACAAGATTACTAGCATCTCCTATGTCTTGCCTTCTGAAAGGTTAAGATTGACTTAAATATCTGCAACTTTAGATGCATTAACTCGTTTTGTGAAACTTCATATTATTCTCTTTTCTTTCTCTCCACAGGCTGTACGGTACATGAACAGGCTGGAGAAATCACCATCATCAGACCAAGCTATAAGGCCCTACCATGGACAGTGTTTAACAAGTAAACTTAAAAGAACCCAACACAGCTAGCTCCCAGGCAACACATAGAGGTTGAAGGGTGGTAGTAGAGTAGGGGGGGCGTGTTCCAACTTAATCCTTCAAGCTGTCTGGTTCTTGATATTCTGCTGCCTGTTCCAGTTCAAGACTACTCAAGTGACAAGGGGACCCAAATGCAGCCTACACCCTACCCCCCAGCTGGACATGCTTGTGTCCACACAGCAGATCAGTGTGATACCTCCATTGATTGTGACTGCAGCTCTGCATAAAGGACTTGGGGATCCAGATGCCATGAACCGACCTTGGCTCCTGTTGCAGTTTTGTACTCTATACTTGGTTTTTCAATTAAGTTAATGGCTTTTTAAAAAATGACTTGAAGCTCTAGTTTTCTAGATCTTTTACAGTGTACAGTATTTTACATAACTGAGCTGTATTAAAAGCTTGTTCATTTACTTGTCAGGGCCCTGGCTCTACTTTTAGAGCCACTGTAGAAAACTCTAACTTGCATCAAGGTACTAATAACCTAATTTTACAACTCAAAATTTTAAAGGTTCTGTTCTTTCACCTTGGGATGGGGCAGTCTTATTCTCGGGACAGCCATTACTTACCTCATTCCTTGGAGGCATATCAGTTCCTGCCTTGTTGCCCTTCTTAACCATACATAAGCCCTAGAACTTAGTATGTGGGATTTTAGTTTTGAATCTTATATAAAATAACTCCAAGACCTAAAAGGCAATTTATTTATGAAATTTATTTTCTTATATAAATTATGTATTTCTCTGGGCAGACAGCCTTCACCTTATTGCACTAATAGCACATCTGTAATACCACACTACAGGACAAGTCTTAACAAGAGGTTCGTATTCTTCAACGTAGCACTCGTCTACCAGGCACTGTAGAGGATAGGGATGAGGAAAAGCCAGGACCCGCTCAGGAGGTGAAGAACAGGCTGGAGGAGGGGGCAATGTAGACCCTTCTGATAGTTGGTTTTCTCCCAACAAGGGAACATGCAAAGCTTACATGTGGATTCCGGGAGTGGGGAAGAGCTGGAAGGCTGAGAAGCTCAATGCAACAGTGCAGCTTGGCTCCCCTTATTTCTTAGGGATGCAGAGACTCTTCTTTTGCTCATTTGTAACAAATCACTCTGGCCTAGCTGATGCTTTGGGGGAAATAATGGGGTAGGGGATGATGATCAGAATTAGGATTAGCAGCAATTAAGAACAGGCCATACACTACCACAGTGAGGTGGGTATCATCCTGGCCTCAGGGACCTGAAAGCTGTGTATCCCAGGGAAAGGCGCCATTCAAGACCCAGAGCTGGCTCTGGAAGTCTCTTAACCTGATGGAGCCAGGACTTTAAACTGCTCCTTAGACTCAGATGGCTCTATGATCATACTAATTAGCAAAGCTCTGGTGTTGGATCTTCCAACCATTGGTCAAAGCTGTAATGAGACTGAGAGTCTCTAGGCAGAGTAAAGAGGATGCCTGAGTAGGAAGGGAGAGGCCGGTCTGGGGTCAGTGGGCAGTGACTGTAACATGATTAGGTGCTCCTTGTTGAGGGAGGCTGGGCTGAGCAGGGAGTGGGGTTACGAGGAGCTGAAAGCCCCTGGAGCTCCGCTCACTCTGTCTTAGAACTACACTGAAGACAAGTTGCTCACATACTCTAAAGCACATTCTTGATATAGGAGTAGGTGCTTATGGGGGGAAGCAGTGATTTGGTATCGGGCAAGAGCTGTGTTAAGCCTTCATGAGGGCAGCCACCACAGCCTTGGCATTGAGACTGCGTAGGTCACAGTAGGTCTGGCCGGTGCCCACAAAGACGATGGGTTTGCTTGTGATGTACGTCATAGAAATAGCAGCTCCCACCTGAAGTGGAGAAAGGGGATAGGCAATCAACTCTGGCCCACTTCTGTCAATAGCAGGAAGCTCTGGAGCCACCGTATGCTGACAGCCTCAACTCCCGTGTGAAGGGTGCCCATTCCACCCTCCAGTCTCACTGACCTGTGTCATCCACATTTACCTTGTCATCAATGGTATCAAATTTGGTAAGGACAATGCCATCAATGAGCCGAGGTGTTTGAGCCATAGAATGGTCAGCCAAGGCTCTGTTGAACTTGACCTGGAAAGGGGAAAGGTATTAGTATGAGAACCATCTAACTGGCCAAAGCTTAGGTTGTAAAGGGAACTAGGCCCAAGCCCTCACCAGCTGGTCCACGGCTTCGTTGCCTACTAAGGCCTCCCCCACAAACAGCACCAAGTCAGGTGTATTGACAGTAATGAGTTTGGCCAAGGCAGTCATCAGGGGGACATTGTCTTGCATGCGGCCAGCTGTGTCCACCAGCACCACATCAAAGCCTTGGTTACGTGCTAGAGAGAGAAAATAGTCATCTCAAAAATCCTCAATTGTCACTTATGCTCACGTCTAGCTTCCTCTTAAGAAGTCCTAGTCTGGCTGTATTAAGAGCCTATCTGTTTACTCTCTTGGACTATAGATTTGGCTACAAGGTAATATGAGAAAAAACCTACTCTGTGCTTGGCCAGCACCAAACATATTCGAGAAAAGGATGGCAATAAGATAAAGATGATCAAATTCAGGTTTCTTTGGTTACGATATATTAGCTTTGCCTGCAGCTATGCACTATTACCCAAAAGCAGAGCATGGCAAGTAACTAACCCTGGCTTTTCCCTGTTATTGAGCAGTAAGTTTATAAAAGTATAAACCTGATCCTCTGCAAAATACAAAGGAACCCGAGGAGGAGCCCCCATGCTTCTCGGGCACTGTACCGAAGGCAATGGCTTCCATAGCAATGCCAGCAGCATCCTTGCCGTAGCCCTTTTCAAACAGCTGCACCATAGTGCGGCCACCATGGTTCTCTGGGGGGTGCAGGGCACTCAAGCGCCGGGTGTGTGTCCGCAGCTGCTCCACAGCCCCAGCACGAAATGTATCACAGGCAGCAATGAGGACACTGAAGCCATTCTCCAGCAGCCAGAAAGAAATCTGTGCAAGTGAGGTAAGAAAATTGTCACCTAGAACCAGGGTTCTAAGACATGAGTGGACAGTGAAGAAATGTCAACGATGAGCAGGGGAACCACACCGACCTTGGCAAGATTGGTAGACTTCCCCACTCCATTAACACCACAGAAGGTAACGACGTAAGGGCGCTGGCGACGCTGGGCATCCATGATATCCCGGAGCATGTCCACACGACGCTGAGGCTGCAGAATCTGCACCAGGGACTCCTGTAGAGCTTGCTTTACTGTGGAAGTCACCGCTGAAAAGAGATGTGGAGGAGGGCACAGCTATGAAACTCAAGGAATATACTCAGAAATGCCCAACACCTTTCGCTGCTCAGGGCACTAGAACGATACTAGGATCTTGTCCCAGGAATCCAGACCACACTGTTCTAAGCACTTTATGAATATTAACTCATTTAATCCTCTTAGTAACTCTTTAAAGCCTTCGTTATATCATAGAGGTTTCAAGGTTAAATGAATTTGCCAGAAGTCACATACGTAGTAAGAATGGAGGTATATGTGTGTAATCTCTTGGTATGCATAAGCACATTCTGGCTCAGGGAGATACTTACTACTGAATGTCCCCATCACCTTCCCTTCCAACTTGTTGGCAACAGATTCACAGAGCTGGACAGCAATGTCTGCAGCCACATTCTTAGCTAAGGAGAGAAAGGTGTGAGTTCCTTGTCAACGCTATCAATCTATATGGTACAGCTGAGAGACTCTAGGTGGTTCTTCTCTCAACCATCCCTACCCCCATGAAAGTGAGTCAGCCAGGTCCTCAGAACCTACCGATGAGATGATCACGCATTTTATCCAGCACAGATTCCATGTCTTCACGACTCAAGCTCTTGGAACCCACAAGGCCCTTTAGCATCCCAAACATGCCACCCAGAGTTCCCTTGGTAGCTCTGCAGGCACAGATCACAAATACACATAAAGCACACAGGCAAGCTGTCATCAACTTTTAGCCATACATACCACCACCCATCTGAAGTCCCCCTACCTAGGTTTGGTGGAGTTTTGAGCTGCCACTTCATCATCTGAGCTGCTGCAGTCCAGACCCTGAAGCTGTCCCCCATGCCCAGTTCCTCGAATCTGTAGGATATGGGGAAAGGAAGGAGATGTCCACCACATTGCTCTCTTTGATTTGAAGAAGCTTCAGATGTAATTCACTCCCTCATTCAAAGAAACCCAGGTATCACCCACCTAGTCTACTTACTTCCCAGCTTCTTATGAATGGTAACCTTCACTCTGGCCCCTGTTGCCTCTTACCAAGTTGATGTCCTCAGACAAGGCAGCCTCAGGGGTTCCATTGGTGGTGGGAGTACTGTAATCCAAGACTTCCTTGTTAGCACAGCCACCCAGTTCCCACACCCGAGGTGCTTTTTTGCCCTTCTCCTTTGGAGCATCTGACTTCATGGACTTGCTGCAAAGGGTTACGGTGGAGAAGTAGGAAAGGAAACATGAGCCAGAGACAAGAGCTCCCTTGCCTCCAACATCAATAGACGGTATTTAAAAGTCAGAATGTTCACCTGGACTTCTCCATACCCCTCCCATGCTTCTGAATGAACTCTTCTCGCTTCCTGCGTATCAGCTCCTCTTTAGAAAGTTCTATTCCATTCTCAGGCCCCATTGGGAGACCTGACTTTTCTGCAGGGACTGCTTTGCTGGTAGCCAAAGGACCATCAGAACCTGTTAGGAGACACCTCACTGGAGGAAAAAACACCAACTCCCAACCAACTAGACAATGGCTAAATGTCTTCCAAATCCTTAAGAGGAAACATTTCGGGGACCACAAGGCCTAGAGATGACAGGGTGGTGAGCATTTGTGCAAGAGGGAGGCAAGCAATGACAAAAGGACGGGCCATCTCAGTCCTTAGCATGTTACACCTTTCATGCCTCAGCATGTCCAAGGAGCTCAAACTAACCTTCCTTCTTGGCCCCCTTTCTTTTGCTGTTCTTTGCTTTTTCCTTGGGCTTTTCCCCTCGTGTCTCAATCATGGACCTCACAGGTTTCTTGGCCTTTTCAGAATCTTCAAATTTCTTCATGGTAGTGGGAGCACGGATCTTACTGCTCTCCTCTGCTTCACTAAAGAGAAGAGAATGGTTGAACTTTCTACCCCATGCAGGAGGAAAAATCAAAGTCCAGAGAAAGGACCGTAACACCAAGAGGACAATCAGAACTGGGCAGCAAAAGAGAAATGTCTTTCAACACAATTTACTACTACTGAAACACCTTCAGGTAGAGAATTCATCAAGTCATGGAAACTGATTTTGAAGAGGGGAAGCCTCTCACCGAAGGAGCCGCAGGAAGTCATTCTGGAAATCAAAAGTGCCATTCAATAGACTTAAAGCACTTTGTTGTTGGATCTCTGTGCGGTACTTGTCCCGAAACAGCCGGTGCACATCATCTATCAATTTGTCTACATACGTCAGTGTTAGAATCTTCTGAAAACCAACCTGTTTGGGGGGGAGAAACAGTCAACAGATCTGCTTACATGCTAGCTCGGAACGGAGGGAAGCCAACCTCAACCCAGGCCTTCAGAGGAAGGCTCAGCCGCCTGGCAGTTTTCCCTGTCCTGATAGGCAGCCAAGCTCTCTGCCTGGGCCCAGAAGCTGTTTCCTTTTCCCCCCTCCACCTTCCCAGTTTTCTCAGTTACTACATCATGTACCCTGGGTGCTCTTAATAATCAGGACTATATTGAGAATGTAATCATTGTCCCTCTGAAATACCCTCCACTTACCACAAACACCAGCTCAAATTGGTTGTCCAGTTTATACTTGAGTGTGAGTGCCTCATGGGTGAATGAGTTGTTACCTCCCCGTTCCTGAAAAAAGAGTATGTCTCAGAGTTCAGACTACCTCCCAAAAACCCAGATGTGGGCCCCTCTGAGATTACTTCTGGGAAAGAACCAGACATTTCCCTGAAAGTAAAACCTGTCGCCAGTACAAGAGGATGTTGAGGCATTTCTCTTTGGCATTCCACCAGGGAGAGAAGGAGATACCAAGTTAGAGGAAGGGGAAAAAAGGTGAGAGGGGGAAGGCAAGACACATTTATATGACTATATAAACAATCAGATCTACCAGCAGCGGTACACTATTTACAGTTTTTAAAAGGCCTTTTCCCGTACATTATCTCACTCAGCCTTGAAACAACAGAAAACCAAGCTGCTGGGGGTGGTGACTGGAGGGAGCGAGAGAAGTCTCAAGAGGGGCTGGGATCCGGCTACAGTCCCAGTTACCGGAGATGAGGGGGGTCTCAAAGTTTCCGGATAGTCTGAGGGGAGCAGGAGAAAGAAGTGGAGTCCGGGTTATTGGTGAGTGGCCAGTCTGAGGTGGGCGGGAGGGAGGCGCAGGATGATCAGTCGACGGGGACCATGGATGGGCTCAGGGAGGAACAGCCGGAGTTCTGATCCTGCGGGGGCGGTACCTGCAGCAGCACGGAACGAATCAACGCGTTAACGGGCCCCGTGCATGAGTCGCTCACGCCCTGGAAGCACCAGAGCACAAGCCCGCCCTTGGAGAAAATAGTGAAGAAGTCGAGCATGGCGGCAGCGGGAGAGGAGCTGGGGCCGGCGCCGGGAACGCAGGCCGCGATCGCCGCCGCTTCCTACTGCGCCAAGCTGGGGACACGTCACACCAGCGGCCCCGGAAACCGGCTTAGCCTCACTTCCGCTCACAGCCTCCGGGTTCCCTCCCCGTCTCCGCCCATGGGCGCACAAAACTGACGTAATGCAGGGTTAGCCAATGGCGGGTGGGGGCGGGGTGGGGCGGCTCCCCAGGTTTCTTACCGGGGAACGACTGCCTATAGCGTGGGGGGAGGGGGGCGGGGCCCGGAAGGGACCGCTGGCCAATGGGAGCGCTCGTCTCAATGGCCTGTGGCGCGGGGCAATGACCGGAGGGACAGCAGCGGGTTCAGGCTATATTTCTCAGAGGGGCCATGCTTCGGACTGTGCTGCAGCTCGGCTTGGCCCGGAACCTCTTGATCCGAGGGGTAGGCACGCGCAGAGGAGGCTCTACTCAGGGTAAAGTTGAGGGCAGCAAAAGGTATCGTGGTTCCGGGGTGCTCCCAACGCCACAGCTTGTAGGGCCACGTAGGTGTGTGGATCCCAAGGTGGCCCTTCTCAGGTGACAAATCCCACACGTCTGTGCCTCAGCTTACCACCGAATAACAGGGACCCAGGCTGGTTCATTGGTGGCAGTAAGATGTGCATTAAGTCTTGCCCGCGTTCCAGATGCTGTGCTTAGTGCTGTGTCGGTGAAGGAGTGGAGAGAGGATTCACTATATGTTCTAGAAATTCCTGGAGCTAGAGGGGGAGAACGTCAGTAGACGATAGACCAGTTCAAAACTGGATGGAACTCAACTTGAAGAATGCCCTGCACTGCTACACCTGAGACTACTATAACATAGAAGTACATGAAGCTAGTATAACGAGAACTGAGATCATCCTTGAAGGATGTTTTGGTTCAAGGGCGGTATGTGTTTCAGTCTCTGAAGGACTGAGCACAAGTTTTTGGAGAAAAAGTATTGTTCTTGTGCGAGGAACTAGCAAAAGCCATCTAGATAGAGAATTTTGAGTAGTAGCATGGAATGTAGTGTAGACAGGTAAAGTAAGGCCATATCAAAGAAAGATTCCAGTACTGCTGAGAGGAGTTTGGAGAGTCTTCAGTTAGGTATGAAATGACAAAAGGATTCATTTATTCAAGACACTTCCTGAGCACTTAGGATGTGCCAGGTGTTGTGCTAGGTAGGAGATCTGGTGGTGAAGTTAAAAACAGTCTGCCCTCACGAATCTCATAGTATGAAGAAAGCACAAATAAACTCAAAGTTGCAAATGTGTCGCATACTGCAGGAGAGAGGTTCACAGAGCCAAGAGATCATGTAATTGGAGAATTTGACAGTCTGTGGGGTTAAGAAAGACTTTCCTGAGAAAATGATACATGAGCTGATGTCTAAAGGAAGCAAGGAGTTAACTAGGCAAAGAAGTGGACACAGTTTCAAAGCAGAGAGAACATATGTAGATTCCCTGTGGTGAGAGGAAATAAGATACCATCAAGGAACTGAAGACGCTGGAGTGTGGGAGAGGAAAAGGTGAACAGGAGCCAGATTGTGCAGTACCTTACAGGCCGCATTAAAGGTTTGGGACTTTTGTCCTTAGAATAATGGAAAGACATCGGAAGGTTTTAAGCAAGGTGATATGAGATTAAATTAGTGTTTAGGAAAGACCATTCTACCTATGATGTAGAAAAGTTAGCAGCAGGGGTGGGGTGGCTAGAAGGGGAATGAGTGGGAACAGTTAGGAGGCTTTAGCATTCATCCAGGTGAGAGATTATGGTGGCTTGGCCTAATATGGTGGTGGCACAGATGGAAAGAAAGGGGACAGATTGGAAAGATATTTGGGAGGCAAAGTCTTCAGAATTTTATTATACATAGGGCATCAAGGTATGTTTGCTGGTGGCAATGGATAAGGATGCCACTTAGAGGTACTATGCTTCAGAAGGCACTACAGCTTGGAGTTGCTGGGACCTCTTGCTCCGGGAACTGGGACACCCAAGTGGAAATGACAGTGCAGTTGAATATGAGTCTGGGGCTCAGGGGAAAGAAGTCTGTATGAATCACCTAGCCTAGTGAGGAGAAGAAAGTGCTAATTTTAGGAAGTTGAATTGTACATTTCTGGGCATGATGCATGAAAAGGGAGACTGATTGTATAGAGACCATACAGCAAAGTTGTGGCAGGACTGCTGGATGCCAGTTGACCTACAAGAAGGGATGATGGTGGGGACTGCCATCTCAAGTGTTATTTAGCCCTTTTCCTGTGCCCATCCTCCAACCCCCCGCCATGTGGGAAGGAAATGTATGGCCCTCTGACCATAACTACGTCCCACAGACTGGGATGGACAGGTGTCTGAGATTAAAAAGAAGATCCAGTCAGTTCTCCCTGGAGGGTCCTGGAATCCACTACATGACAGCAACCACCTGCCCCCTGAACACTCGGATGTGGTGATCGTAGGAGGTGGGGTGCTTGGCCTCTCTGTGGCCTACTGGCTGAAGAAGCTGGAGAAGCAACGAGGAGCCATTCGGGTGCTGGTGGTGGAACGGGACCACACGGTAAGGTCTGGGGTAGAGCAGAGAGTCACGAGTCGAGCAAGGAAGATGACTCATTTTATTTAGGACTCTAGGAATAAGGGAAGGGAAGGAGAGGAAAATCCTCAATCCCTGGGGGTGCAAAGGGCAGAGACTGTGCTTTGGACCTTGTTCAGAATAGTCCCAGGCTCTTCCTCCCTTAAACCAGAAACTTTGGCAATAAGGTTTGTGCTTTTGAAAGCAGATTGCATAATGTTGGATCTTTCAGGATCTCACAGGTCTGCCCAAGAGATCCTGCAGGCAAACTATAATTAATGCAAACAGCTGTCTCACCCTTCTTTTAGGTTTCATTACCTCTGATAGTTTTGCAATTTAGTTGTTCCTATTTGCCATCACCAGCTAGCCACGAGTCTTGTTACTTTGATCATATCCTTTCATTTTCTAATTAGTAGATCAAATGTTAATCTCATGCCCTTCCGACTTCTAAACTATTACCATTTTGTACCACTGTGCCTAGCCCTTTTTAAATGACTGACTTTATCTGCTCTGCACACTTGCTGATAATGATTGTAAACACTGTTGTCTTTGGGCTGCCGGTTGACTTGCAAACAGGTTTATTCACCTCAACTCATCTTAGATTATAATCTTGCAAATAGGACTCCCCTTTTACTTTAGGTATATAACAGCTTCCACTGCAGTATCCTATTCATGTGTGATGGTGTGCTGGTCTACCTCAGCTTTCCTTTTCTTTTCACAGTATTCACAGGCCTCCACAGGGCTTTCTGTGGGAGGGATCCGTCAGCAGTTCTCATTGCCTGAGAACATCCAGCTCTCTCTCTTTTCGGTCAACTTTCTACGTAACATCAATGTATGTGCAATGAGATTTGGGGGGTTGGGGTGATGACCCCTCCTTTAGCCCAGAAATAGGAGCAGCCCAGCTGGCAAGGGGATCGAGGGAGCAGGAGCAGTTCAGGCGACTAGGAATTGGGACCCCGGCTTTTTTTCTTCCTGATGGTGGAGTCTGGAGGGGGCTTCTCTCTGCTTTGGAGCACTGAGCCCAGGAGCTGTGGGTGGGGAAGCCAGGAACGTTTGCCCTCGCTTCTTTCTGTCAGCCTCTCTGAGGAGCTTTCCTTTGCATACAGGAGTACCTGGCGGTGGTGGATGCCCCTCCCTTGGACCTCCAGTTCAACCCCTCAGGCTATCTCCTGCTGGCTTCAGAAAAGGGTGCTGCAGCCATGGAGAACAATGTGAAAGTGCAGAGGTGGGTGCCTGGCAGGGCCTCTGAGCGGCTTCTCAACCTCGCACATTTGGTGACTCACATGCCAAGTTAGGAACTGGGAAGATGGAGTTGATATGACAGGTCCCTACTATCTAGGGGCTCAGTCTGTCAGGAAAGACAGACACATATAGACCTTCCATGCCCTGTGGAGAGTGCTATCACAAAAATATGGACAAAACGTGGCTGCAGTGGTTCCTAAATTTGCCAGATCATAAGACCCACCTGTGATGCATCCGGACCTAATAAATCAGAATCTCTAGGGAGGGGCCCAAGAATTTGGGTTTTTAACAAGAACCCTAAGTCAGGGATCAGCAAACTTTTTCTGTAAAGGGCCAGATAGTAAATATTTTAGGCTTTGCTGGCCATACAGTCTCTATTGCAACCACTCAACTCTGCCCTTGTAGCACAAAAACAGCCACAGACAAAAATATAAATGAATGGGACTGACCAGTTAGTTTAGTTGGTTAGAGTACGATGTTATGACACCAAGGTCAAGGGTTCAGACCCCATATTGGCCAGCCACCAGAAAACAAACAAACAATATATATATGAATGTGAATTAGTGTGGCTCATTTACAGAAATAGGCAGCAGGTTGGATTTGGCAACCCCTGCCTTCAGTGATTCTCATCATCAGTCAAGGGTGGGTGTCTTTGTGTTACATTATGGCTGGAAGCTCTCTTTGTTTTATATTTATTTAGCAAACACTCTACTTGTCTCACTAGTGACATCAGGTAATGTCCTAAATACTTTACAGACAGTAACTCATTTGATCATCAGAACATCCCCATTTTATATGTGGGGAACCTGAGGCAGAAGGAGCTAGTAATTGGTGGCCCTGGGATTTGATTCGAACCAGGCAGTCTGGCTGGCGAGAGTGTTCTTTTAGCACCTATGTTATGCTGTCTTTGGGGGCAGTGTCCCAGAGGGGATACGTGGGGGTGGAGAGGAAGGCCGTTCCAGTGGAGGGGGTGGAAGGACAAGTTTACCCACCAGGTTGTGAAAGGACATGGAACAGGTTGGGGGGGACAAGGAGCTGAGTATGCTCAAGAGAGGCGAGGGCGTAGGAAAGAAAAGAGGAAGCTGATGCTGAAGAACCTTGACTAGGAGGCTTGGTCTTTCCTCACTCGGCAATGAGGAAAAATTGGGGAGTTTGGTGCAGAGAAGCGACATGAATTTGTGGAGCTGGGGGTTTATACTCCTCCCTCCCACACACTCACCCTCTCTAACACACATACACAGACCCACACATTTCTTTCAGGCAGGAAGGAGCCAAGGTTTGTCTGATGTCTCCTGAGCAGCTTCAGAAGAAGTTTCCCTGGATAAACACAGAGGGAGTGGCTTTGGCATCCTATGGTGAGGCTTGTTTGCAGAGGTGACAGCTTTTTTCCTGCAGATAGGGATTGAGGAGCACTTCTCAGGTCAGAAGTCTCAGCACCCCACAGCCAAACTGAAGGAGGAACGATTCCCTCCTGGGTAACAGGTCTTGCCCCAGGCCATGCTAGTGCTCTGTCCTTCCATAAGACTTGCCTCTCTGGTCCAGTTGGTTGAGATGGCATTCCCTGGCTTACAAGCCCTAGGGAAGAGGTGGGGGTGCAGGAAATACAATAGGAACAGAGGAGTCCTAATCCCTCTTTGTGAGTTCTCTTTTTCTCACCACAGGGATGGAAGACGAAGGTTGGTTTGATCCCTGGTGTCTGCTCCAGGGGCTTCGGCGCAAGGTCCAGTCCATGGGAGTCCTTTTCTGCCAGGGAGAGGTGACACGTGAGTCTTAGGCCCCTGCCCACTGCTTGTTTCCCCTAGCAACCAGGGCACAGGCCTAGATTGGGTCTTATCCTTTCACTCACAGGCCAACCAAGGGTTGATGGGGAAAGGGGTTCTCCCCTGAGGCTGGTCCTAAGCATCCTGACTCCTAGGCCACTTTGTGACCTGTGATCTGCTTGACAGTTTCAGCATTGTCTTGTTCTGAGTGTGGTCAAGTTCATCCAGGTTATCTGATTTTGGTTTGCTTTGGTGTCTCTGGGAAAGCTCCCATCCTTCCAGCTTTCTTTCCTTACGAAACCAGTGGAATCCCCATTTCCTTCCTCTTTGGGGCCTCAAGGGCTTATTCATTACTTACTTTCCTGCAGGTTTTGTCTCTTCGTCTAACACCATGAAGACTGTAAGTGGGGGAGAGGTGACCATGAAAAGGATCCATGAAGTCCATGTAAGTTCCTAATCCAAGTATGTTCTTTACCAAAGTGGAGGGACAAGAAAGGGAATGTCTGTTCTTATTGTCTTCTTCTACCTGCTTTCCAGTATGGGTTCACTGAGACTCAGGAAGAAGTGCACCTCTCATGATGCCCCGTGTGTGGTCCAGGCCCTCCCTTCCCTCACCCTCTGGTGTCTGCAGGTGAAGATGAACAACAGCCTGGAGTACCAGCCTGTGGAATGTGCCATAGTGATCAACGCAGCAGGAGCCTGGTCTGGGCAAATCGCAGAGCTGGCTGGTATTGGGAAGGGGCCGCCTGGCACCCTGCAAGGCACCAAGCTACCCGTGGAGCCCAGGAAAAGGTAACTTCCCTCAGGGCAGCTGAAGAGGTTGGTGAGAAGGAAAGAAATGATACAGAAGTTGGTTAAATGTGTGCATTCACGTGTGTGAGGGCAGGGGTGGGGAGGGCCTCTGGCTGTGCTGTTCCTGTGACTTCCTAACCCTGCTGGTTATGGCAGGTATGTGTACTTATGGCACTGCCCCCAGGGACCAGGCCTGGAGACTCCATTTGTCGCAGACACCAGTGGAGCCTATTTCCGCCGGGAAGGATTAGGCAACAACTACCTAGGTGGCTGCAGCCCCACTGAGGTAAGCCAAGTGGGGTGGAACAAGCTGAGGAGACATAAGCCAGTTGTCATGAAGGACTTAGGCTTTTTGGGTGGGCCCTGTGCTAGGTTATTGATGTTGCAACCCCCTCCAGGTTGGAACTGGAATCATTCTCCCCATCCTCCACCTACCAAGGGGATTGATTAAAAGGGTCATTGAGGTCTCGATGTGCCCTCATGTCCCATGCAACATAAGCCTTGTCCCCACTTCTCACCCCAGGAGGAGGAACCGGACCCAGGGAACCTGGAAGTGGACCATGATTTCTTCCAGAACAAGGTGTGGCCCTGTTTGGCCCAGAGGGTACCAGCTTTTGAGACTCTGAAGGTAACGAGCAGGGGGTGATTTGTTCTGTTTATTTTTGGACACTGGACAGGATGGATGATCCTGGAGCATCTTGGTCCCCTTGGAACTGTCCACTGCCGTATTCCTACTACCTCACAAGTGTTAAAGAATCTATCTGTTGGACCCATCCCATCCCATGGACCCCTCTGCAGTGGGTAGAGGGGACTTTGTGCTGACCCCTGACCAGGAGTGAGGGCTGAGTGTGTCTGCAGCTTTCCTGAGACCCCCATCTCATACCCCCGCAGGTTCGGAGCGCCTGGGCTGGCTATTACGACTACAACACCTTTGACCAGAATGGTGTGGTGGGCCCCCACCCACTAGTTGTCAACATGTACTTTGCTACAGGCTTCAGTGGTCATGGACTCCAGCAGGCCCCTGCTGTGGGGCGAGCTGTGGCAGAGATGGTGCTGGAGGGCCACTTCCAGACCATCAACATGAACCCTTTTCTATTCAGCCGCTTTTACTTAGGAGAGAAGATCCAGGAACAAAATATCATCTGAGCTTGTAAGCTCTTCGCTGGGCCCTACTGGCCCATCCTTCAACCTTGGCTTGCATTCTTTCCTGTGTTCACAGTCCTCACTGCCCACATCCTCCCAGCATGAGCACCATGTCAGGTTCTCCTCCCTGAGGACTGCCCAGGGTCTCATCCTCCTTCCTACCATCCTCTCCTCTCATCTAGTCCATTCTGCCCCCCTCTAGCTGGGAAGTCAGGCGGGCATGGGTGCTGAGGGCTAGACCAACAGAAAATGCTACCCCCCAAGGGGTCCAGCTGCAGTGCTAAGCACTATGGCCCCAGACTGGCTCCTTCCGAGTACTGACCCAGGAGGGCTGCCTCTGACCCTCTTGGCAGAGCCCTGGCAGGGAAGCATTCTGGAGCATCCTGGCCCAGATTAATTGACTGTATAGTTTACCCTGTTCACCAATAAATAAATGTGATGAACTCCTTCCCTTCAGTCTTCTGTCCCTTGTACTTTTCATCTCCCAGTAGTAGCTTTTAATGCACCCCACTAGTCTTTGGTACCAGGAGCAGGGAAGCACAGCCTCCTCCTGGAAGCTCTCTTAGAACCTAGGTGATAGGCATCTTGTTTGGAAGCTAATGCCTTCTGTTCCCACGTTCTTGCAGGGAGTTTGGTTGTAGAGGGAAGGGATGGGTTTGTTCATTTATTCAGCCCCAACTCTTGGACAAGATCAGGACTACGTGTTAGGGATACACCAGCAAGCAGAGCATAGTACATGTCTTCACTGGAGCTGTCACAGCTATGTTCTGCCCTCTCCCACCCCCCTCACCACCTAAGTCTGATACAGTGTGAACACCACAGTGCTGGAGTAAGCATAGGACAGGGATACCTCATCCAGGCAGGGGGTGGGGGCAGGAAGGGGATTTCTCCTAGAAGCTTCCCAGGGAAGCCGAACTCTGAGCTGAACCTAAAGGATGGGCAGTTTAACAAAGTGAAGTCATGGCAGTATTTGAGGAGGGGGAGAGACATAAACAAATGCCCAGAGGCAAGAATTAACAAGATTCAGGGATTTGTAGTAGTCCATTCAAGTTGCTATAACAAAATACCTTAGACTGGGTAATTTATAAATAATAGAATTTATTGCTCACAGTTATGGAGGCTGGGGAGCCCAAGATCAAAGTGCCAGCAGATTCAGTGGCTGGTGGTGGCCTGCTCTCTGTTTCAAAGGTGGCGCTTTCTTGCTGCCTTCTCAGGTGGCAGAAGGAATAAGGTAGCTCCCTTTCAATCTCTTTTATAAGGGCACTGATCCCATTCATGAGGGCAGAGCTGTCATGACTTAGTCATTTCCCAAAAGGTCCACTTAATACTATTATATTGGGCATTAGGTTCCAACACAGGAATTTGGGGGGGACACCATTATTTAGACCATAATAGGACATGTTTATTTATTTTTTGGTTGCTGGTGGTAAGGGGATCACACCCTTGACCTTGGTGTTACAACACTGTCCTCTAACCACCTGAGCTAACCAGACAGCCTATAGCAGGATTTTTTTTTTTTTTAAAGATGACCGGTAAGGGGATCTCAACCCTTGGCTTGGTGTTGTCAGCACCACGCTCAGCCAGTGAGCCAACCGGCCATCCCTATATAGGGATCCGAACCTGTGGCCTTGGTTTTATCAGCACCGCACTCTCCCGAGTGAGCCATGGGCTGGCCCTCTATAGCAGGATTTAAAGATATTCATTTTAGAAAAATCACCCTGACTACCTTGTGGAGAACAGATTAGGATGTCAAGGCAAGAGGAAAGGAGGCTTTTGCTGTAGTCCATGTGGCAGAGACAACAGGTGCCCCAACCATCATGGCAAGAAGCAGATGGATCCAAGAACTGACAGTAACAACAAGAAATGGGGTCAAGCAAGATGCCCATGTTTCTGGCTTGGACAACTGGATGGAGTAACGCCACTCAGAGATGAGGACACCAGGGAGGAGCAGTGTGAGGGACAAAAGGAGTAGTGCTGTCTGGGACATGTTGAATGAAGGGTGCCTGTAGGATGTCCAAGTGGAGCCGTCTAACAGGGATCTGGGTGCAAGGGAAGATCGGGGCTACTGATAGAGACGTGGACATTGTGGAACAGGACAGCATCACCCTGGAAGTAGGAGAGTAGGGGCCAAGTAGGGAAGCTGGAGGAAACTCACTGACATTTAAGGGACAAACCAAAGAAGAGGAGGCTGAAGAGGTGCCCAGAGAGGAGGAGAAAAGCCAGAAGAGTGTGGCAGTGGAAGCTGAGGAGGAAGTGTCAGCAGTATAAAATGCACACACGTTGGCTTGATTTAGTCTCAAGTAGGTCAGTGGTGACCTCAGAGAGAGGAGTTCAGTGGAGTTTGAGATGTTGACAGTTGTAGAGAAGAAGTGAATGGGAGTAGAGACAGCTGGTAAAATGCCCACTCCCCCTCAGAAGTGGCCTTTGGGGAGGAGAATGAAACATGAAAGATGGAGGTGGGCCTCACTGACGGGAGGGAGGGGGAGGCAGAGCCCTGCTGCCAGTGAGGGCAGTGAGAGTAGAAGCCCCTGGGGTGGGGAGCCAGGACTAATGAGGTGAGCAGGAGGAAGAGCCATCCACCACGCAGTGCTGAAAGACAGGAAGGAACTTGCCAGAGACAAGGGAGAGGGATGGGTCAGGTCAAAATCAGGCACCAAGTAGTCACCCTTCAGCACAGACATCCCAATCTAAAGGTTAAAAGAGAAAAGGCCTTATCTGGCTCGCTGCCCAAAGCTACTCCCTTCAAGACAGCCAGTGCTACATTTAAGAATGCATTAGGGAATCCTCTGTATTCCCACAGGGCTTTATTCAAACACATGGCAGAACACTTAATGCTGTCTTCCCCATTAAGGGGCCAAGCCTTCTTTGTCTTTGCCCAACACCCAGCCATCTCAGTGCTTGTCCTACACTGGGCTCTCAGTCAATGCTTGTTTACCTGAGTGCCCCTCTGCCCCGTGCTGGTCCCTGAAGATCAATCCCTGGCCTCAGAAAATTTTCAGTCTAATGTGAGAGCTAAACAGCTTGAGCACAAGCTCCTTACAATACAAGGTAGTATGGGGAGTTGAGGCAAAGAGGAGGGCAGGGCAAGGTTAAGAAAGGTTTTCCTAAATAAGCTGCAAAAGTGAAGACTGCCAGAGGGGGGCATGTTGCAGAGCTGGGTTGTGCAAAGGGAGGGAGGGCCCTGTGGGTGGAGGAAAGAGCAGAGATGTACTTGCTAAAGTGTAAAAGCAAACCTTTACTGAGGGAAACGTTACATGTTATATTCTCTTCTGGGTGCTTCACAATGCCCATTAACATTTGAACAGCTCTAAGAAGTGGGAGGCAAAGGAGTCAACTTTGTTAAATCCAACACTTGCCGACATCTTGCCCCCATCACACTTTATGCAGCAGATCCGTTAGCATCCTGCAGAACTGTTTGTAACGCCCCATTTGGGAATCACTACCTAGAGGAGCAAAACACTAAGGAATCAGACATTGTTTCCAGTGTCACTGGTACTAACATCCGGGCTTGGATCGTGCAGGAACTCCAGTCTGAGAAGGTCTGACTTCTCAGCGGCCACACTGGGCCCCATCTCCTGTTTTCCAGCCCCATACTACCACTTATGTATTTGAAAAAGCCATTTAATCAGAGCCGCACTTTTTTCAATTGTAGAAAAAGAAAAATGTATGAACACACTTCCCTTACAGGGCCTTAGGGGGACTGAGTGAAATAGGGTTTCTTTCCTTCCCCCCACCTACAAAGAACCGGGGCTTTCATGGTGGGTTTCGGGGAACTCAGGCGTAAAGGCCCATCTCCAAGTTCCTGCCGGGTTAGCTGGGTGGATGGCTACGTACCCACCTGCAGCGGGGACGGTCCCTCTCCGCTGCAGGGAGGCCCCGACTCCGCCTCACCGAGGAGACGGGCGCCCGGAGTGACGTGGAAGCCGGGCTGGTCCGGCTCTCGGGCTGCAGGGGGCGCCGGGGCTGCCCGCGTCCCGCACCTTCCCCAGCCCGACCGTGCCCGGGCGCCTGCAATGTCGGGGCCGGGCGGTGTGGAGGAGGGGCGGGTGCCCGGCCGCCCGCGGCGCTTCCGGGGAGCGGGGCCTGCGCTGCACTTCCCGGCCGGCCGGAGCCCGCGCGCAGGTGAGCCCGGGGCGGAGGCGCTGAGGCGCGGGTGCGGGGAGGCGGCTGGGCCCGAGGGTGGCCGAGGCGGGTCCCAGGGGCGGGCGGGGTCTCCGACCCCGACCTTGAACCGCAGGAATCCATCCTGCCTTGGCCCGGCCCTGCGGTACCTCTGCCCCTGAGTGACCGCCTTCTCCTCTCCTGCTCCGTTTACCTGGCTGCCTCTAACACCCTGACCACGCAGTCAGCATGAAAAGGCCCTCCGAGAAAGCTGTCCCCTTTCCTGTGGCAGAGGAGCCCGCGGGGAGAGCCTCTCCTTTAGCTTTGCTGAAAGAGCCTGGCTCGGTCGGTTTGTTTCAATCTTCGTCTAACTGAGGTTGGTCAGTTAGCTCAGTTGGTTAGAGCTCAGTGTTGATAACACCAAGGTAAAGGGTTCAGATCCCTGTGCAGACCAGCCGCATTAAAAAACAAACAAACAACAACAACAAAAAAACTTGTCTCACTGTAGATACTGTTTCACCCAGTCTCCTTACATCCTTCTCTGCTAAGGTTTTTGTGACACTGATTCACCAAGTACATGGGTTAAGGACCAATCGAGGCATTCCCACCACAGTCATTTAATGAGCATATGCCGTGGGCTAGGTACTGTGCCAGGTACGAGTGACAGCATTGAACAGGACAGACTCAGTTCTCTAGTCCTCAAGGAGACAGGTGAACTAGAATCACAACACACCCGAGAAGTGAAAGAGGGGAAGTATGGAGACACCTTCCCCAGGGGGGACACAGGGTCAGGGATGACTCAGTCATCTAGCTGTTTTTTAGACTTTTTTTTAAAAGTTCGTATATAAGTACACAGATCATAAGTGTACAGCTTAATCATTTTTCACAACGAGGTTATTTCCTGCACAGCCTGATCTGATAACAATAAGCAAAACATTACTATTATCCTGGCTTCTAACACTATAAAATAGTTTTGCCTATTTTCTAGACTTTCAACCCATGGAGTTATATATTATGTACTCTTGTGTATATGGCATCTTATACTCAGTATGCTTTGTGAGATTCACCCATGTTATGTTTAGCAGTAATTCTTTCATTGTCACTGATGTGTAATATTCCACTGTATAACTCGATCATAATTTATCCATTCTACTGGACACTTGGGTTGATGGACACGGTTGTTTCCACTTTGGGGTTATTTTGAATCCCGCTGCTACAGTGGAATTGCTGGGTGTGTGTATATGTTCAGCTTTAAATTAGTGCCAAACAGTTCTCCAAAGTGGTTGTACCAATTTACACTCCCACCAGTAGTGCGTGAGGTTCTGTTCCTACACATCTTTATCAATACTTGATGCTGTCTCTCTTTTTCACTGTAATTGTGCTGAGTGTGTATCAGTGATGCATTGAGGTTTTAATTTGCATTTCCCTGATGACTAATGAACTGTTCATTTTTTAATGTATCTACTAGCCATTTGAATATCCTTTTTATGAAGTGCCTGTTCAATTTGCCTATTTTTCTAATAGGTTGTCTTTTTCTTACTAGTTTGTTAAGAGTTCTTGAAATATTTGGATATGAGACATTTATCGGATATGTATTTTTTTCAACCTTTCCCCTCTCTCAGTAGATTGCCATTTCATTCTCCTAATGTCTTTTGATGAACAGAACTTCTTCATTTTAATGTTTTCCAACTTATCATTTTTTCCTTTATGGTTGTATTATGCATATCTAGTTTTAAAAAATCTTTGAGGTCCGGCCCATGGCTCACTTGGGAGAGTGTGGTGCTGAGAACACCAAGGCCGTGGGTTCGGATCCCTATATAGGGATGGCCGGTTAGCTCACTTGGGAGAGCATGGTGCTAAGACCACCAAGTCAAGGGTTAAGATCCCTTTACCGGTCATCTTTAAAAAAAAAAAATAATAATAATAATCTTTGCCTATCCCAAAGTCAGGAAAATAATTTCCCATATTTTCCTCTAAAACCTTTATTGTTTTACCATTCACATTTATACCTACTGTCCATTTGAAATTAATTTTTGTATGGTGTGAGGTGTGGGTCAAGATTGATTTTTTTCTCCACAAAGCTATCTAAATTGATCTAACACCATTTATTGAAAAGACCATCTTTCCCCACTGCACTTCAGGGTCACCGCTGTCATAAGTCAGCAGATTGTACAGATGTGTGTCTGTTCCTGGACACCTGTTCTTCCATTGATCTCTTTGTCCACCCTTGCATACTGTTTTAGTTCGTTTTGGGTTGCTATAACAGAATACCTGAGACTGGGTCAATTATAAGGAAAAGAGGTTTATTTGGCTTACGATTCTGGGTCAGCTGCATCTGGTGTGGGCCTCAGGCTGCTTCTACTCCTGGTGGAAAGTGGCGGGCAGCCGACGGATACAAGCAGATCACATGGCGAGAGGAAGCAAGAGAGAAAGGAGGTGCCAGGGTCCTTTAAACAACAAGCTCTCGTGGGAACTAATAGAGCGAGAACTCACTCATTAATCCCCCCTCCCCCAGGGAGAGCATTAATCCATTCATGAGGCCCCATGACTCAATCAGTTTCCAACACTGCCACATTGGGGATCAAATTTCCACATGAGTTTTGGTAGGGACAACACATCAAAACTCCATCACATACCAATGTCATGCTGCCTTAATTACTGTTGCTTTATGATAAATCTTTATTATTCTGGTAGTGAAAGTCCTCAGCATTGTTCCTCAAGATCTTAGGTATCTTTCTCCAAACTTCCCTCCTAAAGCCTTTTTAAAAAATTTAGAAAAAGTAGTCATTTTACAATCTCAAATGGGGACTAATGTACAAGGGTATATAATTAGCACAATTTGTAACTGTATCTGGCAATAAACTCACTGCTGACACAATCTGTATTACATTCAGTGACTACATATTTACATGAGACTTACAGCAAAGTAAATACAAACTAATTCATCATGTTAGCTTAAAATAGCCGTTTATATATTGTTTCAAAACAATGGCAATTTTTTAAAACTAAGAAATAAGTTTTCCAAGGACCAGTTTGCTATTTTTTGAAAATACAGCAACATTATTTATAGTGCTTCCCATTTATGTTTGGTCAGTAAGATCATTTTCCTGTGTGGCTGAAATACAGCTAAGGTTTTAGATCTTAACAATCAAAGTAACAATACTTTTGATCTGTGATTGAATTTAAAGTATTGGGTGCTTTTATTTACACACTCACACACACACACACACGCCTTTTCACATTTGTAAGTCTTCAAAATGTAAAATAATGTAGTGCTGAAAGCATATTTGCCTTGCCGTATATTCATTAAATATGATTTATTTTAATATGGTTCATAAGACTTTAGTTAATTAGCTAGAATTCTGTGACTGTTTCCTGCCTGCTAGAATTCAGTCTTAAATTTGACCTTATAGCAAAATCAGTAATTTGGAATTTATTTCACAAAATCAATCCCAGGATTTCCTGGGCATTTTTGAATTACTTCACTACTTTAAAATATAAGTAACAATGTAATAGGAAAGTGGTTACTTGTGTCACAATTACCTGGGGTGCTCTTTAAAAATGCAGATTTCTGTCCCACTTCTGAACCACTGAATAGGACTCGCCAGGGTTATCTAGGGTTTTTTGTTTGTTTGTTTTAGGGGAGTCTTTTTTTGGTGCTAGCCAGTACAGGGACCTGAATCCTTGACCTTGGTGTTATAACACCGTGCTCTAACTGAGCTAACTAGCCGGCCCTCCATATTTTGTAAAAACTCCCTAGATGATAATAATATGCAGCTTGGTGTGGAAACCACTGATGCCTACTAGACCAGTCTTTAGGTATGTTAAAATCGTGGGGTACTAGTTTGTTTGTTTGTTTATCGGCAGCTGGCCATTATGGGGATCTGAACCCTTGACTTTGGTATCATAACACCACACTCCAACCAATTGTGGGGTATTTGTTTAAAATGCAGATTCCTAAGAGTCACACCCAGAGATTTTATTCAGTAGACTTGAGATGAGGCACAGAAGCCAGCATTTTAAACCATCATCATAGTTGATCCTATATTAGTTTTCTAAGCTACATAACAAATCACCACAAATTTAGTGGCTGAAATCATCACCTAGTTATTATCTCAAAGTTTCTGTGGATCAAGGGCAATGTTTGACTGGGTCCTCTGCTCACAATCTCACCTGGCAGCAATCCGGGTGTTAGCTGGGGCTGGAGTGTCATCAGAAGCTCAAATGGGAAAAGATCCATTTCCAAACTTCCTCAGGTTATTGGCCAAATTCATCTCCTTGCAATTGTAGGACTGAGGTCTGTTTCCTTGCTGGCCATCAGCTGGGGGCCACTCTCAGCTCCTAAAGGCTGTCTGCAGTTCCTTGACATGTGACCCTGTCACGTGGCAACTTCTTAAAGTCAGCAAGGGAATCTCTCTCTCCCTCCCGCTAATAAATTGGAGCTACACACACACACACACACACACACACACACTTATGCATGCATGCTCACTTGCATACACAATATTCGTATATATGTTATATATTATATATACATATATAGTATATATCCTGTGTATGCAGGTATATAGACACTCACATACATCACCTATAGTAATGTAATCACGTGAGTGACGTCTCATCACCTTTGTTATATTCTACTGATTAGAAGTGAGTCATGAATTCTTCCAACAGTCACGAGTGTGAGCAAGGGGGCCACCCTAGGGTCTGTCTCCCACAGTGTGCAAACCACTCTTTGAGAAACACTGTATTGTGTGTGTCAAGCTATAGATGAATTATATTCAGTGTTTTAAATGGCATTGTCCTGCAATCCCTAATGAATCCTGCTTAGACAAATGTTTTAGCAAGTGTTTGAGACCAAAACTTAGCCTTTTGAAACCAAAATTCTTAAATAGAAAATCAAAGTCAGGTGAAGTGATAATTCATTCATTTAAGGGTGTAAAACCTCTTTCAAATAATTTAAATCTTTAAACAGATCAGTTTTTAGCACTCAACTTAAATACAATGCTTTTTGGTTTGACATACAGTGTATTAGTTTCCTATTACTGCTGTAACAAATTACTACAAATTGAGGGCCCTCACACAACACACATGTATTATCTTACAGTTGTGGAGGTCAGAAGTCTACGATGGATCAGCAGGGCTGCATTCCATCTGGAAGGTCTAGGGGAGAAGCCATTGACTTACCTTGCCCAGCTACAGAGGCTGCCCACATCCCCCTGCTCCTGCTTATGCATGGCACCGACCTCTGCTTCTGTGGTTATATCTCTCTCTGACCCACCTGCCTTCCTCTTATAAGGACTCTGGTGATTACATTTGGACCACCTGGATAATCCAGGATACTCTTCCCATCTCAAGATTCTTAATTGCATCTGCAAAGTCCCCTTTTGCCATGTGGTAACATATTCACAGTTCCAGGGATTGGGACGTGGGCATCTTTGGCAGACCATTATTTTGTCTACCACAGATAGTGGTTCCAGCTTAACAGGAATCTAATATGAATTATAAAAGATATGTATTCTAACCATATGACTTCACAGGCTTCAGTACATTCCCCATATAATAGAAATTGGAAACCAGTTTGATATTAGACAATACTTAATATACTTTGGATTTTATACAGCAAAACTTCGTAACATTTCCTTCATATAAGTTCCTACGTATAATATTGGAAAAGCATTCTAGAAACCACTAAAAGTAGCATGCTGCTTCTTTTTTGAAGAAGCTCTTTACTACTTTTTTTATCAAATCTTAGTTATTATCTACAAAATATGTACTTTGGTATATATCGTTCTACTTAATTAATTTTTTATTTTATTTTTATTTTTTATTATTATTATCGTTTTTCAGTGGCTGCCCAGTATGGGGATCTGAACTCGTGATATTGGTGTTATAAAGCTGAGCTCTGACTATGAATTTTTTAAAAGCACTAGAAAAAAGTGGCTAAATATGAGGCCACACAGCAAATCAGAGAGTAGACAGAGTTAGTGATTAGACCTTCCTGTTGGGGATTTGGGTACATTATCTTGTCTGTGTGACAACTGTATCTCGACATATGACAACTATTACTAAGTCCTGGAAAGATTAAAGTGTGTTTAAGTGTGTAATAGCTCTACAGCCCTGGCTGCACAAACAGTCGACTTTTGGTGTCCTTTTGGTGGCTTAACAGCTGCTTTGCTCTTTCAAATGTCTTCTATGCTTCCTGTACCCATTCCTGTTGTTCTTTCTGCCCCCTTTGCTAGTGCAGTTGACATTTTTTTGTTGTTGTTGTTGTTTTTAACTTTGATATACATTCATGAATCATCAGCATCTCATGCTTATATTAGTCAGCTTGGTAAAATAGTGGTTAGCATCAGTGAACAAAGCATTAGTGTCCATCATAGAATGATATTCTTTAAATTTTGAAACCTCTTATGTCAGTGTGTCTAATAATACAACTTGTTTCTGTATGACTTCCCAGAAGGTTGGTTTTGACTTCTGCAGATCCAGCAGAGTGAGAAAGCAGCCCTCTGCCAGCTGCTGCACAGCTCTAGAGCCAGTTCTCCACCAGCCTTTCATCTAAAGAAGTGTCAATAGAAAACTACAGCTCCCTCTTGGAATGGGGCAAGTTTTGCCAGGCACATTCTCCCAGAAAGGCAGGCCGAAAGAGCCTCCACCATCAGGGACATCCCCTGTCATTGTGGTGGGAAGAGAACATGGCAAGTTGCCCATCTCAGGAATTCTTGGTACTTTGCATTTCCATTTAAATTTAGAAGCAGTTTGACAACATTTCCACCAGAAAAACCCAAAACCAAAACCCTCCTGGAATTTGATATAGCATTGAACTAAAGATCAGTTTGGGGAAAATTAACATTGTAATATTGAGTCTTATAGGCCATGAGCATAATATATCCCGCTTCGATATCTAGAATATTTTAAACACATGTAACCCACAAAATTTTCTGAGCATTTATTATATGGCAGGCACCATTAGCACTTTACAGAAATTATCTTGTGTAATCTTCACAATGATGCTGAGAAGTAGGTTCTAGTATTATTTCCATTTTGCAGATAGAGAAACTGAAGTTTAGCAAGATTGCCAAAGGCCAAAGGCCATGATTGAGAATTCAGGCATCCTGCAGTCTGCACTCATCACGTCACCACTGTGTGATACTACCTCCCTGAGCTGACAGCTGAGGGGTGGATAGGTGGATGGATGGGGTCATTCGGGGGGGACGCAGACTTGGAGGAAAAGTTTCCCAAGATTTACTGCATGTGCTCTGTCTCTACTGCTCAGCGTCTGTCGACTGGATACATCATTATTTGTCCAAATAGTAACTGTCCTTCTCTCATGTTAGAATATATGCAGGAAGTCCCTCAGCTGCCTGCCAGCTGCCCTTTCTCAGATCCCGCATGCACTCCTGACCAGGTAGAGCAGAGAACAGCCACTCAGCTGGCCGTGCTGAGCTCATACACTGTATGTCTGACCACACCACACAGACCTGGGTTCATCCATAAACCAGTTCCAGTCACAGTGGTGCCTGTCACTAACCCCTAGGGATGAAGGACCCATTTAGAGACTGATCCCCTGTCAGGCATTAGGAAAGAACTTCCAGGAGCCCACCCACTGGGTAAGTACAGCTTTCATGATTCTCTTTCTGTCCCTTGTAGGATGGCTGTTCCATGAGGTCAAGACGGGATCTCCTCCCTTCTCCCGCTTCACCAATGCCTGGACTCAGAGGGTTAGATTTGAGCCCTTCACTATGGCATCATCGACCTCCCTCCCAGCTCCTCGCTCCCAGTCCAAGAAGCCACTGGGCAAGATGACTGGTGAGTGGAACCAGACTGCTAATTCTGCTCCTGTTCCTAAGAATGTCGTCCTCACTGTCCATAGTAGCGAGGTGGGATGCCTGCCTGGTCCGAACACAGGGGAGAGATGCAGGAAGGCTGATGATGGGGGAAGCTCCTGACTTGACGTCAGTGCCTGGATGCTCTGTGGATAGTGTGGAAGGAATGCAAGCATCAGTGGAATCTTTAATCCTTTTTTTTTTTTTTTTTTTGTCATTTTTTCGTGACCGGCACTCAGCCAGTGAGTGCACTGGTCATTCCTATATAGGATCCGAACCCGCGGCGGGAGCATCGCTGCGCTCCCAGCGCAGCACTCTACCGAGTGCGCCACGGGCTCGGCCCATCTTTAATCCTTTTGGCTCAAAGGTTTTCCAGTCCTGCTCATCTAATTTTCCTAGCCTGGAAATCACTATACTGAGTCCTTAACATTGTGTCTCTTGTCATCTAAATGTTTTTTCCAGAACCACTCAGAGGAAGGAGCCAGGCAGACAGAGAAAACTAATCAATCTCCAGAACACCAAACTATCCTTATCAACAGCCAGGGAAGCTAAATGTTAATATGATTATGGAGTACTCACAATATATTGGACACTGCATTATCTCAGTGAACTTTCAACAACTAAAATGAACCCATTAACAGATGAGGAAATGGAGACATAGACTCACTTGCTTAGAGTCATATAGAAAGCAAAGAGCAGGCCGACAATCGAATGTGTGTGCCTGACTCCAGAGTGCAGGCTCTGAATCACTAAGCTCTGTGCTCTTCAGGAGCTCTGAACAGTAGTGCTCTTCATACTTCTGTGTTGCCCATTTTGCAACAATCTAGGATTTCTCGGGGCCTAACAGATGCCACTCCTCCCCACCCTTTCCTTCCTATAACAGGTAACCCACCTTAATCTAAATTCACCCCCCTCAGTGCTAGAAGTGGGCATTGGGACTCATTGATCCTTAATAGGATCATGGCTCTACTTACAGACTCACAGGTGGTTGACTAGTCAGCTCTAGTGGAAAGTTCTGTGTAAGGTGGGCTGGGGGTACCAAAGGTCCTGGAGTAGGAGAAGGCCATCTCTCTTAATCAGGCTGGTAAAAGCGTCCCACATAAGGAATATTCCTGAAAGCTTTAAAGACAGAGGGAACTTTTAGACAAGTTCTGAAGAATGTACAAAATTAGCAGAGTAGTAGGACTCTGAGTATAAGAAGGTGTTTCCCAGTGCAGGAGATGGACTGGAGTCCTGTCCATCCTCCCTTTGCAGTGGGGCTCCTCCCTGCATGGTCAGCCTAAGCAGACTGTTTCCTCCCACACTCCCGCAGACTGGTTCAGGCAGGCCCTGTTGAAGAAGCCCAAGAAGATGTCTCCTGAAAGCCCTTCCAGTGATGTTTCACAGCCAGTCTCACAAGACAGCCCCCCACCCCTGGGCCTCAGTTCAGTCATGTCTCCCACCCCGCCACCAACAGCACCAGCAGCAGTGGCCAGCAGCAGCAGCCGCTGGAGCAAGGACTATGACGTCTGTGTGTGCTACAGCGAAGAGGACCTGGTGGTCGCCCAGGAGCTAGTCTCCTACCTGGAGGGCAGCTCTACCAGCCTGCGCTGCTTCCTGCAGCTTCGGGATGCAGCCCCCGGTGGTGCCATCGTGTCTGAGCTGTGCCAGGCACTGACCGGTAGTCACTGCCGCGTGCTGCTCATCACCCCAGGCTTCCTTCAGGACCCTTGGTGCAAGTACCAGATGCTGCAGGCCCTGACTGAAGCCCCGGGGGCGGAGGGCCGCATCATCCCCCTGCTGTCAGGCCTGACCAGAGCCGCCTACCCCCCAGAGCTCCGATTCATGTACTACGTGGATGGCAGGGGTCCCGATGGTGGCTTTCGCCAAGTCAAGGAAGCTATCATGCGTTGTAAGCTATGGGAAGGGTAGGGGAGGGGGATTCAGCCACAGTGTCTGATCTACCTGGGCTTTTAGTAGACAGCTGCTATGTAGCCTAGTAGTTAAAAGTGGAGGCTTTGGGAAGTGTCTGGGTTTGTATCCTGGCTCTTTTACCTGTTAGCATATGAGAAGTTATTTAACCCCTTCGTGCCTCAGTTTCTCCATTGGCCATCAGGATTCCATGACTGTAAAATGGGAAAATAGTATGTACATTAATTAAGTGTTCAGAACACTGCCTGGCACATGTAAATTATCCAATAACAGGTACAGCATAGCACATATCAAGACCTCATTAAGTATTAGCTGTAGTAGTAGTAGTAGTAGTGGTGGTATGTTTCTCTCACTGAGATCAGGTTGGAGATGTCCACCAAGAGTTGGGAAGATATCAGAAGTGACATTGGTTTAAGGCAAAATGGTGCAACATTACAGGAAAGAATTGCATATGCTAAGTGTATCCAGGGGAGGGACATTGTATTACAGTGGGTTTGGAAGTAGCATAACAGATAAGGAGGTAGAAGAGGCAGGGACATGTGGGAAGGAACAGAGATGCTGGGTTTGGGGGGCGTGCCAAGCGCTCTGATTGGTGTCTTTCAGATCTGCAGACACTCAGCTGACACTTCTTATATCACCGTGGGACCCAGAAAGTTGGAAGAAAGCTGGAAATGAAGAGCCCATGCAGGGCCCTGGATTCCAGCAGATGTGAAAAGAGGCATCAGGAGCCAGTGTCTGTGGCACTTTGTGTGTGACCTGGGATCAGTTTACCCATTAGGCTCCCATTACTGTGGGCTCCTCAGGAAGGCCATGGGGAGGGCTGGGACTCCCCCAGGAAGGCCATGAGGAAGCTGGGGACTCCCCCAACGAAGGCCATGAGGAAGCTGGGGACTCCCCAGGAAGGCCATGAAGAAACCAGAAATTGGAGGTGGTGCTGATTCCAGAGGGTCACTAGTGCTGTGCCTCCTGCCTAGTGGGGCAGAAGTCTGCACACACCTATGTCTTCTTCCCCTGGAATTGGGCACTGGTGTAGACAGGCGTCCCTCCCAAAGAGGGAACTCACCCAATTGATGAGCTAGAAGCCTAAACTGGAAGCCTCAGGGAAGGTTCTCCCAGTTGCCTGGGAGGTCAGGCAGAAAGCAGCAAGGACCAAACCCTTCAGACTCACACTACTGCTGCTTTTCCCAGAGGTGGCAGGTCACTTCAGGAAGGTGTATGAAAGACACATCCAGCACTGCACTGTTTTATTTATTGCATGAGTGTTGTTAAAGACACAAACCTAGAAGCCATTCTGAATGTACAGGACAGGGGAAGGGGCAGGTGGAGTGAAGAGAAGAAAAGTTAGGGCTCATTCCCTTCACCTGGGATCAAAAGCCCACCTATGCTGTGACATCTGGGGGCCTCACATGGGTCTGGCTAGAGCCGATGCTTTTCCAGTAGCTGTCTTCTCCTTCGGACTGAAACGAATTGGCATTGACTGTGTTCCTTGTGGGACAGGGAAGGTTTCATTCACCTGTTCTCAATAAGTCTGTTGTTGAGCTGAAATGAATTTCATTATTTCTCCCAATGTATACTTTGGGCCTCTTCTCTCACTTCCCCCTATCATGTCCCCTCTTTTTTTATCCTGCCCCTCCACCCCCAGGTCCCCCCTTTTAGTGAAAAACTTATTTTTTTAATTATGTCATTTTATTACATACAAAAGGACTAAAGAATAATATAACGTACACTCACGTACCTACCACCCAGCTGAAGAAGTATAACCTTATCTCCACGATGCTCCCTTTGTGCCCTTAATTATATTCCCCTCACTTCTCTAGCCAGAAATACCACTATTCTGAACTTTGAACTTTATCATCCTCAGCCTTTTTCTACAAATTTACTATGTATGTATGCATCCCTACCAATATATTGTATAGTTTCATGGTGTTATACTTTATATAAATGGCATTATAGTTTGTATTCTGCAGATTCCTTTCTTTGTTCACCATGTAAGATTTATTCACGTTGATGTATGTCACTCCAGTTAATTCACTTTCATTCCATTATGTACCATTATATATTATATAATATATAATGGTTTATATACCATTATATATTATATAATATATAATGGTTTATATACCATTATATATTATATAATATATAATGGTTTATATACCATTATATATTATTCCATTATATACTTCCCTTCCATTATATACACTATTAAGTCACACATTTTTCTACAAATGGATGTTTAGTTGTTTCTAGTTTTTTGCTATTAAAAACAATGAGCCTACGAATTTTTTGTATTTTTCCACGAGCAAGATTTTCTAAGATTTAACCTAGATGGGAAAGAGCTGAATAGTAAAGAATATACATCTTGTTTTACTAGAAGATAGCAAAATTTCTTCCAAATTGGTTGTGCCAATTTACATTCCTGTCATCTGTGTATGAGTTCCCACTTTTTCATATTATTGTCAATACTTAAAATTATCAGATTTTAAAGTGTTTGCTAATCTGGTGGATGAAAACTGGTATATGGTCATATTCTTTTTTTTCCTTTTTAGCTTTTTTATGAAAAACTATATATGTATCATATACTAGAAGGAAAAAGGCTGATGAATCCCCATAAGCTTATTACCCAGCTTCAGCTTTGTGTGTGTATGTGTGTGGCTGGCCAGTAAGGGGATCCAAAACCTTGACCTTGGTGTTATCAGCACCACGCTCTAATCAACTGAGCCAACTGACCAGCTTCCAGCTTCAACAATTACCCCAACTTTTAGCTAATCTTTTATCAACAACAGCCCTACACATTCCCTAACTCCCAGATCATTTTGAAACAAACCCCAGGCATTATTTTATTCTTAAATATTTAAATATGTATCCCTTGTAAATTATTACAAGTTTTTAAAAAAGCACAATAGTATCTTTTAAAGAATAGCAGTTTTACTCTTCATTTTAATATAAAATATTTCACCTATTACTTTGTAGTCTGTGCTTTTTGCGTCTTACTAGGAAGTCCTTCCCTACAACTGTATTTTCTTCTAGAAGTATTTCTTTTCCCATTTAGGTCTTTAATCCACCTGGATCTTTTGTTTGGGTTGTTTTTGTTGCTCTTGGTTAAGTCGGAGATCCAGTTTGGTTTTTTTCCCCACTAGAATAACCATCATTCACTAAATGACTAGTTCATACTTCCTCACTAATTGTGAAGTCACCACCGTCATAGATTGTCATATGTGGAGACCATTACTGCTCCATTCTCCTCCATTTGTGTTCATGTATCCCTGTTTTGGTGCCACACTGGCTTTCTACTACTGTTTTTAATAGGCCTTGATAGCCTGTAGGTCAATTCTTCTTGCTCTTATCAAAATCACTTTGCCTCTTCTTGTTCCATTACTCTTCGAAATATATTGTTTATTCAGTTTGTTGGGTTCTAGGAAAAAGCCTGTTAGTATTTTTATTGGGCTTACATGGAATTTATAGATTTAGGAAGAACAGGTGTTTTTACAACGGTCTTCCTACCCATAAAAATATGTCTCCATTTATTTATGTCCTTAAGTGTACTTCAATATAGCTTTAAAATCTTTTCCACATTGATCAGCCTCATCTTTTATTAGATTTCTTCCTTAGTACTTTGTATTTTCTGTTGCTACTATAAAAGGTATTTTTAAAATTATATATTGTCTATGTTTTTTAATCTATCAGTGGTGTAAACAATTGTAATCTATTTTGCATAGTGATCTAATACACGGGTACTTCAAAAAATTCACGGATTCATATTTTTTTCTTTTTTTTACTATTTTGGTTGCTGGTTGGGTATTTTGGTGGGGGGTGGGGACAGCTGGCCAGTACAGAGAACCAAACCCTTGACCTTGGTGTTACAAGACCACATTCTAACCAGCTGAGCTAACCAGCCAGCTCTGGGGCATATTATCTTTTAATTCCATCTTTTCAAAAACTTTTTGAAGTACCCTTATGTTAAACAATATGCTGAATTTGTTATTCTATAAGAGTATAGATTTTATTGGGTTTTCTATAAACAGTCATACAATTTGTAAAACAAAACAAAAAACTAGTTCTCTTTCTGTGCTTCCTACGACCTCCAGTTAAAGAAGTGACAATAGCAGCCATCCTTGTCTCACTCCTTATTTTAAAGTGAATGCCTCAAACGTTTCACCATTAAATGTGCTTGTTGTAGGTTTTTGGCACATATTTTAACAGGTTAGAAATTTCCTGCTGTTCCTAGTTGGCTAAGAATTTCAATCAATATTTTCCACATCTACCGAGATGTCTTTCCCCTTTCAGTGGTTAATTCAACAAGTAACATTAGATTGTAAGCCAGCTTTACATCGTTAGTGTAAACTTGACCAGGATCTTACCTTTTTTATAAATCATGAGATTCAGTTGGCTAACACTTTAGGATTTTTACATCTATGTTCATACTACAGGATTGGCCCTTAATTGTACGTTCTTGCATTATCCCTTTCTGGTTGTGTTACCAAGATGTATATCAGCTTTTTGAAATGGTTGGGGTGGGATGGGGGTGGGGGGGCTGGCCAGTTAGCTCAGTCAGTTAGAGTGTGGTGTTTTAATACCAAGGTCAGGGGTTTGGATCCCCTTACCAGCCAGCCACTGAAAATAGTAGAGGGGGAGTTTTTTTTTTTTCTATTCTTTGAAGAATTTAAGGTTGGAATTAATTGTTCCTTGAATATTTGGTAGACTCACCTGTAAAACCATTTGGGTCTAGCATTTTCTTAAATGTAAGACTTAAAACTACAATTTCAATGTCTTACAGAGTTATAGATTTAGATTTTCCATTTCTTCTGGAGTCCATTTGGTATACAATAAGCAGTCAATAAAGACTACAGGATCACCTTAAACAGATTTTTCAGTTTGTGTTTCCTGGATCATGTGGGCAATTATGAGTCTGAAGTCTGCACAAAAACTCACATGTGGTCATGAATTCTTAGATTTTTTTTCCTTCTCTCTGGAGCAGTGGTTGAGGCAGATAAATTTCTGAATCATATTTTCTCCTTTAGTGGGGTAGCTTTTTTTTTTTAATAGTTGCCCCTTTTATTGAAGTGGTGGATCTTTAGAGATTTAAGCTCTATGGAAGTTCTCGATTCCAACTCTTTGCATAAGCCCAGGTCTTGTCTTGTGCCCCTTGGATTGTGTCCTAGATCTCTAGAGATCAGCAATCGCCCTTAGAATAGCTTCCAGCTTCAAAATCCACTAACCATTCTATAGATTCAAGCTTCCATATCACTTTTGGTTTCTGAAAATTTTATTTTCTTGAGAGCTCAGGATTTTTCGATTTTGCATCCAGAATATTTAGGTGTTTTGAAGCCAACTTGTTTTCAATATATCTAGTATGTGATAATGTCTGAAATGGAAGCATCCAATCCTTCTTTAGACCAGAAGAAAAGATTTAGGAGAAATTTTGAGATTCCTCAGGAAGACGGAAGGATTAAATGCTTATAGAATAGGGCTTTCCAGTAATAATGTCATACAGCATTGTCTAGCAGAACTGTCTGTGATGATGAAAATGTCCTACATCTGTGCTAATATGGTAACCACGTTTCCAGGTCTCTTCACATGGCTGGTTCCTTCTCATCATCCAAGTCTCAGCTCAAATGTCAACTTCTGAGAGGCCATCCACAATCACCTTATCTAAAGTAGTCCTACCTTCAGGCTGTATCACACTGTTCTGTTTTATTCTATTAATAGCACTTAATCATTATCTAGAATTTTGTTTCCCTAACGCCACCTCCATTTATTATGAATTCTATGAAAGTAGAGACTTTCTCTTTCTTGTTCAGGACTAATAGTGGCTGGCACATAAAAAGTGGAGGCCTAGAGACTGTAACTGACTTCCCCAAAGTTGCACAGCTAGTCAGTGTTGGGGCCACGCTTCACAGCTCCCAATTCAGGGCTCTTTGTGTTAAAATATAACTACTTTGCTAAAATTCCCTTCCTAGTAGCAAAAGAGAAAAGAAAAAAAAAAATTAAAAGAAAGAAGGAAGGGCCGAGCCCGTGGCGCACTCGGTAGAGTGCTACACTGGGAGCGCAGCGACGCTCCCGCCGCGGGTTCGGATCCTATATAGGAATGACCGGTGCACTCACTGGCTGAGTGCCGGTCACGAAGAAAAAAAAAAAAAAAAAAAAAAGAAAGAAAGAAAGAAGGAAAAGAAAAGGAAACAAGAAAATGCACAGACATTTTCACAAGATCAGGGTCTTGGAGTCAGCAGGTTTTGTTATGCCATTGCCCTCCAGGATCTTCTGTTCTAGTCTTGCATATAGTTTCCAGAAGGTGAGGAATGTATCCATGAAACCTGTAAACAAGTGACAAATGTTTTTTGTTAAAGATAATTATTCTGATCCTAAGACTCCCCTAATAATGCTGATTCACAAAACGATTAAATAATCAATCCAAAAATCCAACTGTCACTAACACATGGTACACTTTATTATTGACCAAAAACTGAAAATTACATCTTGTTGCTAACGTTGAAAATTGCAAAAATTGTCCCTCCCCCATTAGATCTGCTTGAAAAAATAGTCAAAATAAAACACTGGCAATGTTTGGCTGAGTAAAACTGGTGGAAGCTTCAAATCTACTTAACAAAATTTAGATCTGTCAAATAACTCCAAGGAAAAACGGACTAGCCAGAAATAATGGCCACGAAAGAAACTTACAAAAGCAGAAATCACAGTTAAAATTTTTATATGATCAAAAAAAGAAAAGAACCCCTAATAGACGAATCGTACTGGAAATCACAGCCTAGGGAAGCACGGTGGAAATACAGAAGAGGCCGAGGCCTCCAGCCAGGAAGAAAATAAGGTGAGGGAAACAGCACCCCTGGAGCTATTTGCTTATCTTTCCCTTCAGCAAAAAGTGCTGAGTCTACAAAGAAAAGAATTGATCATCATGAAAATTTTTATAAAATAACGATGAAAATGGGAGAAAAATTGAAATGTTTTAAGTGCTCTCCATAAAAATTCGAAATACAATGGGCTCATAGATTTGTTTCAGAAACATTCATTCCACAATAACCAGCCAACGTTTCTACCAATGTGGCTGAAATGTCAGGATGTAAACGTGGTGTCCAGCACTCACAGGGCCCAAAGGGGTCATCCAGCCTCCCGCCCCGGGGCGTGCGGCTGGGGTAGGAGGCCCTCCACCGAGCACCCACCTCTAGCCAGCCTCTTTAAGGACTCGCTGCCTTCTTTTCCCTTCCCTTGGGGCCTGCCGGCAAGACGAGGAGCCAAGGGCAGAAACTCTCATTAAAGACGATCCCCTGCAAAGGTCAGTAGGAGCAGCTCCCGGCTGGCAAGCGCGGAGCACGCCGGGAGCTGGAGTCGCAGCCCGCGCCGGGCCGTGAGGGGCGGGGCCGGCGCCTGGGCGCGCAGGCGCATACCGCCTCCCGGGCAGCATGGCGGACGCAGTTCCTCAACCGGTCAAGAGAAAGCGGGAACGGGACGCTGAGGAAGCGGAGGACTCCTGCACCGTGGACAAGGAAGGAGGCGTTGGAAATGGCACCTCTGCCCCTGTCCGCTTACCGTTCTCCGGCTTTAGAGTGCAAAAAGTGCTGAGGGAATCTGCGCGGGACAAAATCATTTTTCTGCACGGGAAGGTACCATTAAGCAACCCTGGGGTAGGAACGCGAGAAGGAGTGAATCAATCATCGCCTTGGAGGCGGGTTTTTTTAGATCTCGGCCGGAAAATACCAGTCATACTACTCGGGGGAGGCGGGGTGCGTCACTAAAGTGCATGGGGTGGGTGTTGGTAAGAGGCAACAAGATTACCCATGGAATGAACACATCTAGGTCTAATTTTACAAGTTTCTTCTTCACTAGAAATATCTACTAGTACTTGTAGAGTGTATTGCAGATTAAAATTCACGTGTTAAGTTCCCCAAGGCATTCATCATCATTCAAAGTATAAAGGGGTAGATGTTGCTGGATGTCTTGCTCGTACCTGTCTCTGGAAACGACATAGAGACTGTAGGAGGTACGATCCTTGCTATACACGACTTCAGCCCTAATAGGAGACAGAGTATTACATTGTTAATTCACTTCCACATATCACTCACTTTCATGCATGCCAGTGAAGGGGCCAAGAGAAGACTTCTCCTTCAACCCCCTGAAGAGTCTCCGACAAATCAGCTGATAAACACCGATTAACATGAAGAAAAGGCATAACAAATTTATTTGATCATAGTCTACGCAACACAAGTGCCTTCAGAATAAAGACTCAGAGATATAGGGAAAACTGTCAATGTTTATGCTTAGGTTCTATGAAGCAGGGACAGCCTGTAGAAATGTGATCGGACAAGAGAAGTATGCTCTAATGCTAATAAACTGAGTGGGGAAACCCAGCAAGGCCTGTCCATTCAGTCTTCTTGGCCTCTCTGTGTAGCATTCATTCCTCCAGGGTATGGGGCAGGACCCTTTCTGGAATGGGGGTCTTATGACCTACAATCAGACAAGGTAGGTCAGAGAATTTCTTCATGGCCAGCTCCAAGACAGAGAGGCAGGGAAGAAGATTAAAGTATATCTATGCCCCACCTTGGGGAAGAGGGAGTCCAGATTCTAAGGCTTGCCTCAGGGGAGAATGAGGCTGAGAGACAGGAGGGCAGGAGATCAGAGACAAACTTTGCTTTTGAGGCCTTCACTTTGGGGTATCACTTTCTGGGCCCCAACACTAGGCGCTGAACTGGGTTCTGGGATTGTGGAGATGAGAGTTACCATTCCCTGATCTTCATGACTGCAAATTATCTCTGGGGAGATGTACACATGGTTGGTTTAATACCATGTGCTCAGCTGTCTTGCAGGGGTTGAGGAGAGATGGAGACTGTCCCAGGAACTAGGGAGTAGGCTTAGCCAAGGGCAGGTATGGGGGTTCCCCAGAACTGCTAGCAGCAGCTCTCACCTTTGGGAGTATCATGGGGACCTGGGCTTAACTTCCATGCCTCTTTCTGCATTTCTTGATTTTTAGAAGATTCTGTCTGGTTTTCCGGCCTTACCCATCTTCATTCTGCAGCATCTGCTGAAGAAGTTAGTCATGAGAGCCTCCAAGCTAGGAGTTAGTTGGAGACCCAGACTCTGGTTTCTGTCTCAACACTGACTGTTCATGTGACCTTGGACCAGCCATTTAATATCTCTAGACCTCAGTTTCTTCAGCTTTTCTTCTAAAATGGGGAAAATTTGACAGAGATCTTGTAAGCCTAAAATAGAAGACAGCTGAGAAGCTTTGTGTCTTTTGGAAGAAAGGTGTGAGAGCTGCCACAAGGATTTGGGTTGAGATGCCTTCTCTGGGAGAAGAGACATGAGTCTTATTTGCTAAACTTCCCCAGAGGGAAGATTACAGGGAAGGAAATTCCAACTGCTGGGATTTCAGAGGCCTTGGGAGCTTCTGCCTCTGCTCACCAGGCCTCACATGTGTCTCTGCCCACAGGTGAATGAGGCCTCTGGGGTCGGGGATGGAGAGGATGCTGTTGTGATCCTGGAGAAGACGCCATTTCAGGTGGAGCAGGTGGCCCAGCTCCTGACAGGCAGCCCTGAGCTCCAGTTGCAGTTCTCCAACGATATCTACAGCACTTACCACCTGTTCCCTCCAAGGCAACTGAGTGGTGAGCAAGTGGTGGCAAAGGTGGCCACACGTGGGGAGAATGGGATGGTGGGAAATTAGGGGGTGTGGTGGCCAGACTCTCCATACCTAATTTGCATATTCTAGTACAGTAGTTCCCAGTGAGGGAATTTTTCCCTAAGGGATATTTGTCAACCTCTAAAGACATTTTTGGTTGCCAGAACTGGGGGGTTGGGGGGATGCTACTGACATCTAGGGGGTACAGGCCAGGGATGCCACTAAACATCCTACAATGCATAGGACAGGACACCACAACAAGGAAATGCCAACAGTGTGGAGGCTGAGAAACCCTGTTCTGGTGTAGTATGTTTTGTGGAGGGGGTGTGATTCATGGGATAGAAAAAGAGATTCATCTACAGCTGAGGTCTTAATGTTTGCTCCCTCCAAAGCTCATGTGAAACTTAATTCCCGATATGGTATTTGAAAGGTGGGGCCTTTAAGAGGTGATTGGATCATGAGGACTATGCTGACATGAATGGATTAATGAATTCATGGTGTAATGGGTTAATGGTTTAATGGGTTATAAGGAGAGGAAGAAAGCATATAAAAACGCTCTTACTCAGCCCATTGTGATACCCTGAGTAGCCACCAAAGGCAGGCCTTCACCAGATGTGCCCCCTGGACCTTGGATTTCCCAGCCTCCAAAACTGTAAGAAATAAAATTTGATTTTTATAAATTACCCAGTTTCAGGTATTCTGTTATAAGTAATATCTACTAAGTGAACAGTAATAATTTTCGACACTTATTAAACCCTTACTGTTGTGCTAGCCACTATTCCAGGTATTCTGCATGTACTAACACATTTAGTCCTGAAAACAACCCTATTGTGAGAGGACTTCAGTGGTGAGGAAACCGAGGTTTTGAAAGGTTGCGTGCTTGTCTGAAATCACACAGCCAATGGCAGGAAAACTAAGGTCTTACAGTAGACCGGGGTCTTGCTCACCACACTCTTACACCATGGGCTGAGCAGTGTGCTAGGTACTACAAAGATCAATCACTTCCCTGAAGGAATCCACTTTCTGGTGGGAAAAACAAATAGTGTGACTGAGGGGGATGGACTTGAGAAGGGCAGGAACTCATGGGTTAAAAAGCAGAAATTTGTTTTTGACTACAAGCATTTTTTAATTTTTTAAAAAGAAGATTTCTTGCCAAAAGTTAGGCATGGCATGTGCTTTTTTTCTCTAGATGGTTAGATTTTGTAGGCAGCTTTGCTGGAAACATGAGGAAGACTGGTTGACCTTAAAGTTTCCTTCCAACCAGGAAATTCTGGGATCTGTTTTGCAACATATGACAGTTTTGTCGTATCTTTCTGTCTTCTTATTTGCCCTCCAGCGTTTAAGAACAGTTTGGCTTTACAGATATTATGCCCCACAGTTTTTCTGACAGATGCTGTCCTTTCTGCACCTCCATGAAAGGGTGCTGTTGTTATCCTTTGGAAATACACATGAATACTTGATGTGAGACAAGCAAACCTTTTCACTTAAAGCAAAACAGCCTGTTCCTCCATTGAAAGAGTCAGATTAATTGGTTCAGGTTGATGGAAATGGACAACTGTATTTACTTTCTTAGGCTTTGACATTTAAGCAAATGTATTCTTCAGCACAGGGTGGCAGAATGCACTGTAGCCAAACATGGCATGGGACAGCTCCCAAACTAAAGGCTCTGGGGCTATTATTTTGCTCCCTCACCTTCCGCAATCCCTCTACCCACACTCCTCACCCTCAGCCAAAATACAGAAGGTTCTGCTCCAGAGAGCAGCCCTGTGGAATTCACAGGCTTTCCTTTTTATTTCATTTTTCCAATACTTCTGTGGCACTGCACACAAGTGCTGGTGCTCACTGCCCTCTCTTTTTGTTTTGTTCCAAGATAAGCTCTGAAAGAAACAGGGGTTATTGACTCACCCCAAATCCTCTTTCCCACCTACAACCCCAAATGTCTCTATAACCTTTTCCCTAGGACCACCCCATCCACCCAGAAGCCCCAGCTGTTAGCTCATGTTTTCCTGTCTTAGCATGCATGCAGTGTGTTGTACTCTTACTTTCTCTTTTCCCTACCCAAACTAGGCATGGGGACTTGGAAGTCACACCAGTTTGCTTCAGGGCCTGGTCCTCATTTCTACCTTCTTTAGGGTGATATTCTAGATCACTGGTTGGCGAATTTTTTTTGTAAAAGACCAAAAAGTAAATATTTTAGGCTTTGTGAGGCACAAATGGTCTCCGTCTCCTCCTCGCCTTCTTCTCTGCCTCTCACTTCCTCCTCCTCCTCCCCCTCCTCCCCCTCTTTCCCCTCTTCCCCTTCCTCCTCCTGTTCTTTCTTCCTCCTTCCTCCTCTTCCTCCTCCTCCTTCTTCTCGAGCCCTTTAAAAATGGAAATATCTGGCCGAGCCCGTGGCGCACTCGGGAGAGTGCCGCGCTGGGAGCGCAGCGACGCTGCCGCCGTGGGTTCGGATCCTATATAGGACTGGCCGGTGCACTCACTGGCTGAGTGCTGGTCACGAAAAGACAAAAAATAAATAAATAAATAAAAAATAAATGGAAATATCACTCTTAGCTTCCTGGTTACACAAACACAGGCCATGGGCCAGATTTGACCTGCTGGTCATAGTTTGTCAACCCCTGTTCCTGATTTTTGTCATTCAAAGTATGGTCTATGGACCAGCAGTGTTGGCACCACTTGGGAGCTTGTTAGAAGCAGAATCTCAGACCCTGCTTTAGAGACTGCAGAATCAGAGTAGTCTGCATTTTATTTAGCAAAATCCCCTGGCGAGTCATATGTACATTGAACTTTGAGAAGCACTGGTCTTTAAAAAACACCATCTGTGTGCCAGCAGTGCCTGCCTTTATTTATCCATTCCTGACTTCAAGAACTCCAGGTTTGTATTGAAATAAATGCCTATTTGACATCTTCATTTGGAGGTCTCATAGGTATCCTATAGATGAAAAGGGAGAATCCAATGTGCTAATGTATTTAAAAGCACTTAGCATGTGTTAAGTAGTAGCTGCTACTGTTATTCTGATGTTCTGGATCATATGCTGGGTATTGTAGCCTAAGAGATGAATCTACAAGTTATTATGAAAAGAGAGAGGTAAAAAGAAGAGGGTTTGGTCACTGCCTGAATATAAAGGACAGAGATTCTTGAAGGTTGGAGCCATGTCACACCCATTTCCGCTTCCCAGCAACCAGACCCATATTAGGTGCTCAGTAAGTGACTGCTGAAGAATGAACCCACAAACTGACCCAACTGTGTATTCTTTTTCCTGTGGGCTAGGCATTCCACAGCCACAAGGTGGTAGTGTTTCCAAGGTGTTCCTGCTGCTGGCTTCTCTGGCCTCTGAGATGTCCTAACCAGAGCCTTCTTGGCCCCTGTCTCTCCAGTCTCAGTTTCAGAATCACCAACTGAATGCTGCCCACCCTGAGGACCCTTAAAATACAGTTTCTGTAGCCTCAGCCCTCTGGGCCCCCTGCACAAAAAAATTGCCCCTTTGAATTTTTCTGCTGTCTCTGGCTGCTTCTCCAGACCTCCTTCCCAGAATACTGCTTGCCTAGGGGAGCCCCCTACCTCTCATTTCTGAGCTGGCTGCTGAGCAGAAATCATGTACTCAACTGATTTTCTTCTGGTATTTCTCTGGCCACTTCCACATTTCTTTTCTTCAAGTCTGAAGATTTTGCAGTCTCATTCATTTATCCCCTCCAAATTCTTGGCTGACTGCAATACTCCTGTGACTCCTGAGAGCCACTCATGGCCCCTACCCCAATGACATAATGGAGAGAGCATGGTAGCTGGGAGTCAGGTATTCTTAGATTCTGTCCTGGCACTAACATTCTCTAGTGGTGTGCACTAGGGCAATAGCATTTTGTTTCTGAGTTTTAGTACAGCACAGGGGTTAAGAGCAAGCTTCAGGTCAGACAGACCTGGGCTGGAATCCTGGCTTTGCCATTTACTAACCTTGGGAAGTTTACTAGACTTGGGAAGTTTCTTTATTCACTTAACAAATGTGAAATGCCTGCTGTGTGCCAGCTACTGTTGAGTACAACAGATATTATCCCTGTCTTTGGAGTTTTAGTGGGAAAGGCAGACAGCAAACAAGGAAACAATTGTCTATGTGGTCATGAGTGGAAGAGGAGTGTTCAGACTTGGAGTCCGGGGGGACCCTCTGCAGCAGACATGATACCCAAGCTGAGACCTGAAGGATGGGGCAAAGAACTGGTGAAAGGTGTGGGGAGAATGTTCTGGGGGCAGAAAGAAGAACAGAAAGGAGGCCATTATATCAGGAGCGTGGGGTGAGTGGTGGCTTGGGAGTGTGGTACAGATAAAGTTAGGGAAGTAGCATCAGTTATTTTCTCTGTTAGATTAGGTTGGTAACTGAACATACATCAATGTGATGGAGAGGAAGTAGATAAGGAGGTGTTTTACAGCATCTTTTAGCTTCTGCCCACAACGAGAGACACATATTACATTGTGATGTAATTGCATAAATGAAGATACATGAGTGTAAGTGAAACAGTTTTAAAAAACAATATTTACTCTTACTTTATGGGATACTCTCTAATATTTTCTCTTTAATTCCAGTCTTGTCTGTTTCCTTTTTTAAAATGCTAGTCTTAACCTCCTAAATTGACTTTATGGCCACTGTCATGGGTTATGACCCATTGTGATAAGGTGTGTAAACCACTTCAGACAGCAGCTGGCATGCGGTATGTATCTGATAAGTATTATTATTGTGTTATCTTTTATTATTTATCCACCTTTAAAATTATATGAGCCTTAAATGGAACAATATGAGTAACATATGGAAAAGTGACTGACCCTGACCATGGTAGGTTTCCTTTCTTCTTCCTGTTGCCATTTGGCAAGCGTGAAGAACCTAGTGGGTCAGTTGTCTGGCATCTTAGTGCTTCCTCTGGCCATCCAGGCAGGGCAGAGCCTGCATTTTCTCCTGCTGCTTCAGCTGTCACGCCTGTGGCCTATCAATGGAGCTCTTTCATTGAGATCTCTGCTCCTTTTTACCTGGGGAGGAAATGAGGAGACAGTAGGGAGAGGGATGTGACTCAGAAATGCAGACTGCCTGTAAAAAAGCCAATTGTTTTCCCCAATGTAAGGCAGGGGGTAGAAGCTCAGGTTCAGAAGAGGAGCCAGGCCTGTAATGTGAGGGAGGCCAGGGCAGGGAGCAGAGGGATGGCATCCTGGGAATTGCATCGTTGTCTTTGGGTCACAGAGAATTCCCAGTACTTTAGACACAGGCCACAGTTTTCTGCTCTTCGCAAAAACAAAACCAGGCCTCTGGAGGGAGGGATGAGCACTAGTTTGGGAGGAATATTTTAAAAGACTAGCCATTTTCCAGAAGAGTTTCCCTGATAGAAAAAGCTAGAAACAATCTAATAACAATAGAGTAGATAAATAAGCCACAGTATATTCCTATAGTGGGCTACCTCTCTATGGCAGTGAAAATGAACTACACATGTACACATCAGTGAAGAATGAATCTCAACATTTAGAGAAAGAAAAGCAAGACACAGTACACACAGTGTGATTCCAGTGATGTAAAATTGCAAGACAAGCAGAACTTAGTAATATACTGCTTAGGGATGCATATGTGCATAATAAGACTATGGGGCTGGACGGTTAGCTCACTGGTAGAGTGTGGTGCTGAGAATGAGACCATGAAGACAAAGAAGAAATGATTAACCCCCAAATCAGGAAGGTGATTATCCCTGAAAGGGGCAAGGCAGAAAGAATGGATTTTATGTCCCATACATTAGGTCTTTTTATTTCATTTAAGTTCTTGAAATGGTATGTGTTTTATAGACATGCACCCTTGTTTTATATGTGCAATGTATTTACCAATTAAAAGTTAAGAAAAACTGGTAGGTCTTTTGATGGACTAAGAATATACTCCCACAAATTTGAAGGATTCCATCTTCATTCTTAAGGTTGGTTTTTCTTTTTAAAATTTCTTAATTTTTTTCTTTTTCAAGTTTGGTTCTTAGTCACCGTTGCTGAAAGTGAAGGTGTTTGGTTTCAGCCTCCTTCTTCTGGGTTTTGGGCATTAGTGGACTTCTGTTTCTGTGTGCCTCCACTTCCTTGGAATGGGGGAGTGGCCAGGCCAGACCCTTTTCTCCCATGCAGTGTTGGAGGGCTGTCCAGTAGGATGCCAACCCTGGCAGAATAGGGCAGTGTGGGCAGGTTCTCCAGCCTGGATACTAGGCTCTTTGGGCACCACTCCAACACAGACTGGCACAGGCCTCTCACCCCATCCCCATGGATATCCCTGGCAGTCCCCTCCTTCCCCCTATTGCAGCTGAGCCAAGAGACAAGAGTTCTCTGAACAGTGACCAACAGGGAATGCCTTGCCAGACAGGACTCAGCCCCACAACACCAGAGCAACTTGATCACCTGACATGAGAAATACCACAGGCTTATGGCGAGTGGGTAATACCAGAGAAAGTCACTGAGTTGATGAGACTGAGTTTCTCGGAATGAAAAATGAGAAATCAAATAGTTGGCTAGCGTACCTCAGGGGGTTCTTTATCAGATGAGATCATAGAGTCATAGTATCTCAGGTGTGAATGGAGATATAATAAGATCTCAGGGTTTTTTGGTAAGTAGCTCTTAACTAAAACTAGTAATCAGAATTGCTTACCGAGCTTTGTCAAATACAGAATCTGGACCTACTGAATGGAAACCTCTAGAGTAGGGCCAGGGCATTTATCAAAGTCATGTAGTCACGTGGTTAAGTAATCAAATAGCACCAAAAAGCTTATAGTGGACAGGAGTAGGCTCTCTACCACTCTTTCCCACCCAGGTCCTGTTTCTCAGAAGCAACCCTATTAAGAACATTTTAGGGGTTAGTGCTTCTGGTGGTTTCCTCTAGACACTTAACTGAATAATATGCTTATACAACTCTTTCTTGATTTATCAAATTTCAACATTTTCAATTCCCTACAGTGAAAGTATACTTCCCTCTTTCTCCCTCCTCTCCTCTGAATTTTTGATGTTAATATTATTGTTTTAATTGCCTTTGAAATTCTAAACAGACTAAAATCTTTAGTTTCTAGTCCATCTACAGTAAGTTTCATTACTGTCAGTTGAGAATATCAGTGTCTTCAGCCTTTCTACCGCCTCTTCTGTCCTTTTATTTCACTTGTCATGGTATGTTCTGTTGCATAACTATAATGAAGTCTTTTATGCTTTTATTTCTATAAGTTGATTCTAAGTTGAAAACCAGTAAATAGTGTTTACGTTATAGTGGCCATATAAATATTTGCTACACACTCAAGCGGACTGCTAGAATTTTAGTTTCTTTTCTATCTACCCAGTGTGTAATTCCTATGCCACTCAAAGAATGCTAGGTCCAGTGGATTCTCTTTTCTTACATTCCAACAATTCCTCCAAATCATGCTGTTTTTTAGTGTCTTTCATATTTGAACCATTATTTTATCAGCTTTTACTTTTTCATGGAGTTTCTAGTTGCTTCTTATTTCATTGTGATTAAAAGAATAATGTACCTTTACTCTCCGTTCTTGAAATTATCCAACCACTTAGTCTGATAATTCATTACGTGATATCTCCTTCCTTCCTTCCTGGTAACATTGTTTCCAGAAAGCTCTTTACTACTTCTCCAATCTGGACAGGTGATTCTTTAGGCATCCTGTATAGCTCTCAACCTGATACTTCCTTTCACAGCTTCTCTGAATTAGACCCACTGTTTTCTGGATATTATGTCTCTTTCTTGTTTTACTGTCTCGATTAGTTGAAGTATATTCTTAAGTACTTCCTCAGAAAGAATATGTGGGAGGTAAACTTTGAATCCTTTATTTTGCCCTCACTTTTGACTGATAGTTTAACTGAATACAGAATGTAAATTTATTTTCCCTCAAAACATTAAGGCATTGATCTGTTGACTTCAAGCATCCATTGTTGCTAATAAGATATCTGATGCCAGTTTAATTTTTGTTTCTTTGTAGGTAACTAGGGGCTTTTTTGTTTTTTACTTTTGCTTTGTTTTATTCTTTGGAAGCATACAATATGTTTTCTTAGTCTGTGGTGTTCTGACATTTTGTAAGGCTTTGTGTAGGTTGGGATGTTTTCTTTGTTGGACCCTTTCAATTTAGAGGCTTGCAACATTCTGCTCTGAACATTTTTTCTGTTTCTTTGGTAGTTTCCTTCCCTCTATTTTCTATTTCTTTCTTTTTTTCTTTTTTTAATTTTAAATTTGTTTGGTTTTTGTTTGTTTGTTTTTTTAGGCTGGCTGGTACAGGGATCAAACCCTGGCCCTGGTGTTATCAGCATCTAACCAACTAAGCTAACCAACCAGGCTCCTCTATTTTCTTTATTTCCTCTTGCTGGAAATCCTGTTTGCTGTTGGACTTACTAAACTGATCCTGTATGCTTCTCTATTCTGTCACTTTTTCCATCTTTGTCTTTTCTTTCTACAGTCTGATAGATTGTTTTTACTTTGTCTTCCAGGCCTTCTAGTGAAGGTATTAATTTGGCAGTCGTATTTTTCATTCTCCTCTCTCTGGTTCCCTGATTATTTTATTCTCATATCTTGCTCTTGTGTTAGGAGGCCAAATTGGGTTGGATCTCTCTGACACACTAATTAGAACTGTTTTTAATATTATCTCCTGACCCTCAAATTATTTCATTTCCTCTGTGACCTGGTTCTGGTTGTTTATCTTGTTTTTTCTTTTTCATACTGCTGATTCACATTAGCTTATTCATGTTTAGAAATGAAGTGCCAGGACTGGCTGGTTAGCTCAGTTGGTTAGAGCGTGATGTTATAACACCAGGGTCAAGGGTTTGGATCCCTGTACCAGCCAACCACCAAAAAAAGTAAATAAATAAAAAATAAAAATGAAGTGCCAAGCTGATATTCTAGCAAACTGATATGGGTTTCGTGTACTATCACATTGGTAAGTCTGTTTCCACCATAGACCTCTCTCCTAAATGGGTAGCCGCTCTGGTACTGTGTGGATGGGGAGTGGGACTTGTTGGCTGGCAGGCTTTGCTGAGGTGTGCACTTTGACTTGCAGTCTGGGGGAACTAAACACCCTCTCCCCCAAATGAAAAATAATATGGCCCACAAAACCTAAAATATTTACTGTCTGGCCCTTTACAGAAAACTTTGCCAAATCCACTCTAGTCCATTGTCTTAATATTTTTGGAGGCCAACCCTCCTCTTTTTACCTGGCATCAAGTACCTGCCCCTAGGATGAGGGTATGAGCGTGGAAGGAGCCACTTAGTGCAATGTTCTGTAGACAGCCCTTGAGTTGATCCCAGTTTTGAGCTTTGTTTCCCCTCCTGTCCTCTATGCCTATTTAAATTTGGTTTTTGTTTTTGTTTTTGGTCTTTTGTTTTTGGCAGTCAGTCTGCAGTATAAATGAGAGTAGCTCAGGAAGTGCCTGTTATTTGGAGCCCGGCTTCCCTCCTGGGTTCCCTTGGCAAGCCTGGCAGTCATCTCCATGTAGACCATTGAATGCTCCAGGCCACAACTTCCTCCAGTGTTGTCGCGTCCATTTATCTGCTACCTCCCACTTCCTAACTTTGAGAAATGAATTACAATCCTGTAGAGGATTCATAAAGCAAATGTACCTCACAGGGCCTGGTTTTCCAAAGCCTTGCAGTTTCAAATATTGGCCTTGCAAAGGACAGGAAATTTCCCCCAGGCTATTGAATCTCTGTTGCAACATAAGAATCCTAACACAGCAAGGCTGCTGGTTCTAAGACAGACAAGTTACTAATTGATATGTAAAGTTACTAAAAAGCTGCTAGAGGGATAAGGAATGTCGGCTAAATCAAGCCTTTGGGGCTGACCCCGTGGCGCACTCGGGTGAGTGCGGCGCTGGGAGTGCAGCAGCGCTCCGCCGAGGGTTCTGATCTTATATAGGGATGGCCAATGCTCTCATTGGATGAGCGCAGTGCGGCCGGTCACGAAAAAGACAAAAAAATAATAATAATATAAATAAATAAATAATTAAATCAAGCCTTTGTTAGTGGATCACTTAATTGCCTAACAGAATGTCATCTGACTTGTTTTTACTGAATGTTACCAGCTTCTATTGTAAAACTTGTAAAACTGTACTTAGCAAGACTCCACCTATGTCTCTTCCTGTAACTTCTTGGTCTGGAGAATAAATGCAGGAAGAGAACCCCAATTAGTGGTTAATTTCCCAAATGGAAGGAATGCCTCTATCTTGAGGGTTCTGGGAGATTAACCCCTTTCTGGGGCTTCTCACTGCTCAAAAGAGATGGGCTTTGAGTAATCTTTGGCAGCTCCGTCACCCCGGGGAAAAGGGGTGACAAACCCGTGGAAGGCAAAGCAACACAATCCCTCATTCACTGCCACCTCTCCACTCTTGTACTTGTCACTGTTATGGCTTTATTCCCTTTTGTACTTCATTACTGCCATTGCAGTGAGTTTTTGAAATGGTCTGAGAGCCACCATTAAATAAGAATTGGGCACTGCTGTGGTTTGAATGTTTGTCCCCTCTAAAGCTTATGTTGAAACTTAATCCCCCAATATGGTATTTGAAAGGTGGGGCCTTTAAGAGGTGACTGGATTGTGAATGACTATGCTCTTATGAATGGATTAATCCATTCATGGATTGATGGGTTAATGGTTTTATGGGTTATCAGGGAGTAGACTGGGGGCTTTACAAGGCGAGGATGAAAGCACATGGAAGTGCTCTTGCTCAGCACTTGCTATGTGATGTGTTGCTCACAGACTCTATAGAGTCTCTACCATGAGGAAGGCTCTCATCAGATGCTTCCCTCAACCTTGGACTGCCCAGCCTCTAACACTGTAAGAAATAAATTCCATTTATTTATAAATTTCCCAGTTTCAGATATTCAGTTATAAGTGACAGAAAACTGACTAATACAGGCACCTTCCACCTGTGTCTAGACATGCTGGGTGAGGACTCTGTAGGTGTAGGTAGCTAAGACCATAGAGAAGTTACCTCATGGAGGCCACACCAAGATAGAGCTGGTGTTAGTGAGCTGAGACAGACAGAGACCTCAGTTTCTTCCATACTCTTGTGCCTGGAGATTTTCCCAGGTACACGTACATGGTGGGCATGGGTGTAGATTAGACATGGCCAGATCCACAAAGTTATAAAATGTGGCATCCCTTTGACCTCACATTTCCATTTCTAGTAATTTGGCTTAGACAATTACTTGTACAAATGCATAGAGAGGTAGAAAAATGTTCATTGCAGCATCATTTGTGATGGAAAAAAATATATAAGAGAAAACAACGTAAGTGACCCTGTGCAGAGTGATGAATGTGGCTTGGTCTACGGCCATACCACCCTGAACATATCCATCTCATCTGAATAGGCCTGGTGCGTGCACACCATGGGCTACTATACAATTGTTACAAAGGAGGAAGAAGATCTGTGTGGACTGCCATGGAAGAGTACAGATAATTCATGAAGGATGGAGGGCGGGGCCAGAGGTGGAAAAGGGTGGTCTAGGTGAGGACAGCATTGGCTGGGCTTGGCAATGTGGCTTTGTTAATGGGACAGAGGAAAATGTGAGTGAACCCACAGGAGTCTCTCTTTACTCCTTTGGTGTCATAATTTGAGGCCACCTAAAGATGGCAAGTTTCTTTTCTACTTTCTCCCCCTGAGTGCTTCAGAACTCCAGATGCCAGCAAGCCAGAGCTCCCTCTGGGGCTTGGAAGGACAATTAAATAAAAGCAAGCAGAATAATTTCAAGATGGGAAGGTCCCTGCCACCTGAGTCAAATTCTTGACACAGACTCTGGACTCTATACCTTTCTCTTGGCTGTCTGACTGGCCTCAGCACTGCACTACCTCGGTTCAGAGAGCCCTTGAGCACTGCCTCCCTGTGCTACCATCTCCTTTCTTCACCAGCCAACCAAGAGCAGAGGCCCTCTGTTCCGTTCTCATTTAGACCCAGGAGAAGCCATTGCATTCAGAGCCCCTTTAGAAATAAATAGATCCTAGGCCACTGAGATGTAGCCATCACTGCAAACTAGCGTTCTCTCTTTCGTTTAGAAGAGGCAAAGTCCCAAAACCAGCTTAGTCAGGACCAGTGGGTGGGGTGAATTACCCACAGGATAACTGGTTCTACTTGAGCCTGGTTCTGTTGTCCACTCTTGATCCATACTTCTTAGTGAGTGATAACTGAAAATTTCTTGGGCTTCTCTCATAGGTGTCTTACCCTGTGCCTTCAAACTTCTCCTTCCCTACCACACACATACAGTATGGCAGTGTCCAGGGATGTTGTGCTGACACTTGGTACCCATGCTCCTTTCAGAGTGAACTAAAGAAGTACCTTTAGGTAGGAAGTTGAGAGAGAGGCAATATTTTGGAATGTTCAGTCTAACAACTCTTGTTGTATTCTGGCCTTCTCAACCCAGAATAGTTTCTTCCTGCATGTGGGGAAGTGGGGGGCTTGCAGCTCTAAAGCCAGGACTATCATTCAGTAGGTTCATAATCTTGTTGGCATATCAGCTCTTGATCCTTCTGTTCAAGAGGAACTTTGCAGTGTGCCATGAGCCCCAGTATCCATCCTCCAGAAGCATTTCTCATTCCTAAAGGACCACCTTCTATATGCTGTAACCAAAGGCCTCCCTGCCACCCCTGGAGTTGTATTCAAATTTGCTTGGGGGCCACGAGACCCTAAGGTTTTGCCATCAGTTCTTGTCACTGCCCTCCCTCCCCTCTTGGACTTCAGGGGCCTGAGGAGAGGGAGGGAAGGAGCGGAAGAGTTGCCCAAGGAGCCTGCCAGATGCAGGGTCCTGCTAAAGTCAGCGTCTGCCTCTCCTCTGTCTCTAATAGAATCCCTGTGCTTTTGTAGAGACAGGTAATTTAGTGGTTGGAGGTTTGCTGCGGAGTGGTTGAAGCTTCCAGTGGGATCCTGACAACACCCTTCAGCAGTGTTTATCCTTGATTTGGCGGTCTCTTCAGGCCTCCACGTGAGTACTTCCAGCATCCCTGTTTTGTGGGACAGTGAACACCCCACCCGCCCTGGCCTGTGGCTAGAGCTAACTTAAGGGCCGCAGCAGCCAACCTCCCTCCACCCTCTGGCCTGATCTCCCTGTTACCACGAGACTAGGGCAGAGGAGAGTATCGCCTTGCCAGGGGAGATCCCGCAGAGGGGGGAAAAAAGTGCAGATCTGGAGACCCTCCCACCACCTCTGCCCTGCAGGCCTTCTCTCAGAGTCCTCTGACTGTATGCCTTGCCGGTTCATCACCTGGCCAGCTCCGCTTGGCTCTTGTGGAGGGGGGGTGGGGATGGGCTTCACACGCACATCATGCTTTGCTGTTGCCTCCCCTGCTCTCCTGGGCCTGCACATCTGGGTCAAATAAGCTGAGACTGGCTCATCATAATGAAAGGAGAGTAAAAGCCACAGACTGAGCCATAGAAATGACCTCATCCTGTAGAAGTCATCAGCAATGGCTGGAAAGCAGTCTTGTTTGAACATGTGTATGGGAAGGAGAGCAGACTGTCTGTGGTTTGCATTTTTATGTTTCATATGCAGCAGCATTTTCCTGGGGATTTGGCTAAGCTAGCTTTGGCAGAGAGTGGAGAGGCGGCTGCTCATAACTTTCTTTTAAATAGCCCTGCCTCCCATCTCTGAGAGCAACTGGGCTTTTGGGTCCAGGCTGGGGATAAGGGGTGGCTTTATTTATTGGGGAAGGCCTTGCAGGACATCCTCAGGGTCTTGGCAGACAGGACAGAGCTATCCTAGCCAGGGGCACACCAGCTTGCTTGTATGAGCTGCAGAGAGAAGAAACGTGTGGACAGGGCTGCTGTTCAGCTGGGATGCATTGGTATGGCCATTTTTGCTCCTAGCACAATTGCTGTAAATAATGAGCTGCTGCCCTGAGCCCCAAAAGGGCTCCAAACACCACCACCAGGCCCCTCTTCTGGGAACCTCCACCTTACCCTATGCCTCCCTTCCCACAATCTAACACTGTCATACTTGGGGCAGGGAGTGGTACCACAAATGTAGGTAAAACAGCCTTTGTTCTCTGTTTTGAGCCAGTCAGCCAGGAGGAGGGTTCTCTCCAGTTCCTCTGTTCTCCCCCCGAGAGCCTGTTCTCCCACAGCACAGCATCCGGCTACAGTGTTAGCCAGTGAGGCCATCCTCAAGTAGTCCTCCGAAGTTTCGAGAAGTGGGGCTCTCCTTCCTGCACTCCCCAGGAAGCATCAGCACAAGCATCCTAGTTGTCGTCTTTGCATGCTCTGGCTCATTTCCATACCCACTAGTCTGCAGCCCCACTCACTATGGCACCTCATTATGCCTGCTGGTTTGGCTGACAGCTGTTCGTGTGTCTCGGGAAGGGTTGGAACTATTTGTGTTTCTCCTATCTGATAGGGCTACTTTTGGAAAACATGGCTGCAGCACAGGTTTCTTATGAAAGGCCTGACAGAGAAGAGAATGGTCCTATGGAATAAGGAAGGGAGTATCTTGTAGAGGAGCCAGGCTGCCTGAGTTTAAATCCCAACTCTGCCACTTACTAGATGTGTGACCTTGGGCAAATTACTTAACCTCTCTGGGGCACAGCTTGAAGAGATGGCTTATTTTTCTGTTTTTAATATATTTATTACACAAGTGATCCATATTTGTTTTAGAAAACTTATATCAAAAAAAATTTTTTTGATTACAATTGCATATAGCTTTACCACCCAGAGATAATCTCTCTCAACATCTCAAGAGTATGTCCTTTCAGACTTTTTCTCTTTGTGCTCATGTGTGTACAGTTGCATGTACACACACTCTTTTAAAAATAAAATGGCATTATAATATATATTCTCTTTAATACATTGTACTGTGAGAGCCTGATCTGTGTCAGGTGCTGTTTTAGGTACTGTACACGGTATACACAACAGAGTTCCTGCTCTCAAGGAGACTGTTCAGCTGGAGGAGATGGCCCTTAAAGAACAAGCAAGTAAATATGTCAAGTGGCAATAAACAGCTAAGAAGATAAATAAAGCATTGAATGGGAGGAGTTGTTTGGGGACATGGGCTTCTAGTTAAAAGGGGGGCAGCTTGAATGCTTACCTGCTTCCTTTAAAACCCCTTCTAACGATGGCCTTAAAGGAATAGCCTTTAAGATTAAGATTAACCCATAAAGATTAAGAGGAAGTTAGAGGAGACAGCAACTGTTCAGACCTAGGAAGCAAAAGGAAGGAGGTAACTGACTTAACAGATGTGAGGTGAACCTGAGTAGCAGTGCCTCCTCTCATGCTCCACGTGACTGGAAGCTTTTCCTTCTTCACTCTGGCAGGAGTGTGGAGAATAGGTGTTTGGAGACCTTAAAGCAGAGGCACTGGAGGGGATCCAGGTACAGTGGAGGGTGGGGTCATGGCTCTGACATGTGGAGGGATTTGTGAAGGTTTACATATTGTGTTGATATGACACGCTCACAGCCCCTAGCTGCTGTCCTTCCTCATCACCAGAATACTGTAAGCCAGGCTTATGACTCCGTTTATGAAATTAGAAGGTCACCTGTGGAGAATCTGACCAGTTCAAGAGAAGACTCAAACTCTTGAGGGTTCTATAATGCAAGGGAACAGCTGACCACCGTAATGTGTCTACAGAGCCACCTGTGAGCTTTATAGTGCTCTAGTCTTAAATATGAACAAGTGGACAAGCAAGGGTGACAAGATTTGAGTAAAGACTCAGTTGAAAAAGAAAAGAAAAAGAAAGAACCTTGGAAAAGACAAAAGTATGCAGGGAGGAGAAAATTTTAAAAACTATCTTTAATCTCAGAAAAATTATGCTCTATCAAATGCATAAGGACAACATACTATAAATAAGGATTTTTAAAAAGCTCTTGGAAATGAAAAATTAGCAGAAATGAAAAATTAAAAAATAGAATAGAAGATGAAGTTGAAGAAAATTTCCTTAAAAGTAAAGCAAAAAGACAAAGAGATGGAAAATGGAAAAGATAAAAAAAATTGGACAGTGAATCGAAGAAGTTAAATATTCAAATAGGTGTTTCAGAAAGAAAAAGTAGAGAAAATGGGGAAGAAAATGATCAAAGAAATAATTCAAGACAATTTCCCAAGACTGAAGAACATGATTTTTGAGAATGAAAGGGCCCAGCAATTACCAGGCAAAATGGATGAAAATAAACCAAGTCTGAGACACATCAGCTCGATCAGAACGTTGGAGACAGTGAGAAAAAAAACAGGCCACATACAAAGGACTGGAAATCAGAGTGACTTCAGACTCCTCAAAAGCAGCATTCAGACTGTGAGGGTCATTGCTTTCCATCCTGGAATTCTTTAGCCAGATTCTTAATTTAGTGCGACAACAGAGTAAAGACATTGTCAGATAGTCTAAGTCTGAACATTTATCTCCCTTGCACCATATCTCTGGAAGCAACTTGAGTTTGTGCTTTGGCTCAGTAGTTCTTGCTGTGTGGTCCCTGGACCAGCAGCCTCAGCATCACCTGGAGAGATACAGATTCCCTGGCAGTAGCCCAGACTTCCTGAATCAGTGGTTCTATTGCACACTGAAGGTTTGTGGGGCCTTTTTGCTGATAAATGTTCTTTACTTACATTTAATATGTTGATTAAAATGTCCAACTTTTACATTCAGCAAATAGAAATCTAAGATTCACAATTTTGGGGGCTGGCTGGTTAACTCAGTTGGTTAAAGCACAGTGTTGCTAACACCAAGGTCAGGGGTTCAGATCCCACAACCAGCCAGCCACCACAAAAAAAAAAAAAAAAAAAAAAAGATTCACAATTTACAGATTTGATAATTCTGTACTGTTAACAATAGTTATAAGAGACTTTTTAATCCCCTTGTCTGGAAAACTTTATTTTCAAAGTACATTTTTTTTTAATCTTAACTGATAGAAAGTTTAGCTTTAAGAACACTGTGTTTATTTCCATTTTAATGTTATATATGCAAGCTGATGCATATATTTTTCAAAGTAGGTATACCTTAGTGATAAATAAAACATCAAATGGTGCAAACGGTTCTTTTACTGAGCAAGGCACTCAAACAATGCTAAAAGTATTAAAGTTGCATTTCTGTAGTCCCTTGTTGCATTTACATAGCAGATTGCACAGGCAAAATTATTTCTTTTTTTTAGTATAACTTTTAAAATTATTTTTAGTTGACAAATAATAATTGTATATAATTTATGGGGTTTGGGCAGCTTGTTTTCTTTTCATGCAACTTTGAATGCCTTGCCTACTGATCTACTTGATAAATTATTTAAGAGAACTGAAAATATGAATGTGGCTTTTCTAATGAACATTCCAAGAATTTAGTTTCGGTAATAATGCCAGACTGAAGTTTGAGAACTACTGCTTCAGCAAAATAAGGACAAAAACATGAAAGAGGAAGATCGCAGATACAAGAAACAAGGGACCCAGCCCAAGAGAAAAGGGAAGGGAATCTGTCCCCAGGACTGTGGTGCATGGAAATCCCAAGCCCAGCTCTGTACTGGGGACAACTGCTGGAGCAGGCCAGAGGCTCTGGGAAGACACATTGCTCATGTGCCTGATGAATTTTAACACATCAAGTAGAGATTTATATAAAAAGGAAGAGAATTTGGGGATGAATTAGTTACAAGTTTATGGAAAATTAAGCAAGTAAAAATAATTTCTAATTTCATACACCAAAAATTGTGCTGAAAAGGAGCAATAATCATAGTCTACTGTTCAGCAGTGAACAGTATTTACATCATAATAGTGTCAGCATTGAATACTGCTTTATCCAAAATTGTGATATGGTTGTACTGTGCAGATGGGGTACTAGGTAGTATCTGTGTACACGTGTGTGTTTGTGCGCGTGTGTGTGCTTGGTAAAAGACCAGTAAAAAAAGAGCTAAATCTTTATCTTATAATGAGCAGTCAATAAGTAACAGTAAAACTGAAAAGTCAAGGAGGAATAAGATGTAAAAATATAATTTAGAACTATGATAGTACATAACCAAGGACATGGCTAGAAGAGTTGAAAGTGGTGCCTTTAAGGAACTGGAAATCAAGAGCATGGAGGAGCAGGAGCAGAAAAGTGCTTTTAAAAAGCTTCATTTGACTATAGCTTATGTGTAAATCCAACTTGAATTAAAAATACAAACAAAATTTTGTTGTTTGTTTGTTTTGTTTTTGACAGCTGGCTGGTATGGAAATTGAATCCTGGACCTTGGTATCATCAGCACCATGCTTGAAGCAACTGAGCTAAGCAACTAACCCTGACCACTTTTGTTGGTCTTTTTTTTTTTGGCAGCTGGCCAGTATAGTGATCTAACCAACTGAGCTAACCAGCCAGCGTGAAAATACAAACAAAATTTTAAAAAGCATGACAGGTAGGGGAGCTTTGTAAGGAGTGTCAAGGAAGTCCTCTTAATACATTGTGAACATTTTCCATGGATGGGCTCTTGAGGGGTTTAAGAATGCCAGCGGAAGAGCATGGTGGGGGAGTTCTTGTTGCTTCTCTAGCAACAGGGTAAAGGTTTGGGGCAGAGGGGTTGCCAGGTACTGCTCATCCTGAGCAGATATCTCCCTCAAGTCAACTTACTAGATGGCACTTGGCAGAGAGAGAGCCCAGCTAGATCATCAGGCCTCATCTGCTGATGTACTGTGCACAAAGACGTGGCTGTCACTGCGGTGCTGTGGATGGAACCCAGCCCTGAGCCAGACAGCGCTTCAGTCTGCGGTGCTGTGCAACTTAAGGGATCACCCTGGGCTCTGTGCCTCAGTTTCCTTGCATATAAAATGGGATCATGGGGCCGGCCCGTGGCTCACTTGGGAGAGTGTGGTGCTGATAACACCAAGGCCACAGGTTCGGATCCCATATAGGGATGGCTGGTTAGCTCACTGGGTGATCGTGGTGCTGACAACACCAAGTACAGGGTTAAGATACCCTTACCAGTCATCTTTTAAAAAATAAATAAATAAAATGGGATCATAATAGTACCCACTCATGTTGGTCATGAGGAACAAACGAGTTAATGTGTGCCTAGTACATCTGTTTGCAATTTGAGCTAAGGTTCCAAAGGGTGTTGGCACCTTTTTTTCTTTTTTTTTTTTCTTTTGTGACACCTTTTTTTAACTTTATATTTTGAAACAAATTTCAGTCCTACAAAAAAGTTGTAAGAATAGTACAAAGTACTCCCTTATAAAAGCCCTTCACCTATTTTTAACATTTTCCCACATTTGCTTTTTTACTCTCCACATATACATATGATAATAATTATTATTATTATGAACATGGATATAAAAAGGGTAAAATGATTAACTTTGTGAAATTGTCAGTTTCAGGAAATTTTACATTTATGCAAAACTATTATGTACTGCAGTGTCCATTATTAAATTACGCCAGTTGCTTCAATGCTGTGTTTAAAGGAGGACTCCTGTCCCCCCGTCTGGGATCTAATCCAACCCTTTCTGGTATGGGGATCTGCACCCTTGACCTTGGTGTTGTAACACCAAACTTTAACCAACTAAGCTAACTGGCCAGCCCTCTTTAGTCTCCTTTAATCTGGTTCAGTTCCTCAGCCTTTCTTTGTATTTTCCTAACTTTGACACTCTTGAAGAGTTACAAAGCCACCTGTTTTATAGAATGCTCCTGGATTTTGGTTTGCTGATATTTTCTTGTGATGAGATTTAGGTTATGCATTTTTGGCCAGAAGACCACATCCCGTCAAGAGGCACATGATGTCAGGTTGTCCCATTAGGAATGATGTAACGCCCATCATGTGGTAGAGGTGGTAGCCTTTTGCTGCTGTAAAACTAATTGTTTTCCCTTTGTAATTAATAAGTAATCTGTGATACTTATGAGACTGTGCATGTATATCCTGTTTTGCAGCATATTTTTACCCAATGTTTTGAGTATTTATCTAGCATTGACTCTTGATCAAACTACTCCTGAAGTTCAGCTGCAGTTCAATATCTTGATTGGCTTTTAGGTAAGAAACAGAGTTTGGCTTTTTGGCTGTCAATGAGAAACTTAGCTTTAGGAAATATATTGGTTTTTGTTAAAGAGGTTTTATTTCATTTGGGACAAAAATCCTCTTGAGTTTAAAGTCATTTGTTCAGTGAGTATTTGTTGATTGCTTACTGTAAGCTAGGTGCTATTCCAGGTGCTGGGGCTAAATGGTTAAAAAAAAAAGACCAAATCCTTCTATTCCTAGAAGTTATATTCTAATGGGGGAATTAGATGATAAATGTGTATTCTATTATTAAGTGGTGAGAAGTGAAGAAAAAACGAGCCACTGAAGGAGATAGAGGGTCATGAGGTTAGTGGGGCTGTTCTAGCAGGGGCTGCTGAGCCTGAGGAGCTGCCCTTAGAGCAGAGGCCTGAATGAAGAAAGGGAATAGTGTGGATCCTCCAGCAGGAAGACCTGCCTGCAGTGGGCACCGCTAGTGCAAGCAAGGCCCAGAGAGGGGCGTGTGCCTACCTTAGTGGGACAGCAAGAAGTTAGTGTCGCTGGTGCAGAGGCAGCAAGAGGGAGAGTGGTAGTAAGTGAAGTTGGAGAGAAGGCTGGGGCAAGGTGGCCAGGGGCCTTGTAGAGCATGGTGCGAAGCCCTGGCCAGGGCTTCAGGTGGTGGTCTGAGGGAAAATGGGCCCCCGAGGAGTGACTCGCTTGGGCTGGGGGTTGCAGGGTCTGAGAGTATCGCAGTGGGTTTCCTATGTCCAGGCAGGAGATTCTCAGGAAAGGAAGAAGGACAGCAGGAAGTGAGCAGTTGGAAAATAAATGCCTTTGGATTTTCTCCTTGCTGCCAAGGGTGGGAGGCAGGAGGGGGCTGGCTTGATGAGTTGCCTGTTTTCCCTGCACCCTGGGTGGTGGGGGCAGGTCTTTGACAACCCTTGGCAGAGACCAGCATGCTGCAGGCCCAGTGACTTGCTGATCTGGACCAGGCAGAGAGCCCCAGGCTTTGAGCCCAGGGCTGTGTGTTCATTGCCAGCAGAGTTAGTCTGTTCTCTAACATCAGCCTTGCCTCTGTTCCTAGCCAGTCTCTCTCCCACTCTGAGGGAGTTCCACTGCTACAGCTTTTCTCCTCACTGCCTAACTCAGGCAAGGAGAATAAAAGCAAGCATTTGTGGAGTGCTTTTCCTTATGGGGACCACTTTCTAAATGTTTTCCATCTGCTAACTCATTTAATTCTCACAGCAACCCTTTAAGGTAGGTGCTGTTATTATTACCCCCAGGTTATATAGATGAGGCTGAAGCAACAGAGAGGGTTGGTCACTTGCCCCAGGATACACAGCTAATCAGTGCAGAGCCAGGATTTGTACCCAGGCTGATTGGCTCTAAAATCTCTGCTCTCATTCGCCAAACTACGCTACAGATATCATGGGATTTTCCTCTCGTCCACTGCAAGGGTCAGGGAGGAGCCATTTGATCTATTTCAGGCAGTTTTCTGCCTCTTGAGATCTTGATGTGCTTGACCTCTGATCTCTGACCTGTGACCCTGGCTATTAGAGAGTGAGGAGGAGTGAGAAGCAAGAAACTTTGTTGCTGCTGCCTGCAGGGTTGTGAAGAGGCCTTTGTGCCTCCCTTTCTGGGTCACATCCAGGGATCCCCAGGAATTGGGTGACATTTATTTAGTGCCTCTAGTGATGTAGATGACATATTTTGTTTAATGTTAACAACAACTCTGTGAGGCAGATTTTATGACCACCCTCTAACAGGTGATGAAACTGAGACACTAAGAGGTAAGTCACATGCTCAGGGTCCCAGTAAGGAGAGTCATATGCCCAGCTTGGGTCCAGTGTCTGTATCTTCCCACTGTGCTGCTTTGCTTCCAGAGCTGATGGACTGGGACGTTGGAAGCTCACCAGTAGTCATGTGCTTGGTAGGTCATCCTTGTACACCCCACTGGGCTTTGGAAGAAGAAAGTGGGCCATTAGGCAGGCCACTGTGTTGAAAGAGCATTGATTTTAGGGTAGAAGGCTTCTGTTAATCTAGTCTAGCCTTTGCCACATCTCACAGCTTGATGCTGGGCAAGTATTTGAATCCCTGTCACCCATTCACTTACTTGTGAAAGTGGAATTAAAGCCACCTGTGTCCTCAGACCAATTATGAAAGGATAGGTTGGTGGTTCTTAGCCGGGTCTTGAGGTATGTTTGTGAGTATGAGAATTTCCTGGGGTGTTAAAATGTACCTGTTGGGTTTCTCCTCTTTCTGGGGTTTCCTTGGGAGAGCATACCTGAATCTTAGTTTAGGGAGGCAGAGGGGGGAGGTAAGTCTTTTGAGAAACATCTTAACTGATTTTCAAACACCGTTTTCCTTTCCTGCCCTTAAGATCTGTGCTGAAACACTATATACAAATGTTAGAGTAATGACAACGTTTGTACCAGATGTTATTAAAAATAGGGTAAAGGAGGGCCAGCCCCGTGGCTCACTCGGGAGAGTGCCGCACTGGTAGCGCCGAGGCCGCGGGTTCGGATCCTATATAGGGATGGCCGGTGTGCTCACTGGCTGAGCATGGTGCGGACGACACCCAGCCAAGGGTTGTGATCCCCTTACCGGTCAGAAAAAGAAAAAAAAAAAATAGGGTAAAGGACTTAACCAAAACCAGGTGGTGTTGGACCAGGACACTAGCCTAGAGTCTGTTTACGAAAACGCAAGGTTTACTTCTGATTAAAACCATGGGGACAGTTTTGCCCCCGAGGGGACATTTGGTAATGTCTGGAGACATTTTTGGTTGTCACAACTGAGAGGAGGGTGCTACTGGCATCCACGTAGAGGCCAGAGATGCTGCTAAACATACTGTGATGCACAGAACAGTCCCACAACATAGAATTATCCAAACCAAAATGTCAGTGGTGCCAAGGTTGAGAAACACTGGATTAAAAATAGCCAGCACTTATGTAGTGTTGATTATCTGCCAGATATTGTTCTATGTGCTTCACAGGTAATTAACTTGCTTAATTCTCCCTGCCTTATGACACAGGAGCTATTACTATGGTCTTTTGGCAGATGGAGAAGTTAGGGCACAGAGAGGTTAAATAACTGGACCAAGCTCCCAGCCAGGGCCAAGGTCCTACTTGGAGTGAGTGAGGAGCAGGCAGAGCCAGGACTTGAACTTTGATAGCCTGGCTGCAGAGTCCATGCCTTGAACCACTGTGTTATGCTGCACTGCCCCTCCTTAAGGGGCTACTTGGCTTTAAATCACATTTTCACTTTGAGTCCAGAAAGCCACAGACCTAGAGATCTGGCAGTACGGGAGAGTTAGAGACCTTCCATTCCTGTGTCTGGAAGATGGAAGGGAAGGGCCAGGGCTAGCATGATGAGGGGCACAGTGACCTACTGGTGAAAACCTTATTTCCCAAGTTCTGAGTGTGGCTCAGCTCATGAGTTTAATGGCTCAAGGTGCCTTGTGGGAGTGGATCAAGGTGCATAGAACCCCTTGGCCTTTGGCTCCCCTTGTGAGGGAATCAAAACTGGGATGGGAGTCATCTCTTCACCATGGTGCCTGTGGGCACGAGAGTGGGACTGACTGCACAGACATTGGGCTTTGCTTCCCAGTCATGGCCTGTGCTGTGTTGTTGCAGATGTCAAGACGACCGTGGTTTACCCCGCCACAGAGAAACACCTGCAGAAGTACCTGCGCCAGGACCTGCACCTGATCCGAGAGACGGGAGATGACTACAGGAAAATTACCTTACCCTACCTGGAGTCCCAGAGCCTCAGCATCCAGGTGATTGGCTTCTGTGTCTCAGGCATGGAGTGCTCTTCCCATGGCCAGTTTCTCTTCCTACAAGCTGTTGGGGTCCTACCTGGGGCCAGGCACTGTGCTAGGCATTGGGGTTGGGGGTGGGGCAGCAGAGAGTGCATTGGACACAGTCCCTGCCTCATGAAGCTTACATCCTGTGCGGAGTAAGACAGAACACAAGAATATACGACCTGTGAAATTATGAGAAAAATGGACAGGATAAGTGGGACAGGAAGTCCTGGGTGAGGCAGTTGCTGTTTTATATAGTAGGACAGTCAGATCAGGCATCACAGATAAGAGAATTGACCCTGGTCTTGGGCCCTATCTGATGAGCTTGGGCATGCCACCGAGGCTCTATGGGAATCTCAAAGCAATCCAGTCTGTTGGAAGGATTTGTATCTGTTCTGCAATAGCCCTGATGCAGTCTCAGAATGACTGTGTCTTCTTCAAGGGCTTGTGATTGGGTAAAAACTGATGCTGGCTCTGGCCCACCCCAGTCCACTCTTATTTCTGGTTTCATCTGCAGCAAACCAGCCTACAAGAGCTGAATCTCAGAGTAAAAAACTTCCTCCTCACTCAGTCCCCCTTGCATTCATTTCACAGAAGGCAGGACCCTGTTGTCCCTGAGTGCTTGGTGCAGAGCCTCCATTCATGGGTTGGCAGAGTCTTATGACTGGGTCAGATGCAAAGCCATTTAGCTCGGAGATTCTAACTTCTCCTTGGGCCTAGGCCCAGTGCCAATCAGAGCTTCTGCCTGGAATTGGCCCAGTGTGAATACTCAGAGTTAAATGTGATTGATGCTTATTGATGAGTTGTTTTCTTGCCCACTCACTGGCTCTCTCTGGTTCCTTCTCTTTATCACTCAGTCTTGTTCTCTTTGAGCATTTCTCACATACTATCACCAAGATTCAGGTTTCTATGGTGGAGAGTCTTCTAGTATGGGAAACACACAGCTATTCCTCCTTGGGCCAGAAGAAGGGAGGGTATGCTTGGGTGGGAGGGCATTGCAAGGTGAATTGTACGTGGGAAGAGTAAGGAAAGGGAGGTTGGCAGGGCCTGTGGGAACAGTGTCTCCCTGGGAGGCCTGTGTGCTGACAGCCCTCTTCCCTAGCCTGGTTATTAGCCATGGTCTCCCTGTGCAGTATTTGCACAAGGTTCCTCTGGCTCAAGCTGGCTTGATTTTTCTTTTCTTTTTTTCTGGAGAAGTCCCAGCACTTATTCTGTCTTCTAAGTTGAAAGAAAATATGTGTCCATCTTCCTAGACAGCTTCTGCTGTTCACAGTCCTAGGGGAATCTCCACAAACATGTGTTGTATTATGCTGGTTGCACATATCTGTGATTCAAGAGAGGAAGCTCCAATATAGTTGGTGTGAGTCGTGTATATACCTTGTTATACACCATTCTACAGTTCCACTAGGAAAATAATACAACAGAAACTCTACCACTGTTCCCACTCCTGATTAACATGAGCATTTGTATATTCTTTCTTGGCTATTTCTAGCAAGTCTACAGGCACTCGGCTTAATGGGCAACAGTCATTATATTTATTGAGTATCTGCTGTGTACCAAGTCCTGTGCTAGGCTCTGGAGGGTCACCAAGTTCATGAAACCTTGATAATGCCCTCCCAGTCTAGGAGGGAAGATAGGCATTTAGACAAATGATTGCAATAGTGGGATAAGCAGTCTGGTGGTCTGTACGAGCTACAGTGGTGATACAAAGGGAGAGTGATGAGCTCAGACAGTGGAGGCTTCATGGGGAGGGCTTCCTCCCATTGGGTGTTGAGGGACAAATAAAAATGTACCAGGTGGGTGAGGCAGAGGGCAACTCCAGAGGCACAGAGAGCTGGAATCATCTGATGCAGCTGGGGAATTCCCTGGGGTGTTGGGTGCTAGAGGGCCAGAGGAGACAGCACTGAGAAGACAGGCAGGGGCATGTGAACTTTGTCCAGGAGTTCCTGAACCTTGCCAATCATCTCGATTTCCTGGAGAGATTCTTATAAATACAGAGCACGGGGCCCTATTTCATATCTGTTCATCCTGATTCTTCAGGGAATAGAGCTGAAAATTGTACATTTTAAAAAATCTCTCTGATATTTGTAATGATCATCAGGTCTGAGCATGATTGCCATAGGCAATGAGGGTCCCCTAAATGGTTTTAAGCATGTGGGTCATGTGGTCAGATTGACAGAGTTGGGGGGGCAATGAGGGGGAGTAGAAGCAGGAAGACTAAAAACCAGTGTGGGTCTGAAGCAAGGTAGGGGCCATGGGGGAGGATTCAGAAATGATTTCAGAGGTGGGTCTTCATAAGGCTTAGCAACTGGCTGATATGGAGAGGTGAGGGAGGAGCTTGGGTGATGAGTGGATAGCAGAAACATTCATTAACCAGGACATGGGACATGGACAGAGGCGTGGGTTTATGTGGAAGACAGGGAGTTCCTGGGATTAATTGAGTAGTTACTAGGAGTCAGGAACTGTTCCCAGCATTTTACGTGCATCACCTCATTTAATCTTCACAACAGCCCTTTTGGAGACGGGACTCAAGCCAGGCAGTCTGTCCCCAGTGTCTTTGCTCTTAGCTAGTGACACTATTTGGCTTCTCAATTTTGATATACTTGTGACTTTCCAGTAAGAATGCCCAGTAAAAAATACAGTGGGCTTCCTGGATCTGACATGTTTGAGGTCACCCAGCTAAAAGCATGCACTTGTGAGTCATCCTATCAGGCGTGAGCCTTGGCACAGCGTTTGGGGTCTCATTCTGCTGTCTAGGGGCAGTGTGACATTGTCCTTAACTTCTGAGCCCCGACTTCCTTGTCTGGAAAATGTGACTAAGTGCCCCTCCTTCCTAGGTTGTGGAAATTGAGGAAGCAACTGCTGGGTGTCTTCCAGACCTCTCCCAGGAAGTGCACCACCAGGCTTCTTGGGAAGGGCCCCTCTTTTGTGGTGGAGGTGACCAGCCTGTAGGTCTTGTCAGTGGGTCTGGAGCCCTATGAGCTGAAACGCCTCCCTTGGGTAGTTGCAGGAGACCTGGAGGCCCAGGTGTTTCCAGGAAGATGCCCTCTGCTTCCTCCACTTCCATCCCAGCCGAGAGCCGAGGATGCAGGGTGCTATGCTCAGCCCTCCAGGTTCAGGCTATGATGTATGCAGACCCTAAGCCAGTCCCCCTGGCCTTCGGTGACACTGCCTGTGCCAGTACTTCTGGGAGTGAGAAGAGGACTGTGATGGTCTAGCTGTCGCTTCCCTGGCCTCCCTGATCCTGCTCCCCTTCCTCTGTCAATGAACTTGGAGACCCTTTTGACTGCTAGAGGAAGGAGCAGCAGTGTGACCCCAGCCACTCCCCTCTCTGGTTTTCCAGCAGGTTTCTTTCTCAGGTGTAGGGCAGAGAGTTCACAGTCCTGGAGGGGATTCACATTTGCAGAGGGCGCTTAGAGCTAGGCGAAGGAGAGAGGAGCTGGGGGTGCCTGTGTCTGAGCTCTGTGAGCACAGGGGTCTTAGCCTTACCTCTCTGCAATCTGGCTTCCTCAGAAAGGCTGGCCAGGATGGACCGTAACTGTAAAGTGACCTCCTTGGGGTCCACACAGAGCCTGCGGAAGGGTCCTCTGAAGCCTGTCAACAGCAGCTGATGAAAGGGTGGCCCAGAAGCCCAGGATTGCCATGGAAGGTCTCAGTGAGATCGCCATCTCCCTATGGCTTTGGATTCGGCTCTGTCATGCGGGGCCAATTTCAGTGGAGGCTGCTCACACACTGCTGTCTACAAAGGCTACAGGTGTGCAGGGGTGCTGAGCCACCACTAAAGAGAATCCCAGCAGGTGGGGACCCACACACATTAACTTATAGAACCAAAGGCTTTCACTGCCTTGGTGAGTAGCTGGCTCCCTTTACAGAAGGAAACCTCTGTGCCCTCAGCCCTGAACCTGACTATGCCTGCCCCATGGTCAAATTAAATGGTGAATGAAGTGAAATGGGGTCCATGGAGACAGCTCTGCCCCCATGGCCTGTGGGCAGTGGAGGGGCTCACTGCTGTGGGGCAGAGACAGACCCCATAACAGAGTGTGAGCTCCATGCTGAACAGGAGAGACTGCAGAGACTGCCCAGTCCAAGCTGCAGAGCACCTTGTGCTGACTATAGTGGGTGAGTGTCAGCTGTGGTGGGAGAGGGATAGATCTCTTCTGGATGCCCAAGAGCAGACTCTTGGGAAGAGGGCAGCCTGAGTGTAGATCCCCTGAGCTTTGCGGCCTTAATGGCTTGGTTGTCCTTCCTAGAGAGGCCAGAGAGCTTACCTAGCCCAGTTTGGGGAGTCACCCAAGGGATGGTGCATAGATTTGTGAACAACCTCCCTCCCTCCTTCCAGTGGGTGTATAACATTCTTGACAAGAAGGCTGAAGCTGACCGGATTATTTTTGAGAACCCAGATCCTTCTGATGGCTTCGTCCTCATCCCTGACCTCAAGTGGAATCAGCAGCAGGTAAAGATCTGGTCTGTGACTGCCCTGCTCCAGTTGCTGGACTCCTTTGACCTGCCCTTCTTTCTCACGTTGGCCTTCCTCCCTAAGCAAATTATAATTAACCAACAAGGTGTGGCCTTAGCTCTCCATGGTGATGGAGTGAATACCTGTTGTACACAAATGCTTTTTTTTTGTTTGTTTTTTTGTTTTTTTTTTTGTCTTTTTCGTGACCGGTACTCAGCCAGTGAGTGCACCGGCCATTCCTATATGGGATCCGAACCCGCGGCGGGAGCGTCGCTGCGCTCCCAGTGCTGCACACTCCCGAGTGTGCCACAGGCTCGGCCCCAAATGCTTTTGTTTTAATGGGTCAGCTTGAAGCCCTTTCTGGCTTTCCTCCCACCCAGGAAGTGAGGTGGGGTGATGTTTGTATTTGTGACTCCATGGGCCATTCTTTAGCCAGCCAGTGCCTCATGCTACCACCTTTGCTTCCAGCAGCACCTAGAGCCCTGAGGGTGGAGTGTTTACAATCTCTCTGCCACCCTCAACTCCAGCAGATCCGGGTAGGCCCACTTTCTGAAGCATTGGCTGGCAGCAACCAAGGCAACCAACCCAAGGAGCCTCTACATGGCCTGAGCTGCAGAATAGGTTTCTAGTAGTCCAGACTTCTGCTTGAGCCTCTCAGCTACCCCTTCCCTGGCCTCCAAGTGCCTCTGCTCCTCACTTTCTGAGGAGCAGGTTTTAGAGGAGCCATTTTTACTCACAGGTGTCCCTTTCCAGTTCTCTGTGGCCTCTCCCCTTCTCTCCACTTTCCTCTCTCTCCTGTAGCAGCCCACCACCAAAGTTATAACTTACTAGCGCCTCTTTTATACCCTGATAGTATCAGAAACAGGCAGAGCTGCCATGTTACAGAGAGTGCTGCTCAAACCACATACTGGAACCGGGCCCTGCTCAGCCTGCAACAGGAGAGGAGCCCAAAATGGCAGACAAGGGAGACAATGGGAGTAGATAAATTTCCCCACTCCTTGTTATACTCTCAGAGTAGTCCAGATCCACTGTTCTGTAGGTACCCATCTGGTTTCTGTGCCTTCACCCGGACATGAAACTCTCGGAGAGAAGATGTTCTGGAGTCCGAGCCCTGTCTGCCTCTTCTTCGTGGACGTCCTCCCTCTTGCTTCCTCAGTTGTGGCCTGCCCTTTAGGCCTTTGCATCCTAAACTGAGCTCACCTGCAGTTTGCTTAGTTTTGATTTGGTTATTTCTAGAACTGCCATGCCATTCTTCCACTGCCAGAAAAAGGGGCTGAGGGCCTGTGGTTGGGGTAGAAGGACAGGATTGCAGCTCAGAGACATGCAGCCTTGACAACGGTCTCATGGGAGTTCCTAAACATGGCTCAAGAGGTGGTAGGGTATTTGAAGGGGGAGTTTCCAGAAGTTGCACCATCGAGTGAAGATTTATTAGAGCCAAGTAAGATCAAAGAAGATGGTTCTGCATGTGTGGGGTATTGTAGTGAGAGAAGCCAGGAGAACACCTGCATTCACGTCTCCTGCAGCTTCTCCCTGCCTGTGCCACCTTCTGGCGGTGAAGGAGGGAGTCAGGACTGGCTCTGCAGGTGTGTGAGGAGCTGGGACAAGGCCCTGGAATCAGGTCTGCAGGTGGTAGCTCTGCACCCCGCCTCCCTCCTTCAGGTAGCCCTGTGCTTGGAGGTTCTGGGTTGCAGACTGAGGTGTGGGGTAGGAGGAATTCTGCCTTACATGACTCTTGAAGATGGAAGAGCTTGTGATTGCAGGTGGATTGTGGTCTGAGGGCCGTGGACGTGGAGGGATGACAGAGGATGGATTGGTACATCTCTATGTAAGAAGCCCTGAATGCATTTGAGCCCACAGCACTGAGAACAGAAATCCACCATCCTTCTGACCCTGCACTGGCAGGCATCTGCCTCACCTGCCAGTGGAACTGCCCTCTCTCTTCTCTTGTAAGACAGGAAAGGCTTCAGGAACTGCACCAGGCTCCCAGCCACATGGCTGGAGTGACTTGCCCTCAGAGGTTGTGAATGGCCAGCTGAAATGCCAGGCTTTGCTTGGCAGTGATGCAGGTGTGGTCCTCTTAACTTTTGCGTAATTCTTACTTGTCCTTTGAAGGTGTCTCAAATCCTTGATTTATGATGGCACTGAACTCAATAGCTCCCTTAGAATTAGGCAGTGTATCCCACAAGAAACAGGCCTTGCCAAGACTTCTGTTCCTTGTCCTTGGGCCAGGGAAGGATTAAGGAGAAGAGGTACTTTGGCCTTTGCTTCGAGGAGCCTGCCTAGCCACCTTCAAATCTCCTCCTGTCACCACTCCCAGAAGTACATATTGACCGTTCTGAATAGATGGCCCTGTATTAAAGAGACTCTTTATCCGTTTGTTCATCTGTCTACCCTTCAACAAATATTTATCAAGTGCCTATTGTTTGCCAGAGATTATGCCCTTCCAGAGGTTTTAATATTCATTCCTCAGTTCTCTTAAGAGATCACCTGTATGTTCTCTTTTTATTTGTATTTTTTGTAGGTTGAGTTAATTCATACACATGGCAAAAAAGGCACATAGTACAGAGGATGTGCAGTGAAAGTATGCTCCCTTTCCTCACAGACATATTCCTCCATTTCCTTTCCCCAGAAATAACTGTTGTTGCTATGTCTCTCCTTCTGGGGGTAATCTTTGTATATTTTGAATATAAACATATACGTACATGTATACATAGACACACATTCATTTTCAGTTCATATAGTTTAAAGTTCTTTGGTCTAAAGTTCTCAGACCAGGGAATTCTTCCTCTGAGTTACTCCAGAGGTGTAGAGATGGCTTTCCAGTGCTATAGTCATTCTTTGTCTTGCCCCTTACCAAGGATCTGTTACTTCAGTTTTACTGTACCGCCTTGTAAAAAGAGACTGATGGTGTCTCTCTGTGTCCCCAGAGTGATTGATGGGCAATCTTCTGGGGAGCCAGTCTGAGGCCCTTGCCTACCCCTTGTCTAGCTTTTTTCAGATAATTTCTCTGGGCCAGGAGGCCCTTTGGCTGCCGGCAGAAAACCTTAGGTCATGTCTGATATCAAAGAATGGTTTCTTTTCCCTCCCTCACCCAGCCTGTGAACTGATACCCAATACATTAGCTGACACCCAGCACCAGGCTCTGTGCCTCATTCCATCCCAGTGGAGCAGAGAGATGTGACTTAATGTCATGTTTGGGATTTGTTAGCAGACATCCTCTCAAACAAATGCTACTATTATTTGAGATTCCCCTGACAGTGACACATAGAACAGCTCAAAACATACACACTTACACCCCAAATTCAAGCAGTTTTATTTCCTGGCTTCTCCTTGGACTCCTTACTAGTGAGAAAGTAAGTTTCCTGGGCACAGGCCATGAGAAGGAGAGTCCGGAAGGTACTCATGGGCAAAACCAAGGCCTGGGTAGGCACAGCTCAGCCATATGCTGGGAGCTTCTGATGGGCCCATCTACAGCAGGTCTGGCAGACAGCCAAGATTCTTAGAACTCTGTCAGGAAAGAATGTCTATGGCATGAAGAAACTATGGCACAGTTGGACATCAAGAAGTATGGAAAATCTCATTTTCATTCTTTAAGCTGGGGCCCCTGGGGGTTTGGTTGGGTGATTCATGGTCCCCAAATTATCTCCATGCTCAGACTGCAGGACTGGACTTGGCTGTATTCTCCCTGCACCTTGCCCCTTGGAGCCAGGGTGTCTGTGGCCTGTGTGGCACATGGGTGTGATAACCAGGCAAGGCCAGGTTTTGGGTGAGCAGAAAGGGTATGGGACGGTTTTCTGGGCAGGAGGAAGAGTTCATTTGTTCTCTGGCACAAGACCTTGTTGACTTTATTTCTTTGTGCTGTTGTGTCTTCTGGGTTTTCAGCCAGGTGCTGTTTCCAAGAAGGACAGCAGAAAGGTCCACTTGTGAACCCATTGAGATAGGGGAAGAGAGCTCTGGTGGTGCTTACTGCTGAGCTGGCGCAGGCTTCCTCCTGCTCACATCCCCTGCACCCTTCCCATGCTTCTGACACCAGACACATCGAGTCGCTTACTCTCCCCTCACGTGCCCTTTATATTCTTGTCTCTGAGCCTTTGCTTTCATTGTTCCCTCCATCTGACTGTCCTTTCTCCAAACCCTACCTCCTCATCAAGACCTGCCTTCTCTTCCATGAGGCCCTCCGGAATCGTCCTAGCTAGCTAGTCTCTCCTTCTTCTCCTGTACTTCAGTCACTTTATGTCTTATAACACAGTTACTTACATACAAGGGTACCTCAAAAAGTTCATGGAAAAATAAAATAAAAAGATAATACAAATCTTTGCATGAACTTTTTGAAGTACCCTTGCATATGCGATTAGACTGTAAACTCTTGGAGGGAAGGCATTGTCCTTGACTCTTTCTTGACACCCCCTACCCCCAGCTCCTGACTGCTCTGTGGAGTGAATACATAGATACTCCTATATGATGTTCTTTACCAGGACCACACAGAAGTCCTGTTCCTTAGACCGTCCCACTCGCCCTGGGGACATGGATACCCATATTGCCTGGGGATCAGTGGCTGTGGGTCTCTTGGGTTGGCTGTGCCTGGCACCACAGGCCTTGGAGGTGGGTGCTTCCTGGCATACATGGGAATTCCAGGATTGGTAGCCTCCCTGGCTCTCTCCCCTGCTGAGCCTGGCGCTGCCCTCTGGTTTCTTACTGGTCTCCATGCAGCTCGATGACCTGTATTTGATTGCCATCTGCCATCGCCGGGGCATCAGGTCACTTCGGGACCTTACTCCAGAGCACCTGCCGCTGCTCAGGAACATCCTCTGCCTGGGGCAGGTGAGTTGTTTCACTGAACCATGTTGAAGCACAGAGAAATTATACTCAGATTCCACTGTGTCCCCTGGGCCACTTTCCTTACACTTCCCACAGTCCATCTTGGAAAAGGGCTTCTCTCTGGATGTCAGTCTCAGGAACCCTCTTAAGGCTCTTTAGGTTGATTCACAAGGCCTTTGACCCCTGGTCCTGCCTGACCCTCCAGTTTTACTTTCAGCCACTTTTCCTCACCCGTGCACTCGCCTTCCCCCGCCTTTCTCTGTAGGTCCCATTGAGAGGCCCATCCACCCTCCACTCCAAAGACTCTTATCCTCAAGTCCCAGCCCCTCCCACCCCAAGATTACCTGTCTTGTTTGTGACCACTACAACATGCCAGACAAGTTTCTTGGGCACATGACTTTGGCGTGTGTGTGCTTCCTTGTCTAGATTGAGGGCAGACTGAATTCTATAGCACCTGTTATTCTATCTGGGATACTTATTGAATTGAGTGAAATTTTTCTCATTTTTGGAATGACTTGTTTCTGTCCTCAAGCAGCCTCTGGATACTAGAGACAGTAGAGAGGGTGGCCTCTTGGGGTGATACTTGGCCAACACTTTGACCTGCCTTGGTAGCTTGGGCAGCCTCTCCCTGGCAGGCCAGTTGTGCTTATCCCAGGAAGCCCTCTGGGTGCCTTGGCCCGGGTCCCACCCTGCTGTACACTCCCAGGGGTGGGCTCCAAAGGCAGCATACAATTCCAGAATGTATTCTGAGCTCACCTCCGGGTATAGTCTTTTCTTCACCTCTGACCTCCCCAGGGATTTACCCGCAATAGAGATCAGAGTCTCCTCAGTTCCAAGACCTGGAGCCTCCTGAAGGTGGAGGTTGGTAGAAAAAGACCCACCTCTGAGCAAAGTGGAGGTGGGTGAAGGGAGCCAGGGCCAAAGTCAATGCTTTACTCTTCTGCAGGGGGCCCACTGCAGACTTCCCTGGGCTTGTCTGGGAGCAGCCCTTCCCATACAACCCCCGACACCCTTTCTTTTTCACCGAGTTCCTAGCATGGCTCCATCTCCATGGTCTCTAAGCTCCACCCTGTTCTATGCTAAGAGAGAGAATGAAGCTTCCTCTTACCTGCTTCATGATTTATTAAGTGCTTATAACTCATCCAGGGAAGGTTCCCATAATCTTGGGAATCTGGGGCCTGTCCTCAGGCACTGGTACTTCCTAGATTTCCAGCAGCAATTATTTGAGGAAGCCAGTGTTTACCCAGTTTGGGTTGGAGAACCCTATCTGCTTCCTTTGGAGGAAGGAGTCTGGGCTTGGCTGCTGTCACCTGCATGCGATTTCCTGATCTGAATCAAACAGTGGGCAGAAAGCTACTTGGGTTTTTATTAGCTGTTCCAGGCTAGGCTGGGGTAAAGACGGGAGCAGGGTCTACATAGGGGTGTGGCACCAGCTTGTGGGCAGCATGATGACCTCTCTCCTACCACTTCCCTTTCTCATCAGGAAGCCATCCTGCAGCGCTACCAGGTGAAGGGAGACCGCCTCCGTGTGTACCTGCATTACCTGCCCTCCTACTACCACCTGCACGTGCACTTCACTGCCCTGGGCTTTGAGGCCCCTGGCTCAGGGGTGGAGCGGGCTCACCTGCTAGCTGAGGTGATCGAGAACCTGGAGTATGATGCCACATACTACCAGCAGCGCACGCTCACCTTCGCCCTCAGGGCTGATGATCCCCTGCTCACTCTCTTGCAGGAGGCCCAGCCAAGCTGAGTCACCACAGGGAGAAGAGCACAGAGGGGTAGGATTTGAGGAGGTGGGATTTTTATCTCCAACTGAATTTTTAAAAATGTATTTTGTACTTGCTTCCTCCTAGTATGTGAATAAAGTACTGGGCTCATTCAGTGTGGACTGAGAGCATGGCCTGGGGAGGTGGGTGATGGGGGAGAGTGGGCGGGCCGAACTGGTGTGAAGGTCTTGAGAAGGGTAGAAAGTCTCAGGGTGGTGGCCTTACCTTGGCTGATGTGTGAGAGCTGCTCTAGAAGGGTGCCAAGGGCTTCCTCCAAACCCCTGTGCTCCCCACCTCTGCTGCCTTTCTTGTCCTGCATCTGTGCCTCTCCCTGCTTGCACTCCTTCCTGTTCTGTTGCCATGTGTCCCCACCCCACCTTCTCTTCCTCCCCTCACCACTCAACTCTCCTTTGAGGAATTCCCCCAAAAAACCAAATTCAGAACTTCTCAGGAAATAATCAATAGAGTTTTTTGATGTCACTTCCTTCTCTCTGTAGCACTTAAGTCACACCTCCCCACGTGAGTCAACACTGTTGACAAACTTCTTGTCGTCAAGGATGGGGAATTGATGCCTGGAAGTGGGAGGGTTTTAATAAGAATCAGATGATGCAAGCCCAGACCGCCTGACTTTGCCTCTGTTATTTGGTCAGTGAGTCCTTGGCCTTGAGTTTATTATCTAGGCAGGAAGACAAAACAGACAGACTCACATGGAGCAGCCAGAGATCAAGTAAAAAACAGTCTATCAGCAGAGGCAAAATGATATGATTGCAGTTGAGTACAAAAGCTGAGGGGGCTCAGGTTCAAGGTGTGATCAGCACAATAGGTTCATAGAATCTCAAGGCCAGAAGAGACTTAAAAGTATCAGAGGTGGATGAACAGTTAGGGAGCTGTCAGGGCTTATCTGGAAGGTTGCTGCAGCAGAGCAGGGGCATGGGCCTGCATGTGAATGAGGAGCACACAGGATGAGCATGTGACACTGCCAGAGAGGGTCTGGCATTTGCTACTTCATCAAGGTAGGCCTGCAGGTGTTGCTCCTTGCTTGGGAAGTTCTCTCAGGGTAGGCAGGATGCTAGGCTCTTGAGTGGTAGCAGGAGGAAAGCATGAGGCAGAGAGGGGTGGCTCTCGCTCTGCATCCCCTGGCCTGAGAACCAGGAGGCCTGGATTCAGAGCCTAGCTCCATCCACTTGCCAGATGTTTGTTGAACACATCATAGATGAGGCACTGCCCTAAACCCTCGCTAAATGGTAAACAAACAGCCAGAAGTCTCTGAGTCCTTGAGCTGACATTCACCCCATAACATGGGACAAGGCATCCTGAGCCTGTTTTGTGTTTTGTTTGCAGGTGGCCAGTATAGGAATCCGACTTTTTATTTTTCATGAGCCTGTTTCTTTACGTGTAAAATGGAGCAAGGATGAGGGTCCCATGAAATGAACTGCTATATAAGTGCAAAGTGTCAATGTTGGATGTTTTAAGCATGGATTTGCTGAGCCAGACAGGCGTTGGAAATACAGACATGACCAAGACAAACTGCTACTCTTGAGTCTTCGTCAGTGTTTGGGGAAAGCAGACAAGCCAACAGTGACACGTAGGAAGTAAAAGAGGCAATGCGTGGGAAGCTATCTTGACGAGTTGCGCAGGAGAGGCTGATAGAAAGCGTGCTTTTGGACTCTTGGCAGTACTCGGCAGAGTGACTAACCCAGTGCACCTCTAGCACGTGGTGGCTGGGCTGCCTGGTAGGAGCCTCAGTGGAATGAGGCCTCGAGGGTGATGAGACCAAAGAGGCTGGGCTCTAGGAGCCACAGCAGAGGGGTGGTCCTGTGTGCTGGAGATCGCCCCAGGTGTCTTAATTGCCGGCCCTCACCTGCGGGCTGGAGCAGTGGCAGATGTCACCCTTCCCAGATAAGCCCTGGATGGCTTCACACCCGTAACACTTGGCCTACTTTCTTTCTGGCTTGGTTGGAGAAGGAAAGAAGCAGTTGGAGGCATGATTGCTATTGTTCCTTGGTTTCTCTCCCTGTGATCCAAAGCTTCCTAGTAGAGCAGAATTGCTGAGTGGTCTCTATTTGTCAACATGAAACTGAGAAAAATAACAGTCAAGCTCTACTTGGCTTGTCCCTGTTGAATACAGATTGTTGTGAGGCTGCCGCATGGAAAAGGAACCAGAACACCCAACTGAGAATTTAAAAGGGGGGTTTTATTGGCCGGCCGGTGACTGTCCCTCCAAGAAAAGTCTTGGAAGGGAGCAGCCCTGAATCGAAGTTTAGAGGGATTTTTTATTTTTATTTATTTATTTATTTATTTTTTTTAAAGGATGACTGGTAAAGGGATCTCAACCTTTGGCTTGGTGTTGTCAGCACTACGCTCAGCCAGTGAGCCAACCGGCCATCCCTATATGGGATCCGAACCCGTGGCCTTGGTGTTATCAGCACCGCACTCTCCCGAGTGAGCCACGGGGCGGCCCCTAGTGGGATTTTTTAAAGGTACATTTTTACGTTAGTCACACAGTTAAAATTATCAAATAGTCACACACTTATAGTTATCACAGTTACACACATACCCTCCTGACGGGAGGAGGGGGTTTGGGAAGGCCTAGCACAAGCTGATAACAGAAGCTGAAAGAAGCCAGTTAATCACTTAGGGATGGCAAAAACTTTCATAGGGCGGTTTCCTGCTTAGGTTGTCTAGATACATCCAGATACAGCTCTTGGTTTTATCAGTCAGAGACATCATAGGTGGGAAATAGCAAAGACAGGCTAATATTTAGCTTTTAACTTCTATGGGGGGGGGGGCGCTGAGGAGCCAAGGGGGATTTTTAAACAGTAGCATTTTAAGCAATTTAAACAGCAAGCGGTTTCATAGAAGCAAATTGCATGTTATGAAAGTGGGGGTCACCCTATCTCAAGATCCCCAAATTGAGAACCAAATCAATAAATAAGAAACAATTATACACAAAGTAATGTTTGAAAATATTTCTCTTGTAAAACTTCCATATCCAAAACATTTTAATGTATTTATTTTTTTGATGTGGGTCTGCTAACTCTTCCTTCTCAGAAAGGACTATATTCCAAACATGTAGATAATATTAAACTGTCTTCTAAGATGGTGATAACTAATAGTAGTTGTTTTTTAAATATCCTCACTTAGCAAAATAAATGTTTACAACCCTAAGTTTGTTTTATTATTATTATTATTACTGAAATTATATTGGATTTTGAAATCCATATCAGCTTGAAGTCACCAAGTTTTAGGCACTGTTAGAAAATAAGCAGGAACTGAAACTGTTTAAAGTGTTTCAATTTTAATTCAGTTTAAGAAAATGAGCAGGAACTAAAACTAAGAAACGATTTTGAGCATCTACCTTGCTTTTTTTCCCTCCAAGAACATGGAGGTAGAGCTCATATGGAGTTTATAATTTAGTGAGGAACATGGGCTTTAATTAAAAAGTAGTTACCAAAGTGATGAGTGCCTTGAAAAAGTGGAGGGGCTATGGGATCTTAAGGCAGGAGGAGCTAAACTGTAGGCTAAAACTTTTTCTGTTTGTTTTTCTAAAATTAACTAATTTTAATTGACAAATAAAAATTGTATATATTTATGGTACACAACATGATGTTTTTATATATATATATGCACACATTATGGAATTGATAAGTTTAATTAATATATGCATTACTTCATACTTATTTTTTCTAGGGTGAGAACATATAAAATCTACTCTTAGCAATTTTCAAATATACAAAACATTGTTATTAACTATAGTCACCATGTTGCATAATCTACTGAATTTATTTCTCCTGTCTTTTTTTAAAAAATCTATTTCTCTTGTTTAACTGAAAGTTTGTATCCTTTGACCATTTCCCCAATCCCATCCCTTGCCCCACCCCTGCTAACCACCATTCTACTCTGCTTGTATGAGTTCGACTTTCTTAGATACCACATATAAGTGAGACCATGTAGTTTTGGGTTTTTGTTTTTTGTGCTCTAGGCTAAAATTTGATTATTGTTAGCCAAGTGACAAATATAAGCAAAGGCCCAGAAGTTAGGGCGACCACTGCTCAGTATGACTGGGACTTAGAGCTAAGCTTCTAGCATGGGACACACACATACAATTAGAACACCAGCCAGTTTTCATTCAGAACCATGATAAAGAAATGCAAGCCAAGACAAGAGGAAATTCCATAATGTTCTGTTCCTCCTATGCTTGGGAAGCACTGTGGTCTGATGGCTCCTGCATAGAATCTGCACCATAACCAAGAATTATCTTGGGCAAGTTATGTAACTGCTCATAAAATAGGAGTGATAATAATGTCTTCCCCAGAGGGCTTTTGTGAGGATTAAATAAGAGGATTGTTTGGGACATGTTAATCACTCAGTAAATGTTAGCTGCTATATTTCTGCTGTGAGAGTGACCAAAAAGGATCTAACCAGAGATATTTGGGCTAAGTATTTGCTGTGGTCTGAATGTTTGTCCCCTCCGCCCCCCACCTCTGCCAATTTATATATTGAAATCTGACCCCCAAGGTGATAGTATTAGAGGTGGGGCTTTTGGGAGGTGATTAGGTCATGAGAGCAGAGCCCTCATAAATGGGATGATTAGTGCCTTATAAAAGAGACCCTTCATCTTTTCCACCACATGAGGTTATAGTGAGGAGACAACTGTCTGTGAACCAGGAAGTACCTGCTGGTGTCTTGATCTTAGACTTTCCAGACTCCAGAACCAGGAGAAATGAATTTCTGTTGTTTATAAGCCACCCAGTCTATGGTATTTTGTTATGGGAGTCCAAACAGACTAAAACAATATTAAGAATAACTTCCTAGGGGCCGGCCCATGGCTCACTCGGGAGAGTGTGGTGCTGATAACACCATGGCCACAGGTTCCGATCCCTGTATGGGGATGGCCGGTTATCTCACTTGGGAGAGAGTGGTGCTGATAACACCAAGTCAAGGGTTAAGATTCCCTTACTGGTCATCTTTTAAAATAAATAGATAGATAGATAGATAGATCATCTTTTAAAATAAATAGATAGATAGATAGATAGATAGATAGATAAATAACTAGATAGATAGATAGATGGATAGATAGATAAATAAATAAATAACTTCCTGATTAGAAGAGGTGTGAAATCCTAGATTATGCAGTAGAGGCATGGCAACCAAGAGATTTCAAGGAAAAAAGCAAGCCACAGACTTTCTGTGGCTAATTGATTGTGGCCCCAAACAGAGGCAGAGGCTGTGTGCAATGACTTCTTAGGATCTCTTCCAACCTAAAGGTTCCTGAAATGCATTTCAGCCTTGGCCTACTAGCAGGTTTCTAACATTACAAGAGTGTTGTCCTCTGCTATTGAGAACCCTGTGAACACCACAGCTCCATGGCCCAGCCACATAAATCTGATAAAAAAAAGGAGATGAAAATACCATGCAGAGTTGCTATTTTCAAAAGAATCTTAGATGCTGGATTAATTTCTTCCTCAAATGGCATCTTGCTGTTTCCTCCTCCTGGTGGGCAGGATGCTAATGGGGCACATGTGAAGAAGGACAGGAGCCAGAAGCCTGTGGGTACATTTGTCAAGCAGCTCCATGCTGCTGCCCACACCCTCTCCTGCCAGCGTGGAGCTAAAGGGCCATTGCTTCCCAGTCTAGAAGCACCTTCCTCTTCCCACCCCATTTTCTCCTCTGTCTCCTTCCTTTACTCCGGAGTTTCCTGTGGTTGCCTCAGCAGGGCTGTCCTGCCACTTCTACCATTGAAGAAACAGCATTAGTAAAAGGGAGGCAGAGGAAATGGGATTGGAGGTGGCATCGCTTGGAAGAAGATGTTTTTCTTTATATTGTCTTGGCGTACCCTTGGCACAACTAACCTCCAAGAGGATCAGTCTCCCACAAACCAAAGCCCTGCTTGCCCATCACATTGCCTCTTGCTGAGCAACTCATGATGTCCTGTACATGGGCCAAAGGGGTGCAGTGGAGTTGGGAGGGGCTCCAGATGGCTGCAGAACCAAGTGACTGGGATCGAAAAGCACCAGAATTGCTTCCCTCCTGCCCCACAGATGATAGGCCTTCCAGGCAGTGAGCTAAACTTCTGGCTGTGCTCAGAACCTGGAGGGGAAATATCATGAGTCAGCACAGTGTGGCCTGAAGGAAGGCAATCAGAATTTCAGTTAGCGCTGGGCACCCAATAACCAGGTCTGGGATAAGCTGGGGGATGGAGAAGGGGAGGAGGAGAGACCTAAATACTGCTTATAGGTTAGAAGAGGCATTCCACCTGCATAATAATAGCGCACACTCACTTATATATAGTAGGTTATACTTTCAGAGCAAATTCACATCCATTACCTGATTTAATACCAACAGTAACCCTTTTAATAAGCAGTTATTTCTCTTTTTTTTCTAGTAAGAAAACTAAAGCTACTTAGTGGCAGAGGTAGAGTTGGAACTTAGGTCTCCAGGAGAAGAAGTTGGTTCTTAAATTCAGTTTTCTGCAGTGTGATGTTTACACAGTTCGCAGCAAGAATTGCAAACTGTGTTTAGATGTAGTTCATCAAAGACACAAGTTCAGAGACTGGGCTGATTCTTGGATCAGCTCTGCCAGACTGACCTAGTCACTTAGGGCAATTATTTACTCTCTCCAGGCCAGTTTTCCTACCTGTAAAACTGAGGATAGTACTTCTTCCTCATGACTTGGGCAGGGACTTAATTACTGTGTTCTTTATACCCAGTTCAATTCCAGGCCCAGAGATGAAAGGAAATAAATATTTGTTGAATGAATGGTTGACTGACAAAGCAAAAGATACCATTTAAACAAAATTAAGTTAGACACTGGTGAAATGCCAAACAGCCTCTGCCCATGCTGGGTATGACTTAGGATGGAACACAGTCACCTGTGGGAGAACTTGGAGGTGTGGACTGTCTTCACTTTGCTCATGCATCAGGAAGCTGAGTTAATGGGTTCTCAACAGATAAGCCCTCCAGTTGCAGCTGAAGCCAACTGAGCTGACACTTCTCTGCACCCCCTTGCACTTATACTGTCAGTTACCATGCTCTGCACTTGGTCACATTCTATTCTGCCTTATTCTTGAACAGTCCATTGTGAGCCTTCTTTCTGTAGCTGGATAGTGTGCTTCCTGGGGACAGGGATGGGTCTGACACTTTCCTTGGAGGCCTTGGTGCCCTCAGCAACTGGCTGTTCACACCAGGGGCTCAGTAAACACTATGCTGACCTCTGAAAGGGACTGTCCTGAGAGGCTGTGGATTGTACTGCTGGGCGACTTCTGGACTGTTCTTCTTCAGCCTGGACAGTTCCCAGGTTTGCTTGAGGGATGCCTGGGCCCAAGGAACGAGGGTCAGGGGCACCTTCAGTAAGGAACTGAAACTAAGAAGCTTTCTGAGGTCAAGACAGGGTCGGCAGAGAGAGAGGTGCAGAGAGAGACTTTTGGGAGCGGCGGGTCCAGACTGGGGCAGAGGAAGGGCCCGCATCTTGATCCAGGGCACCGGGACCTCGTGCGTGGGGGATAGGAAGGATGGGCTCCTGAACAAGGTCCTCCTTCCTCTGTGCCTCAGCTTCCCCAGTGAGGGAAGGACACGGCTCACCGTGTGGGAGAGCAGAGAACCCTTCCTTGGGTCTCACTGTTCCCAGGAGGGTGTGTGGGGCTGCGCTGGGCACATCCATCCTGGCGCCACTCACAGGCGACCCTGCTCCGGCTCTGCCCTCAGCCTATGCGGCCCGCTCCGCCGCCCCTCCGCGGCCGCAGCCCCCGGCGCCCCCGCCTGCCTCTCTCCGGCCGCGGAGGCGTCCTCCGCGCCCGTGCGGCGTCGCCCCCGCCCTTCCCCTTTCTCTTCCCCACTCCTTTCCTCCTCCCCGCCGCTCTCGGCGGTCGGCTCCCGGGCCGTGTGCGCAAGCGTGCCCGCCCTCTTCCCCGCCCCCCGCCTCCCCTACAGGCGGACTCGCCCGCTCCCAGGCCGGCCTCGCGCCCGGGACGGGGACCCGGCCGAGCCGAGCCGCTGCGCCCGCGCCCGCCGCCAGCCGCGCGCCTAGCGGATCGGAGCCGTGCGCGGAGCTGTCCTGCCCCGCCCCGCCCCACCCGCGAGGGTGAGTACCGGCGGCCGCGCGCCGGGGGCCCGCGGGGGAGGCCAGGGGTGCCGCGGGGGCCCGGGCCGCCCGGCCCCAGCCCCGCGCCGGGCTCCGGGGGGTGTTAGGGCCCGGCACGCGGGCGCAGCGCGGCTCGGGTCGGGGTGGGGCGGCCACAGCCCCGGGGAGCGGCTTCCCGGGTTCCCTTTCCCTGGACCAGATTTTCGCGGGAAGCCCGAGTCTCTTCGCTCCCTTGGAGTGAGCAAACAGGACAGTCCTTTTCTCCGGAAAGTTTCTGTCCCCAACCCCTGCGCCCTGGCCGAAGAGGTGTACCCCACCTCCGGCATCCTCTGAGCGATGGTCTCCCCCACAACTCTCCCCATCAAGTCTAGGACATGTGGGCTGGCTTTGATGGAGGTGACAGGCTTTGCTGGGTCCATCTGTGTACAGGAGTCGCAAGGTCGCAGAGGAGAGCCCAAAGGTAGTGTTAAGGGACGCCCCAACCCCCACTGACCTTAACAGTAGAGGCTGCCAGCTGGAGGCTGGCTGTGTCCAGGGCACCAGAGCCACGTTGTGGGGGACTTTGGGGCTAGGCTACTGTGCCTCAGAGCTGCCTGGGTGGTGGGCAGAGGCCAGCGATGGGTTTGGAAGTAGGGTGGGCTAAAGCTGGGGCAGAGCTGCTGGGTTCGGCTCTTTGCCCTGAGTGCCTCCTCGGGGCCCCTACTGGCAGGGACCTCCTGGCCAGCCCAGAGCTGCCAACATGTCTGCCAGCACTGCCCCCTCTGTTCCCAGTCTTGGGGGAGGGTCTGTCTGGGCAGTGCGAGGCCTGATCTACTCCTGCTGCTTCCTTGGTTCCACAGACTGGGTCCCGAGGGCCTGGCTTAGAGGGCTGCTGCCAGAAGTCTGGGGTGTCCTATGCCCAGCTGCACCCTGTCTGACCTCATGGCCACCCACAGGCTGGCACCCCCCCTGCCCCCCATGCTTCCGGGAAAGCCTGTGCTTTTCACCGCTGGAGGGAGGCACAGTGTGGGAGCCAAGTTCAGGCAGACTTATTCTTTGCAGGACCTTGGAAACGGACCTGTTACGGACTGGGTTGTCGCAAGAGGTACAAACCAATGCTACTCTCTCCTGAGCTGTGCAGGAGCAGTCCTATAGACCCCACCCTCCTATACTTCCTCTAGGCCAGGGCCCTGGCATTTGCCAGGAAGATTTTAAATGAGTTGATATGTGTCAAGTGTTTTGAAAGCTGTTAGCACGGAGGAAGAGTGATGTGTTTGCTATTAGTAATATTTCTCCCACACTCTTACTCCCCAAAGCTGCCCTGTAATTCCAGAGAGGGTGCCTAGAAGGCTCCAGCTTTTGGGAGCCTAGAAATTAACTTGTGGGGCTTTTTTGCTTTTCTGGGAGCTGGTCTGAGAATACCCCCTGCGCAAGCTGAGGTAGCTCATACTCCTCTGACCTGTTTCCTTCTTTGCTCCTGTCTCCAATCCCAGAGCACTCCTTGGGCCCTGCCCCACTGCTCTGGGTAGGAGACCTTAGGCTATTCAATGGGCCCTGGACTAAAGTTGAGGGAGAGCCAGGAGTTAGGACCAGCCCCCCAGGATCACATTGAGGTTAGGAAGGAGATGTAGGTGGAAGGGGAAGTTAGAAAAGTAAATTAGGAGTCACCTGCTTGGATATTGGGTTGAGAGAGCTTCTTTAGCTTGGGAGTGGGTTTCTGCTCAAAAGGCAGCAGGGCTTCCCTTCCCCGTGAGTGGAGGGCTCAGGCTGGGGAAGCCCATGGTGCTTTCTGGGCTGTCTTCCCTTCTCTCCTTCACCCCCTTTCCTCCCTGAAGCAGTGACTCACTTCCACTTCTCAGAAACAGAATGCCCTGGCCCCTCCACGCTCCCAGCCTTTCTATATACCTAGGATCCAGTTTTCTGGGTACACCCTAGAATGTGCTCCTCAGTGGCATTGTAAGAAATCCTGGAAAGGAGCCCCTCTTAACTGGACAGGAGCAGAGAGGCTGGACCTCCTTTCTGTGCTCCAGCTTAAGCTGTGGTCTTTCTGTAGTTTCCCCACATGAGCTGGCATCTGCCCTTGCTCTGGACGTTGCCCCAGGCCCTACCTGGGCACATTCTCTGGGTCTCAGAGAGGCTGCTCCAGAGTTTGTCCCAGTGGAGTTGTGAATAACTCCTCTCAGAATGGCTTAAAGATTTGCACCATCTGTTGCACAGAAGGAATTGCTGTACCTCGCACTAACACAAACTGGTTGCATGTCTCCAGGCTCCAGACCCTGGGCTGACAGGGAGAGGCCAGCAGCGGATGTTGAGGGGAGCTCAGGCTTCGAATGGGGTCTGAAGGCCAAGCCTATAGATTGCCATCAAGGCAGCTGCCAGAGCCCGGCTGAGCTCCTGACCCCTTGGAGGTGGTCTAGGGTCCATGGAGTGGTGAGGGACGAGGCACCCCAGCACAGGACCTGCTCCCCTCCTGACTGCTCAGCCCACTGTGTTGTATGTTAGTCATTTCCCTACAGTGAGCTGATCTCACTTTTGGGATCTTTCTTTCTTCTCAAGACCCAGGGCCTTGACCTGAGGTTTTTGGTTTCCATGAGGAAATGTGAGGGCAGGCAGCTTTGGGTGACTGTAGTCATTAGTTTCCCTCTGTCCTTTGTCGCCCCCTTCCCAGGGATGTTCAGCACTTTGGTGGGAGTGTTCTGAGGTCCCCTGGATGGGCCACTGGCTGGCCCTGGCCTCACAATCACCCCTAACTCCTACCACATTGCCGTGTGTATGTGAATGATACTCTTCATTCTGCAGATGGAGGAAGTGGTCAAATGTAGCCTCAAGTGGGAGTAGCAGCATGTGACCCCCAGGCCCCAGTCGAGTAGCAGCATGTGACCCCCAGGCCCCAGTCAAGTGCCGTGGGACCTCTGATTGGTATCTCTGAGCCCCACAGGAGGCTGAACTCCACCAACAGGTTGTGTTGGGTTATTGCTTTTCAGGGTGGGGAGGATGGGAGTGTCCAGAGCTGCAGGCTTTCTTTTCGCCTTGACTGGTCTCTCGCCTGGAACCAGGAGACTTACAGCCAGGCCAAAGCCCCATCTCTGCCCTCTTCCATGCCATGAAACTGCTGTGCAGAAAGATGATGTGATTGCTGGAGACTCTGAAGCCCTGGTTCCTGCTGCTAGCCCAGCAGGGAGAAGCATGCTGCTGCTTGGCGGAAGAGAGGAATGGGTCTAGCCAGGCCCTCAGTTTCCCACCTGGGCCTTGAGTGTGAGGGAGGCCTGGCTGCAGAAGCCCAGAAGCGGCTGGGGTTGTAGGATGGTCCCTTCTTCCCGCCTGTAGATTCGGTCAGGCCTGTGGACATGGGCCTCGGACTCCAAGATCTTGCTTTCCTGTTTGCGGGGAGGCAAGTAGGAAGAGTCCAGGGACCAGTTTGGAGAGCGCTGGGGTAGTGCACTGTTATGTTTCTGCCTTGGGTCCAAACCCTCCTCCAGGATGCAGTTCCAGGTGCCACAGTGATGCTTCTTGTGCGGTCTGCCATGTCCTCTGCCCATTGAAAGCCTGGGTGAACGTCAGTCCTCATAATAAAAGGGACTTAGCAAATAACAAAAATAGTTATCATTTATCAACCAAGGATTTATTAAAATCCTGGCCCAATAAACTTTAAAGGAAAAAGATGTACTAGACACTTACATCACTTCATGTGAGACTCACACAACTCATATTAAGCCCATTTATATATATATATATTTAAGTTTATTAATATTATTATATTTTTACATTCTTAGATGTTGCAGAGCAGTTGGGGAGAAGGGGGACAAAGGAAGGGGGAAGGAAATAGAGTGGGAGAAGGAGGCAGGAGGGGGGCATGTTGAGGCCCGTGGCACCCCCCTCATTCGTGCAGTGGAGACAGGGGGCTCTGGTGGCTCATTTGTTGCTGGGCTGGATCCAGATGTCAGGGGGTTGTGGCTGAAGCCCTCAGCCCCACAATGCCCCAGCTTGGGAGCCCAGGGCACTTCCTGCGGTGGTGGTGGTCATCGCTGAAGCCTATTTATAAATGAAGAAATGGAGGCTCTGAATGGTTAAATGACTTGGCCAAGGTTACACAGCTCGTAAGCAGCTGAGCTGGCACTCAGATCCAGGCCTGGTTCCAAAACCTGAGCTTTTCAGCCCAGTTCTCAACTGCTTCCCCTAGCTGGCCCATCCCATCCTGGTCCTGGGATGGCTGAAGAAAGAATCTCGGGTTCAAAGCTGTGAATGGGTTTGCTCAAGGCCACAGTGTGCTAGTGACAATGGCCTCTGTGTGCTGCCCTGATCCCTGCGTTCGTTCTCGCCCTAAGCATCCCCTGAGCCCAAGCTTATCAGCCCTCTCAGTTGAGCAGGGCAGGGTTCGGTCCCCTCCCTCTTTGCTTCCTCCTTCCTCCTTCCCACAGGCCCCTCCAGCCCCCACCTCTCCCGCTTTCCTGCAGTAATTGCTTCCATCTGGCCCGCCCAGCGGCAGCCCGACTCCTTTGGAAACACAGCTCCCCGCCTGCCGCCCACATCGCTGCAAGGCCTCATCTTGCAACTATGAGGACACATGGACACATGGGGAAGGGGAGGGGACCTACCCTATGGGGTCTGAGCACGGGAACTGGCCTGCGAAGGTGGCCACTCCTGCCGCCCGCATCCCCAGATTCCTGCCGGGCAGGACTGCCTTTGCTGCCTGGCCCTCCTTGATGCCTCATCCTGGGCTGGCTAAAGACTGGAGAGGCTCCCCAAAGACCCGATTCTCTATCCGATGTGGTGAGCTCCTCTCCTGCCTTGCAGACAGGCTCAGCAACTACAGTCCTCCCTGTCCCTAAGAGGTTGCTCAGGCCAGGAGGAGGGATGCCTGGCAGGAGAGAAGTAGGGGCCAGCGGGGGTGTGTCCTGGGTTCCCACTGCTGGGGGATCTCTGGGAGGGAAGCTGTGCAGGGGGCTGTTAGTGGCAGAGGCTGAGGGGTCCAGGGAGCTCTGGGCATGTGAGAATGGAGCTGACTCTTTTCATTCGATTCCAAGCAAGACTCAGAACATAGAGACGAAGCTTCATATTTTGCCTTGATATAAAATAGAATTTTCACATGCTAATATTGCGTTTAGCGCTGCACTGACTCCCTTGCCTAAGGCTGCGCAGGCTGGATGGGGAGAGATGCCTGCGGGGTCCTCAGTGGGGCCATCTGGAGTTTCAGGTGCATGCTTCTGCCTGTGGGGGGAAGTTCCCCGTCACTGAAGAGGTTCCAGTGTAAACTGTTGACCTTGACAGGGACAGTACAGAGGAGATGCAGGAATTGACTGGGGCGTGTTTGTGGTATGAAATGGGTTTGGGCACTTTTAAGGCATTTTCCTCCCTGAGATTTTAGGATTTTAATGTAAGCTCCAGAAACCTGTCTGTCTTGTTCACTGCTATATTCTTAATGTCTGGAATGATGTCTAGCAAATAATAAGTGCTCAGTAAATATTTGCTTGATGAATGAATGGAAAATGTAGTCAGGTTTTCTAACTTTGTCTTTACCGTGTCCCTCCTTTTCCCAGGGCAAACGGCGAAGAGCCTTTTGCTAGGTGAGCTATTGGGGGTCTCTGTTCAGACACCCGGAGGCAGGCAGGAGCCCAGGTGGGGATGGGCAGTAGTCTGTCCCCTGAGGAGGACATGGCTCCATTCCCCCCACCCCATGGTCAGCTGGTTCCATTTCTGTACCTCCCCAGTAACCTTCAGGTCCCTGCACAGACTGGTCCTAGCCCCTAAGTCAGTCTTCTTCTTCTAAGTGGAACCCTCACTTGGGTGGCATCTTGGGAATAAGGGCTTAGGAGGAGGGGTTCACCCTGAACAACTCCACTTTTATTTCTTCTACATATTGGGTTTCCACTTAAAATTTCTTTTGAAACTGGGTCAGAGGGTTTCTTGGCTTAAAAAAAAATTTTTTTTGAAAACCCCCATTCAGCTCCAGTAATGTTCTCATTTTCCTGGTGGGATGCCACGTGTATTCTTACCTCTTTGCCTTTGCTCCGGCTGTGCCCCTGTGGCTTGGGCACGGTTGGGAACGAGCTTTCTAAATTGCAAGTGTCCTTCAGCATCAGCTCGAGCTCCTGTTCTGTGAAACCTCCTGACCACCCAGCACAGCCACTTCATCCCCCTGCATTCTCCACTCTCCTCAGGTCTCACTCCTGTGACAGGGAAGTGACCCTGTGTCCAGGATGAGCCCAGAGTGGACCACAGTGGGAGGTGAAAGCTGAACCAAAGGCAGGTGGTCCTGGAGGCTTGCCCCTGGGTAGTGGTGTGGATCCATGAGACTGGTGTTCTAGGGGCAGGTTGCAGGCTCTCAGCCCTCCCCTCCATGCACAGCCTTGGCTGGAGCAGCTGTCTGCCTTCGTTAGCCTCTGTTTTCTCCTCTGATAAATTAGCACTTCTTTTCATATAACAGCCAGTGCCTGGAACCTAGTCCTCTATAAATGCTGGCTCATGTGTTTTCTGTGATTCCGGGGTGAGGCCCAGAGACTGACAAGTGCCTGCTTTCCGGTCCAGGGGAAGAGGGCAGGTGGCTGGACAGCAGCCACTCCTGGAGACATTCTTTGTCTCCTCTCTGTCTACTTCCAGTGGTGTGACCTCATGCAGGTCTTGATGTTATTAGTTCTCAATCAGCACATCTGTTAATTGGGGTAACAGTACCTGCCCCACCTCAAAGGATTGTGGTGCACAGACGAGATGAATATTTTTGAGGCTGGGAGAGACCTCTGAGGTCTGCTGATACCCACCAGGGTAGGGCAGGACCCACGACTGTCTTATTCACTGCCAAATCCCTAGCAGCTAGCACCGTGCTGCACCCAGTAGCTGCCCCATAAATTTTTCTGTTTGCAAATGAGGGAGTGGAGACTCAGAAAAGCAACTTACTTGTTCAAGGTCCCAGAGCATCTCGCTCTCCAGACAGGGAGAAGGTGGGCGTATTGCTGGGTTGGGCTAAGCCTCAGGAGTGACCCTGGCTCTCTCTGTCCCTCCAGCCCACCCTCCAGTCCCCTCCTCATGCCTTTCTCATTCAGCCTATCCTCCAGGCCCTGAAGATTTGGGATTGTTGAGGCTGAAAGCCCCTCTAGGACTGGGTGGGCTAAGAAAAGTGGTCTGGACTTTGTCCAGTTGAGACGGTCAGGTGTGAGAGGCTGGTGGGGGGTGTGGATGGAGGGGTTCACCCTGAACAACTCCACTTTTATTCCTTCTACGTATTGGGTTTCCACTTAAAATTTCTTTTGAAACTGGGACAGAGGGTTTCTTTGCTTAAAAAAATTTTTTTGAAGGGCTGGCCTGTGGCTCACTTGGGAGACTGCGGTGCTGATAACACCAAGGCCATGGGTTCGGATCCCTATATAGGGATGGCTGGTTAGCTCACTTGGGAGAGCCTGGGGCTGACAACACCAAGTCAAAGGTTAAGATCCCCTTACTGGTCATCTTTTAAAAAAAAAATTTTTTTTTATTTGAAAACCCCCATTCAGCTCCAGTAAGACTGTTCTCATTTTCCCGGAGGGATGCCACATGTATTCTCACCTCCTTGCCTTTGCTCCGACTATGCCCCCATGGCTTGGTCACTGTTGGGAATGACATTTCTAAATTGCAAGTGTCTTCACAGGCAGTATGGGCCCTTCTCTCCAGACCACTGCCTGCCTCTCCTTCTCGTGCCCTCTCTGTCCCCTTCCTCCTCATTGTTTTTCAGTCCTTTTCTGTCTCCTCCCCTCACCCCTCTACTTTTGTGTCTGCCCGCCTCTTTCTCTCCTTCCCCTTGTCCCTCTGCTTCCCCCCCCCCTGCCCCCCCCCACGCTTCTCAGGCATCCGCATTCAGGTTGTCCTCATAGTGGCAGCTGGACTTGGGGGTGGCCAGATTGGGTTCCCTGGGGGCAGGATGTTCAGGAGAACCCGCATGGTGAGCCCCCAGGGGAGGAGGCAGCAGCTCCTTCTGTTGGCAGCTCCAACATTTACGTTAGAGCCCAGGTGGCTCTTGCAGCAGTCGGGTTGGGTGAAGGGACAGTGCCTGCCCAGCTCCCTGGGCCCTCACTCACTTCCCTGGACATCTTCCTGGGCAGGTAAGTGGGATCTTGTCCCTCTGGAGCCTGAGGGTCTCCAAAGAAGGGCTGGTTGGTGGAGCTTCCCTGGCCTCTGACTTCCATCCTCCTCTCTCGAGAGCTCAAGCTCTTTCCCCTAGAGCTGCTTGCTAGGGTGGGGAGAGTTGACCAGAGCAGAGAGATTTCTGCTCAGACCCCTTCCAGGTGAGCATACAACAGCTTGTTATGCTTGGGCCGATGCTCGTTTGTGTCTGTATACACATGCCTGTAAGCATGTACATGGGTTGTGTGTAAGAGTATATGGGCACGTGCGTGTGTGTGCAAGAACACAGGGTGCACTTGTGCAGGTCTGCACCCCACCCCTAGACCAGAGCTTGCCTCTCTGGTCTTTGTGACCCTGGATTTGTACTGTGCCTTTATTCTGTCTTGAGGACTGTGGTCCCACACAGTGGTGTCTGATCTTTGGCCACCCATTCAGCTGCCTGGGGGCCCTTAGGTCAGTGTTTGTACCATGTTTCCCAAAATGGAGGCGTGTAGGGGCTTCCTGCCTGGAGTCTCAACCCTGCCAAGGCAGAGGGAATGGGGAACAGCTGTGTTGGCCGATTCCGGCTCCGTATGGATTTGGTTTGACAACAAAGCTCCCTCTGTGTGTTCTCAGGCCCCTTACATAACTGGGGGTGGGGGCTGGGAGGCAGGCAGGAGGAGGTGGAGATGGGGACCGAGAGACACCAGGATGGGATGGCTGGAAAGGGGATAGGGAGTGGGGGAGGGAGGAACCACTGACAGGAAGAGAGGGTGGGAGGAGAAGTGTGGGTCTTGACCTCACAATTCTACTTCCTGCCTCCTTCCCACAGTGGGAAGGGGACAGATTCCAGGTCACTGACCTTTGCTTGGTGATGCTCTGTCTGCCTCTCCATGGGCCCTTCCCACCAGGCCTGGACTGCAGAGGAGGGGGCTGTGGGACCTGTCTGTGAGTGAGGCCAGGTAGGGTTTTGGGCTGGGCCTGAGAGGCCATCCTTGGCCCCACTCTGTAACTGTACAAATCCCATTAAAAAGGGAATCCTTTTCCTCCTTCCCCTTGGTCTTCTATTGCCCTGGCTCCAGAACCCCTCCAGCCAACCCCTTTTCCCAGTGCTTGTACGGCACTTACTGCAGCATTTTGCTGTGCCCTGCCAGGCTGGTCCCAAGGCCCCTTCCCAGCACATTCAGCCAGCCTGCGACCCAGGGCCCCCGAGCTCCGTGCTGTGGCCCACCCCCTCGGCAGGCCCTGTGGCCCTGTTCTCTGCACTCCCCACCCTCAGTGAGTCAGACATTGTCTTCTTACCATCACTATCCCTGCGGTTGTCCAGAGTGAGAAGAAAACGTTCTCTTTTCAGAACAGCTAGACTGACAGCCCAGCATGGCCAGGTGAGCTGACCAGGCTTGGATGTGTTCTTTGGGGCTGGAGGTATTGTGTCCTGGGGCCGTGATCCCTTCAGTTCCTCCTAGGCAGGCGGAATAGACACTCAGAAGAAGCCAGGAGGATTGCTGGGGCCTCTGTCCCCTTCCACCTTCAGATGGGGCCAGGGCCCCTATGGGGACTTGCTGGCTTGGCTTTTCTCAGGGTCTGCCACTTTTCTGTGCCTCAGTTTGTCTGAGTCTTTTTCTGGTGCCAGGCCTCCTTAGGAAGAGCCTCTGGATTTGCGTTAGCCTTAAGGGTGGTGCTTTTCCCCTGGCTGCAGTGGACCCAACTTGAGAATAGGGATGGTTCCTAAGAGAGAAGGGAGGACGGGCTGCTGGCCGAGGCCCCAGCTTATCCTGGCAGGGGTTTTGGGCCTATGGGTGACAGAGAACCTGAGGTTGTGGTACTTGGCTTGACCCCTGGCAGCTCCCTCAGTCAGTTTAGGGTCTCCATCCTGGGGGTATTCTGTAGGGCCCTGGCCGGCAGCTCAGTGGAGAGATGGGTGTGGGGCACAGCCCAGACCTGCTGAACAAGCCCTGAACTCTGGAATCCTCTGTCCCCAGGCCCTGCCTGGCCTGAGTCGTGCCCTCCCATCTCCTCCCCCAGATCTGGGTGATGGGATGATCCTGAAATTGCTGAAGCCTCAGGACTTTAGCCCAGAAGGTCAGAGCCAGGGGGTGGGGCAGCTGGGGGAAGGCCTAGTAGTGTTCCAGATATGGGTGCTGGGTGGGCTGAGAGGACAGTTCCTCTCACATGGATTAGCACAGGTGCAGAGAGGCTGGAACAGACCTGAAGAATGGTGAGTGTGTGCTGTGAGAGCCGGGCCAAGGGTGCCCTCCATTAGGCGGCATGCTTGGCCATGGCCACAGGCTTCCCCAGGACACTCTCCAGACTCCCAGGGATGTCCCATCAGCGTGGCTGGGGTTCCTGCCCAGGACCTCTGCCTGTACCTCCCTCTTCCCCATAACCCACCTCCCCAAGTACCTGAGTGAGACAGGAACTCGATTTTCTTCCTGGGAGCTGGGCTTGGCGGGGTAGAGGACCGGGAGCCCAGGGCTTCACTTTAACCAACTTTCAGAGATGAAGAGGTCCCCAGAGGGCTAGCATAGCCACTCTCTGGCTGATAGCTCCCGGTACCTGCAGCTGACAAACAAACTCTTCAGGAGCCGGGGCTGAGGTTGCAGGGACCCACCCAGTGGTGGGGGGAGAGGCAGGAGCCACAACAGCTAGCAGTGCTCCCTCACTGCAGGCCGCTGAGGAATGGGGGAAGAGAGCGCCCTGGCAGAGGGGGCCCAGCAGGCCCCAGATGCTGTATGTGGGGTGGGGTGGAGTGGGGTGGGAGGGGAGGAGGAGGAGGAATGAGAGAGATTTGTGTGTGTGTGGGTGCGGAGGAACCACCACGTCACCGTGCATTCTGAGCAGGGACCAGTGTGTGCGCATGAAGAAGCACATACAGGTGGTCGACATGGAAAGGTCTGAGTATGTTACTGAGACCACAAGGTTGGTGTGGGAAGTGACTACCTGTGCCTCCTGGCTCTGGGGTTTGGACAGGGCTATAGTGGCTCAGACAGATTCACCTCCACATTTCCCTCATAGAGGGTGGGTGATCCCAGGAGAGGTGGCCCTGAGTTCTCTCTGCTAACCTGACCATCAGCCAGCCCTGGGTTCCCACCCATGCCACCTGGAGGGAGCATTGCCCAGCAGCTCCCCATGCTAGCCACCCTTCCCCTCCCTCACCTTTACCTTGAGGAGAGCCATATATGAGACTGGCTGGTTCATCCAAATCTTAACTGATGTGACAATCTCAAGAGGGACTCCTTACCGTCTTTTCTGTTCCCAGGGCACAGGCTGATGCAGGAAGTGGAAGGCTTGATTTTCCTTCCCCACAGTCTCCATTTTTCTTCTAGGGACCCCTCCCCCCACCCCCATCCTCACACCAACATGCACAACATTCCAGTCTCCCACATTCAGCTCCTTTAACCCAACTGGGCTCCTAATAGGAATTCAGGAACCGGCCCTCCTCTGCCAGCATCCAGAAACCTCCTTGTTCCTTAACCACCAGCGTGGGTCAGTTTGACCATCTCAGTGCTGACCAGTGTTCTGGAGTATAAATCCTACAGTGGTGAGGGTCCCCACTGAGACTAGGCAGGAGAGAGGTTTCTGTGCCTGAATCCCTACTGCTCCCAGTTACTGTACTACAAATATAGAGCAGATAGCCAGCATTTGTGGGGCAAAGCTCAGATTTTATCTACCTGTGTGGCAATTCCAGGACTACACTTTCCCTGTGGGGGAACTTTGGGAGTATCTGCTCTGGAGAGCGCATGTTAACTCTGCAGAGGGAGCATCGCTCTAGAAATAAGGGACTGCTCAGGTGTAGGGTACTGCCTGTGGACAGACGGCATCCTGGTGGCAAGGGGGCAATGCTCATGAGAGGGGGTGCATCTCTGACCCAGGCTGAGAGGATCTGTGTTCAAGCCCCATTGGGATGGCTGGGTGAGGTAGATCTAGTCAGGGGCCTGGGCGCCAACACTAGGAGGTGCTGTACCCAGAAAGAGAGTGCACGGCAGCAACCAACTTTCCCAGTGTGGCCTCCTTCTTCTCTCCCACCACCATGCTCCCCTCCCACCCCAACCCAGCAACACACCCCTGAGTCTGGGCCAGTAGGAGGATCTGGGCTCAGTGCACGGCAGTGTCTGGGTGGCAGTGCCCCTCCCTATCTCCCCAGGCATCTTCAGGGTCCCGTGCAGCTTTTGGAGGAGAGGTGAGTGTGGTTGTGGTATTGGGTAGGAGCAGGGACTGAGGGCCCCTCCCTTTGCTGGGCCAGGGCAGACCTTGAGTGGAGAGGGGCTGCCACGTGCTGCAGGAGGCCAGAGCCAGGTATCACTGTCACTGTCCAGGTGCCCAGTGCTTGCTCTGTGCCTGGCCTGCACTGAGGCTGTGGACTTTAAATACCAGGATGCGTTTTGAGGCTTGCGACACCTCTGAGAACTTGTTCTTGCTACCTCCATTTTGCAGATGAGGAGTCTGAGGCTCTGAGAGATTTAGTACCTTGTTGGGGTCACCTGGCCAGTGACTGGCCAGTCCAGACCTACCCCAGACAGCTTTTCCCAATCCTCATGGGTGGCATAGAGTGTAGGGGTTAAAAGCTATTCAGAGTGCTTGAATTTTAAATCCTGGCTTCACTTTCTAGATGTGTGATCTTGGGACTCTTAATCTCTCTGTGCCTCAGTTTTCTCATCAGTAAATAAGAATAAAAGAATACCACCATATAAAGTGGTTTTAAATTTCAATGAAATTATGCACAATGGCTGTACAATAGCCCTAGCGATCTCTTAAGAAGGGATCCAGTGGTGTCAGGACTTGTTAATACCCTCCAATGACTTTTCTTTTTTCTTTTTTTGGCATAATCATTTTTATTTGAAGCACAAACATAAAAAAGCATGACTATACTAAAAAGCATGTTCTATAAGAAAATGTGTACAATCCATAATACAGACTTATAGTCATGATTAAATAACATAGCAACAATAGTCACAAGATAAGGAGTATAGGATGTACAAGAAGAAATAGCCAAATTCATCAGTAGTGAGGAAAATGAATTTACCTCTCTCTTCCTTGATATGTCAAGTGGATGAATAAGTAAAAATATAGGAATCCTAGAGAACATTTTAATAATGTATCATGGAATCACTGCGTATTCCACCCATATATTATGAAAGGAGATGTTATACCTACTCCTTATGCATCCATGGGACATTGTCAAAATTTGTCCGCTTAGGGCCGACCCCTTGGCTCACTCGGGAGAGTGTGGCGCTGGGAGAGCAGCAGCGCTCCCGCCGCGGGTTCGGATCCTATATAGGGATGGCTGGTTCGCTCACTGGCTGAGCGCGGTCACAAAAAAGGACAAAAATAAATAAATAAATAAATAGTCGAACAAATTTGTTAAAAAAAAAAAAAATTTGTCCGCTTATTGGGCAAAAAGAACTGAAATTCCAAAAAAGTAGAAATGGCAAAGGCAATATGTTTTCACAAAACAATAAAACTAGAAATTAATAATGAAACCAGAAATGAAGAACATACCACCTGAATTTTTCCAATGACTTTTCATGACACCTAGAATAAAATTCAAGCTCCTGCATCATCCTATACCACCTGGGCCCTGTGGCTTCCCCGGAAACGCCTTTGGCCTTTCCTCACTGTCTGCAGTCACATCAGATTTGTTTCTGTTCCTTATACCCGACAAGCACAGGGTCTTTGCTCTTCTCTCAGTCTGGAACCTTCTGTCCCCCACCAACTCCCAATCTTCGCATGGTTGCCTTTCATGTAGGTCTCAGGTCAAAGAGCCAAAGGCCTCAGGGAGGTGGTCCAAAGCACTCAATTGCAGAGGAGCTGCCCGATCACTCCCTGCTCCACTGCCCTGTGTTATTGGCCTCATAGAATGTATCATTGTTATATTATTCATTTATTTGTCATGTATCTGTCTCCACCTAGGTGTAAACTCTGTGAGCACAAGCCCATCATCTTGTTTACTGCTCTATCGTGGTGTTTGAGATAGTGCCTTGCACATAGTAGGCCCACAGTCCCTGTTGGCTGCTCTTTCTGCTGTACTGCCCATCCTCACTGTGTCCTGCAAGGCCTTGGGGTCCCCAGCCTGTGTTGGGACAGGGGCATTCCTCCAGCCCTTCTGAGGAGCAAGTAGGGAAGGAGGGAGGTGTCACCCTTGGCTCTTCTGGGACCACACAGAAGGTGGTCCTCAGGGTGACCTCACTTTAGAGTGCTGGCCAGCTGCCCTAGAATTAAGAAGTGGGTGCAGTTGGACCAAAGGCGGAAGGAGCTGGTTCTGCAGAAACCACACCTGCTTATGGAGAGGGTATCTTGTGAGCACAGGGGAAATGAGAGAGAAAGATAAACACGGATGGGCTAGCTCTGCCAGCTTTTACAGGGGTGCCTTGGGCAAGCCCCTACCCTGTGCACACCCAGATCTTTGCACTGGGCAGTTTTTAATGTGGAGAGGAAAGGCAGGTCTAAACCTCTGTAAAGGTGTTGCTGCTAATCCATACAAAGCTTTTGTGTAAATTTTAAAAAAATAACCCCTCCAGCTGGGCGCAGCCCTGCACCAGAGTATGTGGTTTGGCAAGCAGAGGGAGGGTGGCACCCTGGCCAGGCCCTGCGGTCCAATGTGCACACTGTGCCACGTCCATTCCCTGTCCTCAGAGTGGGACACAAGGAGCGACAAGAAGGTCCAGGTGAAGCCTGTGCTGGGGTCTGAGATCAGCTGCTTCCATTTCTCCAGTTATGATCTTTGGAGCTACTGTTATCCAGTGAGTTCAGCCACGCTACGAGATAGTGCCGTGTTCTTATCTCTCTTTGCCCAACAGAGAACCTGAGACTTGGAGAGGTGGCTTGTTCATACTCGCGCAGCTGGTGAATGGTCAATCCTGAATTCACGTCCAGGTGTGCGAGACTCCAATGTTTATATTCCTAATTTTTCTTCTTCCTCTTTTTCCTTCTTATCAAGTTTTCATTATTTATTTATTTATAGTTTGAAATAATTGGTCTTTTTAAGTTAATATATTTTTTTTACATTCTATGATGTTGTTACTGCACAGTTGGGAGGGCGGGGGAGAGGGGAAAGGGGAAGGAAATGGGATGGAAGGAGGAGGAAGGAGGAGGAAGGAGGAGGGGTGGGATTGAGGCCTGTTTTTATCAAGTTTTTAGTGGAAAGTGTACCACACTTACCAGTTTAAAAAAGTTAAACAGGACAAGATGGTATATAATAAAAACAAAGCCTCTCCCATTCCAGACCCCTGTTTCCCAGGGCTGCCCTCTTTTGAGTCAGCCACCTCCGTTTTGTCCGCATCCTTCTGAGTAATCTGTTCATATGCAGACACATCTGTGCACACACATAACTCTTTTGTTAAAAGTGCATTTGGAGCTATATAGAACACTGTTCTCCACCTGCCTTTCTAAAATGTAATGTTATGCTTTGGAGATCACTTGATATCAACGCATAGATTTGCATCCTCTTTTTTTTTTTAAAGAGATGACCTGTAAGGTGATCTTAACCGTTGACTTGATGCTGTCAGCACCACGCTCTCCCAAGTGAGCCCTGGGCCGGCCCCTGCATCCTCTTTTTCACAGCTACATAGTGTTTCCTTGTCTATGCACGGTCTCAATGGTGGGGGGAGGAGAGGGCGGCGCAGCAAGGTCAGGCTGGATTCCTCACCCCTGCCTTCCACGCACAGCCGATAGGAGGGGAGGCCAGGCCAGCGGACCCATTTGCCATGAATGTCTGTCCCTTGCATCTGGCACCTCTGGCGCAGCTTAGGCTCGCCCTTGACATCTGTCACCCTATTATTGATCACGGAATAGCCCAGGGCAGGGGGTGGGGGGGCTGGTGAGGACAGATCAGAGGAGCCCGCTTCAGCCTCACCAGCCCAACCTCTAAACAAGTCCCTATGGATTGGTTTAAGTTGTGTCCATCTTTCGCTGTTACAAAAAGTACCGCGATAAAAATCTTAATAGTCAAATCTCTGTACAAACATCAGAGATTCTTCCAAAGAATAAACTTTTGGCAATGGAGTCCCCAGGGTAAGAGTGGTTTTGATAGATATTGCCAAATCCCTCCCAGAAGGTGGCCCTGGTTTCGCTTCCACCACAGGTCTGTGAGAGGACTGGTGTCCCCACACTCCACCAAGCGCCGTGGGCCTCTTATGCTGTGCTGTTATAATGTGAAAAACTGTCTCCACCATGCTGGTATTTTCAAATGTAAATGAGCATCTTTTCCTATGTGCCATTTATATTTCTTTACAGGAAACGATATTCATGTCCTTGTTTTTAAATTTGGTTTCTTTTTTTTTTTCCTTTTTGATTTGCATGAGCATGTTATAGACTAAGGGAATTAGCTGGTCTGTTGTATATAAAACAAATGTGTTTCCTCGTTTGTCATTTGTCTCTGTTGGGCAAAGAGGGATAAAAACACGGCACTATCTCGTAGCGTGCCTGTACTCACCGGATAACAGTAGCTCCAAGGATCGTAACTGGAGAAATGGAAGCAGCTGATCTCAGACCCCAGCACAGGCTTCACCTGGCCCTTCTTGTCGCTCCTTGTGTCCCACTCCGAGGACAGGGAATGGACGTGGCACAGCTGCTGGGCACAGCGTGCACATTGGACCGCAGGGCCTGGCCAGGGTGTCTCCATTCCCCTCACCCTCCCCACTCTGTTTTTCTGTCACTTCAATTTTATGTAGATGAATAAATCCATCTTTTCTTGCATAGCCTCTGAATTTATATTTCTTCAAAATCTGTATTCTTTCTTTGCAATATAAAATATTTCAAACATGTAAAAAGTGACGTAACAGACTTCCAAGTGATAATCAGCCAGATTTAACAAATGTGAACATTATTCTCATGTTACATCAGATTTTTTTCCTTTAAGAAATAAAATATAGCAAGTATAGAACAAAAGACTTGCCCCTACAACATATTCCATTCTTCCCCATCTTCACGGAATATAATTCTTGCTTAAAATTGGGTGCACACCTGTAGTTTTTTCTTTTATCACACACACAAGCACATGCACTATGTACACACATACACATAAACATAGTACTGTTTTGGGGTTCATACTTTACGTATCTTTTTGCAACACTTTAAAAAAATTAACATCATGTTTTCGGGTTTATCCAAATTGATTCATATAGATTAATTGTATTGATACACCACAGTTTATTTAGCTGTCCATTACTGATGGCTATTTAAGTTGTTTCCATTTTTTGCTACTGCACTAATGTTTAATAAACACTCCTGAGTGGGGTGTACACATACAAGGGAGGGCTGCTCTGGGCTATGAGAAATGTAATTACCAGATTGTAAGGTATGCTATCTTTACCTCACTAGATATTGTGAAGTGCTCTTCTAAGTCTTTGTATCAATTTGCACTCCTACCAGCAATGTGAGAGAAGTGATATTTGGTTTTAATCTGCAGTCCCTGGTCACTAGTGAAACTGAGCATTTTTTCACGTGTTTGTTAGGTGTTTGGGTTTAATCTGTGAATTGACTTGTCAATTTTTTTGTTCTTTCCTTTTTTATTCCTCCAGTTTTCTATTAAGGTAAAATACACAAACATAATGTTATATGTATTTTTAAGTGTGAAGAGTTCAGTGGCATTAAGTGCATTCATAATGTGCTACTGTCACCACGATTCATCTCCAGAACTCTTTTCTTCTTGCAAAACTGAGACTTTATACCCATTAAAAATAACTCCCATTCCCTCTCCACCAGTCCCTGGCAACCACCATTCTACTTTCTGTTTCTATGATTTTGACTACTCTGAGACCTCCTATAAGTGGAATCATATAGTACTTGTCTTTATGTGACTGGCTTATTTCATTTAGCACAGTGTCTTCAAGGTTTATCCATATTATAGCTTGTGTCAGAATTTTCTTCCTTTTTAAGGCTGAATAGTATTCCATTGTATGTATATACCACATTTTGTTTATCCCTTCATCCATTGATGGACATTTAGGTTGGTTCCATATTTCTGCTATTGGCAGTGCAAGTATCCCTTCAACATGATGTTTTCCATTCCTCTGGGTATATACCCAGCAGTGGGATTGCTGGATCATATGGTTGTTCTATCTGTAGTTGTTTGAGAAACCTCCATACTATTTTCCATAGTGGTTGTACTATTTTACAGTTCCATCAACAGTGTAGAAGAGTTCCCTTTTCTCCACATCCTTGCCAGTATTTGTTCTTCTCAGTCTTTTTGATAATAGCCAGTCTAGCTGGGGTGAGATGATATCTCAATGTGGTTTTGGTTTTCATTTCCCTGATGATTAGTGATGTTGAGCATTTTTTCATGTACCTATTGGCCATTTGTGTGTCTTCCTTTGAAGATGTCAATTCAGCTCCTTTGCCCATTTTTTAATTGGATTATTTGTTTTTTTACTGTGAAGTTGTTTGAGTTCCTTGTATATTCTGGATATTAATCCCTTGTTGGATGTATAGTTTGCAAATATTTTCTCCCATTCAGTAGGTTGTCTTTTCATTCTGTTGATTGTTTCCTTTGCCGTGCAGAAGCCTTTAGTTTGATATAATCCCCTTTATGTTTTCTTTTGTTGTTTGTGCTTTTGGGGTCTTATTTAACTCTTGAGCACTATGCACCACTGTCCCTGCTGAGTAGCAGAGCAGCTTTGAAAGGGTGTGTTCTGGAGAGGGGTTGCTACTCAGGAGAGGGATTTGATTAGGGCTTGGGTGCTGATTCTAGGAGGTGCTGCACTTGGGGAGAGAAAGCAAGCGTGCACTTGACTTCCCCAATGTGGCCTCTTCCCTCTCTCCCACCACCACACTGCCCCCAATTTCATCAATGCACCCTTGAGTCTGGGCCAGTAGGAGGATCTGGGCTCAGTGCAGGGTAGAGTCTGGGTGGTAGCGCCCCTCCTGGTCTCCCCAGGCAGCTGCAGAGTCCTGTGCACCTTATGGAGGAGAGGTGAGTGTGGTTGTGGTATCAGGTAGAAGCAGTAGCTAAGGACCTCTTCCTTTGCTGGGTTGGGGCAGACCTCGAGTGGAGAGGGGCTGCCACGTGCTGAAGGAGGCCAGAGTCAGGTGTTACCATCACCATCTAGGTGCCCGGTGCTTGCTCTGTGCCTGGCCTGTGCTGAGGCCATGGCCTTTAGATACCAGGATGTGTTTTGAGGCTCATGACAGCACTGAGAACTTGTTCTTGCTACCTCTGTTTTACAGATGAGGAGTCTGAGGCTCAGAGATTAAGTACTTTGTCAGGGTCACCCAGCCAGTGACTGCAAGGGCTGGATTGGACCTCAGGCTTTCAAAGTTTAGACCCCTTTCCACTGCCTCCAGGAGGCCAGAGGTACATTGAGGTCTAAGCCTGGCCCTGTTGAGAATCAAGGAAGGAGCAAGGAGGTTTCTGGGTAATAGGGTGTCCCCAAGCCTGTAGCCCTCCTGGGACCACCCAGAGTTTGTTTGACATCAGCTTCTGATGTGGTTCTGCAGCCTTGGAGCTGGTAGTGGTTAAGATGAGCCAAAGGTGGAAACAGCCATTTCTGAAGAAACAACTGCCTGGTGGATGAGGTGTCCTTGTGAGTGCTGCGACATACATTTGGCAGAAAGTGTGGTGGCACTTGTTAACTCTGCCACCTTCCAGTGTGAGCCTCTAGCAAGCCCATGGCATCCTGGATGCCCAGGACTTTGAGAAATAAGGGCCTGCCTGGGATGTTTTCACTTGAAACTTTCTGTTCACAGTTGTTTTGCTTATTTGCTCATTCATTCAGACATCCATTCATTTAAATATTTGTCTGTTACCTGCTATGTGTCAGGCATTAAATTTGGTGCTGGAGATACTGTGGAGCACGAGAAGCCCCTGCTTTCCTGAGGTGCACAGTCTAGGGGGACTGGAGACCGTGTGGTGTAACTGCCATGAAGGAAATAAAGCAGGGCAATGTGACAGAGACAGAACTGGGGGAGTGAGGAAGCACCTCGCGATTGGGCAGGCTGGACCCCGTGCAGGAAGTTGTGGCCGGGAGGAGCGGGGCTGGGAAGAAGGTGTGGTCTCGGGTCCCAGCCACTGACTCCAGATCCTTCAACATTTGTAACACAGTCACCGCCTGCCCTGACAAGGGTTCAAAGTAAAACTGTTGGGCTTTGACCCCTGCCTCTGCCCAGCCTCCATTCTGAGATTGGGGGCAGGGGTGTGCAGATGGGGAAATGTAAGCTAAAATTCCTATCTTTGATGTGTGTGTGGAGGGGTGTTTAGGAAATGCTGGTGAGGTCTAGGGGTCATCTGGTACTTTCTCAGCTCAGTGGACAAGCAACTGTTCATGGTATGAGATTCATAGTCTTTATTTCTGTGCTTTTGGTCACAGACAGAGGGATCGAAAGGTAGCATTTTTAAGAATATTTTCATTCACCCCACATTTACACAGTTGCAGTTTGGGACCTCAGTCATACATGGAGATCGAGTACTGCTAGTCATTACTAGTCACAGTGCATTTCTGTGTGCCTTGCCTGTGTTATCTATTCACAATACCACGACACTCTGTGGTGGGGACACTTCCTGCCTTTTGCAGATTAGGAGACTGGGGCTTAGGGATGTCAGGTCATTCCCCCACAGTCATACACCTTGTCAGTGGCAGAGGCAGGGGTCAGCTCTTGGTCAGAGGAGGAGAGAAGGCTCCGACGAGCCAGTTCCATCCACCCTGCTTGCCAACCCAAACGTGGCTGCCTACCTGGGTGGGCTCTGCTAAGGTGTGTGAGGGGTGGCTATGAGGCTGGCCCCTGCAGGTGCTGGGGCAAGATGCCAGGATTGGGAAGAGGCTGGGTGTGGGCAGAGGGGAGGTTGAGCCTGCGGCCAGGAGCAGTGCCACCTGAACCGTGCTTCTAGAGGCACGGAGGCACAGGGAGAGGGAGGCCTTCTGGACTTGGTCACACCTTGGCTGTGACTTGGCATGAGCAGGACCCCTCCTCAGACATCTCGAGCCCCTGATTTTTGCCTTTCTAAAGTGGAGCCTGGGAAGCTGAACTCTCCAGGGGTTTCTAGAGGGCACTCAGGGGTAGACACCACTGCCTTCGGTTCACAGAAAGTTTGACCTAAAAGGGATCTCGGAGATTGTCTGGCCCAGTGCTGTCCAATAGAAATAGAATGGGAGCCACAAATGCAAGCTGCATACCTAATTTTATATTAATTGTAAAACATTTTAATTAGCCACATTTTTAAAAAGTGAAAATAAAGAGGTGGTATTAATTTTAATATTTTAACCTGACATAGCCTAAACTTATTCAATTGTGAATCATATGAAATACTTATTAAAGTGATATTTTTCTTTTTTTTGTACTAAGTGTTTTATATCAGCTGTGTGTTTTTCACTTATAGCACATGTCTGTGTGGACCAGCCACAATGCAAGTACTCAGTAGCCACCTGGGGCTTGGGGCCACCGTGTAGGACAGGGCAGGGCTGGAGTAGTCCCCCATTTTCAGAAGAGGCATCTGGGTACCAGAGGAGGGAGGGAGCCGGGTTCTAGCCCTGATGCTTCAGCTGAGTGCAACACTCCTGGGTGGAGGGGATCAGGAGGGAGATGTGCCCTGGAGCCCCTGACCAGGTACCTGGGGCAGGTCCATGCAGGCACCAATTCCTCCTCTAGTTACCTGAGGCCTGGGCCTGTGCTTTTGACTCCCACCCTGTCACACCGGCTTCCACCTTCTCACCCTGAGAATGGAATTCAAAGCGTTTGCCTCTCCCAGGCTGACACCAGAAGTATGGTTTTCAAGTGATTTCGAGTGGTGTCTTGTGACTGGCAGCTGATAAAATGGGTGATACAGTGTTCCTCTGCAGGAGTTTGCAGTGGCTGGCTGTTGGGGTAGCTGGGGGTTAGCCTGGGTGGGGAACAGAGAGGCTTTTCCGCTGTGCTGAGAAGCCTGTCTGTCTCCTTGCCTCTGAGCTTGGATGGCTTGAGAGATGCCCCGTTGTCCCTCTTGTGGCCTGGGGGCAGTTAGTCAATTCCTCTGCCCTCTGCTAACCCTACTGAGCCTGGGAGAAAGGCAGGTCTCTCCCCTCCCAGGCATGCTGTGACAACACAGTTCAGTGATGGGGTGAGACCACAATGTCCAACCAGTGTCCAGCCAGGGCCTACAGCACAGGGTCCGCAGGGGATCTGACCTGCTGTTACTGCCTCTTCCGCTCCTGTTCCACCTGCACTGTGGCAGTGATGTCCCGATGAATGGAGCCATTTATTAATTCATAAAATTTGTATTGAGAGCCTGCTGTCTGCCAGGCATATTTCTAGACTCGGGTGTTACAGCAGCAAGCAAAACACCAAGAAATCTTTGCTAGTGGGGCAAGGGACCTGCGTGCTAGTGCATATGAGGTTGTTGCTGGGAAGTGGAGAAGGTGAATAAAGAGCTGGATGAAGTGATTCCCAAGCCCCTCTCTAGGGGAACTGCACCCCAGGCCAAGTGAACAGCGAGTGCAAGGGCCCAAGGGAGGGGGCGTCCCCATCCGGCCTCATTGGGGCATGGTGAGGCTGGTGGGGGGTGGGGGGTGCTTAGGAAAAGAGAGAGAAGGTGATGGAGGCAGACCACACGGATCCCTGTAGATTGAAGCAAGGGCTGGGTTCTCCCTCTAAGTGAGACAAGGAGCCCAGAGACGGTTGTTGAGCTATGGAGAAGGGATATAAATGAGTGGTTCATTCTGGGAATTGCAATTAGTCGATCATCTGTCCCCAAGAGCAGTCGGTCAAGGTGGATTATAACCCCACGGGAGAACTCCCATGGCCTGTATCCTCATCTTGCCTGACCTAGCAGCAGTGTTAATTACATTAAATTCGCAGCCCAGCTTTAGTCCCCTCTGGAGTATAGACAGTGGACACTAAGGTGAGAAGGATCACTATGAGTTAGCTGACACCAGCAAAACACACGCCCCTTGACAGGCTGGTGAAATGTATGGAATCAGGTGTAGCATTTAGGTTCAGAAGGGAGCCTCATGAGTTCAGGGCCCGGGAGACCTGGCTTACCAGCTGAGGAATTCAGAGCTATGCGAGTAGTGTGACGTGGCTGCAGGAAAGCGGCAGCATTTAAGGAAGTCTGGTGTCCAGCTGGAGGGTGTTGTTAATCCCACAAATGTAGCTGCGTGCTTTGGAAACATGTTAGAGAGCTTCCAGAGGACTGCCAGGGCTGCGGGAGCTAGAGACCCTGTCTTAAGAGGAAGCCCACCTGGGAAGGGGCTTGAAAGGCTCTTTATAGCTATTTGAAGTGTTTGAAGGGCTTTGATGTGCTGGAGGCTCCCCTTCCTCAGGTTGCTCCATAGGGCACTGGATGGACATTCCAGGGATCTGGGATCCAGGGAGCCATTCCTCCACACGATGGTTTAAGTAGAGGCAGTAGGGGGTGGGGGTTAGGAGCGGGGCTCTGGAGCATAGCAGCCAGAGTTCCAGTCCCACCTCCGCTCCTCACTTACTGTACTAACTGGGCACATTACTGACCCTTGTTGTACCTTAGTTCCTATCTCTATGTATTAGTCCATTTCTGTTGCTTATAACAAAATACCCAGAACTGGGTAATTTGTAAGAAAACAAAATGTATTGCTTACTGTTTCAGAGGCTGGGAAGTCCAAAGTCCAGGGTACACAGCTGGTGAAGGCCGTGTTGGCCGTGACAGTAACACAGGGTCTCACATGGCAAAATGGTGGAGCAGAGAGAGAGCTAACCTCAATTGGCTCCTTTTAAAGCCATCAGAATTATGTCCATGACTATCATTAATCTATCAACTCATTACTCAGTGAATGGATCAATCCACCTTTCAATTATCATAATAGGAGTTCCCACCCTCCCAACAGTCACAGTAGGGATCAGGCTTCTAATACACAAAACTTGGGGGACATAATTCAATCCTTATCACTCTGCAATGGAGGTAATTATGGTATTTAACCCATACTTGTACAGCCCTTAAGAACGTCTGGCACAGTGGTTCTCAACATTTGGTAATGTCTGGAGACATTTTGGTTGTCACAATTGGGAATTGGGGGGTCCTACTGGCATCTATTGGGTGGAGGTCAAAGATGCTGCTAAACATCCCATAATGCACAAGACAGCCCCCACAACAACGAGTTGTCTGGCCCCCAAAATCAGTGGTGCAGAGGTGGAGAGATCCTAGTTTTGCACATAGTAAACACACAGTACATTACAGTTATTAATAAGAGATGTGATACATCTCTAATCTCATGCTATTACTTATTTGTCAAACATTTATAAAACATCTACTACGTTCTAGGCACTATAATAGAATCTGGAGCTATAAAGAAGCCCTTGACCACAGAGATCATAGTCTCATGGGCAAGAGGTGAAAGTGCATAATCATGTAATATATAAAATTACAGTATATGATAAAGAATCTTCTATAGTCTTCTATAGATACTTAGACTGTTGGTATAAACAAGTCTCCAATTTCAAAGGTCATAGGATAATGGACAAGACATGAAAACCGGTGATTTTATAATAAAAAGTTTTATAATCTGTTAAGTGCTGAAATCATGGTGTAAATAATATTTTGTGGGAACAAAAACATCAGTTGTTTAGAAGTATTGGAAAAGACTTTATAGAGGAGGCACCATTTAAGCCACATGCTGTAGGAGTGGGATTGTCCAGGTGAACAGAGTGGGGAGGGGTTAGGGGATTGTCTTAGTCTGTTTTGTGCTGGTATAACAGAGTACCCCAGATTGGGTAATTTATAATGAACATAAGTTTATTTGGCTCATGGTTCAGGAGGCTGGGAATTCCAAGACTGAGGGGCTGCATCTGGTGAGGACCTTCCTGTTATGTAATTCTATGGTGGAAGGCAGGAGAGAGAGAGAGAGAGAGCAAGAGCGTAAGAGGAGGCTGAACAATCCTTTCATAAGGAACCCATTACCACAATAATGACATCAGTCCATTCACGAGGGCAGAGGGCTCATGGCCTAATCACCTCTTATTAGGTCCCATTTCCCAAGACTGCTACATTGGGGATCAAGTTTCTAACCCATGAACTTTAGGGGACACATTTAAACCATAGTACTCCACCCCATCCCCTGAAATTTATGTCCTTCTCACATGTAAAATACATTCGTTTCATCCTAATAGCCCCAAAGTCTTAACTCATTTCAGCACCAACTTAAAAGTCCAAAGTCCAGAATCTCATCTAAACCAGATATTGGTGAGACGCAAGGCACAATTCATCCCAAGACAAATTCCCTTAAGCTGTAAGCCTGTGATATTAAACAAGTTATCTACTTCCAAAATACAATGGTGTACAGACATAAGACAGACATTCCTATTCCAAAAGGGAGAAGTAGGCAAGAATAAAAGTGTAATTGACCCCATGCAAGTACAAAACCTAACAGGTTGATAATACTAAGTCCTAAAGCTTGAGAATAATCTTCTTTGACTCCATGTTCCACCTTCCAGACACACTGGGGTGGGAGTTGGGCTTCCAAGGACCCAGGCAGCCCCATCCTATGGCTCTGCGGGGCTCAGGCAGCTCTCACAGGTTGGAGTGTCATGCCTGAAGCTCTTCCAGGATGGTGCTATACGCCGGTAGTCCTACAGTTCTGGGGTCTTGGGATGACCTTACCCCCACAGCTCCATTAGGCCAGTGGGAACTCTCTGTGGCAGCTCTGACACCACAGTCCTACAGGGCATTGCCCTACTAGGTGCTCTCTCTGGTGTCCCCATCCCTGCTACAAGTCTCTGCTTGGGCCCCCAGGCTATCCATGACATTCTTTGAAATCTAGGTGGAGGAAGCCATGCCTCCACAGCTCTTGCATTCTGCATGCCTTCAGAATTAGCACCATATGAACACTGCCAAGACTTATGCTTGCAACTTCTGGAGAGGTGGGTCAAGCCCCACATGGGGCAGCTGAGAGTGGCTGAGGAATACTGCACTTGATTGCAGAATATGACAAGCAGATAGTGGAGGTGACCCTGGGCAGTGAGCTCTAAGGCCCCAAGGGCTCCCTGGGCCTCTCCTTTGATATGTTTTCTTCTCCTTGGCACTCCGGGTCTTGGGGTGGGGTGGGAGGGCAGCACAGGTAATCTCCAGAGTGCCTTCAGGGTCATTCTCCCATTGTCCTGAGGAATACTAATTTTCTTATCAAACAGTGCCATGGCCATACTCTATGCCAATACTAACCTCTTTATCAAATAGTTCGTACTAATTTTATCAAATGGTAGCTTGGCCACACCCTTGGTTTTCTCTCCAGAGAATGCTTTTATTCTCTACCACACAACCAGGCTGAGAATCCTTCCAGTCCCTAAGTTCTGTTACCCTTTTAATTGTAAATTCCACCTTTAAATCATTTTTTCTTCTCACATTTTACTATATGCAGCTGAAAGAAGCTGCACAGTAGCCTACATGTTTTGCTGCTTAGGTAATTCTTCCACTGGGTATCCTAGTTCATTGCTGTTACATTCTGCCTTTCATAAAGTTTTAGAACACAGACATAATTCAGCCAACTTCTTTGCTACTTTGTAAAAAGGATGGCCTTTACTCCAGTATTCAATACCTTGTTTCTCATTTCCATCTGAGACTTCATCAGAATTGCATTTACTGTCCACAGTTCTACCAACATTCTGATCATAACCACTTGCTGAGGGGCCACATCTGTTGAGGGACTTCTTGCTGCATTATTCCATGGTGGAAAATGGAAGGGAGAGAGAAAGAAAGGAAAAAAGAGTGACCAAGAGGGGGCTGAATCATTCTTTTATAAGGAACCCACTCCCATGATATCAGCATTAATCCATTCATGAGAGTAGAACCCTCATGACCTAATCACCTCTTATTAGATCCCACCTCCCAACACTGCTATTTTGGAGAGGGGATTGTTTCCAACATGTGAACTTTGGGGGACACATTCAAACCATAGTAGGTATCCTAATGAAGGTCAAGCCTGGGCAGAGGCAGGGGTGTGGAAGGTCATGGGGTGGAAAGGAAAAGGTGGCTTCTTTAGTGTGCTTGGCAAGAAGGTAGGAGATATGTCTGCAGGGCTGTGACCTGAGTTTGAAGGGCCCTGGTTTCCTGCTAAGGAGCTTTGGCTTCTCATTTATGGAGCAGAGAGCAATTAGAGCAGGAGGGTGGTTTGATACATATCATTTCTTAAACAGATACCGTGTTGGCAGTTCCAAAGAAGGGGCTTGGGTGAGGAAAGACTTGTGGTAAAGAGACCAGTTAGGAAGCCTGTGACTTGTGGAGGGATCTAGAATCAGGCCATGGCTCAGGAAGGGCAGATGGAGGGCCACATTCTGAAGTAGGTCTGAGGGTCTAGACTATGTGGTCTTTACATTGTGGCTGAGTTTTATAAAGCCTGGCATCCCAGTGCCTCCCACAATGCCAGCATATGGGGAGCAGCTTAGCAAGCATTTGCTAGAATGAGCAACTGGGGATAGAATGATAATATTTAGTAACCAGTTGTGGGGGAGTGTGAAAGAGAGGGAGGTGTTGGGGACTAAGTTGATGATAATATGTGGGTTGGGGGAGTGGGGAGAGATGAGTCTAGCTGGGGACATGTTCTTTAGTTTGAAAAATTTAAAATTGCCTGCATAGAAAATAGGACATATAGGGGCTGGCCCGTGGCCCACTTGGGAGAGTGCGGTGCTGATAACACCAAGGCCACAGGTTTGGATCCTTATATAGGGATGGCCAGTTAGCTCACTTGGGAGAGTGTGGTGCTGACAACACCAAGTCAAGGGTTAAGATCCCCTTACCAGTCATATTTAAAATAAAAAAAGAAAATGGGACATATTAGGACAGAACTTGGGAGAGAAATTAGGGCTGAACATAGAGCATTCAAATCATCAGTGTATGAAGTGTTTAACTTCTGAGAATGAGTGAACTTGTCATCTGAAAACATATGGCAGGGGAAGGGCAGAGGCTCAAGGGAGAAGGCCAGCATTTAAAGGGTGAGCAAAGGAATTAGAGCTGGTGTAGTGACTGTCCTGGAGGAAGGAGGGAATCCTGGAGAGTCTTGACTCAGAAGACAAAGAAATCGGCATGGCCAACAGCGTCAAAGGCCTCAGCATCTGGGGAAGATCGAAAATAGACCCTTCTCGGGTTTGGGATTAGGAGGCCACTGATGGCCTCAGCAAGAGGAATTTCAGCAAGAGAATAAGGGTGGAGGGAATGGTATGGGGGTGGGGGAAGGAGTGGAGGAAAGGAGGGAGATGCAGGTGTAGGTTAAGGTGGAGACAGGTTTGTTGGTTGTTTTTTTGTTTTTTTTAGGAAGAGGGAGACTCGAGTATGTTTAAAAGTCAGAGAGAGAGGGAAGGAGAGATGGAAGACCTGGGGCAAAGGGAGTCATTGACTGGGACAATTCTGGAAAGGGGAGAGGAGGGATCCCATGTTGAGGAGGAAGCATCTGGAGGGAGGAAGAGCAGTAGGTGAGTCTAGAGGTGGCAGGCAGTTAGGTGGCTCCAAGTTTTCTCTGCACAACTGAGGGACAGTAGGATTAAGTGACTCACTTAAGATCACAGAACCAATGAGTAGACCCTGGGCTTCTGCACCCCCGGTCTTCCCAGACCCCTTCTCCAGAACATTATGCCATCCTATCCCTCTGTTGGGTCCAGAGGCTCTGAGGGGCCTGGCATCCTGCGTGCCCCTGAGGGCACACCTAGCTCTGCTCTTCTTGGCTCGGTGGGTTCCTGCTGAGTGCTTTCTGTGTGCTTGGCGGTGAGTGCTGGAGCAGCGCAAGGCATGGTCCCTGCGTCCACTGGGCCTGATTTCTTCACTCCTGCCCCCAGTTCTGCCCTTCAGCGAGTTCCGTGACAGGGCTCAGCAGTCACTTCAGCCAGGGACACCTTGGTTCTTGGCAGAGCACCAAGAGAGCAGATAGCCTTCCTGCCCAGGTCAGCTTGGCCTAGTAGGTTGGGTGAGCCCATCTCCTTGGCAGCTGCTTATAGGTAGAGACTGGTGCACTTTGGACATGAATGGATTACATACCTGCTTTCCTATCCAGGTCCCCTCCTGTGACTTTTCTGCTGCCCTTTTATACCCAGGAGCTGGGCCACTGAGCAGTCTCTCAGCATGGCTCAACACAGGGAAGGGGTGGGCTCATTAAGTCCCCTGACTGGGTATTTTGGAGCAAGCCCTAAGATTAGCCAGTCCGCTTAGCACAACAGCGGCACAGTTTTGTAATAAAGACACATCAATGCAGAACCTTACTGAGGAAGAGGTTGAAGAAGGGCTAGTTGTCTTATTGCTCACCATTGACTGCCAAAGGTCTCTTCCCTTGAGGTCAGGCCTGCAGGGTGGCTGAGTATTTGTCTTTCATTTACTGTGGAACGTGCTCTGTATAATGTTTTCTATTTTGGCTACGTGTTAGAATTGCAGACGGGGTGTTTTTGTTTGCTTGTTTTGCTTTTTACTAGTAATGCCTGGGCCCCGCCTCTAACCAATTAAATAAAAATTTTGAAGAGTGGAGCCTGGATATCTGTACATTTAAAAATTCCTCAGGTCATTGCATTGTGCAGCCAAGGGAGATGAAGGAGAAGAGTAAATCCTGGTCACGAGAGGAAGGTTGAAAGAGGAAGGAGGGTGGGAGAGGGTGCAGTTCAGAAAGTCATGGAATGCGAGAGCTGGCAGGTTGCGGGTTCACAGCTTTGCAGCACAGAGTGTGGCCCCAACCAAGCAGCAGGGCCCCTCCTGGGAGCTGGTTAGAATGCAGACCTTCAGGTCCCACCCATCCTGCTGAGTCAGAATGTGCACATCAAGGTTGGGAAGTCTGCTCTCAGATCATCCAGACCAGTGGTTCTCAACCTTGGCTGCACATGAGAATCTCCTGGGATGCTTAAGCAAATTCCATTGCTGGGCTAAACCAATTAACTCAGTTTCTAAGTGTGGGACCCAGATACTAATTTTTTTTTTTTTTAAGTTGTTTTAGTACCTGAGGCGATATCGTACAGCTGTGGTTAAGAGCATCAGTCTTGACCAGTGCTTCTCAAACTTGATTGTGCCTATGAATCACCAGGGGATCGTGTTCCAATGAAGATTCTGATTTTGTGGCCCTGGAGGGGCCCTGTGATTGCATCTCTAATAAGGGTCCCTGTGATGCCCATGCTGCTGATCTAATAAATATATATTGAGCAGCAGGCATTTATTGGACCATCTTCCCAGTTGGACAGCTGAGGAAACTGAGGGTCAGAGAGGGAGACGCTCATCCACGGTAACCCAACATGCTATTTATTTCATACTTTCTGACACCCTCTGCTCTGTGCCACACAGCATGCTAGATGCTAGGCTAGAGCTGGGGACAGGACAGACCCGATTCCGACTCCCACAGAGCTTTTTTATTTAATGTTTTTTAATTTTTTAAATTTTTTATTATTTATTTATTTATTATTATTATTATTTTTTTTAAATTTAAAAATACTTTATTGCTCAAAAATGCTAAGGATCATCTGAGTCTTTAGCACGTTGTAATGTTTTTGCTGGTGTAGAGTCTTGTCTCCATGTTGGTGGCTGCTGACTGATCAGGGTGGTGGTTGGTGAAGGTTGGCATGTCTGTGGCAATATCTTAAACTGAGACAATAGTGAAGTTTTTTTTTTTTTTTTATTCTTTATGCCTCTTTTATTTATTTATTTATTTATTTATTTATTTATGTATTTATTTATTTATTTATTTATTTTTTTAAGTTTTATTTTGTCGATATACATTGTGGCTGATTATTGCTCCCCATCACCAAAACCTCCCTCCCTTCTCCCTTCCCCCCTCCCCCCCAACAATGTCCTTTCTGTTTGCTTGTCGTATCAACTTCAAGTAGTTGTGGTTGTTATATCTTCTTCCCCCCCCCCGGTTTGTGTGTGTGTGTGTGTGTGTGTGTGTGTGTGTGTGTGTGTGTGTGAATTTATATATTAAATTTTAGCTCCCACCAATAAGTGAGAACATGTGGTATTTCTCTTTCTGTGCCTGACTTGTTTCACTTAATATAATTCTCTCAAGGTCCATCCATGTTGTTGCAAATGGCAGTATTTCATTCGTTTTTATAGCTGAGTAGTATTCCATTGTGTAGATGTACCACATTTTCCGTATCCACTCATCTGATGATGGACATTTGGGCTGGTTCCAACTCTTGGCTATTGTAAAGAGTGCTGCGATGAACATTGGGGAACAGGTATACCTTCGACTTGATGATTTCCATTCCTCTGGGTATATTCCCAACAGTGGGATAGCTGGGTCGTATGGTAGATCCATCTGCAATTGTTTGAGGAACCTCCATACCATTTTCCATAGAGGCTGCACCATTTTGCCATCCCACCAACAATGTATGAGAGTTCCTTTTTCTCCGCAACCTCGCCAGCATTTATCGTTCAGAGTCTTTTGGATTTTAGCCATCCTAACTGGGGTTAGATGGTATCTCAGTGTGGTTTTGATTTGCATTTCCCGGATGCTGAGTGATGTTGAGCATTTTTTCATATGTCTGTTGGCCATTTGTATATCTTCCTTAGAGAAATGCCTACTTAGCTCTTTTGCCCATTTTTTAATTGGGTTGCTTGTTTTCTTCTTGTAAAGTTGTTTGAGTTCCTTATATATTCTGGATATTAATCCTTTGTCAGATGTATATTTTGCAAATATTTTCTCCCACTCTGTTGGTTGTCTTTTAACTCTGTTAATTGTTTCTTTTGCTGTGCAGAAGCTTTTTAGTTTGATATAATCCCATTTGTTTATTTTTCCTTTGGTTGCCCGTGCTTTTGGGGTCGTATTCATGAAGTCTGTGCCCAGTCCTATTTCCTGAAGTGTTTCTCCTATGTTTTCTTTAAGAAGTTTTATTGTTTCAGAGTGTATATTTAAATCCTTAATCCATTTTGAGTTGATTTTAGTATACGGTGAGAGGTATGGATCTAGTTTCATTCTCCTGCCTATGGATATCCAGTTATCCCAGCACCATTTGCTGAAGAGGCAGTCCGTTCCCCAGTGAATAGGCTTGGTGCCTTTGTCAAAGACCAGATGGCAGTAAGTGTGTGGGTTGATTTCTGGATTCTCTATTCTATTCCATCGGTCAGTGTGTCTGTTTTTATGCCAGTACCATACTGTTTTGGTTATTATAGCTTTGTAGTATAGCTTAAAGTCAGGTAGTATTATGCCTCCAGCTTTATTTTTTTTGCTCAGCATTGCTTTGGCTATGCGTGGTCTTTTATTGTTCCATATAAATGTCTGGATAGTTCTTTCCATTTCTGAGAAAAATGTCTTTGGAATTTTGATGGGGATTGCATTGAATTTGTATATCACTTTGGGTAGTATGGACATTTTCACTATGTTGATTCTTCCAATCCAAGAGCATGGGATATCTTTCCATCTTCTTGTATCCTCTCTAATTTCTCTCAGCAGTGGTTTGTAGTTCTCATTATAGAGATTTTTCACCTCCTTGGTTAACTCAATTCCTAAGTATTTTATTTTTTTGGTGGCTATTGTAAATGGGCAGGCTTTCTTGATTTCTCGTTCTGCATGTTCACTATTGGAGAAAAGAAATGCTACTGATTTTTGTGTGTTGATTTTGTATCCTGCTACTGTGCTGAAATCATTTATCAATTCCAAGAGTTTTTTTGTAGAGGTTTTAGGCTGTTCGATATATAGGATCATGTCATCTGCAAACAGGGACAGTTTGACTTCATCTTTTCCAATCTGGATGCCCTTTATTTCCTTCTCTTCTCTGATACCTCTGGCTAGTACTTCCAACACTATGTTGAATAGGAGTGGTGAGAGTGGGCATCCTTGTCTAGTTCCTGTTCTTAAAGGGAAAGCTTTCAGCTTTTCCCCATTCAGGATGATATTGGCAGTGGGTTTGTCATATATGGCTTTAATTATGTTGAGATACTTTCCCTTTATACCTAACTTATAGAGGGTCTTTGTCATGAATGAGTGCTGAACTTTATCAAATGCTTTTTCAGCATGTATAGAGATGATCATATGGTCCTTGTGTTTGAGTTTATTAATATGGTGTATCACATTTATTGATTTGCGTATGTTGAACCAACCTTGCATCCCTGGGATGAATCCCACTTGATCGTGATGAATAATTTTTCGTATGTGTTGCTGTATTCTGTTTGCTAGTATTTTAGTGAGGATTTTTGCATCTATATTCATCAAGGATATCGGCCTGTAGTTTTCTTTTTTGGTTATATCTTTACCTGGTTTTGGTATCAGGATGATGTTTGCTTCATAGAATGAGTTTGGGAGATTTGCGTCCGTTTCAATCTTTTGGAATAGTTTGTAAAGAATCGGTGTCAATTCCTCTTTGAATGTTTGGTAAAATTCTGCTGTGAATCCATCTGGTCCTGGGCTTTTCTTTGTTGGGAGCCTTCTGATAACAGCTTCAATCTCCTTTATTGTTATTGGTCTGTTCAAATTTTCTACGTCTTCATGGTTCAGTTTTGGGAGCTTGTGTGTGTCCAGAAATTTATCCATTTCCTCCAGATTTTCAAATTTGTTGGCGTATAGTTGTTTATAGTAGTCTCGAATGATTCCTTGTATTTCAGATGAATCAGTTGTAATATCGCCTTTTTCATTTCTAATTTTTGTTATTTGAGTCTTTTCTCTTCTTTTTTTTGTTAGCCATGCTAATGGTTTGTCAATTTTATTTATCATTTCAAAAAACCAACTTTTTGATTCGTTGATCTTTTGAATTGTTTTTTGGTTTTCAATTTCATTCAGTTCTGCTCTGATCTTAATGATTTCTTTCCGTCTGCTAACTTTAGGTTTGGATTGTTCTTGTTTTTCTAGTTCTTTAAGGTGAAGTGTTAGGTTGTTCACTTGCCATCTTTCCATTCTTCTGAAGTGAGCATTTAATGCAATAAATTTCCCCCTCAATATTGCTTTTGCAGTATCCCACAGGTTTTGGTATGATGTATCATTGTTTTCATTAGTTTCAATAAATTTTTTGATTTCCTGCTTGATTTCTTCTTGGACCCATATGTCATTAAGTAGAATGCTGTTTAATTTCCATGTGTTTGTATAGTTTCCAGAGTTTCGTTTGTTATTAATTTCTAGTTTTAATCCATTGTGGTCTGAGAAGATACATGGGTAATTCCAATTTTTTAAAATTTGTTGAGACTTGATTTGTGACCTAATATGTGATCTATCCTGGAGAATGATCCATGTGCTGCTGAGAAGAATGAATATTCTGAGGTTGTTGGGTGGAATGTTCTGTAGATATCTGCCAATTCCAATTGGTCTAGAGTCTTGTTTAGATCTTGTGTTTCTCTGCTGATTCTTTGCCTAGATGATCTGTCTAATATTGACAGTGGGGTGTTCAGGTCCCGTGCTATTATGGTATTACTGTCTATTTCCTTCTTTAGGTCTAATAGAGTTTGTTTTATAAATCTGGCTGCTCCAACATTGGGTGCGTACATATTTATGATTGTTATGTCTTCTTCATGGATCAGTCCTTTTATCATTAAGTAGTGTCCCTCATTGTCTCTTTTTATGGTTTTTAGTTTAAAGTCTATTTTGTCAGATATAAGAATAGCTACTCCAGCTCGTTTTTCTTTTCTGTTTGCATGGTAAATCTTTTTCCATCCTTTCACTCTTAGTCTGTGTGAATCTTTATGGGTGAGGTGGGTCTCTTGTAGGCAGCATATAGTTGGGTCCTCCTTTTTGATCCAGTCAGCCAGTCTGTGTCTTTTAATTGGGGAATTTAAGCCTTTTACATTAAGAGTTGTTATTGAAAGGTGTTGATTTATTCCTAGCATTTTATTGGTTGTTTGGCTGTCTTAGGTGTCTTTTGTTCCTTGCTTTCTGATTTACTGTTTGGTTTCTGTGTTTGTGGGTTCCTTAGGTTGTAGATAGTGTTTTTGTTTGCTTGTTTTCTCTTCATGGATGCCATTTTTATTATACTAGTGGGTATTGATTTTTCTTAGGTTTTTATGGCAGTGGTAGTTATTTTTCAGGAACCAAACCCAGTATTCCCTTGAGGATTTCTTGTAAGGGTGGTCATGTAGTAGTGAACTCTCGCAGTTTTTGTTTGTCTGAGAAATATACTATTTGCCCTTCATTTCGGAAAGATAGCCTTGCAGGGTAGAGTATTCTTGGCTGGCAATCTTTGTCTTTTAGTATTTTGAAAATATCATCCCATTCCTTTCTAGCTTTTAGGATTTGTGATGAGAAGTCTGATGTTAGCCTGATTGGGGCTCCCTTATAGGTGATTTGACGCTTCTCTCTTGCAGCTTTTAAGATTCTCTCTTTGTCTCTGAGTTTTGCCAATTTGACCATGACATGACTTGGAGAAGGCCTTTTTGGGTTGAATACGTTTGGAGATTGTTGAGCTTCCTGGATCTGAAGGTCTGTGATTTTTCCTATACCTGGGAAGTTTTCTGCCACTATTTTGTTGAATATGTTTTCAATGGAATCTCCATTTTCCTCCCCTTCTGGAATACCCATGACTCGGATATTTGAGCGCTTGAGGTTGTCTGATATCTCTCTCAGATTTTCTTCCATGTCCTTGATTCTTTTTTCTTTCTTTTTGTCTGCTTGTGTTATTTCAAACAGCCCATCTTCAAGTTCAGAGGTTCTCTCTTCAACTTCGACAAGCCTGCTGGTTAAACTCTCTGTTGTGTTTTTTATTTCACTGAAAAACTTCTTCAGTTCAGCAAGTTCTGCTACATTTTTTTTCAGGACATTGATTTCTTTGTACATTTCCTCTTTCAGATCCTGTATACTTTTCCTCATTTCATCATGATGTCTAGCTGAGTTTTCTTGTATCTCATTCAGTTTCCTTAGAATTATCACTCGAAATTCCTTGTCAGTTATTTCAGTGGCTTCTTGTTCTATAGGATCTAGAGTTTGAAATTTATTAACTTTTGGTGGTGTCCTTTCTTGATTTTTTGTATTTCTGGTATCTTTTTTTTTGGTGTTTATTCATTGTGGCAGTGGGTTTCACAGTCCACCGGTTTGAGACTAATGACTAGGATGTTGCTGTGGTTGCCAATTTCGTATGGCTCCCTCCGTGACTGCTCAGTTGGCCTCTAGTGCCTTGTGTGTGTGGTTGCCTCGGGTCTTAGGCTTCTCGGGGGAGCCACCTTTCTGGTCAGCTTGGACTCTGCTGGGCTGGTGGATCATGTACCACAGGGTGTGTGATCTCTGTTGAGCTTTCACTTCCTGTGCAGGACTTTTCCCTGTTCCGTGTGCTCTGGCCCAGGCTGTTGGATCGTGCAGTGGCGACCCCACAGGGTGTGTGGTTTCTGTCAAGTCTCCGCCTCCCAGGTCGCACGTCTCCCCACTCTGTGCGCACTGTGCTGGGCTGGGGCGTGTCTTCTGCGCCCCTCTTCTATCAGCTGGGGCTTCAAGATCCTGCTTGGCACCGCCTCGCCCAGGAAGTCTACCGGGTTTCTGCTAGGCACAGAAGACCGGTCTCTCTGGGTGCCTTTGTAGCACTGTGTAGATCTTTCTCGGGTCTTGTTCACCTTTGTATCCCCCCGGCACAGACCGAATCTAGCGCCCACCTGCAGCCTGCTCTCCGGCAGGTTCAAGTGGACCTGGGAACTCTCCTATCACACTATTCCCAACCAGAGATTGGTTAGGCTTTTTTCCGAACTGGTGGCTGCAGAGATGGTATCTGCCTCCCAGTAACAGGAAGTTTACTGGGGGCCGGAGTCCAGGGTGTGGTGGAGTGACAGTCGGCCCGCCCGTACTTCCTTGCCCTCCCGACACTGGCCGGGGACGCTCCCCACCACCAGCCCTGCCAGAGAACCGCGGAGGGAGTGGGAGGGGAGGCCGGTCCGCAGGCTCCGGAAAGCCCCACGCCGGGCCAAGCAAGTGGGAAGGCTCAGTGACGGCTGAGCCGGGCGAAGCTGCCCGCACCTGGGAAAATGGAGGCAGCCCCGGGGCGGTGAGTGGCCTGGTGATGCAGGCGGGAGCTGGGTGGGCGTAATCCCCCCGAACAGAGCTGGGCCAGGGCTCACTCACAGGGTTGTGCCAGGTCGGGTGTTCACTCTCTGTCTCTGGTTTGTCACCTTCCCTGTTCTCGGCCGCTGCCGCCTCGGGCTGTTCAGTAGCGGCGCGGCTCGGGTGCTCCCAGGAATCTTCTTTAATGCCGGCCTGAAACCTCGAATCCTGAATAGGGCAGCTGGCCGCCTTCAGCGCGGCCCCGGCCTCCAGGATCCTGGCTGCATCCACAGCAGCCCTGGCGCCATGTTCCCTGTTTCGAGACTCGCTTTTGCAGCTAAGAAACAGTTCTTTTCCTGCTCCACACTTCAAAGCTGTTGCCTGTAAATGAGGCAGCCTCTCCTGCCGGGGGCAAAGTGGCAGTCACCCCCCACGACCGGCCAGCAGCAGCGGTCCTCCCTTAAGAGATGGCAAGAGGAAAGTCCACAAATTTCCCGGCTGCCTGAGGCCCAGTGGCCGCCTTTTCCACCTCAGCTACTCCGCGCCAACCGCCGCAGCCTCCGCCATCTTGAAACCTAATGTTTTTTTATTTTTTTATTTTTTTATTTTTATTTTTTTTGTGGCTTGCCAGTACGAGATTTGGGATCTGAACCCTTGACTTGAGGTAACTGGCCAGCCCCGACCGCCACAGAGCTTCTATTCCAATGGAGAAGACAGACAGAAAGCAAACAAATAAGTAACTAAGCTAATTACAGGTCAGAGAAGTACTCTGATGGGGCTAAAGAGAGCCATGTGGTGGAGGTTGCTGTGGGGGGCAGGGAAGCCATGCCACTTTGGAAGAGTGGTCAGGGGAGTCACTGGTACAGTGACTTTAACTGGAGACTTCTGGTTACAAATCTGTGACTTTACTTTAGAGGACAGGGTCATCCTCCATCCCCTTCGGGCTTTGGTGATGGGTGCTACTGACCCTGCTGAGGAAGTCCTTACTCTGGTCCCCACCTTGTCTCTCCCCCGATTCAAGACTCTCATTCTTCAGTGTTTCTGGACTCAAGAGGGGAGCCTGGGGAATGTCCCAGAGCACTGACTCCATAATAGGACAGTGTTCGGGATCGTTAATTTATGATTTGTATCAAATACCAGGCCTCGTCCAGATGCTGCCCCCCGCCCCCGAGAAATAGTGGAGGGTTGTTCACATATCCCTGAGAGCACAAACGCTAGCGCTCCCCTCCCCTTCCCTATTGACCTAAGGATTGCCTGGGCTGCTTGTGAAAATGCCCATCCCAGGCCCCACCCTGGGCTGACAGAGGCAGTCTCCAGTGGAGGGTCCTGGAATGTGTGTTTTTAGTAAGTGGCCCAGGTGATTTTTCTGGCCCAGATCAATCACCTAGGGAAACATGGCGGCATGGAAGAAACTGACGCTCGGCGTCCTGTGCTGCTTCGTGTGGCCGTGGGAGCTGCAGACATTTCTTCCGTGGTAACTCAGCAGAGTGGCCCTGCCTGGCTGAGTGGTGATGGTTAGGAGGCTGTGCTCATGAGCATGCAGCAGCCCACCCCTTCCCATGGCCCAGCCCATACCTTGCTGGACTTTGCCCTCAGCAGAAACATCTCCTGACTCCTTTTGACCTCCCAGTCCCTGCCCTCCCTGTTCAAACACACTTCCTTCACTGACCTTGCCTCACGCCTTGGGTGGGGAACTTCAGCACTGTTTTTATGAGGTCAGAGTCTAGGAGGGCCAGAGGAACCTCGTGAGCATCATCGCATAGCCCCACCTTCAGTCCCAGTCTCCGGCCTGAGTGGACCTTTTGCTGGAGTCATGGGAGATTGATGAGAGAGGGGGCAGCGGTCAGACCTATGGATGCCTTGGGTGGTGGAGAATAGGTAAACTTCAGCTGGGTAGGATATGAATCAAGCCCTTGTAGTATGCTAGCTTAACTTTCATGTCAAAAGTGGGTAGAGGTACCACCTGGCCCCTGGAGCTGGCCCTTCCTAATCAACATGCAGAGGAGGACAGTGAGGGGAACCACAGCAGAGAGGCTGGAGTGGGCCAGTCTGGCCTGGGACCTAATCTTTGAGAGCTGGAACCTTGGTTCTCTCTCTGTGGCAGGGACCCACCTAGATCCCTGATGCTTCCCTTTGAGGGGTCAGGAGGATGTCCAGGGTGAGAAAGGTCGCTCTCGCGATGGCCGCCCCCGGGAGCAGCTTCGTGCTTTCTGGAGGAGGGAAGGGATGGATGGTAGGTGTGTCCTGCTCTAGTGTCTAGGCAGGAGTGTTTGTGGAGCCGACCAGACAGACACCTTTGTCTCTTACTTCCTAGGTGGCCCGAGGCAGCCGGGATGACAGCTCTCCCCAGGAATCCTGCTACCTGCTGAGAAACATGAGCAGCAAGTCCCGTGAGTGTTGTCCAAGAGCTCTCTCCAGATGGGCCTCCAGAAGCAGTCTTCGGCAGCATCCTGGGCCCCCCTGGGGGCTGTGGAAGGACAGGCAGGGAGCTTGGGGCCCCTCTCTTCATCTTGAAGGACAATAGAAACACTCAGGTCCAAGCCCTGATCTAGGGCTGGGAGAGGGCCAGGGGCTGCATCTGCTTGAGTTGGGGGCTGCAAGGGCCCAGGATGGGGAAAGTGAGAAGGTGGACTGTGCTGTAGCTGCCTGTTTCTGCCTCCAGCTCCTCTGTGCATGTGCCTTGCAGGCTGGAAGATCCTGGCCATGTTGGCTCTGGTCCTGGTTGTCATGGTGTGGTATTCCATCTCCCGAGAAGACAGGTACATTGAGCTGTGAGTATGATTTCCATGTTCTTCCATTGGTTCTTCTTGGGGATGGGGCTTAGGGATTGAGGGTCATGGGGTGGGGGACCTAGTAGGGCAGGAGGGTTCCGAGAGCTGGAGCACGACCTCTCCTCTTCGACTGCTAGCTAGTGTGGAACCTTCCATGAGGGTGGATGGTGGTAGGGTCTGGGATGACTCCCCAGGCCCTCACCCAAGGAGTACAGGGGCAGGAGGAGCTGGATCCTCAATGATTTGGGTTCAAAGTAGAATTTGGGTGGAGATGATTCCACCCTATAAGTCCCTCTTTAGCACCATGGGGGAAGATTGAGGCTTCCTGATGCTGGCCCCTGTACCCCTGGGCCACTGGGTCCGACTGCCTCCTCTCCTTTTCTGTCTCCAGTTTTTATTTTCCCATCCCAGAGAAGAAGGAGCCGTGCCTCCAGGGTGAGGCAGAGAGGCAGGCCTCTAAACTCTTTGGCAAGTAAGTACATGAGGATGGGGGTGGGGCAGACTTTGGGGTGAGCTGGGATGGAGGGGTCCACAGGGTGGGGTCCTCAGCTGGAGGGAGGGGCTGTGCTGGTGGACAGCCAGGGAGGGAAGGAGAGGCCGTATAATATTAGTCACACAGCTGGCCCTCCTTCTGACATCAAGATTAATCCCTTTTTCGCCCTCACCTGGCTTTTACCTCTGTGCAGCTCCTCTCGAGATCAACCCATCTTCCTGCAGCTTAAGGATTATTTCTGGGTCAAGACACCGTCTGCCTATGAGCTGCCCTACGGGACCAAGGGGAGTGGTAAGTTCCCACCTGGCTCAGTAGGAACAATGGGCTCTCGGTGGCCACATTGCTTCCTGGTCTTTGTTGACCACGGCCCTAGTGCCCATGTTTTGAGCCAGGCTCAGGTCCCAGGGTCAGGGGAGGAAAAAGGCAGGCTTCAGATGCTGGCTTTCGTGTCAATCTTTCCATCTTGCTCATTGTGTAGAAGACCTGCTCCTCCGGGTGCTAGCCATCACCAGCTACTCCATACCCGAGAGCATCCAGAGGTAAGGAAACTCTCCTGCTGCTCAAGGCTGGGCAGTTTCTCTTCTTGCCTGCCCCAGTGTGACATAGACACGGCCCAGCACCATCCTAGGGAGCCTTCCTGTCGCTGGTCCCCTGTGGCCAGTTTGACCCTCCTTCCTAGCGTGCCTGTCTCCAGGGGATTCAGGGACGCCAGTCCCCACAGCAACCTAGCCTGGTCTTACAGGCAGGAACCTAGCAGGCAGAGGCCGCTGAGGGTATCGCTGTGGCAACGGGCGGGCCTGGGTTGCAGGCGAGGGGCTCTGCAGTGGGGTTTCTTATTGGCACCCCCATATGCCCTCCCTCCGCTCCCCTCTCTTCTGTGTTCTGCTTGGCTTCCTCTCCCTTGAAAGCCCAGAGCTGCAGAGTCAGCGTGACCATGAGCAGGACCACTTGGCAATGCCTGCTCCACAGGGCCCAGGGGACATGGGGGCCCAGGTAGATCCAGGACAGTGAGAATGAAAGGGTGCAGGGGTCGTCTCTGGGTTTGATCACTGCTCTTCCTATGGCAGCCTCAAGTGCCGCCGCTGCGTGGTGGTGGGGAACGGGCACCGGCTGCGGAACAGCTCGCTGGGAGATGCCATCAACAAGTACAATGTGGTCATCAGGTATGTAGCACTGGCCCTTCCCGCTTCTGTTTGAGAGTCAGGTGTCCCACACGGGGCACTGTAGACAGGCCCAGTGGGGCTCCAGTGATGGGCCTCCTCCACCACACAGATTGAACAACGCCCCAGTGGCTGGCTATGAGGGTGACGTAGGCTCCAAGACCACCATGCGTCTCTTCTACCCTGAATCCGCCCACTTCAACCCCAAAGTGGAGAACAACCCGGACACACTCCTCGTCCTGGTAGCTTTCAAGGCAATGGACTTCCACTGGATTGAGACCATTCTGAGTGATAAGAGGCGGGTAAGTGGGGGAGCAGGTGGGGTCCAAGGCCTGGGGATGGAGACAGTGTCCGAAGCCTCCCCCTCCATGATATCTGCCGTGTAATCCTAAAGAGCCTGTGAGGGGCTGGCATGAGCTGGGATCCTAGCAGTCTGTGCCTTAGGCTTGCCACCCAGGGTGGTGTTCTGGAGGGCTTCCAAGAAGTGGTCCCAGCAGCTGGGCACAAGAGCCCACAGGAGTCAGGTGGTGGCAGCCGAAGGCACCCCATGCGCAAGGGCTGTCTGGGCCAGGACGGCTGCCAGAATGTGTGTCTGCCTGTGAGAAGCTGGAGCAGAAGAAGCTCCAGCAGTCATCTGCAGGCAGGGGGCAGGTTAGGAGAGCAAGTCCTGAACCTTTCCAGACATCCCTAGAAAGAGTCTACTACATCTCTTTGCCATCCTATTGGATGCTGATCTACCCAATCTGGCATTTTTGCCAAGTGTCTAGACACCCTAAAACTCGAACCCCTTCTACCTGTTTGGATATTCTTGGAAATGGGCTGTGGCTGGAACCCACGTTCTGCACACCTGATCACCTGGCCTCCTCTTGGGGTGCCCTTTCTCCTGTCTCTCCCTTCCCATCCTTGCCATAGGCTGCACTCCCTTCCTCTCTCCCTGCACTCCCGAAGGCCTTTCCATCACTTGGACCCCTCCCCTGGCTGAGGACCACTGGGTTGGACTTGAGAAACAGGTCTTCACCCACTCCTGTCTCTCCCTTCTAACACCCTCCCCTAGGTACGAAAGGGTTTCTGGAAACAGCCTCCCCTCATCTGGGATGTCAACCCCAAACAGGTTCGGATTCTCAACCCTTTCTTCATGGAGATTACAGCTGACAAACTGCTGAGCCTACCAGTGCAGCCACGCAAGGTTAAGCAGGTGACGATGGGCTGGCGACAGGGAAGCCAGGCCTGAGGGTTGGGATCTTGTGTGGGAAGTAGGTGGGATGTCCCTAGAGGCTTAGGAGGGCACAGAGGACCCCATGGGAGGGAGAATGACAGATAGCAGCTTGCGTTTGACCTTCAGGACCATACCGTAACCACAGTTAGGTTTACTCTTTTGCTGCACAACTTTGGAGAACTGCGGGGCATCTCCAAAGTGGGGAGAGAGGAGATGGCCTGGATCGGGTTTGGGGCTGGAGCGGAGATGGTTTGGGCAGGCACTGATCAGAATTTGTAAATCGGGAGTTTCTGAATAGTCAGTGGTCTATCTTTGGAACAACTTAAACTTATGCAGAGTCACGGTTAAACGCGTGGTCTTATCTTGGAACATATTGGTCTGAATCAGTTAAAAGAATTTGATCTTCAACAGTGTGTCCCGTGTGTCACAGTTAGGTACGGCATGCTGATCTGGGGAGTCGTAGTACAGCTTTTCGGGCTATGGTTTTGATTTCAGCTCTCAGTGCCCTGATGGTCTTTAGCTGATGGGCTTTAACTCACTTTGTAGTTTCCCAGGTACTTCTACACGTGTGGGAAGAGGAAAGCAGCAGGCATAGATGGGACTGTACGTGGTGACCACTTACTGTGTGGCATTTGGCAGCTCGGCCATTGGGAGCCACGGTTTTCTTGTCTGTGTGGTGGGGATAATACTTGTACTGACCTTATTTATTTATTTATTTATTTTGGTGTCTGGAGGGTACAGGATACTGACCTTTTAAGGCCATTGTAAGATTTAAAAAGATAAGTAATTATGTAAAATGCCTATCATGGAGATTGGTACACAGTGCCTCTCCATAAGTATTTGCCAAACTTGGAATGAGTAATCTTACTCTGTACTGAATATCTACTGTTATTCAACTTCCTGTGTCGTGTACTCAGTGACAGCCCCAAGTCTGCATGCTTGGTGAGTAAGACGTGCTCCTTGCCCTGAGAAGATGAGGTCTGGTGGAGTAACCGTGTAGGCTGCACTGTGGAGTGGTAAAGTGCCACAGCAGAGAGTTGGTCCACGCTGCCCACTGGGGGCAGTCTGGGTTCTCCCTAGAGGAGGTGGTACTGGAGTTGGGCCTGGAGGGATCACGGGGCCCATCAGGCAGAGAACTGGGGAAAGGCATTCCCCTTGGCAAGACCAAACCACTCCTCCGGCCCTGAGTTGTTCTAGTGCAAGTGGAGTTGAGGGGCAACAAGGAGGAGTTTCATGTCGTGGAAATATGGGTGCAGAGGGAGACAGGCTGTGGAGGGAGGGAAGGACCTGAACCCAGATCCTGGCACTGGTAAGGAAAGGAGGCGATGGACTTGACATTGTCCTAGTTTTCTATTGCTGCCTAATGAATTACCACAAGTTGGCAACCTAGAACAGTGCCCATGCATTGGCTCATAGTCCTGGGCTCACAGTCCTGTAGGTCAGAAGTCAGCTTGTGTGGCTGGGTTCTCTGGTTAGGGTGTCGCAAAGCTGAACTCAGTTTGTCGGCCAGACTGAGGTCTCAGACGTCTGGAGGCTCTGGGGGAAATTTTGCTCCCAAGCTCATTCTTGTTGGAGTAACTTCAGTTCCAGTGCTTATAGGACTGGGGTTCCCATTTCCTTGCTGGCTGTCAGCTGGGGTAGGGGGCTACCCTCAGCTCTTGGAGGCCACATATGTTCCTTGCCATTATGTCCCCTCCCTCTTCAAGCAAGTGACAGCATGACGAAGCCTTCCTGTGCTTCAAATCTCTGCCTTCCTCCCTCTCTGATCTTGACACCCAGATTTGAAGGTTCGAGTAGTTGGGTCAAGCCCATCAGGATCGTCTCCCCTCTTATGGTCAACTGTGCTGTGTAAAGTGACCTAACGTATCTCATGGTATTCACAGGTTCCACACACACCAAAGGGGAGGAGATTATACAAGGGTGAGGGTCATTGGGGATCCTCTTACAATTTCACCTGCTGCCACATAGATTTTACAGGTGGAATTGAGAGATTTTTGACCAGTTCTAGGTTTCCAGCTTGAACAGCTGGGTGGATGGTAATGCAGAAGTCTCTATGTATGGTCTGACTTAATGACTTTTCGATTTCATGATGGTGCAATGGCAATTGCATTCAGTAAAAACTGTACTTTGAATTTTGAATTCTGATTCAAAATTCTTTATAATGACTTCATTATAAAAGTTAGATGATTTTTTCCCAACTGTAGCTACTGTAAGTGTTCTGAGCACAGTCAAGGTAGGCTAGGCTAAGCTATGATGTTCAGCAGGTTGGGTGAATTAAATACATTTTCTATTTACTGATATTTTCAACTTATGATGGGTTTATCGGGACATAACCCCCATCATAAATCGAGGAGCATCTGTACATTTAACAGAGTACAGGAAGGAGGAAGAGCTTGGCAAGTTTAAGGAGCCTGTGTCCAGGCAGAGCTGGCTAGAAGGCGATGGCATGTGACCAAACTTGATGAGATGATTCAGTGGTTAGAGCAACAAGAGTAAAAATGAAGGCTCAGGCAGGTGGCAGAAGGTGAGAAGGTAGGAGAGCTCAGGAAGGGATGCTGGGAGAAAGCCAGCATGGAGAGGCCCAACGAGGCCCTGGGAGTGGCTCCCAAATGGGAGTGGTCTGCAAAGCCGGTTGGTGGGGCTGAGAAGGCAGGATTTGTAAGGTTAGAATATCAGGTTTCTCTTCCCTGTGGATGGATTAGGGATGGAGGAAGCGAGGTCCTCTACAGGTGGGTAAGGAAGGTATTGCTGTCTCTGCTTTAAGGGAAGGGAGAGCCCACCCTCACAGAGGGCCACACAGCCAGTGAGTGTTGGAGCCCCCAGGTCTTCTAAACAAGGTGAGGTTTCCAAGGAGGAGAGCAAATGCCTTCCCTCCTTTGAGTGAGTTGCTTGACATTTGTAAGCCTCAGTCTTCTCATCTGTAAATTGGGGCTAATAATAGGTATCTACCTCCAAGTATTTTTGTGAAGACTGGATGAGATCATGTATGATACTAGGTAACATACTTAACATAGTGTCTGAAGCATAGTAAGTGCTCAAAAAGCAATAGATATTATGATGATGCTTGTCATTATTGTCATCCTGATTGCTGTCGTCAACCCTAGAGGCCCACACCCTTCCCTAGATGTATGGAGCTACACTGTTCAGTATGGTAGCCACTGGCCACATGTGGCTATTTAAATTTAAACTTTAATTAATTAAAATTTAATAAAATAAAAATTCAGTTCCACTAGCCCCATCCACATGCTTAGTAGGCTTGTGGCTGTCACAGTGGGCAGTGCAGGTGAATAGCATTTCTGCGACTGCAGAAAGTTCCATCGCAGAGCTCTGGCCTCTGATGCCTTACTCCCTTTGCCCCTCAGAAGCCCACCACTGGCCTGTTGGCCATCACCCTGGCCCTCCACCTCTGCGACTCAGTGCACATTGCTGGCTTTGGCTACCCGGACGTCTACAACAAGAAGCAGACCATTCACTACTATGAGCAGATTACGCTCAAGTCCATGACGGTAAGAGGCCCTGTCTGTGAGCGATTGGGGTGGATGGGCCTAGGGACTAGACAACCAGAGGGACACTGGGTGAGTGAGAGTGGTCCTGAGGGCCCAGAGGGGGGTCATGGTGAGATCATTCAGAGAGACAGAACTGGACTCCCCGCCCAGTGTCCTCCGTATTCAGCCACATGGATTCTGCTTCCTTCCAAGAGCCAGCATGGGGAAGGGCGCTCCCAAGAGGTGTGGGGCCATGGGCAGGGGCAAGGAGACTTTTGTGGGCACAGGGAGGTCCCCAGGAATCTGTCAGTTTACTTCCTTGGCTATCTCCTCAGGGGTCAGGCCATAACATCTCCCAAGAGGCCCTGGCCATCAAGCGGTTACTGGAGATTGGAGCCGTCAAGAACCTCACGTACTTCTGATGCGGGCAAGAGCTGTAACCCATCAGTTGCCAACTCCACTGCCTGGGTGACCCCCATCCATGGCTGTGGGGGTGCCTGGTGCCAGCGTGAGCCACCTGGACTTACTCTCCCCTGTGTAGGGAGGGGTCCTGGGACTGGCCAGATCTGAGATGAGGCCATGCCCCTGGCTGTTCTTGTGGAGCCCAGATCCCATCAGGATGGAGGCACTGGGGCTATGGGAGCCTGGCCAGGTCGGGGGGCCCATTGCTGTGGCATCTCCTCTCTGCCAGCATCAAGACATTATTTAATGGGCTATTTAATTAAGGGGTAGGAGAGGGCTGTGGGCTGGTCCTATGGCATCCATGAAAAGGGGCACAGTAGTGTTCTGCCCACTTTTTATAAAGACTTACATGTGATGGGTCCACCCAGAGCAGGCCTCCCAGGAAGACGTGGGCGTCAAGACGTGGGTGGATGCCCATTAGAGAGGGGCTGCTACCTCCCAGCAGGCTTGGGAAGAGCACAGGTGTGAAGGTCCCTCTGAGAAGGGGACCTCACCTAGAAAAGAGGCTGCAAACCTACCATTAAACTATTTTTCCTAAAATGGAAGCCGTTGTGATGTGTCCTTGGAGGTTGGGGAGGACAAAGATGGGGTGGCAGGGGCTGGCTTGTAAGAGCAGAGCAGGGCATGGTCACTCAGGGAGTGGTTACTTACGGAGCACAGTGTTTGGCGCCCAGCCGGGCATTACCACCCTGGCACGGCAGGCAAGCAAGCGGTGCTCAGAGCAGCCTCATCTTCAGACACCCAGCCTGGCATCCTACATCCTGGTTTACTTCCCAGAGGGAGGGAGGGGCTGGAGGATGCCAGATGGGAGTAGCAGAATCCTCTCCCAACCTCCTTCCTCTCTCCCTCCCCATCTTTCAGTTACTACAATCTCAAGCTGAGAGGTGTGTGTTTTAAGGACAGGGGTGGGATCAAAGGAGGCCAAGTTGCCCTTTTCAGATTGAGAATCATAAAATGGAGTTTATGGATGGTCCTGCCAGCAGCCCAGGCTGCCAAGACTAGAGTGGGCAGGGCTGGAGGGCAGTGTCAGTGGGATTTGGCAAGGCCTGTCAGCCAATTGCTGGGCCAGCGGATGAAATGGCTTCTTTCGTAGGTCTTTAGAATCATAAGAGCCCTGCCGTTTGCCTGTCTCTCTTGCCTTCATTCTCCATCTTCTCAGGCCTTGCTTAGCTGCCAACTGGGCTTCTCGCCACCCCCACAGCTGTTCCTTTACATCTGGAGCCAAGAGGGAGACTTGGAACTCCCCCATGGGGAATGGACCTCGCAGCTGTGTTCCTGGCTTTCTCAGAAAGAGTTGCAGCTTTGAGGTTTTGAGACAAGCCAGGCTGGGACAGTACAGATAAAGAGGGACAGCAATTTGGGAGGAACAGAGGAAGATGATATGGTTCTCAACAGAGTGTTCGGATGGCCTTGAGAGCACCCAGCCTCATCCCAGGGAATGGAACTGCCTGCCCTCTCAGAAGCCTGGCCACTTGCTAGCTGCTCTCCCCCTAGGGAGAGCGGGGATTCTGAAAGCAAATAGGGCCCTAGCACCTGTAGCCCCAAGCCCCCTCCCCTCTACATGGGCTCGCTTTGTCTTCCAAGCTTTGTCCTGGAGGGACCTTGCTGACTCCAGGGTATGGGGGGATCTTAGCTTCGCTCATCCTGTTACTTCCCCAGCTGCTTCTCATGAGGTATGCAAGGGCGCGTCCATTTCCCTGTCCAGGGCCATTGAAAGTGGCCGTGTGCACAAACGATCCAGCTGTTCTGGACTGAGGCCACTGCCTATTGCTGAACGTGCCTAATCTAGAGCCAGAATCCAGCACATAGGGATGGGTCAGACCCCCCTCCTTCCAAACTCCAAACACGTAGACACAGGATCATTTTACATTCTCGCTGGATTACGTTTGTGATACCGTACGCAGACAGTGCTTCATGACCACATACAGAGAAGAGTGTGTGTGTGCGTGTGGGAGATGCGTACACCCAAACAGGCCGTTGTTTGCACAGGGCGTGGACATAACTTTCTTCAGGGAGCCCAAATCTACGCAGATTCAGTACTGGCCAAGAGTCGGAGTTGGGAGTGGAGCTTTGACGTGGAGTTGTTGGGTGGGGTTCTTTGGTGTTCTGGGAAGAGACTTTCAGTCTTTAGTTAGCCCAACCAATGTGAATGAACTGCCTGCCAGCCTGCCTGGTACTGATTAAACCATGCCCTGAAAATGAAGACGGAGAGGAAGGGAAGCACTCGAGTGCAAGTCAAGAAATCTGGGTTCTACATCAGGCTCTGCCACTTAATTCTGTACGATCTCGGGCCAATCATTTCTCCGCCTCTATGCTCCTATGCCTGCATTCCTTCAAACAAGAGGGTGGATCCAGCCCATGAGGACCGCTTATTTCAGAATTATCTGGGGTCGTTTAAAAATGGAGACTCCTAGGTTTGTACCAGGCCGCTGGGGACGGGGCCCAGGAATTTGGAGTTTTAACGAGTGCCCAAAACCAATGCTCTGCTAGAGGTCAGGATGAACTCCTGGGTGTGTTTCAACTCTACCGTCTGCGTGTAAAGCCCTTCCTAATCTCCGGTGTCCTTGAGCCCTGTTAATTAGGCGCACGCGCAGCTTTATCCGGCCGGCGTGCAGGCGCGGGAGGAGGGACTGCGCTCAGCTCGCCCCGCCCCCGGCGTCAGGGGCGGGGCCGCGCATGCGTGGTCGGCGGGGGCTCCGGGATGACCCTCGCGGTTGTGGGAACGGCTGAGGAGTACTGCAGGAGACGCTGCGCTTTCGCCCGCTTGTCGGCCTCCGCCCGGAGGGCTCTCGGGACGCCGGCCCCGGCGCTCCGCCTTGGGCAAGGCGGGCGCCTCCTGGCAACTGCTCAGGGCCTGGCGACGCCGCCGAGGGACGCGCGCGCCCCTGCGGCCGGGCTTCGCGGGCGCCCCGGAGCCTCCTCTCCGCGTTTGCACTCTCCTCGAAGTTCCGCGGGGCCGCCGTCGCGGGGGCGGGGAGGAAACCGGCTTAGTCTGAGAGCATGCGGAAGAGATCTGCTCCATCCAACCGAGACTCTAGAAGTTCAGCCTCTACAGAGGGGGAAACTGAGGCCCCGAGAAGTGAAGGGACTCCCCGCTCGACCACCTAGCTGGGAAGGCCTAGAGCCCTGGAGCACACCTAAATGAAGTTCTGTATTCGCACCACATAGTGTGTCTCAGTTTTGAACACTTCAGGTTTTTATTGACGCTTTCCGAGGACGTGAGAACATTCAGTTGCTTTCCACCAGAGACTGTCTAGCCTATGAAAAATTCGAGCTTGGAAACAGTTTTGTCGGGGAGGCAGTAAGGTGTAGTGCACTCAGGACACGGACGGTTGGATCGTGAATTCTGCTCTCAGCTGTGCTGTGTAATTAGCAGAGTAAATCCCCGCTTCTCCACGTCTGGAACGTAGTGATGATGATGCATGCCTATCTCACACTGAGGTTTTAAGGCTCTGATGGGAATATGATTGTAAAAACATTTTGTAGACTATGAATATGATATAAATGTTAGATTTGAAAGCTGCCTTGCATGATGGAAAATGGTGGAGAGGGTATGAACAGGTAAGGTACATTTGATGGCCAAATACTTGCCCGGATACCGAGTAACCATGGCTGGTTACAGAAAGTTCTTGTTTTCACATCACTGACAAATCCCTCCATCAGTGAAATGACTCAGACGCAGGCTTTGAATAATCAGACAATGGACAGTCAGTTCAAACTGTTCTCTAGCAGTGGTTTTCAAGTTGAAGACAAGACACTTTTAGGGGCTCTTAGAGAAGAAGGTTTCATGGGAGAAATCATTTCAGTGGCACAGCATACCACTGTAGGTTCCTAAGCACAGGTTGAGAAGGGCAACCTAAGAGTTAGTAGGCTCTCCTCTCAACCCTATGACCTTTTTGAAGCCTTGATTATAGCTTCAGAAAACTATTTGTTAGTTTTGGACATTGCCATGGTTCTGTGCCAGACATGGTTCCAGGAAATCAGATCTTTCCAACTTAAAAGTTTAAGGAGGGGTGTGTGTATGTTCACGTGCGTGTGTAGTTATAGTCAGTTTTCCTGTCCAGTTCTTCCTCGTTGAATTTACTCTCTTGTTAGAGATCTTTGGGATCCCGCACCCAAGAAATAAGGTGTGTAGATGATAAGGTGGGTAGAAGCCCAAATATATTGGAAGGCTCCACTTCCTCACTAAAGGGACTGCTGAGAGTGGGAAGAGGTGGGAGAGACCACAGTGTTAAAAGGGTTAGTGTAGAAGGGTTTGACGAAAGTTTTTAGGGAAAAATGAACTTTGGGAGGCAGGCACTGTTTCTTGTCCCACTTGAGGTTCCCAGGGAAGGCTAACAATTTAAAGCACACCCACCCCTCAACAGAGGCGTAGCTTCCTCTCAAGAGCCTTGGGAGACTAGGAGGGTGGAGTTGGGCGGAAAGGATGAGAGAAGGCTCAGATGTTGAAACGACCCCAGGGGATCGAGGTAGGAATTACTGAACTGAGCTATTCCAGAACCATCTATTATTCTGAGGCTTTCCAAAACACTATTTACATACATCACCAACTTTAACACTTAAGAAGTATCTTTAAAATGTATTTCTCTTTTTACTAAGCACAGAGCTGCTTTACTTCAGGAAAAACAAAACAAAACTCAAGGGTATGAGTTAGAGTCTGGAGGGCAGATTCCCTCCAGTTCTGTGCTCTTTTCTCTGTGGATTTATGTTGCACTGATGGAGTTCCTATAAGGCAGGAGAGCTAGAGAAATTTTTTAATTAAAGGTCAGATGGGAAGTTCTTACCTGAAAATTCTGCTTGAGAAGTACTGAATCTTTATATCACTTTATCTCTACTTGCCTTCTTTCGGTATTTCTCTCAAGTGCAATGACCTTTAGCATCACAAATACCTGAGGACCAGAAAGTGTCTGGTCCTCAGGCAGCAGAGCCCTGGCCCTTCAATTTCCTCGCAAAGGTAGTGAAGGTGGTATCTTTAACTTAGTCTACCTGAAAGGACGAGTCGACACCATTTGACGATCCACCGGAGAGAGCTCATTTATTAGGCGGCACACACACATATATATAGGGCTTCTAGGGAAGGCTGATTGGCCTAAAATACAATCCCTACTTAGAGGGCTACCAGCGCCATGATGGGGTGTGGCCGAGAAGGACTTATGTGATCAGGGTGTGATCCCTTGGGGCATTTGGGTTCTTACACTACCTGATCTTGTCTTTGCCTAATTAGGGGTGACCTTCAGGGAGATGAATCCCTTCCTATATGCAGCTCCTATCACAAGTGGTATTTTTCCTCTTGCATAATTGGGAATAGATTTCAGAGAAGCTTCATTTTATTCAGACTCTAGTTCTCCCAGTGAAGATCTGGACTTCCTGAAACTTCACTTACCTTCTTTTTGAATGTTAATACTTTAGATTCAGCACAAAGAAGACAATTATAAAGGAGCATTCTTTGAATTTACTCATAGCATTCCAAGATACTGTATTGCCAAGGGTCACAGGGTTAAAGAGCAGGGGAAGGAGATGCTTCTCTGTGTTTCCCCATGAGGAAGCCCAGGGGCAGATCTCAGCCCAGGGGTTGAGAATGCCCAGCCCTGTGGGTGGGCTGTGTGGACTGCCTTCCGAAGAGCACTGGGAACATGGAGTGGCAGGCAGGCATTGGCAGAGGTGTAACTATAACCAGGGATGCAGACCATGATTTGACAATGGTGTATGTTAACGAAAGGCCTTTGAAAAACTAGGGTTGTGGTGGTAGTACAACTACAGGGTTTGTAGTAATGAAAGCTTTCAGTGTACGTGAAAGACCTAGCCATTAGAGAGGAGGGGAGGTGGACCAAGGAAGAATAGCAGAGAGGGAAAGAATGGATGGTCCTACAGCAAACATGGACTCAACCAGGAAACAAATTTTTATTTTTAGAAAGAAAAGCTTGAAATTTTCTCATTTTTCCCAGTTTACGACATGGACAGGTAAGGAAGATTGAAACCTAGGGGGTTGGGGAAAAGATGGTTGGAGCCTTACAGGAAATGAGAAGCAACTATGCGTGAGAGTGCTCTTTGTCAGTGACTCGCAGAGTTGCTGCTAGTTTTGATGATAAAGCTGCACATGGCTGGTATGTGGTTATAGCTCCTATAAACAACTTAGATAAGAGACTTTTATTTTATTTTTTTTAAAAGATGACCGGTAAGGGGATCTTAACCCTTGACTTGGTGTTTTCAGCACCACGCTCAGCCAGTGAGCAAACCGGCCATCCCTATATGGGATCCGAACCCGGGGCCTTGGTGTTATCAGCACCACACTCTTCCGAGTGAGCCACGGGCCGGCCCTAGATAAGAGGCTTTTAAAAGACCTTTTTTAAAGGTAAGTAAAATGCTAGACTTAGGTGAGATGTCATTGGTCTATGTCCAAATGCTTGTTTGTTTGTTTATTTATGTTTTTAAAAGATGACCAAGGTGTTATCAGCACCACGCTCTCCCAAGTGAGCTAACCGGCCATCCCTATATAGGGATCCGAACCCGTGGCCTTGGTGTTATCAGCACCACACTCTCCCAAGTGAGCCACGGGCCGACCCACAGTGCTTGTTTCTTTAAATAGGCACACCAAGTGGTATTTTAAATGAAAATCTATATGCAAGTTATGTTAGCTTTTATTTAAATATTTATACTTTTATTTTAATAAAGAGTTTGCTTATAGGGAAAATTCCTAGGGAAGAAACTAATCACAGGACTCCCTTCATCTTGGTTTCTGGTGCCATCACAAACTGCACATGTGATACCTGGGAAGAGCTGACACACTTGGTCAGGTGAACCTTGCGGCTTCAGTTCTGCTTCCATAATAGCAGATACCACAAGTGGCATAGACTCTTACCCAATTCGAAAGTGAGAAAGGAATTACTATCGGCTCCTTATCTCCTGTTCTGAGAAATCTCCCAAGGGCTGTATCATGTTTGTTTTTATTTTCCTAGACCCTTTCCACTCCGGAAACTCAAAGGTGGCTTCAAGGCCTATTGGTTTATAGGATTTGTTTAAATAGGTTTCATCAGGCATAGATTTGATGTGGCATTTTCGCTTTTCATGTGAGAGCACTTCCTATTTATTCCATGAAAGTTGAAGAGGTGGGGGAAATAACCATGTCCTCTCCAGACTGACAGCCTGAGAACTGGAAACTGGGCTATTGTCCAGTGACTCGGAGCCAATGATGAAGTTTAACACTATCAGAAAACTGGATCCTGGCCCTGGTAGGGGTGAGGCTGACTTGATACACAGAATAGCTTTGTTTCCTGGGAGCTGTGGTCTTTTGAGTTCATTTGGGGACTTAAGGTAGAGGATGCCAGTCCCACCTTCCTAATGGAGCTGTGGTGTGTCCTTGCCCAGCCTGCTGTAGAGCGGGTGCTAGCAGATGGCCTTTACCATCAGCCACGTCCATCCATATTCCAGGATGAGAGTGGCTTTGAATTTGTACTGTAGGATGGAAACATCTTGTAGTGGAAGTCATGGTGTTTAAATCTCGTGTTTGCCACCTGTTAGCTCTGTGACCTTGGGCAAGTCTTTTGGCTTCTTTAAGCCTCATTCCCCTGTCTGTAAAAAAGGACGATACTGTGTAGAATTGTAAGGATTAAATAAGATTACAAATGCAGTGCACTCATTTCATTTAATGTGAAATCACCTACAGGGGAATTCAGGGCTTCTTAATGCCTTTTAACATCCCCTTACCAGCTTTTCTGCACCCTCACTCCTTTGCAAGAAGTAAATAGGGCTGTAGACAACCGAGGGATGCACATAGCTCAGTCTGGGCTCCTTCTTAATGCTCCAGAGTCCCTCGGGTCCCTCTCATTTTTCCCCTCCATGCTCTTCTCTGTCACAAAGACTGCACTTGTGATCTCCTATCCCTTCGGCAGTTCTTTGCTCTATTTGTGCAGTAGAGAGAGCTCCAAGGGTTGGGCACCACAGAGCCAGTCTTTGTGGCTGCCCTGGAGGTCTCTGCTCTTTTATAACAGTCCACATTCTTACCTTGGGAGTGCCCGAGCCACAGGAAGAAGGGCTCATTCTGTTTTACAGGAGAACAGAGTTTCTTACCTGTTCTTCCAGTTATTCTGTTATAGCTTGGGTTATAGGAAAGAATGGACATCTCCATCCTATAGCTGTGTGTGTGTGTGTGTGTGTGTGTGTGTGTGTGTGTGTGTGTGTGCCAGGTGGCAAGGGGCAAAGTAGGCTGTTGTGAAGATAAGGAGGTAGATTGTCCACCCACATTCAAGGTGGGGAAGAACAGGAGAAGTTTATGGACAAATCCTCTTAAGTCATCCTCTTCCTTACTCTAGCCTGCTAAAGCTCTTTGTATACGGCCTTGGATCTTTGTTCCCTGTTGGCAAGGAAAACATATACAGGAATAGGGAAAGTTTGTCTAGATCAATCTAGGGAGGACAAGGGCCAATATTCTTGTGTCTGTGCCAGTCCAGAATGGCACCCGGAGCAGGATGTGGGATGGGGAGGTACACTTACATTTCTAATCAGGCTTGGAGGCTGCAAAGGAAGGTATCCAAGGAACTGGGGGATTTTGAAGCACTAGGGAATATGTGGCCAAAGCAGAAAATTCTGAGTGGAGGAGCTGTGAAGACTATGCACAGAACCTGTGGATTGGGGCTGTCCAAGGAATCAGTGTCTGGAAAGCACAAATTTGTGTGATGAAGGGTTCTGAGATGGATAAGGACTCTCAGGAAAGGTTGGAGAAGAAGCGTCTAAAACTGATGAAGAACCTCCAACCTCAGGAAAATGTGGGTTTTTTAAAGTTCCGTTGGAGTCCCACTCCCTGCACTGCACTCTAACTTGTCCGGTGAGTCCTGCTTTTGCACCTCCTTTGGATTGGGCTCATGCACAACGGGAGTCTGCCTGTGGGTTCTATGGCTACCACAACGAGAGCAATCAACTGCCTTTTTGTCTAGGAGAATTGAATCAAAGAAGGGCAGAGAACTTTGGGTTCCCAAAGTGTACTTGGCTCTTGGGTTGTTCCTTGGCTCTGCAGGAACAAAAGAACAGAACGGCTTTATTGGCGTAATGACCCTAACATTTATTCTCAGGTGGTGAATAGGAGGGGTGAGGTGCAGATATACTTTCCCTCTTGCCCATGGAGTTCTTTGTGTTCATCAGCTGAGAAGGCGAGTCTCATCATCTTGAAAACCTGACCCCCAGCGCCTTCAAACCCAGCACTTTCCAGGAAGCACTCTCTCCAGTGACTGTTCAAAGAACTCTGACCAGAGAAGCTCTCACACTTCTTGTATGAACTCTGATTGTACTGTGGGGTTGGAGGGAGTACACAAAGCGGGGCTGGAGGTGAGGGGGGGCGGTGTCTGAATCACATAGCCTAGTGAGGGGGGTTGTTGGGCAAGAGGTTCCCCGAGTGTTCACATTCTCTCCTTCCCCTCCCTGTCCCACCCACTGCACCAGGATGTGATTGGGCCAGTCCCAACTCAGAGTTCAGAGGCATCAAGTCCAAGGACAGAACTGGAAGAGTATGGACACAAAACACCAAACAAATTGGGGTTGGGCTCCCCGCCAGCCTGGTGAGAGAGATGCTCCTTTGGCCAGGGCCATTTCTGGCTTCTCAGGCTCCGAGGTATGCGTGACGAGCAGCAGACGGAGCTAGGGTCTCTGGGGCAGCTCAGTGCTGGGAAAAATGTCACCCCCCTTCTCCCCAGGGCTGTACAGGAGCACAGGCACAGGGGTAGGGCTATGGGTGGCAAGGGGGAGAGCCCATGGGGAGACTGGAGAGTGGATGGTAGTTTCATGAAAGCAAACTTATAGCTGCCACTAGTGCCTGTAAGAGGAGCAGGTGGTAGAAGGGCCTCCAGGAAAGGGCTGGAGACAAGGGTGTCCAGCACCAAGCACAGTGCATTCATCTGCATCCTCTGTCCATTTCCCCACTCGCTTGCTTCCGGCACACTGCAGCTGGAGACCCACGTTTGTGCTTGATCAGAGCTTTGAAGGAGGGTGGTGGCACAGGTGCTCGGTGGCCGTCCTGGAGGTGGCCAGTTCTGCGGTCCTCTGTAAAGTACCCCTAGTTCCTGGAGAACCAGAACATGCCCTGCCCACTTCCCTGGCCCGTCCCCACCCATGGTGTGTGATGCTCAGACGTGAGTCTGCATCCGCCGCTGCAGGGGTCGACTGGGGTCAGAGTTCTGGGAAGAGGACTGGGAGTGGTGGGAAGAGGAGGCAGAGGCCTTGCTGGCCTTGTCGAACTGCACATAGCCGTCCTGCTTGCCACTGCTGCTGACGCTGCTGTCACACTGCGTGTCCAGGAAGGAGCTGCTGTCGCTGAGGGAGCCTCTCTGGAACTCCCGCTCACAAAGCTCGATGGATGAGCTGCCCATGCCCAGCACAAACCGCTGCCCGTAGTCGTAGAGGCGGCCCTGGCCACTCAGGGTGCTGTAGATGTTGGTGAAGGACATGCCCGTGGGCACGCGCTGCTTGCCTGGAGGACGCAGGTCCTGCTGACAGCTGGACAGGGAGATGGTGGGGGTCGAGTGGTGCTCTTTGAAGGTGTTGACACTGTAGTAGCCATTGGTGGGGTCCTGTGCGCAAGAGTGAGAGGCACATCACTGGGGGTTTCTAGGCAGAGCCGGGCATGCCTGACACAGGGAGGGGTGAGGGGAAAGAGAAGGGAGGAACAGCTGGGGAGGAAGGGACAGGAGTACTCTACACACAGGGCGGGGGGCGGGGAGCGCTAGCTGGCAGGTGTTCCAGCAGAGCAGTGCAGGGAGGGGTACGGCGCTGAGGGAGGGAAGAAGAGGCTTTTGACCGGGGTCATGGCAGGGCAATAATGCAAGATCATTTGAAAACCAGACTTTAATTGTCTTTTGTTTTGTCTGGAACATGAATACTTAATTGTGAAATCTGTGTGTGAGCAGAGGAGAGTCTGGGAACTCAGCCTCAGTTCTCTCATCCTCCGCAGTGTTGGGGTGGAGGGAACAGTTGCCTTAGGCAGGGGAGTGTCCCACCTAAGGGAGTGGGCCACCTGTCCGCAAGCTGGCCTCTGACCCTTCTCTTCTCCTGCCTGCTGTCGTTCTTTGTGTGGATCTGGGGCTCAGGCCAGAGTTGAAGACCATATCGGTGGCTGTGACATATATATAACCTATGGCTATTCTTACCTTTAGGTTCTGAAACTCCTTCTCCTCTTCTTTGAGGACCTCCAGCTGCTTCAGTACTGAGTCTTGTTGGAACTCACCCCGGTCTATCTACAATCCAAAAATATCTGCTTAGTAGAGAGAGGGTGGGCTAAACCTCCACTTTCCTTCAGGAAAGGACGGGGAAATGAACTCAGAAGATTGCCATATGTACGAGGGTACTTCAAAAAGTTTATGGAAAGATTTGTGTTATCTCCTAGTTCTATTTTTCCATGAACTTTTAAGTGGAATTGACAGGACCTGAAAATCAACTGGATAGAAACAGGGGCAGCAGAGGGAAAAGTCAGCGCAATTCAATAAACATTGTGAGTGTCTTCTAGGGACCTGGTAAGGCCCTGGGACCTAGGGATGAGTAAAGCAGCAGCTGCTCACCATCTAGTGGGAGATTTCAGAACAACACAAATGGCCAGCATCTATCGAGCACTTAACTGTGTTCCACGGCCTCCAGGCTCTTTGGGCTTTACCCATTTCACTCTCACTATGACCCTGTATACTATTACTCTCACACCCATTTCATAGAGGAGGACACTGAGACACAGAGAAGCCCATGGTCTTTACCCCCAGCCCTGCTGCCACTAATCCTTCATATTACAACTGTGACACAGTATGCACTCAAAGCTTCTAACCTGGTTGTCCAGGTTTCTGCTTGGACAGCTGGGTGGATTATGGTCCATGAATGAGGATCAGGAGGAGGAGGAGCAGGCTTGGGGTTGCTGGGAAGGTTGAGTTCACTTCTGGTGAGCAATCCAGTTCCTAAGGAGGGAGCTAAGCTTCTTGCAGACTTTTTTTTTTGGATAGGGCAAGGGGCATGTGCTGAATATCTGTAATACCTGTGTGTATGTATGTATAGGATTATATGTTACATAACAACATATTATGGCAATTTATGCATATGTCTTCTCTTCCTATGCAACAGTCAGGTTCTCTGAGGGCTGGGACTGTGTCTTAGCCGTCTGTTAGTCCCCCAGACACCAAGCACAATGTAGCAGGCACACAACAAATACTTGGTGACTGAGAGTATGAGCCTGGTCTGCTGCATACTGGGGGGGGGCGGGTGCGCATCTTCACTGATGCTCTGCTTCTCGGGAGCATCTAGAGCACTGAGAAGCCTCCAGTCCCAGGAGCTTCGGGAAGAGAGTCACGGGGGGAGTGGGGGTCAAATGGCATTCTTACCATCAGCTGCTTGATGGTGGGGTGCTCTTCAGCCTCCCGGCCAGAGGCAGGCTCCTTGTGGACAATCTCCACTCGGATATCATTTTTGGCCGACACAACACCTTTGAGATCTGGACATAAAATAGGAAAGTGTAGACAACAGATTCAGTTCTCACCCTCAGGCCTGAGATGTCAAGCTCCCCCTGCAGTTCCATGCCCTCATCCCACCACCCCCCAGAGTTTACTCTCCAGGCCCCCATAGCACATCTGTGTGGATACGCTGTGGCTGCTTGGCTCTTCGTTGCATGCAGCTCAGCCTTTCACCCTTTCACCCTTGGCTTCTAGAAGTTGTCCTCATCCATTTGTCCACCCTCCTGAGCTAGGCCCTTTTCATCCTACTGAATTCTCTCTTCCTTCTAGAAGTTTTCTAGTTTTTTTTAAAGCTTTTTTTCCTACTTTTTTTTGTGGGGGGCGGTGGCGGTGATGGCTGGCTAGTACGGAGATCTGAGCTCTTCACCTTGGTGTTGTAACACCGTGCTCTAACCAACTGAGCTAGTTGGCCAGCCCCCAAGTCTAGAAGTCTTCTCTGCCCTGCTCTACCAGGCTCTGATCTCTCCAATCACAGAACCACAACCTTTAGTATTAGAACCTTAAGGTGCCCATGGCTAACCTCCCAGCCAAAGCAGAAGCATACACACACAGTAGTGCAGCGTCGTTGTTGACACCTCTGTGACGGAAGCGTTACTGTTTCTGCAGGAGGCAGCCTGCTTCTAGTTGGGGAGCACTGTTAGAAAATTCTTTCTAAACTGTGCTCCCCCACAATTTCCACAGAGAGGGCAGTGAAGGGGGTCCTGAGACCATATCGCTGGGGAAGTCATGGGAGCCAAGGCTGCTCAGGTCAGAGTGGAGGAATGTAAGGGAACATGCAGCCTTCTTCCAACATGTGAAAGCAGCCGAGTGGCAGAGGGGCTTACTCTGAACATGCTCATAGAATGTCAGAGCCAGATGGGGTCGTAAAAGTCATGTCACCCAACCCCTTCATATTACAAATGAGGAAATTGAGCCCTGGAAGTGCTGTGGTTTGCCCAAGGTCTCATGGTGGAAAAGGCGGGACCAGAAGACTGTGTCTTCGTGTCTTGACCTCCTCTGCCATCCCATCCTATGTTTGCACCTGTCTGTCTGTCTATCGCATGTAACTTTAGAGCTGTGACCAGTATGGAAATGCTGGGTACACACAACTCTTTGAGTGCACAAACACCAGAATTTTATTGCTAGTGACTAACAACCTTTGAGAGTCTGCTCAAAGCAATTCCTTGAGTGACGTTTCCCCCCTGTGTGGGTGACCTGCTTTTCTGGTTAGACTTAACAGCTCTTGGAGAGCAAAAGATCAAATCACCTCTTTCTCCCCCTGGATTTCTATACAGTTCCTGATCGAGAGTGCTGTATGTGTTCAAACCAAAGGCTGTCTGACTGCCCTGCCTGGATGAAGGTTGGTCTAGTCCAGTTCAGCATCAGCCGAGTGCCCGCTCTGTGCCGGATGCCATGCGAGGCACACACATAGAACGGTGCATCACACCTGATCCCTGCCCCAGGAGCTCACAGCCCTGTAAGGATCCCTGTTCATTGTAGTCCTGCTTACTTGCTCTCCAGGGCAGCCTAAGCCTGGTCTTTTTCTCTGTCCCCCTCCCTGAGATCCCGGGTCTCCCTCCCGTACTTCTCTGGGAACGGGCACAGCAGAAGGCCACAATGGTTGCCATGAGGACGAGGAAGGCCACGCCAGCTCCTACGGCCACCCCGATGATGACAGCCATTGGCACGGACTCTGTGGGAAAGAAATGGGCACAGCTGAGGAGGGATGGGGGACAGCCCACAGTCCCCCTAGGACCACACCCAGTTCCCCTGGGTGCAGCCCTGCCACATGAGCCCCTCTTGGGAAATGCCTGGGTGGGGCCTGCGCAAGCACAGGCAGCATCCAACAGGAATCAGCTCTAGCTGGGACTGCGAAGATGGGGAATATGGGCTTGGAGGACACAGGAGGGGGTGGGCTGGAGGAGAGGGCAGGGAGGACCTGGGGAAAGGGGCAGGGGAGGGACAGCAGGCAGGCAGACACAGAGAAGGGAGGGCCAGGGGAGAGGAATACTGGAGATGAGGGGTGAGGCTGGCACAATTTAGTTCTCTTTAATGCCTATCATGCAGTGGCTGATGCGTCATGCATCCTGGCTGTTCTCTGAGGAATGACTGTGGTCACTGCCCTTGTTTGTTCTGTTTGTTCTTTCCTTCTCCTCCCTTTCCCAGGTGCAAAGAATATGCATGTGGACAACCAGCTCTTGGAGAGTTTTCAGGTCTGAGGCAGCATCCCCTCAGGGCCTGCTGGGCATCTAGGAATTGTAGCTTCAGGCGTCTATGTCTCAGGAGCCAGGGGAGCAGGACCACAGCTCTGTCACCTCTCCAAGGAGAAATGCCCTTTTCCTTGACCCCCAGTCCTCCTGCTTTTCCTTCCAGACTGGCGCTCTGAGCGTCCTGGCTCCCTACCAGCGAGCTATGGCCCGGAGCTTCAGCTGGGCAGCCCTTGCTCCCTGCCGAGTTTCTGCAGTCTGTCTCCTGCCCTGGCTGAGTGGGGGTGGGCAGAAGGAGAGTGATGATGGGGGTGGGGAGAGTGATATTCCAGATGCCCCGGCCCTTATGTGGCTGCAGATGGGACCAGAGCACAAGATTTGGGGCCCTGAAGAGTCCATCAGGAATAGAACTAGAGAATGCTAGGGCAGGGAACCTTGCGGCCCACTGAGCCCAAGCCTCCTGTTTTACAGACAGAGACTCTGAGGTCCAGAGAAGTCAAGTGACTTGATCAAGGACACACAGCAGCAGTAGAGCCAGGGTAATCCAAGTCTCCTCCTACTCCCCCACCCCTCCACTCATCTGCTCCTGCCCTGCCCAGCTCCATCCGCTATCACACAGCATCCTCCAAATCCCACATCCCTGCAGAGCCAGACTGCTGGGTGTTTTGAGTCCAGGCTCCATCACTTCTGAGCAACTTACTTTACCTATCTTATCTGTGAAATGGGGATACTAATAGTGCCAACCTCAGAGGGTTATTTTGGGGTTTAGACAAGTGAATGCAGGTGAAGGCCTTGGAACAGAGCTGGCACCCTGCCCTGTTTGAGTATTTGCTCCTGGTATTGTATGGGAAGGAGGGGCTGTAGCAGATCAAAACCTTAAAGACAGGTTCCTTCTAAGGGCTGAGCTCCCCACTCTACTCCACATTCACCAGTGTGGAGACCTGAGGGACAACTAGGTATTTATTCCGGGGCTGTGGGTTAGCCTCTCATTACTGTTTTCTTTAAAGAGAGGAAGAGAGAGAAAAACCCTCAACCCTGGCCCGTGGAGATGCTGCTTGGAGGAGGTGTCAGGGGGTGGTGGGGACACCTGCTGGAGAGGGCTGGTGCCTCTTGGTTGGTTGCTTGTGGTTGTGCTGGTACATTTCTCTGCCAACCCAAGACTTGCGTACTAACTCACTCATTACCTACCTATTGGTGGCCAAAACCACTGCTGGAGTGACAGGGGAGGGAACCAAGAGGAGGCAGGAGTGGCAAACACTCAAGGATTAAAAATAGGAAGTGTTTGGGTTGGTCTTAATAACCAGGATTGAGAATAGGGACTTGACTTTAGTTGAGCTTGCTTTGACAAATGGATATCTCTATGTTTTAATTCCATTAGGAAAGGAAAACTGCTCTAGAAGCCCATTGGTTCTATGCTTTTGAATTTTATTAATTTGGGCTTGATTTTGTTTCTCCTTTGATTCTTAGTAAGTTTCCTTGGACAAACTCGGGGCTTGCCTCAGCTGAACTCAGAGCCAAGCATGACCGTGGAAGGTTCCTTAACATCTCCAGGCTTCAATGGCTCATCTATAAACCTAGAGAGCTGGGGCAGTTTATCTAAGGTGACTTCTGACTCTGGCATCCTGTGAGTCCTCATTTCCTTGAGTTGGCAACAGCTGGGCATGGGAGGCACCATCTTAGCTGGAGACCGGTCTCCAAGCAGGTGGGCAGGGGCAGAGGAGGAGCTGGGGATCTGAGGGGGCAGGGAGACGCTGGGGGTGGCATCCTTTCCAGTTCCCAGCCTGCCTGGCTCCCTGAGGTCTGGCCTAGGCTGCCTTATGCAGGCTGCTTCTCTCCAGACAGAGCATCCCTCAGATGTCTCCTGGAGAGGAGCTGGAGTGAAGGGCTGTCCTCGCTGAGCCTCCTCTTCACCCAAGGAGATAGATTGGGCACAAAGAGTCCCAGCCACCAAGGGAGGTGTCAGGGAGCACTGGCTGCAAGTGAGCAGACACAGTGAAATGGAGATGGGGGAGGAGGGTACCACCCCTCAGCACCAGGTGGGCCATGAGGGGAGTCAGGGAGAGCACAGCCAGAGGTTGATAACTGTCAAGGTTTCTCTGCATGGGCTGCAGGGGCTTCTGTGAGCTGGTCTGTGCCCAGGACTGGTGCTCCTATAGGGGTACATCTGCCCAGAGGGGTGGGGGTGTGTGGGTCCCTCATGGAGCTCATTGAAGGAAGTGACATGGGCCAGTGGCCAGAGTGGCAAGAGAACTGGGACGAAGATCCCCAAGTCTGCAGCATGGCTTTGGATGGCCCTGTAGAGTGGCCTGCTATGTCCAGACTCTGGTTTTCTGCTTGAGGGTGGGGATGATTGTCTCCTGTAGGGTCCTAAGACAGAGCAATTCAACCCAGGGAGGGCCGGCCCGTGGCTCACTCGGTAGAGTGCGGTGCTGATGACAACCCAGGGAGCCTGATGACCACTTTGCTGCTGGGTACCTGTGAAGGGGGGCACTGCCGAGCAGCCCCAGTGCTGGTGAGATGGCACTTCCACGGGGGACTGCAGGGCAGGGGGGTGGCAAGCTGGGAAGCATGGATCACACAGGCCCCAGCAGGGGCTGGGAGGCCTGGCATCCAGGAGGCAATGGCCAAGCTGGTGATGATGTTGAGAGGCAGGAAGAGGCAGGGCGGCCAGGAGGGGCGAGCTGACCTCCGAGGACAGGAGCCAGGGCTTCCGAGGAGAGGAGTTGGAAGGAACGGAGAGGGAGGAGCAAGAGCCAGGGTCCTGGGGAGGAAGGAGCCTGCGGGGCTCTGGCAGCAGCCAGGAGACAGGTCTCTGGGGTCCCTAGCCCCAAGCTGGCTTGGAGCCCCTTACCCTGCTGCTCTGACTGCACTAAACCCTCGAGATGGGGGAGGGCAGAGATGTTAGTGGCCTGCACAGGCCTCCCTACCCCCTTTAGAGTTCCCTCCCCAACTAGCCAGGAAGTCCCTTCCCCACTCCCAGAGCAGTTCTCATTGTCTCCTTCCGTACCTGCTTCCAGCCCGGCTCCCGACTTCATTTCCGAACCTGTTTGGAAATAAAGCAAGCGTCCATAGCCAGGGCCTGGCTGGCCAGGGCGGGGCAGGACAGGGGATCGGCTACCTGGAGGGGGCTAGGGTGAGGGGCTCCCTCCTCTGTCGTGTCTCTGGGACCACCCCACATATCCCAGCTAGCCCGACTGAACTTGGAGTTCCTTCAGACTGACTTAGAGACTCCAGAGGGGGTAGGGACCAGAGAGAGAATTCAAGTCTGGGGGGTCTGGGGAGGCCAGGGTGAGACACTAAGGGGAGGGCATGGGGATGAGGGCATTGAGGGAAAGACACGGAGGGTAGGTGGCAGGGGGCTGGGAAGGTTTGGGATGATGGGTGGATGGTGTTATGCAAATTATGTGCAAAGCATTATGCAAAGCAGCACCTATTAGGGCAGAGGTGTGGGGAGATGCTTTGTGGTTTGATCCGTAGGTGCGATCACCGTGTGATCCACCGAGGCCTGGGGGCCCAGGCAGGACCCCTGCTGGCCTACAACCTCCTGCCAGGGCCTGGCAGCCTGTGGGTAGGCCTTCACCCCGGAGGGCATCAGAGACAGCCAGGACCAAGGCCTCCTGGTCCCCGATGCCTGTCCAGAGTCCCAGGCCAGGCTGAGCATGAATCTCTGGTCCACCACAGCTTGGTCCTGGCTGGCAAAGGAGTGGGATGTGCAGCCCGCCTCAGGACGGGCATGCTGCCACTGTGTGCTTAGCAGAACCATCCCTCGGGGCTCCCGAGGCTGTCGTCTGTGCCCGAGAACTTGAGTGGAGACTGGAGTTCTGATCATCCCCTGACCGGGGCTGGACGGTTACACGCGGGGCACCATGGGGTGAGGTTTCTTCCTCCCTCCTCCTCCCTCTCACCCACCTGGCTGCTCTGTGCTCTCCTGACCAGTGCCGCCCTCCAGCTGGCATCTCCTGTACAACAAAGTGGTCCCTGAGGCTCGCAGGGACTCAGAGGGTCTGAGCTCAGCCCCCGACACAGGGTCGGGACACCAGGTGATTAGCTTCAGTTTGGGTGCTCTCCGTGTGACTTCTGGGTAACTGGGCTGGCCTGTTGTTTCAGCAGGGGCGGGGCTCCCCAACATGTCCCCACCAGTGTGTCCCCATGCTCCCTCAGGCAAAATGCCCCCCAAAGGCACTTCGGCATCAGGCTGGGCCCACAGTGAGGGCAGAGTGCACGGAAGCTGGGCCTTTGGAGGCTGTAGACGGCTCGTCATGGTGGCCGGCCTGGCTGCTCTCAGGTCATCTTTCCCTGAAGCTTTTCCCTCAGGGGCTGCTGGAAGTTCCCTTCCCTTTCCCCCTTCCTGGTGAAGCCTGGTGTCCCCAGCCTCAGGAGGGGAGCTGGGCCAAGGAGGGCTGCAGGCTGGCCCAAGGCTGCGTGGCCAGTAAGGCAGAACCCCGTGACTTGTCCCTGGGCTTCTATTCACCTGGTAGCCTTGACAGGTGTTCCGACAGGTGTTCTGACTTGGGAAGACTGTGCCTGGGGCCCTGCCCTAGGCCGGGAGGGGGCCCTGAGTCATGGCATTCATCTGCGGCCCTGGCAGCCCTCACCTTGCTCCTTGAGCCGGATGATCTCTGTGTCAGAGCCGAAGCTGTTCCAGGCGGTGCAGTTGTAGATGGTCTGGAAGTCAGCCCGCACGATGTTGCTGATGGTCAGGGTAGAGATGACCCCCTCCTCGGTGCTGATGGTCTCCACAGTGTAGCGCCCCGATGTCCCCGACTCCAGCACATTCTCCTTCCAGGACCAGGCCTGCCCAGGTGCACAGAATTAGGAGGAGACCCCACCAGAGCTGCCCACACCAGGACCCCCATGCCACCTCGCTGCTCCAGGTGCTGACACGGCCAGGCTCAGGTTCATGCTCACTGATATACCACTAGCATGTGTCCACACAGGTATGTGCACAGACACCACAAACGTGCACACACACACATCACAACACACACACACCACCAGCACATGTCCACACAGGTGTGTATGCACACACCACAAACATGCATATATACACAACACAACATATGCAAACACTCATCACAACACAGACACCACCAACATGCATACACAGACATGTGCACACGGACCAAAACAAGCAGACACCCATGTACATGCATCCCAACACACATAAATGTGCATCACACACACACACCTCATACCATACAGCACCACATAGATGCATACACGTGTACATACCATAACACACATGAATATGTCTCAACACATGCACATCACACTACACCACACACTGCAAACATTCATAAAGAGATGTGTACATACACACATAGCACAACATACATAACCCCCACAACACATATACACATACCACAGACACATGTATACATGCACACACACCATGACATACACACCAGAGAACACTACACATACCACAAATCACAAGCATGCATATAGACATATATACACACCACAACACACATAAACACACACCGCAACATATCAAATACACTAATTCATTTCACACATACCACCAACACAGGTACACACAGTTATGTACACTCCACAAACATGAGTACACACAACATGACATATACATACACCATAATGTGCACACATACACCACATATGTGCACACACACACACACACCACAACACACCACATGTACACATAATCCACAAACTCAGGTACACACAGAGGTTGGGGCCACCTCAGAGGGTATTTCCATCCAAGAAGGGGAAGTTCTGTGGGTCTCCACTGGGAGCACTGTCCAGGTGGAGCGGGCTCTTAGGCAGTTCTGGGAACCCCTGTAGGGCTGGTGCACACCCACCCTGTGTCCTCACAGATACTCTCTGCTTGGCAGGTCTGAGGTAGAAGAGCGGCCCCACGTGACTGTGGCTATGACTGTGGCTAGTTTTGTTACTTTGTATGTCTGTTCCTGACATTCTGGACCAGATCACTCTCTGTGGTGGGGCTATCCTATGCATTGCAGGTTGTTAGCAGCATCCCTGGCTGCCACCCATTAGGTGCCAGTACCCCCCGCCCCATATTGTGACAACCTTGAATATCTCCAGACCTTGCCAAATATTCCCTGGGGCCAGTAAGAACCACTTGTCTAGCGTTAGATGTCTATGAAGAGAAAGACGGTGTGAAAACGCTTGAGAGAGAATGGAATATTTTACAATGGGCATGTGTTACATTTACAATTTAAAATTAAAGAGTAAAGTGAACAGAGAGGCATAGGTATTCATTCTCTTTGTGAGTTCTTGCAATTTTTGTGTGGATCTTTCAGAGAGTGAATGAACCAAATGCCTGAGAAAGTGTGTAGTAGCAGTAATACTCCAGTAACATCTTAGCACATGAGGACGGCAGTTGGTTTGCACAGCCTGGTGTCTCAGCCCCTGGCACACAGGGGCTCTCAGCAACTCAGTACCTGGCCCAGTCCCACCCTCCCTGGCACTGCTGTCCTGTGAAAAGGTACAACTGTCTTGAGGGCTGAACCCTGTGTAATCCTCTAGCAGGACTGTCCTAGACATTGGGGATTACCAAAAATAATATCTTTCCCCTAAGAGTGCTACAAAATGCTAACTTTTCTTTGTTTTCATGCCTGAGCTTCCACCAATTTCAGATAAGTTTGGGTGCAAGACACTCACTCTTAAAAATGCAAAATACCTGGGGTGGGGAGCTAAGGGTAAGCTCTTTAGGTTGCCTGAGTGGCTTGCTGCAGGGGTGAGGGTTTTGAGGAAGGGAGGGAGAATGGAATGACCATTTCAGCAGGAACAATGCTTGATAAACAGGCAGGGTTCCGCATGGATGTGAAGGGCAGTGAAGACTTATAGAGGAGGACTCTCAGAGGTGCAGAAGGGCGAAGCAAACTATAAACTGTACTCTGTTCAAGATATCGCCAAAGACTGGCCTTGAACCCGGGAAAGGGAAGAAATCATTTGTCTCTTCCCTCTGCTACCCTCACTTATCCCTCTGCCTGCCCCTAGGATGCAGAACTGAGTTAGAACAATTAATGTTGGCACTGAGCTGAGTGGCAGATGGACCCCGGGAGCACAGCCTATGCTGAGAAAGGAGACTGCCTGTAACTTTGTCTTCGCGATGCTTTTCCAAGAGAGACAAGGCAGGTATAATTCTCTCCATTGTGAAGAGGAGGCTGGCAGGTGCACCCCGACTGGCCCAGACCCTGGCCCCCCTCCCTGGAGCACTCACGATGCGGTCCGGCGGTGGCGTGCTCCGGATGAAGCACTTGATCTGGCCTTTCTCCCCGTGGAGGGCATGCTGCGTCTGGGTGCTGGAGATGATGGGGGGTCCTGTTGGGGAGACAGTGTCACAATAGGGCTCCAGGAAGGGCACATGCCTGGTTGGTGCTCTCTTTGGAGGGTTCAGAAGTTTATTCATTAATCCAAGCATTCAGCAAACATTCAGTGGAGGCCTGCATGTGCAAGGTGGAGCGCAAGGTAGGGCACTCAGAGATAAATTAGGCTTTCAGTCATAAACCTGTCCAGGAACCAGGAAGGAATGCTTCGAAGTCAGAATCCCCAGAAGATACATATGACTGTAATAAAAGGTGGTGTTAGTAGCACAGGGGCGGTGCAGATAAAGTGCTAAGCGACTTCGGAGGAGAGAGAATAATTCAATCTGGTGGATGGGGAAAGCTTTAGGAAGAAGGTGGTGAGCCTGGGAAGGGAGTCGGGGGCGGTGCGGGGATGAAGGTTACGCTGAGGGATGTCACCTCCACCTTAGCCGGCTGTCCCATTTCAAACCATTTCTCAAATATCCAGCAGACGGCGCTCTTGCCCAACAAACTGGGTGTCCTCAGCGAGGTTAACGGGGGGTGGAAGAGAAAGATGTCCCTCTCCAAGGGCAGAGATCTCCTGGACGAGGGAATGCGCTGGCTACATGCATTGCTTTAATCTCACCATGTCTCACGATCTCAGCCCAGGTGAGACCATGGCTCCCGACCGACCCCAGAATTAGCCCATCCTATGCAAGCATGAGTGCGTGTGTGACACGTTTATGGATGTCAGGTTCCGAACGCTCCTGTCTCATTTACCACATTGGACAGCCAAGGGAGTCCACCTACAGCAGAGCCTACTCCAAAGTGCTTCCCATCTGGTTCTGCCTGTCGTCTAACCTAAGTCTTTCCTGTTGATGCCACCTGGCAGTGGAAGGGGAGAGGAGGAGCCGCTGGTTGAGCCATTTGCCCAGTTCCCCTCGTGGCTGTGCTGGGCAGTGAAGCCACGCGTGCAGGGGTGGGAAACCTCCGCCCACTTTGCAATCCCTGGGGTGATGGTTGGGAATTAGATGGCAGAAAACAGAGGGAAGAGAGCTAAGAGGAGCAGACCTGGAGAACAGGCAAAATTATGCCAGGAACAAAACAAAAATTGCCGCAAACATAATTGCTGTTTATTAGCCACCTTAATTAAAACAGATTTGCATTTCTATGAGTAGCTCTAAGCCAAGGGGAAAAAAGATACTGGGAGACTCAGATGACTCCTATTGAGTTTAGGAAGGCAGATGGCTTGGGGCTGGGTGAGGTAGATGTGGGGGACCCTCCAGATAAGGGCTTCCACCCTCCAATGGCTTAAGAGTGGGCTAAGCCCCATCTTCCTCCATTAAATCCCTTAGGTCCAAGAAGCTTTTGACCAAAAGAGATGAGGGCTTGATGTTTTAGGAACCTGGATGGTGCTTTGTTTTGCGGCTAGACTAAAGAGTGATGATACCATAAAACCTTTCCCTTCTTCCCCAGGAACTAGGAACTCCCTGAGGGGTTCTCAGGATTCTAATAGCCATCAGCAAAATGCATATGCCTTTATGGGCTTCTGAAAAGAAAACAAAAACCAGGATGAAGGAAAATAGGTCTGGGGAGTCAATCAGTGGGAGTCTGATTTGTCTCCCCCTTCCTGCAGATACCTTGTTTGAGCCAAGTTTGTTGAGATGTGTGCCAGTTTATTCCTCCAAGGGCGCTGGCTAGTAGTTGTCTGGGGTGTGCTGTGATGGGGACCTGGTCTCATTCTGGAGCTTTCATAAGGTCAGATCCCTTCAGCCCAGGCCCCTGTCCTTGGGGCTTTACTCGCCCGGGCTGGGTCTGGCAGGCTTCTCCCCCAGGCCATTTAATGCATGCCCTGCCTCAGGGCGAGGCGAGCCTGGCCAGCAGAAGTAAACAGAAGCTTCCGCTTCCCTGCAGCCCCTCCAGCTTTTCTCAGGCCAACACCTAGGGGAGCTTGTGCCGGAAGGAGTGGAGGCAGGGGAGGGGGTGGAAAGCCGGATCCTGGAGAGCACAGACTAAACCTAGGGGGGATGCCAGGGCTCAGGCTTAGGCTCAGGGCTCAGGTCCAAGAGAAATGTCCTGCCAAGGCATGTGGTCCTCAGGGGATGGGTGGGAGTTCTCTCCTGAGAAACCTCTTTAAATCTCTGTTGGGAGATATCCAAATGTGTGAAGTGACAGCAGAATCTCAGTGCCTCCTGTATTCATCCACCACCTTTTCCCAAGCAACAAAGATACTCGTTTGATTGCTTCAGGCTTGGGGACCCTGGAGGGCACATGTGGTCATGGGGCCAGCAGACGGGAGCTGGCCTCAGGCACAAGCAGTCCAACTCCCCAGTGCCCTCCCCAGAGTGGGCAGTGGGAGAGCTGTTGATTTCACCGGGACTGGTGCACTGAGCCGAGTGTCAGACCCCAGCGTGGAAAGGGAAAGGCTGCAGCCCGTGTTGCCATGGATATACGGAGGCACGATCAGATGCTGTTATTTTTAGCCCTGCAGTGCCAATTTATTGGTGGCATCCTGGGGACACACAGGAAAGGCAGGAGGGGTCCTGCTTCAGGGTTCTGCCCAGGACAGGTGGCCTGTGAATGCTCTGGGGTCTGGGTAGATTCGCCCTCCCTCTGGGGCTGCCACAACTCTGGGGGAGGGGGAGAGGAATGGAGGTAGGTGGGGGGGGGATGAGGAGCTGGCTAATGGGGACAGCAGGGGGGATAGCTGAGGAGGCACCGAGCTGGTTTTAGGTTTCTAGCAAAGGGAGAACAGATGAGGCTGTCAATGGGTGGCTTCCTGGGTAAAGATGAAGCCAACCAGGCTAATTTTGAGAACTGGGGCAGCCCCTCCCTAGGGCCCTGCTCTGGGGCCAGGACCCAGAGGCCCTACAAATGTGGGTTTGTTGCTTGGTTTCTTCAGGGGCTCAAAGCCTCAGGGCAGACTATGGTGGGAGCAAGGGGCTCCCAAAGGGCCATGGGCACGACAGAGGTGGGGGGTAAAACCTCTGGAATTGGCAGAGGCATGTGGCATTAGCATCTCTTACTCTCTCAAATCTGCAGCTTTGGTTTCCAACCATGGCTCAAGCTCATATGTCAGCAAGGACATCAGAATTTCCATCCTGGTGCCATAGCCTTCTTGGGTCTGGCCTGAGCTGTGTCTCAGCTTCTCCATGACCATCTACATCGCACCATCTAGGCCTAGCCTGGTGTTCCTGCCTCTAAATGTTTCACCTTACAGCCATCTATGAACTCCCACTAGGAAAACAGCCTCCTGCTGTGATGATTTTTATTATATATTATAAGACATGTTCCCTCCCCTCAAGGGGACACCTGCATGCTTGGTTTCATGGAAGTGGTGACAGGTGTCCCTGGTTGAGCAGCTCTAATGCAATGGGAAGAGGCTGACCAGGAGCTGCAGAGATGCCCCCTTAATTCCTCATGGGCCAAGGTCATGGTGGGCGTATCGAAGGGTACATATGGGATCTATGTTGGCCACTGGTGCCTTCTGACATGTTTTTCCTGGCTAGGATAAAATTCACCAGCTCCCACTTTTAGGGATGAGACCCCCTAAAAGGTAGCAAAGAAGGAGTGACCAGAAAACTACCCAGGCCCTTCTCCACCTCCAGACAGGAACTGCAAGAGGTGGACATAATTGACCCACAGCTGGAGGTGGTAACAAGGCCAGAACCAGTGACCTTTGGGGCAGTGCCTGGTACCATGATACCTTGGATCCTTCTCCTGTCCCCCCTATCTCCTGAAGTGGGGGTCTTACCATTGACAGTCAGGGTCACCTCTCGCTCTCCGGCTCCTACCCGGGGCACCACAGCCCGGCACACGTACTTTCCAGCATCCTCCTGGCGGACGGATTTGAGGGTGAGGGTCTTTTCATTGCTCAGAACCTGGGAGAATTGGGGAGGGTCAGACACAAAGAGTAGGGGAGGGCTCTCTCTGTGTCTTGAAACCAGACGGCTAAGAGGCGAGCCTGGTGATAACTGACACAGCGTCCAGCACCCCAGTAAAAACCAAGGCAGGCGGTAAGAGGCAGAATTTCACGACACAAGCAGTGCCCTGTGGGAGTGTGGAGGAGACTCCACTAGCACAAAGGACACCCTGGGAAGCCGAAGATGCCCATCCCAGGTGTAGCCCATGGGTGGATGCATGGGGAGGGGTGTGTGTGTCAGGTGGAGAGGGACCCCCTGGCTGGGGACCCCCCCAGGCTTCCTCCTACAGGGAGGTGATGCTGACCTCACTGTACCTGCGGTGGCTTCTTCTCTCCCAGGCTGGCCCTGGGTGAAATTATCCTACAGCTGAACTTCTTTGAAGGCCACTGGACCTGTATTTTCTGAGTAATTTTCAGTGTCCCTTTGGGAGACATCTTGGGGTGATGAAAAGAAAACAGACTCTGGCAGTAGTTAGATGTGAGTCTGAATCCTGGCTCCCGCAGAGAATGCCTGCTGGCTTCGGTCAGTGCCTTATCCTCTCAGCTCCCTTATCCATATAATGGGGGTGACGGCATCCCGTAGCATAGTGCAGTGTCTGCCACATAACAGGCCTCACAGAGGTCGGTGTCCTTCCGTCTCCCCGACTTCCTTACCCATGGCCCTCCCTGTTCCTCCTCACAGGAAGGACAGCTGACAAACTCTCATGTGCACTACAGGATACATACATTTTACAAAAAATGCATAACTCCAAGGCTAAAGGGTACCCCCATGCCTTTCTGGTGACTTTCACTCCCAGTGCACTGGTGACACCTGCTCTTCTAGTCAGGTTTATGAAACTGCAAGGACTGAATGTGTCCAGGGTGAGATGGTCAATGTGGGAACCAGGGTTCCTCTCCTTTCTGGATTCTTTTCCCTTTGGCTCACCCTGGGGGCTGACTCCCCCAATCTAACAGGGAGAGGGGCCCTAGAAGGTGGTTCCCTCTTGCTCTGCTGCCCCCCACGCCCAGTCGGAGGACCCCAGGGTCAGAGCTGCAGACTCACCACACCGGAGCCCCGCTTCATCCAGACGATGGTCAGGGATGGGTTGCCGGTCCAGGAGCAGCTGAAGACAGCGTCAGAGCCCAGATCCACGAGCAGAGACTGGGGCTCCATGGTCATCCGGGGCCCAACTGTGATGGGAAGGAAGGGGGAGGCAGGGTTCAGGTGGGTGTAGAGCTCTGGGGACCCATCCCGACAGGAGGAAGAGGCAGTGGGGTACATCTGCCACCTCAACCCTTGAGCCTTCCCAGGAGCCCTCTTCAGGGGGATCTGAGATGAAGAGTGAAGGAGGTGGGGTCATTGCTACCTAGGCCTCCTCTCTCAGTGTTTTCAACCTGGTTCTCTCAGGTCAGCCTTTTAGTCCAGCAGCCCTCAGCCTCCTTCCCGACCCCATGGAAGTAGACCGGCCTTGTCCATTTCCCATACCTCTGCTACAGGTGTTAATGGAGGCTCATCTCTGCCTTCCCCCAACACATTGGCCCAACATTGGCCCACAGACCAGGTCCTGGTCCACAGAGTGGCCCATGGGCACGCAGAGGGCTGTGGCCAGGTAGGCCTGGCAGTGCTCCTTTCGGGGAGCAGACAGAGCCTGAAATCTCGGGTCAGCAGACTGGGATTAGTCCCTTGATGTAAAAACAGAGTAACAGCACCTCCTGTTGAGGCTGTTGGGGGTGAGGGGGAGTTTATAAAAACTCTTTTAAGACTGTAAAGGGCAGTACATGAGCTAATGATTATTATTTTGAACACGTCCAGCTAGCTAGTCCATAACAATGGGTTGCCTCACTGTGGGTCCCTGCCAGGCCACCAGTGAGGAAGGGGTCCGTCTGTGAGTCCCCTCAGTGGGAGGCAGTGGAGTGTGTGGGTGGGCTGTGAGCTGGATCGTTGCCTGGTCTCAGTTCTCATTCTGCCACTTATTCACTGTGTGTCTTTGGGCTTCCATCTCCCCATCCAGAAAATGGGAATAATCATACCTACCTAGTATGGATTGAGTGTTTGTGTCTCCCCTCCGCCCTCACTTCATATGTTGAAATCCTACCCTCAATGGGATGGTATTAGGAGGTGGGGCCTTTGGGAGGTGATTAGGTCATAAGGGTGGAGCCCTCATGATGGGATTAGTGCTCTTATAAAGAGACAGGAGAGAGCTTGCTTACTTTCTCTCTCTGCCACATAAGGATAAGCAAGGCTGTTTGCAAGCCAGAAAGAGAGCCCTCACCATTACCAACTATGCTGACATTCTGAGTTCTGTTGTTCAAGCCACTCCATCTACGGCGATTTGTTACAGCAGTCTGAACTACAACACTGCCTCACTGGCTCATGATGAGGATCAAAATAACGTGAAATATCCACCAGGAAGCTTTATGTAAAGTGCAAAGCATTATATGCTTGTGAAGCATGAAGGTTATGTTGTGTACAAATGAATCCAGCCACAGTTTCTCCAGCCCTAAGCAGAGACCACCCAGTGCTTGCTCCATCGGGAAGCTCCCAAATCATTGCACTTACAATAGACATCGACTGTTCGGCTGAGGTTGGTGCTGCCCAAAGCGTTGGTCACCTCGCAGGAGACAGGCTCTGAGAAATACGTGTAGTCCACGGTGGTCCTATACACTTCTCCCGATGCCTCCTTGATGATCTGGCCCCGCTTGGCCCACCTGCGACAGAGGCCCAGAGGGCTGGTATGGACCTCAAATGGCAAGGCTGTCCCTTTGGGAGCTGGACCCATCCTTCCCACAGGAAAACAGTCCTGTGTGGGGTGGCAGGGTCAGGTCGTCTTTCAGGTCTTGGGGAATGTCCACGGAAGTGTTATTTCAAGGACTTGAGGAGGGGTTGGAATTGCTCCCACCCAGGCAGTCATGGAGGTGATGGGCTTTGGTGTGTGGTCACCAGGCAGTCAGCGGCACTTGACAAGTGGGTTATTCTAGAGAAAGGTGAGTTGATTATTCAGTTGGTAAACCAATTGGCTGGCTAGACACTGGATAACCCAACTGTAGGTCACCATCCTGGTCTGAGCTCTATTGTAGGCCCTGTTCTGGACCATGTTGGAAAAGGAAGTCGAACCCATGACATCAGAGACCAAGGCCTAACGGCACCTGTGCATATGCACATGTGCATACGTACACAGACGTGTGCGCGCACACACACATACACACAGAGAAATGAGGCTCCAAGAAGCTGGGTTTCCAGACAAGGTGAGAACCTGTAGGAGAGGTGTTAGCAAGCGACTGATGACTGACTGACTGCCCTCTCCTCTCCCTCAGCCAGCTCTCAGTGCTCTCAGGGCTCTCAGCTCTGTCTTGACTCCTGCCCCCAGGGTGGGTCTCACAGGGTGCCTGTTCTCTCCCTGAAAGTGCTTGCAGCCTCCCTCTTGGGGAGGGCACTTGCTCTCATTCCTGCTCAGCCTCTGCCCATCCCCACCCCCCTCCCCCACTCCTTGGCTTTGCTCCTCCAGCAGCTCTGGTTTGGTGGGGGGAGGTGGGTAGGAAGGTTCTTTCATTGGCCGATCAGTACCATATCAAAGGGGAGGCTGAACAGCCTCGGCCTTGGCTTGGTCCTGGCCCTGGGGCAGTGATCACTGCATTGGGCAAGTGACCAGGCAGCCTGCCATGTGCAGGCAGCACTGGAGCCCCACAGGGGTGTGTGTGTGTGTGTGTGTGTGTATGTGTGTGTGTGTGTGTGCGCACAGCTGTAAGTGTGTGCGTGTGCATGCATGTGCATGTGAAGGTGGGGGCTTTCCTTACAGATCCCCAAGGAGACAGTTCTCAGTTTCCCCTGGTTTAATCCAATGGGGACAGCACTCACTTTTTGAAATCGGGAAACTTCTAGCCAGGCTAGAAGTTCAAACCATTTCCAGAGCTGGAGGGGGCCTTGCCTGCACCGGTGCCACCTGCATCGCCGCTCCCTGCAAGCTCAGCCTCTCTGCTGCCCCGTCACTTCTCTTCCTCTCGGCCCTGGTCTCCGCCCTTCCCTCCGCCAGCTGCCTGGCTTGGGCTGGCCTGTCCACTTCTTCATTTCACATGTAACATGTAGGCTGGCACCATGCTGTTGTTATCACGAATTAATATCGGGTGATTATTAAGAGTACGATTAATAATAACAATTATAGTTACCAACAGAGCAAACCATAGTTCCCTGAGAGCTTAAGGAGCTTTTCAACAAAGCATTATGAGTTATTCATGAGTCATTTCAATTTCTAACTTTAATTCAATGACCAGACTTAATAGTCAAGCACAGCCCCTGCCTGAGGCGGATGAATTCAGTTCCAGGCACACAACTGGAGAGCCGTGTCCTGCCCTGATTCCTTCCACTCTGCTGAAGTGAGGGGGGTCAAGCGGTTGGACACAGGGGGAGGCCTGGGGGGCTGCTGGGCTGGGAGGAGGGCAGGGGTCAGGGGTGGGCTGGGCCCAGGGGAGGTGGCTCTGATGGACAGGCCCGGTGTGTTTTTTTCCCAGGGATTTCTGGAGAAGCTAGGGCTTTTTCCCTCTCTGTCCAGGGCTCCTCACCATGAAAGCCAAGGAGGGCGGAATCCCTGCCTGCTTGGCCCTGAGTTTTCAAGAGAACCATTGGGGCTCCTGTAGTCCTGGAACAACCCTAGAGGAACCAGGGGTCTCCTTGTCCCAGACCAGGCTGGCCTCTCCTCTCACCCTGAGAGAGCCAGGAAGGAAGAGACAAGAGGACGTGGCCGGCTGCGAGAGAGGATGTTTTCTTGCCCAGCAGAGCTGCACCATGTGAACGGGCCCTCTGTGCCGCCATCCTCAGAGGAGGGATTCTCGGATTATCCCCTCCCAGGGTTACGGGCAGTATCCGGCTATGGGGCTGGGTCCTCAAGTGCCCAAGGCCAGGGCCTTTTGGGGAGGTGCCTTTGGGCCCCCTGAGAATCCCCTGCCTGCATCTCACTCAGCCAGTCTTTGTGTCCCCCTCCTTTGTTCCCTTCCCACACCCAAAACCCTTTGATGGGTCCCTTCCAGAAGTGCAGAGGCCCAAACCACTGCATTATGCAAGCAGCTGGCCACAGGAGGGAGGCCAGAACCAAAGAGAAGCTCCTGCCCCTCTGTCTTCCCTTTTCTCTTCTCCTCTCGAGTTTTGGCTTTGCTTCACCTCCTGTTTCTCCTCTTCACCCCCTACACTCCCACTCCCAGCCACCCCCTGCTCCGCTATTGCGTTGGCCGTCTCTCCCAGCCCCTCTGAAAATGGAGTCAGCTTAAGCCTTTCCCAATTAATGTCTAATTTGTTCTGACCAAATGTAAGAGGATTAATTATTTCTATCACAGAATCAGGAGGCCTGGCCTGCCACAGCCGGCAGGTTGTCCTCAAATAGCCCCGTGTTTCATCTGGGGCAGTGGTCCTCATTCTGTTGTCTGCTGGGGGGTGTGGTGAGACCCTCAGAAGAAAGATCCCAGAGCACTTCATGCCGTGCTCAGGCCTGTCGTGCTGGCCCTGGGCTCCCCATCCCTGGGGGCAGCTGAGGTGACAGCTCCCGGGCCCACCTGTGCCCCCTTTTTGCACGCCGGGGTGGAGGAGGGCACATCTCTAATTTCAGAGGGTACACCTGCTGTGGTTGGAATATGTCCCCCAAAAGCTCATATGTTGGAAACTTAATTGCCATTGTTATAATATGAAGAGGTTGACCTTTGAGAGGTGGTGAGGTCAGAGGGCTCCCCCCTCATTAGCAATCAGTGCTGTTATTTTGGGAGTGGGTCAGTTATCGTGGGAGTGGGCTCCTGATAAAAGGATAAGTTCTTTGTCTCATGGGCTTGCTTCTGCCTTCTGCCATGAGCTGACCCTCACCAGATGCCAACGCCATGCTCTTGGACTTCCCAGCCTCCAGAACCATGAGCCAAATAAATCCTTTTTCTTTATAAATTACCCAGTCTGTGGTATCCTATTATAGCAGCAGAAAATGGACTAAGGCAAGCCTCTTGGGTGAAACAGAGAGGAAGGAATCAAGACAAATGGAAGTAAAAAACGAAGATCCCTATAATCTTGTCAGTCAGTTGGGAAACACTCACATGCTTATGTGATGAAATTTGCTTACGGTGTTTCCTCTTGGATCCCAACACCATAGAATGGGCATCTGGCTGCTTGGTGAGAACTCAAAGGAGAGAAGGGGCTGAGCAGTTGTAGGTGGGCCCAGGTGTCGCCACCTCCTCTCTCCATGGCCCCTCCAGCTCCTTCCTTCCCAGGCCACCCAGGCTCTCCCGCACTCAACTGGGGCCAGAAGGGCTCCCTGAAAGCCTCTGGAGGGAGGCCAATCATGCACTGCAGCGTTTTCAGGGCCCTCGGCTCATCAGAAGGCCACCAGTGTAGGTGGTGGGTAAGAACGGTGAGTGTCTGCAGGGAGCCCTGCCCTTCCCGCCCTCACGGCTCCTTCTCTGAACATGAGGGGCTCCAGGGTAGGATGGAGAGGGAGGGAAAGCCACAGGATGCCTGTAGCCTAGGGAAACCTGCATGCTCCCTGCTTGTTTATTTATTAACTTTTAGTTTGAAAAAAACCCTCAAACTTCAAAATAATACAAAAGTTGCAAGAATAGTCCCATTACCTGCCGACTCCCCCTCACCTAGATTCACCAGTTATTAGCATTTTGCCACATGTGCTCTAGGACGACCTCTCTGTGTGCAGATTTACATCTTCTTTTTCTTGTCACACTGCTCTGCTTTGAGGTCAACGACCCTGGGCATCAGGCCCAGAAGCCTGGTCTCCTGGGTGTTTGCTCAAACTGTCCTGCTTAGAAGGCAGGTGTAGGTGGGGGAGTCAGGCCTGTGGGCAGAGGTTGGTAGCTCTGGGGGTGTTTCCCCAGGTGGTCCATGTGTGTGTAGGGCTGTCCTGGGAAACTGGCATGAGTGTTTTCTGGGCATGTTGTACCTGGTGTTTAGGGACCAGGAGCGGAGAGCCAGGAGCAGACAGAAAGAAGCCCAACTTGTACAGAGAAGCCTGGTGGGCAGGGCAAGTGGAAGCCCAGAGCAAGGGACTCTTGTTGGGTTTTTCTTTTGTGTCTTTAGTTACTTCTGGACAGATGCCAGACCCCTGCCAAAGCAGACTTGCCCCCTGGACCTAACTGAGCCACATGATCCCAGAGAGCCTGAAGTCCTTGGCTCAGGTGGGACCCTGGAGGTCATCTGATCTTTCCTCTGCTTCTAGTCCGGAGAACAGTTAAATCAGACAGGACAGATGGATTTTTATCCTATTTTAAAATATCCTTAGGGATAGACTCTACCCCCGTTCTGGGTTTCTGGCTCCAGCGTTGCTTAATTATCCACACGGCAGGGGGCACCTCCTTCTCACGTCCAGCTTGAACCTACGGCTGTCTCTTTGGCCCATTTCCTTTCTTCCTGCCGGCTGGGGCTGCACTGCTGGGGCTGCGTCTCGTCTTCCCTGTTCTCCACTCCCCCTGGCTTATTTCCTAGTCTGGGACCATTAGCATCCTCAGCCCTTGCAGGTGCTGCAGCTTAATAACCCAGATCGATGACGGTGGTGACACCTGGATCCACCCTCGGGTCTGGCTGGTGGGAAAGGGCGGGGCAGAGTGAGAGCCAGGGCGGGTCCACACAGCATCTAAAAGGAGGCGCATGAATGAGTGCCCTCGCGCACCTCCAAGGTCACTCAGGCTCTCGGAATCTCGAGCAGGACGAGCGCAGTCAGGAAGGCGCCCAGAGAAGCGCGGCCTGCGTTTATCCCATCAGCCAGGCCCATTGGAGGAGGGCCTCGTGTGCTGCATGCTGTGCTACATGCTGCGAGCTCTAGTGACCGAACTGCGGTTGTCACCTTGGAGAAGCTCCGTCAAAAGGCAGAGACAAGCATGTGAAAAGCAGTGATGCTTTGATCAGTGTGTGAGCCAGCGACACACAGGGGCCTGGTGTGTCCGATCCCAGGAGCCCACTGGACAGGACCAGCTGTCCCAGAAATCCTTCTCTATCTGGGTGAATAGTTGGACCAGCACAGGACCAGAATCCAGGTTCTGATCTTCCTGATTCTCCTGGTTAACTGTTTCTGAGTCTCCCTCCCTCTTTTCAGAAATATGGGATAAACAAGCTGTTCAAACAGAAGCGGGGGCTGGTGCTGTCTCCTATGGAGGAGTGTGGTACATGTACGGGAAGGGAAGGAAGAGTCTACCTGGCCAGCGGGAGGGTGGGTGTTGTGGGAAGGGAACAGGCTATCAGACACTCTGTGTGAAACTTGCACATGGCTGTGCTGAGGACCAGGAGCATAAGGGACATCCCGTGGATAGGCATGGGGTGGAGGGGTTGGTGGCCAGGCCGCACCTCTGCAGTGGTGACTCCCACCTGTACTGGGTGACAGCTGGGTTGGCCTTTGCAGAGCAGTGGAATGTCACGACGTTGTCCTCCAGCACTGGCTGTGGTTCCACAGACAGGTTGACAAGTGGGGGATCTGCAGAGAGAAGAGATTCACTTGAAGACCGGGGAAAGAATGGGTCAGGAAGACCCCCAGTGAGAGGGAGGGCAAAGGCCAGAGATTCCACCACCCAGGGACCCTCAGAGCAGCCACCACCCCGGTGGTTACTAGAAAATTGGGGGACTCAGCAGGAGGCTGCTCCACTCCCAGGAGGTGCCTGCTTCAGGCAGTCTTGGAAGTGGGGTCAGGGCCCTCTGTGGATTCAAGACCTGGTGTTGAAATGAACACCAGGGAGCAGCTATCTGGGCCCTGGGAGCATGCTGCCCGTCTTCCAGCTTTGAGGCAGAAAAGAGAGGCGGGGAGGGGTGCAGGGGTGTAGGGGAGTGTGGACACCCAACCCCATTTCCACACGGACTTTCTGTCTTCAAAATGTCTGTTTATTATCTCTCTGTGTAAAGGTTCTGGGGCATCTGTTAACTTGAAAGTGGCATTTACACCCTTTCATCAGCCTAAGCATCTCCACTCAGTCCTGACTGGTGTCACATGGGCCTCAGCTCCCCAGGCTGGGGCTCGTTTTCTCATTTGTCATGATAAGAAGCCAAGCTCGGAAGTGCTAGATGGTGGGAGGTAGAGGAGACAGAAAGTCAGAGAGAGGGAGAGAGACAGGGACAGGAGCCGGAGACTTAGAGACACGGAGAGATCTGTGCAGAAGGGATTGGAGGCAGGTAGAGACATGTACACAGAGGAGAGACATGGAGATAACAGAAGACAGAGACAGATGAGAGAGAGAGAGAGAGAAAGAGAGAGAGAGAGAGAAAGAGAGAGAGAGAGAGACAGACAGAGACAGAGAGACAGAGGCAGAGAGAGACAGAGGCAGAGAGACAGAAAGGCACACACACAGATTGCAAAATGCAGAGGAAGAGTAAGAAAAAGATAGAAACCTAGAAAAGCAGAGAGCAGAGAGATGGAGAGAGACTGACATATATGCAGACACACATAATTGAAGATTTCAGACTGAAAGCAGGAAAGACCAAGTAAGACCCAGTACATGAAGACAGAAAATGACAGGGTGTCAGGGAGGAAGACTGAATAAAATAATGAGGAATAGAGAAGAGAGATAGGGAGGAACAGAGACTGAGAGATGTAAGGATGGAAATAAAGCTCATGGGGTCTGCAGCAGAGAGACAGGGCACCGAGGTCAGCCCAGGAGTGGCCTCCCACTGCTCGGCCTTGCTGAGCTCAGGGTGGCCAGCTCTGGACCTTCTCCAAAGGCTGGGTCTCACCCCTGTTCCTGTGTACCCCCAGGCGTCCACACTCCAGGGAAGGGGATATGTCCATCCTCCTTCCTTGTCATGGCTTGGGGATCTGGAGTTAACTCCAAGCTGAGTTAAGAGGGCAGCTTGGTCCCCAAGGCCTAGCCAGGGCCCCGGGCTGCATCTTCTGGGCTAGTCCCACCAACAAGCCGAGCACATCGCTGGAAGGTCATGTGGCTTCTCTAGGGGTTCAGCCTGTTTTCAGAAAAAAATAATCTAGTTTCCTAGAGGCCATCAGAAAAAGGGCTGATCACTCTGGGTCCCCATGAGGGACACCACAAGGGGAGCGAGACTCCATCCTGCTGGGTCTCGGCTCTTGAGATCCTCAGAGTCACACACATGGCCTCCCAGCTGTGGACCCAGACTGCCTCACCCGGAGTGGGGGTCATGTGGCTGCTCGGCCCCCCTCTGCTGCTGGAGCCCATGCTGGGCCAGGTCTCACTGCCCAGTGCTGGGGCACACGGGCTGCGCTGGAGCGGGGTGGCCTGTTTTCTGAGTAGCAGGTGGCCGACTGTGTTGGGGAGCCTGTTTTCCCCACAATACCCCACGTTCCAGACAGGGGACCACAAATCCAGGAAGCATCTGCTACTGGAGCAGCCTCTTGCTGGCCTTTTCGTGGATAATTACAAGAGAAGTAATGGGCATTTCAACCTCTCAATCTCAGTTTGTAAAGCAAATTCAAGTAATCACAAGGATGAGCGTGGTGAAGAACAGCCATGAGAGCTCTCCTTCCACCTCTGAGGAGAGCCACGACCCCCAGGATGCTCCAGCCTCTCCCCAGTGCTGCCCACGAGCCCCCAGGGCAAGGCTGAATCAGGAGTCCAGCCCTTATTCCACTCAGGGCTGGCTGGCTAAGTTGGGCATCATCGGGACCCTTCCTGGAGAGCATGGAGACCCATGGAGGAGCTGGCTTCTCGCTGTGGGCTGGAGAAGCATGTCCTGGGGCATAGGAGCTTGGTAATCGCCATCTGGATGCAAATGTGTGGCTGGCCCATGCCCTCACCTATAGCAGCCCACTACCAGGAGGTGGAGTTCCTTGATCCAATGCTCGTTTGAGGAGACAAGGGAGTCAGCTCCACAGAATCTAGAGACCTGCCACAGAACTCAGTGGCTGTTCCAGGAGGCCCATCCCTCACCTGGGTGTCCTTGTAAAGTGATGAGACTGTGGGAAGCAGGGAGACGGGCACACACCTGTTGGAGGACCCTTGCTGCCTGGTGCTCTGTCACAGACCTGCATTATCCATTCACCCCATGGAGGCTTCTCTACTGCACCTCTCCTCCCTCTGGGCACCATCCTCGGTGCCCACCTGTCCTGAAGGACCTCATGATGCTTCCACACTCATCTGCACCTCCACCCCCGCCCCAGATGTGTCCAGGTCCCTGTCTCCACCCCTCTCCTCTGGATGTGCAGGTAAGAATTTTCAGGAGTCTGCCAAGCTCCAGAGGCATAAATAGTTTATGTTCATATCCTACTATTAAACATGATTTTAATCCCACTTGTGATGTCGGCTGCATAACTTGCAGGAGGGCAGCTTTGATGTAGCTGGTGGAACCGAGATCACATTGAACAGCTGTTACAGCTGAGAGTCTGTTGCTGTTTCCATCCACAACCTGCATGTGTGTGAGTGTGCGTGTTTTCGGGGAAGTACTACATCGAGGACGGGGTGGGAAAAGAGAAACTTCATGACTTGGTGATTTTATAGCACATCCATTTGAAACTTGGCAGCTGGACACACTGTCCAGATGTGGCAAGGCTTTGCGGGTGTTAAGCATTCTCTCCCATTACTCAATCTGGGGGCTTTGTCTTCCGTTGGGTAACATATAAAGACCAAGAGAAACAAACAACAAATGTGCTTTTGCTGAGTTTGGATGCTTCTCAGTTGACTGAGAAAATGAGCAGGTTTGCAAAGGCAGCTCTGATCTAGCCCGTGGTGTCCACAGCAAGCAGCTGGACGCTTCCTGAAGGGACACATGAATGCACGGGGGGAGGGGAAAGGAGGAGGAAGAGAGAGGGGTGGAGACTCTGGGCAGGCACATAGAAACACTTTTAGGCTGGGGAGATGTGGTGCAAGGACAAATGGATGAAGATTTTTCCCCTGTTAGGGCTGGGGGGGACACCTGGGGAGGGGTTACTGCACGCCTGTGGCTGTTTATCCTACCAAGAGCTGACAGGTGTAGCATGCTTACAACATGTCAGGCACCGAGTGAGGGGCTTGACACGAATGATTTAATTAAATCCGTTGGAGGTAAGCAATATTACCGCCATGTACCGATAGGGAAACCAAGGCACAAGGAGATTAACTAACCAGGTCAATATCACCCAGTAAGTGGCAGAGCCAGAATTTTAACCAGGAAGAATGCTGTGGCCTTAACCACTACCCTGCACTGCCTTGGATGGAATCAATCTAGGAAACATCACTCTGGCCTCCCTCCTAATGTGGCTAAGACATCCTTGGAAAGAAAGCCAGAAGGGACCCAGAGACCTGGCAAGGCTTGGCGTCCTGTCATCTGTGCATCCTAGTAAATCCATCCTCTTATTGGAGCGTCTCTGAATAGCCGGGTGGGCTGTTACAGTGATGACTTTCTGGTTGCCAGGAGAGGCTCTCCTGGGGTGATGGACGATGGCCTGGAGCAGAATCACTGCTTCTCTCCATCTCTCCCTGCCAGGCCCAGGCTGCGGGGAGCCAACTCTGTTGTGTCTTTTGTGCAGGATTCTGTAGCTGGCATAGTCCTTCTGACTAGGTTGGGGACAGGGGAGGGATGGAGGGCAGTGGCCAAGAAAGGCAGCCTGAAAGTAGGGGGCTTGGATGCTGTGTGCCTCCCACCCTCCCACCTCCCAGATTTGGTTTGTGTCTGGAGAGATCCACAGTCAGTCCTAGAGCAAGAAGACACCTGGGACATCATTTGGTCAAATCACGCAAGGAACCAGAGTCCCCGGGGTGAAGTGACTAGCTTAGACCCTCCCTCTGGTGTTGGTGGAGCTGCCTCCTCTGCAGCACAGCTGCTCAACAGGGCAGAAGCAGTGGTGCTGAGACCAGGGTGCACGATTTAAGGAGGCCATCCCTCTCGGGGCCCACCTGTACTTACAGGACGCTCACGGTGAGTGTCTCCTTAAATCGTGTGCCCTAGGCGCCTCCCTCCATCTCCCCAGTCCTAGGCTTGGCCAGAGCTCTGCTGCTCTCATTGACTGAGGAATGGAAAAAGAATCCTTGGGGTCATGGGGGGTGCAGTGGGGGGTAGAGAGGTGGGGAACAGAGAGTTTTGTTAATAGCTGGTGGCGAGATAGTGGAGACAAAGCCTTTCTCAAGAGCGCAGCCCTGGTATCATCTCTCCTTTATAACCATTTCCTCTGTCCTCTGGAATCTAAACAGCATCTGTGAGGATTCTAGACACTGAGTGGGAACTTCTGCTCCCTGGCAGCCAAGGTGGGCTCTTGAAATCCTAAGAGACAGTGTCTATGGACTCCAGATCCCTAAAGAGCCATGTGGAGCCCAGAATCCTTAGATGAGCCTGGGCTGTTACTAAGTGTTTTTAAATGCATTTGCTTTAAAAAGAGCAAAATGCTAAGGAGGACATGAACACCAGCCTGCAGCTCCAGGCTTGTAATTCAGAGCCTGCCACCAGACAGTCTTCAGCACGTGGTGGCACCATGCAGGGAGGAGGATCTGAGAGGAGAAAAGTCCACTTCTGAATGCTGATACTTCACACCTAAATGAAGCCAGTCCTGAGAGTTAGGCTACTGGGACCACCTTATTGAGCTCTTCTTGGTTCTCTGGGGCCAACAGGCCACTTTAGGGAGACTTTTAGGACACCTTTGGTGTCTTCTTTAGGTGGCTCTTGGATGTGATGCTGCTGGAGCTTTAAAGCATCCTTATTGTTAATACTAATGGTAACAAGTGACATCCACTGAGAGCTGACCACATGGGAATGCATCTGGGTGGGCTCTGGAAAGCCAGGCTGCTTGGGTTTGAAATCTCTTGGCCTTGGGCAACTTGACCTATCATTTGGTGCCTCAGTTTCCCCAGATAGGGACCACAGTCATACCTCCTCCAAACAGTTTTGTAAAGATTAAACGAGATAATGCCTGCAGAGTATGAGCTGACAGAACATCTACTCTTCTTCCTCTCATCCCCTTGACCGACCCTTCCTTGAGAGGGGACTGGTAGGCCCTCCACTGGGCACCATGCTCCTTGTCTGTCCTGAGCCCCTTCGGCTCCCAGCATCTCTGTTGTCATTCCTCTCCAACAGAGCATGGGGCCACTGCTAGGCCAGCAGGGCCAGCGGCTGGCCATATTCATTGGTGTAGAAGCTCCACCTTGTACAGGTGCAAAATATGTCTTGAAGACGTCCTTTGCAAAAGAGCCTCATCTGTGAGGTTACTTCACATGACAATAAGAGAGAGACAAGAAGGTCCTTCCTGCCCGTACGTACGCAGAGCTGTCGGACCCCTCTCCTGCTTTCAGATGGCTTGAGCTATGGGCAGGGTTGCTGGGTTGCTCCCATTCTGGGCCTGGCCAGGCTAGGCAGGGCTGGTCAGTACTCACGCTGGATGTCGATGGTGACCGAGGTCTCCTTCCCTCCAGGGATGGCTTTGTTGGTGGCGCGGCACACGATGCTCTGGCCATTCTCCACGTCTCCAGGGGAGATGAAGAGTGTGCTGACGATGCTCTCGCGCTTGCCATCGCGAAGCAGGGTCTGGAGCGGGGTGGGGAGAAGGGATAGAAGGCCCATCTCACTCAGCTGGCATGGCCTGGGTGGGTGTGGGGAGGGCAGGCCCCAGCTCAGAGAGGAGAAGGGAGAGCCATGGATGGAGGGGGTCAGCTCGGGAGACTCAGCAGTGCCAGTCTCCATGAGGAGCTGGGGGGTTACCCTTGGCTTCCTGGCTTGGCTCAGTGCTGCGCTGTGGAAGGAAAAAGGAACTAGAAAGTTTTGAATCATATGTGAAATCATCCTGGACTTGCAAGCCAAAAGCACAAAAGAAACCAGGCTTCAGGTAGGTCCTTTGTAGAAATGAACTCACATCTGTTCTGCCTCTGGTGTCTGGGTGAGTCTCTGGGTCTGCAGGAAGGAAGCAGATCATTTGCAACAGGCGGGTGCTTGTGGCCCCTGAGCAGTGACAGTCTGCAAAAAGGGGTGCAGTTGGTGCCTGGGGGTCAGTGCAGGGGTGGTGGGGCTGCAGGCAGATGGGGTGCACAGTGAGCTTTTGATTACTTACCTATAAAAACCCTTTGCACTTTGAAAATCATTTCACTTCCTGACCTCATTAGAGCTTCAACCAAGCCATAGGCAGAACAGATGCCATTATCTTCCATTTGACAGTTGAGGAAACAGGTAAGACCAAGAGAGGCCAAAAGTCACACTTTAAATTGGTGGTGAGACAAGTAATAGGGCCCTATAGTAGGCTGAATAGTCTCCCCAAAACTCCTGTCCACCCGGAGCCTTAGGATATGAACTTGTTTGGAAATAGGCTCTTTGCAGATCAGTTAAATAGTAATTAGTTAAGAATCTCAAGATGAGACCATCCTAGATTTAGAGTGGACCCTAAATCCAGTGACCAGAGTCCTTTTAAGAAGAGGAGAAGACACAGAGACACAGAGGGGACGGCCACATGAAGATGGAGGCAGAGGCTGGAGTGACACAAGCACAAGCTGCGGAACTCCAGGAGCTGGATGGGACAAGGGAGGTTCTTCCACAGAGACTTTGGAGGGAGCATGGCCCTGCTGATACTTTGATTTCAGACCGTTGGCCTCTACAACTGTGAGAAAATGGACTTCTGTTATTTTTAGCACCATGTTAGGGTGCTTTGTTATGGCAGCCTAAGAAATGAACACAAGTCCTAAAGCCACTGGTCTCCTGTCTTCCAAGGTCATTGCTTTCTCTACTGGACGATGATGTCATTCTGAAGCTAATTCCCCCATTATTGCTGCTACCCCCTTTCCTCCCCTGTGCCCCTTTCCAACTATCTCTCCCTCCCCGCATCACTTTGGGGCCACTAAGGTAGATGCACACAGGGGAGGAGGAAGGTGTGCCAGCTGGGGTGCTACTTCCAGGCTGGACTGAAGGCTGTTCAGTATTCAAAGACATCCCATCCAGGGAAGGGACTTAACTCCCTCCAGGGAGGCATGTGGATGCAGTCTTGTTTCGCTCTGATTGGAGCCAAGGAATGGATGAACAGACTCTACTGCCTCAAAACCTCCCCTAAAATAACGACGACATTGTCTCTAATTCTCACAAGGGCCCTGGAAGGGAGGGAGCCTTACTTCTAACAGCAAAAGAAAAAACTGAATTCAAAGCGAGCCAGGAACTTGCTGGGCAGAGCTGGGATTTGCACTTACGAATGGGCGACCTCTGAGCCACGACCCTCTGCCATGGCTCCCAGAGATGCTGGAGGGCGGTTATTATGCTCTTGGCATTACAGGTGGGAACGATTACAGCAATTAATAGCCTCCAAGGACACTGCACTAGTTAGCAGCAATGTGTAGGCTGCTGGGACCCTGCTGTCTGGGTCCTCGGTTCAGCATGGTCCTTCTGAACGTGGGGCAAAAGTTGTGGCTCCAGCACAGGAGAACATGGCCTGAAGCCTCTACTTGGAGCAGCACATCCTGCTTTAGGCAAAGCCAAATTATGAAATTATAGAGAGAGCCACAGAGCAGGTGATAGCCCTGGACTTTCTCCCATCTAAACCCAGTGGAACTGTTGAGCCTAGCTCAGGCCCCACTGGCTTGAGGCCTCATAGAACTTTCTTTCCTAGGAAGTGGGGTGGAGGCCTTGGCTGGAGGGGCTAGAGGACAGTGATGTGGCTAGTCCCAGCAGGCCAAGGGGGGTCCAGTAGCCAACAGGGTAAGAGTCTCCAGATGAGCTTCAGGGAGGCCAGCAAAAAGGGGGTGGGGTGTAGTCCTGTCCAAACCAAAGCCAGAGGGGAGGGAGCTGCGGCCCTACCACAGGATGGTGTTGGCTTGAGGCAGCAGACCTCTCCGGCTATAAATAGCCAGGCTGCAATAAGAAAATTTCCTGGATGAAAATAAGACCTCAGGGTAGGGTGAGGGAAGGAGGGGGGTCTGTACTGTTCTTCCCGACTCCTTCTTTCTCTTCACTTTTCCGTTGTGCTAACAAGGGACGTTTCTGCCAGGAACCCTCCAGAGGATGGGCTTGGGGAGCGGGAGGGGAGCGGCCACGTGGGTGTGCAGTGCGGGTGGGAGGGGGTGAGCAGGAGGCCCGGGCCCTAATTAGGCTCTGCCTGCTTCCCTCCTCCCCGCACCCAGCGTGCGCCTTGCCTTGGAATGATGATTAATGACATATTTACTGTGTCTGGGCGTGTGCTTTTCTGGGAAATAAAAATTCTGGTTCAAGTTGTTTGTTCTACCTAATTAGAGAAAAGGGGAGATGTGTTCATTAGACTAGGGCAGAGCCAGGAGGGGGCAGCGCCCAGCACCGCTCCCCACAGGACGCCCTAGGCCCCTCGTGTTGGCCCCCACTGGGGTACCCCTACCCAGGGAGGAGGGTTGGGTCACTGGCGTGTCATGGAATGATTGTGAGGCTGGATGGAGCTGCGGAGGCTGGGGGTTGCGGTGGGGGCGAGCCTGCAGTGGCGAAAGCCACCAGGGTGGCCAGTCTGCACCCCGGTTTTTCTCCTTCCCTCATTCCTGCCTGATCTTCTCATCTCTCCTTTTCTTTTATTTCCATTCATTCCTCTTTTATAAGTCTTCCCTAATGGGCACTTTTCTCATATGCAAATGAAGCCTTTGGAATTTGCAGCCTGAAGGTACCATCCAGGTGGAACATTCTACCATGTGCTGACTCTTGTCCCAGCCCCGTTCCCCTCCCCCCAGCTCCGTGCCCCTCGCTTAACCTCATCTTCCTCTTTCCCTCTCTTCCCTTCACTGGACTTGGCTCTGAGCCCCCATCTCCTGCTTCAGAAACCTTCATTAGCATGCAAATCAGCTCTGGGAGGGAAGTGGATTATTAATGGTGGGTCACTAGTTTCTGGGGCCTCCAAGACCTCCCTCCAGCTTGGTGGGCACGAATGTGCTGTCAGACCTCAGCCTCCAAATCACCCAAGCTGCCCTATGTGACTGTGCTGGTGGCTTGGGGTCCACGAGGACTCAGCCCATGTGTGTGCAGATACAGACCAAGGGGGGCTGGTGTGTGCATGGTGTGCATGCATCACGTGCCAGGGATGAGCCAGCCAGGGCACTGCCTCCAGGGTGGGTTCCAGCTCTCACCTGTGTGTGTGTGCATGTGTGTGTTGTGTGTGGGTGTACTTGTTTCCGTTTGTGGGTGTCCATGGGCCTCTCTCCACTAACTGTTTCAAGGAGCTTTCTCGCCTGCTCCAGTGACTGGGTAAGGCCTAGCTCATCTCAGAACACTGACTGCTCTGGTGCTGCTTCCGGCTGGGGACACAGCGCACCCTGGATGGGGTTGTCCAGTGAGGGTGGCAGCGGTCGCTCTGCTCTCTCTGAAGCCCTGGGGCCTCAGCTGGGTGGTGAACAGCCAGACTGAGCACTCAGAGATTGGCAGCCTGTAGGGAATGTGGTGGGTGGGCACCCCTACCCGGTGCTAAGTATGGGATGCTCATTGATATGCAGACAGCCTGGAAAGTCCTGGAGCAGGCCTGATTGCCTGGCAACAAGGCCTCTTCTCCCTCCCCACTCACCTCCCCCACCTGCTGTGTCCTTATTTATTTATTTATTTATGATCATTTCTCTGCTCCCCTTTTTAAAGCTGCTTGGGGATCCATGTGGGCCTGTTGTCACCTGGACTGAACAAGGGATACAGGTGGAAGGGGGCGAACTGCACAGGGCCACGCCCCACGCTCAGCATCCAGCCTTGTGCCCTGGAGCCAAGATGTGCCCTTCACAGACAAGGCCTGGATGGGTGGAGACTCAAGGCCCATAGGCGGGACAGATGGGACGGAGTGAGCAGGGGGAGGGTGTGCACAATGGAGAGAGAGGGTCCTGGGGGTGTGAGCACCCATCCGTTTCCTGGGTGGGGTCTCTAGAGCTCCTCCTAGGCTGAGATCTAACAGGCTGAGGCCGGTGGGCCTGGTGGTGGGGGGTCAGCAGCCCCTTGGCCAGGTGCAGCCTGAAGCTGGAGGAAGCAGATGTCGGGTGGGAGCATGACTGTGCATCTAAGACCAAGCCACCCTCCCACTTGGCGTTGTACCAGGGCAAAGGCCTCATCTCCCTACCTGGGGGGGGGGGGGGGGGCAGGAAGCCGGCTCCCAGGAAGGTTTCTTTCTGGGCTCAGCCCATTCTCTTCCCTTCTCTCCCATAATCCATCCTTCCTCCCTGGTTTGTGGATTTGCAGGTTTTCCAGCTGAATGTTACGTGGCCTCCTTTCTGCTGCCAGGCCCAGAGAAGCAAGAAGAACAAGGGAGGAGCCCACTGTCTCCAGACAGACCAGGGCTGGGTATCTGGGAACAGATTGGAGGGAGGCCTTGCCCCTGGCTCCCCCAGGGCAGTGCCAGAGGCCCCACCCCACAGTGCAGCTCCTCCCAGCACCCGGCCTTGAGGGCTGAGCTGCAGGGTTTAAGAAGCATGGCCAGCCCGTGCCTGGTGAGGGGCTAGAGAGTGAAGGGGCAGAGTGACCTCCAGGGATGAGGCTCCTCCTCTCCCTGCTGGTCACATGGTGGAGTAGCAGAAAGAACAGTCCACTAGCGATCTTTGAATTGAAAGAGACTTTGAAACCAGGGCTGGTTTTCTGTGAAATAGCTGTGCGACCTCTGGGGCTTGGGATCTAGGGTTTTGGGGGGCAGGGATCCTGGGGAAGAGAACCAATAATACTAGCTAACACGTATGAAGCCTTTATTACATGCCCTGCTCTTTACAAGGCATAACTTTCAATGCATAATTCCTTTTAAGCCGTACAGCAACCCTAACAGGTGCAGCTGGGGAAACTGGGGCAGAGACATTAAGTCACTGTAATATGTGACAAAGCCCAGGTTTGAACCCAGGTCTGTAGACCACACGCCCTGCTCTGCTGCAACACTGACAGCTGCATGTGGAAAATGCAGGTGGCAGGTGCACCCGGGCCTGTGAGGATCCAGCACGGGGCAGGCAATAATCCTCACAGCCATCCTCACAGCCATCCCTTGAAGTGGGTGCTGTTGTTGCTCCCATTGTATAGGTGAGGACACTGAGGCACAGCAAGTTCAGGTCACACAGCTGGAAGGGGCTGGAGCCTGGACTCAAATTCAGGCCGCTCAGCTCCCGAGCCCGGCCTTTTCTGTGGCCCTTGCAGCCTGCCCGATCAATCTATCGATCATGTGTGCACCGGGGTGCGCTCTCAACCTCTCTCTGAGCTGCTGATTCCCAGCTTCTCCTCAAGCTCCTCCTGTCTGGGGCTGCTCTGGGTTGGAAATCAGAAGTGCTGTTTGGCAGTTCTGGGGAAGGAGGGGCCTGGGCTGGGCCCCTGAGAGGCGGAAGCAGAGAGGGGGCCCTGACAGCTCCACAAATCCCCTCCCGAGTGTCCACCCTGCTCAGAGTGCTCCAAGTCATAGGTCTGCAGCTTGTCAGAGCTGAAGGCACCTTTCCAGAGCCTGCGATCCACCCCTTCATTTTACAGACAAGGAAACCTGAGGCTCAGGGAGGGAGGACTGCAAACAGGAGTCTGAACAGGGGTGGGGTGGGGTGGGGCACAGGTTGGAGGATGGCCTTCCCTGCCCTGGTTTCCAGTAGCATGGTGCCCGTGGCTCTGAGGGACATTTACAACATGGACGAGGACAACATGCTGGGGTCAAGGTGGTCCTGGGCCAGGCCCAGCAGGGTAACCTGACCTCTCTTCATGAGGTGAGGTGTGTCCTTTGTGGGACATAAACCCCAGAGTGGGCCAGGTGGGCCTAACTTCAGGGAGGGCCTGGCCAGGCACCCAGGCTGGGAGGGACACCCCTTCCCGTCCCCTGCATCCTCCTCTGCATGATCGATTTCCTGTGTCGAGCTTTTGTATTTCGTAACACCACAGTGTGGCTCCAGCCCAGGACATGAGCGAGGGATTTGTCTCCCACAAGGCAGCTTTCCCCTGATGGACATGTTCCCAAGGGAAGGCGTTTGTCTGGGATCTGGCCCTAGGCTCTGGGTGGGGGCCGATCTTTGATCAGCAGCTGCAGGGTGACCCTTGGCAGGGTGGTCAGTTTTGGACAGGAAGGGCACACTCTCAGTGTGGGGCCAGGCTCGCCCCAGCAATGGCGGAGGCCTTGCTTATCTTTCCAGGGACCGTGAAGAGGATCTTGGGGCAGGTCAGGACTGGGGAGTAGGCTGTGCACCTCCCCACTCTCTGCGGCCAGGGAGGGCCTGGGGAGAGGAGAGCTGGGGTTCTGGAGGCTTTGACCTCCAGCTCCGTGCACGGGGGGCTGGCTTGCCCTGGGCCCTGATACAGTTTCTGGGTGGTGCCCTCTGAGCTCACTGTAAGGTTTAGAATTGGGCAGCTTGAATAATTTCAGTGGGCTCTGGGCTTTAGAGGTGGCCTATAGTTGTCTGATTTATGGCCCTGGGGAGATTTAGAGCAGAGGGAGAGTGTCCTGGACTGTAGAGGCCTGAGGCTATCCTGGCAGGAGCGCAGGCCTGGGACTCAGATGACTGCGGTTCCAGGTGTGGTGCTGTCCACTTGGCAGCTGGGAAGAGCAGTCATTTCCCTGTCAGGCCTGTTTTCTATCTGTGGACAAAAGAGTTTGTACCAGCTGTTCTCTAATGTCCTTAAAGGCTTTGGGGTACATAAACCCCGTCTGGGACTCCTCGAGTGGTTTAGCGGGGCACGTTTCAAAACGTACTGGGAATTTTGTTTTTATTCAGGTATGATGAGGCCAACAGATCAGGAGATGACTGTCATTGAAAAGATAGCTTGGTGCAGTTCCCGAGAGGAGGGGCACAATGTGCCATGTAGGGCCACAGGGAAGCACCAGAGTGAGTCAGGGGATGGGGGAAGGAGAGGTGGGCAGAGCCTTTTCTGTGGTTTGCGTGGAAAGGAAGCGGTGAGGCGGGGTGGGCTGCTGAGAGGGTTGAGGATTGCACAGCCTGGACAATTTCAGTGGGCTCTGAGCTGTAGGGGTGTCTATAGTTGTCTGATATGTGGCCCTGGGGAGATTAAAGGTAGGGGGAGAGTGTCCTGCTCTGTAGAAGCCTGATAAAAGGAGCTGGTGAGGGCGTGGGCTCAGGATGGGATGGTCTGCATGTCAAAGGTATGTTTGCAGGTAAGTTGTTTGCTGTCTCTAGGCATTAGCTAACCTGGGAGGGGCGGTTCCTTCCTGGCTCTGCAAGGCCCCAAGATGTCAAAGCATCACAAAATACAGAAAATAAAAAACATGATTAATACAGGGGCCAGTTCAGAGTCCCTCCAGCCGTGGTACCCTGTGTGAGTTACAGAAAAGCCTCCCTGTTGATAGGCACAGCAGGACAGCAGGACACAGGGCTTGGTAAGGGGTTATGGGCTGGATTTCAGCCCTCCCTAGCCCCTGGTTCAGGCACCCTGGACACAGCAGATCCACACCTTACCTAGTGATAGATCTTGGACGTGACCAGTGCCATTATGCACACAATAAGCACAAAATAGCCACCAGCCTTGTCTTCCACTCAAGCACCAAACCCCTCCCCGCTTCCCTTTACAAGAAGCCTCCTGACTTCTGCAAAACAGAAACCATCCTTTTGCTTCTGCAAGGGCACAGTACTCTACCCTGGTTGCATAACTTCAGCCTTAGCATAATGCCCCTCCTTAATGGTATCAGCCAGCCCTTGGTGCACTATATAAGCTTTCTCACCCCCATATCTGGTGCTGCCCTCCACTCTGAGCACAGCCCAGCAGATTCTTTTCCTTTAATAAAGCTTGATCGGTACCTGGCGTCCCGGTGTTTTGGCTCATTTTCTTTCACCTGGCAGCCCTGGAAAGGTGGCCAGATTTAGCAAATAAAATTACAGGATGCTCAGTTAAATATGAATTTCAGATAAATAGTGAATAATTTTTTAGTATAAGTATAGCTCATAAGTACGTCCCGTGCAATATTTGAGACAGTTATTTGTTTTTCTGAAATTCAAGTTTAACTGGGAATCTGTCTTAGCCTTTTCGGGCTGCTCTAACAAATACAATAAACTGGGTGGCTTATAAACACCGAAATTTATTCTCACGGTTCTGGAGGCTGCAAGTCCAAGATCAAGGCAGATTTGGTGTCGGACAAGGGCCAGACACCTGGTTCAGAGGTGGCCGTCTTCTTGCTGTCTCCTTAACATGGTGGAAGGGGTGAGGATCTCTGGGGCCTCTTCAGTAAGGGCTCTAATCCCATTCATGATGCTCCACCCTCATGACCTAATCACCTCCCAAAGGTCCCACCTCCTAATACCAGCACCTCAGGGGGGTTAGGATTTCAACATATAAATTTAGTGGATGGACACAAACATTCAGCCCACAGCAGCACCTTGTATTTTATACAGCAACCCTGGGCACTGGCCACTTGTGTCCCTGAGCCTCCTCTTAGAACCAAGCCTTATTTTTAGGGTCTTCACCAAGCCCAGCAATTACCCTAAGAAAGAGAGAGAGAGCATGCTACATAGTCAAAGAGAGACAGAAAAGATCAGATGAAAAGACAGACATACACACAAACGGGTGGGAGAGCCACAGCACGGGAGAGAAAAAGTGACACAGAGTGAGAGAGAGTAGAGAGATGCAGAGATAGGCAAAGAGTGAGAAAAACAAAAGGTGACAGACAGACAGGCATAGAGGGAGGGATTGCTGCAGATAGGGACAGCCCCCCTCCCACCCTCCCCCAGGCCTCACCTTGGAGTAGGTGGCTCCGTTGATGACCTCTCCCTTGCGAAGCCAGATGATGGAGGCTGCGGGCTTGGCGTTGTCTGCGTGGCAGGTGAGGTTGAGGGGGTCCCCTGCCCGCAGGCTGATCACAGGCCCCCCCAGAATGACGGGGTCATCGGGTGGCACTGGGGGAGAGGAGCAGAGAGGTCAGGCCGAGGGCAGCCCCACCCCTGTGGCAGGGAGGCGGGCTGGGCTGGGTGGATTTTATGGAGATGATGACAAATAGTAATTACCATACTTTAATAAAATGTATAATCCCCTTGAATTATAGCAACAATAGCGACAACAGCAGTAATCCCTGACATATGTGTGGCATGTTTACCGCGGAGTACGTCCCTGTGCAGGGTGAGCACGGGGACGGGGCAGGCATCATTAGTCTCAGCTCACAGAACAGGAAGCAGAGCGCCTGGCCTGGACTAGATCTGCAGTTCTTTTTAATTTCTTCTCTCTCTCTCTCTCTCTTTTTTTTTTTAAAGAAAACCCACAAAGCTCTGTCACATCTGTTGTCTGATTTAACCCACATAGCAATCTTGCAAGGTAAACATTATTATCCCAGTTACACAGATCTGGAAACTGAGGCTTGGCAGGATTAAGTGACTTGCTCAAGGACACATGGTGAATGAGGGGCAGAGCCAAGCCCCTGACATGTGGAGAACCAGCCGGCCCTGCCCTGGCAGTGGACAGGGATAGGGCAGCCCTTCAAGGTGGGGACAGCTCTGCAGGGGCTGTACACCCTGCCATTTCCTGCATCCTTCATTCTCTGAACAGCTCTGGCACCTTATCCCTGGAGTCACAATGGGTCTCTCCTGCCCGAGATTTTCTACTGTTGGTGATTGTGGCTCCCACCAAAGGATCCCCAGTGCCAGGAGGCAAGGGGTGTACACAGTGTGGAGCATGGATCCCACGGTGCAAGCACAGAGCTCTGTGCCTGGGGGAAGCTCCCCAGACACTTGCTGGCTCTGGTGGGGTCACCCCCTTTGATTCCCATGATGACTGTGGGCTGCAGAGATGGGCAGTTGTAATGGGCATTGTTTAGAGAGGACCAGAGAAGTGAGGTGACTTGCCTAAGGACACAGAGCCTCTCCTGATGCTTGTGCTCATGGACACGTTGTGGCTCTCAGGCCTCTGCAGCTCCCTGGACAAGCCACAGAAGGGGAAGGACTCCCTGGAGACCACCTGAGTCAGTGGTCCCCTGCTGGATCAGCCAGCTCTGGAGGCTGAGAGGGGCTCAGGGCCTCCCTGACACACCAGAGGTGTGGGCTACACATGTGCTCCATGAATGGGTAAAGGGACTGTCGGATGACTGGGGCATGGGGACCTAGCACAAAGGGTCTTCTCCGCCTGGTTGCCTGAGAAAGTCCGTCCTTCCACCCAGGCAGTGGCTAGCGTCTGTGCTGTGGCTTGTGGGCTCGGGGAAGCTCAGAGCTGAGCAGAGCGGGCTCTGCCTTCCAGCCTCGGCCCTCAGGGGCGGCTCCCAGCACGTACGAAGTTTCCGTCCCCTTCCCAGGGCATCTGCCACCAGCCCTCTCCTAGACCACTGCGGCTCTAGGAGGAATGGAAGGTCCTGGGGCCAGGCGAGTACTCAAAGCAGCAACCTTCAGGCTAGTCTCCCTGCACCTTTCTTCCCAGGCTTGGAAGAGGCTAGGCCCAGCTCTAACAGCACAGCGGTGCCATTTCCTGAGGACAAACAACCTCTCAGGGCTTCCGAGCAGCTATCGCCGAACCCAGGCTCCACCCGGATCCTGGCCCAGGGAGCAAGTCAGCTTCATCCAACCCCACCAGCCTCGGCCCTCAAGCCAGGCCTCCCCGGGAGGTCCTAGAGCTGCCAGGCTGGAGGAAGCAGGAGGGTCTGGGCTGGACGGTGATGACAACCCCCCACTCCCGCCCACCCCGCACCCTCTCATTAGTGCCCAGGGGCCTCCATGGTGTGGGTGTGGCTAGAGACAGAAGGAGGCTAATTAGGGCTTTGCATAAGTGGGGGTGGGAATGTCATCTGCACGCGAGGTGGGGCCCTCCTGCAGGGGGAGCTGGGGCTTGGAGGAGAGGGGCCAGCCTTCACCCTTCCCAAGGCCTGGGGCTCCTGCCTTCTTCTTCCCACAGTGGCAGCTTCGTCCCACTAGGCACCCAGGAGGGAGGATTCAGGCTCCGCAGCTTGTGGAGGGCCAGGAAATTGGAGCGAGCCCTTGGGGCTGCAGGAACAGAGAGTACCTGCCCCGTCTGCTTGGCCTCCCTCTTCTCTCGGCTCAGTCTCCTCAGCAGAAGACCTGCAAAGTTCCCTCCAGCTCGGACACTCGTCAGGTATTAGACTGCCGTTCACAACCTTGGCTGCAGGTCTGACTCTTCTGGGAAGGTTTTAAAAACCGGCCTACACCCAGACCTACTAAATCTCAATCCCTGGAGATGGAGCCCAGGCACCAGGGGATCCCCACACAAGACCGAGTTTGAGAACCAACGTCTCTGGGCTTTTTGCTCAGGTGCATAGAACCATCGCGTCCTCTGTGTAGAGGCTGGGGAGGCCTTTCTGAAAAACCAAAACCATGCAGGGGGGACCGGGCCCTTCCTTCTCGTGGCTCCAGTGTTGTGTTTTTGGAATATTGGATTAGAGGGAGCAGATGGGGGGAGAAGTGTGGGGGGCTGTGTTGTGGGAGTACTTGGCCACACACACACATTCACACACACAAACATCCACCCTCAGAATGGGTCCTGATTACATCTTCCCAAATAAGCGGTTAGCACGCGGTTATTCATGCAGCCACACATTACGGATTGGCCTTCAACTCACTGCACAGCAGATGGGGGAGGCGGGGGCGTGGAGGGGCCTGGGGTGTATGGGGGGTGGGGGGCTGGGGAGGGAGGATGTTTGGGGGCCAGCAGGCTGAATAGAAATTTCCAGTCGCTCTCGGCAGATGCAGCTCGAATGGAGGGGGGACACTCATTACCTCTGCGTTCAGACTTGGCCCAGAGCTGGGATGGCCGAGCAGCCGAGCCTGGAGATGCATTATTCATACCCCCTCGCAGGATTGGTTATTATCCTGAACCACTATGGAGTTTGAGCTCCTAATTTTTAATCACAAGGAAGGTGGAAGCGTTTGCCTTTTTGTGATTAATCCGGAGATAAAAATAGTTGACTGTTTTGGTTTTGTGATTGTTGTCAGTCAGGAAAAAATTGTACTAACTGTTGGGGGGACTGGGGCCGGGGGAAGACCTGAGTGGATCCCCAGGGCTGGCAGCCAGCCCTCGAAGTCCACGAACCCAACCCAGACAGGGGCTGGTGTGAGTGAGAATCCAGCACCCTGCTGGCTCCTTGGGCATTGATTCTGAAAGGAACAAATCAGTTGAATTAGGGGTTCCACAATCGCAGCCGTGGTCGGCTCTTTGCAGTTTACTCTGCTGTCATTCAGGATCTGGGCAGGTGGCTGGGGGTCTCCCTCCCCGCTCTGCCCCTCCCTGACACCAGTCCTGTGGTGTGCAATGTGGGGCACCCGTCCCTCTCCCTCTATGTGGGACGGAGCCCCTGAAGACTTTCTCCAAGATCTATTGTCAAGGCCAGGGGAGTCTAGTGTGGAGGGGTGGGGCAGAGAGACCTCACACAGTCCAGTTCATTATTGACAGAGAAAGAAACTGAGGCCAGAGAGCAGAAGTGACTGGCCCAAAGTTACTAGTGGGTGAAGGCAAAGAGGGATGGGAGTGGCTTGGGAAACACATCCTGGCTCTGCCCCAAGAGGTAAAGCTCTCATCTGTTTTACGAACTACGTACCCGTTTAGGTAAATGAGATTCTGCAGCTAAAAGTTGTCCAGAACCAGTACCTAGCCCCATAGCTATCTCTAAGAAGTGCTTTCATGAAGGCCTTGGACTTCTGGACTAGAGCATATTGCTAGCAGTGACCATCTGACTGTCCATCCCACACGACATCAGCTACACAGAAGGCAAGGGGGCTGGGGTCAGAGGGCTCCTGTCCCCTTTCGGAATTGTTGGCCAACTCATGCCTCTGTGCCCACCCGTTACAGCACAAAGCTCATTGGACTTGCTGGTCGTGGTTTGCCAGGTTGGCCAACCTCGTCTGAATAGGCTGGGAAAACTCTCTTGGTTCCCGGACAGGGGCAGCACTGCTGGGGGTTCTGCCAGAGTCTTCTTGGTCACCCAAGTGGGTGATTCCAGGAATGCAGCCGCTCCAGCAACCCAGATGGACGGTCTCCACGGACAGTCGATCTGGGACCTGGCTGCTGACAGCAGCACCAACCTGGATGATTCTATTCCCCAGTGGCAGCTGGAAGGGTGGGGAGGTGGGCAGGACTAGCCTACTATCCCCAAACAGGGCAGCAGAGAGCCTCATAGGCACTCAGCCCTCCGGAGAGCAGACCTGGGTCTCAGGTGCTCAGGTCCCTGGAGAGCAGGCCTGGGTCTTGTGCTACTAATACATGCAGCAACTCGTGCTGGATGAAGCCAGAAGAGTGATCCCCGTCCATGTCCTGCTCTGTTTCAGTTCTTCCAGGGCTCCCCACTGTACTGAGAACACAGTCGGAACTCCCCTGTGTTGTCCACAGGCGCTTGTGGCCGTGACTCTTGCTGCCTTGGGATGTCAGCTCATTCACCCCCTCTTCATTGGCCAGGCTCGGCCCTGCTGGCCTGTTCACTGAGCATGTCACGTGCCTTCCTGGATAGGGCCTCGTCTTGCTCTCCTTGTGCCTGGAGTGCTCTTCTCTGTATCCTTGCCCTGCTGGCTTCCTCCTGTCGATGACGGTGCAACTTAAATGCCACCTCCTCAGAGAGGCCTTCACTGACCAGGGCAGCAGCCCCCCAATGACTCTTTATTATCCCACCCTCTTCATTTTCACCATCACTGGGCTCATTTATTATCTATCTCCTCTTACTAGAAAGAACAAAGATGTCTTGGTCATTGTGTATTGCTGTCCCTAGATCAGTGGCTGGCACATAGTAGGTGCTCAGTAAATATCTGTTGCATAAACGAATGGAAGATCCCTAGAAGAGGAAAGGGGGTGTGGGGGGTGGTGATCACAGACAATAACTTCCGAGGTCAGTACTTTTTATACGTGCGTGTGTGTGTAGGGTACATTTGGAGGAGGGATGAGGGCAGTGAGCAAAGAGGAGGCATGTCCTAAGCCTGGCTGAGACAGCTGTGTGGGAACTCTCTGGTGTGGCATGAGGGGGATGGCTGCTTCCTACCTTTCCTGGACAGAAGGGAGCCTGGGCTGGGGAGGGCTTGGTGCTGGGGGGTGGTTCTCAGCCTGTTTCTCTGCACAGGTGGCACCAGTCCTCTTGGCACGAGAGGGAGCCCAGTCTGATTTGACTGACTCACAGGCTGGGAGAAGGCTGCAGGCTAAGCATGGTGACAGATCTGAGACAATTGGCTGAGTGAATAGGACGAGGTTTGTGGTTTCTTTACTTTCAGCTGGCTGAGTCCATGCTAGGAGTTCCAGCACAGACTAGAGTGCAGCGGGGATACCCAGGAGTCTCTGGGCTCACTCCTTCAAATCTTCCTTGTCCCCATGTCCCCAGCTTCAGTCCTGCACAGCGTTCCTTTCTGCCCTCCCCCCAGCCCTCCCCCCAGCCCTCCCATTCTTTCCCCTTCCATCTCTTCCATTGGGACAATAAAAACACTTATCCTGTAGGGTTATCATGAGCATTACCTTATAATATGAAGAATGCAGAGAGAGCTTTGTGAAGGGCTACACAAACATTGGTTATTATGTACAATTTTTAAGAATAATAATACATGTTTAGTTTCGTGGCTCTGGGAAAGGAACTGTGCGTTTGAAAGCCCCTGTTTTGTTCTTGATATCCTCTGAAGCAGGAACTACGAAGACCTCGATTTTATAAGTTAGGAAACTGAGCCTCAGAGAGGGCAGGTTACTTGGCTAAGATCCCACAGCCATCAGAGTGGAGATGGAATTTAGACGCAGGTTTGCTTGACCTTATGACATGTTCTGCTAGAGTCACAGCAGCTCACAGACCTGCCCCTGCAGCTGCAGCTGCTCTCAGAGGCCCTTTGCACAAACCTGTCCTCATCCTGATCCTGGAGTTGGGGGCAGGGGCAGGCTCTGCCTATCCCTGGAGCATTCAGACCCTGCACCCTCCTCCCTGCCCACCCCAATTTGAATTTCAGAGGGCTCCAGGAAGCCTGAGCCTGGCTTGCAGGTGGTGCTTTAGCGACATCTGCTAAGGGAATGGACGGATGATTTTTGTGCTGGGATCCACCGATTGCTCACGTCTGTGGTTCTGCCCTGTTCGCTGGTTCTGGGCCTGTGTAATCCCAGCCTCCCATTCCCTCACTTCCACAGACGCGCCTCCTAATGGCCAAAGTGCAGAACAGCAGGATGTAAAGACAGAAGGGTGGTGACGCAGTTTTTAAGGGTGGGCTTCCCACTGCCAGCTGAACATTTTTTTGGAAAATTTGTATTGAGCACCTACTAGGCGCCAGGCTCTGTTCTAAACGCTGGGGATACAAAGCTCCTGCCTTAGTGGAGTTTACATTCCAGCGGTAGAGACAGACAATAAATGAATGAACAAATACATACATAGTATAATGTTGGGTGTTGAAAAGAACTAAGAAGAAAATAAAATTGGGTGGGAATAGATACCACCTAAATTGACCTTCAGGATTCTCTCTGTCCTGGTTCTCTCTCTTCCTTTCTGCTGTCACTTTCTGTCTTCTTCCCACCCCTTAAATGTTGGTCTTCCTTAGCTTAGCTCTTGCTGAGGGAGTCTCATTCTACACACTATCTGTGCAAAAGCTCCACCTTCCCGGGGACTCCACTAACATCTTCATGCTGATAAATCCCATACGAGCACCTCGGGCCCAGACCTCTCTCTTGAGCTCCAGAGTCATGATCTGGCTGTCCACAGGACTTTGCGGCTCTGCATGTCTGACACCAAACTCACCATCTCTCCTACCAGACCCACCACTCCCTGTTTTCTCTGTCTTGGAGAGTGGCACCACCATGCAATTACTAAGCTGGAAGTCCAGGAGTTTTTCTGGATTCTACTCTTCTTCATCCTGCATTGCTAACCAATCTGGTTAATGCTTTGAAATATCTCCCAAATTTCTCTCTCCCTGTCCATTCCCATCAGTCTTCCTGGCTCAGGCTGCCATCATTTCTTGCTTGTATAATAAGACCCATCCCCACCGCCCACCCTCCAATCCTCTGTACTGTCCCAGAGTGATGACTATAAAAGTCTGACCCTTTGCCCCCACTAATCACTCATTCCCCACCGCGGGCTGAATATCTACCATTCCTGTGTTTAAAATCCTTCAAAGGGGGCTGGCCGGTTAGTGCAGTCGGTGAGAGCATGGTATTACAGCACCAAGGTCAGGGGTTTGGAGGCCTGCCACCAAAACAAACAAATAAAAACAGCCAACAAAAAATAAAATTCTTTAAAGGTCCCTCATTGCCATCTGAATAGTCTGAACTTGGCCCTGCCATGCTCTTCAGCCTCATTTTCATCACCTCTTACCTCAAATCCTTCCTGGGGGTATGAACCACCTGCAGTGGTTGGACTAAGTCTCTCTTTCCTATTGCCCTTTCCATTTGCTTGGCTAACTGAAGGCCAGCCAGCTTGGGTTCAAATCCTAGTCCTACATTTACTAGCATATGGCCAAATTGCTCTGTGCCTCAGTTTCTTCATTTGTAAAATAGAGAATAAAACAACGAAACCAGATTCACAGTGTTGCTGTCAGGATCAAGGCAGATGTACGTGGGAAAATACTTTATAAAGGGTCTGATGTTGTATGTATGTTACTGGTACTGTAAGCAGACTGGGCTCATTCCCTTGAAAGATGATGAGCAGAGTGGCTGGAGCGTACGAGTCTGGTGCTCTGTCCACGTGTACGAGTATATGTCTGCCTCCTCTTTCCTGCTTTGCCCCATCAGGAGCTGGGCGAAGACCCTGCTGCTCCCCTGGGGGGTTCCACGCTGCCCTGCCCGGCTGGCTTTCCCTCCTTCCAGCCCCCTACATTCTGTGCCCACAAGACTGGGGCTATCGACTGCTAGAGGGCTGTAAAGCCATGTGTCAGCCCCATGTGGCACAGAGATGAATCATCTCATCTGACCTCAGCCCAGATTGCCCACTCACAGTTTTGGGGTGGTGCATTACCCAGTGTTGGGGCTCAGAGCACGAGACCCCAAAATATGGCATCTTGGAAACTGAGAAAACAGCAGAAGCAGAAAGGTAACTCTGCCCTCCTGCCTTCCTATGTGACAGCTGGGCATAATAAAGCTCTCTGATCAACCTAACCTGAAAGCAGTCATAGCCCTTGTTGTGGAGGGCTCCTGGCCTATACCCGGAGGGAAGAAATCTCACACAGGGACTGCACGAAGAATCTGAACACACGGGCCTTGCTAAGTTCTCCCAACTTGTTACCACTAGGTCACACTCCTTTTCTGTCTAATTCCATTCCTGCATGACTGCCTGCTCTTCACTGAACCCAAGCACAAACATACACAATTTTCTCTGGCTCTTTGGGTCTTCATTTCTGAAGGCTCACATAAAACTTTGGTTAAATAAACTCGTATGCTTTTCTCTTGCTAATCTGTCTTTCGTTATGGGATTTGTTATAGGTTCATCACATGAACCTTGTGATGTGTGAGGAAATGATGTTACTTTTTCTCCCCTACGGCAGCAAAAGCTAGCTGGTGTCCTCAGCAGTAACCTGCTGTGGGATTTGCTCCTGTATGACTTCCCAAAGCTCTGGGCCCCTGTAGTCATCTCAGAATTGGGCCCACAGTATCAACCTCTCTCCAACCTATTCCAATCCTTTCTGCCTCCATTATGGCCAGGTTCAATCTCTGCTACTTAGAGTGTCCAATGGCTCCCCCTGACCCAGCATAAAAATCAATTCCTCATCATGGAGAGCACTGAAGTTTCTCTATGGTGGGGCCATATCCCTCCAGCTGTTTCTCCCACGTTTTAGTTGAACTGAACTGTTCACCTTTCTGCAAGGATAAGCCTGCCTTTTCAGAACTATGGACATGCTTGTTATTGTGAAATTCTCTGCTGGGAATCTCCTTGCCCAAGTTTAAACTGGCTGGAATTCCATCCTCTCTCCAATCAGCTCAAGGGCTACTGCTGTCTTCTTCACTGTTGGTCTTTCCTTAAGACTCGGGTTTTTGACACCTCCTCCAGGAAGTCTTCTGTCAATTTCAGCCCCAGCCTCCAGCCTCTGCACTGCCATAAGACCATGTGCCCTCCACCGCAGGTACATGTGGGACTTGGTGCTATTGCCGTGTGCTGGCCCCACTAGGCTCCTTGAGGTCTGGGCCTTGCCAGATTTCTCTTTCTATCCCTTTCCTTAGTACAGTGTCTGGCCCATGATGAGCACTTCATAAATACTTGTGCCTGGTGCCTTGCCTGATCCCACAGAATTAGAAGCAACCCTGACCCTTATCTAAGCACCCCTGCTTAGAGCACCCTGCTTGTGCCTCTTCTACTGGCCTCACCACATCTATGTTACATTGACCTGTGGACCTGTTTCAGGTTCCCTATGGTTCCAGGGTAGGAGTCTTGACGCCTCTCTGCATTTCCCCCACTAACTAGCATATTACCTTGGATGCAGTCGCAAGAAAACAACAACAATAATATCAATAATAGCCAATATCAATATAGGGCTTACAATAAAGCAAGAACTCTTCCAGGTACTTTACAAACATCATTTCGTCCTCACAACAACCCTATATAGAAGGAAGATACAGTTATGATGCACATTTTAGAGGTGAGGAAACCGAGGTACAATGTACTTAAGTTGCATGCCCAATATCACATAGCTAGTAAGTAGCAGAGTTGGGATATGTATAGGGTTGCCAGATTTAGTGTGGAGTATGCATAAAGCAAATGTACTTCACAGGGCCTGGTTTTCCAAAGCTTTGCAGTTTCAAATATTGACCTTGCAAAGGACAGGAAATTTTCCCCTGGCTATAGTCTCTGTTGTAAGATAAGGAATTGTAACACAGCAAGGTTGCTGGCTCAAAGACAGACAGGTTACTGATTGATATGTAAAGATACTGGGAAGCTGCTGTAAGAAGAGAATGTTTGCCAAAATCAAGTTTTTGTTAGTGGATCTTAACTTCTTGAAAATTGCATTGTAGAATGTCACCTTGCTTTTCTTACTGAATGTTACCAGCTTCTATTGTTAAACTTGTTAAACTGTACTTAGAAAAAACCCCACCTATGTTCTCTTCCTGTAACTTCCTGGTCTGGAAAATAAATGTGGGAAGAGAACCCCAATTCATGGTTAATTTCCCAAATGGAAGGAATGCCTTGCTCTTGAGGGTTCAGGGAGATTAACCCCTTTTCAGGGCTTCTCACTGCTCTGAGAAGTAATGGGCTTTGAGTAATCTTTGGCGGCTCCATCACCCAGGGGAAAAGGGGTAACAAATCCGTGGGAGGCAAAGCAACAATTTAGCAAATAAAGTTACAGGATGACCCATTAAATGTGAATTTCCAATAGAAGATATTTAGTGTAAGTATGTTTATTTGAAATTTACACTTAATGGGGCATCTTGTATTTTATATGGCAATCCTGTAGATGTATTGATTACATATATGTGATTTAATTAATAAAGGTATCTCTCTCCCCTCTTCAGACTTTCCCCACCCCCACTTAGGTCTGCACAAAGAAGATCTGGGGCAGGATGCAAATGGGATTTTTTAAGGATATGGCATCCCATATATTCTGTGGCACAAAGGCACAGTCACATTTCCTGGGAGGCTGGACAAGCTGACCTCAGAGGTCCCCTGCAAAGGTTCAGGACAGTGGGAAGTCCACTTCTCACTTCTTAGGTGGAGTTCCTATTGTTTAGGGGACAAGAAGGGAGTCTGAAGTCAGAGGGCCTAGCTTGGCTGCTGGCGCCGTCACTCACTAGCTGCGTGATTGCAGACAAATTACTGAATTCTCTGTGCTGGATAATATCTGTGTCATAGTTATTATAGAACCTGCTTCTCACGGTTGTGCTGATTAAATGAGTTAACACAAGAGTTAATGCAAATGCCTTATCCCACAGTTTGATGCCACCATAAGAGCTCAGTAAATTTCAGCTCTTAGTAGTATTATTGTCTATTCAATAAGTAACTTTGCGTGGAAATAGAGAGCGGCCTACTGCACCGGAAGGAGGCTTGTTTCAATCCTGTGTTCTGTTACTGCCTTGTTCTGTGCCCCAGCCTCATATACTGCCTAGATGGAATGGTCAGCACTTGGCCTCAAAGCACCTACAAATCCACCACGGCGACATGAGGAGGACACAGACCCAAAGGCACCCGGCAGTGGAGGGAAGAGGCCCTGAGGGAGGCGGGGGCTGGGGCGGGGTGTGGGGGTGGGGTGGGAGCAGGGAGGCGGGAGCCTTCTCAAGTGCGGAGGTGAATGTTTCACTAATGCTGAGCATATTGGAGTGAGCAGGCCTGAAGCCGTGTTTTTTTCTTAGCATGTATTTCTCTGAGTCCCCACTTTTCCCATGGTTATTTGACATTTTGAACCTTGGTTAGGGGATGAGATGACATTATTTACATAAATGTAAAGTTGTTTTCCAGGTAGCCTGGAGCTGCAATCTTGGCCCAAGACACGTACTGTCCAGACCCCGAGCGGCAGAGGAAGACATCCATAAAGCTATGCTGATTCCACCCCGAAGCAAAATGCTGCAGGACCCTAAGATAACTTCAGTGATGGGAACAGAAGCCAGACAGAACCTTGGCGAGAATTTGCAGCTGGCCCCTTATATGTCCCCCTCCCTCCTGCTTTTCACCTCCCACGTTCCATTCCCTCAGCCCCCTCTTTAAAAAGCCCTCATTAACCTGAGTCTTTGAGATGGCTCTAGCCTGGCCATCTCCTTCAGGTTTACTGGAGAAATGGGTTAGCCTTACATCTCTCCTCAGGTCACCGGTATTCCTGAATAAAGCTGGATTCCTATTCTACCAACAATTTGACTTTCATGTCGTTTTTGTTCAGGGAGGGCAGTGGACTTGGGTTTGGTAATGAGCAGGCAAATAAGTCACAGGACGTGTGCAGAGTGAAGGGAGGAGAGTGGGTGGGCGCCGTGACCTCCTGGCAGACAGACCTGCACGCCTATATGTGTGCCCCTGCCCATGCCTGGCTCTGGCAATGGAGGGCCTTGTGTGAGTGGCGTGTGGACAGCAAGAGTAGGAGAGAGCAAGGGACCCCTCTGTCTCCAGAGGGAGACCCCAGCAGGGAAGGGACAGGTGGAGTGGGGAGCACATGGGACATGAGAGAGGAAGGGAGAGTAAGGCCAGGGCAGGGGGCCGAGGAAGAGTGGCAGAGTGCACGGTGGCCCCCTTGGGCCAGCCGGGAGGTGGGGTCCAGCTGCCCTCTTAGGCCTGCTAAGAAGGGGATTGTGCCTTTTTCCAGCTCGCCACTCCACTCACACACGTGGGCCTCCTTGGGCGTGTTTGCAGGAAGAGCTGGCAGGTGCCCTCTTCCCCGGCTCACAGAGCTCTCCAGCTAGATCTGACCTTGACCTGATCGTGGGGTTCTGCTCAACGTGGCTGGATCTACAGGAGAACCTGTTGTGGTGGCCGCTATATACTTGTTTACACCTCACAGTAACCACTTGCCGTGGGCCTCCTAGTTTCTTCATCTTACGGATTGGAAACTGAGGCGTAAACTGGCCAATCCACTAGGGCAAGTCACATAACTGGCAAGGGGGGAGTCAGGAAGCTGGCTCGGCTCTGCGCAACCCCAGAAGCTGCCCCTGACTGCTGTGCTGTAGGCTGCACACACATGAGAATCCACCTCTGTACACCCTGGTTGCTTCAACAGCTTCAAGGTATCCATCAGGCAAGTCCACCTTCTCCAGGGGCACTGTGGCTTTCAGGAGGAGGAAAACAAGGCCAGGTGGAAACCTTCCCTACCGACACCCGGGAGCCTGGGAAGTCTTTACAGAAATTGAGAGACATGGGGAAAAGAGTCATCTTGTTAAAGGGTTTAAAAAATAAATGTAAGAAATTCCAGGTGTCCTGAGGTATGGAGCCGGGGGAAGCCAAACCCGTCTGCAACCAGGTAAAGAGCACACCAAAAACACCCTTTCCACGTGGGTAGCTCAACACAGCCACTGCAATTGCCATGGCTGCTGCAAAAGTGGCTAGTTTCCCTGGCAGTAGTCACAGCCACCGTGCAGGTGGCCCCCCAGACACTCAAACGCATTGACACAAGGAGAGTCACCAGCGGAGACAAAAAAAGACAAAGAAAGAGGACGTCTCTCTCCACAAAACACACTCCAGAGGAATAGAAAAAGCATCTGCTCTACGATAATATCGTGGGACCTGAACACCCCTCTCTCAGCACTGGACAGATCATCTAGGCAACACATCAACAGAGAAAAGGAGAGTAGAAATCTACAGTTATTAGAGGGGGGGAGGGGAAAGGGGTGAGATTGGATAAGAGCGTAAAGAATAAGTATGATTTGTAACAATGAATATGCTAATTAAAAAATCAATCAATAAAAGAAATTCTAACAATTGTCTTTTCAAATGAGAGAGCAGGAACACTACTTTTTGCATCATAAAAATGTGCATTTAGTCTGTATCACAGCTGGTTGCAGGAAGATGGGAGAAGATGCAGGAGTGGCCCCAAAAGGGAAAGAAGCAAAGAGGCAAAGACACACAGCCACATGCGTGCGGGTCACCTGCTCAGGAAGAAGGTGGATGTGAGGAGAGAAAATCCTCTGTTCTTGGTAGCAGAGAGCTGTAAGACCAAACAGCAGCGTGGCGAGGCAGCGTACAGCAACACTCTTTCCCTGGGCCTCCTGCCACAGAAATTCGTTTCAGGGAATCCCAGAAAACCACTAAAATATACCTTTCAACTTTATGCAAATTCACAGATCCACTATTTGCTTGAATCCTAAGAGGAACAAATCAAGTTCTTTTTCAGACCTGAGCTTTTATTTGAAAAAGTACAAGTGTCTAAATTTGAAAAACGGGTAACACTTTTAGAATTCATGGTGGGAAAGTGTTTTAACTCTCACTTATAGTTTGGCCTTATAGATATCTTTAAGATCTCCCATCTTCCTTGTTTCTCAGCGACACAGACCACGATTCTCCTCAGAAAGCGGAGAGCCCTGCGTCTCACTGCATAGGGAGGGTGCATGGCGTAGACGCGCATTCCCGCTCTACGATCTGTTAGCACGCCGCGATGGAAGACGTCCCCGAAGAAATCAGGTTGTGCCAGCCTGTGGGTTGTCACAGGAGGGGTCCTGCAAGTCATGCCGAGACAGAGAGTGAAGAAGGCTGGCAAGGAGGGCTCTCAGGACCAACCCCTGGTGGCAGTGTATGAAGCAGAGTAGGACAGAGGGGACCATCTGAAACATGATGCTGATGCTATCAAGGTCTCAGCAGATCCAACAGGGAATGCTGAAGCTCGGTCAGCCCTTAGAGCTGTTCCATTCTGAGGCAGGAGGGCCTGGCCCTTACACCCCGTGGGGACCAGTCACCAGAAGTGGGCTTCCTCTCTAGCCATATAGCCACAGGGAATCTTGTCCCATTACACGAGGTGGGACTGGGAGGGGGGCAGGGGTTGGCATCAGAGTGCTCTGTCTCAGAATAAGCTCCTTAGGAGCAGAGCTTGGTTACCGGGTGAGGAGGAGATCCTGGCCCTACACACTGGGGCAGGGAAGGACTCCCATCTGAGGCTGGTCACCCCTATGGCTCATGTTTGCTAGTGTTGGTAGGGGTCAAGTCTGGGGCCGCTTAGGCCCCTGTGCCTCCAGCTCCGGGGGCTGTCCAGTGGGTGAGGAAAGGCCACAGCCTTTGCTCTCAGACAGAGCTGGGAACCACCTACCAGGGGGACCTTGAGCAAGTTTCTCAACCTTCCTGAGCCTCAGTTTCCATGTGCAAAGTGGAGCTAATACATGCCTTGCGTGGTGCAAGTCAGCAGGACCAGGGCGGGGCAGGTACCTCCGTGGAAACAGCCAGGGGCCTGCTCTGAGACGAAGGCTGCTGCTGAGGACCCATCACCTTCTCTCTTGTCAGATGAGTTGCTTGTCCGGGTTAGGGCAGAGTGTCAAGGAAGCTCAACTCTAATGAAACGTGCAATGGAAGAGAAGCTACATGGCAGGAGTCATTGTGTCTCATGGTGACAATGACCGTGGTGATCTTATCAGACCTGCCCGGAATGCCATACAGGGTAGGCAAGCAGTGACCGGGTGAGGGAACTGGGTGGGGGACTGGTCTGGGATAAAGAATGCTCTCGTCTTTTACATCCTTAATGTTTTTGCTAACTTTATACTTTGTGATAAAAACGATTACAGCCTCCTTGGTGCCAGCCCCTAGGTTCTGTCCCCCATAGTTCCTCCATGGTCTAGCTGCCATCCCATCCCAGGCAGGAGGGCAGGGAGGGGCTGTTCTAGTGACAGGGAATCCAATTTAGTGTCTGAGGTCTCAGAGCTCTTCAGGGGAAGAAGGAGGATGTTCATCTCACCCCCTGTCTTCAAGGTTCAAACAGGGTTCTTTTCCACTTGACTCCTCCCCAGCCAGGGCACCCATGGCCACAGGGGATACCCTGGGCGGTGGCCTCTGGGCCAGCTGTCCAACACCCTGTTTCTGATGCAGAGAGCTCAAGCTCTGCTGTCCCAGGCCTCCTTCCCATCTGGACCCCACGTGCTATCACTCTGTGATATCTGGGGCCCCAGTCTGGCTCCTTCTACCTGGGGAAGGTGGATCCTGAAGGGACCCTTGAGTTGCTGTCATCTCCTAGGATGAGAATTCACACTCACTAGTGTGTGGCCCGGACCTCAACTGTAAGATAAGTTCCTTTTATTCAGAGTCTGGGGGATGGATTATTTCTGACAAGAAGGATGATTTTCTCCCACTCTCCTTTGACTTGCCAGCCCTGTTGCTGGCTTTGGGGAGGGGTCCTCATCTGGGAGTGTGAGGGCAGTGTGCCTGGTAGGCAGGTGGGACGGCTGGCAGGACAGGAGGTGGCAGAGCTGGCTCGGGAGCAAGAGGGCGGGTGGTGTCTGCCAGTGTGGAGCTGCGTCCTGGCTATGGCCCAGGATAGCTGCGGATGGGTGCCCCATGAGCTCAGCCTCACGCTCCTCCAGTGCGAGCCATGCAGGGAGAGCTGCTAGACAACCTCTCCCCTCCAGCCTCACTCTGCTGCCACCTGATCCTCACAGGCTGCCAGGTGCTCCCCAAAATGATAATCCAGTCACATTGGTCCTCTGCTTATGGTGTCCAAGGCTCTGCACACCCGTGCCCTGCCCAACTTTGCAGCCTCGTCCCTGTCCATCTCCAGCCATCTGGCTCTTCACCGCAGGCCACAGACCCAGCTTCTGCTCTCTCTTTCTGGGATGCCCTTCCTTCCCTCTTCTGACTTGTGGAAACCTATGTGACGGGCAGGCTATGCTCAGATGCCCCCTCTGACCTCTGCTGGACTTGATTATGCATCTGGAGGGCAGGGCCAGTCTTGCCCACATGTGTGTCCTGGAGCCCAGCATGGCACCTCCGCTGTGGGGCTGGGCTGGATGGAACCTCCCCTTTGCACTGCAGAGCAACCTGTACCACAATTACTGATGGCTGCATCGAGGTGCTGATCCAATGTGAGCTTTCTGAGGGGAGCAGCCCTGTCACGTTCCTCCTGGTCTCTCTTGCCCCAGCTGGAAGCCCACACAGAGCAGGAGCGCAACAGATGAGCACTGAATAAATGACGGAAGAGAAAGAGATGCCTGCATGGGGGGAGTTAGGTGGAAAAACAAAGCTTCCAGGTGTGGATACTTTGGGAAGGGCAGATCTAGAAAACACTAATATGTATTGAGTATCTATTATGTTCCGGAAGGTCCCCCCTGGCCCTACTGGCACTCCATGTTGGATTCACAGACCAATTTTGGGAGATGCTGGGATTTGGGGTCCATAAGGGCATTGCTGGTTCTGAGATGGCTGCAGGCGTTTGAATCACTATGAGTTTGGGGCCAGGACAGCTGGCGTCCTCTGGTTTTCCTGGGACCTTGGACCCGTCTTTTACCCATCAGCTGGGCTTGGTGAGCCTTGGATCCTTAATCACTGCCCTTCTTTTTGCCATCTCTTTCTAAGGCTTCCTTTCCCTTTGATTAGTGTTGGGAGAATATAGGAAAATGGTGAGGGCCCCTCAGATGTTCAGAATCTTGCTGAGCATTTGGTGTAAATACGCACGTGTGCTCAGGTGTTCCTTGGTTATCATCTAGTGTAATTACACATGTGTACCCAGGTGTCCTGGGTTATGACTTAAGTATAAAGGACGAGTGGCTCCGATCCACGGCACCTCCCACCCTCAGGGTGCTGCTAGTGCTGTTAGAGGCTGCTGCTGCTACTGTCCCCCGATCCCCCGGACCCTCTGCAAGGCTGCCACCGCTGCCACCACCGGACCTGTAAGCTACCAGACCTGTAAGCTGCTTCTGCTGAGTCATCTGCCAACAGCTCCTGGAATCTTTCCCAATTACCTAGCATGGACTTGTGTGTCAGGGGTCTGGGGACCCAGTCTTTACAGTGGGTTTGAAGGGTCTGAGCCCTAGCTCTGACAACGTAAATGGAGACTTAGTATAACTAAGATAATAACTAAATAATGAAACATTTTGGCTTTAGTTATGATTTGCCTTGCTTGACAACTGGCGTAGTCCCGTAGCTGCTGCTGTAGTTTTATAACTAGCAACCGACTTGCCGTGGAAAGTGTTCTGTGGGTGCTGGATGCTCTATAACAAGAGACGCGTGGCACTGGGTTGCTGGGGGTGCTCTGGGATCAGTCTGAGTGATAGTAGATGAGTTTCAGCTCAGATCCACATCACTGTCACTGTGCAGGAATCTGGGGGCATAAGCGCTGCATATATTGGTCAAAATGAAAACAGGTTGCCTGGGAACAGCCGTGAGGTGCTCTGAGGAGTGCATGGGACAAGGTGCTCTGTGCTGGCTTGAGGTGAAATGTATTGGATGTGTCTCAGAGTCACAGTCAGCTCCTGTGATGGACATTAATGTTTGTGGCCAGAGGCAGGGATAGTCCAGATCTGGTATATAATTGAAAATATCATTTGCATTTGAGTAGGAATGCACTCTGTGTGTGCGTGCCAGTGCGTGTATGGGAAGAGGCAGGTGACTTCACCTTCTGAGTGTTTATTTTAGACTGCCATTAGCGTTCATCTGCATTGACTGGACACAGCCACTGGGGAGAGGGGAGCAGGGCTTTTTCTGCATGAAGCATCCATCAGCCTGGCCCTGTCCATCAGGTGGGTCACTAAAAATGGACCGTCCAGGCCTGTATTCCACAGTGCTCAGAATTCCTGGGGGCTGAGATACTGCTTCAGTGAACATGCGATTGGGCTGGGGATGCAGTGTTGTGTTTGCTGTCAGATCTGGGATGGAATCCTGGCTGCCCCAGTTACAGGCTGTGTGGCCTTGGGTAAGTTAATTGCCTCTCTGAGCCTGTCTCTTCATCATAAAATTGAAGGGTTGATAACACTTACTGCGAAGGGCTAGAGGGATGGTTCTATGAGATAACACATGCAAACCTCAGAACAGGGCTCAGCTGAAGCTCATTCCTCTCTTCTCTCTCCTCCCGCCTCATCTCCCAGAGAATGGTGTGCCTCCTACATCTCCTGTCAGATGGTGGTCTGGGGCTCCAAGAGGCCAAGGAAGGCCAGCAATATCCTGGAGTCAGACAGGAAGATACTGCTGCTTTCTCTCAGGGCCCAGGTCTGGGCAGAGAGGACCATTTGCTCTTAAAGAAGCAGGGGGTGCATAAGCGCTGGAGAACTCACAGCCCACCTGCCCAGGGTGGGACTGGAGGGTGGGGGAGAGCTGGGTGTCCCCTGGGGAGAATGGCGGTGAGGCTCTGTCTGGATTTGGGGTCTAACCAATGGTGAAAAGGGGTCCTGAGTGGACAGAAGAGAGGGTTTCAGATCCCTCTGAAGCTGGAATCCTAAAGATGGGACCTGAGTCTCAGGGCCACCACTTTCTAGTTGTGTGATTTGGGGCAGCTATGCCTCTCAGTCTGTGTCTGCATCTGTAAAGTGGGCATGACAATCAATACCATGAGAGGACCATGAGGGCTGAGTGAAGACACGCAAGCTATAAACACAGAGCTTCTCCTCGGTAGGTGTCAGGACGAAAGGTGGGGGCTGAGGCAGCGTGCGCGCTGGCTCTGAGTGGGGGCACTGGTCTACCTCTCTCCTTGCTCTAGGGGAGAGAAGAAAGCACCCTCTCTTCCTGCGGGGCTCGCTGAGAACTGACCCAAGGCCATAGAACTCTGGCTAAGGCCCGACTCGTGGTTCCTGGCTCCCTTCTGGGCCCTTGACTCCTGTGTGGTTTGCTTCCCTAGCCAAGGTCTGTGGCAGGTGAGGAGGCCATATCAGGAGCACCTGCCCATGTCTGTCCCCGGAGAGCAGATCCAGGTGTTCCAGCATGAGCCCAGAGAAGTTGAGTGACATGTCCAAAGAAACACAGCAAGTTACCATCTCTCTGGGGTTCCCACAGCACAGATTTGGGGTATTGAAAAGTTGATTTCAGAATCAGACTTTATTTTCTTACTCGCCTTCAGTGGGCCACATGGCTCCCATTCTTGGTAGCCTGTTTCCTCAGGGCTTGTAAAATGCAAGAATAGCTTAGAGATGGACATCCACCTGAGAAGCCACTATATACAGAGGATGTCTCCATATAGCCTCCTCTTTACTGGAAAGGGAAGGTGGGCTCAAGATGCAGCATGAGGGAGTGAGGTTAGACATCAGGAAGAACTGTTGGAGACAGAGCTGGTGGAAAGAGGTTGCACCTCTGTCTCCAGAGCTGATCCCCCCCCCCCACCATCAGGGATGAATTGGATGTTTCATGGCAACATGAATCTAAGGCAGGGGGATGGACCTGATGGCTTCTCAAGGCCCCTCTCTGCTCACATCCACTTACATACTTGTTCATTAGTTTTCCTGGAGTTACTTCCCTGCTCCCAATTAGCCTCTGTCCGTGCTCTGAGAGGTGTTTCTATTTGTAGTGGAGGAAGGGAGAAGAGTGGAGAGGCCTAGGGGCTGAGGGGAGGCTGGGGCTGGCGTGGGAGAGGGGAGGACATGAGGACGGGAGGATGCGAGGAAGAGGCTGCTAATTGTGCCTGGCAGGCAGCGAGGAGCCTCTGCTCAGCTGTTGGAGGGAAGAGCCACAGGGCTGTTTTTTATGGCTTCCTATCAAATTTGATAAATTGCCTCTGAAAGGGCCTTTTCTTCCAAGCAGTTTATGCCTCAAGAGCTGTTAATGGTGAAACAGGATGCTGAGGGGCTCCGAGGTGGGCTATGCAGGGGAGCTGGGCTTCTCAGGCTTCTCACCTGCTCGGAGCCCCCAGCTCTTCCCCACCTTCTGGGTGCTGGGGAGAGTGATGGGAGGACAAAACACAGACCTCCAGGGAGGATAGTGAGGCTGGCCTTCCGGAAAAGACAGACCGGGGGAAGACGGTGGAGGAGCGAAGTCAGACACGAAGCAGAACTTCCCGGCACTGGCTTGAGGACCAGAGAGGCCGTGGACTAGCCCGGGGGCCGTGGCTAGCCAGCAAGCTGCGGGCATTCGCATTGCGTGTTGCAGAGTGGTTTCCCCTCAGTTACTTACCTAGAATCTTGGAAAGACCTAGTGAGGTGGGCAGGGCCGTCCTCAACAGTCCTTCCTGATTCAAGGGGACACGGCTCAGTGGAGACCAGGACTTGCTCAACATCACGCAGGGAGAAGCTGAGCTGGAATCTGAACTGCAGGTCCAGCCCCTGCCTCCACAGCACTCTGCATCTTCCACTCACTGTCCCCAGCTGGCCCTCTGGACAAACATGTGGCCAATCTGTCACTGACACTTCAGGCACAAATTTAAGAGTATGCCTAAGCCTCAGCAGTGGAGGTAAATAATATCTTACTGCAAACTTAATCAAAACTAATGCAAAAATGTCTACGATGAATAAAATATCACAATTTAAAATCAAGACAGGATCAGGAAGCTGCAGTTAATGATTTAAGATGGTCCCTTGGTCAAGAAAAATGGTCAAACATGTCGATTCTGTCAGTTGAAATAAGCAAAGAAATAGAGGATTACCATTGAGTTTTTGTTCGTAAAAGCCAGGAAAGTAAAATTTGTTTTTTGCTGTAAATAAAATCTTAAAATGATGTTTTAATACACTGCCTTTTAAGTGTTTCAGTATTTTTTCAACTACTTTAACGCTTTGGAAAAAATGAAGCATTTAAAAAAAATACACAAACATGTATGTTGGGGCAAATAATTTTTCTCTTGCCTCAGGCTCTGCTTGGCACTGTTGCTGATCCTGACTTTGTTTAATATTTTGATATTTTCATCATGGATTTTTTTGGCATTTGTTTTGATTTTTAAAAATATTGAAATATTCTGTATTACTGAGTTTTTTGGTACCCCTTAAATTTTGCGGCCTTGGAGGGGGCCTCATCCTAAACTTGGTCTCGCTCTGATTGTCCCCAGGGAAGAAGGCTGCCCTTCTTTCTTGTCCTTGGTGGGGACAAAACATAGAAGAAACCTTCAGGCCCTTAGACCCACGTGGGGCACGTGCAGGCCTGGAATTGTCCGAAGGGAGGTGAGCGCTGGAGCGGACACAGGCTGCCAAGGGAAGATGGATGGGCTTCTGAGGTCCTACAGATAGAGACAGGCAGCTGTTACCGAGCTCATCCATCATGTCCCCTGTGGGATGACACCTTAATCAGGCCAGGTGGGTCCCTGGACCACAGGGATAGGAGAGGCAGGAAGAAGCCAGGTGAGCAGAGGCTCCTGCAGGGTCTGGGCTGGTACCCAGAGAGGGGTGAGGTTCAGGCAGGGCAGCCAGACCATGCACTGATCAATTCCAGGAGGCACCATGTACTTAGCTGGCTCCTGTTAGCCCCTGCCCTCCAGGCGGGCCCCAGGCCCTGCTGCTCGGACCCTGGACCCAGCCGGGGGCTGGAGAAACTGCAGGAAGAGAGGGGAGCAAGTGGAAGCAGGTGGAGAACAGCTTAGGGGAGGGCCTGCAAATGTGCTCTTCTTTGCCTTCCAGAAACTTACAGTGGCTTTCCCCTATCTGCAGTATGGAGTCTGAACCCTCAGCTTGACTTCCAGGCCCTCTGTCACCTGGCCCCAGCCTCTCTTGCCCTCTGCCCTTTCCAGTGTCCTCCACATGAACCCTCACCTCCAGGGCCCTCTGCTCTCCCTGGCTGACCCAGAGTGGTTCATCCTGGAGGCCCAAGTTCTGCTCCTCCCTGAAACCTTCCCTGACTGTCCACATTCCTCACTGCCCCACTTAATCTTGCTGGCCAAGTTTCCGATGTAATCACTGCATGCTGATAAGTCACCTCCCCAAGTAGGCTGTGAATTCTCTGAGGGTCTGGATTAGCGGCCCGGGCTTCCTTCTCAGAGCCTCATACCACGCTGGCAGCAAACGCCTTAGGAATGAAGTGACCCTGTTGTGTCCTCTCAGTCCTGTGGCTGCCTAGGGGAGGGGCTCCATGCACATCCCAGTTCTCTTTATAAAAGGCAGTGCTGTGTGCCAGCCTGAGGACACCAGGGCTCTAATCCCAGCATCTTAGCAAATGGCAACTCCATGTTAACCAGAGCTCCGGCCAAACACCCTTGGAGCCCCTTGACTTTGCTCCCTCTCTTGCACCTTGATTACTGTGGCCTCCACCTTTAAAATATCCACAGCTCTCATCACTTCCAACACCCGCACCACTACTACCCCAGTTCAAGTCCCCACCACCTCACACCTGCACATGGCAGTGGCTTCCCAGGTTTCCTGCATCGATCCTTGCTCTCCACTCCATCCCTCATGATCGTTCCTCAAAACAGCAGCAGGGTGAGCCTGCTCAAAGCTTCTGGTGATGGCTTATCTCATGCAGAGTAAAATCCAAAGTCATTACTACAGTCTGCAAGATCTGCCCCCCTGCTCCCTTCAGCCTCATCTCCATCACTCTCTCCTTTATTTACTCCTCCTCAGCCATGCAGGCCTCCTTGCTTTTGCTGGAAAATGACAAGAACACGCTCGCCTCAGGGCCTTTGCACTTGCTATAGCCCCTGTCTGGAATGCTCTTTCTCCAAATGTTTGCCCGGCTCAGTTCTTCATTTCTTTCAGGCCTTTGGTTCGATGTTACTAACTCAAAGAGGCCTTTCCTGTTTATCCATACAAAATAGCACCTCTGCACCCCTCTGCCCCACCTCTACCTCCTTGCCCTGTTTTTTGCTTTGTGGCATGCATGGCATTACAGCATTTGCTGGGTTATTGTCTCCTTCCACTGGTAGAAACTCCACAGGAACAGTGACTTTCTGTTTTGTTCACTGTTGTATTTTCAGTGCCTGGAACAGCAATGGCATGCAGTAGGTGCTTAATATGAATGGCTTAATCACTACTTTTCCTAACTTGGCTTCAGTTCTCCCATCTGCACATGGGTGGCTGGACTTACGTCCCATCAGGGCCCGTCCAGCTCTTAAGTTCTGGTGGAAGTTCCCCTCCGCACCCTGCAGTTGCCACTCTACATTGTCAGCACATCATACTCTTCCAACAGCTTTCACACTCAGGGTCTTATTTCTTCTTCTTGGCAATCCCTGTAGCGAGGTAGTCAGGACCTTACAGTGGTAAAATGAGATGTCCAGGGTCACCTGCAAGTTAGGGGCAGAGCCTGTGTTAGAGTTCAGGCCTCCTGGGGCCTCTCCTCATTCCAGTCCTCTAGGTGGCCCTGTGGCCTCTGTGATGTGTGTTCTGTCAAGGCCCAGGCCTGGGTGGCCCTGTGGGTGGTGACTGAGCAAATCCCTCATCTCTCCAGTCTGGGCCCAGTTCCAGTTGTGAGTCACTGCTCACTACTCTTGCTTATTTTATGATGAAGGATGATTATAATGAAGGGCATTCATCACAGACAATGGAGGCTCACATTCAGGGGCTCTCCAGCCTGGTTTCACTAAAGAGCTCTGGGTGTGTCCATTCATTTCAGACAGCCCCTTTGAGTAGTGGAGATGGACAGGAATACTTGTTCCTAGTTTACAGTTGGGAGAATAGGGACTCAAAGGTACAATGACTTACGTCTCAGATTAAGTCAGGGAGGTGCTAGGGCAGTGGTGTGCTGGTAAACCAGCTCTCCAAACACAATACGAAACAACACAACACACAAAATCCTGATCTGTAATGTTTGCCAATGGCTATGGTGTAACTACTCCCATTATGGCCCATCTCAAGCTACCAACATGTTGTCACTGAATGTGGAGTTGGGAGAAGACGTGTACCATCGGCTCTCACCAGCCAGTACAAGCCCCCTCTGGCATGACACTGTGCCAGGGTGGCAGCCTAACTTCTCTCCAGAATTTAATGGTTTATAAAGCACTTTCACATTCAGCACTCCCCTGATTTTCATACCAACTCTTTCAAATAGGCAGCTATTATTATGCCCATTTTCCAAATGAGAAAACTTAGGCTTAGAAAGATTGATCTGTCCAAAGTGGGAAGAGAGGGCTGGGGATGCTGGCAAAACTGGGGCAGGTGAAGCTGGGGCAGGGAAGAAGTGATGGAACCCTGTCTGATCTAGTCTTCTGGTTGCTGTCTCAGGATTCCCTGGTTTTCTCCATCAATCAGAGCAGGCCCTGGGCTCCAGAACATGTGGACGGTGCTGCTGAAGGTAAAGCTCCCTTAGCTTGCAGGTGACCTTGGTGATCATGCAATTGTTCAATGAACTTCACTGAGTGCTACTATCTGCTGGGCATGGGCTAGGGGCTGGAGGTTCAGAGAGCAAGGATACATGGTCCCTGATGGTGGGCAGAGACCCACAGAACACAATACTGTGTGGTCAGTGTCATCACGGGGTGTGGAGGCCATGGTGCCCTCAATCTGACTGAGGAGGCGAGGGGAGGCTGAGGCCTGAAGGGTCCCATGAGGGTTAGTGGGCGAGGAAGAGTGAGGAGAGGGGTGTTTCACGCAGAGGAGGGTGCAACACGAGATGGGATGCACAAGGCTGGAGCTCGCAGCGGTGACAGCTGAGGCTGGAGAGCGGGTGGGTCCTACCACGGACACTTGTCCTCCCAGGGCCTGGTTCTTCATTGGGCCAGTCCCCAAGGCCTCTCCCGTACTTACATTCTATGGCTCCATGATTCTAAACATGCTCAGTCTCTATGAGTTTGCTACTGAGGATCTGGAGTGCAGTGAGGCAGATGCCAGCCTGGCCAGTCAGAGCCACATTAGGCCTTGGGATCCTTGTAGACTAGCCTCCTGTTAGCCAGTCTTACATCCCCAGCTCCCCAGAGCCCAATGGAAGCAGAAAAGGTGTCTGCTGCCCTGCTCTGCCCCAGTCCCCAGCCACTGAGTGACTCTACACAGAGGGCGGGGTGAGGCATGGGGATGGCAGGTGCCCACACCTGGATTCCAGCCACTAGGCTCCAAGGCTGTTTGGAGCCCCCAGGGCAGGCCATGTATCGACAGGAGCACAGGCAGGGGCTCCCACATTCAGACGGCCGGGGCCAGGCTTCCCTCTCTCTGGGGGACCATGACTTCTCTGAAGGGTGGTTCTACATGTTTGACAAAAGAAACACACACTGGTCTGCGCACCCTAGAGGGTCACACAACACGTTCTGTGACAGTTGCCAGTAGGGACTGCACATGCACTTTGGAGCCCTAAGCAACCTTCTGGAAGTCCAGCTACCCTGAAGCCGTGATGCTAGAGAGAACACCCAGAGATGGATGGGGATGCCCGAGGAGCTCCAGCTACCAAATCAGCTCAATCAGCAACCCAGCCCCAGCATTTGCATCTTTCCAGCCCAGGCCCCAGACATGTGAGTAAAGCCTAGTCCTCTTATGTCTGATTGCAAAGAGAACACCCTGAGCCAGAAGCGTCCAGCTAAGCTTGACCTAGCTTCTTGACCTGTAGAAATGGTGAGAGCTAATAAATGATTCCTGTTGTATTAAGCCACTGAGTTTGGGGGTGATATGTTATACAGCAATAGATAACCACATGGATTTTCCAGAAATGGCCAGTCAATTCTCAAAGGTACCTGTGCTCAGAACATTGCAGGGCACTGCGCTGCTTGCAAGTGCTTCCCTCTATGTATTCATCTTTCCCTTTACCATAACCCCAAATGCTGGTAAGGCAAGTATTCCTAATTCTCATTTTACAGATGGAGAAACTGAGGGTCAGAGAGGCTGAGTGATTTGGACAAGGGCACACAGCTGACAAATGGAAGGGCCAGTCCTAGGGCCTGGGAGTTCTGATTGTAAGTTCAGTGCCTTCCCCACCGCACTGTGGCTGCCACCCCTCCCAGCTCACTCCACACATGAGGACCCAAGTCTTTGGCCAAGTTCAGAGTGAGGGATGGGTGTGATGGAGGCAACGGGAAGGAAGACCACATCCACGGAGTCTTGGGAGGTGGGGTGGAGCGGGCATTCTGGAGAAGGTTAAGTTTGGGGTGGATGTCAATGGATTGAAGGCTACTCCTGGTTTCCTGTCTTCATCAGGCCAAAACCCGAACAGAAACCCTCAGAAAAGCTGGAGAGGGGCAGATGTGGGGACCCGAGGCCAGGTGCCATAGGCAAGGAGTCAGGGCTGGGGAAGCAGGGCTTAGCCAAGGGGGACTGAGACACAGATGGAAAACCCAGGAAACTTTTCTCTGGGACCTCTGGAAGCTGGGGCTGGCCCCCCAGGGCTACCATCACCCAGAACTGCTTTTCAGAGGCCAGCAAGGGTGGGAGGGCCCTGCTGGTGAGGAACTGAGCTGTGGAGGAAGGAGGGGCTCACTCTTGGCATGGGGTGATGGTCGTGGAAATGTACTCCTGCATTCCTCTGAGAATCCCTTCAGATAGTGGGGTCAAATACTCAGCCAGAGCAGCTGCATAAATTACCATACATCACACAGAGACAGGACGTACTCTGCATGTGCCTGGATCTAAGGCCTGTTTGGCTATGTGTGCGTGTGTGTGTGTGTGCATGTGCGAGTGAGTGAGTGTCCCCCTTTTCACCAAATGACAGAGAGGTGAGTTGTTTTCTGTGTGCCTAGCATCTCTGCTCCCAATCATCAGCATATAGCAAGTCAAACATGGACCTGTCTGGTAATTTGTGTAGTTGAAGCAAATAATTCAGGTTTCCTAGTACACCGCTCACAGCAACCAGATTGATCATCTGATGGCCACACTGCACTCTCCCCGGAGCTCTTCGATCTCACTTCTGTGCTTCAGGCTCACACTCTACTCAGGATCTGTTGTAACAGAACTCTTTCCGGATGAAGACCCTCGAGCCCAGAGAAGTGAGCTGCCTTTCTCCAGGCTGCGCAGCTGGCTCTCAGCTTTCTCTCTTCATGGTGAACCACCCTGCTTGAGAAGTCACTTATTCGATGCACCAGAGGAAGAGGCCACTTGAGTGCACACGTCAGAGTGTCTACTGACAGCCAGCCCATCTCAGCTGTCCTCTCTTCTCCAGGTGCTGCTCTTGGGGAGGGAGAGGCCTCTGCACTGGGCCCGAGTGGGAGTTTAGTGTGGTTGCCCTTCCAGTTACCAAGCACTTTCTCTGTTCCAAGCCTGGGGCTGAACTTAGAGATTCCAAGATGACGAAACCATGGTCTCTGGTCCCCAGAGCCCCTGTTATATACACCCTTTCCCAACATCCTGAGGCCCTGCACATAACTGGGTGAGGCAGTGGCTCAGAGACAAGTGTCCTCCCCATTTTACAAGTGGGGAATCTAAAGCTCAGAGAGTGTAAGTGACTTGCCCGAAGTCAGACAGCTAGTGAGTCTGCTTATTAGGTCTGCTGTGTCACACTGGTCTGGACCAGGCTGGTGAGCCAAAGGCAGCAGAGTCAGCGTGGCCATCAAACCCCAAAACCCTGAGGAGAGGAAAAGAAGGGGAGCAAAAAGGGGAATTCAGCCTCTCCCAAAATGATGTCATCCGTTGAGACAAAAAGGAACAAAAATGCCCATTTTCTCAATCCAAGTCTCTGCCTCATTACTTTTAATCTAATTTACTCACAACATTCCTCGGTAAACAGCAGCCTCCCTTTCATATGCCAGGCTCTTCCCCCCGACCCCACAATTGTGTTCCTAATCAGCAGGTGTATCAGGAAAGACGTGCTGCTAATTGTCGAGGCTTCACACTATCCTGGGTGTCAGGTAAGGGGTGGCAGTGAGAGATGATTATAATCAGATCTAATTAGTAATTATGACAGACCCCAACTAGAAATTGTGTTCAGCTAAATATTCCCCAAGAGGTGCTAATGGTCTCCTGGATATGTTGAGCTCCACAGACACAGGAAAGGGGCTTGCGAGGAGCAGGTGACCTTGCACCCCATGACTTTCATCCTCTGGCTTTCCCATGAGCAAAGGTGAGAGCAACATGTAACTCAGGGGACCAGGAGGTAGGTGGGCTGTGGGGGCAGAGCTGGCCGGCATGCAAGTGTCCTGGCTCCCAGGAGGAACACTTTCTCCACAGGCACCTCAGGCTCTCAGGCTGAGGTGGCTCATCGCATACGCTGCCCACATGGGCCCTCGGTAAATGCCAATTGTTCAGTGTCTTAGGACCCTAAGGTGTGGCGACTTCTGGATCATTATAGAAGCTATACATTGCTTAGGTGGTGTGGGATATTTGCTGCTAGAATCGTTGCTGAATTGACCGGGATTAAAGGCATTACATGGTAGTCCCCTGGCTAACGGAAATTGAGGGGAGTGACTCTCCATCCCCACTTTAGTGTCCCCCTGCCCTGGGGTGGACTGCCTCTTTCTGTTTCATCTCTAGCAAGTGCTTTTGCAAATTCTGGGCTGTCTTACTTTCTGTTAATCAGGATCTAACTAAGTACCACTTCCCTGCCTCCAGATCTGTGCCCCATACACTACATAGTTCTTTTCTGGAACCATCAGATCCGGTGACGAGCTTCTGCAAACACCTACCATGGCTCTGCACTGCCCACACCAAGTTCAAACTCTTCAGCATGGCTCAGGGCCCTTTCTTCTGAGCCCACCCTCTCGGTCGGGCCCTCCCCCACCCCCCTCCACAAGCACCCCACTCCACACATCCTGGAACACTGGCTCCTTATGCAGGGGGAGGTGGTCTTATATCTCTCTGTGCCTCTGCTTATGTTTCTGTGATCACGTTTCCATCCTCTAGCTACTAAAATTCTCCTCATTCTACCAAGGGAGCGTTCAGTAGCCTCTTCTCTTGTGAAGTCTTCCCAGATTTGCTTAGTTGAAACGAACACTTGCTCAGTATTTTGCTTATCGATTCAAGTGCTTCTTTCCTTTTGCGTCGTATGATAGTACGTGGTTTATATGTCTTCTCTCTCCCTTGGCGATAAACTCCTGAGGGTACACAGGGTGTTTTACTATTTCTGCATCTTCCCACTGGATCTGATACAATGTCTTTTTTTTTTTTCACATAGTAGACCTCTAATAAAGATGTGGAGAGTAAACAGGTGAATGAACGGGAAGCTTCCACTCACTGCATTATGGTATCAGTGTAAATGCTTCTGGGAAGCTGACCTGTTTCCCCAGGTCCAAGCCCTTGAACCTGTCTCTATTATTGGATGCTATTGAGTTGTTGGAGTATGATTAGATGAAATTTGTCCAGAGGATCCAGGAACGCCTAAATCCTGCTTAAACCAGCTTTCCCAAAGCACTTGAAGTGAGGCTGGTGATACTGAAGCCCTGTGTTTTGAGTCTTGTTTAAGTTGAATTAATTCAAATTTAATTTTAAGTGGCCACTGGGGCTAGTGGCTGCTGTACTGGATGCTGCTGCTCAGCTGGGAGTCCTTGGAGGCCCCCTTCTGTAGGGCAGCAAGAAGGGCCTGGACCCAAAGGCTTTTTGGTGTCAAGTGAGCCTGGCCACAAGTTGTTCCAGTGACTCACGTTAATTCAGTTGAAAAAAATGGGATATATTTTTACTGAATTCTTTTTTCAGCACTGATGTGGGTATGTTAATCTGATAGCTATTAACCAGAAAACAAGACTAGCCTGGGAGACGCCACTCCCCAGCCATGTCAGGAGTGCAGGTGTAATTCACAACCTCTCGAGTGGCTGCTGCTGGTTTGTGGATTTGTACATCTGTTTGCATATGCATTCAGACCCCTAAGGTCAGCCTTCCCCCTGCCGGCACCTTTTGTTTGCTGCAGAGACATCTCCCTCCAGCTCTCCTGGATCGGCCTCTCACAGCCTCCTCCTCTGGGCCTCATTTCCTTGCTGCGAGCCTTGTGACGGCGCAGGGCATTGGGCGCGCAGGGGCACTGCTGGCAGACGGCTGGCCCTTGCTGCTTTTCTCTGCTGGTCTGAGGAGTCCAGGAGGAGGGGCTGAGCCTGCGGTCAGGTGGGAGCTCAGCTGGGCCCGCCTTTGGAGCCAGCCTGGCTCTGGCCCCAGCAAGGATGCCCAGATGCACATAGTTCTCAAGCCTATGCCTTCCCTCTGTCTGCCTACCTCCATCTTTCTTAGGTGGGAAAGGGAGGTGCTGCAGAGAGAGGAGGAGCCAGGGTGGGGCCTGAGTTTCAGTCTCAGAGGCTGAGGAGGTTCGTTTGGGGTGTGAGGGTGACCAGGAGAGGAAGGCAGGGTCTCCTGTGGAGCAGATTCCACCTCAGCCTGTCTTGGGTTCTGTTTATGTGCCACACGCTGTAAAGAGCATTTCCATACTAGGTGATGAGTGGCAGAGCTAGGCTTTGGATCCAGGCAGTTCAGCTCCACTTTCTGGGCTCTTTACAACAGAACAGCTGTTAGTGGGGAAGGAACATGCTGCTCACTCATCCATGACAAATCGATCAATTTGTCCAAATTCCGCTCATGCTTCAAACCTCACCTAAAACCTGCATCGCAGCCTTGCCTGTGTCTGCCTTCATCTCCTTCCCCTGCTTCCCTTCCTAGCTAAACCCCTGTCCATGCTATGAGTTCCCTGAAGGCAGGTCTACACCTGGGGTGGGCAAGATCAGGGGCAGACACTTAAATGCTGGGGACATAAATGCGTCAAGGGTGGAGGTAAGCCATGGTGAGCAGAGGACTGGCAAGCCACATCCCCCAAAGGGAGCAGCTACCACACAATTGTTGCTAAGCTGGCAAATGGGCCTAAGGTTGCCAGGTCTTTGCAAGAGAAGCTGGAAATCAGAATTTTAATACAAAGATCTCCAGAATCTTAAACAACAGAAGTGTAAAAAACTCTAAAGATACTCTCAGTGCTAATCAGACCTGCCTGTGTGCCTGCTGTGGCCCGCCATTTGCCAGCCACTTGGGAATCTGGGTTCAGTGATTCAGATAGTCTCTGTCCCCTTGGAATTCTCCCATCTTTTAGTAGACCTCACGCATAGAGTGTGCACCTGACCCACCTCGTGGGACCAGCACACCTGTTATGGAACGACAGAGTTCTAGACCTCTCTTGAGCATAAGCCCAGGCCTGGGGTGATGCCCACAGCCCCCTGCTCCACTCTGCTTGGCAAAATGAGGTGGGCCCTTCTAGACACAGTCAGAAGCAGCAGTCCCCTCTGGGTGGGCACGCCTTGGAGGGAAATCGATTCAGTTAAGGCCTGGCTCACAGCAGGTGCTGAAAACCTCCCCTGGGAGAACCATTTTCTGCTATGGATTTTTAAGACCAGTGGCCGGAGACTCCTTTTGGTGCTATGTCTCTAGCCAATAAGTAAGTGGGAAATGAAGGATTTGCGAGAACATAGAATGCAGTCAAAAGGTAAATTGTGGGCTGAAAAGCCCCTAAGAGACAGGCACAGACTTGGCAATGTCTTCTAGTTTGACGTCGTTTCCTTCTCCAAGCCCAGCTCCTGGCTCTCCAATTTGCATCTCCGAAAGGTAATCTTTAAAACTGATTTCCTTCGGTTGCATTTCATTGGTGTAGGAACTAAACAGGCTGTTGCATCACAGTAATAACATCAACATTTCACCTCCCTTCGCCTTAATTATTTTTCTGTCTTGCCAATGGAACCTATTTAATAAGATTTATAGGTGGCAGGGAGGTGGGGTGAGGAGTGTGTGGCTCAGTTAATCGGCCGAGCTGATTTCCCCCTCATTGGGTGTCACCAGTGTAAAAACATGAACTAAAAGCTTTGCAGCACTTAAGTAATAATAATGTCAACATTTCACCTGCTTCCCCCTTAATTATTTTTCTCTTTCACTCTTGCCACCTGAACCTGTTTAGATAAGATTGCTGCACAGATAAAAACCAAGGGCTCCCGTTCTCTTAGGCAGATAAGCTGCCGCTTTTCTGATTCAATGTGAAGTGGGAGCTGTGCTGGTGGAAGGACTTTCTCTTAGATCTTCTTGGGGAAGTTTCAGAGCCTGTGGATCCAGAATGGGCCAAAGGCGATGGGAAAGGTGGATGCGGGCACTGAGGTAGGCGCTCTGGCCTGGGAGGCAGGTGGGCACCAAAAGCTGGAAGCAGAGGAAGGGCCATCTGTGTACACCTGCTCTCCCCCGGGGGCTCCTAGGCAGGGTGAATGGTTTCATTTGTCTAGGCAGAGGGGTCCTGACAATGCGTTCCATCAGGCAAGCCCCTGGTGCAGTGCAGAAAGCACTTGGGTAGCCCCAGCTTTCCTGCTAGTTAGCTGGGTGGCCATGGGGAAGTAACCCAAACCTCTAAGCCATAGTTTCCTAAAACCTAAGAGGTAGGTTGCTGTGAATGTTTTTGTCCCCCAGAATTCATATATTGAAACCTTACCCCCTAATATAATATTTGGAGGTGGGGACTTGGGAGGGAATTAGGTCATGAGAGTGGGGCCCTCCTGATGGAATTAGTGTCCTTATTAAAAGAGGAAGAGACAGGAGCTCCCTCTCTCTGGGTGCACTCACCAAGGAAAGGCCCTGTGAGGACATAACCAGGAGGCTAGCCCTCACCCAAACCCAGCCATGCTGGCATCTGATCTTGGACTTCCAGGCTCCAGAACTGGGAGAAATAAATGTTTATTTTTTAAGCCACCCAGTATTTGGTATTTGCTATAGCAGCCTGAGTTAAGACATTGGTCTAGATTAGTCATTCTTAAATTTTGGGGGGAGTACTGACTGACTCCTTTGAGAATGTGAAATCCCTCCCTGGAAAGCACACTTACATTTTGAATTTTGCATTCAACTTTATAGGGACCAAAGTCCCCACGTCAGAAACCTTGGCATTATGCTTGAGCCCTCTCTTTCTTCACATCAGCTGTCCACTACCTCCACTGCTTCTATCCTGGTGTGAGGCCCCTCACCTCTCCTCTGTATTGCTGCAAGAGCCTCTTAGGAGGCTTCTTGCCTTGTCCTCTTACAGTCTGCACTCAACCCAGCAGCCTGGGTGACATTTTTTAAATATAAGTTGGATCCTGTCACTCCTCTGTTTAGAACACTTTGATGCCTCTGCTTTTTCACTTCAAGTAGGGATTTGGCTCCAAGATCCACAGCTAACTTCACGTCTTTGTTGTTGTCTTTGTTCCAAAGTCACATTTGAAAGAGAAAATCTGAATTGACCCATATCAAGTAAAGAAATTGAATTAAGAAAAAATTCTTCCCACAAAGAAAACCCCAGACCCGAATGGTTTTGCTGGTGAATTCTATCAAATAATATCAATCTTTCACAAAATCTTCCAGAAAATAGAGGAGGAAGGAACACTTACCAGCTCATTCTACAAAATCGATATTACCCTGATACTACAGCCAGACAAAGACATGACAAGAAAAGAGAACTACGGACTGTTATCCATCACTAACGTAGATGAAAACCCCTCAACCAAATATTAGCAAACTGAATCTAGCAACATATAAAAAAGATTATACACCATGACCAAATGAGATTTTTATCCCAGGAATTCAAGGTTAGTTTGACATCTGAATATCAATTAATGTACTATACCATATTAATAAAGAAAAAAAAAAAAAACACATGATCTCAAATGTAGAGAAAGCTTTTCACAAAACCCAGCACCATTCATGGTAAAAACAAATAGGAACAGATGGAAATTTCCTCAACCCGATATAGGGAATCTACGAAAAACTTACAGCAAACATTATACTTTATGGTGAAGGGCTGGGTGCTTTCCTCTAAGTTTAGGAACAAAGTCAGGATGTCTGCTCTGACCACTTCTGTTCAGCATTGTACGGGAAGTTCTAGCCAGTACAATTAGGAAAAAGATGTGAAACTATCTTCATCCATAGACAAAATGATCTTGTATGCAGAAAATCTTAAGGAACTTACAAAAAATGATTAGATCTAAAGAATGAATTCATCAAGATTTTGGGATCCAAGGTCCATAAAAATATCAATTATATTTCTATATATTAGTAATGAACAATCTGAAAACAAAGAAAACAATTTGTTCACGATAGCATCAAAAAGAGCCAAATACTTAGGAATTAAATTTAACAAAAGTATAAGACATACACTTTTCAGTTTTCGCTACAAAACACTGCTGAGAAAAATTAAAGATCTAAATAAAAGAAAAGACTACATATTCATGTATGGGAAGACTCAATATTGTTAAGATTCTCCACAAATTGATCAATATCTTTCACATAATTCCTACCAAAATTCCAGCAACAATTTTTGCAGAAATTGACAGGACAATCCTAAAATTTTTGTAAAAATGCAAGGGACCCAGAATAGCTGAAACGATTTTAAAAAAGAACAAAGTTGGAGAGTTTACCTTTCCTGATTTCAAAAATTGCTATAAAGCTACATTAATCAAGACAAAGTGATTCTGTTACAAGAATAGACAGATCAATGTACCATAATCAAGAATCCTTACAGTTTTGGTCACTTGATTTTTTACAAAGGTGCAAAGGCAATTCAGTGGGGGGAAAGAATAGTCTTTTTCAACAAATGGTGCTGGGACAACTGTATATCTGTATGCAAAAATGATGAATTTAGGCTCTCACCTCACAAATTACACAGAAATTAAATTAAAATGAATCATAGGCTAAGTATAAGAGCTAAAACTGTAAAACTTCTAGATGGAAATATAGGAGTAAATCTTTGTGACTTTTCATTAGGCATAGTTCTCAGATACAATCCATAAGAGAAAAAAATAAATTGAGCTTGATTAAAATTAAAAGCTTTTGTTCTTCAAAAGACACCATTAAGAAAGTAAAAAGACAAGCCATAAACTGAGAAAATATTTGCAAATCATGTATCTGATAAAGGACTTGTATCCAGAATATATAAGGAACTCTTAGAACACAATAGTAAGACAAAAGACCCAATTTAAACATAGGCAAAAGATTTGAAAGGAGATTTTTATCCAAGAAGATATACAAATGGATAATTTTCACATCATAAGATGCTCAGCATCATTAGTCAATAGGGGAATGCAAATTAAAGCTGTAATGGAATACCACTTCAAACCTACTAAGATGGCTGTAATAGAAAAAAACAACAATGGCAAGTGTTGGCGAGGATGGGGAGAAACTGGAATGTTCACATGTTCTTGGTGGGGATGGAATAAAACGATACAGCCACTTTGGAAAACAATTTTTAAAGAGTTCAGCATAAACTTTCTATATGACCTAGCTATTCCACTCCTAGGAACCTACCTGTGAGAGATGAAAATATACACCCCCACATAGACTTGTTTGTGAATGTTCATAGCAATTTTGTTCATAGTAGCCCCAAACTGGAAACAAAGTGTGTATCAACTGGTGAATGGTTAAACAGAATGTGGTATATCCATACAATGGAATAGTATTCAGCCATAAAAAGAAATGAACTATGGATACAAGCTGCAACACAGCTAAATCTCAAAAACGTTATGCTGAGTGAGAGGAGCCAGAAATGAAAGGCCATGTATTGTGGGATTCTACTTATGTGACAGATCCAGAAAAGGCAAACCCACGGAGACGGAAGTTGATCAGTGGGTATGAAAATGTTCTAATACTGGATTGTGGAGATGATTACACAACTCTATACATTACTAAAAATCATTGAGTTGTACACTTAAAGTGGGTGAATTTAATGATATATAAATTTTGCTGTTCAAAATAAAGCTGTTCAAAAAATAAAGGGAAAGATAAAAAGGGTCACCTTCTCCATGAGGTCTACCCTGACGGCTCAGCCTGCCCTTCCCCCAGGAAAGCCATCTCCTCAGTCTTGCTCTTCTTTCGATAGCATTTATCACCTTCTAATAAACTATAACATTTTCTTATTATGTTTATTGTTTATTGTCCCCTTCCTCTGCTAGAATATAATTTTTGTGAAGATGGGAGTTTCTAGTCTGTTTTGATCACTGATGTGCATTGCCCGTGCTTATGGCAGTACCTGGCACGTGGATGGTACATAAATATATGCTGAAACATGGAACAAAGAACCCTTGTTTGGAGGATTCCTTTTGGCTCTAAAATTCCCTAATCAAGGTTAGGTTTTCGGGGGTCTTTCCAGATGCTTAACTGTGGTCCTTAGTAGAACTATTTTCCAGGCCAAATTGGTATTTGGGGCTGGGCCTGGAGGTGAGACAGGGAGGTTCCAGGTGACCCTTGCTCAGGGCTCAGCTTTGTCTGGGAGAGTCAACTAGTTCTCCCTTGCCCAGGCAACGGGCAACCTCTAGCCTATTTCTTTCCCTTTCTGATCTCATTTGACCAACCTATAAAATGAATTCTCTGGAGCATCCTAGTGACTATGTGTCTGTCTGTCTCTGTGTGTCATGGAGGGGAGGGTGTGTGTGTGTCAGGGGTGGGGTGGGTAGAACAGAACCAGCCCTTACAGGGGATGGCTGTGTGGCCAACAGCCTTCTCTCTTTCTCGCCTCCACCACTGAAGCTGTTGAGTGATTTCTCAGACACTAACACTGTTCTTGACATATTTCCATATGGAAAGCTCTAACTTTATATAAACATTTACAAACACCTTGGTCGACTTGTGAAAATGTGACACTTTTTTGGAAGCCAGCCTCCCTGGGTTGTGGGGCTCAGCTATTTGTTTTTGTGAGATGAAGGCAGCGGGTGGGTTTCTGGGTGCCTATGAACCTACCTCTTAGAAAAACTTCCTCCACATGGACAGAATGATTTAGAGGCCCAGGATGATGGGGCAAGAAGCAGCAGGCTGTCCCCAGATGATGAGACTTAATGAAGTAGAAGGTGTATGCTGCAGGTCTCAGGACCCTGGCCCCCAGGGCACATCTGGGGAGCAGGGGCTGCCAGGAAGGGTTTTTGGAAGACTTTGGTTCACTGTTAGGCCATCTCCCTGACTCTGTGGCCCTGGGGCAGTGTGAGGGCTCAGGCAGGGCCCCTAGAGTTCCCAGGGGCTGGAAAGAGGACCATGTCATAGTGCATGATCTTAAGGGGGGAGTCAGACAGCAGTACATCTGGGCAGAGTTTGGGAAAGAGGAGGGGCATGACTTGGCAGAAAAGGCAAGAGTTTTGGAGCCAGAAAAATCTGAATTCAGATTCTGGCTCTTTAGTTTTCTTGTTGTGTGACCTTGGGCAAGTTAAAGAGTCTCCTTGTGTGTCAGTTCTCTCACTCATGAAAGCGGACATGGGGCCTGCCTGGCAGAGTGGATAAGAGGTAAGTAAAGGCAGGTGTATGGACTCCCCAGAGCAGGGGCCGATTCCTGAGTCGGGAGTTTGAAGCTGTGTCCTGTCTCTGTCCTTATCACTATGCTGGTCAGCCAATCAGAACTCCTAAGCATGGGCATTGCTGCTGTGATGAAGGCCCCCAGCCCTGCTCTGATATCTTGCCATCCTTTCTCACCCTTCCTGGCATATACCTTTGCTCCTGGTGGGGACCCTGACTCACAAGCCCTGTTCCAACTGGACCGATTCTCCCCTTGCTCTTTCACCCAGGTGGACTCCTGGGTTTGGAATGTCCTCACTCCTCCTTCATATGAACCCATGTCTCTGCCACCTTCCAAGCTTGGCTTGAAGTGGAATTCCTCCAGGAAGATGGCTGTGTCTAACTCCCACTGCCTTTGACCTTTCCATCTCTCTCCAAAGACAGATATTATATATATTGTAGCTGCTGTGCATGTCATGAGGTTGACGTTAGAAAGAATATACCAGTTTCTCCATCTTCTTTTTTCCAGCCATTATATTCATGCCCATGTATGCAACATTCCTGTAGCATACCCAGGTTTTGCCAGCAGGTTTGCAATATAGCTAGGTTTTAAATTATACTCAATGGCTTTCGACTATCTCTTCTTTGTGATAGTTCTACCACCATGGAACACCACCATGTCTCAACACTCCAGTTGAGAACTTTTGATCTGGGCTAAGACTCCACCCAGGTCTGGAATTCTCTCGAGAGTCCACAACAAACTGTGTTACGGGGACATCTGGCTAGGAAGGGAACATCCTTAAATGGTTCTGGCTCTCTCCTCTCTGAGTCTTTCCCCTCTTGGGCCAGCTCACCCCTTGCTTGGCTCCAGAATTAGGCAGTTGCTGCCGTCACCCACCCCTGGGGATAAATTTCTTTTCTCCCTATAGAAACAGGCATGTGGGAGAACTCAGCCTCTGCTTGAATTCTCCCAGAGACAGAGAGCTTGCTACTTCACCAAGCCCTGACTGTTAATTTGAATTGCTGAGATCAGAAACTTCCTCCCTGGCCCTGGTTTTGCTCTCTGTAGTGCCACAGAATAAATCTGTTTCCTTTCTGCAGATATTTGAGAGGGACCCCACCCCCCACGTCTTCTCTTTATCAAGCTGAACCTCCCCATTTTTCTTGTGTACACAGTATATCTCTTATGTCTTTTCCAGGCGCTGTGTCCCCCTGTTAGGATTCAGGGACATCACACTGTCCATGGTGCTGACTGATCCCAGGTGGCCTGGGCCAAGGATTGGGTCTGGTACTTCCAGGGAGTACTGACCTTTCCACTCTCTCTGCTGTTACTCCCGTTCAGCTACTCCAAGGCCTGAGTTAAGTCATGGCAGTTCTCCTGGTGTCTCCAGGGCCAGTGCACATAGGGAGAGGAAACAGCTGAAGTGGGAATAGAGGGTCATGCAGGGCTAGCAGCTGGGCCCACTGGAGATCTGCAGGGTTGAGAGTATGCATGTGTATTGGGGCACAATAGACTTGTTGGTTGTGTCTCCCATCTCTAGAGCCTGCAGGGATGCCACGCTGGTATGGGATGATGAGGAAGGTGCTTTCAAGAGCTACACAAAGAGCGACCACCAGACTGCCGAGAGGGGGCTCCAAATGCCTCTCTCCAGCTGGACCTACAGCACAGGTCACATTACAGCACCAAATAACAAAGCTATGACAGCTCACACTCCTGAGGTGGCAGTGCCTCTTTCCCCTGTAGAGTACTGACCACAGCCAAGAGACTCAGTCCTGGCTCCTGGCTAGTGGGCCCTGCATCCTCTGTCTCTGTGGTGTCCTGGCCTGAGGCAGCGGGGAGCCTCCCTTAGGTTCTGGTCCCTGCCCACTCTCCCAGGAGTCCTCTCTCTCTGGGCTGGGCTTCTGTGAGTTTGCCTTGGGTGGTATGACTTCATCTCTAAACTCCCTCCTAAACTGCACCCCTCCCTTTGGCTGCGGGGAGGCTTCCATTTAGTGGCATTTTCCTTTCTCATTTCATGCTGTAATGGAGATTCATTGCCAGTTTTAAATCCATAATTTGCCATGAAACCCTCGTCTCGGGCCCGAGCTGAGGTCAGAGCGGAGAAGTAGCGAGCTATTTTTAGCCCTTAGAGGGCTCCCTGTGCAGCTCCAGCCTCCCTGGGCTTACCCTGGGGCTGACTTCAGACAGAGCCTGAGGCCGGTGCCCAGGATGCCAGGAAGCTGGAGCCGGCGAAGGGGCCATTCATGCACGGGTGGGACTGGCTGGCCTGCCCCTCCCTCTCAGGACCCTCTTCCTCCTCCATTCACTTTTCATTAGGGGGTCAATAGAGAAGCCAGCCTCACGCTGCTATCATCATGCTCCAGCTACTCTGTTCTTTCCTGGCCTGACAAGTGTGAGTGTCAGTACTTCTTTTGCCAGGGCAGAGTGGGCTCTTGTCTGTGCTTTTTCAGGCTTGCAGAGATGTTGGAAGCTACAGCCAGGCCAGAGGAAGCAGCCTCGTGTTGGGTAGAGTGGGTAAGGGCTTCCTCAGGCAGCTGCACCCAGAGGTTATAGGAAAGTAGCTTGTATTTCACAGGCAGACCCGGAGCTACTGGTTCCATGCCAAATGGTGGACACCAGAGGATCAAGGTCCTGACTTTTGCAAATCTCCATGGTCTCAGTTCACGCTCCTCTTTGCTGATAGTTGACCTGCTTAGCGTCTCCAGGGTCATGCTTGGTTAAAGCAGCTGAAGGACATATTATCCTTGCTCTCAGGAGCAAGGCAAGAGGGACTTAGGGAACGGTGCCCCCATGCTTGACCCCCAAACCATGAGTGAATGAGGGAGAATCAAACTGTGGAGTGGATTTATACCTCATCTTTCCAGCTCCTGATCTTTCCCGGGAGAAAGTGGGTCCTGGGGGTGAAGCTTCATTACCTCGTGTCTCACAGGGTGGTGGCAGGAATGTGTGCCTCCTGACTCTAGGCTTGGAGTTGAGAATTGCCAGTGCTCTGGGAGTGCTGGTGACTCACTTCAGGACTGCATGGGGCTACCCTGGAGAGCCTCAGTCACTGGGTGATGGGGATGGGGACACTGCAGGGTGGGCAGAACTCGGAATGTGGAGGCAGGGCAGGAGGCTGAGCACCTTAGGAGTGCAGGAGACCTCCAGTGGGCTCCTAAGAACCTCGCTGCCTTCCCTCGTCCTGGTGTTGAAAGCAAAGACGCTGGGAGGGGAGGGCAAGGGCTGGCCCTCCAGCTTTAAGTAGTGAGTGAACACTTGGTCAGGCAGTGAAGGACTTCCAGAACACTCCAGAAAGAACACAGCTAATTGGCCCTGTTTGTTCCAGTCGCCCTTGGGTGGGGTAGGGTCAGGGCCAGGCGTCCCTTGCATCAGGTCTTCCCCTTCTGGCAGAGAAGCCTGCCTGCCCTCTGCCACCTATGTACAGGCAGGGAAGGGAAGCGCTGTGTGCCTCCAACCCTCATGGACCCCCTCCCCACCTGTGAGTCTCCTGCCCCCACCTCACTTCCCACCGTGGTGCATGCCCCAGGCCAGGAAGCAGGGGCTTCTTACCTACCACTGAGGCTGACGGGAAGGCACAGGGGCCATTCCTTTCCATGGCAATGTGCAGAGCAGTGGGGCAGGGAGACAGTGGGTGGGGGATGATCCTAGAGCACAGCAGGGGGAGGGTCCAGAGACCCAGCTCCGGAAGTCAGCACACCTCAACCCAACGGCTGCAGAGACCTCCAGGGAGACCCTCTATCTCACCTGCCCCTGCAACAACTGCTGTGGGCAGCTACTTGGGGCAGCACAGAGCACTGACAAACAGTGTGGACCTCAGAGACCAGATGCCCCCACCCTCGGGGATTTCAACATAACTGAGAAGAAAGAGACTATTTGTCAGCCTAGCCTCAATGGCCCCGAGCTATGCTCGCCTCACCCCTGCCAAGCAGGCAAGCACAGCATTCAACCAGGAGGGTGGGGCTGTGCAGCAGGAAAAGAGAGAAGAGGAGGGGGATCTGCTGCTGGTCCAGGGGGCACCGGGGGTGGTCTGTACCACCAAGAAGGGCAGAGGGGCAGAAGGGGCTGGGTAGGAGCAGGTGGCAGGGGTGGGGTGTGCTGGGAGAGTGAGGGCACAGCAGCTCAGACATAGCTCCCGTGTGGAACTTCAGGAGATAAGGATGTTTTTGCTCCTCTCTCCCATCTCTGCTTGTTTGCTGCCCCTATTTGGGGGTGATTGCAGGGTAATGAATGTGGCAGGAAACAGCCACACAGCGCAAATGAGATACGGCACCTAAGACCAGGCCACGGCCCAGGCAAAACACACTTAATAAGGAGATAAGGAAATCAATTCTGCTTGTCTTCACAGACATGTGGCTGGGAGGGGCCTGCAGGAATCGAGTCTTTCTGCCTTGCTGGCTGCATGGAAAAGCTTCTCTAGGACACGGAGTCTGATCCCCTGGGAAGCAGGGGTCCCTTGGCTGTGTCTGGTAACACTGTGCAGTAACGGCAATAATACAGTTATAATACTAACAGCCTTGCTGTACATCAGGCACTATTCTGAGATGGGCTTTCCATCCATTATGTCATTAAATCCTCTCTATAACCCTATGAAGGCAGTATGATTATTTTCCCCATCTTACACATGAGGAAATAGGCACAAAGTGGTTAAATTACTTGCCCAAGATCACATCCCTGGTAAAGGGATGCAGCCGAGTTTCAAGTGTAGGCAATCCGGCTTCCAGAGTCTGGACTCTTAACCACGAAGCCATATTGCCTCTCCAGATACAGCATGACACGACATCATACAACGTGACACAACACAACACATATGTATTTGGGGCTTACTATCTGCCAGGCACTGTTCTCTGTGGTGAGGTTCAGTGTAAAATCCCCCTAATTTGTCCCCAAGCCCTGTTGCTTCAGTTACCACCAAGAACATTTACTGAGCACATACTGTATGCTCTCAGGCTGTGCTAGGCATGAAGGACTCAGGACCCAGTGAGGGAGACAGAAACAAAGACAGTTGCTCTCAGTATGTGTTGAGTGTAACTGAGGTGTGTAAGGAAGGCAAGAAGAGCACAGAGGGTGACAGGCAGGCCATGTGGGCTTCAGGGAAGGCTTCCTGGAGGAGGTGATGATGTCTAAGGCGAATCTTGGCAGGTGAGTACAAGTTATCCAAAGGAAGAAAGGTGGGAAGGCATTCCAGGCAGACACGCAGCGTGGACGAAGTCCCAGAGGCTTGCTGAGTGGAGCGAGCTGCAGGCTGGTTGTTTCCGCTGGAGCAGGTGGTGTGGGACTGTGGCCGGAGAGAAGGTGGATGGCGGGCCTCGGAGGTCCTCGTGTGCCATGCGGGGAGCGTGGGCCTTGTTTTGCAGAGATACTTTCTTACCCCTGAAGAAACGCTCAGACTGTCCCCTACTGATTCGCCTATTCGTGTCAGGGTGACTGTGGATGGGTTCTTATAACCGGTTTCTGGAAGAACTGTTTAGAAACCGGTGCTCATGGGCTCTGTTTTGGCTCTCCCTTCCCTTTCTGTAAGACCTTGAGCTGTTCACTCTTCCTCCCTGGACCCATCCACCCAGAAGATTCAGGGATTGGGAATTGGGGAATGTGCCAGTGCTGTGGACTTCAGAGGCCCTGCGTTCCCCTGGTCCAGCTGCTGCAAAGGAAGCTCGGGGTTTCGAAAAATGAACAAGTTAAGGAACCTAACAGATCGGACCTTGTCTGTTTGCCCCTCTCAGTTTTGGGGCTTGGCATTATTTTAAAAGAGGCCCCCTTTATTTGAACTTAGTCTCCACCTTAAAAATGTTAATTAAATCTTAAATCATTTTGATTTAGGAAGCTTTATTTCTAATGGGAGCCACAAGACAGCTGAGTTAATATTAGAATGGGTCAGGAAGGAGAGCGAAATGGGAAGGACGATGGGGAAAACACTCTTTTTAATAATTAATCTGATGTCAATACCCCTCCCTCCACTTCTTTTTTTTTTAATTTTTAATTTTTTTCTTTTTCCTTTTTTAAAAATTTCAACTTCTCAATATACATTGTAGTTGATTTTCCTGTCCCTTTACCCGTTCCTCTTCCCCCACCCTCCACTTCTGATCCCTGTCTCTCTTCTCTACTTTTTCTTTTCCGTAGTGTTTGTTACCATTTAACAAGCTACATAACGACACATTTACTTGTTTAATTTGTTTGTCATCTATTGACTTTCTTGCTTCCTGCTTGAACACAAGCTCCACCATGGCAGGAATAGTTTTCTCTTTTGTTTACTGATGAATCCCAAGTGTCCAGAACAGTGCTTGGCACATAATAGTTGCTCAGGAAATATTTGTTGATTCTTTGCACCCATTCCCTCCCTGCTCCGGGGCCCCCAATTCCTTGCTTCCTGAGTTTTCAGTCAGTTGGGAAGATCAAGTGCAATGCCACCCTTACAGCTTTGACCCTGGAACAGTTTAGATATTTTTCAGCCCTGGTGTTCCTTCAAGCAGGAAAGGAGCAGTCTGCACGCACGCACGCGTGTGCATGTTTGATGTTCACAACCATTCTGTGAGATTGGTATTTTCTTATCCCCATTTACAGTTGAAGAAACAGAAATTCCATTCATTCATTCATTAAAAAAATTATTTTTGGGTACTGTGTACTAAGTGCTGGTTATAGAGAGTTGAATCAAAGAGGCCCATCTTCAGCCATAAGGACTTTGCTCAAGGTCACAGAGCTAGTCAGCTGCAGGAGGGTATTCTACTTCCCAGCCCAGGGCTCTTCCTACTACACCACAGCTCTGCACATGTGCGTAGGGCCCTATGATGTCCAGTTAAGCTGGGTCTCTGCAGAGATAGGTAGGTATACATGGATACAGAAGGAGCATACAGAAGGAGGCCTTCCCAGGGAGGACTCAGGGTTTAGGTACATAGCTAAGTCTAGAATCCCAGAGCTGGATAGGACTTTGAGAGGTCCCATCTCCCAGCCTCAAAGTGGGATGTCATCTAAACCACCCTTATTCGCTACCTTCTATGCCTTAGTCACTACACAAATCCTGACTCTAGAGGGAGATGACCCATTTTCCTAAAATAGTTGTTCCAGCACGTTGAACTCTGTGCTATAGAAGTCACGGCCTTTGGGGAGCTGGACAGTTGTTAGAGATCATCTACTTTATCATCATCTCTCATTTTATAGGTGAAGAAACTGAGACCCAGAGATGCTGTATAACAGGGCCAAGATCACACAGCCGGTTAGTAGTAGGACCAAACTTATTGCCTCTAAGTCTGGGGCTCTTTCCATGATACCTGAGATGTTCCGCAGGCAGAGAGACACCGGTCTTGACCTGGGCTGAGTCAAGCCCTGGTCCTTGGCAGCTGGCCGATCACAGAGGGCATGCAGCCTGAACATTAACCTGGACTCCCATGAACTGGGGCTCCCCCGTCTTTGCTTCTCTTAGCTTGCAAGCTCAACCCCTTCCCGTCTTCCCCTCCTCATTCTATAGCTCCCTCCCTCTGCCTCCTGGTGTAGCGCATGCTCAGCTCAATGTTGTTCCTTGCCTGATTGCATCTGAGAGCTGGAGACACCGTGCTAATTAATGTGTCTATGACTAGGCTTGGCTGTTGGGCCGAGTCCTCTTGCCCTCTCCAGAGCCCGGCAGTCTCTGCTAGCTGGCCCTCTGGCTTCTCCAAGCACACTGCCCGCAGATGCATATTTTAACAACATCTGCTGGCTATATAATCTCCTGTATTTACCCTCCTCACTGGTGATGTGATGGAAGACCCCTGGGGGCTTCCCTCTGTTCCAGCCAAAGTGTTTGCTTTGCAATTTTGCTGGGATTCTGCTCTTGCATCTTCTGCAGGTTCTAATCAGGCTCTTACTTTATTTAATTAAAAATCTATCTCAGGCAAATACAGACTAAATCTGGAAGCTTTCTCATTCCTGTAACACAGGATGGCAGCCCCCCTTGGGGAACTGGCTGGGACATTTTCCTGGGCTGATATGTCACAGCAAAGCAAATGGTCTTGGTTGGGGAGGCAGCTGGGCCAGGGTGCAGAAACACCTCTCTCCCCTCTGCAGGGACAGCTGCTCTGTCCATCTACTGACCACAGACCAGGGCTCCCTTTCTGGCTGGCTAGGCTGGCTTCCACACTTGGGGCCTCCCTCTGGGGTGGTAGGTGGGGCTCTACACCAGGAGAAACTCAGCCAGGCAGAGCCTACAGGACCAGTGGCGGGGAGTAGTTGGGGGTGTTGGGCATGGGATGGGTGGGGGGTGCTGGGGAACCTATAGGACTGGTGGAGAGACCTACAGGACCGGCCTGGGAATGGGGCTCTAGAGGGGACCCAAGGAGTCAGGTAGGACTGTAGGCAGAGCCTGGGGAAGTTATCTCTTGCCTGGGGTTTAGTTTGCTTAGGATGAATGTTTTCTGTGGAGACTGCAGGAAAGGCTGATGGACAAGGTTCCTAGTTCCCTTGCTGGCTCTCAGGAATTCCACTGAGGGGACCCTATTGGGGCCCCTTGGAGACTCCCCTCCCCCCTCTTCAGCTGATCTCCAGATTTGAATAAAATATCTCCTCTACACAAACCCAGCTCTGTGCCCAGAGGGCAGTGCCAGGCCATATCACGGAGGGGGGGGGGTGACTTTTTCGATGTGACCCAAGACAAAATCAGGTCTGTTCAGATCAGATCCCAAGACCCTGCTCTGAGAAGGCTGGCTTCTAACCAGCCGGGCAGATGAGATTCTGCTGGCATTTGGGAACAGGAGACTGGGCAAAGAGCATTGGCTTGGAGTTGGAAAATCTGGAGTTGATTTTGAATGTTAATTAAGCTGTGTGACCTCCCGTGAGTGCCTTTGCCTCTCTGAGTCTCTCAACATCCTTATCTGTAAAATATGTGGAATAATTTGGACTTTTATTACTTTGGACTTTGTTGTCTAACTGAGATGGCAGAGAGGAAGGCAGTATGAGTGGTCAGGTATGACTAGTGAAGCGGACGCACCTCAAGGACAGGACGTGTCTCCATCTATTTTTGGTCCCACGTGAAGTCAGACAAGTGGACAGTACTTTCCTCTCACTCTAGCACTCTCTGACCTTCGCTAGAAGGTACAAGGCAGCAGAGGCAGACTCCTCTGAGGATGGGGGCTGAATCATCTCTGAAGATGAAGATCCTACAACTTTGTTTAGCAAATCTGTTCTGACATTTTGCAACCCTCAAAATCAGAAAAAACAGTAGATTCCTTCCTCCCTCAACCCCCATGCCAAGTTGTAGACCATTCCTGTTTTAGCCACCATCTCAGGGGAAAAGAGATCAGCCCTGCACCCTCTCCTAGCCCTGATGACTCCTCTGAAGGCTCACTTCCCATCCAAGTAGTCCCAGCTTATTGACCCTGCCTGACCAGGTTTCCTTTCTCCTTTCATCGCGGGTCAGAGGAGACTCAAGGGTTGAAGGAGGTTTCTGAGGTTGGCCCTGAGTTGCTCCTCCCTGTCCCAAGAAGCCAATCTCCGAGCTTGGTAAGTGATCCTCTGGGGCCTGTCTGCTGCAGTGCTTGGAATAATCTGCCCTGGTGTGCTTGGTCGTCGTGTAGATCTGAAGATAACCTGACATGCTCTTAAATATTTCATCTCTGAGCAGCCATGTGCCTTATCTAGCAGGCGAGGGGCAGTACCCCAGCTGCTGAGCTGTTGTCAAACCTCCATGACAGCTGCTGAGAGGCGGGCTGGCCAGGCTGGGACTTCCCTCTTCTGGCGGCTGCTGCTCGATCCCACATGACTGCCTGGCAGACACTCACGCATAAGGAGGCAGAGAGCTGGTGCAAGGAGCCCAACCGGGAGACCCTGGCCACGGCTCTGCGTCTCAGAGCCTCGGGTCTCACTGTCCCACAGAGTTGCATCAGCAACAACTGACATAATGTGTAGGAAAGAGCTTCGAAAGTTGCTGGTGTGAGCTATTGCTACTTATGTGCAAGGCCTGGTCCCCGGAGGCCCTGATCCTCAGTAACAACTGGCCAGAGGAGGGAGATAATTGGGGCTGGACTCTAAATCAGGACTAGGCAGTTTAGGAGATCACTGAGCCCGTTCCCCTGTCTTCAGGCAGGTCTGCCTAAACGAAGGAGTGGGAACCTCATCAGGCAGGATGTCCCAGGGACATTGGGCTCCTGGGATGCTGAGATGAAGACGAAAGAGCAAAGGTATGATTTGGAATAAGGGCCTGAAATGAATTTTCCTAGGAAGGACCTGAGAGCGAGGATTCCCAGTCAGTAGTGAGGGGTGGGGAAGAAACAGGGTCACTGGTAATCTCTACGGATATTGAAATCATGGGAAGAATCAAGCAGGGGAGGTGGACAGGGCTTTGTTAGCACCTGGAGGAAGTCAGTTCAGAAAGAAGGGATTCGTGGACCCTGCTGCATCCTCCCCTGTATCCCCATTGCTTGGCCTAGACCAAGTGTGCAGAGCATGTTTCAGAACGAATACATAGCCCCCCAGGAGCCCTCAGTAGCCCCCTAAGGTGCAGTCAAACACACCAGGTTTGGGCAGTCATAGGTCAGTGGGCACTGGCCTTCACTTGTCCCCTTTTGGGGGGAGAGGGGTACAGACACCACGGGAGCAGCAGTGGCGGGAGCCCTGTGGGATGATACCCAGCGGGCAGTCCCCTCTGGTCTGGCCAGAAGGACCCTCCCAGAGATGAGCCCTTGGTGCTCACCCCAGTGTCCCAGGCCCCATACGTGGCCTGCTCTTACCCAGGACGGTGAGGCGTGCAGGGCGGGACCGGATGGCGGCCTGGATGGCCTGGCACTCGTACACAGCATCGTCTTGCAGCTCTGCCCGCAGGATCTTCAAGTGGTGCTCCCCTGACAGGTGGTTCCCTACCACCAGGTACTGTGGGTAACCTGTGGAGACAGCAGGCAGGTCAGGGGAGCTGGGGCGGGGTGGAGGAGATGCTCACGATGAACATGCAGAGCCATGGGAGATCCGAGCAGGGGCCGCTCGCGGACACTGGCTGAGCAGGTGGATTGCTCAGGGCCCTGATCTCAGTGTAAGGAGCACAAAAGCAAGAGTTTTCCCAGGGCATCAGGGCAGTGTGTGTGTGTGTGTGTGTGTGTGTGTGTGTGTGTGTGTGTGTGTGTGTGTGTGTGTGTGTGTGTGTGTGTGTGTGTGTGTGTGTGTGTGTGTGTGTGTGTGTGTGTGTGTGTGTGTGTGTGTGTGTGTGTGTGTGTGTGTGTGTGTGTGTGTGTGTGTGAAGAGCAGCCACTGTTAGAGAAGAAAGGAGAGAGAGGAGATGAAAATGCTAAGTGTGGACAGACACAGCTGGGTTATCACTCTAGAAAGTAGTCTGCTCAGCACTGTGGTCTACTGAGTAGATGTGCATTTTGATAAGGATACACATGGAGACAGAGAGAGACACAGAGAGAGAGAGAGAGAGACAGAGAGAGACACAGAGAGAGAGAGAGAGGCACAGGCTGAGAATCGCAGAGAGAAGACAGAATATGCGAGAGAAGGAAGAAAAAAACAGGCATATTTGAAAAAGGATTGAGAGTGAATTTGGGGGGAAGTTTTGCTTCAGGAAGTAGGAATCCGAGCCACCCTTCAGTATCTAGGAACCTCTGGTCACTTTCATCTCTAAATGGCCCTTTTCTAGTCATTCCTCCTGCCTAGCCTTAAGCCCCGGAGTCTGATTAAGCACTTATGAGGCTCTAAGGACACTTAGGAATTTGGGGCCCCTTATACCATTGGTGATGAATAATAGATAAATAAAAGTTTGAGAATGATAAATCATTTATCAGCCTTCCTGCTGCTGTGTAGGTTGAATATAAATGCCCACATTAAGTGCTGGCTGGCCAGGTTGGGCAGATCCTCTCTGTCCCGGGCTTGGGCCCTAAACCTCCTTGGTTTGTCTCAGCAGGATCCACTTCCCATCCACCCTTCAGCGGAGCTCTGCCCCCGTCATCCCTTACAGTGTGGATTTACAACTGCAACCCCTGACCCCCTTCCCAGCGCTTTCTCCCTGCCCGGGTTTCCTCCCCGTAGAGGCTGCCCTCCACTTCTGCCCATCGTCCCGCTGCTCCAAACTGTTCCTCTTTCTGAAAGACCTTCACCAGGACAGTGAGCGTTGTCAGAAATGTGCCATAGGAGGAGGAGATTGGACACGTTTGGGCTTTTAAAGAGAAGATGAGGGCTTAAGCAAGTGAGAGAGAGATGGAAACAGAGACACACGAGAGACGTATTTCAAAGTCCTTTCGCAGGGGTTAGACGTGTGCATTAGCCCCCAAGGACAGCACTAGCACTAAGGGCAGAATTAACATGGGAAATACTTCAGGGTGTTCTTAACTATTTGAGGTGTCAGCAAGGATCTGGGCTGCCAGAGATGGTAGTGAGGTCCCCATCACCAGCTGTATTCAAGCAGAGGTCAGACGATTGTCTCTCAGGGGTGCTGCAGAGGGGATTTCTACACCAGAGGAAAGATTGGACTATTTGAGCTCTAGGGTCCTTTCCATCTCTGTAAGATAAGGGTCTTCAGAGGTGGGGCAGGGGGGACATACCAAGGGCCAGCAGCACCTGTTCCTGGTTGGCAGCAGTAGCTGCGATGTTTGTGGGTGCTTCCTGTGCCACTGAGCCCTTCAGGATCATGTCCTCATGGCTACCACTGTCTGCATCGTGCAATCAAATGGCCCTGCCCTCCACAGCTATGCAGGTCTGGCCAGAAATGCTCACAAGGTGACAGCTGTATCCTGAGAGCACTGCCTCCCCTTCTGCCCACCTTTCCTGCCCTCTGTTGGGCTTTGCGAAGGACCTCGGGTAAGTGAAGCCACCTTCCCCACCCAGGGCCAGGCGAGGGGCTGTAAGTGGGTTCCAGTGCAGTCCTCTCCCCGCTGCTGCCACCCTCGGTGTAGCTGGCTCGCAGCCCCTCCCCGCTCCCGCCCCCAGCCCAGCCGCTGGATCCTGTTGTCCTGTGATTAGTCCCTGGTCTCCTGCAGGCATCTTGGCTGGGGCTTGTGTTTTTGTTGTCTTGCAAGCTATCAGCAGCAGGATTTCACTCTCATGAGCTGCTGAAAACATCAGTGATGGGTTTGTTTGTATTTGCCTAATTAGGCAGCGAGCTGTGATGCTATCCCAAGGACTGGCAGCATCTGCAGAAAACGTAGACTCAGAAGCATAGATTCTGAGGAAGTTCTAGCCCCTTCCACAGTATCATTACTCTCTCTTGCTACTCCGAAAGGAGGAAGAATTATTTAGAGTCTGGGTTCTACAGTCAAATTGCCTGGGTTCAAATGCCAGCTCTGTCACTTCCTAAGTCTGTTGTGCTGGGTGAGTTACTTTAACTTCTTTGTGCCTCAGTTTCCTTACCGGTAAAATGGGGACAATACTAGTACCTCATAGGGTTATGGTGAAGCTTAAATAGAATAACCTATGTAAAGTGCCTGGCACATAGTAGTCTGTAAATGCCAATTTAAATAAAAACAACAGTGAGGTAGGGTGGCCTAAGAGGTTTCCATCTTTAGAAGGGCAGGCAGGCAGGGTGTGTGAGCCCTTCGGGGTCAGCAATCAGAGCTCCACGCACAGGGATGGGTTGTATAACTGAGTCAGTTTCCTTCTCAACCGTGGCTTTGTTTATCTGTCAAACAAAGGGGAAATCCTTCTTTTCTCCCTCTGGATCATCGTAGATCTTTGCAATAATGTCTGAGTACTTGAGCTTCTTAGAAGAAAAATGTTCTATCGATATGAGGGAGTGCGTTTATAAGTCATTTTCTTTGGCTGTTTTTTCCAGTCTTGGTGACCAGAAAGACATTTAGGTCTTCAGTGAGGGTACCGTTCCTGGTAGATCGAGTGGGGCCACATGGTTAAAATGGAAGAGGACAGAGATGCAACCGGCCTCAGTTTCCCTGTAGGACAACTTGCAGTATTAAGTGCTCTACAAATACTTGCTGAATTGAGTTGCATTCTGTTGACTTTCCGATCAGGCAAGCAAGCAGTATTTATTGAGCATGTGAGTATCCATCATTATTGTCATAATGCTATTTTTTGGACAAGTGATTAAATACAGGGCAAGTATTTTAGGAGGAATTTGAGTTTATTGGCTCTGCACGGAGAGGGCCAACCTTCTTTCTATAAATGGAGTCAAGCTGGAGAGGAAGCAGACCCCAGTTCTTGAAGGGCCATCGTCCTTCAGCACCAAGCAGGCCCCAGTCCGGGATCCCAGAAAGCCACTTATGGAACTAGATGGCAGAGGGCCAATTACCCATGCCCTGATGACCACTCTGTGAACCATCCCTGGTGACCTGGGGCCTCCTCTTGCTACTGACCTAACAAGACCCCATTCCTGCCCAAAGGCTGAAAACCACCGATCAGGAACCCAGACAGGCTCCTTAACTAGCGCCAATGCTGGGCCAACCTCAGAGCCGTCTAGTGCGTGAGCAAATCTAGTTGGGAAGGTCGTATTGTTCCCCCAGTTTCTGTAGGGTAGGGGAGTTCAGAGTCTCTGAAATTGGCTGGTTCCCATAATACTTAAAGTTTATGGCAGCACAGTATATTTTGGAGATATTACTATATATTTTACCCATGCTCAGCTGGGCTGCAACGTTCAAACCCTGTGACTGCTATTGACCATGTTTCAATATACACTTTTGGTAAGACATATCTCACATTTTAAAATATTAATTTCCCAACCATCATGTTCATGAGTGCACCTCGCTTTTTATTTTCCTGCAGTTGTACGCCATGGGAGGGGCAAAGCGACTTCTCAGTTGAATACTTATTTTTCTCTCTTCCTCCACCCTCAGCTATTCCCAAATCACAGGGGAATGACACCCAGATCCCTCCTTCTAGATTTTATGTCAAGCTTGCAAACAGCCTTGTGTCTGCCCACCCCAGAGCAGAGTGAATCAGGCAGATGATTCCATTCTTTTTTCTCTGGAGGGGACAAGATGGATGGGAAATGCACCTCTGTGGGCTTACAGGGTTGCCATTCAGGATCATGAACAAGAGCCGGGCACCAACCAGTGAGTTCACATGCCAGCCATCCCATGGACAGCCACCCCCACCCCATCCCTGGGGCAGCTTTGCTGAACACCAGCCTGGGTGGGCTGAACAAGGTTTGCAATTTATTTCAAACACTTCTTGTCTTATCTTTTCTTCCCATCACAGGATGACCCCTAATATCAACCAGGTTTCTTTGTCAGTTTTCAGTTTACTTGGCTGCCTTTGATGGGTGGAAAGCCTGGGAGAACTAGGTTGTCACTTCCATTTCCTTAATGGTCATGCCTTGATAAATGGGGTGTACATTTTGGGCCAAGAAACAGGAATACTTGATTTCTGGAAATCAGACTTTATATGAATCATGTTTAACTTTGGAGTAGACTCTCCAGGACAATGCTGTGTTAGGGTTAGGACCGACCACCAGGGCAGAGGGCTCACCTGTGGTTCATTACTTGTAGTCAGAGGGCCCTCAAAGTCCCAGGGATTCTGTTCTGCTCAGGGCTTGCCTCGCCTCACTCTGCCCAGGGTAGCTGCAGTGAAAGCTGGAGATTTGATCCCCAAAGCCTGTGAAGATGTGTGTTCCCTGGGGGGTGACGGGTGTGTAAGGTGGTGACAGGCTTCAGGCCCCCAGGGGAGCCCTGGAGGTACTCACTTGAGAGGTCCCTGCCCACACCCAGAGCCAAGCCGTCTTTGATCCACAGAACGAAGCCATCGTATTCAGGGATGGCGCACAGCAGCGTCACTGGCTGTCCGGATACCACCACCTGGTCCTGGGGCTGCTGGCTGAAGGAGTAGACCTGGCCTGGGAAGGAGACAAGCACAGCGATCAGTTACGTGGTGGGAAGGCTCCCGTGTTATGGAAGCAGAGCTGGGGCTGGCCCGGGAGCCCAGGCCTCCCCAGAGCGCCTCGCTTCCTGCTGGGGGTTCGGCAGCAGCCTCCCCCGTCTCTGCTCCAGCTTTCTCACTTTTTTTCAGGGCCTGGCTCCCAGCTCCAGCCACTCTGCTCACCAGTCACTAACAGCCCCCCTGGGGTCTATCCGCACTGCAGCTCCGGGCAGGCCATCCCCAGCCACCCTGGCACGCACTGCTGCCCTTCTCCCTGGGCAGACTCCTGCTTAGCTGCACTTGCTGGGCGCGTCTTTCCACCACAGGGTGGGGGCAGGAGAGAGACGCTTCGAGAGGGCAGTGGGGGTGGGGAGTGGTGTGGTTTTGGTTAATCCTGAGTACCCGAGAATCCTATTATTGTTTAAGTGGCTCCTAGGATGTGTCTAGGGCCATCCCGGGAGGCGTGGGTGTTGGTGCAGCATGACAGAGTCACGCCTCACCACGTCCTCCCTGTCCCTTTCTTTTCTGCAGCAGATCTTACTCCAGTCTCACTATTGCTTGGGAGAAAATCATCAGTGGACCCCATGCCTCCCCAGCCACACCTCAAAACAAGACAGCACGGAACTGTTGAAGCTAGTTGGCTCATATTTTCTTAAACAAACACACCCACCATGCGTACAGGAAGTCAAGGTTTTAAAATATTAGCTCATCTTTATTTACATCCTTATAATAACCTAAAAATAGTAGGCATTGTTTTTATGCCCATTTTCCAGATGAGGAAATGAGGCTCAGGGAGGTGAAAAATAGTAAAAGGAACTGCGCTTATTGATTAGTTACCAAATACCAAGAACTGTGTATGTTCTCCCTCTAGTTATTACAGCAACGATGCTCACACAGAGCATTATGAACCCCATTTGGGAAATGGGGGCTTAAGGCGTTCACTGAAATGTCCAGGGAATTGTCTGGACAGTTGCTGAAGAGGGGTGATTTGATCTATGTTTCCTGGGAAGCCACAGCTGAATGGACAATGGGACGTTGACATGCAGTGAGCATCTGGCCCACAGTGCAACCAGTGCTTTACACATCTCCTTCTGTAATCCATTTGCGTACACTTCAGGGCAGAAATAGCTCCATTGTACAACAAAGAAATCAGGATCAGAGAGGCACAGTAACCTGCCAAGGTCACACAGCGAATGAGCGTGGAACTGGGGTTTGAGTTGGGCCCATCTGAGTTCTGAGCCCTCTCTCCCATCCTACAGCTACAGATGTAACTGAGGAAAAACTGGACCCGGGGGGGAGGCAGCTGTTGTCACAGCCTCACCTTTCCCACCTGGGAGAGTCAGGGATGGCCACAGAGGTCCTGGGCACTGGCTGCTCCTCATCATGGGGACATAAAGCCCCAGGCTCAGACCACATGTAGGACTGAGCTCTCAGCAGCAGATGGCCCCCTAAAAGGAATAATTGGTGTGTAGAAACCGAGGGGAGCTGCGATGGCTGCAGTGTGTGCTGGGGGCTGCAAGAAGAGAGCTGCAGACCACATCAGAGGGTTTGTGGCAGGCAGGAAGGTAGCCGAGTTCACAACCTGATGAGATCTTGGCAGGGTCTCTGAGGAGTCTCATTAAAAATCAAATTGGCCTTGAATTGTGGGAGTAACGCTTTTTCTTCTGATCTGAGCTTTACAAATTAGATTTCATAAGACATTTTAATCAGCTGTGTGTGGTGAGGTTTTTTTTTTCTTTCTCTGACTCTTCAAGTTCTCTGTTGTAATTAGATAGACTGTTTCTGGCACCAAAACAGGAGAGAAAAGGAGGGAAGAGATGAGAGAGGAGACAGGGGAGAGGAGGGAGAGAATGAAGAAAGAGCAGAGGAATGAGGAGCAAGAGAGAAAGGAAGGAGAGGGAGAGACAGAGACGAGGAGGATGGGAGGAGGGAGAAGAGGAGGAGGAGGATGGGGAGGAGGGAGAAGAGCAGGAGGAGGATGGGGAGGAGGGAGAAGAGGAGGAGGAGGATGGGGAGGAGGGAGAAGAGCAGGAGGCCGATGGGAAGGAGGGAGAAGAGGAGGAGGAGGATGGGGAGGAGGGAGAAGATGAGGAGGAGGATGGGGAGGAGGGAGAAGAGGAGGAGGCCGAAGGGGAGGAGGGAGAAGACGAGGAGGAGGATGGGGAGGAGGGAGAAGACGAGGAGGAGGATGGGAAGGAGGAGGATGGGGAGGAGGGAGAAGAGGAGGAGGAGGATGGGGAGGAGGGAGAAGAGTAGGAAGCCGATGGGAAGGATGGAGAAGAGGAGGAGGAAGATGGGGAGGAGGAGGATGGGGAGGAGGGAGAAGAGGAGGAGGAGGATGGGGTGGAGGAGGATGGGGAGGAGGGAGAAGAAGAGGAGGAGGATGGGGAGGAGGGAGAAGAGGAGGACGATGATGGGGGGGAGAAGAGGAGGAGGCCGATGGGAAGGAGGGAGAAGAGGAGGAGGAGGATGGGGGGCAGCTGGGAGGCGCACAGCCTGGAGAGGAGGTGGGGAGAGAGGACTCCTTACCCAGGCTCTTTTCTCCTTACACTAATGATCATTTCACAGTAAATTCTTTTATCTCAAAATCTTTCTTGCAAGGAGGACAGAGTCAAGGCAGCCGCAGTAGCCGTCAAAGATTGTGCTATCAGAGAGAATTATCAGGCTGTCAGCAGCAAGCTGATGGGGTTATAATGAGAAGGCCCTAAACGAAGTGGTGCCTGAGCCCTCCGAAATGTCCACTATTAGGGGGCGTCTGCAGTGGGTAACTGCCCCCAGAATCCCCCCCGCCACCCCCAAATCCTGCTTCCTCTTGGTGGAAAGGGCAGGAAGTACTAGGCGAGGACACCTGGGGAGCTGGGCCCAGGAGGCACCCCAAGGGGGCAAGCCTGAGTTCTGGACTAGTTGGTGCCCTGAAGAGGAGGAGGGGGCTGTCACCATGGAAACCAGGCCCCGCAGGAAGATGGGGCTGGGCAGAGGGCTGGGTGGAAGCAGGTCACAGCGCCACTTCGGAGGTGTCTGACAGCTGAGGAGTTGGGGACAGGCACAAGACCCCCAGAATAAAACCTGGGGCCCACAGGAAAGGAGCCTGAAGGGATGGGGCAGAGCAGGAGAGGGTCTCGAGTGGAGGGGAGTCCCCCGACGGGATCCACGGTGGCCTGAAGGGGCGGCAGTGTGGCAGCTTTCTGGGGGCTCCCATCCCATGCTTGCCCGTTTGCACCTGCTTGGCTTTTCTGCAGAAAGAGTGTTTCTGCGGGGAGGTGGGTACACAGGATAGTCTCAAAAACAGCACCCGAAAAACATGTTTTACAAATTATTCTTTGGAGGGGGAAAAGTTGACAATCTAATTGACAATTTTACTTTACAGTCTAATTTTAATTTTTGTGTATTATGTGTAAGCCACTGAAATAACTTTTTTCTTTTAGATCAATGAGATGCTTTTCCAGTGGATCTGACACTGAGTGTTCCTGAGCATGTAGCGTGGATGAACGCTGAGGAGCTGCAGACGAAGAGGTGGGGGAGGCCAGGGACTCGGCCACTCTTTACCAGTGGGACACACCTCGAGGCCTCTCCTTTGGGCTCAAGAGTCCCTGGAGTGCAGTTTGCATGACACAGAAGTGGGTTATCACTGAGAAAATGCCCCCCGCCCATTCCCTTACTACCCGTTTTCTTTTCCCCATTTTCTTTCCTACTCTAAAAAAGTGAACTGCGAAGGAGCCTGGGATCATTTTCTCTACCCCCCTGGGTGTTCTCTGATGTAGACAGCAAGCTCCTCAAGAACGCTGGTTTCTTCCACACACGTGGATTGACAGCTGCTGCAAGGCAGGTGCTGTGTTGTCTCGTGAGAAACAGGTGAGTGGCCCTGGCCCGCCTCCAGGGGCTGACGTCCGAGCTCCCCCACGGCTGGGGCATCTCTGATTGAGCACAGTGTAGGTCCTGCTCTCAGTGTAGACCCAACACGCCCCTCTCCAACCCCTCAGTTTCCCATGTCACCTGCTGATGTTGCCCAGGTGTGAAGCCAGGCAGGCAGGACGATCTCCCCTTCTCGTGCTTTATTTCTGCTCTGTCACCGTCGCTGCATCTGGCCAGCCTTTCTGCACAGTCTCTCTCAGCTTCCCCCTCTATTCTCCATTTCTACTGCTGCAGCCCTCGTGGCCTCAGCCTGGGTCCTTTCAGCAGAGTCCAAGTGCTTTCTTTAGCTAATCCATGGCATGTGCTGCCTTGGCTCTTTCTTCTGAAATCACTACTTTTCTAATGTTTCCCACCTTTTCAAGGATGGAGCTCTGCTGGCTCTCTGCCGTTCACGGGACAGCACCCGACCTCCCATCCTGGGTCTCCGAAGGCTGACTCCCCTTCTCCCTGTGCTCAACTCCCCCATGTTTGGTGGTTACACAACAACGTTTCTGCTTGCTGCCAGGAAGATGGGTCCCGGCCCAGGAAGGGAGGGGCCCTGCAGAACTGGGGTCCTGGGGACTCTGAGACACGGCCATTCAGGCCCCTGAGATGACTGCCCCAGCCTGCGTGTCTCCCCTGCATGCCTGCTGTGGTTTGGGCAGGCCAAGAGCGTGCTGTACCACTATCCCACCAGACGTTTATAACGCTGAGGCGAGGGAGGGTGGGCTGAGAGGAGAGTGGCATAGTGGGGATTCGAGTATGGGTCTGATGACCCCTTGTGCAGTGCTCTGTCCCTACACAGGTAGAAGAAGCAGGAGAGGGAGGTGGAGGTGGAGGAGCAGGTGTGGCCTTGTGGAGCCTTCCCTCCAAACTGACTGGGGAGGACAGAGAAAAGTGGGCTGGATGCATCCCGTCCTGATGGCCATGTGTGTGCACACGTGGTGCGCTGAGTCAGGATGGCTGGAGTACTAGTGAGGGGCCAGTGGGAGGAAGTGAGCAGGTGTCAGGTGGCACTGAGAGGGACAGGTGCAGCCTAGCCCGGGGAGGGGGTAGGGGAGGTGGGCAGCTGGTGTGACCTTGGAGGGCTCCATTGTGAGGCAGAGCCGCGGCAGGCAGATGGGGTCCTCACAGGTAGACAGTGCTGTCACGTGCGCAAGGGTCCCAGCCTCGTCTGCACAGTGCAGTTTGGTGTCCTCTGCACCTGCCCACAGCCCCCTCTCCTTCCAGCTGTTCCCCATCTCGGCGTCTCTCCCCTCAGGACTCCTCCAGCTGCTTTTCTCAGAAGTGCCCTGCCTTAGATCTGTCCCCTTCACTCCTTCCTCTCCATCAGCCAACCAAGCTCCCAGCCTGCACGGCACCCCCACCCCTTCGTCTCTTTTCGGGGACTCGCAGCACACATAAGCATGGAAAGAACCATCACCATCCGCCTCCGGAGGTCCCCACCGTCTTCCAGTAAACATTTAAAATGCTAAAGACGCCTTGCTTCTCTACGACCTCACACACCTCTGGCCCCTGGATTGAGGTTTCCCCTTAATCCCCAGTTATTTCCTGGGGAGGGAAAAGGAGTTTTGCCACAGAAGGCTGAGGTCAAAGGCCAAGCTGCTTGGAGTGACAGCGATATGCAGTGCTCCAGGGTGCTGGCCACCCTCTGAGTGCATGTGGGTGTGTCCGTGGGGTGACTGGGCCCCACCCCTCTCCAGCCAGACCTTTTCTGCTTGCATTCCTTATCAACCACTGAAGATTCTGATTGAAAAATTTTTTCTTATGCTTTCAGAATGTTGGAAAGCCTTCGTTTGAGAATTTTTAGGAGGAAATTTTCCTGGGGCTAAAATGTGAGCCTAGAAGGCCAAGGTGCATGTGTGCAAGCCCTTGTGTCTACACGACCCTCTCTCCCCTCACCTCCACTTTCTTCTCAACCCCCATCCCCCACCATGCTCTCCTTCTCCCTGGGATCATCTCTCTCCACACAGGCCCAGGCCCCACTCTGCTGTCAGGGCCACTCCGGGGACCTCTGGAAGGGACAGTGTCTGGATGGTCCTTAAGGTGCAAGAGCCCATGGTGCTGTGGGGTGTGTGTGTGGAACAGGTGGAAAGATGGTGCAGTGTCCCTATGCCCATGGTGGCCGGGGTCCTCCCATGCCATGGTGTTCACCATCCCTGCCACCCACAACTATCAACCCCAAATTTTGGGGGTACACATTCTGGTACTCCAGTGTCCCAAGTCTGTGCCACCCCATAGGCATACTTCTTTGCACCATGGTTCCTTAGTGGTGGCAGAGGCAACGATCTACAGGGTCAGCATGGACTAGTGCAAAGAGCATAACAGAGGAGCTGACGCCACAGGCAAACTCTGCACTGGAGCCTGACGTGGGCAGCAGGGTTGCTGACTGTCCCCATGTCCCCCCCGCAATCTCCTTCTTTGGATCCATGCTCGGAGGCCAGCTCAGAGGCGAATGGGAGATGGCCCAAGAGTGTGCCGACTGTCCTTTCTCTCTCGGACTGGCCACTTTGGCCTGGCCTTTGCTCCAGCAGCAGGTTGAGGGGAAGTGACCACTGACCTCATGGTTAATCCCAGCCAGACCTGGACAGGAATGTCAGGGTCACCTGGAATGCTTGCCTTTGCTTCTTAGGAGCCCAGTGCTCTGCAAACCCATGTGTGTGCCCCTCCTCACGGTTGCTGGTGTGGCAGCTCCACTGAAATCCTGCCTGCCCCTGCCTCCACCCTCAGGACACTCAGTGGATCTTACTGAGAGTCTGTGGGTGGTCACACTGGACCACAGGTCTCTAGACTACAAGGGATAAAGTGACCGGTCTCATAGAGAGGTCATGTAAATTTCTGCTGGGGTTTTAAAAAGGCCTACTTCAAGCATGGGAGTTGGGAGAGGTCGAAGACAAGGCTTCCTGGAGGAGGAATCATGGGATGGGGAATGTGATGACAGAGAAATGTCATCTGGGGCAGGAGAAAATACATAAGTGATGAGGAGGCCTCAGCTACCCACATGGAGTACCAAAGTGATGGGTCACCCGCCCAGGCCTGGCTCCTGGACAGTAGAAAGAACATAGTGTCAGCCAGGCCTGGGAAGGAACTCTGGCCCTGTCACTAGCAGTGTGATCTGGGGCAAGTTCCTCACCCTCTCTGAGCCTGTTTCCCCATCTGCAAAATGGGATAACAAGCCTACCCGGCAGAGCTGCTGTGAGGATGAGAGGCCTTATGCGTAAATGATCTTGGCATGCAGAGGGTGTCTCATAAAAGGTCATTCTTATTTTCATCACTATCCATGAGCCTTTCCTGGAGTCCAGGGCTGATAAAACTAGGCCAGACCAGCACCTGTCATGAAGGTTTCCAGAGGTTTTGCAAATCTGAAGTTGGACCCATTAGAAATCTGCTTCTCAGTGTGAGTCGTGCAGTTGAGAGATCTGAGCGTGAGGCCTCCTGTGACCATGCTGCTGCTGCCCTCCCAGCCGGCTGCAGAGTCCCCTGTAGCCTCCAGGTCAGCCATGCAGGAGGGACTCAGATGTCACCATCTGCTCTGTTATTAGTGATCAATTTGGGAAGGCTTAAGAATACTTGTACCTGGTACACTTATCACCAGCTTTCTCCCAGCTTGTAGCTCACAAATGGCCTATTATGAGATTAAAGGAAGCTGCCATGTCCTGAGATGCAAGCAAAGTGGGTGAAGGGAAGAAGCCAGGTCCGTGGCCCCTGATGTCACCAGAATAACACCAGGTGGGGCGGGAAGGGGAGAGGCCAGCATGACTCAGATTGTACCTGCAAGCCCAATTCCTGACTTCTGCTGTCCTCCTGCTGCTCAGCACAGGGCCTGCTCCTAATGCAGGAGAATGAGCTTTGGGAAATTTCCAGAATGCCCTGGTGTGACCTACTCAAGGGAGAAGGATTGGGATTGATGGGGTATGTTCTGACCCACTCATCAGCTAACTAATAAAACTGATTTTTATGGACGGTCTAATGGGTGCCAGTTATTGTGCCAGCCCTAGGAATGCCACGGTGGCTTCAGGCTAGGGCAGGAGCCAGCCTAGCAGTCTCCAAAGTCCCCGTGGGTGCAAGGGAGGAGCTAATATGTCTTCTGATGAGGGGCTGAGAGTCTGGAGGAAGCAGATGTGTGTGCAGGAGCTGGAATAAAAATCTCCGTATAATTAGTGCCAGAAGTGAGACATAAACAGTGTCCCGAGAAAGGAGTCACAGAGGGGCCGGCTTCTGAAATGACCTGGAAGGGTAAGCAAGATGTGGGCAGGGAGGGACCAGGGACAGCATAAGTGAGGTGTTGAGGTCAGAATGCTCTCAAGGAATAAAAGCACGCGTGCCATGTGGGCTAGGCTTGGCGTCTGCACTGCCTTTACAGCTGGGTGCCCCTGGGAAGAGTGCTTTGTCCCTCTGAGCCTCAGTTTCCCTGTCAGGATTGTAATCACCACTTGGGTTGTTCATGAGAGTGAAGTGGCACATTTTGTGTAATGTGCATAGAGCCCTGCCTGCCCTCCACAATGGCAGCTGTCACCATCACTGTGAAGCCGGTATGATTGCTGCATGGAGTACGTGCATGGGGGTGTATTTCATAGGACACAAATCTAGAAAGTCCTGGTGGGTCTGCCTGTGTGGGCTCTTGAACACACACCACGAAGTTTGCACTTCATGAGGTCATCAAAGGTTTTTGACCCACATGCTTAGTTCTGCGTTTTGGAAAGATCACAGCAATGACAGTGAGGAGGGTGGATGAAGAAGGACTGATCAGGAAGATTTTGCTGTCAGAAGGGCTCAGGCTACAGCTGCATCAGTGGAAAGAAGAAAATGGATTTAGGAGCCGTTTGGGGGTGGAACTGATAGCACTCGATGGGGCGGAGGGAGATGCAGGCACACAGACCCCCAGTCCCTGGCTTAGGACAGAGGACAGGTGAATGGGCGATGTGGAGGATTTGCTGTCTCAGGGGGAGAAGCAGGTTCAAGGTGAGGGAGAGTTCAGCTGAAAGCGTGTCGATGGAGAGCGGCCCAGAGTCGCTCAGACGATGACGTCCTGGATGTAGTTGGGTCTGAGGGTCCGGAGCTGGGAGGAAGGTGTGAATAACTCCCACTTACTGAGCACTCGCTATGGGTCAGGCAGCAGGAGAAGCGTTTCTACAACGTGTCTTCTCATTTGGAGTTGACCTGAGAAGACAACTCCAAATATGGAAAGTTATATTCATTGACATGACCACCCAAGAGGAACGTGGTTACTCCAGGCTGGGAGGGTCAGGAGTAGCTGCCTTGGCTGGAATATCTAACTCTTATCAAGTTTTGCACAGGCTTAGAGCCTCTTGGGATGGCAAAAAGTCATCTAGCCCAATTTTCTTCCTTTGGATCGAGGTTGGAAATATAAACAGAGAAGCCAGAAGAACCAGGTGGGGGTGGAAGATGGGGCCTTCTCTGCAGTGTCTGTTTCTCCTAGACTTCTGCTGGGAGGGAGACTTGGAAACCCTACCAACCCCAACATGGTCATGTGCGGCCACAGGTAATTTGATTCTGATATATAGTGAGGAGAAGCTTGTCAATGTCACAAATGTTCCAGAAATTGTGCTAGAATTTTGTGTGGGCTTACCGAGGACAGCCTGATTGCTCTTCCCAGGCTGGATGACGGGGAGGAAGTCCGAGGGCACATTCTCTCACCCTCTTGCTCTCCTGAGCTGGGAAGCCTGGGCAGCCTGTGATTCTCCCGGCCTCACACAGTCCGCCAAGGTTGTCCCGGACAGCGTGGACCTTTAATGAAGAGCAATCGGACTGGCCGAGGCAGGGTGAGTCCAAAGTCACTATAAATCCTTTGCCTACTGATTATCAGCCTGCAGCCCTGGCCAGAGCCTGCGCTGTGCTCATTAGTGGCAGTGAGAGGGATTCCTCCATCGATCTGCCAAGGCCTAGATGCCAGAAAGACACTGATAAGTGCTGCTGGAAATACCAGCTCTTCGGTGCCTGCAGAGGAGACCATCCATCCCTGCCTGAGGTCACCTGGAGGTCTAAGCAAGCTGGGACAGGCAGAGCAGTGTGGGTTTGTGGTGGGGGTGGGAGACACTTGGCAGCTCATGAAGCAAGGACCCCAGATGTTGTCTGTCTTTCTCTGGGTCTCAGGCACTTGTGTCTTCAGGTTTGGAATATGTACTCACTGAGCCATCACGGGGGAAGGTAGGAAGCAACAGTGGGGGAAGAGAGAGGCACTAAAGAGCAGTGAGGGAACCATGTCTTAGCCCCAGAGAGAGCTGCAGGCTGCGGCTATGGGCAGAGAGAGCGTCTGCACCCTCTCAGAGGGCACTGGCTTGGGTGTCGCTGGGATGCTCTGGAAGCCTTGCCATGGACTGACTGACCCCACCATGCCCAGCATCTCTTGCTCACTTTTCTCAGAGCTACAGTGCAGACACAAGAGGCTTTGTCCTTAGCATGAGCGTCCAGGCCCAGACAGTGCCAGGCTGGTGCTGCCCTGCCACCTCTCAGCTGTGCGCCCTCTGCCTGACTCTTCCTTCTCTAAGGTTCGATTCCTCATCCATAAGGGACAAGGTTAAGACTATCAGTTAATCTGTTAAGCCCCTTTTTCCCAACCTTAATGTTCTATGTTCTAATTTATACAGAGTACTATTTTGGAGGGCCCTAATGCTGAAAATGGTAAAACCAAGATGTAAGGAAGTAAAAGCAAATCTCTCAAGGACACTTGGTCTGTTTAGGGAAGATCCATGACCTAAATGTCATTTTTCTGTTAACAACCAAAATAATCATTTTATGCTGCAGCAGGCCTTGTCAGTCAGAAATGGTTTGAAAATTTCATGTGCATAAGAATCACCTGTGGGACTGGCTAAAGTGATAGTTTGCTGGGCTCCAATCCAGAGATTCTGAGATAGCGGGTCTGAGCTGGACGAAGGAATTGGCATTTTGATGGCTTCCCAGGTAATCCTGCTGCAGGCAGGCTCTGGACCACATCTGAGAAGCTCTGTTGTGAGCAAACAGCACAGGGTTCAGGGGCCTGCCTTCTTTCTAGTTCTGGCTTTGGTCACGCTGCCATCTCTGGGTGTGCCTGCCTTGGTTTTCTATGCACAGTGAAGGCACTGGACAAGGTCAGAAGTTTTAAAGTTTGTGTAACTCATTTGTCAATGAACTCTCGCATGGAACCCCAGTTTCATGTGGGGGCATGAACTGAGTTAGAGCTGGAGGGGCTGTGTCCTGCCCTTGCCCCCCTGCAATGGACCCCAAGGATGCTCTGTGCCATGTTCAAGGATTCACAACGCCCCGTGCCGTTCCGGTCTCCTGGTGTCTCATGAAGGGCCACGCTGCTGCGTCCCACTGGCAGGTACAAAAGCAGGCCCAGGACCCGGTGTGCACGGACTGGCCTTAAGCATGAGGCACTTTTGTCCCACTCCCTAACTCTGTGCTGGAGTCACAACTGAGACATGCTGCTTACAGAGGGGTCTTCTCACGGCTGCTGGGGTTGTTCACACGGGAAGCAGCTCATTTTAGTGTAACGTCCTGAATTTCTCCCCTCTTTGAGACCAAATACAATCAATTCTTAATTATCTTTGTTAATGGAGAGGAGCAAAGGTGTGAATAATCCAAAATGATGGACAATCCAAAATAATGAATAATCCCAAGTCACATTTATTTTTGACTTTGGAACGCCTTGTGGTATTTGAGTTTGAATATGGATGTGTTTGATGTTCTGGGCATTTTTAATACTTAAAAAAAGCACCATGCGACGGTGGAGCTCCCTCCCTGACTCCTCCTCCGCAGGGTGGAGAAGATCACCCTGGGACCGGCCCACAGCCAGAGCAGGGCCACAGCCCGCATTCCCATCTCCTGTCTTCACTGCTCACACCTTCCCTAGGAGGCGATGGGGACATTGACTGATTTTGCCTTTAAAGGACTTTCGTTCCCTTTGGGCCTCATGCAAATAGGAGCAAAATAAGAAGCTGTGAAATGTTAACAGAGGACTTCATTAAGCAATCTTGGTGATAGCATTTGCCAGGAATGGGGACGATTTGCCAACAGATAATTGAGAGCTGACTATATATGTGTCCTAATTAAAAAAGTGATTCTTCTTCTCACCGCCCTGGGATTGTGAGCCCTGGCTTCTGGTTGGCTTGGGATATTAACCACAACTAATTCTTACATGCTTTGTACTTCACAAATTACTTCACATACGGTATCTTACTCAATCCATGCTCACGACACCCCGTGGAGAAGGTTCTATCATCAGCCCTCAGGTAGAGACTTGAATGTGAGGCTTGAAGCCTAATGTCCCACCATGAGTGTACCCCCTACCCCCATCCAGCCTCTTCTACCTCCCTCTGCCTCTTCTGTCACCACCAAACAGGGGCTGGCCCTGGCCAGGGCTCAGGTTATTTGCATCAATCCCGAGAATGCAGCAGCAAAGAAAAAACAGAAGAAAACAAAACTGACTTGCGATGTCATTTCTGCCCAGTCTTTCTGATTGAAGAGGCAATGTTTGTAAAGAAGAAATTTTGTGCTGGAAGCACCTTGATAGGAACGAGGAAGTGTGGAGGCTGCTGGGGGTGCACAGTGTGGGAGGAGAGGTGTTCTTCCTTTCCAGGAGGCTCAGGCTGTGTCGCCAAGCCCGGGCATCTCAGAAGATGAGTTAGGGACAGGGAAGATGGAACCAGAAGGGACGGAGTTCCTCAGAAGCAGGAGTAGCTCCAACTCCAGGCTAACCATTTCACATCAACAATCCTGAGAGATAGAAAGTCTCCCCCATATTATGGATTAGAAAATGGAAGCTTGGAGAGGTTAAGTAACCCATCCAAGGTCACAGTGTGTGGTGGACCTAGTATGCGAACTGAACCGTTTGACTCCAGTTCTGGCTTTTGTTTACAAAACAGTATGGGGTCAGCAGAGGGGGTTTGGTTGGTGTGGTTTCCTCTTCAGAAAGCAGAGACTACTGTGCCCCTAACTGCCCCCAACATGCTCCAAAAACAGACACAAAGCTGATGGGACACCTGCTTCAGGCCTGCCAGGCACACCTCCCCACCCCACCTGCAGACCATAGAAACCTCGGATACTCCCATGGTGCCTGTGGGGCTGAGGTCAGCACTTTGAACAATAATTTAGGGTGAAAGTCATCTGCACCCAGGCAGAAGTACAGCCATTTTTAACACTACCCTGCCGCATCCTCATTCAGAAGGGCTTTGCAAAGCCTGATCCCCTGCAATAGCTTTCTTGGCTCAGTCCTGGGCTCCATGAATAATGACTTCCATTCCCTGCACTGCTGGAGCCTTGGGCCTTTGCAACAGCCTCTGTGAACCACTCATTCATTGTGAGATGACCCAAGGAAGACCAGCTGTGCCTGGCCAGGATCTTCTGATGGGGCAGGGGATCAGGGCAGCAAATGGGAGCCACCTTGGGAGATGAGGCCCCATTCCTGCCTGCTCCCCAGGACATCTCTATTTTCTAGCCTGGAGTGCCCCTGGAGGTGCTGACAGCTCCTCTAATAGGAAAGTTACTCATGGCTTCACTGGAGAGAGCAGAGCAGCTTTCAAAACTCCTCCCCTAAATGCAGCAATATTTGGTAACACTTGGTGTCTTGGGGAGAGAATTCATGTCCATAATTAGTTACTGTATATCACCGTTAGTACTCTGCTCAGGATTTACTGGGCAAATACCATTTAACTGCACAATAACTACAGGTCCTTGCTGCTTATTGGGTAATTTACTAAGGCTGGGAGAATGGGGCAGGAGGGACTCTGAATTGGAGGTATTGTAACCCCTTGAATCAAACTTTATGAGTTTGGGTTTGGCAGGGAGGCAGCTGCTTGTAGCAAGCTCTAGTTGCTTTGTTTTGCAGAATTGGCTGGCCAACTGCTTCCTTCTCTTGATTCATTGCAAGAGGAGAGATCTGGGACTGGGGTCTAGGACTGCCTGGGGCTACCTGGGGCTATGGAGGGGCCTTTTGATAGAGGGTCTTTGGCTGAGAGTCTGCAGCAGAAAACCAGGCTTGGTGTTCTGGGGGCTCCCTGCAGCCCTGCCATTTAGTCCCTCCACGGGGCCTCTTTTTGTATCAGGGCCTGTGGGTGGGGAGTGCAGGAAGCTGTCCTTGGCTGGCAGCATCAAGATAATTGCCTAAACCCTCTCCTCTCACAAGTGCAATGTTGCTTGGGAAGCGGCCATTCCTGGACACTTGGCCAACATTCCAGGCCTTAATCTGCTTGAGCAAAGTCTGTCTTTGTTTGGCCGTGCACTGTCTAAACTCCTCTAACCTATTTAGGCCGCGGAGAGGGGAAGAGACACAATAATGAAAAACTCAACGTGCAGCATTGCCTTACGCAACCTAATAAATTACTTGGTACCCGGCTGCCAGCTCAGACTAAGCCCAATATTGCCTGCAGTAATTATTTGGATCAAATGCAGTTTATCTGCTTCATATTTGTGCTTCTGTGCTCAGTGGTAACTTATAAATGTCATTGTGGTGTTTATTTGTTATAATGAAACGTAATGGCATTGGAAGCCAGGAGCAGAGCTGGTGGCGCGGCAGGTTTAAAACAATCTCTTCATCTCTGGAGAAGGAATGAGCCAAGATAACATGAAGCTGCCCCGTAGGGAAGAGATTTGCGGAGATGGTTGTGTCCTCATGTGGTGAGGTGGGTGGGGGAGAGCCAGGAGCTCGAATTGGCACCAAGGGGAGCTGTCTTTGCCTCCAGAGACAGCCATCAGGAGCAGGGAAGACTTGGCTGTGCTTAACCCGGCACTGCCCATGTGTACGTGCTCTATCTTCTGAGGGCTTTTTAGGGTGGGAGGTGTTTAACCTTCACACCCCTGATGGCTGGCCCAGGTAAGAGATACACGTTGCCCAGGGCCTTGGCCTCTCAAGGGCATGGAAATTAGAAACCCAGGGTGACTGCATTATGGAGGACAGACCATCAGGGAGAGAGGACTGGGAGAAGGAAGTGGGGGATGGGAAACAAAGGTGGGGGGATCCTCAGGGGCCAGAAGAGGGGATGGCAGGGCTTTCTTCTCTGGATCATGGAGGGGGCACTGGTGGCAGGAAGCACAAGGCATATACGGCACGAGGAAGGGCTGGCAGAGGACAGAGGGCAAGGTGCCCCACTGGCTCTGCAGAAGCACCACGGACCAGGATGGGCCATTAAGCAGAGAACTCAGGACAGTGGCTTCACGCAGTCCTGGGCTCTGTCATTTACTAGCTGCATGGCTTTGGGCAAGTTATTTATCCTTCCTGGGTTTCATTTCCTTATGTGGAAAACGGGAGTAATAATAGATACGTCTCAGGGTTGTGGTGCTGATTAAAGGAGATGATGTGTATAAAGTGATGACCATGGTGTTGGCACACAGTAAACGATACATAAGTGGCTGTGGCAGTGATTGGCACACAGTAGAGGGTCAATAAATGTCTGCTGAGTGAATGAATGAAAAACAGCACTTCCCACTTGTGTGCATTTCAAAGTCCTATTCCAAACAGCTGAGCTTGGACTTAGACCTTGCGCCTATTCAGGGTTGATCTTTTTATCCCTACTTTTATGAAAACAAGGCCCAGTGTGGTTATAGTAACTTGCCGAAGGCTGCCCAGCTGGTACATGGAGTGGGTGTTAGTTCTACCACCTCCCAGGACGGGGTTCCTTCCACCAGCCCATGCTAGACAACTCCCCACCAGGCACAGAGGCTGCGCTGACCTCCCCAGCACAACTCGGAGACAGAGGCAAGCGGGGTACTTTCTGTCCATTCATCTTAACACTACATCTAGCGTTAGCTCATGAAATATTCATTTTCTCCCCTCAATGGCATGCTCATACAAGGCTCCTAACATCATAAATATGGATGAAGATTATTAGTCATTGTTACTTCTCCCAGTAGCCCCTCTCCTCCCCCAGCACCCCCCTGTTTTGATCTCAGCACAAATGGGACTGAATTGGGGGTATTAACCTGGAACACTAATAATAATGCCTTGCATTTTATGGTACTTTATACTTTTTCAAATCACCTGCGCACCATCATGCATATTTTATCCTTACATCAAGTGCAGGGAGGAAAGAGGGCAAGCATCATGAGTATACCCATTTTGCAGATGAGAAGAATAGGTCAAGAGAGATCAAGGTCAGGTCACATACTAGTCAGAAACAACTTACTTTTAACCCTTCCTCCCTTTTATGACAACTAATGAAATGTTCTCTGGGAAACTAAGTGTTTGCTTCATGCAAATTAATAATAGCACCACCTTATTGTTGATATGGTACTTTATAGTTTATAAAGAGCATTCATCCATGTTACTCTACTGGTCCCCGCAAGGCAAGGACAATTTATTCTTGTTTGACAAAGCTCATATAGCTAGTTAGTGGCAATCTGGGCCTTAAACCATTATTTCCCAAAGTGGATTCCAAAGAACACTAGTTCTGACACATGCTACAGGAAAAATGTAGACCTTTTGTGGACAAGTGAGTTTGGGAAACTCCGTGAACCGTATCCACCTTTGGGAGTTCACCATGCCCTTTGCACATTAAAGTCTCTGGGAAGCTCTGTAGCAGAGAGCCTTGGTGAATTAGGTCTTGCCTAGCTTCTCCCCGCCTTATCTAACCACGGAGGCTGTACTTCGTGGAAAACCTGCTCACATGCTGCAGAACTGCAGCTCCGGGGAAGGGTGAGTGAGTGGAGAAGGGTGCATGCGCGATCCCTCCTCCCCCATGTTTTTGGAGGTAGTGGAGTTAAGAGCAGGGCTGGATGTACAGAGGGTGAAGATGGGATAGAAGGCACACTCTGGGGACCATCACAGCTGAAGTGTCCCCTCCCCGGGCTGCCTCCCTCCTTCCCCCTTGGCAGTGAGGTCCAGATAATTCACTCAATATTCAGCACAGTTCGTCTAGCCTATATCTGGGCAGGATCAGAGGGGCTGCCTGACTGGCCAAGTAGGGGTCTGTGGGCAGTGCATGATGGGGAGACATGGGAGATGGCAGTCCTGGGCCATGGGGAGAAATGGATAAGGACACGCAATAGGTGCTCAGTCACGTCTGCCCTTGATGCTGATGGGGAAGGTCACCCCACCCTGGCCCAAACACACAAAGGTGCCCCAGGCAGAGCGGAAGAGCAGGGTTTGGCTCTTGGCTTTACCGTGTGAAAGCTGCGTGCCTTTCTGTAGATGACTTAATCTCTGTGAGCCTCTGTTTCTTCATCCTCAAAGCAGGCTCACACTCCCTTGTGATGTGCCTGTGCATAAATGCTCCCTTGCCTTGTGTCTCTGCCGGCTCACTCCGTCTCCCTTCTGCAGCTTTCTCGAAGTTCCTCAGTGTTCCTCCAGGTAGAACAAATAGCTTTCCCCACCTCTGTGCCCCGAGAGCACATTGTCTGAACACCTCCTGAGCTCTCCCATCACCTGCCTTCTGCTATTGTACTATACACCTGTCTCCCCACTGGACCCTCCCAGGGCGGTCACCGACTCTATTACTGCCCAGCTGTACCCTCAGGCCTGCCAACTTCCAGCCACCAGTATCTGCAGCGTTCTCCTGAGGGCTTTTCCTAAACTGTGAAGGCTGGAAGAGCCAAGAGTTAATTCCCCACCCAAGCAGCCCCCACCCCATTCCCCACAGCAGCTGGTGTGCACATACCCCACTCCTTGGGTGGCCTTACTTTGAGGCATGTGTCCTACAGCACTGCTCAGAGTTTTTGACTGGGGTTAGGATCCGGCTGGCCACAATGGCAGCAGGCTGAGGACACTCCCGTGTGGGACATTCCCTTCCCTGAGTCAGTTCTCTCCCCACTCTCAGGCACCCTTTGTGCCTCCCAGATGAACTACTGCACTCGAGTCTGTGCTTAGGGTCTGCTTCGGGGGAACCCGAGCTAAGACAAGGGCATCCTCCATGTGTTCTTCATCCCTGCGCCCCCCACAGCAGCAGGCACACAGTGTAGGTGCCGATAAACATCTGCAGCAAACCAAAAAAAGCCATGAGAACAGATATAAGAGTGACTATCGGTCAGTGCGATGACATCAGCAAGCTGGCCACGCGAGGGGCGGTGGGACAGAATGAATGCCCACTCCCTTCCACATCTGGAAACATCACAGCCACACTCTCACCTCTGTACCTGCCCCACCGGATCCCTGGCCAGGCGCTGGCAGGTGCAGAGAAGCTATGGCCCAGCACCCTTCCTCCAAGAGAGGACAGTGGCTTACTGTAGTGTTTTGAGATCCTTTCATGCATAATGGCTGAGAAATGCTGCTCTTTAGTACTAAGAATAGTGGTTATTCCTAGTACATTTGACTCGGAGGTGGGGACTATTACATTGCTCTATTTATCCCACACTCGGTACGCAGTTACTGAAACTGTCACCGTGTCCTATATTCCGTAGACCATTATGTGTATTTCAAACCATTATATAAATGGACTTGATTTGGTACTTCTGAATGTCATTAAACTCCTCCCATACCAGTAACAACACAGTTTCCATAGAAACGAACACATCTCAGAAGGGAAGGCACCAGCAAGAAAGCAGATGGAATAGGGGGGAACGCAGCCCCACATCACTCCTTCCAGAGTTCTGGGCCCGGTGCTGTGACATGACCACTCTGCGGAGGTGGGCAAAGCTCCTTCAGGTTTTTATTGACTCTCCTTTGATAAAAGCCCTGGATAATTCATCTCAGCCTGAACCTGCTCATTCCAGCGCACAGCTCTAAAAACTTTATGGCACCGCAGGCCATTAAGCACCCTCATTTATTCTGACTCCTCTGAGCCTTTCTTCAGACCCTGGGGAGGGGGTTTAGAGGGAGGGTCTCAGCATTCAAAGAATTCAGTGACGAAGGCTTCAAGGCTGGCAGGAACGGAGGGCAGGAGAAACAGAGAGAAGACAGGAGGCCTCCTCAGGACACAGGTGGCATAGGGGAGACCCTGGGATCTCTCCAGGGCCTGCTACCCAATTGGCTCAGTCCCCTTGTCACCAATGCAGTTAGAATGCTAAAACTTAGACTGTTGGGGTTGAAGGGGCATTATGTTTGGAACCCCTCTATGAGCACCTGGCTGAGGAGGTGCCTGTGGCCTTGATAGGCAGCAAGTTTCCTGTCTTTGGAGGGATTCAAGGAGGGGTTTCAATGGCCTTATAATAAAAATTGTTCACAGAACTCAGCTAAATATCACTTTCCCCAGAATGCCATCCTGGACGCTCCTTGCTTGGCCTACAGTTTGGTTTAATCCTCCTCATCTGTTCCTACAGCTCCTTGTGCACCCGGGTGCTGAGGACATGCCACTGGACTGTGATTGCTCACATGTTTGTCACCCACTCCAGGACTGTGACATCCTCAGAGGCAGGGACAGTGTCTTTATACATGTATTAGTCTGCTTTGTGTTGCTATAACAGAAATGCCTGAGACTAGGTAATTTATAAAGAACAGAGGTTTATTTGGCTTACGATTCTGGGACAGCTACATCTGGCATGGGCCTCAGGCTGCTTCTGCTCACGGTGGAGAGAGGCAGGCAGCCAGTGGGTATAAGCAGATCACATGGCAAGAGGAAGCGAGAGAGAGAGAGAGAGGAGGTGCCAGGGTCTCTTAAACAACCAGCTCTTGCGGGAACTAACAGAGCAAGAACTCACTCATTAATCCCCCCTCCCCCAGGGAGAGCACGAATCCATTCATGAGGGATCTGCCCCCCTGACTCAATCAGTTTCCAGCACTGCCACACTGGGGATCAAATTTCCACATGAGTTTTGGTGGGGACAACACATCCAAACTCTATCAATACACAAGGAACTAGCATAGTGCCAGGCATGGCAGGCACTAGATACACGGTTAGTGAACAGACTAGTATGCAGCACCTGGTATCCACAAAGCCTTCACATAGGCTGGCACTTGGCAGGGACATTGAACCATCAGAAGAGGGTGTGGACTGGATGGCCTTTGGTACCTTCTGGCTTCAGGAATCTGTAATGATATGGCTCTAAGCCCACCCTAACTATACCTGGGATTTGAATCTAGATTTCTGACTCCCATGCCACAGTGATTAATCAGTAAGCACGCGAATTACAATGCTAAGAAAACAAACCAAAACTAAAACAACCATGAGGACAACTGGGTATGAAATATATCTAACCTCCCCAAGTGGAGGAGAAAGTTCCTGAGGACAGAGATCACATCCAGCCTCTTGAGCTCCTGTGCCCAGCACTGCGTGGGCTCACAGGAGGTGGTACTTTATGTATGCCCATGCCAATATCTGAAGAATCTCCTTCCCTTCCTTTTCTCCAGGGATCCTTGTTTCTTGTCTCTTTCAAAATGTGGTCCTAAGCCCACTTGTAGCAGGCAAATTTCCCTGATTGATCCACTCAATCATGTCAAGGTCACTATGACACTGACATCCAGACTTCAAGGACATAGCATAATGAAGTGGAGGGACAACTAGACTTAGGGTCAGAAGCCTGGGTTCAAGTCGTGGCTCTACAGCCTGCTGGCTATGTCACTCTGCATAAGCCAGATCCCTTTCCTGAGTCTCCGTTTCCTCTTCTTCAGGTGGTGGTGAATGCTTCCTTTAAGAGTCAGTGATACTTAAATCACCCAATTCCAGCATCTTAGAGCCACTGACTGGGGGGCAGAAAAGGTCACTGCCCTCACTCTTTTGTCAGTGTCCACTCTGTGCAAACACTGTGTTAGGCTCCTGGGCTATAACAGAGATGAAACAGAGCTCACTGACTAATAGGAGAGACGAGCATTAGTTAAATCATTGCAATGTGAACTTCCACGAGCAAGCTGAGCCAAGAGCTCTGGAGGGAAGGGACATGGCTCTACAAGAGCATGCAATATGGGAGCTTGATGTAGATGGGGAGGGGTGGGGCAGAAAAACCGCTGGAGAAAAACCTGAGCTGAAATTTGGAGGATGAGCAGGAATGACCATGCGAAGGGTTTGGGAATGTGTGGCAAGCATCACAAGAGGAGGGACCAGGGAGACCAAGGCCCTGTGGCAGATGGGAGCATCCCTGGTGGAGGAGCAGAAAGGCCAATGTGACAGGAGTACAGAGTGTTAAGGGGGTAAGATGAGGCCGAAGAGGAAAGTGGAACCAGATCATGTGGAGCCTTGTAAAACATGCTAAGGATTTGGGTATTTTTCCTAAAAGCAGTAGAAAACCACTGAAATATTTTCAAGAGGAACATGGCATTATCAGATTGGCATTTTGAAACACACCTCTGGCTGAAGTGTGAAAGATGAGCTGGGTGGGGTTGGGCGTGATGGGCACAAGGAGCCAGTTAGGGGACCCCTGCTCTGGTCTAGGCAAGGGGTGGGTGGGACAGGGACTAGCGTGGTGGCTGTGAGATGGAGAGAGGTGGGTGGATTCAGGAGATACTCAGGAGGTAAAACTTCTGGGACTTGGTGAAGATTGGATATGGGTGTACAGTGGATTGAATTATGTCCCCCAAAACTCACTGAAGCTTGAATTGTGTCCCCCAAATTTTACGTATTAGAAACTTAGCCCCCACTGTGACTGTTAAGAGGGTGGGAAATCCTATTATGGTAATTGAAAGGTGGGGCCTTGAAGAGGTGATTGGATTGTAGGACTGTGCAGTAGTGAATGGATTAAAAATGGTGGTCAGGGGCATGGTTCTGAGGGCTTTAATAGAAGAGAACAGTCTCTCTCTGCTCTCTCTGCTTCCACCATCTTACAATGTGAGATCTTCGGTCACTGTCGCCACCACCAGATGGACTTTGGACTTCCCAGCCTCAGAAACTGTAAGCAATAAATTTCATTTTCGTTATAAATCACCCAGGTTCAGAAACAGACTAATTCAGGGTGTGAAGGAAAGGGAAGTTTAAAAAGGAACTTGGTGGGGCCTGCAGCCTAGGGAGTCCCCAGTCTCAGCCAAGCAGGGGTCCTGGTAGGAATAGTGGCTGGAGGAATAGGCCTGGGGAAAAGCCCCAGATTTCTCCGTCAGATTGTGGCAGGAGAATGGAAATGGTGGGTCTCCTGTTCCAAGATGCCAAGTGAATTAAATAACAATCATAAAGTGCCCTGGAAATCTGAGTCTTGCCATAAATAATAAACAGGGACGTTATACAAATAACAAGCTTTGCAGCCCCAGTGGAAGAAAACACATCAGTAAGAAAAATGAAATAAGAAAAAATGCACCCAAAAGCCCCAACTAACAAAATGACAGTATTAGCCAACATCCCGGGGGCTCTGGCAGCAGCAGAGGAATGGTCTCAGGAAAGTGCTCGTGGGCCCTTCGCGCCAGCCAGCCAGTGTGGCTGCAGCAGTGACAGTGAGAGGAGCTCGCCGTGTCAGCGAGTCCCGTTCTTCCCTGGGTCAGGTCCCTTGGCTGTGATCCCAGGTCGTCTACACCAGCTTCCCCTCTGCTCTGGAAAAAGTGCTACTTAGCCTGCAGGCTCGCGGGGCTGCCTCCGTGCCACCTGGCGGACAGCTGGTGGGGGCCTGAGTTCACTCTCAGGACACACAGGAGAAAGAAACACAGATCTGCTTCTGGAGGCTGCCCAGCAAAGCCAGTCAACTTCCTAGTCCTGGTTCTTTTGGTGACCAAGGCATTTATAATTATGCGATGGTGGTGACAACAGGTATGGCAGGGGATTGAGAGCCAAGATAGATTTTTGAAGCCTGCCACTGTAGAGCCTTGCAAGTGATCTTATCCAACACGATTCAGTTTCGTGCATGAGAAGGTTGGAATCCAGATGTTCAGAGGCTCGCCCGACTCACTCAGAGGGCCCCTCCATCTTACGTGCCCCTTACACTGCACCTCCCAATGGCGGGCACCTCTCTTTCTCATCAACTCTGTTAGGGGGGAGGCAGGGAACTGTGAAAGTTTTAGACCCATTTTTACAAATTAGGTGATGGGTGCAGAAAGACAGAACAGACTCCCACGCGAGCACGAAGAACTTCAGAGCAGCTGAAGGTCCAGGTTCTCGTCCTCCCAGGGCTCTGTCTCCCCCATAAGGCTGGGAGGTGAGGCCAGGTGCCATGGTGCAGGCACATTTGTGCACAGAGCCTGGATGAGGATGATGGTGCCACCGGGAGCTGTGGCCAGGCGAGAGGGGGTCTGCCATGTGTAGAGCGGCTTTCTCCTTCCTGGGTGCCCCAGCCCCACCCAAGGAGGCCCGGAGGTCTCCAGTAAGCAGAAGCCGCCATTGCTAATCACACTTACAAGTGTATCTTCTAGGAAGATGGAAGGGACAGTGCTGGGGGGGCACTCCTGCTTTCCCTTCACTGAGCTGACAGAAGCAGCCGGTCACTGCCATTCTGAAGGTCCAGGAAAACTGCTGCCCACCCTGATCGGCAGCCCAAGAGGGCACCCCATGTAAGGAAGAAGAGCCCTCCTGCACAGGCCCACCTTGGCCTCAGGGGCTGGCGAGAGAGGAGGTCAGGGCTTTGCTGCCTCCTCTCTCCTCCTTAAACATCCTCTTCCTCATTTCCCCTTCCCGAGAGTCCTGCTGCCTTAGGAACTGTCTTCTATGGCCTGTGTCCCTCACTCTAGGTTTTTCCTGATTTTTTCCCACATCAGCTTGAGTCTGTCCTGTGTTCTGCCCTCTCTTCTCCCTGCTCTTGCCACTTTTTCTTTCCAGCTACCCTGAAAAACCAAGCCAAGCTAAAGTGTCAGGGGCTTCCCCTCTGTTCCTGATGGCAGCCTTCTCTTTCAGAATTCCAGGAGCCCTGGGCTGTAGTCCTGGCTCTTCCAGCCACTTTCTCTTGAGCCTTGGCATGTTGCTCAATGCTCCTGGGCTGTGCTGATTTAGTGGGCTGGGCTGTCATCTCTGGGGTCATTTTCAGTTCTAACACAGAGGAACAGGGAGCTTTCTGAGAGGCCCCTCCTCTGACACCGTGTGACAGCTTTCTACTCTGCCTAGGAATAGGCTCTGCTCTGGGCCAGAGATGTGCCCTGAGAAGGGGAGTGGTTCTGGGATCTCCAGGAGAAAGGGGTCATCAGGGGGACAGCTGAGAAAGAGAGGCAAAGGTGTGCGTGTGTGTGCGCGTGTGTGCACGTGTGCATGTGCACGTGCACGTGTGTGTGCATGCGCGTGTTGGGGACGTGGGTCAGGGAACAGTGAGAGCAGTTCTCCTTGCAGATCTGAAGGGAAATACCCTACTAGAGATGCCCCGAGCACATGGCCCAGCAGTAGATGGAGTGAGGAACAAGGGTCAGTGGGGAAAAGAGGGAGACCACCCTTGGGCAAGGCCCCCCTCTCCCAGCCGTCCCACTCTGCTGGCCTGCCTGGGCCCTGGTCTCCCAGGAAGGGGACTGTAGTACTGGAACTGAAGGAAAGCCTGAGGGTCGGCTCCAGGGTAAGACAGGAAATTACTGAAGATGTGGGGACTCATTTGTGTAATCAGCCTGCTCTATAATCAGCCTGCTCTGCCTGACGAGCCCCTTCTCCACACCTACCTGACACCTGTGGGTGACTCTCTATAGTCCTCTATTGTCACTCACAACACTAATTCCTTACTTAAATAAAAATCGAGTGATTATGTGGGAGACACTGGGTGAAGGCCAGGAATAGGGGAGGAAGGGAGCAGATCTTTGCCCTCCTGCAGCTAACTCTCCAGGTGGGACTGATGGTATACAAGTAAGAAGTCTAATAAACAATCACAAAATATAAGTGCTGTGAAATAAACAGACTGGTTGCCATGACGGAGCATATGGTGGGGGAGTATCTAACTTCGGTAAGGCGGCAAGGCAGGATCTCTTTGTAGAGGGGACATTTACACTGAGATGTGCCTGTGTATTTTTATTGTGAGCTCCTTGAGGGCAGGGACTATGTCTTATTTACTTTTATAGCTCTAGTGCTTAGAACGACATCTGGCACTTATCATGAAACATTGGTATTATTTTTATGATATTCCATGAATGTTTGATACATAAATAAATGATCTCCTTCCAGCAGTTCCTATTTAAAGCACCATGTACTTAATCACATGAAGACAACTATGGCAAATGTGATATTCTTATGCCTAGTTTGTCTTTATTCCTCTCATCTTGTCTGCCCTTCATTGATTTTGCTCATCTCCACTTGATGCCTCAAATGTGTTGAGTCCAAACAGAAGAGAACACACACAGTCTCCACACATTACCAACCACCCTCTACTCCTACAAATGCTGCACATTCTATCCAAGAAGCTATTGAGCACTCCCAAATAGAGCAAACCTTTCATTGACTATCACATGCCTCCTTAAACAATCTTTGAATAGCATTTTCTTTTTATTGCTTTGTGTAGTTTAACAGCACCAATTGCGATTACTCTAACTTATGATAAACCCCAGATCTATAAAGCTCCTGTTCATTCATTATTTTCCTCTTGCTCCTTCTCAAGCTGTTATTTTTTGGAATGCAGTGAGGAGGAGGAAGTGGAGGGAGAAGATAATAAAAAGATACCAAATTAACAGGGAAACAAATGAAATAGGGGACCACTTCTCCCCAGGTGACAGGCACCCTATTAGATACTGTTAAACAGAACACATATGTTTTAATACAGCACAAGTAGGTCTTTTGTATTTATTCTAAATTGGAAATGTAATGATCACCAGCTTATCTCTAATGGAAGAAGCTGCTAATTGGTCTAATATCTCACTAATCCCAGCAACAGGAAGAAAAATAATATTTTTTAAAACTATTTTTCCAATTATTCAATTCATACCAAGGTGTGTTGTATAGCATGGAAAGAGATTTCTGTTTCTTGATCTATGTCATGGCTGCTATTCTAGTTCAATTATTAATATGTGGAATCATAATTATTTTGAGTACTGGTATGAGATAATTATAAACCATAAAACAGCTCCCCATGCTTGCTGATGTCTTTTCATCTGGATTTTGGGCATGTACACTTTAGAAAGAGAGAAAAATGTGTAACGTGGCCCTTGGGTGGCAAGGCTGGCTGGAGTAGGGGCAGAGAAGCCTCCCCCCCAGGTCCCTCTCTCTCTTCACCTCATGCCTCCTCCTCCAGAGCCAAGGCTGACTCACCTCGTGTGTCTTTCCTTCTGCCCTGTGTCCTACCCTCTTCCTCTCCTGCTTCTTTGTTAGTTAAGACTCATAACTCATCACTTGTGTTGGCTCAGCCTGCTTACCACCGCTTCATCTCCGTGGCCACCTAGAAGCTGAGGTCAGACACCTAGAGCTTGGGGTTTCAAATCCCGTCCAGCTCCTGACTTTTTGGCTCCCCCAATACCTTATGAACCCCATTTCAGCTTCTCTAATGAGTATCTCCAGCAGGAGAGCATGCCTATTCAGCACCACAGGCAGAGGCATGCTGTCAGTCGCCACAAATGAGAAGTTACTGCCTAGCACTCTTGTCAAGGTGGCAGTGCTGGGAAAGGAGGGGGTGGCTGAGAAATAGAAAAGTCACTGAATGAGACTGACTGGCAGTGCACGGAAAATGCAGACCCCAACCCTGTCTGCATTCAGCTACGGGGCTCCTACAAATGGGATGTGGCTCCTTAATGCTGCTGCCTTCTTGCAGACAGGCGAAAAATAAGCGAGGTTTCACTTCCTGTGCTTGATTGTACTGGCTTGCTTCTTTTCAGACTGTTACTATGATGGGTGCTGGCAACAGTCCCATAGTGGCAAGGTCTCAGGTTCTGGGGGTGCATGAAGGTGGGCAGGTTGTGGGCTGGGTGGGGAGGAAAGCCAGCTGAGGAGCACAGGAAGGGAGCCTAACTCTGGGAGCAGAGATGGGAGAGGTGAGCTGCGTCCTCATTGCCTGGAATGGGAAGGAGGCCATAGGGGCCCTGGATCTTGCAAGGGGAAGGGTCCAGATTACGGCAAGCTGGGCTGGTGAGAAGCCAAGGCTCCATTTGTTTGACTTTAATGAATAAATGGCATCCCCAGCATTGTTTATCTGTGCTTGAATCCTGACAAACAGTCTGTGGCATCTGATGGAGAGGGTTATTAGCTGCATGGAGACAGATGGCTGGGGATGAAGAGGATTGGTTCTTTATTACAGCAGGCCCATAAGTGACAACACTCCTCTCACATTCCAGCCTCCATGCCAACATCGGTGCCTTCCCCAAGCCTTCTGTGACCCAGTCAAGCCTCAGAGGAGAGCCCCAGTGCAAGAGGAAGGCAGAATGGCTCATGAGTAGGAGGGAGAGGTAGGGCCAATGAAGGTGGAAAAAAGGCAGGTTTCCAAGTGTAAGTTCGTGGCGAATAAAAATACTGCCTTACTCTTCTTTAGTAGTCTCCTAAATGCCCTGCAAAGTGCTGTTTATTCAATACACATCAAGAGATGTGAATGAAGAAAGGCAGAGAGGTCTGGAGTGGAAAAGACGATAGGAACAGATTTAATGGTGCAGGCTGGGGGGTGGGTGGGGAACAACCAGTAGGGAAGAGAGAAGAAGGAAAGTCGGGGACAGAAAGGCAGGAGGGAAGACATCATAAAGAAAAATGGTTATGAACCAGCAGCCTGTGTGCCAGGCATTACCTACCGTTCTCCACACTACTGTATACATAGCTTCATGGAAATCAAACTGATCTGCCCACTGTCCTTTCTGAGATGGCCCAGGTTCTTTTTCCTGTACCATAGTCACAGGGCATAGCTTCCTCCCCTCATGTTACCCCTGAGATGGTGGAGAGGATCTCACTGACCTTCATTCATTCTTCGAAACTTGTCCTTGGCCATGTAGCCCAGCACCAGACAGCATCCTCTCTTCTGGAGGCCCAGCTCTGGAAGAAAAGCATAGGTGGGTGAGTTGGGAATGGGCCAGGTGTTAGGGGAAGCCCCTTTGCAGGGGGATGTAGAGCTTGTTGCTCTTATAAATAGTGCTACTTATTTATTTAGAATTTATATAGCACTTATTATGTTCCAGGCATAATTTTAAGCCAATAATGCCTCATTTGATTCTCTCAATAGGCCTATGAGGTACCTTTGTTATCCTCATTTTATATCATCACCATCTGCAGATGTATTAAGTGACCTTGGATGAAAGAGCTCGCAGGTGGTGGAGACAGGATTTTGCACCTAGGCAGTCTGGCTCCAGAGTCCATGCTCATAATCATTACTCTGGGTTATCAAGGCCCCTTACATCCCAGCCCTGGAGACTATACCCAGATCACCTTGGGATTGTGACCAGAACTGCCAGAGAAGAAGCAGCGTCTAGCCAGTGGTGTCCAGGATGGAACAGAGCAACCAGACACGGTGGGTGGCTCAGAAGAATGAGGAAGGGATTGGGTGAGTCTGGGGGAAGACACAGGGCTGAGGCATAGGCAGAGAGAGGGTGAGTTGAGTTTCTGGGGCTTGGGACTCCTGTGCATTCCTATTGAGGTGCAACTCAGCACCATCATCAGGCACCTATGCATTGTAGACTCAGAGCACGTGGGTGAGGATAGTTAAGAGACATAACACTCCACAGGGCTTTGACCCAATTGGAAAAACAAGATGGAACGACAATTCCAGGTAGCAAATGCAAGAGACATTTTTTCTTTTTGCAAAGTATTTTGTAATACTGTGCCCATCGTGTATAAGCGTTGAACCGGTGTACGTCTGCCTCACAAGAAAGCAAGCTTTCCTTTCTGGTGTTTATTCTTTCATCCTGACTTGTCTTAAGCACTTTATGTGTTCTGAAGCAATTCCACACAGAATCCTCTTTGGACACCTACCACAGCCCCACAAGGTAGGCAGATAGGCCATTGCTGTCCACATTATGCAGATGGGAAAACAGAGGCACAACAATGTTAAAGGACTGGCCCCAGCCAGTCAGCCACTGGGCTGTTAGAGGTCAGCCAGAGTGGGCTCTTTCCTCCTCCCACCTCCCCATCCACCCGCGGGGGGAGCAGGATGGAAGGGGGTGTAGGGCCCATGATTATTTTGGATGCCCACCCCTGCCTCTTTGCTTGGAAGTCATACAATTGTGACCACTGCTGTAAACTGGGTACATGGATAAAGGGTATGATTTCCGGAAGAGGGAATGTGCCTGCAGCTCTGCCCAGGCCTTGCCAGGATTTCTGGGCACCTGGCTGCTCTCTCTTTTGGTTTCTCGGCGGAGGGTCCCATTGAGTATAGTGTCACGGCAACTTCTCCCATGATACTGGGTGCTTCTCTGAGCCCCAGCCAGTGTCTGGGCTGTTAGAGGTCAGCCAGAGTGGGCTCTTTCCACCTGCCAGGGGAGCAAGATGGAAGGGGGTGCAGGGCCCGGGAGAGACAGATAAGTCAAGCTTGGGGCTCTTGCCCAGAGAAAAACAAAGCATGGCGGGTGGTGGCAGATGCCATGGCCCAGAGAGGTCGCCAGCTTTGATCTCCTGATTCTTTAAAGGGGTTTATTGACTATCAGTAAAGAGCAGAGAGGCAGATCTGAGGGCGCCGCTTCCAAAGGCCCTCACTTCTGCTCCTCCCTCCACTCTGGCGTGGAAGGCTCAGCCAAACGCCCTCACTTCAAACAGCCTTACCTCTCAGGCGCCCAACCTGACGATGTTAAGTTCCCTCATCCAAGGCCTTGGCCCTTTTTTCCGGGGCTCCTGGTCTGTCGAGGGCTGTGTGGATCAAAGCCCCTTTGATGTTTACTTACTATATTTGTGGATTCTTTCTAACAACTACCTTCAAGAGGCAGGTATGCAGCCCGTCGGGAGGGGCCGGCGAAAGTACAAGCTGTGAGGAGGCGCTGAGCTCCAGCGAACAATAGCCTTTTGCTGGAGACCGTGTTGAAACCTCAGCGCGCCGGCGACAGGCAGTTAACCAGCCTGTTATAATTGCATGCGTATTGTGCATCATCGGAATGATACAATTGCTGACGGTTCCTATTATACTTGTGCTGACTTCTTATGCCTGTCTAAAGCACATCAGCAGGGCTCCTACAGAGAAAGGGGGTTTGGGTTCCTGGATTGAGCCCAGGGGAGAGAGGAGAGAGGGCAGAAGAGGCTGGATGGATTTAGGCCAATGTTTCAGCTGGTCTTCTCAACAGTCTCCTGGACTCGCAGGCTAATGGAAGGGGGAACAATTCTCCTAAAGATTTAGAGTGTGAGCAGCCTGTTGAATCTGGATTATCTACGTTTGGCTCTCTCTACCACGCCAAGCCAACCTTTCCTATGTCACTACTAGGATGCCTCCTGGGCAATAGCCCAAGGAGAAGCTGCACAGTTATTACAAGTCAGAGTCTCACTGACCATGTTTGATTTTTTTGCAAATGAGCAGGAAAAGAAGTTTTTTAAAAAAAACCTGATTAATAAAAGAAATTGAGGACGAGGCAATTTCTCAATGTATTTGGTTCATTTAATTTGACGCGTGTGGGTTAGTCTTAATTATTTAGGCGGCTACATTACAAGGCGCTAATAAGCACACTGCAGAAATTTATTAAGTGAGAGGGCTCTCTGAGTCTCTGCCGGGAAGTGGGGAGAAGCCACTGGGATCTTTGCAAGAACGAGCAGGTTGGAGGATTAGTGAAGTGAGAATTAGCTAGCTTTCCATATACGAACATTTGGAATGTCCTTTGGGGAGATTTGCAGAGCTAAATTAGAGGTCACTGGGTTGACATGAGAAAGCAGCCAGCGGGGGTGGGAGGGCTGGCATGGGGCAGGGGAGAAGAATCAAATGCAGGTGGGGAGGTGGGCTATTGTCAAAGTTACCGACCATAGAAAGTGAGGAGGAAGCAGAAGTAGTCACTTTGGCTTGGGAAACTCCACCAAACTAAACTAACTAGGCTGTTAGGGGAGACATGCCGAAAAATGACAGAAAGAACAGGAACCTCTCACGCTGTGAGGTAGACCAGCCACCAGACTGTCACCTTCCTCATCACATGGCCCTGAGATAGATGGTGGAGTCAGATCGCAGATGACCCTTTTGGAACAGCAAGATGGCAAGCTCTCCTCCAAGTAGGCTTTGGGGCTGCTGTCTTTGGCTTTATCAGGAGCAGAACCACCCAGATACACTGAAAGAACCCATGGAAAATAGCAATAGTGGAGTCCTGGCTTAAAGGGAGGTACACAGCAAAGAAGTCCAGGGTCACCTGCAGATGGGGGTGTGGAAGGCACTGTCTGAAGAGAATGAAGGTTTAGGAAATACTGCCTGGGCCAAAGAACATCTGTTGGGAAAGGGTATGTTTCTTAGGGAGAAGGAAAGGCTGCACCCTGGGAACTCCTCCTCTGGACGGTGCAACAGAAAGGGCAGGATTGTGCCTCTTCCAGCTGAGCCCCTGGTCCCAAGCACAGAGCCTGGAACATGACAACTGCTTGGGAAAGTCTGCTGACTTAGTGGAAGGGGACCCCAAAATACCGAGAGCGAACAGCTCTCCCCAACTTGGGCAGGTCACAATGAAAACAGGTGGGCTCAAATGCAGTGACATGGACTTAGGTCAGGCGAGGATGGCTCTAGAGCGAAGGAAACCTGTAATTCACTGGAGCAGGAAACCAGGGAACGGCGTGGGATTTCCTCTTGGGAGGAGTAAAAAGGGATGTTTTTCAGAACAGAGCGGTTTTCTTTTAGTTTCTGAAAGTGTAGATGGGACTTTCTCTAGTGTTAGGATTCCTTTATCCTCACTAGTAATAATAATGGTACAATGATATTGTTTCACATTTGTGGGATACTTATTTTTTCATGATGCTGTCGCAATGTGTCTCGTTAGATGCTCACAACAGCTCTGTGAAGTAGGCAAGGCAGAAATTATTTCCTACATTTTGGTTTCAGAAACTGAGGGTCAGAGAAGCAAAATGACAATTCAAGGCTGAAGAACTAACTGGTGACAATGCTCCAGCTTGGATCCAGGGCTTAGTTCTTAGGGTGAGGTGCGGGATCCCGGGGCTGCAGATGCTGAAAATCAGGACAGGCCAGAGAATAGAAAACAGAGATCAGTGGTCTGGGCTGAGACAGTGTTAGGGGCTGAATTGTGTCCCCCCGCTCCCCATCATATCTTGAAGTCCTAATCCCAGTACCTCCGAATGTGATGTGATTTGGAGGTAAGGACTTTGCACAGGTGATCAAGTTAAAATAAGGTCATTAGGATGAACCCTAATCCAATATGACTGAAGTCCTTAAAAAAGGGGACAGACACACATATGGGGAGAATGCTATATGAACATGAAGATGGCCATCTCCGAGCCAAGGAGAGAGGCCTGGAACAGATTCTTCCCCCACAGCCCTCAGAGGGAACCAACCCTGCTGACCTCTTGATTTTGGACTTGTAGCCCCCAGAACTGTGAGACAGGACATTTCCACTGTCTAAGCCACTCCGTTTGTGATACCGTATTACAGCAGCCCTAACAAACTAACACAGACAGGAAGGGGAGGCCCGGTCTTTTCATGGGCCGGGCTACTTCTAGTGGCCATGCTTCTCTGGAACTGATTCCCTAAAGCACAGAGCTGCCTCCAGGGACCCCAGAACTGCTAAGATGGGACAGTGGGAGGGGCACGAGAGACAATGAGAAAGAGGGAAGGTGGAAGAAAGGGCTGGTTGAGTGGATGGCCATGGGCACTCAGTGGCAGTCCAGCCTGCCTTTAGCATCCCTGCCTCTAGCGTGAGGACCACGTTGCCAGGGTAGTGCTTTCTGTCGCTCCATCTGGAAGCTAGTGAGCTCTCAGGTAACTGCGGATAGAGCTGGTGACCATAGATAGGTTCCAGCTTCTACTACCTCTCCATTTCTGAGGCTGTTCAGTACACTGGGATGGCTGCTTATAGGACTGTCCTGGCCCCAACCTGCCTAATCCCAATAGTTTAGGGGTGCTTGCTGAAGACTAACATTTTCCTGCCTGAAGATATTAGTCTCGGGCATGCCCCTGGAAGCCCATCAAACAAGAAGTAGAGAATTACTGGCAGGCAGTGTGTTGTGGTGGTAGCAAAGGTTTCGGGAGCAGAGGAAGAGAGGTGAGGCGGGAGGCGTGGAATCCTGGAGTGGCCGATGAACCTTGCCTAGGAGTGTGGACTTTCTCCTACGAAGAGAGCTCGGCAGGGGAGAGTTGGGCCAGCTTGTGTTTGACAGAGTCGCGTGAGCACTGGTACAGATGATAGATGGGAGGAGGTGAGCCCAGAGAAGGGAGATCAGCTGGGAGACCAGTGCCACACCTCACGTGGGAGGTGACGGGTTTCCATCTGCTCCCTCTTCCTGCTTTCTGAAGACGACAGAGATCAGAAAGTGAGTGAAAGGACCCTGAGCTTTCTCATGAGGACATACCGAGCCTCTGGATCCCCACCACCTTGACACAGAGAGCAGTGCAGGGGCTGAAAATAGCTCAAATTCCCCAGATGGTGCTGAGACCATATGGAGAGGACGCCAGCTGGACCTGGCTGGAGTGGCAGGGAGGCCAGGGGTGTTCCAGCACTTCACAGTGAGCAAGCCTCAGGGCTTTCCTGAGCTTCAGTTTTCTCATCTATGAAATGTCAGCCCTAGTAGTAAGACTCCTCACATGACTAATATGAAAATCGAATGAGCCAACAGGTGGTGCAAAGTGCCTAGAATGACATACCTAACACAGGCGAGTTTAACACATAGAAACAAAGTATCGCAGTGGTGTTTAGAGATCACCACATCCCCTTCTCTCCCTTTTGCTTTTTACAGATGTGCAGGTGGAGTTGCAGAGAGAAGGGATAACTTCTCCAAGGTGACGTGATGAACTGTTAGGGGCGTTCTTTGACGGTTAGCGTGGTAGCAACAAGCCAGAAGGGCTGGAAAAGTGGAACCAGTCAGAAGACCAGCAAGGCGCTGTCACAGGAGGGACTAAGGGGCAGAGGGACTAAGGGGCAAAGGGACTAGTAGTGTTGGGGGTGGAGAGAAAATGTGAACCTGAGACATTCTAGAAAGAGACGGTGGGGCTAAGACAGCCCCAGTGTCCTTCACTGGAGGGATTGGAGGAAAAGTGACATCTGTGTCAGAGTGGGGTGATGACAAAGGAAGCTGATTAGGTCCCAGGGCCTTAATGGCACATTTTCGGACATCCTGTGTTTGAGGTGACGAGGCTCCCAAGTGAGGAGGACCGAGAAGACAACATGAGCAGGCATTTTGGTCTGAAGAAATATAGTTCTAACCAGCTGCATTGACCTCAGAGGGGGAATGCTCTGTTCTGGAGAAACAGCGGTGGGGTACTATGCTCATACTCTGCTGTGAGTGTTAATGACACCCCTGCACAACCTACACATAATACAGTGTAACTGGCAGAAAGTCCAATCTACCAACACTCATGCTAGGCGCTGTGCACAGGACAAAAAAATGTAAGGTGCGCGTCCTATCCTGATGACACTACAACCCAGCTGGTTATTCAAGGCATCTGCTTGTGAAAAGGTAGATAAAAGCCCAAGACAAGGGGCAGTCCAGGAAAGAGGTGATATCAGACAGCACACAAGTTATTGCACACGAGTGACAGTCCTTGCTGCAGGCGTCCAGAGGAGGAAAAGGAGCTGCAGGCTGTGGAAAGTGAGGGACACCCTCACAAAGGGCCTTGAAGGCTACAGGGTTGTCCCAGGCTCTGTCTTTGTCGGGCGTCTTGCTGACAGCCTCTCTCCTGGCGATGGTCCTCCGATAGCCATTCCGCCCAGCGATGCCTCATGTACCGTGGGATGCTGGAGTCTCATATTTGGAAAGTCCTCACCCTGATTCTGCTAGACTCTTGCTTTCTGCACCGGTTCTGCCTCGTCCTGTGTTCAGCATAATTACTCACATCCCAGGCAATAATGATGCCCATAAATCACGCTAACATCATGGTTTTCTGATCAACCTCTACAGAAAGGAGGCCTGAAGAGAGGAGCAGGAAAGGTATATTAATCCCGACTAGTGCCTGACTCTGGCCTTCTAGGACAAGTAATAAATTTTTAATAGCCCAATAATACCTGTTCCATAATTTTTAGATCTCATTGCTTGCTAATTCTAAGTTTATTAAAGAACTATAAACTTTACATTGTTGTAAAGACATAATTGCTATTTCATTGCTTATTTAATATGAGTTAATTATATTAGAACTAAGTTTTTCCCTATTCATATTAAGTATCAATTAGTTGCTTTAAACTATTGATTTGTATTTAATTAACTATGCTATTACATACCAATTAAATTCTTATAAGAGAAATCTGAAACAGCTGTGGTCTTAAATTAACTTTTTTAAATAATGAATTCCATAAAAAGCTCATGTCGAGTTATCATCTTTTAGAAAGATTTACCAATCATTTGTGATAATTCCAAAAAGTTTTTGTGACCACCAGCCCATCCTCACTGGCTCCTGCAGGGAGTAAGTCTCCCTTAGCACCTTGCAGCTTCACGCAGCAATAGCAATAACTAACACTGAGATAGCCCTTTGCAGCCCCCGCCTGCCTCAGCCTGTCTCAGCTGTGCCATTTACCGGCTGGCAGAGCCATGCAGCCATGGCAGGCAGCATTATTAGAAACTCCTCACCACCAGCTGTGGGGTCTAGAATTTTCTGTGCTGCTGCTGGCCCCAGATTGCATATGTCTGCAGGAAATCTGGGTGCCCATGTGGTCAACAATCCTTTGGCTTCTCCAAATCTCTGTGCCACTGGCCTGCATCTATAATCTTGCACAGGAGAAAGACTGCAGACTTGTACTGAGCACCAATGGGATTTAACTGTCTTAATCTTGTTTCAGGCCGGCTCTCTGAGCTTGCCTGGCTCTTGTCATCTTTTTCTTCTTAGAGAGCTCAGATGCTGCCTGTGGTCTTTCTCCCAACTAAAGAACTGCCTAGAATTCCAACATGGACACTCACCGACTCAGAATGTGGCCTTCTCCTGGGGTACTTGGCCACCAATATGGGTCCAAGGTTGGCAAAATTCACCCCACCCCTCTGGACACGTGCCACCCCCATTGGGGGCTGGATGCAGCCCAGCCTGCCCGTCTCCACTGGCTGCTGTCACCAAGGGCTCGCCCACCTGGGGCCAAGCTCACCTCATCCACTGTCACAATTAAGGTTGCCACTTGCAGATTGCTTTGATTTATTAGTCTCTGGGCTCAGCACTCTGTACACATTAACTTCTTTAATCTTCATAACAGCTCTATAAAGTAAATACTATTATTATTCCTAGTTGACAGAGAGGAAATAAGATTTAAAAGGTTAAATAACTCCCTCAGCACCATAGAGCTAGTAAGTGTTGAGGCAAGTAAGGCTAACTATAAACTAGTCTTCGGACTACCAGTATAATCTCTTTGCAAGTGGGGGAGAGTTTAACAATGTTGGTTGAGGAACTTAATGGGAAACAGTTATATCACATGCACTAGAATTCACCCAACTAGAATGCACCCAACTCTGACTGACCTTGTCTAATCCCAGTGGGTTACTGGCTCTAAGGAGGACATAACAGAGAAACAGGATCTTGAAAGCCATTCTCAACCCTCCTGGCCTGTCATCAGTCTACTTAGCCTGTGAGGAACAGAGGCTGCTGAAGGCCATGTGCCTGGAAGGCTTTTAGACTTTTCCTAAGAGAAGGTTGGAAGTCGGGGAGTAATGCTTGACTGGGGCCAGATGCTTGTGTGCCCTGCCCCTGGGGGGGCTCAGCCAGGTGCAGCCAGGCAGAAAGAGGACATTGCTGTTTTTCTTCTTTCTAGTAGGACCAACAGAGTTCCCCCAGTACTAAGAGAGAGGGCAATAAGGAGGACTGGCAGAGTCCCAACCGCCTCCCAGTGCCCCGCCCCAGCCCTGCACTTCTCTTGCGCCCAGACGTTTGGGAAGGCAGCAGCCCAATGAGAGCCTGTGATTAGAAGATTGATTTGTGGATTTAATCTTCACATGGATTAGGGGAGATTTGAGTTTTTGCCCCACCGTACAGGTGAGGCTCAGGGAAGTTGGGCAATTTTCTGGAAGTCACACAGCTGGGAAGTGGAGGCTGGGATTCAAACCCAGGCCTGTTTGGTTCCAGAGGCCAGGCCTGCAGTGCCCTTCTCCCAGGATGCAGTCTGAATGCCATGCACACAGCCTAGGTGATCAGCGGAGACCCCAGTCTATCAACCCCCCCCATCCAGAGGGGGCTGACTGATGGAGTCAAGGGCATGCAGCTGGTGGTCATCAGTAGCATTGCGAAGCCCCCGGGGGAGTGAGGTCCCTGGAAAGCCCATTTCCTGGAGGATGGAGCAGGAAGCCTCACCTCCTGGGGAGAGGTGGGGAGGTGGGGTGGGGAAACTTGGTGGAGAGCGCCTGCCTGCTTGGGGTGGGTGGGCAGCAGGGGTGCGGTGCTGTTTAGCAATTGCTTACAAACCACCTTGTCACCCATTTATGGCCCAAATAAAGCCGTGAGCATGTGGATTAACTGAGAGGCTCCCCTGAGGGCTGCACTGGAGTCAGGCAGGGATGCCCACCAGCTCTGCCCTCCAGCCCTGCTCCCACCGTCCTGCTGAAAGAGGTGGGGGTGGAGGGAGATGTCTGCTCTCATTTGGCACAGGATAGAGGGCAGAGGGAAGGAAAAGATGTCCTGAGGGGAAAATAATACAGGGTTTTTAGGGATCATGGGGTGGAGGGGGTAAGCTAGGCTCCAGTGGGCTGGGGGATGCCCCTTTCACTTGCAGGAAGGAGGCCAGGTGACAGCATGTCCTTGCCCCCAGCCAAGACACAGTCACAGCTGCCTCAGTCACAGTCCAGTGGTCAAGCCTTGCCTTGCAGGGGGGCGCATCTTTACTGGGGCGGAAGGAGCAGGTGAGTGAGTTTCTCCCCTGCTCTGCCCCTCCCCCCATCCCCTGAGCTGGGACTGTCCTCTGGGACATCCTCACTTGAGCCACCTTGGGAGCTGAGCCCAGCAAGAAGCAGAGCGCCGGGGGCCGGCGCGACCTTGTTCTCCAGGGCAGAGCAAAGCCCAGGCAGCTGCCCGCGTCCCCCACCTGCCCCAGTCCACACTGTGAGGAAGGAAAGTAGGTGGAAGGTTAGGAGAAGACCCCGCGGAAAAGGCAGGAACCCCGCTGCCCTCCCATTACTGAAATCCTCCTTGAACCTCACATACCCCATTACAACTCTGTATCTTATAATTAAATTGAATCTGCCAGTTACCTCTCAGCACGGTAGCAATTCAAGCTCATTGGAGGCTTTCTTTGTTTATTTTCACTTATTTATTTATTTAGTAATTATTTATCTAGCTATCCATAGATCTAGACGGAGGCCTGAGTTCAGCGTTTCCTTTGCCTTCGAAAACAAGAAAGCTGCAGTGCATTCTCTCCAGCTTGGCATCAGGCAGAGGAGGGAGGTGGGGGTGGGGGGTGGGAGAGTGGAGGAGTTGGGGCGCAGGGCTTCAGTGGTCCGCAGGGGGAGCTCTCGCTGGGGGGATATCTCTGGGACAGAGTTAAGGTAAAGGCCACAGGGGAGGCTTCGTCTGCCTGCCAGGCCTGACTTGGATCCTGTCTTAGATTCTATCTGCCCTATTTTTGTTAAAGATGCCTTATGGGAAGTCAACGAATTCCAGAAAGCTCCATGGAAGTCCCTTGGAAGCCCTGGACAAGGGGCCTTAACCTGAGAAACTAGAATGAATGCGGGTCAGAGAACGTGGCAACCAGGTTGCAACAGGGTATTATCAGCAACTAACAGACCGTGGGCTTTACAGTTGAAGGAACACTCCTGAGTGCATATCCTTCTTTAACCCCCACAACATCGTGAGACCATGGAGAAGGACATGGAGGATCAGAGAGGTTCCTCGACTTGCCCAAAGTCACCCAGCAGCTAATGGCAGAGCTGGGCTTTGAACACAAAGCTTGGGGTAAAACCAAGCCTCTGCCTCCCTCAGAGTCCTGGACCTAAGCTGGAGGCCCAGCAACAAAAATCAAAGCTCCTTTCTTCTCTTTAATGCTAACCTTTCAGCAATGAGGGGGCAAAGGAGAGCCTGATAGCTCTGATTAAGGAATCAATCTCACACAGATCCAGGGAGAGTTTCTCAACCACCAGCCATCACTTAATAAGGACGCGAAAGCTTACTTACCACGAGGCCAGCCCCGCAGGAGGCTGATTGCTAATAGGCTTGCAGGGGCTGCGCAAACACTGCACAGCAATAGCTGAGCCCCACAGAGGTGACCCCATTTGGGGCAATCTGACCTCACAGGCCCGGTAGAGTAGAGGACGAGGCAGCTGAAATGGTGTGACAGTATGTGTGTGTGTGTGTACGCACTCACTGATCACAGATGGAGAACGGAAGGAATCTCAGACTAGACCCAAAACTTTAGACTTCGATCTCCCTTTAGAGAAAATGGCATTTATTCACCACCTCACTTTTGCCACTTACCCCCACCAACCTGTTCCCTAGGTCACTTATGAGCTATTAATACCTCTCGGAATAGGAATGAGTAGGACCAAAAAAGACCTGGGTCCACACCGAACACTCCTGGGTTTATTCAGGAGCAGTCAAGCTTACACGGTTTCCAGTGCATGTGGAGGTGGGGGTCAGCATGCTTCTGTGACCTATTTGCTCATCTGAAACCATCAGTGACCTAGGTTCCAGCTCTGGCCAGTCCACAGAGAATGGTTATAACAATTTGAAGGATACCAGTGGCCCAGTGAACTGCAGGAGAATTTACATGTCTTGTTCATTGGGGGAAAGTTCTCTGGCCAGAGCCACATCAGTGGAGCCCGGTCTAAGAGAAAGGGGATCCTTTAAATCGAGGGGCCTGTGAGCCTGGAGTCCTAAACTCTCCTGGCTTACAGCTTTGCACGGTGGGGCCAGGTCCTCTCCTGGCTCCTGAGGCCAACAGAAGCCAGCCCTGAAAGCTCAGACCACTGGTCTTCTCACACAGAGTGTGGCCTTCCCACTGCCTCTTGGCTCTCGGTCTGAGGCACCCACCCTCAGTTTCCTCAATCTGTAAAGAGAACGAGACATAATGTGTGTAACATACTGGGAGGTGAAGGTGAGGAGAGGTCGTCCACATGGTTACTATGACCCATCCACACATACGGAGCCAAGGCTGGACGCATTGTAAGTGCCCCATTAATGGTAGTTAGTTATGGAAATAACAACATAATATAGCATTATAAAGAACAGGGGTGTACTAAAAGTCAGGACAAGAATAAAATACTCTATGATTAGAGTAGTTCTAATTATATTTTATGAGTTCTGTAGTTTGTACAGTTGTAGTTAAGATAATAGCCACAGCAGCTCAGGGACTGGCTGTGCTCAGCTCTTGGGGAAGGGGCAGGCTGGTGGCTGTCCTACATGGGCCTGCCACTCCTGGCTTGCATGGTACTGTAGGTCCAAGGCTGGCATTTTGCAGAACCAGAGGAGTAACAGGTCCTGAAAATGGTCACTGTCAATCTCACCAGCAGTAATTGAACTGCAGAGTGAGCACAAGACATATTAGCCAGGCATCGGGGGTAGAAAGAAGGCTGAGGCCCACTCTTGGGATATTATAAACTAGTCAAGGAGTTAGAACAAAGACGCAGAAAGACCGAAAGACAGATCCTCTCATGACATGCCAATTCAAGCAGCTGATGGAAGTTCTGCTCGGCACCGCTCACACCATGTGGAGGGTGGTGCCAGCTCTGTAAGCTGTGCTTTGACAGGTACAGGACAATGCTGGGGGCACCAGAGGAGAGGGTCAGGATGGCAAGGCTCTGAAAGCCTGGCCACAGAGGCATGGGTGAGGGAGTCAGATTGAGCAGGTGAGAGAGAGAAGACTGACTGCAGGGGCTTTAGGGAAGGAGTGAGGACCAGGTAGGGGATTCTGGGGAAGCGGGTTTCAACTCAGCAGAAGGAAGCAGAAGGAAGAATCTCCCTTCAGTGCAAGGTGCCCAGGGCATAGGCTTTGCTCTTCACAAGGACTCAGCTGGGACAGTGTCAGGGACAGGGTGTGGGTGCAGTCAGTGAGGTGGAAATCTAGTACCAGCTTGGAAGAGCCCATCGTGCCCATCTCTCTCCAGCTCTGCATCCAGTGATGCCACAGCGGTAGCTGCAAATCCATCATGCTGCGAGTATTTACACCAAGAAAACTGGCCAAGCTACAGTCAGGGTTCTTCCTCCTCCCCTCCTCTTCCTTTCCCCTCTCTCCCCTCCCCTTCCCAAGAACTGGTTTATCAGCATACCACCAGCTGAGCCTTAACATTTGGGGAGAGGACAGTTACTCTGGTTCTGGCTTCCAGGCCTGTCACAGATGTGACTGAGGCTGCCAGCCATGGTTTCTGCTGTGTCTCAGGTGAGTCACCATCCCTCCACGCCTCACCGTGTTTTGCTGACCACTGAGCAGAAGCTGCTGAGGTCCAGTCAGAAGAGCACGCAGGTGGACGGCCATGACTGCTCACGTGGTTCACTCCCCTGCCTCCTGGCGGGACCGCCACTCAGCCATTCCAGGAAGGTCATGACTTGCCTTTAAAGTCTCTAGAAAGGACTAACTCACAGCCTCTCCATGGGCAGCACCTGCCAATGGCGAATTCTTCCAAGTGCTTTTCTGGAGGCCTCTCGCTGAATGTTTTGGGAAATTCTTAGAAGTGTAGAAGATGGATTCCTTCCTATCCATTATTTAGGGTGACAATAAATAGCTGGATTTGGGAACCTGAAGGTCTTAATATCCTGGGGACCTCTGGGCAGTGTGGTAAAACAGCTGAAATGTACTGCCAGCACAGTGTTAAACACTTCACATGAATTATCTCATTTAGTTCTGACACCAGTCCTATGAAGAGGTACTATCATGATCCTGATTGTACAGATGAGGAAACTGAGGCTTGGAAAGGCTAAACGCTTCGCCAAACATCTGTTCTGTCTGCAAAGTGGCTGAGCCAAGATTTGAGTCTGGGCTTGACTTCAGAGCCTGAGCTCTATTAAATCCTGGCTCTCCTCCCAGGTGTAGAGTTTGCTGCTCACAGATCCAGATCTCCTGCCTACACTGCAGGGGTGGGGATGTGGGCAGCAGCAGGAGTTCTAGTGAGGAGACGCGGTTCCCCAGCTTTCCTTAAGTGGAGCGTCCTGTGTGCTGAGTGGGGTGTGGCTGCTGCTCAGAGAGGGCTGAGCCAGTCTGGCTGGCCACAGGCGAGGTTGGCTGTTGTGGACAGAGAGGCAAGGGGGAGAGGCTCTGGGATTGTCATTCCTCAGAGGCAGAGCACCTGGAGGCCCAGCCTGGATGTCCCTCTTCCTTCTCTGTGCTCCCTGCAGGGGCTGAGCCATGGCGTCTGCCACAGGTGAGCTCTGGTTCAGACACCAGTGACTGGCGCCTCCTGGGCTCCTCCCTGTGTGGGGCAGTTGCTGGCCTGATTTCCTGGAGACCTGACTCTGCTCTAATTAGCTGGGCGACCTTGGGTGAGTCACCTAATCTTTCTGGGCCTCAATGTCCACATTAGCAAAACAGGGAGTTTGAATAAGGGTAGAAGACTTAACCTGGTATGTGAGGACCTCTAGGGGACCTCCACTGGGGGTTCCTACACTCTTCTGAATTTGTGTACAAAAAACCCCGAATACATAAACATCTTTCTAGGGAGAGGTCTGTGGCTCTCCTCACATTCTCAAAGGGGCTGATGAGCCCGCACCTCCATCGGTCTTAGTCTACCTGGGCTGCTATGACAGAATGCCACAGATGGGGTGGCTTATAAACAAGGAAATGCATTTCTCACAGTGCTGGAGGATGGAAGCCCAAGATCAGGGCAGACAAGGTATCTGGTGAGGGCTGTCTCTCTGGTCACAGATGGCATCTTTTTACTGTTCCCTCACGCGGTGGACAGACAAACAAGCTCCCTAGGTCCTCTTTTTACAAGGGCACTAATCCCATTCATGAGGGCTCCACCTTCCCCACCTAATCACCTCCCAAAGGCCCCTTTTCTTAATACCATCATTTTGGGGGTGAGGATTTCAATATATGAATTTGGGGGGACACAAACATTCAGATTATAGCAGCCCCCAAACTAAGCTCCTCTGCCAAAAGGTGCATAAGCCCAAAAGGACAAACAATAAAAGTAAAAATAAACAAATGGGATTGTATCAAACTAAAACGTGAAGACAACCTACAGAGTGGGAGAAAATTTTTGCTAACTATACATCCGACAAGGGATTAATATCCAGAATATACAAGGAACTCAAGCAGTTAAACAGTAAAAAACAAATAACCCAATTAAAAAATTGGCAAAGGAGCTGATAGACATTTTTCAAAGGAAGACATACAAATGGCCAACAGGTACATGAAAAAGTGCTCAACATCACTAGTCATCAGAGAAATGCAAATTAAAACTACATTGAGATACCACCTCACCCCAGTTGGACTGGCTATGATCCAAAAGACGGTGAATAACAAATGCTGACAAAGATGTGGTGAGAAGGGAACGCTCCTCCACTGTTGGTGGGACTGTGAATTAGTACAACCACTGTGGAAAACAGTATGGAGGTTTCTCAAACAACTACAGAGAGATCTTCCATATGATCCAGCAATCTCACTTCTGGGTATAGACCCAGAGGAATGGAAATCATCATGTCGAAGGGGTACATGCACTCCCATGTTCATCACAGCTCTGTTCACAGTAGCCAAGACATGGAACCAATATAAATGTCCACCAACAGATGATTGGATAAGGAAACTGTGGTACATATACACCATGGAATACTACTCTGCCATAAAAAAGAATGAAATTCTCCCATTTGCAACAACACAGATGAGGGAGAAACTTACGTTGAGTGAATAAGCAAAGCACAGAGGGATAAATACCGTATGTGCTCTCTCATAAGTGGGGGCTAAGAGAGAAAGAAGGCAGGAAAGAAAGACCACAGTTGTGTGTTGGACTTGCAGAGGGAGAGAACACACTGAGAGTATGAAGTGGAGTGGGGGAAAGGGGGCTGGGGAGGGAGGTCAGGATAATTGAGGGGATAATTGGGTGGGGGACACTAAGTATAATCACAATTTGTGCTGCCAGTATGGATCTGGCCATCACGTCTTAGGCACAAATAGTGACAACTTGCTTTGTACCACATGAATATTCATAGCCAATAAAACCAAAACAAAATATTAAAAAAAAACCCAACTCTAACTTTAGGATTTGTTGGGTCCCAAGATCTCCCCTTTCTTGAAAACTGTAGCTTCTTAATAAGACTGACTGTAGGAGCTGAGAGCCACAGGAAGAACTCCTCTACTTTTTGCCACAGGAGCTTTTTTTCTGAGTGTTGGGAGCTCTGTGGGGTGAGTGAACCGCAGCTCCAGCCTGGTGCAGCACAAAGGTGGGGAGGGGCAGCCCCCGTGCTCCTTCCTGTGACACCCACTTGGGGCACTCTGCTCTCACAGGGGCATCCCGGGGGCAGCTGGGAACCTCCCCTTCCTCCAGGGCTGGGGAGGAGCCCAGGGCTCCGGAGGCCAGGGCATGCATCTACCAGGATGTGACTCCACAGGCGTTTCCGAAGGTTGCCAGCATAGCCACCCTCTTCCATTCTCCCACTGTTTGCACTGGATTAACCCACATTTCTTTGTGTATTTTCTTATGCCTCTGGTCTTGTGTACATATTTGATCTTGTGCATTAGTGAGAAATGTCATAGGATGTTAGAGCCAGGAAGGAACCTCAGAAATCACCCCATTCAAAAGCACCAAGGAAGGGAGGAATCTGCCCAGAGCCACCAAAGGCTGAGCTGTGTCTTTCCGAGCCTGTGAGCTCCCTGAATGGCAGGGGTGACCACCCCGGGCCACCTCCACAGTCTTATTTCCCAATGACCCTCCCTCTGTGCCTGCCCTCCCAGGGCTGGTCATGGGAGTAGTTCTGAGACTGTGTCCTGCAGATACCAGATCTGTGCCTCTGTCCTCGCTGTTCCTTCCTCCAGGGATTCTTGCACCCTTCTCAAACATCTCATCCCTCTCATGCTTCAAGACCCCTTCAAGATACTCCCTCTTGGGGTGGCCTTCTGTCCTTCTGTCACCCATCCATGCAGATGGACACCCCCCCCCACCTCGTATACACCTTTGCTGTGAGGCTCCCAGAGACATGGCGATGATTTCCCATCTTTTGCTCCACCCCTCTAGACTGTGAGGCAGGGACCATCTTCATGAATCCTTACATGTCCAATACCTAGCACAGGGCTAGCTGGGCACTCAGTGAGTACTCAATGTGACAAGTGACTCAACACACAAGGACAATCTACCCTAATCTTCCACAGATTGCCATGAGCACCTTAGTTCCCTTCACAGTCTTGGGGCCAAGGGGAGGGCTCAGGGTGGGACCTTCCCTGGTGGTTTGAGAAGAGGACCCTGAGCTGGGCTCCTGCCCAGCACCTTCCCTCTGCCCTCATTGCCCTTCGCATTACAGGAATATGGCATAAGTCAGCCTCAGGGACAGGTCAGCGTTATGTGGTTGACCTCTCAGATGCTCAGATTTTTGTCTTTGAGTTCTTTCTGCTGTTCATCCATCCATCCATGCAAACTGTCACTGAGAGCCTGCTGTGTGTCAGTTCTGGTTGCTATGGATATTGTAGGAAACCAAACAGATGATTTTTGCCTTCTGGAGCTTCCATGTTAGACAGCATCTATTTAATTCCTATCCTTTCTACATAAATTGTGGTAGGAAGTTTGGTGTGGACTTGAAGAAGTCACTTAATATCCTTGGGCCTCAGTATCTCCATCTGCAAAATCCTCTCATGGAAGCCTGTCTCAAGCTGGCTGTGTGTGCCACGTGCCATGCCCTGACCCTGCATTGACCAGGGCTTGGCACTGCCAGTTGGTTTGCGGGTGCACATGGGTGTGAGCTTATTAGCTGCTTCCTTTCTTCCCTGGTGCTTTGTTTTCCAAGGCATATCGAGAGGGCCCTTTTTAATCAGCTGAGGGCCAAGGGACTCCTGAGCCACAAATGAAGTTCTCTGTGCTGAAACACAAAAGAAAGGACAGGAGACTAGTGTTTGCTGAGCAACTTCCCTGTTCTTAGGACCTTTCAAACACGTGGTTGTGCCATTTCCTCCACCCCATAACTGGGGAGCAACGTGTCCTTCCATGCTTCTCAGATGAGATAACAACGGCTCAGAGTCCCACAACTGGGCAGCAACAGAATGGGCTGATGGCCACTCAGCCTCTGGGAGACGCTTCCCCATGGGTCAGTGGGGCTCAGGTGGCATGTTAGGAAGAGAGAAACAGAATGTCACAAAGCCTCTTCACTGAAGGGCCAGCAACATGTTTGTCTTGGCAGTATTTCATAATAACCCAGTATGTGGCACATGGACTAAGTATGCAGTTGCGCAGTCTTTAAAGATGAACATTTTCTGTGGGATCAATAAGCTGAGTGAGTTTGAGTCTGAATTTATCAAAATTTCACCTGAAACAAATTTACTGTCAGGACTTCTGCACTCAGGTCAGGTCGATGGCGGGGGGCAAGAGGTAGAACCCAGGGAATGCTGGGTCTCTGGGAAGAAGGTCTGGGGCACCTATTGGACTAGTGTGGGTCCCATAACCCAGAGTGGGGAGATCGTAGCTGGCAAGCAGCATCCTAGAAACTGGCCGTCCTCCTCTGTTCCGGATGTCATCTTTGCCTTCGGGGAGAGCAGCTGAGTGAGAAGCTGAGGGATGACCCTCCAGTTGTAGGTTATTCTAGATTACTCAGGGCCACCCCTACGCCCAGCTCAGGATCCCCTCTAGAGTGTCTCTGAGAAGTCATCGCATGCTTTTCCTTGGATCCTTCTAAAGACAGGGAGCTCGTTACTTTGCAAACTGTGTTTTCATTTTTGGAGAGATAAGATAATTTTAAAGTCCTTCTATATTGACCTTAAATACCCTCTAGTGTCCTGTTACTTTGACTCATTTGTTCCAAATCTGCACTGTGGGCCACATAGAACAAGACCAGGCCCTCTTTTATCCGACTACCCAAGAGTTTAGATGTCTCTTCTGCAAGAGAAACAACCCTTGGGACATTTGGGGCCTGCGGTGCTTGTGGCCCAGGAAACACCCCCTAGCTTTTCTGCTCATTTGAGGCCCTGGCTTCCTTCACTGGTCCTTTCTCAGCATCTGAAGAAGAAGGAGGGCACAATGGGAATTTTCTGGAGGAGATCCTTTGCTCACATGTGTAGAAAAGGCAAAAGGACAGTCCTGGATGTTGGTGTGGACTTTCACATGAGTGTGACGCTGTGTGTCTACACGCTAACACAAGTGGGAATGTGTATGTGTATACGTGTGAGCATGGGATGAGTATGTGGGTGGACACGTGGTGAGCAGCAAGTGTCATGAATGTGTGAGAGTGGGCGGGGCATGTGGGCGAGTGTGTGTACGCACGCTGCTTGCACAGGCCCTGGGTGGGAGGCTCTGAATCTGCCCAACCCCCGTGGAGAGTTCTCGGCATCTGTGTGGCAATCTGTTCCTGACCAATAGGCATCTGGACGTCTGCCTCAGCACAAGTACTGCTCCTTCTGTCTCAAAGGCCAGCCCCCGTCCTTGGAGTTGTAAAATTCTCACCTCTCATATCACATCCGGGCTGGGCTTCCTGACTCCGAGATGGAAAAAGACCGCCACATACTGAGGACCATCCGTGAGTGAGCGCCTACCCTGCGAGATGCTTTTCATACATGTCTCATTTTATCCTTGCCACACCTAGAGATAGGAACTTATCTCCGTTTGACTTAGAAAGATACCAAAGACCAGCAAGGTAGCAGAATCATCTGAGGCCACACAGCTAGAGAGCTCTAGAACCAGATCTGGATCAAACCCAAAGCCCGTGCTCTGCCCACTGACGTGTGCCACCTCCATGAGGCAATGACCAAGGGTAGTCTTTGTGCCAGAGCTCACCAGTGTCTCTGAGAGGCTCTCCCTTCTCGCCTGCCACCGACAGGTAGTCTAAATCAGGGGAAAGCAGTGGGATTCTCACCAAGAGTCCTTAGGCTTTATTGCTTGGGAGGGTAGTTAGTTCCCAAACACAGGCGAGTATAAAATCCAATTGCTTACGTTCCAGCCGGGCCCAGGGGAGTTCACGCTTCTCTGCCGGTTATGGCTTCCTCAGGTACCAGGGACCACAGCTCCTCATCTGCCTAAATCCTCCTGCTTATTGTCTGAGCTTTTGTCCCTCTGATTTACTTATTAGATTTCTACTTGGCCTTTCCTCAGCAGAGCACTCAGTGTTTCCAGGAACCACTTTCTAATTTAACCAATAACTTCTCTCATGAACAAGACAGGGCATGGGGTCAGGCAGAAAGCCAGTGGAAGGTGAGAACTGGGGAGACTGCTGTAACTATCACCCCCAAACACCCTCTCTGCTCCCACGACCCTCTGCTCTCTCTACCACTGTGTTATGTCTATCTGCTCATGTGTCTGTCTGTCTCCTTGGAGCTTAAGGTCCTTTAAAACAGGAGCCAAGTTATCTTTTCATAGCTGGCATGTGTCATTGTGCCTGGTCCACAGCAGGAGTTTAACATGGATGTGCTGGATGGGCCAGTATCAGAGAGAAGCTGAAGGTATAAAGATGCCCTGGACTCCATTTCAGCCCTTCAGAGGCCTCATGTTGGGGAGATGGGAAACATACACAAAGGCAGCCAAAGCCACTGTGGCGGGTCTGGCCAGGGAAGGCTTTGGGAGGAGGTGGGACTAGGCTGAGCCACCTGGAATGCTGGGGACTGGTCCACTAGAGAGGGGGAGGGCATTTCAGGCAGGAAGAATGGCTTGAGCAAAGGTTCAGGTAGATATGGGCACGGGGGCACCGAATGTGCATGAGGGTGGGATCTGTGTAGGGAAGTCTAGAAAGGTAGTTGAGGCCTATGGAGGGCTTTCAATGAGGAGGGTGGAGGCTGGAATTTCTCCTGTGATGGGGAGTCTCTAGCTTGCCCAGGCCAGGCTCCAGGTGACGTCAGGCGCATTCATTCTCTGCCCTCTTGGTGAGTCTCCTATGTGGAGGGGGTTGGCACAGTTTCTGTGCACCCGGGACAAGCAGGGCCATGTGAGATCTGGGGCTGCCCCGCCCCACCTTCCCCTCGGAGTCAGGAAGGAAGAGAACCTCCGCACCCCCACCCGGCCCAGCCTGTGCCAGGAGTCTCCTCTTTTTCTTTTTCCCCTCCTGCTTTCTTGACATTACAGTCCCTCAATGGCCTCCCCTTTCCATCTTTGCGTGTGCTTAATAAATAAATCTGTGCAGATCCATTGCCTATTGTTAAGTAGATGCTCATGTAAACACCATGCCCTAGCTCCTGAGTAGGGTCAGAAAGCCTTTCTCACACTGTGCCCCCAATAAGAGTTTGCAGATTGTGTAGGCAGGACAACAGCCATGTGATGAAATCTTGCTGATAAACCAGGGATCCAGAGATCCAGGTCAGATACTGATTATCAAATACAACTTCACTGTAGTTTGAGGGTTTAGAGTGGTTACATTATAGTCATCTTTTTAAATGTTCATTTATTTATGTATTTAATTGACAACTAAAAGTTGTATGTATTTATGGTGTACAAGATGACATTTTGATATATGTATACATTGTGGAATGACTAAATCAAGTGAGTTAGCATATCCGTTACATCACGTGTTTTTCTTTTTTCTTTTTTTTTTGTCGTGAGACCATTTAAAATCTACTCTCTTAGCAATTTTCAATTTTACGATACTTGTTATTACTATAATCACCATGTTGTACAATAGATGGGCATCTCCTTTTGAACCAAGTTTAGGTCCCAGACCCAGAGTACCTCACACGAACAGCCTCTGGTGTCCTGATGAGGCAGGGAAAGGAACATGTGGGGGACAGGGAGAGGGTGCCGGAAAAGGGAGGGCCGTTTACTGGGTACCCATAACAGACAAGACCTAGTCTCACGGATCCCTGTTACGTGAGGCAGGAATTCACAGTTCCATTTCACAGATGGGGAAACAGAGTCCTGGCACTTAGGTAACATGTACAAGGTCACACAGCTAAGTGACAGATGTGCTGGAACCCAGGTCCGTGACCCCCAAGCCAGGCCCCTCCCCTTGATATGGCTCTGCTTCTAACTGTGTGATTCGTCTGGCCTTCCTGGGTGTTCTTAAACAGATCATTGAACCTCTCCGGGCTGCAATCTTGTCATTTCTCAAATGAGGGCAGACTCCCTTGAGAGTCCTCTGCCCAGCCTGTCCTCCCCGCTCAGCCAGTCCCAGCAGCTCTGCAGCAGCCCAGCGGCACCCTCCCCAGCACGCTAAGCCCTGGTTTGTGTCTACCTTCCACGTTTTGCCTGCGTGAGCTGGTATAGGAAAGAATTCCCCTGATGCTGCCGGAAGCAATAATCCTGACACGGTTGGGGGGTTTAGAGGAAATCCTCCACTACGGCCGAAGAAAGCGAAACCCAGCAAAGCAAGGATTTCGGCAGATGCAAACCTGCCCATTTACCTTCCAAATCCAGGCTTCATGGCAGGAACAGGGGAGAAGCAGGCAGATGCCCTCAGCTCCAGGTGAGGTGGGGGAAGGGCCAGGGCCAAATACAGAGGTTTCTGGCGTCTTTGCAGGCCAAAGCCCCATGAGGAAGGAAGGGGAAGCTTGCCAGGTATTCGCAAAAAGGTTGAAAGATGGTGATTTGACCTCAATTGAGTGCTGACTGCAATATAGGCCAGTGCTTCATACGTCCACATGCATTTTCCTACTAAGTACTCACGACATTGACAAAAGAAGTAGGATGAGCCTTAATTTTGGTGTGAGGCTCAGACAGCTTAAGTGACTTGCCCAAAGTCACATAATCAGTAAATAAGCAGAGAAGAACAGCTCATTTCTGACAGGGGACACTGCTATCTATTCTTGACAGTCAGACCCTCGTACCTCTCCCCTACTCCACGCTAGCTACCTGGCATCATGGAAAATTACCCCTAGGTGGTCGGCCTGCGCCCCAGGCACGACACCTCCTGTGCGCTCCTGGAGCCTTCTCCATCTGACACACTGATCTGCGGTTCTAGACCCTCTGGCTGTCCTCAGCTGACTGTGGACTCTTCCCGAGCCAAGGGGATTGTATGGTTACCAGGGAAAATATGTTCCTGCTCTAGGCTTGCCAGCTGCTGTAGGGCAATAAGCAATCTTTCTAAAATGAGGTTTTCCATTTCGGAGACTCTGAGGCCTCCAGGTCTGCCAAACTGCGGGCCTCCTTCCCAGCTCAGGACAGCTGGGATCGTGGCCAAGAATGAGCTGCTCACAGGCCCCCTTCCCCACTCCACCAAACCAGTGATAACAACCTGTCGAGAACCTCAGTGCTCAGTGTGCGGGCTAGCACACTGGAGCTTCTCTCTCACTCTTTATATATTTACATGTGTAGGTAGAAAACAAATACACAAAAGAGTCTAGCGTAATAAGTGTAGTATCTGTGATGGAGTTAGAGAGACCTAGGTTCAAATCCCAGCTCCATCACTTATTACTTGTAAGACCCTGGGCAAGACATTTAATTCCTCTCTGAGCCTGCTTCCTTCTTTGTAAAATGGAAATACTAATACCACCCGCCTCAAGGAGCTGCTGCAGGGATGAAATGAGAGCAAGCACCTAGCACAGTGCCTGGCACGTGGTGAGCACTGCATGAATGGAGGCTCCCACTGTTGTGATGTGGAAATGCCCGTCTTCTCCAGTCGAGGAGTGACAGCTTGTGGCAGGCCCGAGGCTGCCTGTGTGCAGGGCCGCTGAGGAAGCTGCTGGTGGCTGCAGCCTTTCAGGAGGCATTACAGGCCATTGTTTTAATCAATAGTATATTATTTCCTTTGTGGCCTCTATCCCCATGTTCATTATGTGTAAATACGGTTTTTCAGTGACATGAATGTGTTAGCTTAATGTAGCTAACATTCAGCATGTGCAATCTGGTGGCTGCCCCTCAGGACCTCCAGGAAAATGAGATGATGTATCCACCACAAAGCTGTCCTTGTGAGTGAAATTTGCGAAATAAGACACGGTGGTAGTCAGGGCACCTGGCGCATGCATGCAGGCACGAGCTGCAAGCTCAAGCAAGGAAAATAGACAATAAACATGAGCCTGGGAGGATGGTCTGGCTACAGGGGAGGGAGTGTGGACGGCTAGTGTCCCAGAAGTGGGGTGTTGGGGTTCCCATCACTTTGCTGCCAGATGTAGATTCTATACAACTCATTCCAACACCTCTACAATGTCTGGCCAACTCCTGTTGACACACCCTTCTCCTGTCTGTCCCTGGAATCTGTCAATGTCCACCCTCTCTGATAGCTGCTCCTCACCCTCCTGGGTTCTCAGATGGTCCCCTTCCTCTCTTCTCAGTACTTGGTCCCCACTAGTCTATACATGCTTCTCTGGCTCGGCCCCAGTCCTGTGGGCGTGGCCCAGCCTGGCTGTCCAGGCAGCAGAGAGAAGCAAAGGTGGCTTTTCCAAATCTCCACATGGCCTTATGTCTCTTCCTCCCATGCCGGGGCTCTCAGAACAACAGGCACTACGCAACCAGCTCTTCTTCCTTAGTCCCACTGGACTGAAGTGGAAGTAGGAGGGATTTTGTTTAGATTTGGGGGAGAGCTTCCCCGCCGTGACATCCTTAACGTTGCAGGTTAGATGTCACTACCACACATGGGCCACAATCAACAGGCCAGTGCCCTAGTAATGGGCATTTAATTCAGGACTATCCAATAGCAGATGACCGTGAATTCATTTGTGGAGCTCTCCAGAGTGCATGGTAAAGGAATTAACCTTTACCGAGATGTTTGTGGATTTTATCAACAGGATTTTTTCCCTCCCTATTTTCCTTAGAGTGTTTGGAAGCAGAGGACTGGGTTGGAAAACTGCTTGATTTCCCACCTTTGTGCCACATGGTAAAGAATGCCCAAGGGAGGTTGCCTCTAAGAAATGAGGGAGGGAAGGGATTGGTACCTAGTGCTTCCCGCCTGTCTGTTCATCTGTCCAGAATGCTTGTCACACTCCAGGGAGCCATCTAGCCAAAAGTTGCTACGTAAATGTAAACGGCCTTCGTTATCATTACATCCCATCTGTGTGTCTTAAACCTGCCCACGAAGCGTGGCTGGAGCTGGGCTTCAGCTTCCCTGTGCTGCCTGAGAGGTGCGAGGGAGGCGTTCTTCTCGGCAGATAAATATGATATCATGAGCCTTGGCAGGATTCCAACTGAGTCACGGCCGTCTGCCATCCTGAGTCCCTCAGCAGCTTGGAACAGGAACATGATTCTTTACTTCCTCTCTTTACAAACAAACTCTCTACTGGAGAGCATTACTCAGCTGCAGGATCCCTCCCAGACAGGGCTGCCTTCCGAGGATGGGACGTGAGGGATGAGCTCACGGTCTGGTGTATGTTTGGGAAAACACAGCAAGACGTTTGGCTTGGAAAAGGTTCCTGAGGACCTAGAACTAGAGTGGCCACTCTTCCCATGTTCATGAGGAAGAGAGAGACAAAATCAATAAAAATCACATTGCTTAGCTCTGCCATTTCCCTGGTCTAAATCATTATGGAGTAACTAGGTAACTAGGTAATCCAGTTGAGCTAGCTATTCACCGTCAAGTACAAAGTTGTCTCACAGAGCCCCCATGCTTGTGCTTGAGCTGGGGCTGGGGGCATCTTGTGGCTTCTCTGCACACATGGGCACTGCCACCTTTAAGCCTGTGACCCCTCTCACACTTTGCTTGTTATGAGTCCCTTATAACAACAGTTAGAAGTGGCAGATGTTGTTATCCTTCATTTTATAAACCTGTAAACTGAAGTTCAAAGAGATTAATTAGATAATTTATCCAGGACCACAAAGTGGGAGTTGAACTTAGTTCTTTTGGCTTCATATCCAGGTTTTACAATGCCACATCAAGCCTCATCACTTTTTCTGGACTGTGAAGACTCAGGCACTTGCCCATGCTGAAATGCTGTTACAAGGTGGTATAGCCAAGGCACTGGGCTGGGACCTAGGACATGGTTTCACATTATCTGGCCACTGATATGCTGGGGGCTCATTGGCAGTCACTCAGACCCACGAGGATAACAGCTGGCCAAGCGTACAGGGAGATCTGGAGGCAGGTGTGTGACAAGGGTCCTCAGGTACTGGGAGAGGGCAAATCGGTGTGCGAAGGCTCAAGATTGTTGATTTAGCCATTGATCATTTATTGAGCACCTACTATGGCTAAGCATGGGGACACGACTGTAAACAAGATAGAGTCCCTGCCTCTAACAGCCGGTGGTCTAGTGGGAGAGACAAGTCAACAGACAGCTATAGTACAAGGTGATGAATGCTCTAACGAGAGGCATCCAGGGCACCACAGCCCTGTGCAGGAGAGCCACGAACCAGACATGGCCATCCTTGGAAAATGTTCACAGGGGACATGAAGGACAGATAGGAGCCAGGCAGATGAAGATGGAGCTGCAGAGTGTCACAGGCTGAGGAGACAGCATGTGCAAAGGACAGGAGGATAAGAAGAGCACGTGGCGGCATGTTCGGTCTGGGCTGGCATAGAGCTGGAGGGAGTGTGGCGGGGCTTGAGGCTGGGAGGTGAGCAGGAGCAGTGAGGCATGGAGCCACCACGTCCTGCCAAACCACAGGCCTTCCCTCGCTGCAACCCCGTAGCCTGAGGAGTCTTCATTTTGTGTCGTGCACGAAGGAGGAGCCAGAAGCACACCCAAATCACAGCAGGCAGCCCCAACCGCCAAATCAAAAAAATCCACTGTGCTTTGTCTAATGGAAGGACTGTAATCTGGGAGATGTTCATTTAACATATTTCTGCCTTCTGAATGGCTTTTACTTTTCACTAAATTGAAACCGCAGTATAATATATGTGAATGATTAGGTTGTGTAATACATTCCAGCAAATTTAGATTAGGAATGATTATGATTTAAGTAAAATAGTTGAATACAATTCTTATCACCATCTATTTTTTTCTCTTCTTTTTAGTGTTCATGGCGGTGATTGAATGTGGTGAATGAATGACTCCAAGGAGAGCCGGGGCCCCGGGTGCACGGGGTGGGCGGAGGCCTTTAGGAAGGAGGGAGAGGCTGATAAGGAAACTCTGGATCTGGGCTGCAGGGAGAAATACTAGGGCCACAAGGAAGACTGGGGGGAAAACCTGGATCTGCCGTTTGTTAGCTGTGTGACCTTAGGCAAGTTACTTAAACTCTCTGAGTCTTAGTTTCCCATCAGCAAAATTGGCATTTTTATTCCTGGTTCATGGGATCATTGTGGAGGTGGAACGAAATCAGAGATGTGAGAAGAACACTGTATAGCAGCCCAGAGTAGAGTCGAAGTCCTGGTCAAGTTCTGGCTCTACCACTTACTAGAGCTGTGTGACCTTGCTGTTGTCACTCAGCCTCTCACAGCCCCAGTTTCCTACTCCACAAAATGGCAATAAGTGCACTCGGTCACGGGGATCCTTGGGGAGAGGCTTAAATAATGTTTATTCCATGTTAAAAGTGCTTTGCAAAATGTAAGCCACCTGGGAGCGCTACACTGGCTGGTAGGGGTAGAAATAGGAGTCTGGGGGAATAAAGGGACTCTCTCTCCCTAAAACAGAAACCTGCAGGGGTTTGGGTGGAGTCTTGCTGGGGGCTCTTGGGTAGGGAGGAGAAGAGCAGCTCTTGTCAAAATTGTCCTTTGGAGTCCCAACTTGGTCCTGCCCTGGACACTGCCATTCCTCACCCTGCTCTATTTTGTCCCCAGCATTTAAGACATTGTAACGTTCCATATAGTTCAGTTATTTATTACGCTGTTTAGAGTCTGTCTCCCTGGTTCAAAGGGAAGGCCTACAAGGGCGGGGAACTGTTTCATTCTCTGATAGATCCCACACACCTAGAGCACAGCCTGGCAATAAGGAGGTGCTCAGGAAATAGACGTCAAATGAATGGATGGATTTATGAGTGAGGCTAGGATTCTGGGTCCTGAGAATAACTGAGCTGAGGTTAGGGAGATGCGGGTGGTGGTGGGGAACTGGGTAAACCAAGGGTATCAGTCACTCCAGCAGGGAGCTTGCCGCAGGGAGAAAGAAAGTACAGCAATTTGGGGTGCAGAGCACAGCATCCATTCTTCAAGGGAGGACAAGCCCCTGGGATTGTCCTGGAACCCAAGGTATCCACAACCCTTGCTGCATTTCCCATTCCTAACTAGCAACCTGATGAAATGATTCTGATCAGAGCAATAACCACCATCCCAGAGCTGCTGCCTTTGGAGGTGTCTGCCTCCTGCAGCTCTGGCTGGGGACAATTTTTCTCTTCTGTTCATCATGACAACGGGGACAACAAATACTACGACGGCAGACAAAAGGCCCTCCAGCCTCCCAGAGCTGAAGTAGGTGCACTGTCGGCAGTGTTTGTGTGGAGGGGACAGAAGCTACAGCCTGCATGGGGCACGGAGCTGCCCTCTGACTCCTCCTAGACTTGGGCATGTTGGCCGGCTTTCTTGGTAACCAGTGCCACTCCTGGCCAAGGTAGGGAGGGCTGTGGCAGCTGCCCCCTGCCCACCCAGCAGCAGGCAGAGTCTCAGGGTCCTATGTGCTTGGGAAACCGATAGGTACCACTGAGAGGGGCTGGCATTCCATCAGGGGCTGCGTGTGTCAGGCTTCTCGTTGAGTGCTTTTCCCTCCTCTTGATAGCCCTGTGAAATAGCTACTCTTGTATTCAAATGAGGAAATGGAAAATCAGAGAGGATGAGTACCCTTACCTCCCAGCCTCAGTTTCCTGACCAGTGCACCAGTTACTGATGCCCGAGAGATGTGCCCCGCACCTCAACCCACTTTCTCCTGCCACCTGACCTAACCTTGCCACGGTCCCCAACCCTGCCCCCTGGGGCTTGGGCTGGACCCCTCTTGGTGCCCCAGCTGCTGGCTGAGACCCTGTTCAGTTACACCTGAAAGCTTTGCTCTCTTCTGTGCCTGATTATTAGGGGTGGGGCTCCCCCTTGAGTACCAGCCAGGGCCAGCTGCAGCAGAACATACCGACTCTTATAGCAACAACACCACTAATACTGACTGGCTTATATTGTTGAGCATTTATTAAGCTCAAATGTGAACCCAGCAATCGGGCTGTGAGGTCTGTGTTTTTAACCATTATGCGTCCTGCCTCTTCCTCATTTGACATGGTCTTTTGACCTTAGCCACCCTGGTTATTTTCTGTTTTGTTAATACCTTCCTCCAAACCAATTACTAGAACTGAACCCAAAATTTCAGATGTGGCCTAACCAAGCAAAGCCCAAGGGGACGATTCCTCCGTCTGTTTCGATTGTCGCTTTGCAGTGAATGCGGTGGAAGATCACACTCATTTTCCAGGGCCCCCATGTCCCAGGGTTGGCTCTTATTGGGCTTTTCAGCCATCCCTGCCTGCAGGGCTCTGCCCTAAATCCCCAGGTCTTCGGGACACAGGCCGCTGTGGGCAAACCCTTTGTGCGGCTGCAGTCTGTGCCCCCCAGCGGCCCTGCCCCTCGCCAGCTGTGCCTGCAATGGCTGCACTTGGCTCTGCTGTGGCTCACAATGGAAGCAGAGGAAAGAGAACATGTTCTCAGGTAATGAGGGGCTGGGTGAAGGTGAAACGGCCTGTGAAGGTCACTGCCACTGCTTGGTGAATGATCTGTCCGCATTTCAGCCTCAGTGGGAAAGTGATGGAGGGTGTAATTAAGGCCTGAGATGTGCCTGTGGGGGCTGCTGTGCTGCTCAAGGAGGCTGGGGACACAGATGTAGTCTCTGTCCTTCCAGATGCCTTGGTTCTCAGGACTGTGCCCTCACTGGGCACCCTACCCAGGTCTTCCTTCCCTGTTCTCACTCCTTCTCTCAACAAAATGTGTTTGTCCTGTGTGTCTGATTTCAACCTATTCCCTTGAGGACTTGCTTTATTAGAAAGTGATCTAATGCACTAATGTGGTATTAGGGTGTTAAAGTCTAACAATTGGCTTGATGCTTGTAATCAGCCATAACCCAAGTGTATACAAATCCTTTAACAGGAGAATTCCTTAACCTAAAGGCATATACATTCCTCAGGGTGAAATTCCATGTTTTCTGACAGGAAGATTGTATGGCAGGGTAGGCCCCAGCTGGCTTTAACGTGTGGGGCATTACTGCACATGTAACCAGCACTTCCCAGGATGCGGAACTGTTTCCCAAAGTCCCATAGCTACTGGGGGGCACAGCAGGGACTGGAACCCAGGCCAGTTGCTTTGTGTGACATGCTCTTCTTGCACAGCCTAGCCACATAGCCTGCATATACCAGCCACACCCTGCATTGCAGTGGATCTAAGGCTCCCTCTGGGGGCCCCGGCAGGGTGGTAGTGCTACTAGAAGGGACTGGCATGTTCAGAGAAAGCTCTCTGTCCTGCAGGCCTGGAGGGAAAGAGGAGCAGGAGAACTATAAAAATCACTACAATTTCTTGGTCTCCTGCCATGTACCAAACACCATGTCAGGCTCTTTAAATACTCGTCTCAAGTTGTAATATATTGTCATGATCTGTTTTACCAGTGAAGAAACTGTGGATCAGACAGTTTACATAACCTACACATTGCTGCCAATTAGCAAATGCTGAAAGGCGTAAGGGCCACCTCGAGTCAGCACCAGGTCCGCTCGTCATTCCAGAAGCCCAGGCAGCCTCATGCCTCTTGCTGGGCCAATAGCCCTCAACTCTATTCCAATTCCCTCGGGATACTGACAGCTGTTGGGGGACCTGAAATGCTATGGCTGGGGGATGCTTGCCTTTGGGCTGTCCAGAAAGGAGTCTCTGAGACAGCTGAGGGCTTGCTCACAGCCCTGGGTAGACCATGAAATAAAATTCCAGAACCTCATGTCAGGCCTCTTGGATGGGGACTTATGTGTGTTGGGTGCCTGTGATGTCTCAGGCCTTGCTCAAGGTATTTTCCAAACAGTCATTGTTTTAATCCTTAAAGAACACAGTGAAGTAGGTGTCATCATTCTCTTTCTGTGGATGAGAAAAACGAGACTGAGTGTGGTCTAAAGTCGCACGGCTGAGTGGAGGGGCCAAGCTGGACAGTGTCAAGTGACTCTAGACTCATGCTCTTTCTCCCACACCACATGACCTCCCAGGAAGATTGGGGTCTGGGGGAGACAGAGTTTCCTGGAGGAGCTTCTAATCCACTGGGAGAGATGGGACGCATTAGGATGTACAGAACACGTGGTGCCTGGTGTGTGCCTGCTGCACAGTGAGCATGTACTGGGACCAGAGGGGACTCCTGTGTTTGGACCAAGAGAGCCAGTGTTGTGGGCCCAAGAGGCCTGTCTGGGGAGGCCCTGGGGAGGAGATGAATTTGGCCCCAGTCCCAGGTAAGGCCCTGTTCTGTGTGCTCTGGGACATGAAATCTGATGTACTGAGCCAGGTGTGGCCAGTGTGGGGAAGGGGCCAGAGCAAGAGACTCACAGCTTAGGGGGCAAAAACCTGACCAGAGAACAGAAACAGGCTGCTGCCCACAGCAGATGGCTGGTGCCCTGGCCTGCCTTCTGTGGGAGAGGGCTGGGAGGGGGCTAGGGCCAGGAGGGTGGGAGGGGAGGGGGTGCACTGTCCAGCCACGTTAGCAGGCTTGCACTAAGGGCTTCTGGTCCTGGAGATCACAGAGCCCACCCCTTCAGCAGACTTGCAGCTCCTCTGAATGGTTCTCCTATAGGCAAAATGCCAGAGATTTGCAGAAACAAATGTGGGCTCAGCTTCCTATGGAGCCGAGGAACGGTCTTCTGCAGGTCACCGTTGTGTGGACGCAGACCTTGGCCAGGCGGCTCTTCAGAGCAGTTCCCCCATGGCTTGCCCGGTAATTGACTGACTCATCGGTCACTGCTCGTGTGCTCAGCCATTGTTAACTGCTGACTTGAAAATTACCTTTATTTAGCACTGTTATCGGGATTCTGCAGGGGTGCACGCATTTCCACTCCACTAGCTCTCTCTGGCTGATGGCAGCAAGCAGACTCATCACATGGTGCCCCCCCCCACTGTGGGGACTGGATAGTGTGCTAAGTGGTCAGCCTGCCGCATCCCCTCTGGGCACAGGGCGGGCCATGCACCCGCCCCCCACCCCGCTCCCTGCGGTGCTGTCCGTTTGGCCTGACTTCCTTGCCTGCTGGTCATTTCCCCATGGCTACGTTTTACTGTCTGCACAAGACGATCTAGAATGGGGGTGCTCCACAGGAGTCTGGGCATGCACAAAGGGTGGGGTTTGCAGGGCTTGTGCAATTCCTTAATTTTGAGTGACTATGCACATAAGCTTTAGGGGGAAGGATGTTCATGGCTTTAACAACTTTTAGCAGATTCTCCAGAGGATCTGAGAGCCCCAGAAAGCTGGGAAGCCCAGTTGGTTCTAAGGCATAGTTCTCAGGCCGCCTCTCCAGGAAGCCGCTCAGGTTAACTGGTTGCACCATTGCCAGCACGGCAGTGATGCTCAGGGCGTCAGGAGCTGCCGTCTCACTGTCCTCCTCCTCTAGGAGGCAAGGCCAGCCCCCTCTTCTGCTCAAGTGTCGATGCAGGTGGATGTCTCCAACTGGCAATTCACAGAGAGAGATCTAAGAGCCTGGGCATTTGAGGACCCTCCTGCCTTTCACTTTCTGCCTTGGGGGAAAAAAATCATGTCTCTTGCTCCCTTGCCTCCGTGTGTTGACACAGTGTATCTTCCTTGCATTTGGCCTCAGGTCCCACGTGGTGCCAGATCAGCAGCAAGATGTGGGACTTTTTTGCCCAGAGAAGGAGGAAGGCAGAGTAGGTGGGCAGGGAGGGATGGAGGGTCTGCTGGAGGGTCGGGGCCAGTTGTTTGCCCTTTCTGGGCCTCAGAGGCCTCATGAGTGGCACATTTTAGAGTACAATGAGGCAAAAGCAGAAACTGTCTCTAAGTCCAGCTCTAAAATTCTCTACCACTGGGTCCTGGCCAACTCCTGTTCTCTTTCCAGCCCTGGGTCCTGATAGAAGGGTACAGACTGAGTGGAACATAGAGGAAGTTGTTGTCCTAACGGTCCTACAAAATCCTGAAGCCTCCAGGGAGGACCCTGTGTTTAGGAGTTGCTTGGTGTTTTCTGCTGGCCTCCCACCACCCATTTCTCAGCCCTCGGCACCAGTGGGCCCGGGTCCCTGGGAGGGTGAGTGGAATTTCCTGGCAAAAACCACCGTGCAGCTGCCTGGGCCCTCGAGGGCCTCCCATTTGCAAGCATGTAGTACCCCTTCCTAAGCACATGCTGAAGACGGATGGAGTTCCCTCAGCTGCCTCGGCACTATTTCCCTGCAGCTGTGGGGATGGTGAAAAGGTCTGTGGGCTGTCAGCCTGGCTGGAGAGCACTTGAGAGCCACTTCATCGACCTTCTCTCTTTTCAAGGCTCTTAACCCACTTGAGTGGGGAGAGGGGTCTGCCCACTTTGAGCAGACAAAAGAGCCGCAGTCAGCCCCCTCTTCAGCCTGGCTCAGAGACCCAGGGTAGGGGCGGGGTAGGAGGGAGTGGGCTGAGCCCGTGGGGCAGAGCTGAGTCCCGCAGGTCCGGGAGTCCCTGGGGGTGGGGGGTATGGGGGGGATGAGAATGAGCAGGAGCCCCCCAGGACGGGGGGCCTTGGGTGGCCCCTTTTATGACTTAGGTCTTTGCCCAATTCCCCCTTGTTAGGCTCATCCTAATCACACACCTTAGTTTACCAAGTGCTTACATAAGTTATCTCATTTAATTTTCAAGACGGCCCATAAGGTGTGTATCTCGAGCACCATCTTATTGATGACTCAGCCTGTGACTAACAGAGATTGAGCGCTTTGCCCAAGGCCACACAGCTAGTCAGCCGGCAGACAGGACAACGATGTGGTCTCCTTCTCAAGGAGGTCTCCCTTTCCTTACAATAAGTGAGGTGCAGCTGACCATGAACCCTCCAGGGCCTTCAGTCAGGTCACACTGCCCCCGCTTCAGGGTGATGGGGGATGGCAAGAACTGACAAGCCCTGATGGCATATAAAACTTCCAGGTGACCAACAGTGACAGAAGTCAACAGGGGCATCCTTCCCAGAAACTTCTCCAGCTCTGCTGGCAGACCTCATCTGCTCTTCAAAGGCTCTCTTTGGTGTGTGTCTATGGTCATGAAGAATTGTAATAAATTATGTTAAGGGTCAGGATTATAGGCTGGTACTGTGTTTCTTCCTTTAGGAGCAGGGGGAAGTGGCTGAGGTCTCCCAGCAGGTGTGAGGTCTTGGTTCCTAAGAAGGCAGGAAAGACTCCTGGGATGAATCTCTCTGTTCTAGGCTCTGGAAAACCCCGTGCAAAACCACACAAGCTGAGGTTGGGGGGCCTGGTTCACATTCACAATCTCAAGAATCACCTGCCATGAAGTCTCGGTAGCTCTGACATCCAGTGCTCATGCCCATGAAACAGCCTAGTGAGAATGCTCTGTCCAGTGCCTTATACCCAGACCCAGTGCAGTACCTACCATATAGTAGATGCTCAGCAAATTGTCAAATGAATTAACTAAATGAGAGGAAGCAGATCATCATCTGCAGATAAGCCAAATATTATGAACCTTATTTTATAGGGGTGGCACCCGAAGCACAGAGAGGTTAAATAGCATTCTTTACTCTCACAGCCAGTTAGTGGGGGAAGTGGCAGCACTGGGGTCTCTCTTCTTCCTTCTGAAGGGGGCAGGCAGGAATGTGATGACCTTGGCCCCAGGGCCAAGCAGCTGATTTGACCTCTGAGAAGTTCTTTCCCTGTTTCTTAGCTGCATTGAGTCTACAGTTATCTTTTGTGTCTGGGTAAAGAAGAAAAGGTTTTCATCTGGGAAATGGCTCAGCTCCCCATCTCTGGCAGGCACATGGGAGCGGGGAGATGTTGTCTCCATCTGGAACCCTGCATTCTCTTAGGAGGAGCTCACAACTATTCACAGCACCTAACAGCACCTGTTCTCCGTAAACCCAGCCAAGTAAGAACAGAAACAACCATCAGGTCTGGACTTCCAGATGAGCTCGACGGCCTCTGGTGCTGGGGTCTGGGCGAGAGACAAACCTGGGCTGCAGCTCCCAGGCCCAGAGGATGAGCTGGCCCATCCACCTGCCAGTTACTAGAACCTTAAAGCAGGAGGGAGCACGGTGGGGTGTCATATGGGTTCCAATCCGTCTACTGAGTCACAAAGAGGAAAGCAAAGACATAAGAAAATTTTGGGGTGTGGCAGCTAGAGTGACCTCTGAAAATTCCCCCATTCTAGACTGGCTGTCACCAGAAACTCATGTGCCCACACTCTTTTCCTCGGAGGGCCTGGAACTCCTCTCCCCCATCAGAGCCTTGCAGCTCTCCATGGCCGGGGCCCTTTCTTGCCAAGAGCAGCATCGCTGGTTTTGGAGCCTGGGCCAGAGCCTGCTTGTCACTCTGCAGCTCGGCAGTGTCAGGACACCAAAGGGCAGTGCCAGCAGCCTGCTGCAAGCTGACAAGGCTGAGTTCACATTAGTGCTGAGGAGTCGACAGGACCGTCTGAATTAAGTGGCCAAGTTTAGTTTTTAATTAAGCCCCCGTGGTCTTTTAAAAAGGTCACTGATGACACCATCTTCTTTAAGGCCAATATGAAAAGACATTCAAAGTCAAAGTTCTGAGATGGGAGCCTTGTAACTTGAAATGTCACAGTAAGAAATTCGGAAATGGGGGAAGAGGAAGCTGGTGGGAAGGACACGCCTGTCACGTGGTTCGGCATCAGCTTCACAGCTGGCACTTGGAGAGCCAGACTACTTTGTTCTCAGAGGGCCCCCACTCTACTCTCTCGAGTGTCTTCCTCCACAGCTGGCTACGGGGCTCCTTGTTTGCTGTGCCAGTGAAAAATGGGGCCTTTGTGTTCCCTGCCATGGAATAAAAGTTGCTATCAATGAGCCTGAATGAGGCAACTTGCCCATGATCTCTGGCGAATTAATAAAAATATATGCGATTGGCTGCCAGTCCTCTGCACCCATTCCTACATCCTCTTCTCCACATACCTTGGCCAGTGCTGTAGCATTCAGAAGCATGGTTCTGTCTAGAGAAGAGCACAACAGCACGCTCATTCCCCCGCTGCCCAACATCCCATAATGAGCCTACAGTGAAAGCAGAGACCTGTTCCTGGTCTACACAGCCCCAAGAGAAGCGATGAGTTAATTTGAGCAGAGTAGACAGCCCTTTCCAGAGGAGGGATTTGAACTAGCCAATAGCTAATGGGGCTCAAGATTTAGCAGGCACAAGAATACGGTCCTGGAGTTCTTGGCACATGCTGACACTTGGGCAGCAGGACACTCTGGATGGTGAGTAGCTCTGCATAGCCAGTGACTTTGTGCTAGGGTCAGGGGATAATAGGGTAGTTATTGGGCCACATTCTGTCTGTGGTTGCCATAGGCAATGTAGGAAGTGGAAAGAACTTTGGAATTGAATTCAGGAAATTGGGATTTTGTGGCAAAGAGTGCTGCTTGCCTACCTAATACATTCTCCCATTTATTTCCATCAGAATGCTTACATTGTTGGGGTGACAATGTACCTAAGTTAACAAAATATGGATTTTCTAGCCTCTCTTGAAAAGCTAGAGGTGGCTAATGATATACAATCAGAAATACCTGGGGGGCTTCTTTAAACACAGCTGATTCACCTGGGGGGGGGGAGTGCACCTCTTTGGTGCTTTCCTGTTCTTTCTTCTTCCTGCCTGAAATGTGGAGCTAATGGCTGGAGCTTCAACAGCTATTTTATAACCATGAGGCATGCTGAGAATGGAAGCCAGGGTGGGCTGCCTGTCTACCCCTAGACTGTATTTTACATGAGAGAAAAGTTAGTCCCTAGCTTGCTTACACCACTAGTACTTTGCATTTCTGCTGCAAACAGTTGAATGCCACACTGATACAGATTCATTGCCCACTCTGTCATTTACTTCTGAGTGACTTTGGTTAATTCACTTAGTGTCTTTGAGCTTCAATTTCTTTACCTCTACAATGGGAATAATAATTCTTATTTTGTCTTATAAATGTGACTTCTGACTTCTAGGGCCCACTCTTAGGTTTCCCAGAATGTCTTCCACCCTGCTCTGAAGATCATGTGTTTTTTTTTTATCTGAGTAGTTGCTGCTGCCCTCCTATTGTTTGGCCAGGTAATTGTTCCTGAACTAAGAAACATGCCTGCCTTGCAACTTCAATGGCTTGCTCAGGATTGTTATAAAGTCTCCCCATGGGCTCCTACTTTTGAGAGACACAATGGCTTCTTCCAGCTTGCCCAGGCCTCACCCCTCCTTGCTGGGTGCAGAGATGTCTGCTGTTTGAAGCTGCTGAAAGGAGCCTTCAAAAAGGCCCACGTTGGCTCCTCTTAGGCTCTGACTCACAGAAATGTTTCTGGAAATCTTCAATAGCCATATTAATCTGCTAAGACGTCCCAGAAGTGGGAGTCCACGCACCTTATTTCCCGGGCTTTTCAGCAGCTTCCATTGTTTCGGCTGCATTGTCCCTGCTCCGTGTCTTCGCCCCTGATGGACTCTCCCCAAGGCAGGTGCGCTCTCGGCTGTGCCCGCCGTTTCATTCCCTGACTCTTTTCTTCTTCCCCTCTGTTCCCTTTAACTCTTGAAATGAAAGGGTGACCAGCTCTCCTTGGGTTGTTTATTCCTCTGACTGCCCTGTGGCTCTCTGCTTTACCCCTTTTCTCTCCTGGCATTTAGTGGGATCTGGGTCAGGCATACAGGGGCCTACAGAGAAAACTGGGGCCCGTTTGGCTTTTCCTTCATTGAAAACCTCTACCTGGGATCACCACAAGCCTCTGAGGGGACCTGCTTACAGCTGTGGAGTATGACGCTCTGGGAAGGCTTCTCCAGGACACATCCCTGAGTCCAGACCACACATTTACCACACTCTGATGTGTAACCTTCTCTGTGGTTGAAGGGTCTGCTCCTGGCTTTAACCCCCTGCTGGTTTCCATTTTCTTAGTCTAAAATCAAGGGACTTGACAGCTAAGGGCCTGTGGTAGGCAGCTTCCCGATGACTCCTGACTCCTGGTTTTCAAACCCTTGTGCACTTCCTCCCTCCATATGGGCTGGACCTAGTGACTTGTTTCTAGCCAAGAGAACACAGTGAGAGTGGTGGGATGTCACTTTGCAATTAAGTTAGGAAAGACTTGCGTGTTCTGTCTTGTCGGCTTGCTCTCTGTCTCTCCTCCAAAGCTGTTTGCTTTGATGACGAAAACTGCTATGCTGGAGAGGCCCATGTGGCAAGAACTGAGTGGCCTTTGGCCAATATCCAAAAGCAACTGAGGCCTTCAATTCAACAGCCTGCAAGGAACGGAATCTGACCATCAACTGTGTGAGTGAGCAAAACCTTGCTCAGGTAAGCCTTGTGATGGATACAGCCCTGGCCAACACCTTGACTGCAGCCTTGGGAGAGAACTTAAAGCGGAGGAGCCATCTGAACCATGCCCAGATTCTTTTTTGTTCTTTTTTTTGGGTGCCTGGCCAGTATGGAGATCTGAACCTTTGACCCTGGTGTTTTGCCCAGATTCTTGACCCACATAAATTTGCAGATAATCAATGTGTATTGTCTTAAGCTGCTGATTTTAACACAGCAATAGATAACTAATACAGGTCCTTATCAGCTAAAAAGACGTGTGTTTCTTCGCTTTGTGCCTCTATATTTAGATTCAAGGTCTTAAAACCTTGCACATCCATGAGCCAGTCACTTCGGCAATGCATGTGCACACATGCCCCCCCCCCACACGCACACATATACGCACACACGTGCACAAAAATCTATGAGCTGCCCAAGTCCCTTCACCCCTACTCCAAAAATACATGATCAGAAAGAATGGAAGAAAGACATAGCTGAAATTAAGCCCCATGGAGCCCATTCCTGGTTTCTATTAGGAATAAGTTAAATTTGAATTTCTGCCGGAACCCGAAGTGCCAGAAGGGACTCGATCAATGAGGCCTTGGGGTTCTTTGTGCACCTCTGATTATTCACCTGCATGGTTCACCTTTCAAAGCCTGGCTGAAACTTTCTTCTCTGGAGACACAGGCCCCGACTCCTCCAGTTAGAGCTCCCATTGCCTAAATGAGTCCCACGTCAGTTGTATCTATGTCATGTTTTACTTCATAATTCACATGTTCCCTGCTCACTCTCTCCCCGCTCTGCTGACCCCTGCACCAGGAAGCTCACCATCCAGTGACATTCACAGGAAATCATCCAGGATTTCACAACCGCAGTCAGAAGCACAGTTTAAAACCCTTTGTGCCCCTCCCCTCCCCGCCAGCCCCTGGATGTTCCAGGAAGCAAAAGCACAGAGCAGTCTCTCCAATCTAGGAAGCAATAAAGAAATGTATTTATGAACCAGCCTCTATCTAAGGGAGGGAATTTATGTCTCTTCATGCTCTTGTTGACAATAATAACTGATTGCTGCATCAATGTGATGCAATATAATTTAAAAGCCCTCCAGAACAAGGATCAGAAAACAACTGGCAGAGAGACCGAGCGGCGGGGGCACCTTTGGTCCGGCTGAGTCCTGGGCCTGCTAATGTCCCGAGGCAATGGGAACACAGCTCTAGGAGCATCTGCAATCTCATCTTGTTTCTTTCCAAGCACGGGGAAGAAAAGCAATTCGTTTGCTCTCATACTCTAAAGATGAACTTCCCGTGCTCAATCAAACGTTATTATCCCAATGTAAGTCAATTTACCTTTGAATTTGAAGGCTATTTTCTAACTAAATGGCTAATTATGGGAGATAGATGGCTGTAAACAGAAGCCTTCTACTTTGCCACTCAGCCAGGCTTTCTCCCCAGGCACCTGAGAGAATCAAAGAGGGGAGGCTGTGACGGGTCCCCACCTTCTGGCCTGGGCTGCGCTGCCTCCTGCCCGTACTTCTTGCTCATCCTGCAGTGCCCTTCATGTCCCCACTGACATTCCCAGACACGCGTTTGGAGTTTCATCCCCTGAATCCTGTGTCCCAATAACTCCCAATCACACCCCCCTGCTGGAGTTACATTTCTCGGGCCATCTCCCCTCCTTAAGGACTCTGCTCTAAACGTGGCATCTCAGCCCGAGAGCTGTGCGCACCGGCCAGCGTGAGTTTTAGGAGACAAGGGCTCCTGTGAGCATCTGAGATGAAACAAGGTCACACGAGGCTGCCTCTTTGGTTCGCCTGGCAAAGTCACAGAAGCGGCCTGCGCCGCTGCGGGGCTGCGGCCTTTTCCCGTTGCATGATCAACACCAAGCAGGAGCTAATTGAATGGCTGAGTTTGTGTACCGAGAGGAGGAATAGCTGCCTTCCGTCCTCACAAAACAAAGTCTTTCCCCAGGAGCGGAGGCAAAGAGGTCAGCCTCAGCAGCATTTTGGTTCGCCTTTTGATGAAAGCCCAACCTGGCCGCTCTGAAGAAGGGAGCTCATTGTGTGCGCAGTCAGAGGTGGCTCCAGCAGGGAGACCTCAGCCCTCTCGGAGCTTTCAGGTGTCCGGGTTACAGAGCCTGTGGTGTGTGGGGTTCCTCTTCCAGAGGCCTGGCCTCTGACCCTCTCTGCACTTTCAGCCTGGGTTGGAGAAGCCATCATAACAGCAGCTCACCTTCATTGGGCATCTCAGGCTCATGCCCATCTACATGGTCTCATTTGATCCTCACAACCATCCTGGCCCTCATCCTCACCTGACAGATGAGGGAGAGGCCCAGAGAGGTTAAGTGCTTTGCCTGAGGTCACACAGCTAGTGAGAACTGGGACCTGTATCCAGGTCCTTTGACTCCAAAGCCTCTGATCTCCTCACTCTATCACAGTTCCATCACTGAAAGGAGGGCTTGTGGCTGCATGGCCAGCGTGGAAGCCTTGCCCTAGCTTTGGAGCTACGTCCCTGGGGCTGAGCCTTGCTTGCTCCTCGGAACCAGGGCCTTCATAAACTCATCTGCCTTGAGCTTGCTGTTCTATCTGGGGCAGTTTGTGGGGCTGAAAGGATAGTTAAGAAGGGATGAGTTTTCAAGAACTACTCTGGAAAAGTTTTAGGCCACGGCAAGGGTCAGCCCTAGGAAGCATGGCCAGGCGAGGGGCAGGTCTCTCCCACTCAGCCACGTCTACGGGAGTCTCAAGAAATAATTGTTGGCAGTCTGCCAGACGGACTGCGGCATAGAGACCAGTAGGAGGACTCCAAGGGACCCTGCGACATGCTTCTCCATGCCCAACCCAGCCACCCTGCAGGGGAGTGGTCTGCCACACTCGAGAAGGGAACCCATTCTGCATTAGTGGACTGTCATTTCAAAATTTCCCTTGAGGATTCCTGGCGCTGCTGAGCCCTGTGCCAGGGTGAGGATACCAGGGCTCCCTGTTTAGCTTAGTGTTTTGATTAGAACAATATATGCACACTGAATACCAATAGGCAGGCAGGTGGGGCTCATGCCAGCTCTAGCTCCCTCCTGGCATTGTCTCTCAGAACTGGTTTAGAGAGAAACATCTCCCTCCCCTGCCATGACAGCCCCCTGGAGCCGGAGGGATGAGGGAGTCAGGGGACGGGGTAGAGCTGGGTGGGGCAAGTGCAGATGGGCACCGAGGATGTGCGGGCCATGACAAAGCAGGGAGGGGCATGGGAGGGGAAAGGGAGAGCACAGGAATCTCAGCCACTGGACTGTCTGGTCCCCGCCTCTCCGACCTTCTCTCACAGACGAACTGGGCTGGAAGAAAGGCATGGGGTCCTGGCCCTCTCAGCAACGGTGCTGGAAGCACGCACCTGAGCCCTAACAGTGGCTTCTGCTGTCTGACTGCACATGGCTAGGCTGACCCTTCGGGCTCTGCCAGATGCCCTGCAGCCACGTCCCTGGCAAGTGTGCTGGGGCTGTCACCTGTCTGGGCTGTGGACTGGTCAGGCCACTGATGGGAAGAGAAACATGGGAAAGGCCACGGAGTGGAGAGAGAATAAGACATTCACCCATGTCCCCCCAACATTCACCATGTCCACCCTCTCCTGCCACTGGCCCCAAGCCTGGGGATCAGCTTCACAATCCTGTCTTTAAGAGGAAACTGAATCTGTTTTGGGATGGCCAGTTGTTGAAGAATGTGACAGTTCTTATCCATCTGCCTTTTATTTGCCTCCCTCCCTTACTCCCTCCCCACCTCTGTTCTCCCTTTCGCCCTTCCATCCAACCCTTAACATTTATTGATAACCCTTCGCATAGGCGAGATGCTAAGCAGTGGAAATAAAAAGGTGAATAAGCTACAGCCCTGTCCTTGGGCAGTCTCCTTGGGGTGTTTGGGATTATGACCGCTGTATTTCTGAACCTAAAATGAGGACACAGAGCTGACCGAGGTGAGCGCACACACGGAAACACGCTTGGAGACCATCCTGAAGGTCTGAGACGTTCTGCTCCTGAGCCAGATGAAACCAGAGTGTTCCATGAACACTAGCTGCACTGCCTTCTTGTCTAGTAGCATTGCTCTTTCTCCAGGGAGAGTGTTAAGAGCATCATTTGTTGGACACGTGCTATGTGCCAGGCTTGCACCAGACAATGTGCACACAGCATCTCGTGTAGTCTTGTCCACGGCCCTGTAGAGGGACTCAGTGTACAGATAAGGAAACTGAGGACCAGGCGGTGGCAGTTGGCAGCAGGCAGTCCTGTGGCCAGCTCTAACACCTGTGCTACTTCCACGGCCGGAGGCTTCTGAGCCTCTTGCCTTACAGACTTGTGATGAGGGCCACAAGGGGGCAGGTGCCTGCAGCCGCGGTGCACAGAACGCGGTGCACTCTCCTAAACAACAGCATCTGGACTTTGTGAGGCACCAGTATCTGCAACATAAGAGAAGAAAAATTCTTCGAATGAGGTGAGGTCTAGAAGAAATGCTAGCTCATCTTGGCACTGCAACTCACTCACCTCGTGGCGCTTCATTACTTAACCGTCTCAGCCTCCTCTGTCATCGCACAAGACAGAGATCAGGCCAGTGCTATCTTGCTCACAGCAGGACTGTGGAGGCGCAAATGAAACGGCATACGTAAAATGCACTGTAAATTGCAAAGTCGCAGACGTGATTATTGTTACTGCTTCCTGCACCTCAGCAGAGACCCATAATCACAGACGACACGTGGCGGTGGGGTGACCCCTGGTCCTGCCCTTTCCACTTGGTTCCTCCTACCATCTTGCCTCCTCTCCTACATTCCCTGTTCTCCCAGCTGCCCCCCACTGGGGCCCCCATGGATAACTCTATCTAATCACTGACTCCAGTGGGCTAGAAAGCTGAGGTCCCACCAAGCCATGGCTCCAGTTGGTGCCTCCTCAGTCACTGCCAAGACTCTGGCCAGGTTTAACATGCTGCATTTAATGTAGTCAGTCAGGGGCCCAGTGGGCAGCTCCATCTTCAGGTGCAGGCAGTGCGAGGATTAGAGCGTCCATGGTCTCTGGGCCTCAGGCCACTCGGGTCTGGAATTGGTGGCTCAGAGGGAAGAATCCTGTGGTGAATGCTGTCACAGGAATGGTGTGCAGGCTCAGGATGGGGCCCACCTCGTGGGAAGTGATAGATGAGAGACAGGACGCCAGGAGGGAGGCCCGGCCCACACCCAGCAGCTCGGAGAACGCAAGTAGGGGCTCTGCTCACAGCCGGCACTGGGCACTTCATTTCCCAGAGACAACCAGCGCGTTTTAATAATGTCTACTTGGGTTAATGAAAGTTGTCGGTTTCACTTAATAAATACATCGCCATTCTTGGCCATACATATCTGTCATGCTAGGCTTGGAGCTGTGCATCTCTGCCTGAGCTGAGCAGGGATGCTGGGAGCTGGGTGAAGGGTCCGAGAGGACAGGCTCAGGCACATCAGTGGGGGGCCGAGGTCTGGGAGGGCAGGGGGTGTGGTCCCTCTTGGGAGTTGAGCAGAGAGATTTCTCCCATTGAGGCAGGAGTGAACATCAGAGCTTCCTCCTCTTCATTCTCTGGCTCAGGGAAGGGAGGCGCTCAAACTGTCCCCTTTGGAAGGGATCAGTGAGAGGTAATGTCGCCCAGAAGGGCACAGGCTCTGGACGTAGCTGACTTGGGAAGGAATCCCAGTTGGCCGCTCACTGTCTCTGTCACTGTGGGCGTTATTGAAGCTCTCCAAGCCTCTACTCCTTCATCTGTAATATGGAGATAATAATAGCATCTGACCCACAGGGCTATTGTGAACATTCCATGACACAAGGCGTGCAAAGCTCTTAGCACCGTGCCTAGTGTATAACCATTGGAGCCAGCAGTATTATTAATTTTAAAATATTATTTTTATGAAGACAGTTTAGTATAGTGTCCATGAGCATGGGCTCTGGAGCCCGACTGCCTGGGTTTGGATTTCAGGTCTGTCACTTAATAGCTGTGTGATGTTGGACAAGTTTCATAACCATTCTGTGTCTCAGTCTCCTAATCTGTAAACTATGGGGAAGTAATCATACCTATCTCACAGGGTCATTTTGGGGACTAAATAAATTAAGACATGCAAATCCTTTAGAACAGGGACATAGTGATGACTCAATAAACATTAGGACTTATCATTGTTGACTTCACAGGGCCGTGGGGAAGGGGAGTCCAGGCTCCCCGGGAACTGCCTTCCACATTTCACCTGGCCACATCCCAGGTGGCCCTACGTACCCAAGGCTGATGCCAGGCTGAGACCCTAGACATTCCAGTGTGGGAACCAGAGAACTCCAGTCTGAGTTTCCAAGCTGCATAACTTGGGTCAAGGTTAACCATGAGGGGAGAGTACCTAGGGGGCATGTTTAACATTCCAGGGACATTCTTCTGGAACCCTGCAGAGGCCTTAGAATTTCCCCAAATGCCACACGTGGACATGCTTGCTTCCCTCTGCACTCTTTCTTTTTTTTCTCTAAAAGCTTAGACTGATCAAAGATGGAAAGGGATTTTGGGGGCGGTGGAGAGCCATGGATGTGAGGGCCAAAGCAGCCAATAGGTAACTTCTAGCGGATGTGAGCAGCTTCAGAACCTGCGTGCCCCGTGGCCTGCTGCCCCAGGGAGTTTTCATCACCTGCCGGGTGTCTACCTCGCTAAGCAGTCATTCTCCTCCAAGGGGCTCTCTCTGGCAGTGGCCACTCAGCCACAGGGCTTGTGGAGGGGCTTATGACCCAGGAGGCCCTCAGAGGGGGTGGGGGGCTCGGGGCTCACCTCCCACCTCCCTAATCCCAGGGAAATGCTGGAGTGGCTGAGCTGAGGCCACCCGCCGCCTCCTTCTGCAGGAAAGGAAACCGCGGCGAGGGTGGCGAGGGGAGGAACTCGCGCTGACACGTCCGCGTTTGGTCCCGGCTGGGGGCTGGGGCTGCTGTCTGCTGTGAATGTGAAAACTCTCGGCCTGGCTGGGAGAGGAAGGCCGAAGGGAAGTCGGCAGCGAGAGAGGGGAGGCGCCCGGCCCGGCTGGGGTGGCTCCCGCTGACCACGACCAGCTCCCGCCACCGGGGGGCGCAGCCTCTCCACAGGCCGGGCTGTCCCTCGGGACACAGTGGCTCTCCGCGTTGGGAACGGTGACGGCCATTCCGAATTGCTCGCTGTTATCATCCTGGCGTTAAGTGGCTCCTTCTGCCCTTAGAGTTGTAACAGTTAAGGTCAGCACCAGGCTTTACCGTGTCCCTCCGGTGATGGCCGCCTGCAATTAGCCATTTACAGATGGAGAAACTTAGTCCTCTGTGATTTGCGTAAGGGCCGAAGCCATCTAGGATGCGCCATTCCCCTCTTCCCCTTCAGGGCCTCCTCCTCTTTGGGTCCTAACCCTGCAAGGATGCACAGGTAAACAGGGAGGGTCGATGAGAGCTTGCAACCAGTAGGAGTGGTAAAAGGACTGTCACTCACTGCAGGGACAGGCGTCCTCACTGGGAAAGATCTGCTCTGCGAGGCTGGGGATAAGGGACCCACCCAGGTACCAGGGCAGGTGCCCAGCCCCATCACAGCAGCCAGGGCCACCAGGAGCCCACCGCAGCTTCCTCCAGAGGCTTTGCCACCACCCCGCAAGCCTGCCATGCCTGTCCTTTATGGAGTTAGCAGGAAGGGTGGTTGCCACTGTTCGGTCCTCACCCTTTGAGCCACCCCTGGGGTGGGGCAGGGTGGGCCCAGGTGGAGTCAGGGCTGGGTGCCGATTCCAGGAATGCTGCTGGGGGCTGGTGTAGGTGGTGCTGGGCCTAGACGGGTGTGAGAGAAATGCAGGAGGCAGCTGGAGGGGGCAGTCTCAGAAGCCTGGCCAGGTGCTGAATAACGAAAATGTTTGTGGGGTCTAATCAGTGCAGACCCCACTTTTGACTTCCAGCACACAGCTCCTCCTCTAGCCCCAGGCTACCAAGACAAATTAAGCTGCCTAAGATCCCCTCATTAAATTCACTAACCTTGTTTTCCACTACGTTTATCCCCCAGTGCCCTTCCTCTGTCTGTGGCAGGTGCCTCTCTGGCCTTACTCTAGTGGTTCCTAGGCAGGTGTTTTCAGGAACTCCTCTCCTCCCCCTTTCCCGAGTGGCTCCCTTAATCACCAAGCACCTTTCTTCTGAGCAGCTCAGTAATCACCCTGAACTAATCCATCCACACAGCCCCGTGGCTGCAGCAGGAGGCACCCTCCTCGCCCCTCCCTGGCTAAGGGATGGTGGGGGTGCTGAGAACTCAGCCAGGTGGTGGCAGGGGACTGGCCCAGAGGCAGACTTTCAGCCCGCTGGCAAACTGGCAACCAGCACAGTGACATGCATGTCCTGGGACCTGAACCCTGCAGTGTGCTCTGGTGCAGGGGGGGAGAGGGAGGGTGCGCTGCAGGCCAGGCAGTTCACTCTGAGCCTGATCAACGAGTCACTGTACGTGGGGGAAGGCAGCAGAAATAGGCCGGAGAGGTATTTGTGTGGAAGAGAAATGTAACGCAATTAGCACTGTAGGAGAATGGGGAAAATCTAACACGGAGACAGGGCTAAAGTTACTGCCAACTCGCACTCCACATTGAATTGTGCTAAATTGACCAGCACTTCCATGAGAGCTGACTGTCCACCCAGCCTCAGTGTGTGTCACTCCTGCTGAAGCCCAGATCCCAGGAAGGAGACTGGGAGGGAGGGGTTGGCTTCTGAAGGACAAAGACTTAGCAATCACCCCTGTGCGGCCTTAGGCAGCTTCCATAATGTCTGCTTAGCCTCTTACCAAGAGGCTAATGCATGTCTCCCTGGGCTGGTGGCTGGGTTAATTGGACATTGTTTATGCAGCATCTATTATTTATGATTTCCTTTTGTCTATCCCTGAGTGTGACAACTGTGGCTAAGTGACCAGAGTTATTCCTGCCTTGGGACATGTGTGAGGAAGGTCTCCTTTCCAACCTATCTGAAGTGACTCTGAGGCCACGAGTGGCTTCATTAAAGGCAAGTACTGGGGTGACGTCTGGAAGAGAGGGGCGGGAGAATGTGTGTGAAACAGAGGAAGGTGACAGCTTTGCACTTAGCTCCTTTCTTGGTGGGGACCTCTGAGGCATACTCCCATGCATAAAATCCAGCCTGGTGGACCTAAAATGGAACTGAGATCTTGGGTCATTCCTGTTCTTATGGTTCTCAACTTTGGCTGCAGGTTGGCATTATCTGAGAGAGCTTTGAAGAGAACTGATGACTGGTTCCCTCACCAGAGATTCGGATTTAATTGGTCTGGGGGTACGACTCTGACATTGTGGTTTTGAAGCTCCCCAGGTGATTTTTATATGCAGCAAAGGCTGAGAGCCCCTCACAGTTCCAGCTCATTCCTACTGTGACCATTTTTTTCCTGTTAATTATTAACAACAGCAGCTAATGTTAATTGAACACTTAGTATGTGACAAGCACAGAAATGAGAATTTTAGTGAATCCTCAGAAAAACTCAATGTTGTTGGACAATGCTATTTTTATTTCCAATTTACAGATGAAGAAACTGAGGCTTAGGGAGGTTAAGTAAACTGGTCCAAGGTTACACATTTATTTAGTTGCAAAGTTAGGCTTGACTTCTGAAACTGGGTTGTTAACCATCACACAGCAATGTACCCCACTTGGAAGGATTTTGAGAATGGTGCCAAGAGGGGGCTTGTGATGTCCCCCCAGTAAGAGGATTTTGTTTCACAGTTTCCTAAGCAAAACTTCATATGAACAAATGAATGCATTGGGCTCAAGGACAAAAGGGACACACCTTGAGTGACAGACTAACCTGGCCCGGCTGTGATTTCCTGGTCACGTGGGATAATGACCACCGTCTGCTCACTGTTAGATCATGTCTGTGATGGAGCTCTGTGGGCTGCAGGGCCCTCTGTGAGTGCAAGCTTCTGGTGCTATCTTCAAATGGGGACTCACGAGCCAACAGGGAGAGCCTGGAGGGGGCACTCTCTCCCTCAGGTCTCAGGACTGTGGACAGGGCAAGGGAGCCCTGGGACTTGCTGGAGAAAGCCGCCCTTTCCTGTGGTCTCTGGGGGGGCTCTCCATCTCGCTCAGAGCAGCTCCCTTCCCAGACAATTGAAGCTGTCCCTGAGGTCTCCCCGGCTCCCTGCAGGTCTGCACAGAGGCTTCCCACTCAGAGCGCTGAGAACATGGGTTCCTCAAAGAAGCCTAAGGCGGAACTTAGACTTGCATACATGCTCTTGGCCTTAGCAGTCTGACTCCAGCAGGGGTTTGGAGGTTTTTGGACACACATCCCCAAGACTCAGGAGGAAGCCAGGCACACCTGAAGGCCTCTGGACAAACTGTGGTGGAGATTCTTGAAGAAAGAGACATTTTGCTTTAGGGGCCAAAAGCGCAGGTGCAGGAGACAGACTGCCCAGATTCAAATGTGGCTCCACTCCCTTCTAGCTGTGTGAAAAAGTTCAGGAAAGTTCCCTAACTGAAGTGGCAAAGTCCTGTCGGAGAGGTGGAGATAGATAGGACCTCCTTCCGAGGGTTGTGGGTAATCAAAAAGAGAAGATGCATGGCGTGTTCTTAGCCAGGTTCTCGGCTCGCCGCGCTCAGTCAGTGCTCGCTGTTACCCTCTCATGGTTACCACCATCGTCCACCCTCTCCCACTCCCCTCCTTCTATGTCCCATTTACACTTTCTGTTTCTAACACCTTTGGGGGGATGACATCTTTTGTAGCATTAATCTTCTTTCGAACTTCGAGGGTGGTTCTCTATTCAATTTGTTTAACAAGTCTGTGTTCACCTTATTTATATACCCAGTGAATAATGTACATTTAATGCACATTCCTCTCTGTGCTTCTTCAAACTGGACTTTACATCCTTTTGAATTAATTTTCTTTATCTTTTACTTGTGCTCACTAAGCTCTCCTGTTATCTGGCTCTGCTATTAACTGTCTGGTGAACTTGTGTGTTATTGGGGATAGTTTTTTTTTTTTTTAAAGCATACTCATTAAATAAAGAGATATAGTTCATATAACATAAAATATGCCCTTTTAAAGTGCACAGTCCAGTGACTTTTAAATATATTTACAACAGTTTGCAACCATGGCCTCTATCTAATCCCGGAACATCTTCATCACCCCCCAAATAAACCCTGCACTCATTAGCAGTGACTCCCCACTCCTCTCCCCCTGCCAGCAGCGATTCATTTACTTTCTGTCTGTACGGATTTGCCTCTTCTGGACATTTCATATACATGGAATCATGCAGTACGTGGCCTCTTGTGTCTGGCTTCTTTCACTTAGCAGCATGTCTTCAAGGTTCACCCATGTGACAGCATGTGTCAGTACTCCATTCCTTTCTATGGGTGAATAACATTTCATTGTATGGCTATACCACATTTTGTTTAACCATTCATCATTTGTTAGACATTTGGGTCTCCACTTTTTGGCTATTATGAATAATGCCGCTATGATCATTTATGTAAAGTTTTTGTGTGAACTTATGTTTCATTTCTCTTGTCTACATACTTAGGAGTGGAATTTCCAGGTCATATGAAACTCTATGTTTAATTTTGCAGAACTGTCAAACTGCTTTCTGGGTACAGCTTTAATTTAATTTAATTTTTTAAATGAAGGAGGTGGGCAAGTTTAGTGCCTCTTAACTTTTTATTTTTATTTAATCATCAATGAAAAACTCTTTTAGAAACATAATAAAAACCAATGGAATCTCTTTTGAGATAAATGTATATGTGTGAACACACATAATTTCAGGGGTTCAAGAGCCATCTGAAGTTGGCTATGGATTGCAATATTCTAAGATTACAGGCTCAAACATGACAGCATTTTATAGTCAGATTATTTCTTCAAACACAGAACTCCATCCATATTTTTGTCTTTTCCACATGGATACTGGAAATGGATAATTTGCCTAATGAGTTCTGATCCATGTTCTGATCTCCATCTGGAAATGGAGCATTCAGCAGCCAATCAGTCGCCTTAATTTTTCCACCCACTCTGTAATCATCTGATTGATGTGCAGTCACCTCACCCCACTTCAGCACACGCTTTCCCCTTCTCATGTTTGTCATCCAGCGCCAGATAACCTTCATTTTTTCCCATTTATTTTGTATGTGCTGGCCACTGTTTGATATAATTATTTTTGCAATCATCTTTCATTAGGTGAAAAAATATTGCGGTAGAGAAAGAAAGAAAAACAAAATAAATGGCTTCCTGACAAGTTCTAATATTTCATGTTCACAAATAATCTCCCAATATCAGAGCAATAATATTATTTCCTCAATGTGCATTTATTAAAATGTAAAGTAGCTCCATCACATTGGGAACTAAAACCCTTGCATTACCTTGGCCAGAAAATATCACTTATTTATTTCAGATCACATTTCTGGAATTTTAATAATGTTGCTTCCCCTGCCCAATAGCCTTTATCTAGCAGGGGAGTGAACCTGAAGGGCTGATTTCTAAAGAGGCATTGCTGAATGCTCAGGACCTTAATTTGATTTTAAGAATTACTTTGGGGTCTTGATTTACGGTGAGGTTATTTTCTGTGTAATTCTTTTGGCTGAAAGCTGAATAGAGTTTTCCCTTGGTGGATAGCATTTTGACATTACATTTAAGACAGGGTACAAATGTAGGTTGGGAGTAGAGAAGATTTAGAAAAGAGAAGGGGGATTAACATGGTGGGTTTAATTGTTTGATAGAGTCAAATCTATTATCTATTTCTCTGTAGCATTAATGACATGCAATTTCAATTCTAGTCGGAAGTCAGAGTGTTAACTTCTAGTAGCCTAGTGAAAAAGATACTAGATTGGAAGTGAGAAGCCAGGAGATCTAATCCTCCCCTCTAAGTAGCTTTGTGACCTTGGATAAATCACTTTTACACCTTGGTTTGTTTTCTCAACTGCAAAAGGATATGTTGAGCTAAGGTGGATGGGTTTTAATCCCGACTGTGTATTAGAATGCCCTGGAGAGCTTTGACAACTATATTTAATTAAGTCAGATTTTCTTGTAGGATGGGCAAATGGGCCTGGGCATTGGTGTCTTTATTCAACACTCCCCAGGTAAGTCTATCATGAAGCCAGGGCTGAGAACCCGTGGTCCAGATGATCTCAAATATTCCTCTGGGTTTCTGGTTGCCCAATTGTATGAGCTGGGCAGTGATGTCTTGCCAGCCAAAGCTGGTGAGATGTGTTTGCCGACAAGTGGGCCATAACCACGGGATGGTGATTCGGTGCTGGGGTTTGAGTGTCTCAGCTGGGGAACTCTGGGGAGATCCCAAATGGAATTGAATTTCTCTTGGTTTCAACCTGGGTTGGGGCAGGTAAATCTTCCTTTCTTTGTGGGCCCATGGTGCTGAGAAGATGGATGAGCCAGAGCTGGTAAAATAGCTTCTGTTCCTTAGAGAAAGACATGTAGAGTGATAAGGCAGGCGTATTATTTTTAGAGTGGAACTGGGACTGTTTAGCCTAGAAAAGAGGGGACTTAGGGGGACATGATTTGCTGTCTCCAAGAGGCTGAAAGGCTGTCATGTGGAAGAGGAATTGGAGTGATTTCAGATGCTCCAGGGGACTGAACTCAGGCCCATGGGCAGAGAGTTGGGGAAGCAGATTTTGGTGCATTATAAGGAAGAATTGTTGTCATGTAGAACTGTGCTCCAATATTCCCTGTGCACACCTCTGTCTGAGCGCCTGCTTAAACTACTGTCTTCTCTGCATTGACTCCTTACCTTTCTCATCTTTGTATTCACAGCACCTGATCCAGTTCCAGACACAGTTCTCAGTAAATGTTTATTACCATTTCTATGATTATTAATTACCATCATTAATGCCTACTATGAAAAACTCTTCTCTCACTTTATCTCTTTTAACTCTTCCAATGCTTTATGAGGTAGGTATGTGTGTTACCCCACTCCACAGTTAAGGAGACCAGAGCTTAGGGGGGTTGTGCAAAACCACAGCCAGTATGTAGCAGAGGCTGGGTGGGAACTCAGGCCTGTATGACTGAAAAAACAACCCCATTTTCCTAATCATTGGGATAACCTGCCCGCCAGGACCCTGGGTGGGCTGTCTGGGAGATAAAGGGCTCCCATACCCCAGAGGTATTCAGGTTGACCCATTTAGGTGAGCTGGTCATGCCATGCCACAGCAGTGAGAATGGATTGAGTTAGAACAGCCCCAGGTGACAGTTTCAGGTCATCTGGTTACTGCTCCCATCAGCTTCCAAACCCAGGTTCCACCAGCAAGGTGCTGGCCTGGTCCAGAGGTACAGCCTCACCACCTCTGGCTGCACAGGCTCTGGGATGGCACTGCTCTCTCAGCAGGTGTGGTCATCCCCAGGTAATGGTTATCATGGCCTCTCCTGCCACCTGCTTGCATTTCTCACTATGCCCATGGTCACATCTGGGAATAGACTCCTCGGTATGCCCCTGGCGACAGGACAGGATGCAGAGAGGCGTCCTGAGGGGTGGGGGTGGGGGGAGGAGATGCATGGCTGCTTTGGCCATGAGGCATTGCGGCAGCATCTCCGTCCATTTCATACAGATGCCGGATCACATTACTTTGTGGCTCAGGAGACATGGCAGAGGGTGGAAGCAGCCGAGGAAGGAGCGGTGTTCCAAGGAAAACTTTCATCAACGTGATGGCGCAGCTGAAGGCACAGAAATGGCATTACTGAGATGGCACTGCCTATGAGTGGATGGCTGCGAGGAACACCGTGACATGGGGGCTGGGAGAACGGGTGGAGAGGGTGGACAGGGAAGGGAAGGAGTGGGAGGACAAGTCGGTGGGAACGGCCATTACTGTACAACAGGCTGTGCTGCTTGAAAGGTTTGACATTCTCCTTAAACATGGCCCAAAGCCAGCCCTAACTAGAAAGAGGGACCGAGGTCAGATGCAGTCAGGACCCTGCTGTTAGACTGGTCAGGCAGAGAGGTGTTCCAGGAGACTCCCTCAGGAGGGGCTGGGCGCAAGGAAGGGAACACGCATTTGAGAACAGGGCACTTAAAACACACCATCCCCTGTGATGCTCATAACTAACATATGGGGTAGGTGCTAGATGAGGAAACTGAGGCTCACAGGTGTTTTGAAGATTAAATTAGAAACTAAAGTGAGCAAGTCTTACCTAAACATGACTCCCAAACCTGTTTTCATTTCACTGCATCATGCTGTCTTCCAGTCTTCCACTAAGGCAGGTTGGACTGAGGTCAGGGACTTAGCAGGAGGCTGTTGGTTCACTAAAGTGAATTCTAGGTGGAGGCCACAGACCCCTGTGGTCCTCCCAGCCTGACGAGGCTGCGGTTGCAGAGTCAGCCCGCAGAGCAGGGGAAGCTGAGGCGCTTGCAAGTTGGAACAGCACTCTGGTCATCAAGCGTGATAGATTTGGCAGTAGGCATGCCCGTAAAATTAGATGGTAAGCTGTGAAGGAATGTGGCCCCTTCTCTTGTATAAGTATAACTCTGAGTGGAAGGAGGAGAGAGTTGGGGACCACTGATTCACTGCAGAGGAGTTCAGGGCTATGTCTAGGGCATGGGTAAACTGATGTTCATAACAGAATTTCAAAGCTAGACATTGATTTTTGACTTCTGTTTCACAATTTGCACTTATCTACTTTCAAAAATAATTTGTAGAGGCATCTTGTTTTCTCAGGAAAATAAAAGATGCCCTCTAAATTGTTTTCTTGCTTGAATATTGCCAGGAAATCAGGTCCGTGACCTCCACCCAGAATTCACTTTAGTGAACTTTTTATCAGATGTTGGTGGGTGTAGAGCAAATTATGAATAAGTAACTAGAGCTGCCTACTATGTACTTACCACTGGGTTAGGTACTTGTACATATTATCTTCATAAATATTCCCTGCAACTCAGCAAGATAGAGATTTTTATTCCCCTTTTTTAAAGTGAGCAAACTGAGGTCCAGGGAGGTTCACCGATTTGCCCAGAGTCCCAGTGTATGTAAGTTGCCAAATTAAGATTTGAACCCAGGCCTGTCTGACTCTCTGTGACATGAGACTATGAAAATGCATATCTCAGAACTGACAACTAGAGACCAGCTCACCTTACCTATTCAGTCAATGCAAAGAGCCTTCTGGGAGCATCACAGCTTATGGAAGTCTCGGGAATTACTCCTCGAGGCAGCATTTCCACTGTTTGACCCTTCATTTATTCAGCCAAGGAATACTTACTACATGTCTACTCTCTGCTGGGCACTATTGTAGAAGTTGGCAAGCCGGACAAGGGCCTGGCTTTCATGGATCTTTATTTCTAGTTGGGGAAGCAGGCACTAGGAAAAACAAAACAAAACAAAACACAAAACCACAAGAGTTTCAGGTGGTGATACATGCACTGGAGATAATGCAACAGAGTGGCTGGGCATAGAACCACTTTAGATTGAACAGTTAGGGAAGATCTTGCTAGAGAGGTGGCAGCTGGGTTGAGACCTGAATGACAAGAAGGATACACCTTCTAAAGATCTGAGGGGAGGAAAGAGGAGATGCCAGCGCTTTGAGGCGAGACTGAATTTGGCACATTAGATGAGGCCACTGGCCTGGAGAACAATCAATGAAGGGGAGGATGGGAGGAGAGAAGCCCAGAGAGGAAGGTGGAAGCCAGATGGGACAGGGCCCACTTGTCAGAGCGAGGGCTTTGGATTTTATCCTAAGTGTGATGGGATGTTATGAAATGGATTTGAATGGGAAAGTGACATAATCTGATTCATAGTTTAGAAAAGATGCTATGTGGAGATTAATTGCAGAAGGAACTTCTAAAAGTTGGTGTCTTCTCTCCTACTGATCAAACTTGGTTCTTCTAGTAATGACGCCTGCACCAAAAGCAAAACAAAACAAAAAACAAGGCTACGTCCCTCTTTGTTTTTTTCAATCGACTGTCATATTTCTCTTCAGTTCCTTCTAAACTTTCCCTGTTCTTTCAATTGGTCCTTGAATTCCAGACCCAGGGTGGATTCTAGGCCCACCATCTTAGTCATTCTTCATTGGCTGATCTTCTGTTTGTCCATGTCTTTATTAAAATGTGGCACTCAGTACTAAAAGAACTTTTGACTGGCCCAGGATTCTAAGGGACATTTAATTCCAAGGACATCCGTTAATGAAGAGTAAGAGTTAATAAAGACTAAGTCTTCATGGAGTAGGAGTTCTCAGGTGGGGCTGTGGGTCTGTGGAAGGGTCCTCACACCCCATACACAGTGGTGCATGTGTGATGTGCGTGTGTGTGTCGTGGATGCATTTCTAGGAAGAGTCCACAGCTTTCCTTAAGGTCTCAATTAGACCCTCACCCTTGAGAACTTCTGCCCTAGGGAGTTAAATCAAGGGGCTTCTGTATTACACAGAAGCAAGAATTAGTTCCTTCTCTGTCCCACATCCATTCTTCCTGCCTGCTTCAAGTGCCTTTACAGGTCTCTTCTTCCTGCCTTCTACCCTACTTTACATTCCTTCTCTAGCTTCTTATAAATCATCCAAACCCAGAGAAGAGAACTTCTGCTTTCTCCTTACAGCAGAGACTAGTGAGGAGGACTGCACTGAGCCAGCACGGTGAAAACACAGAGGGAAATGGGCACAGGGCCAGAGGGCTCTTTTTTCCTTTCCTTTTCTGGACTCACAAATCTTTGGAACTGACTTGTGTGCCTGACTTGAAGACTTCTTCAGAGCAGGCCAGAGAGCCTGGTAAAGGGCGTGGATGTAAGTGAATGCAAAGGGCAAAGTCATCTTAAAAGAATTATTATTCATTTCCCATTGCAGTTAATTTTGGCACCTTCATCAGGGTTTAAATTCTAGTACCATATCATATCAAAGAAAAAAAGTATTTGATGTGCGTGTTAATTACTGCTAAGAAGTAGCTACTTAAATCAAGAGTTTAATCTTCATTTGACTATTCGGAACTGCTCTGAGTGGGGGAGGGGAGCCCCTTTTGATTTGGGTTATTGAAATGGGTGAAAAGAACTTCAAGCAGAATGGCTCCCTGTTTTCTTTTAAAACAGCATTTGGATGTCTTGCAATTAGTACCGAGCTAAAGGAAAAATAAGGAAATCAAGTTCATCTAGGAATTCCCAAGTCTTTGCCTGTTCTGTGAAGTGGGAGAAGGTTCTGAAAAATATAATTTCATGTGCTCAAAGACTTGAGATCCTGCAGAGTGATGGGCTAATGGTAAGTGATATCTTAAAAGCATATGAGAGGATGAAAAAGTAGATCCATGTAGAAAATAATATACTATTTTTTTAAAGCACAAATTGTCAAAATGATACTACTCTTGGATACACTTTTTGTAAGAAACATATCGGATGAATCCCTAATGTACCTTCTTTTATATCATGAGACTATAAAATCCATTGAAATACCAAGTTATTTACCAAGTGATTAAATCATAGTCATTTATTGTAGTTTTACTAGAACATTGTTTTCTTGGATTTCCAAGGCTTTATTGCCTCAGATATAACACTTTGCTCCTAATAATCTCTATCGATTTTATTTTATTACCTTATATTTTTAGATTTGTTTTCCTGCCTTACACTAAATCCTAGCTTTAATGTGCTATAGAAGATGAGATATATCATCATGTTTCTCAAACTTTCTGAAGATAATTAGCTTGTCCCACATGGATGAAAAATGCTCATTTTGGATGCTGACAGAGGTGGGGGTCTGGTGTAGAGAAGGTACATTGTAGCCTCTGAGACTGTTGGTTATTTTATTTCTGGACAGTTGAGGTGCTGTCCATGTGCTGGGAGGATGCTGGTGGGTTATGGTCATTGGGACTTGGTCACAGATTAGAGGAGGCATCTGGGATCACACGTGTATCACTATTTTGCTAGTGTAGCTAATCCCTCTTGGGATTTGTGGCTCACGCTGCATGAATAAGGTACTTTGCATACAGTAATTGTTCATTTGCTAAACCAGCCAGTGGAATACTTGGCGTTCTTAGAGAAAGTTATCACACCTTTGGGTGCTGTTTTAATTACTCTTTTTCAAGGCGCCTCCTAAATGTTGTTAAAATGGTAACACATTTTATCTCAAGTTGAACCTCGCACCCCCGTTCTCTGGATAAAGAAGGGATCTGGAAGGGAGAGAGTTAGGGTGCAGGTGGGAGGAGAGCAGCTGGTTCTGGTTTGTGAGCAATGGTGCTACTGATTTCTCTGGAGGAAGGGCAGATACTGATAACCCCTCCTGGCAGCAACCGAGGGGTTCCTATGACCACAGTGAGATCTCACACTCTCTTACCAAGACCTGATGCAATTAACTCAGCACCTTCATTACACTTTAGGGGAGAGTAGGTTCTTGACTACCGGGAGCTCAAATTCTAAACAGCGAAAATAATCACAGCAGCTACACTTTTTATAGTGTTAACCACACTTTTTGTAGCGCCAACTACAGTGTTCTAAGTGCTTTATCTATATTAACTCTTTTCTTCCTCACAATAGATCTCATAAGGCAGAGATCTTATTAGCTCCACTTCACAATGAGGAAACTGAGGCACCAAGAGTTTAAGCATTTTGCCCAAGGTCATACAGCTAGTGAGGAGTAGACCCAGAATTCAAACCCAGGCAATCTGACTTGCAGAGTGCATGCTCTTGATTTGTTATATGCATTTCATACTTACAATTTATAAAGAATTACCCACTAACAATCTCACTGAATTTTCCCAACAACCTTTAGATCCACTTTAGAGATAAAAGAACAGAAATAGGTAGTCATTTGTCTAAGGTAACAGCCAAAACCTGCTAGTGGGACAGTTTTCTTCCCCTCTTTCTCTCTTAAACACCCCTACATGGATGGTAAATGTCATGAGGAAGGAAGCACATAGCAGACTGCCTCACCACACATGCCCTGGGATCAGCGTTCAGAGCAGTAAATAGCCTCCATCTGGATTATGTGCAAAGGGGTGAAGGGAACCCCTCAATTCCCCCACATCTCTGGGATCCCTTCTGTGTGCTATTCTCAGTTTTTTGCCCCTTCACTGTAATTCCAAGTTCTTTGAAGGAAGCGACTGTGTTGGTATTCCATGATGTTGGCTGCTTGATGTGCTGATGAGATTTTGCAGCCGCTGGACTGATCAGAAAAGCATGTGTGTGAGTCCTGAAGGACAGAAAAGGAAACCAGAGAAGTGAGCCAGCAGGGAGGTCAAAGGGGCCACAGCTGATGGGCCAGCGAGAAGGGAGAGAGGGCACCTGTGGTCAGGGTGAGGTGTGTGCAGGGCACTCCTCTCGCTTTCTTAAAATAAAACCATGGACCAGCCAAAGGAGGTGAGGGGACAGCCACCGAACAGATAGTAAGCTAGAGAACAAAGACATACATTGAAATTCTATTCTCCAGAAAATGAACAAACCAACCAGAAAAATCCCTTTCTCTGTGTGGGGTGGGGCCCTCTGCTGAACCCAGCAATAAAAGTTACGCTTCCCCCATCCACACCCCCAGTTCAGAAGAGGCTGGCAGGAAGATATTTTAGCTCATTGAAAAAATATTAGTGAGCAGTCCTCTGAATTCAATAAATAATATTTAAGCTGTTCAGAATTGAAGATAGAGCAGACAAGGAGAACCGAAGAGCTTGTCTCTTCTTCACGTGCAGCGGCAGCTTTCCACCTGTGGCCCGGGAAGGACCGCACTCGCTGCTGATGGATGTTGATTTAGTGCTTTGAGATCCCTGGAGGACAGGTCAGGCAACTAACAAGGAAAATGGCATTTTGGGTCAAATCATTAGGAATGAAGAACTACAACACCTGGGGGAGAAACCAGAATGAAATATGGGAGGGTCACAGAAAGGTGATAAGTTTGTGCATCTGCGATCATCTGTTATTCTCCCTAAACCCATCATTCTTTTCTCCTCCTCTGATTGCCGCTAGGAAAAAGCCAAACCTGAGGTCTTTCTTAGAACACAAATCATGAATCACTTACAGCAGAAAGGTGAGAAAAGCACCATCATGTCCTTAAAATGCAGTAATAATTGGAAAGACCAAGAATCAGTGTTTCATTTCTAGCAAGTAAACAAATTCATGTCCATACCAGTGTAAACACCCCAGCTCCCTGTCCCATTCCGGGTGCCTTGACAGTGGGCTCAGAACACTCTCCTGTGTTATTCACCTGATGGATTAAGCTCAGCAGAAGCAGGCTGCCTGGGCATGTCGTGTAATTCAGCATTAAGCATCCTATTGATTCACTGAAGTGCTCCCATAGATGTTAATGGAGACAAATATTGTGGCTGTGAATTTTCAAAGGGTTGAGTAATTCCCGCACATCAATAACATCTGTCATGATGTAATGCAGGGCGACCTTAGGATGCCTGACTTGAGGTCCACCATGCAGGGCAGGGCTGCCGGAGGGGCCCCGGGAGACTGACCCAGGGCTCGAGGGGGTAGCCTGCACTTTCTCAAGCACTATCAAGGTAAGGATGGTGGGAATTGGGGTGGGGCAGGGTGGTGCTGCTGGACGCAGACTGTTGACAGCATTTCATCATCATTCATCATAAGGGTCACCGATCTTTGGAAGGTACGGGCATCCTTAGCTTCCAGCACGGAAGCTTGCTGGGCCTGGGTGGTCAGATCCTACCCTGACGAAGAGAATAGGGAACGTTTTCTCCCCTCTTCCTACGGAAGCCCTGCATATCCCTGATAATAATGGAGTGGCACCTCTAATTCTAACAGCTCCTGTTCTGTGCCCTGCTTGATCTGAGGATGTATGACACCAGTGACTGCTTTCAGAGAGGTTAAGTGACTTGCTCAAGGTCATACAGCGAGGTAATCATGAACTAGGCTAGAATCCAGGTCTCAGGATTTATTACCCAGGTCTATTCTCAATCACCTTTCGGTAGGATCTCTAGAAACCATTTGAATTTATGGCCTGAAACAAGTGATATTTCCTTCCAAAAAGGCTCTGTAAAAATCTCAGGGTTGGTAATTGTAAGGAATCAATTACTCCCAAACAAATCCCATTTCAGTCAAATTCTGCAAGCTGCCCAATCTTTCCTGCACTCCAATTCATTCTCCATACTGCTCCTCACATAATCTCACTACAAGACAAATCTGATCTTGTCACTTTCTAGCATGAAGACCTCCATCAGCCCCTCTCTGCTGGCAGGATAAACTCCCTGCCTGATACTCATGATCTCACCCCCCTACTCTGCAGTGAGATGTCCTGTCTCTCCTGTTTCCATCACGCTGAATGTTGCTGACCACTCACTGCCCTTTTATCCTCTGAATATTTTATGCATGGAGTTCCCTGTGTCTGGAACATATTTCTCCCGCCTGCTGCCCAGTAATCTCTTGCCCATCCTTCAAGATCCAGTTCTACAATCTCCCCTTGTTCCTTCCAGGAACTATCCTTGCCTCTTCTGGGGTAAAATTATGAGCAGTTCCTCCTCCATGATCCCATAAGACACTGCTCATCTCTATTACATCTTTATTGATATCTTTATGAAAGCCTTCCTATTGTACCGTATTTATCTGTTTTCTATCTTCTTCCATTGAAATTTGAATATCTGTGGTTGTGGGATGTGCCTGTTTTGCTTTTATACCCACTTCTTGGCATACAGTGAGTGTACTATATACACTTATTCCCTGAATGGATGGATGGATTCTGGAATCAGAATCTGTTGGGATAGGAACTAGCAGCAGGGGTTAAGGCATATAAGTGGGCCATGCGAGATACATGTTTCTGTAGTCTTGGGTGCAGGAGCGACCCTTGCAAGATTGAAACCTGGAGTCAGAAAACCAGTGCCTTAACTCAGCAGCATGCTGGGGATGTTGGAGGGGGTGTGTGGGGCATGGTGTGCCCTTTTACCACCATGTCCCTTGAAAATAGTGGCCCTGAGCATACAAGCAACTGTGTACTCCCTCGCGGAACAGAGGCTGATGTTCTAGTGGAAGAAAGACCACACCTGAGTTTGATAGATATCAGACTGATGAGCAGCATTACTGTTCAAATATTCAATAACTGGCAAGGCTTGTGCATGGATTGATCAGGATGCACTCAGGCCATAGAGCTAAAGCAGAGTCCTGGAGGTCCCTTTGTATCATACATTAACTCTTTAGTTAGTGGGGGTTGTCTTGGAGGAAGGTCTAGGGATAGTAGGAGAAGCATGTTAGGTGAGGGAGCTTAGAATTGTAGCTGCTGACCAGCTAGTATGAAAATAGTTTAGAATTTTAACTAAAATAGTATTTTAGTATTGCCCCTGGTACTGCTATACTGGTGCATACCAGCCTGTTAATAAGTCCCAATAAAGAACAAGCACAATTTTGAAACCTCAGAGGAAGGGGTGTGTGCGTGCACATGTGTGTGCGTGCACATGTGTGTATGTGTGAGGGAATGAGGCAAAGCTTTTATATGGTGGCAGCATTTGAGTGGGACCTTTAATTTTTAGTCATATTTCAATAAAAGGAGGAGGGGATGGAGATGAGGGAATCTCAGGCTGAGGAACTGAAGGAGCCAGGGCCAGAAGTGTGACTGGACCTTTTTGGGAGCAGTGGTGTGTGGCGCTGGGATTGCTGTGGGAGATGAGGAAGACATAGGCTGAAGCCAGGTTGTGAAGGGTCTTGAAAGCCACGTTGAAGTTTGCTCTCTGGCCTGACTTCCCACAGGCAGCCCTCTAGCCAAGCCTTATTGCTCTGGCAGGCTTTAGGGTGGCCCTTGCTGGGACAACCAGTGGCACTGCCTTCACCGCATCTGGGGCTGTCACCTGGTGATGGGAACAAGCTTCTCCTTAATTAGGAATGTCATGGCAGGCTCCTCTGCTCCCTGGTGACTGATGCTGCCAGTCTGGCTGCCACACAGCGGGTGTGTCCAACCACGGTACATCAGCTCCTAATTAACATGTCTTGTCGGGTCCAGCGGTTGGCTTCAGTAAACACACTCGGAGCAGCTGTCACTGGGACCCTGCGTGGGGCTGCTGCCTCATTAGCTCCACAGAAGGGAAAGGGCAATGGTGGCCGGATAGAGGGCGAGGAATGTTCTTTATGGGGAGTGTTAGCAGATTTAGAGCGATGTCAAGTGCTCAGAGAGAACTCAGAGACCCAGTGGAGGTCTTGGCTCCAAGCAACACCAGCCTCTCTTTCTCCCAGGGGTGGTGGGAGACAGGATGGATAATGTGTGGTTAGGAAAACAGCCCAAGAATCAGGAAGCTGCCTCATTCAGACTGCCACCACCCAGCAAGGCTCAGCATCCTTCCTTGAGAAACAGAAAGGATCCCAGCCCAGCCTATCTCAAAGGTTTGTTGAGCAGGTCTAATGAGAAAATGGCCAATACTCTTTTGAGAGCTAAAACCCCTAAATACTATGGAAATAAGGCAACGGCATGGTTCTAATTTGGGGTTATATTAGTCTGTTTTGTGTTGCTATAACAGACCTGAGACTGGGTAATTTATAAAGAACAGAGGTTTATTTGGCTTATGACTCTGGGACAGCTGCATCTGGTATGGGCCTCAGGCTGCTTCTGCTCATGGTGGAAAGTGACAGGCAGCCGGAGGGTACAAGCAGATCACATGGTGAGAGGAAGCAAGAGAGAGAGAGAAGGTGACAGGGTCTTTTAAATAACCAGCTCTCGCAGGAACTAATAGTGTGAGAACTCACTCATTAATTCCCCTACCTAGGGAGGGCATTAACCCATTCATGAGGGATCTGCCCCTATGACTCAAACTGTCACACTGGGGATCAGTTTTCCACATGAGTTCTGGGAGGACAATACATCCAAACTCCATCAGGGGGTATCTGGGAGAATCCTTTGCTTGGGCCATATTGGGCCTGGGACGTCTCTGCACACACTTCGTCTCCTCCTGTGCTTCCTAACCATGCTGTCTGGTCATTCCTCTTATCGAGCTCTTGCTCCCCACTCTCTAATCCTGCCAAAGCTCTTCCCAACTCCCTGGGGGCCTAGCTGCCCCACCTTCTCCTGAGAAGGACATGGGAACATCTCAGAAGGAAATGCTCTGGTTCCTCTGGCTGCAGAGCACCGCCCAGGGCTGTAGGAACAAGTGGCCCACCCCATAGTGCTGTGTAGATAGCGCCTCCCCCACTGGATTCGGAGCACGTGTCTAACACCCATGAGAGCACAGAGTAGGCAGCTGATGAGTGCCTATAGAGCAGGAAAAGCAGTACAGGTATATCCCATTCTCCCAGCTTTCACTGGAGATCTCCCAGTTTCTTTCAACAACTCATTCCATTGCCGCCTTTCCACAGGCTTTCTTCTGAAGTCTAGCTCATGTCTCCTTTGGGGCCTCACATGTCTATTTCCTCTTTGTCCCCAACAGAGAATAGAAACTCGATGGTCATCCTCCTGCCTGTACTGTAAGGGTGTACCCAGCACTCCTATCTCACCCTGTCCCATCCTCCCCTATTAATTAGATTTCCTGGAGGCCAGACTGGCATCTGGGGCCAGTCCCTATTGCCCCCTTGGCTTGCTGCTCCTGTGCAGGGTCTGTCCTGGATAGAGTCCCAGCAGCTGAGGGTGTTGAAAAAGTGTCTGACAGCAGCAGGGAGGCAGACTTTCCCAACCCAGCAGAGGCACCAAACCCACACATTTTGTAAATCTTTCATAATGAGCATTTAAAGGGCATAGCCTAATGAGGGGAGCCAAGAATGACTGGCCATGGGATGCAGGCTGAAGATTTTAATTAAAGTGCTTCTGTCTTTTTAGTTTTCCTCTTCCCTCTTCTCTGCCACCCCCCCCCCCCCAATCATGCAGTCTTGTTCTGGACCAGGCCCGTGCAGAAGTGTGTGTCTCACATCTCCCTTGATTCAGCTGCTCTCTGGGGGGTTCGGTGCTCTTCTTCAGCACCATGTGGGTTGGTTTGACAGGGGATGTGCTCACGTGGGTGGGGGTGGACCAGGACTGTGCTGCGCAGAGCCAAGCAGATGTCTGTACCCCAGGAAGCACAGCGGGGATCCAAGAGGGCTCAGAATGAGTGGCAGCTGCCAGCCTCGTGAGCTTCCTGCCGTGACACCCTGGGGTGAGGGCTGGAGGAGCAGCTGAGGGACTTCTAGGCCAAAGGGGTGTTTCTTGGGCTTCTTATGATACTTTCCTTTCCAAATGGCTAAATGGGGTGGGGAGCCAGAGCAGCTGCGAGGAGGGCTTTGCGCTGCTTGCTCTGGGGGGTGGAGTGTTCCCTGGATGCTTTCCATCCCCCCTCCAGATCTGGGTCCGCTGTGCCCTGTGTCCTGGGAGTCTGAATGGTGTGGACCCCAGCAGAAGACTTCAGATTGGGTCTGGCCAATGAGGAGGCCTTGGCAGGACATGGAAGGAAGAGGAAGATGAGGTTGGACCATATTCCCCTGGCTCTTTCTCTGTGGGATCATCTCAGGGCTGGTTGTGTCTCTTGACTGGAGTTCACAGTTCCTGGTCAAGGTGGCTTCTCCATAAGATGCTCTCCTTCCTGGTATATTAACCATTATTTCCCTATACCAAAGAGTGGTAGGGGCTGCCACTCTTTCTAGCCCCAGGGTACTGTACTAGTTCTTGGGGTACTCCTTGAGCAGAACCTTGTAAACAGTCCCTTTATTAAACTCTCCCGATTACCCAAGTGCATCATCTGTTTTCCGCCAGGGTCCTGACAGCATCACCTCTTCTGTGCCAGGCCACTCCTTCCCACCAGACACATATTAGAATGATCTTGTTGGCTTCAGGTTGTTCCTGGGATCCCAGCTATGCTGTGGGACAGAGTACAGTCTTGTGGGTGATAAGGGCCCACATGGGCACATGGATGAGTTGGATTTGGAAAGGTGCTGGTAAGTTTGCTTTCCAGGAACCAATGATAGTCCTTGGATTATCCAAAGGTCTCGGTAGGGCGGAATAGAAGCCCTCTCTATGTGTGGAGTTGGGTGTTGTGGGAGTGGAGGTTTATTCCTCCCCAAAATGTTTTCATCTGGACCATGGTGCTAGTCTCATTTTGTAGATAAGGCCACTGCAGTGGAGTGACTTGGCCAGAATTTAAGAAGCATGCTCTCTTCAACTAACATTTAGCAAAGAGTTGAAGCAGGTATCCTGACACTGATGGGAATGTCTCCCTGTTTTGTTCCTTGCCCATTTTGTCATTTGCTCCCTGTTTACTCTGTAGACCTTGATTTCAAGGCTCTTGTGGGGAAGTGAGTGGGGCCTTGGCCTCGGACTGAGAAAAACTCCACTGAGGTGGCCTGTCTGTCAGTCCTCAGGCTCTTTCTTACCAGTGATGATTTATATCCTGCCTCTGTGCAGAGCTAGCCACTGAGCAGGTTTTCTGATCTTGGCTTAGCAGACTAATTGCGTCCTGCCTGGGCCTCATTCCAGAGCCCTGAACTTTTAGAAGCATGCCCTACTCCCAGCCAAGGAGCTCATCTTTGACTCCTGATTGGCTTTTTTGCTTAATGTTTGGGTTGGTGTTCTGGACCCCACGTGGCGCTGGACTCCAGTTAGCACTACCACCCACAGTAACCTGACTCTGTGACCAATTGCTCTGCATGCTTGGTCACTGCGTTATAGACTTCTTCTTTCCTGCTCCACCTTGAATGGCGGCCCCAACCAACTGGGAGAGAGGTGCTTTCCCCTTGATGTGTCCTGCCTAAAGTGTCAGCTTCCACTCCTACACAGCTTTTCCCGCACCAGAATACAAAATGAATCTTTCTTCTCCAACACAGTGACACAGAAGCTACTTCATTTTCAGTCCTCATTCGGTGTTCTGTGTGATCCGTCCATGTTCATTCGTGTACTCATTCATTCATTCAGTCTGTTGTTTACTGAGAAATCCCTAGGTGCCAGAATTTGCAAACATCATCTCATTTCAGCCTCACAAATCTCTAGCAGGTGTGTTCAATTGTTATTGCCATTTTACACAGGAGGAAACTGAGTCAAGGAGTGACTAAGTGGCTTGCTGAGGGCCACACAGCTGGAAAAAGTTGCAGCCAGGGTTTGACGCAGACAGTATGACACTAGAACTTGAACGCTCAAACCCCTGCACGATGCTCCTATTCACAGATGACTTGAAATTGTTCATGTGTAGAGTTAGAAGGTTCTAAGCAGATTCCATCTCCTCTCCCCACAAGCCACACTTCCTCTGGCTCTGCTCAGAGTGCGTAGAACTGTGTGTACAGGAAAGAGAGAGACAAGGAGAGAAAACCCTGAGGGAGAAGCATGGGGCAGGTGCCATTGGAACCAGTTCACCCCGAGATAATCTGCATCTGTAGCAGGAGGGCTACGCGTCACGCTGCCACGGCTTTTTCCTGTATTGACATAATAACCATCCCCTACTTTTGTTAGCACTTTGTAGTTTTCAAAGCACTTTCAAATCCATTAGCTCGTTTTATCTCCACAACAATCTTGCAAAGAGGCATGAATTGTTGTCTTTATTTTGCAGATGAGCTGGCTGCCGGGAGGCTGTGTAACTTGTTGCAAGCCAGGAAGCCCGCAGGAAAACCTGGACTCCTGACTCCTGGTCCTGTGGTCTGTGCATGTCACCTTCCTCACCATCACTTTCTGATTTTGAGCCATTTGGGGGAAGGGACGACATCTCAGACTCCTAGAAATCCTTCATGCTTGAATGCCAGGCTGCCTGGATTATATAAAGCAGAGGTTCTTGAATTTTATTTGGCACCAGAAACACCTGAAAAGCTATGGCACAGATCACTGGACCCCACCCCCAGAGCTTCTGATTCAGGAGGTTTGGGTGGGGCCCAATAACCTGCATTTCTAATACGTTCACAGGTGTGGCCAATGCTGCAGCCCAGGGACCACACACTTTGAGAACCACTCATAAAAATATAAAGCAATACCTTGTGTATAGTTTGCTGGATTTCTTTTGCCAGAGCTAGTATTCCGGTCTGAAGAAACCCCAGCTAAAAGAATTGCCCCTCGTGGGACTCCCCCTGAGGTGAGAAATTTGTGTGCGTCTTGCTTCCCTGACTGACTACTGTGTGGCCCAGAGAACGGGAAGAAAACCTCAGGCTTTTTGGTTCATACACACAAAAGGAAAATGTCCACACGTGAGATTATTAATTCATTGTTCAATTAAGTTATGATCTCTAAAATTATCACAATATTTGGCTCGGAGGAAGGCAGCATTGAATAGCTTGTTTCATGTAATGTGTGAATAATGTAACTTTATTACTTTTCCCACTGGTGAGTAATCATGACTGACACATTGGCAACAACACAGGTTACCTTCTTATCTCCCTCTCCCTGCTCAGGGCTGAGCATCACTTTCTAGCCTCTGCTCTCTTCTTGCTCACGCCCCCCTCCCAGTGCAGCTTTCTCTTCTGTCCTGGCCCCAGGGCAGCCCTGGGGAGGGGGTGATGAGGGGAGGGTCTGCAGGTGCCAGGGGCCTGGGTGAGCGGCCTGTCCAGCCCCTCGGCTGCCCTGGTGGGAGCCCTTGTAAGGTCTGCTGGGGCTCTTGCTCATGCATTGCTGCGTACTGTCCCTCATCCTCCACTTCTCCCAAGTCCCTGGTATGTCTCCGAGGGCCAGGGCACCTATGGCTCAGCCATCTACTCCATGACAGCTGTGAGCTGGCCTGGGCACACACTTTATGCAGGGGGCACTTGCTGCTGCAGCATGGGGTGGGGTCGACACATTGGTGAAGGCTGGAGTCTGTGTTTCGTTATTTTGTGTCCCTTTTCAAGCCCTCTGAATCCAGCCTCTGTCTCCAGCTGTTTGTTCTGGGAAAGGCAATGTTACTCATCTAAGCCCCTCATTTCTGCCCCCAGGTGCTCTGGACATTGAAGCTACAAAGGGCTGCTGTCAGCACCTTGGACAACTCCTGGTTTATTTTGTATTATGTTATTTTATGTTATTTTCCCCCTACAAGCCTGCGCATTAGCCACTGGTGGGATGACTCATTAGTCCTTATCTCCCTGGGCCCAGACACTTGAATGCAGTCTAAACTTTTTAAAAAAATCACTCTTTAGTTGTTAAAATCCAGTTTGAACACAATTGTGTCTTCCTTTTTCATTATCCATCAGTGTATATTTTTGTAACAGCAAGTATGTTTATTTAGGCAGAACCTGGGCGCTGACAACTTATCTATCACACAGACATGACAAGGGCAGTAAGGACGGCCAAACAGAGGTTTTGTTTCATGCAGGAGTCATGTTCCCACCCCAATATCCCTATTTGAACACCATTTCTTGCCTCCTTCCCCCTCTTCAGAAAAGACAGTCTATACCCATGAGTGGGACATCCTTCCCTCTTACTCTGGAGTCTGGTCTGGTGATCTAGCTTAGCTCTCTCAAAAGCTCCACTTGGAAAGGAAAATGGTCTCTCCTCCTGGGGTGACCCGGTGTTGAAGGACAATTTGCATGCAGACTGGGCGTGCTGTCTATGTTGCTCCACTCGCAGGTACTAGAGGCTCTGAGTAGGGTGGGATGGGGACCTACTTGCTTCCCCTGAGTGGGAAGAGCAGCAGAAGCTACCAGTTCAGCACGTATCTTGTGCCAGACCCTGTGACACGTCCCTTACGTGAATTACTCTGTGTAGATTTCACAGTAATTGAATGTGGGAAGGGCTGTCCTCCCCCGTACAGATGGCCAGTGACAGAGCCAGGAGTCTCATGCCAAAGCCCGTGCTTGTCACAATACCTCAGTTGCCTGGGTGAATGTCACCCTCTCTCCTGCTGACTGGGACACATCTGGACCTAAGCAAGGTGACACAGCTGATGGGCTTCGATGGCAGGGCCAACGGGGAGGCGTAGTGGAGTTCTCTGTGGAGTCAAGGGGAAGGACCGCCTCGGCAGGAGAGGCTGAGAGGGCTTTGTGGAGGAAGTGAGGCTTGACTTTTGGGTCGCCAGGGTTTAAGGTTTGCCTTTCTTCTCAAAAAGCATTAAAGGGAATCAGGTGCCTCTGGTCAGCCCTGTCCTGGTTGCACCTGGCAGGAGTGTACTACGTGGAGCATAGTCCTCCCCATCAAGCCCTTCTCATGCCCCATTTCCACCCAGCCTGGGCCACTTGCTCCCTGTTCAGTAAAGAATCAGATTTTCAAAAAAAGCCACCCTTGGCGGTAAGCTACATGTCCACCCCTCTTGGCCAAGGGACCCTTGCTGGTGCCCTTTCCACTCAGCCTGGCCACCTCTCTGGTCTGCAGGGGGCTCTCTGCACTAGGAGGAGACAGGGGAGGGGACAGATGCTCCAGGGAAGGAGCCAGCATGGCATCTCCTGCAGCCTGAGCTGTCCCTGCTCCACCCAGTTAGGAGGTGGGGACCATGCCAGCTTCGGGCCCTAGTTGCATCTAAACTTCCCCTAGATCAGGAGTAAAGATGGTCTGAGAATGAGCACAAAGAACACTTTTTCTTTTAATGATTCTTTTAAGGAATCAGTGAGCAGGACTGAACTTTAAACCTGGGTCTCAACAGATGGGTTAGCAGTGAGGCTGGGCAGACCCCCTCTAGGCAGGGACAATGAGTGCGTGCATCGCCTCTCACAGTGTGGCTTCTCCTGCCCCAGATCTGTTCATGGGGCATGTCAGGTGCTTCCCTCAAAGGCAGAGGCATAGCCCCTACCAGTTGAGAGCAAGTCACTGTTTCCAGGTTTTCCTCCCCTGTCCCATGTAGGTGAATGATATATATACAGGGGTTAGACTTGAGAGTCACGTGATGGCTTAGAAGGAGCAGAAAAGCTTCTTGATTACAAGGGCTGGGCTGCTTGGGTGACTCTAAGGCCCTTGGCACCTCCAGGCTCCTGGACCATGGGACAGTGGGGCTAGAGGCTGAAAGTGGCCAACGGCCTGGAGGAGGAGGCTGGGCTTCCGTCATACACGCCAGCAATGAGCACCCCTACCTGACTGGAGTGACTAGAGGTCTTGGGTCAGGAGTCAGACAGACCTGTGTCTATGACATGCTTTGACACCAACTGGATATGTGGTCAAGTTACCAAATCTCTTGGGGGCCTCAGTTTCCTCATCTTCATCTGCAAAATGGGGTTGGAAATACCTGCTACACCTCTCTCAGGAATTGTTGTCAGAGTCTGAGGAGGCGATGGGTCTAACAACACCAGGTCAAGAGCAGAGCGTGGCCTAGATGTGAGAGACCCGGCCCTTCTCCTCCAGGACATCTTCCTTTGCTTCTCATTCCCAAGGTGAAGACCACAGAGCATTTGGGGGAACAACTGTGTTGTTTTTAAGTCACAGGAAGGGCCAGCAGGCCTGCAGGAGGGATCAGTGAAGAAGCGATGTGGCTCCTGTAAGACTCGAGTGTCCCCGAGTCAAAGCTTGCTCCCCAAAGCCAGTCCCTCCAGTGTGACAGATGTGGGGATACTTGCACGTCTCAACTCTGCCACTTGTTATTTTTAGGAGATTGGGAAGATCACATTAAACTGAATTTCAGTTTCCTCGTTTGTAAAAATGGGAATGGTAATAGTGCTGTCCTTAGAATCATGAGATAATGGGCACTCAGGGTGCCCAGGGCATGGCACGTAGCACAACTCAACAAGTGTGGACCATTATTGTTGTTGCGAGTTTTATTCTTGAGCTAATTATCTTTGCTTCCTATGGAGAAAATACCTGCTTCAAAGAGCTGGGAGGATAAAGCAAGATGTGTGAGCAGCACCTGGCATACGACAGAGGCCCTTCCTCTTGTTCCCTTCTGGAATTCGTTCTCATGTGGGCTCAGTGGTGCCCACATCCTGCAATTAGCCCTGAGGGGAAAAGGGTATGAAGCCCTCGAGTAGGTGGGACCTCTACCTTCATGCTGGACTCACGCTACAGAACTTTGAGAGTCTGCATTCCTTCTGCCTCCCAGGTCTCGCTGCCGTCTAATTCTCACATTAGCTTCTTGTCTTTCGTGCTGCCCTCCTGGACCCAGCACTACTGCCCACTCTGCGTCCAGCTCCCCTCGCCTGTGCCAGGCTCTCCTGGTCTGCCTGTGACCCTTGCTCTGCTGCTGTTTATAGTCTTGGCCTGGTGCTCTGAGCTAAGCCCTTGGTGCCTCTTCAGAGCAGTGGAGGGTACAGGAGTGACACCAAGTTGGAGTTCAGATGATCTGGACTGGAATTTGAATCCTGGTTTAACACTTCCCTGTGTAACCTTAGGCAAGCCGCTTAATGTCACTGAGTTCATTGTCACATCAGTACAGTGCAAGTGACACCTACATTAGGGCATTACTGAGGGATAAAAAGAGATGCCATGTACCTAGCAGGGTAGGCACTGAATAAATACTAGGTTACCCCCACTCCTCCTCATTCCTCTGGCCTCAAGCCTACCTAGGGGAGGGGAGGGCAGGGTGGTGAGTTGTCTCCCCTCTGAGGTGACTCAGCCCCTACACCCTCTCCCCTCCCATCACCCTCATCTCCTCATTATACTCTGGAAAACCTAGACTAAAGTAGATATTTTAGCTGGACCTATTTCAGGGGTGGAGAACAGAGCTTCCTCACTGGTGTGTTGAGTTTTGATTTCCATATGGGCTAATTTCAGAGTAACTGGGAAAATTCAGTAATTAGCAGTAGCAGCATTCGTGAATCATGTTGTAGTCACCCTCTTCTCACTTCTGCTCCCTTCTGCATGCTCCAAATGCCAACACTAGCACTGCCTTACCCTCCCCGGCCCTTGCCTCCTGTTCCTGCTGCAGACGCCATGCCCTCCCCCCCCCTCCAGCTCAGCACTATAGGGCAGCCCCGCACACTCCTCTCGCTCCCCCCCACACCTCTGCCTGTGTGTCCAGAACTCCAGCAGGCACACTTAGCTGGCTTGTCCTCTTGCAAGTTCCACCTATGGGTCTAATTCAGTTCAAAGAAAAAAAATGAATCATGTCTGCATCCTGATAAACGTATTGCTAGTGCTGTGTGGGCTGATGAAATCCTACTTGGAGAATGGGGGACCTATTCTCTTAGCTTGAGTTCCTCTGCAGGTTGGTCACTTAAAGCAGGATAAAAATGCAGAGAAGAATTTTCCTTGGTAACAACTAATAATCAGTGACTCCATCCATCCACCTAATAAACATTGACACAATGTCTGCAGTGTGACAGTCCTGCTGGGCTCTGGAGACACACATATTTTAGTGGGGAAGACTGGCAGATGATCATTGCACAGTGTAAACATGCTAAGAGCACTGTGGGAGCATGAGGAGGGACATCTGAGTCAGTGAGCAGAAAGGAACAGCTCTGAGGAGGGGACACTTAAAGATTGAAGAACAAATAGAATTTAGCTTTGCAGAGTCTGTTTCCACCCGCACATGAATGGAACCAAGGATCAGTAAGCTCTGGAATCTTATAAAGTCTATACCTACGCAAATTCTGGAAGAGAATTATAATGTTCTGAGGATGGGAAGCTCCGAACAGAAATAATAACTGGCTTTGCTTTGGGGTTTAGCACTGACTTCTCAGAGTCTGAGAACTCAACGTTTAGATCATTCCACTTTCTCTTGACAAGATTTTCCTAAAACATGCCTGAGAGATTAAAAGAGAAACACTTAGCTTGTTTTTAGAGAATCCAAAGCTCTGCAATGCTCCTCTTTCATTCCATCGCCTCCTGTTGTTGGAAAATCTTACCTGTCTGTCCTCTGGCTTCAACTAGAGTCAGTCTCCTCCTCAGGGGACCCAGGAAGTCTCATTGTCTCCCCAACCTTCTTGTTCAATTAAGCCAAGTCTACAAGAGCTGTACTGTATTCTATACTGGGTCTGGCCTGGGCTCACCGAATCTGCTTCAGACATGGAAATAATCATTGCGTGGGTGGACAGCAGAATCGACAGCTCAAGCACTTGGATGCAGGGGCAGTCATGCTGCCCTACATGAGCTGGGGAGGCTAGCCCCACATGCCATGATCATTCCCTCCTCCTCTTTCCCTCACTTATCCTAGACTTTCTTTTGGAGGCCAGTTGTGGTCATGAATCAGCCTTGGTGAATGGGAGCCCAGTGTGAGGGCTTGAAATGCATTTAGTATAGGAACCTTGGTGAGAAGGTTGCGGTCGTGAGGGGACCACTATGCAAAAGAACTTCAGTCTGCAAGAGCAAGGTGGAGACCAAAGAAAGCATCACCCAGTCTCCCTGCACCCCAGTGGCAGAAGGCACAGTGTTTGGATATAGATTAATTACCCATCTCCTTTGCTAGACTCTAAGCTCTGCTTGGCTTAGCACTGTATCCCCAGGGTCTGGACAGTGCAGTTTAATGATTTTCTTATTGGGTGATATAAGATTCACAAGTAATTTGAGGGGAATCTCCATTTGTCCCCCTGGCGTCTCTTGGTCCTACACTGTGTTGCCAAAGCCCGCACTTCCTTTGTGACTTCGCCAGCCCCCAGTCATCCCAAAGCCCAGTCAAGAGAAACACTCCAGAGCTAATAGATCTAGAGACTTAAGCTCTGAAGGGCCACCTGTCAGATGAGATTTGCCTTCAAAGGTCACTGGCTCTGACCTTTTGATAACATTTAAAAAAAGAAACTTTATGTATTGACTGAATCAGTCCTATCTTCAATGAAGGTCTAGGCAGCTATTTGTATTTGTTTGAAATTTTTGGTCATTTTCTTTTTCTACTTCTGGATAAGCATAAGGGAATAAAAATTCCTTTGCTTGACCGAACCTCATTTAAAAGTTGTTTGTATTTTTTTTAATAGAACTCAATCCCTTAAGCCTTTAAAAGTAACCTCCACTGAGCTCAGTAAACCATTTCCAATGTGGCAGCTTCTAATCCAGGAGGGTTCAGAAGACAGATGCTAACCAACCACCAATTGCATCCCAGGACAGTTGCTGGGAAGTCTCAGGACTCTGCAAGTGGGAGACGTGAGCAGCTAATCCCGACTCTATTCTTTTCGTTTGCTCTTCTAGCTGGCCTGACTGGTGCAATTAGTATTCTCCCCGGTGTTGATTTTGTTCAAATATATTGGGCCCATCAATCACCCACTTTCCAACTCATCTGTCTAGATCAGTCAATTACGAAGTTATTTTTGAGCCTCTAGGATTCTTGTGAAATAGACACAAGAAGGAGCTAAACTCATTTCAGGTTTGACCTCTGCGGCTGGGATCTGAGAAGCCTTAGTTTGCTTACACTTCATGGCCATCCAATCCAATCTGGCCTGTAGAATAGAAAGGCCACTTGCTTAATTGGGAACACTTTAATATAGATATCCATTAACTTATGCTAAATTACAGTAAAACATCTATGGAGGAACTTGATGTGACATCTGCATGAATACTAAATAACTTCATTACGATCAGTACTGTGACAATGAATATGAAATGAATGTGCCCAGAGAAGACAATTAATCTCCCACCTTCCCAAGCAATTACTGTTTTACTTCCCCCTGCGCTGTACTAAAAAAGTAAGGCATAGGGGCTCTATGGTTTTCTTGGTCTACCACTTCCCTTCGGCTGCTGAGAGGTTGTGTCACTTGTAGAGTGGAGATTGGCTTGGGCTACGCTGAAGAATAGGCATGGACACTGGTGGGGATCCTGGGGTCCCACTTCGGTTTGGGAAAGGAGGCTGTCAAGACTGACTGAACACAGCACACATGCACACGCACACACACACACACACACACACACACAGTTGAAAGGCACCCTCCTCTGGAACTAGCAAACAGACTGTCAGTTCAGATTAGCAGCATCAGAAGCATTCCGATCTGCTTCCTGCATACATTACATGCATGGATCTGAGGGAAGCATTTGGCCTCTGCATCAAGTCAGCCATTTCCTTCTATGCTGCCTGTACCTGAAAGTTGGCCACAAGCATCCAGCAGTCATATTAATAGGCCCCATAGCACTCAGTCCAAATCACACAACTTGGTCCTAAAGATACACCCTCTCTTATTTCTTGCTGCTGTCACGCAGGGTCCTTCTGTCTCTCAGCGTGGAACTTTGGGTTGAAGACTATGCTCATCCCCGTGTGAGCAGCAGCCCACGGTGGAGACACATGTGGAAGAGGATTCCTGGGTTCCCATGCCAGTCATTTTTCTCCTCAGTCACTGCCCCCTTCTCCTTGACCTCCACATCAGAGTCCTCTGCCTCAGTCCGTGGACCTCTTCTCAGTGCGATGGCTTTAAGTACCAATTCTATTGGGATGTCTCTCAAATTTATATCCACAGCCTGGGCCACTCCCCTTAGCTCCAGACTCACGTCTAACTGCCTCCTCCTCCTCTCCACTTGCATGTCTAATAAGCATCTCACATTTTCCACGTCCCAAAGAGGGTTCCCTATCTTCTCTCACAGCCCTGTGCCTCTGATAGTCTCCCCATCTCTGTAAATGGAAGTTTTTTCCTCCCAGTTACTCAGGCCAGAAACCTTGGAGTGATCCTAGACTCTTTCTTTCACCCCCACATCAAATCTGCCAACACAGCCTGTTGTCTCACAGTGTACCCACAAACCAGCCCCTCTCACCACTGCCTCTGCTGCCACCTCAGTTCAAGCCATCACCATCGGCTGTGCAGGCAGTCACTACAACCTCCCCACGGTTCTCAGCTTAGCAGGATCTCTACTCCAGGCCTTGTCTTAGAGAAGCCTCTTGATGGTCACAGAGCTATCTGTCACTCTCTCCAGGTCAGGGTTCAGGGTATCATGTGAAATTTTACAGATTCTGGCTACAAAGATCTGAGGGAAAGGGACACATCTGATATTAGTAATAACAGGAAAGGAGAAAATGGCTATTCCCACCTAGGCTGCAAGCAAAGAAAATTCCAGCCAGTGAGACATATCTCACCGAGGCATTTACAGGTTACACTCAACATGCACATTTTGGCTTCTTACGGGGACATTGGTCTGCATGGTGTTCCACAACCCTTGCAGCTAACTCCACTTCCCTGTAACACAACAGTCTCTCTCTCTCTGTATCCAGAGACCCCACCACATTGAAACAGTATAATCCATTTATATATTAATTTATAGGATACTTGAGAACTCAGAATGAATCCAGTTCCTCATAGAACCATGTGATACTTACTGAAACCCCCATCAGAGCTCCCCTTGCCTGGACATGCATATCCCCAACTTCCACTCTTCTCAGGGCAAGAATGTCAATTCTGTGGCTCCAAGTGGCAGTTATGAAAGGACCCTCTCCCTGTCATATGAAAGGCAGGTTTTCAGGGTGGGGAGCCTCCCTCTGAGATGTTCAGAAATGTGCAGATGTCCTTGGATGCTACAGAGGGAGCCCAGATCCCAGTGGGCAGCTGCTGGGCTGTTAGCAGAGAGCCAGAGGCCCCTTTGGGAAGGATAGATCTCCACAACCCACGGGAGGGGAGGGGGTTCCCACAGTCTTGTTAGCACATCAAGTAATAGATTTTTGACAGATGCCTCCCTGCTTTCTAGTCCCAGCTTCGAAATCCTTCCTATGCTGGTCTCACTGGGGTTGGTGATTAGTTCTCACTGTTCTCTCTTCTGAGACCAGCAAGAGGCTCTGTCTGTGCCAAGTCTCCCTGTAAATACCGTGGTTATGGCCACACTAGGCGATGCCTTCCTGGGAGATAACATTGCATTTGCGCTGTGAATCCTACAGGGAACAGGCGGGGAATGAAATTGCTTCTCTGCGAAAGCACATAACATTGTGGTCTAGCCCAACCAGACGCCCCAGTAAACTTAACTCTGCCTCCTCTTTCTATCCCCGCCCTTTCCTCTGCCTTTTCCAAGCAAACTCTCAGTCTAAGAAAAGCAGGTTCGATTTCCTTGGGTGACCACCATCTCCAAGAGAACATGCTAGGAGCAGCCCATGAGCAAACAAGAAGCCTCAGACAAGCCAAGAGCATCATATGGGAAAGGAAAGTGGTTATGGACAAATTGGAGTTTTAGGGGTAATGACACAAAAAGGTATAGGCTAGAAGCAGAAAGTAGCATGGGAACAGTCTTCTGCAGGCAGGGGATGGACAAAATAATGTCCTTAGGTTCCTTCCAGGTTTATGATTTTGTATGTGCAAAATTCTGAACTGTACATTCAGGTCGACACAGTAAACATCTATCAAGCATCTCCTCTGGATCAGTCTCAAAGCGAAGAATCAAGGTGAACTAATCGTGGTTCTTGAGTTCAAGGGTCCCACAAGCTAGAAGGGTGAAAAAGGCATTTGGGCTTCCTTCCTATCCATTCAATTAAAGGCAGACTATACTAAAGAAGAGGCAACTCTGGGCTGATATGAAGAGTACTGGAGTCAGGTTTGAAAACTGACTCTACGACTTACTATTAGTCCGTTTCTGTTGCTTATAACGAAATACCTGGAACTGGGTGATTTGTAAGAAAATGAAATTTTATTGCTTACAGTATTGGAGGCTGGGAAGTCCAAAGTCCAGGGAACACATCTGGTGAGAGTTTTCTTTGGTGTGGCCTTACAGCAATGCAGGGATCTCACGTGGCAGAAAATGGAAGAGCAGATAGAGACACTCTCACGTGCTCTCCTTTTAAAGCTCTCAGAACCACATCCCTGACCACCGTTATTAGTCCATTCACTACAGCACGGTCCTACAATCTAATCACCTCTTCAAGGCCCCACCTTTCAATTACCACAATAGGACTCCTATCCTCTTAACACTGTCACAGTGGGGACCAAGCCTCCAACACATTAAACTTTTGGGGGGACATGATTCAATCCATTATACTCTGTAATATTGGACAGGAAATTTATGTGCACCTAGAGGCAGTTTTCTTATCTCTATAAGAAGAATAGTAATGATGCCTATTTCATAGAGTTAGCATGAGGATTAAATAAGATAATGTATATTAAAGTTCTTGGCACACAGTAGGTACTTAATAAATATTAGTTGAATGACTAAATTACAAATAAAAAATGTTAGGGAAACACAAAGGAGAATTCACCAATAGTTGGAGAGACTGGGTTAAAATTTATAGGAGGGACAGTATTTGAGATGGTCTAAAGGGCGAAGAGGATTTTGACATGCATACATGACAGCTATTTCAGGCAGAGAGAACAGACGAGGATTGAGGTGGAAAAGAGGAGGTCACACTTCAGGAGAGGGGAGTCATGGGAAACAGGGCTGAGGGTATAGGATGAGGTTATCTCATGGCAAGCTCTGATTGCTGTGCTGAGGATGTGGGCTCGATACTTGGGCAGAAATGAATCAGTAGAGATTTCAGAGAAAGGCACGACTGCGGTTTAGGGAGATCAATGTGGCAATTAAATGAGTAGAAATGTACTGATGGTGAATTGGAGATAGGGAGAGGAGTTTGGCAGCAACAATAATCTCAGTGGGATTCAATGAGGATCTTCACAAAGCTGGTGACAGCAGAAATGAAGTAAAGGGAAATAGGAGCTTGTGACTGATGGAATGCAGAGAGCGAGAGAGAGAGAGGCTCAGAGCTGACCCTGAGCATTTAGAGAGAGAGAATTGAGGAGACCATCAACTATAGTTCATGGAACACAGAGAAAAGACGAGAGTTTTTGGAGGAAGGTAAGGTGTGCTCCAGATGGTGAGTTAGGGACCTTCCGGGAAATCCATATACAGATGCTCAATACAGCTGGATACATGTGCCCGCAGTCCCAGCTGTAGTCTGGAGCTGGGGCTAACAATGTAGCGTTGTCTTCATAGGAGGTGATGGCTGAAAGTTGGGGAAGGGTGCAATTGAGAAGGGCTTGGTTTATGGGATGAGCGTCTAGGTCAAATTGGATCCAGTGAAGAGTGGGTTCTGAGAATCGGGGACTGGAAAATCAGGTAGGTGGAAGGACAAGAAGGTGAGAAATTCTAAAATGTTATCAATGGTAGAGGTAGGATGTGTGATCACAGGGTTCAGACTGAGTGAAGCCAGGGAGAGAAGAAGCGGGAGAATAGTGAAGGTTGAAAAGACTGAAGGTCAAGGGGAAGCCAGAAAATGGTCAGGAGGGAGCAAGCAAGTGGGTAAGGACAGAGAAGGATTGCAACAATTAGATCTAACCATTTAGTAGTTCTGAGTGTGAGTTTCAAGATGCGACAAGATAGAGATGCAGGTCACTGGACTGAAGACGACTGGGAACTGACGAGGTCAGAGGCTCGGAGGGATCTGACGTCACCAAGCAGGTGCAGAGGTGGGTGGTGGTGGGTGGGAGCTGAGAACCTAGTGCTAAAATCCTAGAGGAAGGTGGGATCATGTCTAGAAAACTTGCATGTGAGGTGAGAAGAATAAAGAGATGGTACAATGGATGGAATTATAGGGGCAAAGAGCTGAAATCAGAATGGGTCTGGGGGAAACAACAAACAGGAAGAGTTTGTTGATTTCCTACTGAACGCCTCAAAGAATTAGTCTTAAGCTGGAGGGCCAAAGAATATCTATGACATAAATAATAATCAATAGGTTATAAAGCTAGCAATAATCAATAGGTCTTAAGTGCTAAAATATGTGGACTGGTCACACACCACTTGAGTATGGTGCCTTTGATCAGCCCTCTTCACAAATGGCAAACATTTCTAATCCAATCAAGATGGCAGGGGCCGACCCCATGGCACACTCGGGAGAGTGCGGCACTGCGAGCACAGCAGTGCTCCAGCTGCGGGTTCGGATCCTATATAGGGATGGTCGGTGCGCTCACTGGCTGAGCGTGGTGCAGCTGGTCTCAAAAAAAGACGGAAAAAAAAAAAAAAAAAGATGGCAGAATAGATGGTCCACAGCATCACTCTCTCCCACAAATCAACCAAATTTACAACTATAAAAATGTAACATCAGCCAAGCCGGGGCCGCTGGAGCTCAGGGGAAGAGGAGGAGAGACCTATGGAGTTCATGAAGGCGGGAGAAACTACAATGAGAGAAAGAAAAAGCTGCTCTGAGCGTTTCGGGCCGCGGCTGCTTTAAGGCTGGAGCTGATGAGCACATGGAGCAGGAACGGGCAGGAGCCGCAGCTGTGTCCTTCAGATGGAGTTACTTGGAGGCAGCAAGAGAGAGAAGAGGGCCTTGGTGGTCCCCAGGACAGCAAGACCACTAATAGAGTTCCCGTGGACCCACGTAGGAGCAAGGAGCCAGAACAACTGAAAAAGGGGCACGGTTAAGAGGCCAGTGAGTCATTGCAAGGGACCAGCGCAGGGCCCGTCCCATGTGTTTGCAGCACTGGCGGTGGGGGAGACGTGCTCACCAGGGGAACAATGGGACACAGCAAGGACAGCTGATCTGCCCCCCAATCAGCGCAGGACCACTCAGAGGAGACTGGACGGGAATACAGAATTGCATGTGGTGCAGTTTGATGAAAAAACTCAGGCCCAGATCAGAGATTCTACAGAACACAGATCCACGGGGTCTCTGGAGAGCCAGAAGTACTTATAAGGTCAACCGTTAAACCCTGAGCTGCACAAAAAGCCTTCCTTCGGGAAACAGCAGCAAAGTAGCAATTTAAAGAACCACAGAGCTCAAGTACTGGTTCCCACAGGAAGTTCCCCTGTGTTAGAAGCAAAGGACAAAAAATTAGTTCCAGCCCAGGCACACCACCAGTACCTCAGGGCCTGCCTGGGAACTGGAGGCTTGGATCTGGGAACTGGACCCTAATCCCACTTCCAGGCAAACTGCACCAGTGCCTCGGGGCCAGCCTGGGGACCTGAAGCATGGAGAAGGGGACTGGACCCCCCTCCCACAACCAGGCACACCATGCCAGCACCTTGGGGCCTGCCCAGGGACGCGAGGCAAGGAGAAGGGGACCAGACCTCTCTCCCACAACCAGGCACACTGAGCCAGCGCCTTGGGGCTCACCCAGGGACCCAGGGTATGGAGTTGCAGACCAGAACACCCTCCCACAACCAGGCACAACATGCCAGAACCTTGGAGCCCACCCAGGGACGCAGGGCATGGAGAAGGGGACTGGACCACACTCCCACAACCAGGCACACCACGTCAGCACCTTGGGGCCTGCCTGGGGACCCGAGGCAAGAAGGGGAACGGACCTCTCTCCCACAACCAGGCACACTGAGTCAGCACTTCAGGGCCTGCCTGGGGAACCAAGACGTGGAGAAGGGGACTGGACCTCTCTCCCACAACCAGGCATACCATGCCAGCACCTTGGGGCCTGCCCAGGGACCCAGGGTATGGAGTTGGGGACTAGACCTCTCTCCCACAACTAGGCACACCGTGCCAGTGCTTCAGGGCCTGCCCGGGGACCCAAGGCGTGGAGAAGGGGACTGGACCTCTCTCCCACAACCAGGTATACCAAGCCAGTGCCTCAGGGCCCACCCACGGTCCTGGGGCATGGAGAAGGGGACTGGGCCACCCTCCCACAACCAGGCACACTGCACCAGCACCTTGGTCCCCACCCAGGGACCCAGGGCATGGAGAAGGGGACTGGACCACCTTACCACACCAGGCACACTGAGCCAGTGCCTTGGGGCCCACCCAGGGACCTGGGGTATGGAGTCGGGGACCTGACCACCCTCCCACAACCAGGCACAACATGCCAGCACCTCGAAGCCCACCTGGGGACCTGGGGCATGGAGAAGGGGACTGGACCTCTCTCCCACAACAAGGCACACTGCACCAGTGTCTCAGAGCCTGCCCAGGGTCCTGGGGCATGGAGAAGGGGACCGGACCACCCTCCCACAACCAGGCACACCATGTCAGCACCTTGGGGCCTGCCTGGGGACCTGAGGCAAGGAGAAGGGGACCAGACCTGACCTCTCTCCCACAACCAGGCTCACTGAGTCAGTGCTTCAGGGCCCAGCCAGAGACCTGGGGTATGGAGTTGGGGACTGGACCACCCTCCCACAACCAGGCACACCATGCCAGTACCTCAGGGCCCACCCAGGGACCCGAGGCAAGAAGAAGGGGACTGGACCTCTCTCCCACAACCAGGGACACTGTGCCAGCACCTCGGGGCCCGCCCAGGGACCCAGGACATGGAGACAGGGACTGGATCCCTCTCCCACAATCAGGCACATGGTGCCAGTGCCTTGGAGCCTGCCCAGAGACCAGAGGCATGGAGAAGGGGACCAAACACACCCCACAACCAGGCACACCTCCAGTGCCAAGGAGCATGCTAAAAACAGCACCCCTACGTGGGTGGCCCACCACAGCCACCACAATAACCATGGCTGCAGCAAAAGCTGCTAGACGCCACAACCACCACACAGATAGTCCACCAACCTCTGGAGTGCATTCGCACAAGAAGAGTCACCAGCAGAGACAAAGAAAAGAAGAGGATGTCTCTTTCCAGAAAACCCATTTCAGAGTGACAGAAGAAGCATCTGCTCTATGATAATATTGGGGGACCTGATCACATCTCTCAGCATTGGACAGATCATCTAGGCAGCAAGTTAACCGAGTAAGCATTATTCTCTCAGAAGGAGAGAAGAAATCTAGGGTAATTAGAGGGGGGAGGGGGAGGAAATGGGGGAAGGGGAGAGATTGGACAAGGAGCATAAAGAATAATTACGATTTGTAACAATATATATGCTAGTAATATTGATTTAATCAACATATCTCAATGTCCAACCCCCAAAATGTATAATCGATTTTGATTCATTTAAATAAAATAAATTAAACAAACAAACAAAAAACCACAAATGGCAAACATTCCAAGTCCTGTGAGGCACCATCGCAGCCCAGGAGCATGAAGATATACGTTTTGGAAGAGGTGGACTTGGGGTGAACCGTGAAGGGCAGAGGAACTCAAGAGAAAAGAGCATTTCAAGCAACAGGAGGGTGAATAGCCAGGCAGAGGGCGGGTAAACATGGTCTATTCTCAGCTAGTGTGGGAGGAAGGAAGCTGGGCATCATGAAGGAAAAACTGGGGGAAGATAGAATGGGGCCAGAAAACAGAGGCACACAGACTGATGTTAGAAGACTTCAAAAGCCAACAAAATATCCCCCACTTGATTTTCCTGCACTTACAGCCTTTGGCCAATCGTAGTGGTTACATGGACCTCAAATGTCCTCATCTGTGGTCCCAAAACACTGACTATATCTTTCTCTCATGGTACCACACGGTGCTGGAGGCTGGTATGCCGGTCTTTCTCACTCTACTGTGAGTCCTTCGAGCACAAAGACCAGGTTGTAGAGGGCTCTGTGTTGTGCAGAGTGAGAGCTTTTGAAATACTGATGGAGTGAATGAACCAATCAGTGAGCAATATTTGGGCATAAATCAGAGAGCGTGCACTTGAGCTGGGCTACAGTGCTTGGCCAGAGGCCTGCCACACCTGAATAGAAAGCACCATGGCAGAAGGCGAAATTCTAGGTTTCTAAAGAAAAAAATGTAAGAAGGACTCTCAAAGCCTTTGTTAATTAAAAACACACACAGCTCTCCAGGGAACATTTCCCTGCCTCCATTCTGTCTCCCTGCACTGCACGGCAGATAAGGTGGTATCTTTACCTGTGCTTTGGACCACATTTAATTAAATGCCTACATCAACTGCTTCCTCACATACCCTGTTTTATTTCCTTTCCTTCCTTCCATGCTAAAGAAGGCCAAGGCTAATACTAATGCATATGCTGTTAAACCTTTTTAATTAACTTCAACTTCTTCCAGAGATTTATGTTTAAACAGTAAATTTTTTGTTGATACTCAAATACATAGGCGGCACTTGGGATGATGTACGAGTACTCTTGTCCTCAAAATGATTCTTCATGAGTTACCACCAGAGACGTTTTCATGAGCCTCTTTTATTAAAATAATAATACTCAGCAAGGCAATAATGCTTTACAACCGGCAGCTAATTAACTCACCCCACCCAGCCCCCAACAGGTCAGTATTAGCATCTGCAGGTTCGTGATATGATCGCCCAGCGGGTCTCTCTTGTACCTTGGAGTCAGCACTGAATCAGTATGGGTGTGTGCTCCGGCATCTGTGAATAATGCTTTTCATTGAAAACATATCTTCATTCTTGGACTGTAGCTCACTCTATTATTATCCTTTCATTATTTATTTGTTCTTGTCTCGTGCCTTCCCTGCATGGGGCATCAGCATGTCTGATCTGCTGTTGACCTCTTAAAATGGAATTTAACCATGTCTTGGAAAATCCAATGGACTTAAAACACTGGTCTAAATGCAAAATCCATTTATTTTCCTGAAACTCTAAATTTGTGCTCCAAGTATTTTTAATCATCATCTATGCTGTCAATTGTAATTGCAACATAGTAACACTGCCAACAAACCCAATCTACCTACCCAAGTTTCATTCTTCATGTTGAGACTCTTTTCCCCACAAGTCAATGTAGTTATATTCCATGTTGTACCATTGATGAGCCAATTATTTCCATTTTGGCATCAGATTCAGAAGAGAGTTTAATGATCCTCAGTAGTATAAACTGAATTTTTATTCCTACGGCAATTTAATAATGATGATGCACTTAAGCACTTACAAATTATTTCTCATCTTCCAACCACTGACAAGCAGGAGGCCACACAATCATTTTGGGCACTTTTCTGGGCATGTCCAATGGAGACCTCAGCATTGGCACCACTTTGCAATATTTAGGAAGCCCAGGCTTACCCCTGCTACACTGCCAGGGGCTATTGGAAAAAAAAAAAATCCCCCAGACCAAGTGGCTGTCTGCTGGGGTCTCAGTTGGAAGTCAGAGCAAGGTCCCAGGTCTTGCACACCCATTTTGATTAACTCGTTTATTCCCTTATTCAACAAATATTTAATGAGTTTCAACTACATAAGGAAACTGAGCCCCAGGAGAGAGACTGAGATATATGAGATACGCTCTTTCTCCTCTAAGCAAATTCAACTCCAACCCCTAACTTAGGTCCAAATTATTTGAATACTTCATTTATGCATATATTTATTCCGTTCATTCAGCGAACACTTCTCAGGGACCTTCTAGGTGTAAGGTACTCTTCTGGGAGACGAAAAGTTTACAAAGAAGATCTAATCTGTCAGCAAATCCTGCTGGCTCTTCCTTCAAAGTAAATTCAGAATCTGGTCATTTCTCACCCCTGTACGGCTACACCCTGGGCCAAGCCGTGGTGACCCTGTGCCCAAAGGATGGCCAGAGCCTGTTAACTGGTCTCCCTGCCTCTGCCCCTGCCTCCCACCGTCTCTTCTCAGCAGAGCAGTCTGAGTGGTGCTTTTTAAACCTAAGTCAAGAGAGTGTCATTTCTCTGTTCCCCTCATCAGAGTAAAAGCGAAAACCCTTTCCATGATTGACAGTGCCCTCCATGGCCTCGCCCCCTTGTTACCTCTCTGACTCTGCCCCCCATGCTTGCTTTTGCTCTCCCTGCTCCTGTCACTCTGGACTCTGCTGAGCCTCAGACGTTCCAGGCATGCTCCTGCCCCAGGGCCTTTGCATGTTTGTGGTTCCCTCTGCCCAGAAAGTTCTGCCCTCAGTGACCCATGTGTCATAGTCCCTCACCTCCTCCAGGACACCGCTTGGTTGTCAGCTTCTCAGCACTGCCTACCTATTTAAAATGTGCACCCTGCCAACCCCTGTCCCCACAGTGCATATTCCCTGCTTTATGGCCTCCAGGACGCTTATTAACTTATTACCAGCAATTTATTATTTATCTTTCTTCTTTGTTTTGTCTCCCCTATAGAATGTCAACTCCACGGAGGCTTAGATACTTGTCTGTTTTATTTACTGATGTGTCAGTGCCTAGCATACAGGTATTTGATATTTGTTGAATGCACACACATATATGTATATAATGAATACATGTAATAAATAGCACTGTCATAGTCTTCAGGGAACATACAATCAAATAGGAGTAATATCTAAAAATAAATAATAAGCTATATTTTAAGCAAACTAGAAATAAAAAGCTATGGTAGTTCACAGGGTAGCTAATTCATTTTGCCTGGCTGAATGAGCCTGCTAAAATCAGGGCCCTGCAAGTGCAAGTGGGTCATATTGGAAAAGGACTGCAATCCATGTTGATGGCAGAAAATGGTTCCTTGCTATGGGATCCCTCAGCCAGACCAAGAAAAGCTCTTGGGGATTGGTGACCATGCACAATGCACATGTTTCATTGAACCTTGGTGGCTATTCCAACCGGGCATCCCTTTCCATCTTTCCCAAATCTCATAAACAAATCCCAGTGAGAGGTCAACTACATGTCTCAAGCAGGGACAGTTTCCAAGGATAATGGCTGCTTTTTATAGATGTCAGGGGAGAGCGTCTGGGGGACGAAGAGCCGATGTAATTTCTCATGGATGATTTTGACAAGAGATGTCAGGTAGTGCTAGTTATTCTGGAATCTAACTGGATCTTGAGGATAAATCTCTTATTTTGGTAGCACTTTAAAATAAGTGGCAGTAGTTCATGCATAATTACCTCTGAATTATCTAGGGGATTCATCAGGTTTGATTATAGATGCATAATGAATTTACCAAATTTGTGGGTATTAGGGAGATATTGATTCCATATGAAACCTCACAATTCATTCATGTGCCATTTGTTTTCATTCCTTTTTTATAATAAGCTAATTAGTTTAAATTATTTGTACTTGTACAAGGTCTTGAAACATATATAAGGAATGATTATACCAGAGAACCCAATAAATGAGAAGCTTTTCAGACAGCATTAATTGTGATAAAGGGTTCATAAAGCAGTAGATGTTCACTTTTCCCGTTTGGGGTGGTAATAACAGGTCTAATCAAGACACCTCCATAAAGTCATGGGAGGTCCCTAATTAACATTTCTGAATTCAGATATTTAAAGAAGTGGGGGGAGTCACTGTGCCAACTGGAGAATGAAGCAAAAAGGGGAGTTGGACCTTGTGCTAACCAAAGAAGACATGTGAACTGGCGAGGGCTTGTTGCTGCTGGGTGGGGAGGAAGGGGGCACGTGTGATCTCAGATCTGTCTGAAGGACTCACTCACGAGGAACCCAAGGCTCTGGGGGTCACTGGCAGGCTGGGATTTCAGCCCCTTTGAATGGAAGGATGGGCTTCTTTGGATTGGGTCCCAGTACCTGTTAGCCCTGGTGGTTCTTTATGAGGAACTGGCATCCCAGGTTGGAGTCTCTATGGGTTGGTGGATGTAAACTCTCTTCTTTCCTTAGGATATGAGGAAGGTCCAAGGTGGGAGGGGAGCCTGGACCAAGGAGTCGCCCCCAGGGAGTCTGTGGTGAGAGTCACAGAGTTGCACTCTAATGCGCTAGGGCAAGCACTAGGCACTTTATACATGCATCACTTCAGTCTCGTGACAGCCCTATGGTGTAGACACTAATATCATCTCCAACTCACAGGTCAGGGGACTGTGGTCAAGAGGTCAGGTAACTTGCCCAAAGTCATCCATCCAATCCGGAAGTAGCAGAGCCGGGTCTCTGAGGACACCTGCCTCTGAAACCTGACGCTTGGTCCCTGTGCCACATGGACTCCTGCATTGCTCACTGTCTCCCAGGCATCAGTGCTGTTATCATAACCCCATTGTTACCACCCCAAATGGGGGACTTAGAAGAGTTACTCTTTTTTGAAATCCTAACCTCAGATTTCTGCTTCACAGGCTCTCCGCCAGGACAGAAGCCTGTGGTTTTCCTCCCAGAGGTCCCCCTCCACGGAACAATAACAAAAGGACCCGCTACCTCACTGGTCGCTATTGCCGCTAGAAAAAGCTCCACAGGGGTTAATGCAGAAAGAAATTCTGCTTTGGATGAGACACCGGTTTAATTTATATTTGATTAAAAAAGTCATTCGTTCATGCATTCAGCAGCCGGTATTTGTTAAATGTCTCCTACCCTCTTAATTGGGTTTGTAGGGGTGGGGGTAGGAGGGGGAAAAGAGAGCAGGTATAATAAAGCTTATGCCAGACACCTTGTTTATAATTTTCTTGTGAAGAATATATGTACACACCTGAAAAGTTAAGTAAACAACAGAGTGATTGAGTAACCAGGCAACTGAGAGATGCAAACAGTGAGCTTCCTACAGTAAAGCGGAGAGACGGCGCCGGGGCCTGTGTGGCCCAGGAAGGCTTCATAGAGGAAGTGGGATGGGAATTGTTCAGGGAAGGATGGGCAGGGACAGGATGGCAGGAAGGCCACTGGCTGGACCCCGTCAGGAAACCAAGCCCCTCTGCTGCTTCAGTCGGTAACTAGGTGTTTGACCTTTGGGGAATCCCTCTCTCAGGTCTCACAGTCTTGGCTGTAAGATGGAAGATAATGACATTTCACAGGGTTGCCATGAAATCCAACTGGAGAAATGGATATGACACAGCTCTGAAAGGTGGAAAGGGAAATATGCATGCCAGGTACGGAAGGAGAAAGAGCAACACCGGACGTGGTGTTTTGTAATAAGCATGAATCTCCAAGTTCCATGCTTGGAGGAGTTCTTTTCAAGATCACTTGGATGGTTAGGTCCAGCTCCACCCTGACAGCGTCCCAGGTGATGTGTTGCTGGCCAGGGTAATGAGGAGAGCCCATCTGAGGAGTGGGAGAAGCCAGCGCAATGTGGCAAGACCAAGGCCAGCCCTGAAGTTTCCCCGGCCTTCCATGGGGAGTGCACAGTGGGACCTGGGGATGAGGAGTGAGGGGCAGGGAGGCGCTTGCAGTTCCTGACTCTTGTGCTCTCAAATGGAAAGGTCACCTTTGTCCTACTGTAGCCATACTCACAGGTGCACCAGAAAGGGGAGTTGTAACTGCTGATATATGACTCAGGGGAAGACTGGACAAGGTCTTCTTAGAGGGTAACCTCCTTGAGGGCAAGGGTCCCATCTTCTGTGTCTCTATCATCCTCTGCCACACCAGGCCAGAGCCAGCACATGCCTCCCCCTCAGCCAGTGAAGCCACAGCCCTGCAGTCTAGAATTTGATGTCCTTGAATCTTCCTATCACGAGCCTCCAGTTCCAAGGGGAGCCTGGACGTACTTCCCACTTTGAGAATCTGTTCTGCCGTCTTTGGATGTCTGCATTATCTCATGAGGCTGATGAGTGAGGGCTCCTGGTTAGGACACCTTCTCTATGGCAGAGACTGGTTTTACTGCTAAAAGTTGCTGAAGGATAAGTTTTCTCCTTAGCAGCCAGGACTTTTGCCACTTTAATGCCAGGATGATGAATTGACCCCAGAAGAGGGTCTAGGCCACCTGAACTGAAAGGCATTTTAAGTGAGCAGCGTGTCCTTTTTTCCTCCCTCCAGGTATCTTCCTCTAAAATACTGAAGATGAAGATAGGATTGGCCTTTCTGGGAAGATCTCCAGGAAAGGGGTTTCCGCAGAGAAGAAAGTAACTGCAGGCAACTTTTAAAAAGGAGGAGCATGTGTAACCTAGGAACTCTTGCTTCAGACACACACCCTCTCCTCACCCCAGCTAAGAACACGATGGCCCTAAAACCACCTCCTGCATCTGTCTGGAGGGGCTCTTTAGCCTGGCCCACACCCAGATCCTCTCCAACTGGACAGCCACACGGCTGGCAGAGTGGGGGTCTGAGCCCCTCAGACACGTGAACATCGGTGGGTCTTACATATCTAAACATCCGCTCCCTTTCCCCTACACACTGCTTCAACACTTTTCAATTTCTTTTTTAAACCTTGAGTGTTCTAAGGACTGGCTTCTTTACAGATTTTGCCACCTATCCCTAAATATTATCACTAATCTATTGAGTAACAGGCCAGGAGTCTGAGGAGGGCCATTCATTCACCCCCGAGGTAACTCCCTGTTCTTTCCTGGCCTTAAAAAGACAGCTCAATGTGCCTGACCTTAGGAGGAAAGATGACACAGGAGACATTCCTAGCTCACCCCTGACATAGGTTGCACCAAGCTCAGGTCTCGCCCCTCCATGAGCAGGTGTGGTGGAGCATACTTCTCTGACCCTTTGTGTTGGTGGCTTGCGATTTGGCAGCTCTGATGAAAATTTGTGAGAGGGAGAGGAAAGCGTGCAGGGTTAGGGTACCGGGAACGGGGTAAGAAAGATTAGTCACTTGAGTCAGGGTGGTTTTTCCTGATGTCAAAGCCTCACCCAGGAGAGTGTTTGCTGTTGCTTGCTTTTATCTGGAAAACAATGTGAGCAATATCTCTCAAAATTAGGTCAGGGCTTGCAAAGGCAGGGGCTTGCCAAGGTGCTAACTGCTGGAATCCTCGATGGGTTTGCACAGCTCTCTGCTGCGACAAATGCCTCCTTTGTTCCCCTGAAAAGTCTGACTCGCTGAAGCATTCACGCCTGCTCTTTTCCCCTTCACCCTTACACCCCCCACAAACAATTGAATCTGAAAGGTTAAAAATCACTTCACTTGTCAGCTCAAAGCTCACTCTCCCCCTCTCAAGTTGCTTTGCTTTCTATCCAGGGAAGGAAGCTACTGCTCTCTCACTCTGGGGACTGGGAGCACTGTGAGAAGAGTGTGGATCTGCAGTTGTCACAACACAGTTGTCATCTCTGGAGCAGTGTGTGCCATCTACCTGGAAGAGTCTTAGGAAGGCTGTGGCTCAGCTGTTTTATTGAGCCACACAATTGGGGGAAAAGTCCTGGAGGCTTGGTTTTTCAGCCTTGCCCTGGCTCAGGTTTCTATTCGGCAGTAATGTGGTAAATATCCCATCCACTCCCCCAACATGGGCGACACAATAACCACAACAAACATTAGTTCTCATTTGGATTTTGGAAACATGACTTCCTCCTATTCTTTTTGTTCATGACACTATTTGTACTAAGGTTTCAGGATAATAAGACACTGTTGACTCTGAAAGGTGGGTGGGGCCAGGGAAGGGGTGAGAGGAGGTGTTGGAAGCTAATTAGAATCCCCAGAGGTGGGTGGAAGTGAGAATCTGAGCTAGGAATGCCCTGTGGACGCACCAGACCCTGGGACTGTCTATTATGTATGCTCCGCAAAGGGGAAGAGCACTGCCTATGTCTCTGAGCAGTGCTTGCAAGGGATGAGGTCAGGTAGTACCTCAGTAGAGTCAGGAGTCTGAGATCACAAAGACACCTATTGGTGCTGCCATTCAGAACTGAGAGATGAGATTTGGGCTAATTTCTCAATCACAGCCTCTATACTTCGGTTTCTTCATTTGTAAAGTGGTTTAAATATGACAATGTATTGAAAACCCTTGATAAGCAACAAGCCTTCAAAAATTGTTATGTTTTTTTATGTTTTGCACAGTAGATAGAATAAATGATACTGCTGTGGTTTAAATGTGTTCCCTCCAAAATCTAGGTGTTGCTAACATGATGCTGTTAAGAGATGAGGCCTTTAAAAGCTGACTAGGCCATGAGGATTCCTCCCTTGTAAATGGGATTCGGTACCCTTATAAAAGGGCTTGATGGAAGAAGCTTTTTTGTTTGTTTGTTTTATTTTGGTGTTTTTGCCCTTCTGCCATGTGGGGACACACTGTTCCTGCTCTCTGGAGGACACAATGTTAAAGGGACCCTCTTGGAAGCAGAGAGCAGCCTTCACCGGACAACCCAACCTTCCAATGCCTTGATCTTGGACTTCCCAGCTTCCAGAACTGTGAGAAATGAATTTCTGTTCTTTACAAGTTACCCAGTCTGTGGTATTTTGTTACAGCAGCACAAAACAGACTAATACAGATACTGTCATTGGAGTCTCCAGAAAAACCTAGACTAATAGCTTCTAAAGTTTTCATCTTAAGTAGACTTTTAAAAAATGAGATTTTACATGCAATGTCAACATACAAACTTGGCATAAGTGAGGTAAAAGACAGCAGGTGACAGGTGGCAGTTGGGTCCCAGGCACTGTCTGCTCAGCCTCCCCACTGGTTGTTTGTAGAGGCAGTTTAAACCTTCAAGGAACTCCAAGGCTCTGAGGGGCCTAGTTAGAAAACTTAGAATATTAGGGAAGAAGCAGGTTTTTCCAAAAAGTTAGAGCCCAGACTAATGTCCAGCTAGTTAACATGGTTTAATGAACCAAGCAAACCAACCAGAAAGAAACGGCTCAGGACAAAGCTCTGGGTGAGGTGGGCACAGGTCTGTAAGCGGCGTGCTGGCAGAGCTGATGCCACTATGGGACGTGCTCTTTGGAAAAGGAAGGGCAGTGTCTTTTTCCTTTTGTCACCATAGTAGGGCCAGGAATTGTGGAAACCCAGGGACTGCAGATAGTTGAGGGTGAGGTTGAGCCATCAGTTGGGGTCTCTGCAGATGGGGTTGGCAGACCTGTGCAACTCTGAGCGTGTCCATGCAGAAACCTGTGCTGTGTTTAGTCATCGCAATGCTTTCGTAATTAATTCTATTGTTGCTTTCTCTACTGCTTCCTCTTAGTTTTCAGCAAATTTCCAGTCTGGCTTTACTGCTATTTACTGGAAAAGGCAAGTAAGTAATTTGACCAGATCAAGGCTAGCAAAGCTGGCGAGCACAATTAGTGATCGGCCCACAAATCTCCTCCTTGGAATCCCACTAGTTTGAGAAGATGGCATTGCCAGAGCCTTGGGCACACCCAGTCCCCTTGTGGCTCAGTCACAGCTCTACCACTTCTGGAGGGGTCTAGTTAATCCACCCCCACCCCCCCTTGGATCCCTTTTCAGGGGAGGACTGTTTAAGAATCACAGCTTGAATACCCAAACACTGCCCTGTCTGCAATGGTAATGCACAAGATAAGTCATCGTACAAAAATGAGGGAGCATTTGCATCATGAATCATGTGGATACCTCCCTCATTTTTGCATGTCAGTGGGTATACCCAGCTTCAAAGAGATCATTATTTTCTTTAATTCTTTAGGGAAACTCATAACCCCAGCTTACTAAGCCACACCTAAAGAAAAAGCACAGATGCCACTTTAGTCCCATGTGGGGACTAAAGGCTTTCCTGCCTTCTTATTCCTCATCTTATGGCTGGAGGTGACTCGGGGATGTACCCTGCTACTTTCATGGTCCACTGGCGTTGCACTAATGAATGTTCACCACTGCTGAGCTCTCATTTAGCCTAATAGCCTCAGTAAGGTAATATTTGATTTGTGCTAAGTATCTGATTAAACAACATAAAGTATTTAACCTATTGATCTTTTATACCTTGACAGCCCTACATTCCCGGCTATACTTTAATTACTGACTTGGAGAACTTTCCTGAATAGGATTAGCATGTCGTTAAGATCTTTTCTTTGTCTTTAGGGCCCAGTCAACAGCTACCTCTTCTTGTTGGCTCGAAGTCTTTCCTCCACTGCCGGCTCCTCCCCCAGACCTCGCTTGATTCTGCCTCAAGACTGAGGTTTGGTTATTCTACCAGGAATATAGTCCTTTACGGGACCATGAATCCTGCTGCTTGTTTTAGAAAGTCAGTGGTCACATGAACAATTGGACTTGTTACTTTGTCCATGCTGACCTTTGGGGCATGGGATGTTGTCCAAAGTGACAACCCCATTTTAGGCAGTTGGTCACAGCTGTTGGGCTGACCTGACCCTTGTATCTCACGAGAGGAACAGGCCACTGGGCAGCAAGAGGAATCAGAAGAAACCATTTAGAATGGCCAATGAGTTAGCTAATTGCTCTAGTGTGTACCACTTCTTAGAAAACTATAGAAAACCATACTTTTACCCTCTTGCCTGCAAGGCTGTAGTCATGATGTGAATAAGAATTAGTTGACTTACATGCGGTCTTTCTTTCATGAATCTCAAACATGCTGTGTTTATTTTTTTCTCTTATTTTAAAATTGGCTCTACAAAAGTCTGAGACAGCTTCTCCATGGGTCTTCCCCAAATGAGAATAATTCCTCATAGGATTAAGAGAATTCAATGAAAAAATTCATATGGCACTTACCATAATGCTTGCCACCAAGTACGTGCTCACTAAATAGGAGCTATTATTATTGTACCGTTTAAGAAGTCTCTGACTTGTGGGTTGCCCATGAATTTCTGGATGCAGTCAGGCAGGGAGGAAGGTACACTGGCCCACGTATCTGAATATTTTGCCTATCTACCTGGTGAAGACTATCGCACCCTGCATCCTAGCGTTCTCAGTCCCTGCTGGCCCATCACAAGTTAGTTTTGGACCAAAAATAGTGGTTTATTTAGGAAAAAGGGCCCTGAAAAGGTGGATGGTCATCTTCACTCAAGCCGCTGCCCAAAGGCAGATCAGAAGCACAGTCAGAATGATTTTCTAAACAGAGCTTCTCAAAGGGCAGTGTGCTTGATAACAAAGCAAGTTAAAGGATATGCCCCAAACAACTGAAGTGGAATTTCCTTGAGTAGGGCCCAGGCATTTGCAATTAAAACAAGCTCCTTTGGTGGTTCTTATGCTCAATAAGGTTTAAGAACAAAGTCCCACTAAATGTTCCTTTAAAGGCAACCCCAAAACTTGCAATAAACTTTCAAGAAATTCAGGAGGTTGCCTGGTGCTTATTCTGCATAAGCATGCGACAAGCTCCACATCCCAAATGGCATTCTTGTGTTGGAGGGGGCACTAAACATTTGGGTTCTCTACCAAGCAAGGGTAACTGTGCAGCCTGTAGAGAGCGGCTTGGAGACAGACCTCCTGACAGTTCTGGCAGGATCTGGGGCACCAGCCAACTCCAGGGGATGTGCAAGGCAAAGAAGAGCCCCTGTGGGAAGGCCACCGTGAGGCCAGTGGTGTCCGCAGAACTACTACAGCAGAGCTCCATCCCCTTTCCATTGCCTCTGGGGAGCACTGTTGTCCCATTCTGGCTTTCCTCTCTCACTCAAGTTACAGTAAAGATGCATACACCCACTTCCAAATGATGTTACCTCTGAGAGTGCAAACACAGATGCACATAAAACACAGACAGCCCACAGAAAATGTGATGCTGCTGGGACGCACACACATACACACATTGCATTGGTTCCAAAACCAATAAAAGCGATTTTCAGATAATCTGCTATTTTGGATCGTCTGCACTGCTGCTCACCTCCATCAGCATGGCTAATTGAGAACTGACTGTATGTCTTGGACCATTTCCAAGAAGGGAATTCATTGCCTGTATGACAGGGATCCCTGGGAGAGCCAAGCAAATGGCTGGAAACGCCAGGTTGAGTGTCCACGGGAGGAAGAGCAATTGTGTAAGGGTGACCTGACCATTCCCAGGCCAGAGAAGCAATCTTGTTTGGCATGTCACATTGATTGCCAAGTCAGTAAACCATAAAACTGTCCCCCAGCTAGAACATGCACTGACTCTGAGAAAGATGAGGCTTGGTTAGTAAAGGATGAAACCATTCCAAGACCAATAAAAGATGCAATATGTTTTTCCCTGGGCTGTACATTAACACCATCCTGGAAGCTACTGGGGACAGAGGCTTGGCAAGCAATGGTGCTTTCGCTTTGACTTTTGCAAGTGAGGATGAGATAGAGGCCAATGGGGAGATCATCCAAGGCCAGAGGAAAGGCTTGGAAGGAATAAGCCTCTGCAGAAACCACTGATGTTTATGTGTCTTAGCCACACTCTGCTGTCCTATGACATCTTGGCGAAATACCCCAAGTAGACCTTAAAACCAAAACATGCTAAGAAAAAACAAAAAAGAAAAAGGAAAGCACAAAGTTGTAACTGCCTTCTGGGTACCCATGTTTTTTGGATGGTGTCATTTTTCTTATGACATAAGCTCCCAGATGGCACAGACGCTGTCTCTTAGAATAAATAGCAACTAGCAGAGGGTCATGCCTCATGTGGGTTTCTGATAAGTATTGTTTGGTTGTATGCGGTTTATCACAAAGAGAACAGATACTATTGTCAGGCAGGCTCACCAGCTGCCTTTGGCAAGAAGAATGAGAGAAGTCCCCTGTAACTTTTACAATTCTGTGTTGTCTCAAATAGTAAACGAGGAGTGAATCACCTGGGCTGGAGGATAATTGAAGGATGAGACAGATTACACAGGAGGGTTAGAAAGTCTGTGTCCAGGGTTAATCTGTGCTTGTGAGGTCTTTTCTGTGTGTCTCCTATTAGCCAGGAGGTCTGCTGACTCCATTTGTGCCTGGTCAAGCCGTGGCCCCACCCCCTAATCAGAACTAGAGGACATGAAGTGGAGTTTACATAATGGCATTCTGAGGGCAGCTGTCTCTACTTCTGGGGATGGGGTTAGACATACCGGTTTTCACCACTGGCTGCAATTAGAAGCACCTGGGGAAGCCAAAAACTCTGGATACCAAGCTCCACTCCTGAAGATTCTGATTTAATCTGTCTGAGATTGCCCAGCATGGGTAACTTAAAAAAGTAGGAGATTTTACATGCAAGCAGAGTTCAGAATGCCCAAGCAAAAGGCTCTTCTGTGGTATAAGGAAAAACAGGAGGTTCTGGTTCAATTCACACAGCTGAGGATCAAACCCAGCCTTTGAAATATCATCTTTATAGGTTACCGGGAAATAAATGGCCCTGGGGTATGGGGTGTGGATAGTAAGGAAAGAAGGGAAAGGACAAAAGAGAGGCAAAAAGCTCACTGAGAGGGCAGACATCAGATTGACTTTCCCTGAATATTTTTTGCGACCAGGGTCTGAGAGGTGAGATTTGTGCTCACCCTACTTGGTGAAAAGCGCATCACCTAGGAAAATCCAGTGTTCCTATCTGTAGTCACAGAGGCCACTGTTCCTTAGTCACCGGCAAGCAGCATCAGGGACGCATAAGAGGAAAATGCATCACTGTGACTAAGAGCCCATCATTATAACAACTGCAAGTGACTTTGGAGAATCAGCCCATGGACCATCAGAAAAACCAGAAAACGGGGGACAGGGGGCAGCTCACTGGAGAACACTACAGGGTTAGGAAAGCCGTGCACTGTAACGCTCGGGTCTCAATGCGTTTGTGCTACTATAACAGAATACCTGAGACTGGGTCATTTACAAAGAACAGAAACTCATTTCTCACAGTTCTGGGGGCTGGAAAATCCAAGATCAAAGCACTGGGGTATGGTCTGGTGAGGGCCTTCTGGCTGCACCCTCACGTGGCAGAAGGTGGGAAGGAAAGCCACAGCAAGTGGCTGCATGAAGCCTCTTTTACAAGGGCCTTAATCTCATCAGTGAGGAAGGAGCCCCTATGGCCTAATCACCTCTTAAAGACCCCACCTCTTAATATGATCACATTGGCAACCTCTGAATTTTGGAGGGATTAAGTTTTAACATGAACTGTGGAGGGGTCGAAAACCATGGCAGTTAGAGACGGCAGAGTGTGACATAACAAAGAAGCAACATAGAGACAGAGAACTAAGAAGAGACCCAGTGGGTCACCTCAGTGTCAAATGGGTTCCAACATTAGTTTTCGAGAATGTAGAATTTTACTTATTTCCACATCATCTCTTTCTTTTTTCTTTGGCCCATCTCCTTCTTACTCATGTATTTCCACTTAGAGCCAGGAATCTATCCCACGCCTTCACTGTCCCCTCTGGTAGAGATTTTCTGCAAGAGCGGATGTCAGTGGTACTGTGCGCTTGGAGGGGGAGGAACCAGCAGAAGAGCACAGGGGCCTCCACACAACGGATCGATGTGGACAGGCAGTGTGGGGGGGGCATGCAGGAAGTTTCTATGTCACTCTTACAAGACAAAGCCATTGACTGCTTCTCTCCTACAACTCCTTGTAGGAGAGAAGCAGTGTGTTCCCTAGGGTGGTGCTGGTTTCCACTATGCAGGGATAGATGGATCTGCTTGTCATAATTAAAACATCTCATGAGAGCGTATGCTCCTCTTTTCCTGGAAGACATTCAAACAGCTGGGGATGGGTTCCCAAGTGACATGCTAGGGCTGCCCAGCAAGGGGGAGGCATAGCACTGAGGTCCTTGGATTTCTAACTTCTGAACCTATTGCTCCCTGAAGCCAATTCTAGATCCCACCAGAGCAGCAAGAGAAGGAGAGACTTAGATGCTCCTTTTGGGGCTTCCTGACAATTCCTGATCTTTGAGCGAGAAAGACAGAGAATGACGAATCAGCTTTCACCAAAGTGCCACAGAACCTGCTCTGATTATAAGTGTGGGAGAGCCACCCAACCCTGTAAAACTCTAGGGTTGGGCTAGCAGAGGAAAGCATGAGGCCTGGAGATGAGAGGGAATTTTCCCAAGAGTGTGTGTGTGTGTGTCTGTGCTTTTAAGCCTGTGCCCCTGGCACAAGGGAAATTAACCAGACTCTGTGTAGTGGGAATTCTGCAATGGCAACCTAATCAAGGCTTAGTTTTTCATTAAAATTTCCATTAATACTGGAGCTGTTTAGAGCAAGTTGAATGGGAATATCTGTAATGCACCTTCCACCTGTTACCATCGTGAGGGTCCGAGTGAGCTTGTGCACTTTTGCTGGGGCCATTAGCCTTTTTACCATCATTACTCTCATCATCCCTGGCACCTGTTCTATGGTGCAGGCAAAAGTGCAAGGAGGATCCCACAGAACCTGTCCTCATCCTGTGCAGCAGACAGGGCAGGAGGGAAGAGGAGGCATGCGAAGGTCGAGGGTGAAGCATGCTGAGATCTCGTGGATAAGGACTTCACCTTCTCAGGACACAGGAGCATCTCCCTTTGCCCACCTGCTGCTTTTAAGACTGCTCTGTTAACACCGGGCTGGAGCCATCTCAGGGGGAGGGCAGGGAGGAGGTCTTCTGTTGGGGCTGGGGATGCTGACAGGGCTGAAGGAGTTCAGGCCTCACCTCTGGGAGTCATTTCCACAGCAGAGCTTCCCAGAGGACTGCCAGCCCTCCTGGCTCTGCTATGCCCTTTCTACACTCCCAACGCCAGTCACCGTGGCTCACTGAGTTGTGGGACATCTTGGAAACTGGTGTACTTGCTTCAGGGCCCTCAAAGACTGGTTCAATGACACCTCACTGAGCTGCTTACCTTCCATCCTTAGCTGCAGCCACATGATGGCCGCTTCCTAATGCATGAACAACCTGTACCTTACACAGGAATGGCCTCCCTGCTCTACGCACAGGTAACCCGAGCTCTCCTTCAATGTCCAGATTGAAAGCCACCATTCTGTCCCCTCCAGGCAGAATTAACTGTAATCTTTCTCTAGGTTTCTGCAGCCTTCAACGTATTATTTAGAAATTGTGATTATTCGGGAATATGTCTCTTTTCCCCTTTGCACTATGAGCAGAGACCAAGTTTTATTCAGTTCGTATCCTCTATGTTAAGTGCCGGGCAAATCACATAGTAGTTCCCTGAAAAATATTTTAAAAATTGTTGTAGACTTTTCTCCATCTGTCTGAGGTGAGTCTCATCACTGTTGCTGACAAAACAATCCACATGCAGAAAAACAGACCCCATTAAAAAGAAAATCCAAACACAGATAACACAGCCTATGAATGGAGTGTGTGGGCCCATGTGGCTGATGCATGCTACTAATACCACACATATGTCTTGTCCCCTGAGACTGCCAGCTCTGAGGGGAAAATTCTACATGAGAATATTCAAAACAGGATTTAGTACAGTGGCTCTTAGCCAGGTATGTGTTTCAGGAGGTATTTCAATAGAAACATGCTGCCATGGTCTGAAATGTCTGTGTCCCCCAAATTTACATGTTGAAATCCTAACCCCCAGTGTGATGGTGTTAGAAGGTGGGGCATTTGGGAGGTGATTAGGTCCTGAGGGTGGAGCCCTCATGAACAGGATTAGTGCCTTATAAAAGAGGCCCCACAGAGGTGCCTTGCCCCTTCCACCATTTGAGGACACAGCAGAAAGATGACAAATCTGTGAACCAGGAAGGGGGCCCCACCAGACTCTGAATCTGCCAGCACCTTGATCTTGGACTTCCCCGCCTCTAGAACTGTGAGAAAAACTTCTGTTGTGTATAAGTTACCCAGTTTAAGGTATTCTGTTATAGCAGCCTGAATGGACTCAAACAGGTGCTCCAGCCCAGGTGAAGTGTATGGGCCTTGGAAACATGCTGTATGTGTTAAGGCCTGCCTCCACCACTCAGCTGCGTGACCTGGGGAGGTTTCGTAACCTCCACGGGCATCCATCTCTTCAGTTGTAACATGGGCGTCATAACAGAACCCATCACCTTGGGCTGTTGTGAGAATTCCATGAGGGAATTTATATAAAGGGTTTAGAATAGTTTGTACTTACATTACATAAGTCTAAATTGTTATCACCTAGTTGGAATCCACGTAAGTGTGATCTGGGCATTTTTATTTTGAAAGAGCTGCTCAGGAGATTCTGATTTGCACCCCTGATTCAAAACCATTTGCCTATTGGATTGTCTATATTACAGAAGTTGAGGAAACATTAATCAATAATAAGTAAGTGCAGTAGGATCTCTGTTAACCAGAGAGGGTGGATTTCTGGAAACTGATTCTCATTTGGCAAATTATTTCAAGTTATCCTGCCATCCTTTGCTTGCCATGTTTATAATGCACAGCCTCGGGTTTTACCTCCTGTCCAGGCACTGGCTCCTCTTCCCACAGGGACGCTAGTGAGCAAGGACGTGCTTGAGAGTCAGGGAAAGGGATGGAAGAAAGCGTGGCGGGGTGGGGGAGGCCGGGGGGAAATCCGCCAACCCAATAACCAGTTCCTGAAAAAGAGAGAGCTGATACCATTAGAACTCTTCGGGGATTGCTGAGCCTTCCAAGGGCTTACCAAGATGGGACAAATCTAATGACAAGGAAGTTACAGCAAAGTTTATTGAACAATACCCCATTTCCTTCACTTAGAAACAATAAAGAGACATTTTTCTCACTTCCATGGCACAAGGAGAACAGTATCAGTGATTTGTGCTGCCTGCTTATTGAGTCTCTTTACCGACTCCGCTTGTTGTTTTGCTGCACGATATTAACACTTAGGACTGAACACAGCTCTCTTTTTCTCTTTGGTGAGGTTTTTGCTTTTCCCATTTTCATTTGTATTGACTATGAGATCTTTCATCAGAAGAATAAAAGACCTTGTTCTTGAAGAGCCAGTCACTGGGCTTATGTGTTGATCAGTCAGTATTGCTGGTGTGGGTATGTTCATTTTGGGGCTGGAATGGGTAAATATCTGTTGAGAGATTCTTGGAGAATGGGAGGGTTTAACTGACAGTCTCAGGGTCAGGATCTTCCAGTCCTATAAGATTCAGATCCCTGATGTCAATATGAGGAAATGCCCGGGTGACTAGGAGACTTTTGAACAAGGCACTTTAACTTGCCCATAGCTCTGCATCTTTTTGTCCAATTTATTTCAGGGAGAAATATCACTTTGGGTTAAAAAACAAAGGGAAAAAATTCCAGACTATTCCGTGATGGAGGACAAAGCATCTCAAGGAAGTAACTTTGAAAGTTGAGAATTACAGGAAATTAAAAAAAAAAAAAATCAGAGAATGTGACACTAATGAATTCAATCACAGCAAAAGTCCATTTCCATCCCTTAAATTCTACACAATTTCTAGTTGCAAATATCTTTCAGAAGTACTGTGCACACGTGGCTGGATATTAAGTTGCTCGACAAACATTTTGGATCAAAACAGCTTGTCCAGAAATGGCTGATGGAAAAGCAATAATGTGGCTTTAGAAAGAGCTGGGCTTTCTGCAGACATAGGTGTAGTCTATGAGTTTAACGGAGTTTTGCAGAAAGGAATTGCCTGGAAAACTGCGTTTTTAAAGGATGAACTTTTGACTCCCAATGCAAGGTGGAGGGAAAACGCGGGGAGAATGCAGAGAAAAGGGCATCCTCTTCAAAACCTGTTTTCTCTGGAGAGCCACAGCTATAATGACTTCTGCTTCACTGTGATGGACTCAACAGACAATTTAGTCCATGCGTCTGCTCCCAGACACGATCTCAACTCATCAGCCCAGCCGGATGGTCATCCCACCTGGATTCCGGGAGCCTCATTTGGGAAATTCATAACTTCCATTTCTGAGAAGTGTGTGAATGTGTGTGAGGGGGTGGGGGCACTAGTTCAGAGAACAAAGAAGGCCGGTGATGTCTAGGGAAACCTCCCACTTTGGGAGGAGTGGGGTGACCCTCTGAATGCCACACACTAGGCCTAAGGTCCTGGATCTGGCTGGTCTGAGGAAGCTGGTGTTTCTTGATCTTGGGATAAAGCAGTTAAATTTTTGGAACCCCTGCATCCTGGAGAGAAATGCTTGGACTGCTTTCTCAAGGGCCTGGGACAAGACTGTTTGGTCATACTCTTTAGTGATCCACAGCTACAGGGAATCTTATGTCTCTGAACAACTTCAGCTCCTCAAGAGGGGTTGATAGCTGAACCCTTGTGTTTCAGTCTTTTCAGGCTGCTATAATGAAATACTATAAACTAGGTGGCTTACAAACAACAGAAATGCATTTCTCACAGTTCTGGAGTCTGAAGATCAAGATCAAGGTGCCGGCAGATTTGGTGACTGGTGAGGACAAGGGGGTCTCTCTGGGGCCTCTTTTATAAGGGGACTAATTCCATTCATGAGGGCTCTACTCTCATGATGTAGTCATGTCCCCAAGACCCCACCTCCTAACATCATCACATTGGGGGTTAGGATTTCAACACATGAATTTGGGGGACACAAAGGCTCAGAACTCAGCAAGCATCCATCCTGGCTATAGAAAGAGGCTGAACTTCCATTTGCCCAGAATGTCCCCTCTCCCTACAGTCTGACTGGCTGTCCAAGCTTGGTGAGCTTCCCCTGGGAGAGCAGAGCCTGCCACCTGAACCCAGGCTGCTGTGAAGGCCTCTCCTCCTGCTCCTTGTCACTAGTTGCGTCCCAGCTCCCTAGGGTGACAGAAAGGCCCCTCTCTCGGTTTTCGTTATGGCTGGGAGTCAGCGGTAACATGCCATGTGCCGTCTCAAATCTATAAAGAGCTGTTGGCAGGGCATTCATTTAAAAAAAAAAAAAATTAATTCCACTGGGTGGCTCACCTGGGCTTTTAATAATTTCCAGCTCCATGTTAAACCCTTAGTCCTGAATGTACAGCTAAGAATCTGTTCCTATGGACATCTGGTTATCGTGGGAAAATTTTAACCTTCTCTTTCCTGTCCATGTTGGGGTTGTGTGTGAAGGAGGGGGTTTCCATTGACTTCCTGAAGTCCTATTCACCTGTTAGAACTTTCCATTCCAACGTTGATCCTTTTTGCCAACTCCTGGCAAAAAGCTTTGCAAGCATGGAGCTAAACAAAGAGTTTCTACCTCCCGACTTGCCTGCTCTTTGTTTTTTTGCTTCTTTGGGGTATGGATCTTCCTATTGTTTGTTTTGGCAGGAATTCCATTTTTTGACTAGTGGGGGGAGATGCTAGACCTATTGTACAGATGACCTTCTCAATTTGGGGTCCTGGAGCTGAGTCAAGCTTTCCTTCAGGCTCTTTCAAATGCTTGCACGGTCTTTCTCCCTTTGCTCTCAGGTCTTGGGTCACCTCCTCCAGGCCACTTTCCCTTACTTAACCCCATCTATTTATAACCCACTAACATATTCCTCAGTCTTTTTATATATTTAGTCAATTCTTGTAAGATCTGTGTGCATTTAAGGGCTTCTTTGTGGGGCAATTCAATTTTTAACTCCTGGTTTGGAACTTCACATCCTTTCTAGCACATGACTGCAGATCTTGGCAGCACACACCAAATACTTGCTAACTCGGTGGCTGGCTCAGTCAAGCCCTCCCATGAGTCAGATTACCCAGTCAGCCAGTAAATGTTGGAGGACTCCAGGGCTTAGTCGTGGGCTTTCCTCTCTTCTCCATTTACATTTTTCTCCCAAGGTAACTGCATGAAATTCTAAGGCTTTAAATACCATTGAGATACAGATGATTTTTACAATTATAAATCCAGCCCTGACCTATCCCCTGAGCTATACAGATGTGTAGATTCAACTGCCTTCCTGACTCTTTTTTGGGAGGTCTGATAGCTATTGAAAACAGTAACATGTCCAAAACAGACTTGTAGCCCTACACTGCCAGTCTGTCTCTCTCTGTCTACTGCAAAGCCATTCACCCAGCTGTTCAGGCCTCATCTCTCAGGGTCTCCCTTGAATTGGCTCTTTCCTCCCCCCAACCCTACTACCCGCCATATTCAACACACCAGCAAGTCCTGTTGACTCTCATTTCAAAATATATTCAGAATCTGTTCACATCTCTCCATGGCTGCCATTCCAAATCCAAACCACCATCAACTCTTGTCTTAGTTTTCCCAAGTATCTCTCTGCTTTGTTTCCTGCCCCCTAAAAATTCATGCCCCACATGGCAGAGAGAATGACTTTTTTTAAAACAGCATTTGACAAAATTCAATGCCCATTTAAAACCTGTCACATGACTAGGAATAGAAGGGAACTTTTAAAACTTAGTAAAAGGAGTATAAGAAAACCCCATAGCTAACATTACACTTAATGGTGGGAGACAGTGCTTTTGCCCTAAGATCAGAAGAAGGTGAGAATGTCTGCTCTCATCACTCTTATTAAACATTGTATTGGAAGTCCTAGCTGGTGCAATAAGACAAATAAAAGAAAGAAAAGTGTATAGATTTGAAAGAAAGAAATAAGACTGTCTTTATTCATAGATGACATGACTGACTATGTAGAAAATCCCAAAGAATCTACAAAACAAAAACAAGTCACCTACTGGAACTAATAAGCCAGTGCAGTGAGGTTGCAGAATACAAGGCAAATATAGAAAAGTTAACTGTTTTCTAATAGAAAGTCAGAATCATGGCAATCTACCTACCTTGTTTCACCCTTGGAGACTACATTTCAACTTTTATAGAATGTAATAATTTAATGGAGAGAAATAAAAATTTGTGTCTTTAATGAGAAAAAAATTTAACTGCTTTCCTATATACCAACAATGACTACTTTGAATTTGAAATGAAGAAAACAATACCATTTATAATAGCATAGCACCAAAAAAAAAAAAAATTGAAGTACTTAGGTATAAACCTAACAAGACATGTATAAAATCTATGTGTGGAAAATTACAAAACACTGATGAAAAAAACTAAAGAAGATTTAAATAAATGGAGGGACATTCCATGTTCATAGATTGGAAGACTCAATATTGTTAAGATGTCAATTTTTCTCAATTGATCTATAGATTCAATGCAATCTCAATCAAAACTCCAGCAAGCTGTTTTCTAGATATCAGTAAACTGAATATAGATTTTATATGGAAAGGCAAGGACTTAGAATAGTTACCACAATACTAAAAAAGAACAAAGTTGGAAGACTAACCCTACCTGATTTCAAGACTTACTATAAAAGTACAGTAATCAATACCATATGGAATTGGTGAAAGAACAACAAATAGATCAGTTCAACAGAATAGAGAGCCCAAAAATAGACCCATACAAATCAACTCAACTGACTAAAAGGCACAAAGGCAATACAATGAAGAAATAACAGTGTTTCCAACAAACGGTGCTAGAAGAATTGACCATCTATACACAAAAAAGAAACTGGACACAGATCTTATACCCTTCATAAAAATTAACTCAAAATGCATTATAGATCTAAATGTAAAATATTTTCTTCCAGAAGAAAACATAGGAGAAAATCTATGTGACTTTTTATTTAGTGTTGAATTTTTAGATATAACATCAAAAAATAAATTTATAAAACTAGAAAATTGATAATTTAGGCTTTATTTAAATTAAAAACTTTGCTCTGCTAAAGGCAACCATAAGAGACTCAACAGACGAGTCACTGACTAAAAGAAAAATTTGCAAATCACATATCGTGTAATTAAAATATACAAATAATTCCTAAAACTCAACAATAAGAAAACAAACAGCCCAATTAAAAATTGGCCAAATATCTCAACAGACACTTCACCAAAGAATATACACCAAAGAATATATGCAAATAAGCATTTCATAAAATGCTCAATGTCATTTGTCATTAGGGAAATGCAAATGAAAACTACAATGAAATACACCTACACACCTACCTGAATGATTAAAACACAAATGCTGGAGAGTATGTGGAGTAGCAGGAACTCTCATGCACTGCAGGTGGGAACGCAAAATGGTACAACCACTTTGGAAGACAGTTGGGGAAATTTACAAAGCTAAACACAGTTTTACCACATGATCAAGTAATAGCACTCCTAGGTATTTACCTAACTGATTTGAAAACTTATGTGCACACAAAGACCTCCATGTGAAGGTTTATAGCAGCTTTATTTGTAATCATCAAAAACTGGAAGCAACCACAATGTTCTCCAGTAGGGGAGCGGATAAACCAACGTGGGTAAATCCATTCAATGGAATACTATTCAGCAATAAAAAGAACTGAGCTACCAGGCAACACTAAGAATGAATTTTAGATATATATATATCATTACATGAAAGAAGCCAGTCTGAAAAAAGCTACCTACTGTAGGATTCCATTTATATGACACTGGAAAAGACAAAATATAGAGGATAACAGATCAGTAGTTGCCATGGGCTTGTGCAGAGAAAGGGTTGAACAGATGGAGCACAGGGGATTTTTTAAGGCTGTGAAATTATTCTGAATGATACTGTAATGGTGGTGTGATATAATAAAAAAATATATATTTGGTCTTTGTCCTCAGCTCTGGGCACAGCTAGGAGGATACAAAGAATAATAAAAACAGATCTAAGAGTACTTAGGGAATTTGCTATCCAGTCTGATACTTGTTAAAGTATTTCTTTTCTTGTACGTATAATAAGTTCCTCCCTAACTTGTTACCTTCCTAAACTAACAAACTAGATGACTAACTAACTAACCAACTAATTAATTCTCTCACTCCTATTTTAATCCATGTTTTAATTGCTTTGTGTTTACCTTTTCTTAAGTTTCAAACTTTTTTTAGCCAATTTTTAGTAATCTTCTCTTCATCGAATTTTAGAAAGTAGCTTAATAAACAGGCTGAGGTTTCTTCTCTCCTGGTCCTTCTTGCTTCCAGGGGACAGTAGTAAAGACAGAAGTGGTCCCCTGGAGTACAGCTGGAGCCAGGAAGAAGGAAGACAGCTGAGGGACTGGATAGCCCAATGAGAGGCACATCTGACCATGGGCAGTTGGCTGTGTCCAACTAACTCAGACAGCCACATCTGCAAAGACACACAGGAAAGCAGGTGACGAAATAAATGAAGTTCAAGGAAACAAGGCCACATTTGGCTGGGAAGGGCGAGAGAGCTGTGCTGCGTGTGCAGAATCTGAGCCGCTCCCATCTGTTATCTGGTCAGGACAGGTGGATTGCAGGCAGACTTTGGGCTCAGGCAGGCGGCACCAAGACGAAAATTTATGAATAGACCTTTAACTCTGGCCACTTTGAAACCCAGCAGCTCTGAAATGTAGACCCAGATGGATAGCATTTTTGATAGTTTCTCCTGACCAAGGAATTTATGCTAATTCTCAGGACCCGAGGGAAAGGAGCATCTAAAGACAGGGAATTCATAATGGCTTCTTATTATGTTTCCAAAATTCATCCATGTTTTAACTCATTGCCACAGTCAGGGCTGGCATAGGCATCACGGATGGAAAAATAAATGGGAGCCCAGGGCCTCGCTCATTATACACGTGCCTTCTGTGACATGTCCTGGAGCAGAACAATAAGGAATTTTTGTAATATCCCCTCAATTCAGGACCAATTCTGGGTTGGGGCTATAAGATCTTCCTCCATCAGGAAATTTACTAATACTTGCTCTGCTTATAGAAGCATTTAGCAAAGCTCTAAACACCAGGACAGACTTTCCCTCCCCCACTTTTAGGTTTTTCTGAGTTAAGCTACTGGAAAAGTTGAGGGAGAACAGAGCTCAGTATGTAACAGTCTGGTGCATCTATGTGAAGTCTTCTCAGAATGAAGCTGCTTTTGGTTATGACTCTGCCACTAACTAACTTGAGATGTTGGGTGAACCCCTCAACCGCTCTGGGGCACTACAGCCCACCTGTCAATGGAGAGGTCTGCATGACAGGACTGCTGGGATGCTTTCAAGCTCCAGCCTTCAGTGCTCTTGGGATCTGCACTGGGAGCCATCTGGTTCTGCTGGAATGTTATAGAAAGAAGGCAAGGGCAATTCTTCTTTCCTGATGAATGTTTTGGGAATCCTGAAGCTTGGAAAGGACTTCGAAGACTATGCCTTCTAGCTCTATGTCAGATTCATCCCCAATTCACATTTCAAGATGATGGAATTTCAAAGGCATACTAGGTGATCTCCATCCAGGTTTTCACAGCCTTTATAAATACTTACTGAACACTCACTCACTATGTGCCAGACTTTGTGCTACTAAGTCCTCATTCCATACTGAGACATCCAGACTAAGAAGTGGCACAAAGAAAGGGCTTGAATGGTGTATTAGTACGTTTCTGTTGCTTATAACAAAATACTTGGAACTGGGTACTTTATAAGAGAACAAAATTTATTGCTTACAGATTCCGAGTCTGGAAAGTCCAAAGTCCAGGGAACACATTTGGTGTGGGTCTTCTTTGGTGTGGCTTTACAGCAATGCAGGAGACTAACATGCCAGAAAATGGCAGAGAGAGACTCTCACGTGCTCTTCTTTTAAAGCCCTCAGAACCACACCCCTGACCACCACTATTAATCCATTCACTACTGCACGATCCTACAATCTAATCACTTCTTCAAGGCTCCACCTTTCAATTACCATAATAGGATTTCCCACCCTCAACAGTTACAGTAGAAATTAAGTTTTTAATATATGAACTTTGTGGGACACAATTTAATCAGTCCACAGCAAATGGCTTAGGCTTCCAGCAATAGCCTGTCTAGCTACTCTCAGAATCTGGACACTGTGGCCCGGTGCTCATGAGTCTTTCCTAATCCCAAGCAAGGAATCATTCCTTAATTCTTTTTTTTAAAAAAATTTAATTAATTAATTAATTAATTAATTAATTAATTAATTAATTAATTATTTAAGTTTTATTTTGTCGATATACATTGTGGCTGATTATTGCTCCCCATCACCAAAACCTCCCTCCCTTCTCCCTCCCCCCCTCCCCCCCAACAATGTCCTTTCTGTTTGCTTGTCGTATCAACTTCAAGTAGTTGTGGTTGTTATATCTTCTTCCCCACCCCCCCGGTTTTTTTTTTGTGTGTGTGTGTCTGTGTGTGTGTCTGTGTGTGTGTGTGTGTGTGTGTGTGTGTGAATTTATATATTAATTTTTAGCTCCCACCAATAAGTGAGAACATGTGGTATTTCTCTTTCTGTGCCTGACTTGTTTCACTTAATATAATTCTCTCGAGGTCCATCCATGTTGTTGCAAATGGCAGTATTTCATTTGTTTTTATAGCTGAGTAGTATTCCATTGTGTAGATGTACCACATTTTCCATATCCACTCATCTGATGATGGACATTTGGGCTGGTTCCAACTCTTGGCTATTGTAAAGAGTGCTGCGATGAACATTGGGGAACAGGTATACCTTCAACTTGATGATTTCCATTCCTCTGGGTATATTCCCAACAGTGGGATAGCTGGGTCGTATGGTAGATCTATCTGCAATTGTTTGAGGAACCTCCATACCATTTTCCATAGAGGCTGCACCATTTTGCAGTCCCACCAACAATGTATGAGAGTTCCTTTTTCTCCGCAACCTCGCCAGCATTTATCGTTCAGAGTCTTTTGGATTTTAGCCATCCTAACTGGGATTAGATGGTATCTCAGTGTGGTTTTGATTTGCATTTCCTGGATGCTGAGTGATGTTGAGCATTTTTTCATATGTCTGTTGGCCATTTGTATATCTTCCTTAGAGAAATGCCTACTTAGCTCTTTTGCCCATTTTTTAATCGGGTTGCTTGTTTTCTTCTTGTAAAGTTGTTTGAGTTCCTTATATATTCTGGATATTAATCCTTTGTCAGATGTATATTTTGCAAATATTTTCTCCCACTCTGTTGGTTGTCTTTTAACTCTGTTAATTGTTTCTTTTGCTGTGCAGAAGCTTTTTAGTTTGATATAATCCCATTTGTTTATTTTTCCTTTGGTTGCCCGTGCTTTTGGGGTCGTATTCATGAAGTCTGTGCCCAGTCCTATTTCCTGAAGTGTTTCTCCTATGTTTTCTTTAAGAAGTTTTATAATCATTCCTTAATTCTGACATTCACTGTCAGCCCTTGCACTGCTTGGGGACCCACAAAAGGAAATTCTTTTAATTTCTTTTCCAAATTTTATGGCAAGGACATTTGAAGGAGTTAGGAGGGATGGATGGCAGGGCCTTTGAGATGTCACCTTCATTTGAGAGCTAAGAATTTTAATTTCTACTTAAGAGATGGTCAGGGTCGACAGATTCTAAGAAGCTGATGTGCCTTCTCTGCACACCCTGTTCCGTCTCCAAGACATTTTACTCATGTCTATGCCATTTGGATGGCTAGCAGAAATAGCATAGTGAGTTTTATTTCTACCTGAAAAGTGGGGAACCAGTTGAAGTGGTGCAGCTCATGTTAACCAGTAAACACACAAAGGAGTCTGCCTTGCGTCAAGAGGAGGAAGGTGCACCTGGCTCTGTTGGGCCACTTACCATTCAGCATTCATTGAAAGCCCTCACTTGGGGGATCGCTGTTTGCTCAGCCCAACTCTGCTGGCCTCTCAGATCCCTTGGTGGGGGGTGTGGGTGATGACATCAGAACCACTCTGTCCTGCTGGTTTCATTTATCTCTTAAACATACCAACCCAGTGTTGGAGCCTTTATCTACATGCTAGTCTCATATAATCAAGTCCAACTGATCTGAGCTTTTATGTTTCCAACTACTGTTCATGTCTTTAGAAATGGATTTCTGCTCTTCCACAGCACTCAGCATGTTTGACCTAATGGGCTGGGCCTGCCTTGCTTTGCTCTGTGATTATGCACTGGGCATGTTATTAATCATGGCTCAATTCTATAATTTAAAAGCCCACAATTTTGGACCGAGGCTACAACAAAAACATTGAACATCGGCTTGCATCTGCTTTCACTTGGGGGTGAGGGACGGAGTTGGAGAGTAGAGAGTGAGGTTTGATATGATAGGATTGAAACCTGCAGGCAGCAGTATTAGACAATTCTTCTCTAGCTGGGGACCCAGGGGTGGAGGGGACAAAGGGGTCAAGCACCAGCATGTAATATGGGGATATCCCAATGCCTCCTGTCTGTCTTTGTCACTCCTAAGAACAAAGAGCCTGCTTCCTGGGTGACTGGGATCTGGCCATGGTGGGGGTAGGGAGTAAAAAGAGATGAACGACAGGGTCAGCTCATGAAAGATTTGAAAGTCAAGCACAGGAGTTTGAACTTCGTTCTGTAGGCAACAGGAAGCCATTTGAAGCAGGGAAGTGATCACTGCAGCAGCTGTATGGGCAATGGATTAATGAGGAGAGATTGGAAGCTTGGAGACCACTCAGGAGGCCACAGCAGTAACCAGGCAAAGAAGAGGAAGCTATTTAGTAGGCAGAGTTGAAGGGATGTGGTGACTGAGAGACAGAAAGAGAGGCAGGTATTGAGGACTCCATGATTGCAGTTTGAGAAATTGGATGTTAATACCCAGAATAAGAAATCTAGTTGGAGAAAGAAGTTTAAGAGAGGAGAGGATGACAGGTCCGGTTTGATACATACTGGATTTGAAATGGTTTGGGGACATCTACGTAGAGTTGTCTAGGAAATGTTTGGCCATGTAGTTCTAGAGCTCTGGAGGGAGAACTTACTAGAGATTACAATAGGGGGTTGTCATCAGTGTGAGGGTGACAGCGGCTATGGCAGGAAAAGATAAAATCAGCTAAGGAAGAAAACACAGGACCATCAAGAGCATAGTGTTGAAGGGGTAGGCAGAGGCAGAGGAGCTCCTGAAGGGAAGAGACTGAGAAGGTGCTTCAACTTCCTGCAGCGAGCCTGTCACATCCCTCCCGTGTCGGTCAAGGGAAGACTTCTCTCCACCTGGGGCCGCTTGGCACCCATGGCCCCTGGGCTGGCTCTGGAGAAGGGCCTCACCAATGCTGTGCTTTGACCAGTGTTTCTCAAACTTGCATCTGCAGATGTTGTATTGTTTTTTTGTTTTTTTTCTGGGAGTGTGGAGATGCTGAGAGTTCTCTAAAGAAACAGCCCTGGTTTGGAAATACATATTCTGAGGTGCCTTTGAGTTCTCAGGTTCAAGAAACTCTGATGTGGCCGTGGACTCTGCTCCTTGTGCCTTGGCCTGCCTGGGCCAGAGATATGTCTGGGGCTCACCTGCCACCCAGCACTTCCCTGCACCATGTGGTGCCATTTTTGCTACTACAATTTTTGTTTAGAGCTGATGATTTTGGTTTTTTAAACTGCTATATTAAGATATATAGTTCATATACCAACTCACCCATTTAAAGGGTACCATTCAATTGGCTTTTAGTATATTCAAAGATGTGTACAATTACCACCACAGTCAATTTTAGAACATTCTGATCACTCCAAAGGAACGTGTACCCTTTAGATATCCCCTTAGCCTTAGCATCCCCCCTGCCCCCAAGCCCTAGGCAACCACTAATCTACTTTCTGTCTCTATAGATGTATTTCCCTATTCTGGCCATTTCATATAAATGAAACCATAGTATAAGTGGTCTACTGTGACTTTTTAAGACTTCACTATCCCATCTGATAACTGAATCTTCACTCTGGAGAAAGGGTGTTGGCAGTATGCAGAGTACTGGGTGCTTTTCTATCTGTTATTTCGTCTAATTCTCTCCACTGTCCTGGAAAACTAGCCTCATGAATCCCATTTTACAGGTGAGAGAGCCAAGGTCAGACAGGTTAAATGACTTATCAGAGGCCCTAGATACAGTGAGTGGTCATACCACGGTGTCATCAGGCTCTGTCTGGCTGCAAACATTCACTTAGTTGCTACCATGCTAAGTGCTGAAGGAGGGACACACAGGCAAGGAAAGACATATTAGTCCATTTGTGTTGCTATAACAGAAATACCTGCGACTGGGTAATTTATAAAGAACAGAGGTTTACTTGGCTACGATTCTGGGACAGCTGCATCTGGCATAGGCCTCAGGCTGCTTCTGCTCATGGTGGAAAGCAGCAGGCAGCTGGCGCGTACAAGCAGATCACATGGCAAGAGGAAGCAAAAGAGAGAGGGGAGGTGCCAGGGTCCTATAAACAACCAGCTCTCATGGGAACTAACAGAGTGAGAACTCACTCACTACCCCTACTCCCCCACGGAGAGCATTAATCCATTCATAAGGGATCCACCCCCATGACTCAAACAGCTTCTAGCACTGCCATATTGAGATTTCCATATGAGTTTTGGCAGGGACAACACATCCAAACTCTATCAAAAGACAATCCCCCCATGAGCAGCTTTGCATGTGTGGGCCCTCCCGGAATGGGCCTGTGAAACCTGCTGGACCAGAGCAACTGCAGGTTCCCAGCGCTTGGAGTGAACTTCCCTCTTTTACTGCTTCTCTGTGATTGGGAGGGAGTGGCAGTAGTCTGACCCCCCCCCCCCGGCACCTGGTGCTCTGGGAATGTTCCAGAGCAGAAGATAAAGGCTGCTGTCACCACCAAGCTCTGCCTGTCATCGGCCTCAGCATCAGGCCCTGGAACACAGAGAGATGCCCCATCCCCAGCCTCCAGCTGCATGGAGCTTCAGAATCAGGGCTCTACTACATCCACTACAAGGAACTTATCATCTCTTGATAAAGGATAAGGCATATTTTTTCAGTGTGGTTATATGTGGTAATGAAGCATGCAAAAAACCACACAAGATAGATGGCAGCTTTCACTAGTGAAGCCGAAAACTTGGTTAACTTAATAGTCTATTTATTACATTCACTCTCTGAGCTTACAGCACCTGATTAATATCTCCCATCTTCCCCACTGCTATACAATTAAAACTAGTAATATGTGATTGCACAAGCTGACACCAGCACAGATGGGTAGGGACTTGGAGGCTGAGATAAGAAGTGAAGGAGGACGTTTCCTCCTGGGTCGTGATGGTGGAGTCAGATCTCTTGCAGCTTAAATGAGAATTACTTCTAAGGGAGTGACCTTACAGAATTAAATAAACTCGAGGATAAAAAGACCCTTCTGCTGTCCATGGCCCGGTCTTGCCCATTACCAAGACCTCAGGCAGGAGAGTGGCAAAGAGAGAGGCTTACAAGAAACAGGTTGTCAGTGGAGGTGGCCACACTCTCTTTAATCAGCAAAAAGAAAGGTGGCCAGACTGAACCTCACTTACTGAGACAGGAAGGGACGAGGCTGAATTAGATGAGAATGACGTAGCTACTTAAAAGTCACTCTCAGCATTCTGCTCTCTTCCTGCCAGCTACCGAAGACCTGGGCACCTGGCCAGGTTCTGACCAGTGAGATATAAAGAGAACTCTGCTGAGGAGTTTCTGGGGAAGGGGTTTTACTCTTTGAAAAACTGGCAAGGCAGTCTATGAGGACTTGCTCCTTCTTCCTCAACGTGGATGTGATGCCTGAAGCTTCAGCAGCCGTCCTGTGAATTTGAGGATGAAAAGGTAACAAGGTAGAGATGGTGGAGCAGTAAGAGAGACAGAGCCTGGGTTCTTTATTACATTACTTGGCCAGCAGGCCACGCTTGAGGCCATCTACTTCTGGACCTTTTGTTAAGCAAACAATATATGGCCTTCTGGTTTAAACCGCAGTTAGAAGGGCATTGCGTTACTTGCAGCTGAATAACATTGCTAAATAATATAAATGGCTTCCACTTATTGAGATCCCGGTGCATGCTTTTTGCTAAGTGCTTTATGTTCATTTTGAAACTTCGCAACATGTTCCCTTTGAAGGTACTACTATTAACTTCATTTTGTAAATGAAGGCGCTTGGGCTTAAGTGTATAGGGTCACATACCTAGGAAATAGCAGAGCTAAGGTTTGAGTCCAAGTCTTTCTGACTCTAGAGAGTTATTACTATTAATCAGACACTCTGTGACTTCGTAGATAGCGTACTTGAACTTTGAACCCTAAAAATGAGTGTTGCTTAGAGTCTAGTTGACTTAATAGCACTCAGCATAAATCAAGAGATTTGTCCACATGACCCGCCGAAATAAGGCGAAATTCAGTCCAACTGGTGATTGGACATCTCATGCTACTTCCTGCCCCAACCCATCAAAAATAACCCAAACAAGATGCATGTATTTATAGATTGAAATTAGTCAAGCTAGGCTAACCTGCCTCAGCCAATTACACATCCAAAGATTGATGTGGGTGTGAGGAGAAAGGTCCCAGAAAGAGAATATGAGTGAAAAGACCCTGATCTGAGCTGTGTGGAGTCCATCAGAGCCCCTCTCACAGCTTTTGAGTATAGAAAACTCTGAGAAAGATTAAGATGGCTTCGAAAGCTGGGTCTGGTTCTCCTAGCAACACTTCTGTTGCCTCTCCTGGTTGGAGAAAACAATCCAAGTTTGCAATTTTTCTTTGACATAAATTGACCAAAAAACATGTAAATTACTAGCGACAGTTCCCAATTCCTGGAGGTGCCTAGTTAGTGCTGGCCACATAACAGATGCTCAGTAAATATCTGTTGCCTTTGTGACCAGCCGGGGCAATAGGAAAAAAGTGATCTCTTAATGAATATGATTCATCCTTCCATTCTCCAGTGAAAAGGCAAAACACAGGCTGCTGTCTTGGTAACGTGCCAGCCAGTGGCACTTAGCATGCCAGGGACCACTTATCGATACTTTCCCATTAGCCCAATGCTCATCAACTCTTCTACGGGCTGTAAATGTATATATACATAGCCAGCAGCCAATAGAGGAACTTGGCCACACAGCTAATTCTCTCTCCCTTCCCAGTCCATCAGGCCATTATGCAGGAGGTGCAGGAGTCCTCCCCTCCCACTCACCTCCTTCAGGGCAGAAAGTGTCTAGAGAGGGGGAAAAAATCAGAATAAACATATGCAAGAACTGGGGTTTAAACATCCCACGAAGATTAACTTATCTGCAGTAATTGCCTTAACTAGGGGATTTTTAATGCTTTTCAAAGTTTCTTAGGGGAGAAAAAATATGCAGAATGAGTTTTATAGCAGCCAACAGAGGAGATACTTAGAGCAAAAAAAAAAAAAAAGGTATCAACCATACGAAGCCCATAGCTAGGAAATTTTAAGGCACTGATTCTAGGGGATTTAATAAGAATGTAATTTGTATAATTAACCATTCATCAATGTCAATTTCATTAAATGAATGCCAGAAATATTACCTTCAGCAGCACGACCTAACAGGATTGGAATATATTATATGAAAAATGAACACTTAGTGGTTTCCCCCCCCGCTCTGTCTGTCACAGCAAGATTTGCAAGGCTGAGAAATAATTTAAAGGGTAGTAAATGAAACCGGCTAAGGCGAATGTGTGCATTTTGGTAACTAACCTGCGTCATGATGTATGAGAGTTCGTGTCAAAACGTTTTCCTAAAGCAATGACTACAGGGACCTGTTGCTCCTACCCAGGTGGCAAAATGTGAGAAATAATGTCAGGAGCTTCCCAAAGGCACCCTTGTTTCCCACCTGGATGTAGCTTACTCTTTCCCTGGATACACTACCTAGGGTCCCAGACCCAAAGTTGTGGGTTTTTGTATCCAGAATTTGCAGACATTCCCCAGCACCTCCAGAGTAGCCTTGCACCCAGTCATTTGCCTCTTTGTCCAGGAAGAGTGACAGCTGACACCCAGTGGCAGGATATCATTCTGAGTTTTATTCATGTTATTGCCTCCTGTCATCAGGGGAGTGTGGGACTTCAGGTAGGTGGGCTGATGAAATATCTGTTAATAGGACTTATTTCCAAGGTTGCTCATGAGGGAGGCAGTTTAAGGGGATTTATTCATTTTAGTTCACCACAGGAAACGTGGAAGAAGGGGGGCAGTGGGTGATAATTTGCCCACGTGTCTGCCTACGGGAATGTATGCACACACACACACACACACACCCCAGAACAGTGATATAAACTGGAGGTCAGTGCTTGAGATTTGCAAATTGTTGTCATTGGAGTTAACACGGTGCCTCACACATAGTAGGTGCTCAATCAGTGTTTGTTCAATTGAATTTCTCTTAGTGTTAACACCACTTCCGATCTCTTCTATTTCAGGGCACTGCACGGCTGATAATATTGGATCAGTATTCCTGAGGAATCTGCCTTTCAGAATCCCGGGTCCTGAGAGACAAGAAATCCTTTGCAAGCAGATCAAACATACCTTTAAAAAGTGAAATCAAGCAACAGATATATTTTTCAGGTTTTTTTTTTGTGTGTGTGTGTTAGATTTTGAAAAGTCACACAATCTAGAAGGAAGATAGAACATTCATATGTTTGGGAGTCAGGAGATCAGATGTCAAGATTTGACTACATCTTTTCAGTCATTTCCAGATTTAAAATTCTGTGTTATCTATTATTTGACACAAAGCAGTGAAATATTCCTCCTTCCCCTAACCACTGCAAAGGTCATATTTAGGACCTGGGTGAAGAAAGAGGAGGTGTCACAAAGCTGGTGTGAGGTGTGTGCCCAAATTCTGTGCAGTAGGATGGTGGTTCTGCAGGACTCAAACTCATCTCTTTTTCCAAAACATTTCATGAATGTGCCTCTTCCTATCCATCCCCACAGTCACTCTCTTCTTTCTAGCTTGGATGTGGTGACACTGGGCAGGTAATTTATCCTCTCTGAACCACAGTTTTTCATTTGTAAAATAAGGATATTAATATACACCTCCCAGAGTTGCTGTGAGGATTAGGTGAGACGGGCATAACGCATGTGGTGATATGTTTTCCGTATTCATTTTCCCTGCTACCCTTCCTTCAGCTCCTTTTCCCACAGATGAGCAATGATCTCTGAGTGATAAGTTCCTTCCTTAGTCTTTTAAGAGAGGACAAGAAATCAGGTAAACTGATTCACCCTAAGATGCTGTAAAGTTACCCATCAGGGGCATTGGCATTTTAAGAAAGTACAACAGGGAGAGGCTAATGTTTAAGATTAAAAAAAAAAAAAAAAAAAAGAATAGTGCTCATGATAGAATTTCAGGTATCTTTCCATGAGATATTTTTAGGGATGAGAATCAATGTCAAACCCTTTGATCCATATCATATGGGTACCATGATCCACATTTTCCACCCCCGAAATGGGGACATATGGTATGACAAGTGTTCTGGGAGCTACTTCCAAGGGCACCGACTGAATCTGGGAGGTAGAGTTGGGATTCTGAAGTACTGGAGTGTCTGGATAGTTTGATGGCTGTGAGTAAGTGGGACAGACTGTGGGACATCTGGAGAGCTCCCCAAGAGGCTTCTGTCCACAGAGAGAAGCATTTCTCCATCTGGCTCAGAGCAGTGGGTCTCGGGTGTCCATTGCTTTTTACGTATGGGACCTCCACGCGACATGAGGCAAGTCACTGGTCCGCTTTACACCTGAGTCTTATCTGCAGGATCGGAAGAGTAACGTCTGAGAGAGCTGTCAGGAGGGGACAGGAGACTTGGACTCTTAGCACATTGCCTGACACATAGTAAGTGTCCAGTCAATGCTAATGATTAGTCAGGGCATTCGTGGCAGAGCACGGGGCCCACAGAGACCTCAGGAATGTGGGTCTAAAGCAAGGAGCTTAGTGTGCTGATATCAGCCCCTTTCCCATTTTGTCTGTGAGGAGTGAAAGTCTCCAGTTAGGCTCCGTTCAGCAGCACTGGCAGCCTGCTCCCTCTCAGGAGGCGAACTGCTGGTTAAACTGGCTTCCCTGCACCTCGGAGTGGTCCTCAGGCACCTCCACAAAACCTCAGGCCTGGGACGGCAACTGTCAGTGTCCCAGTGTCTGTCATCCCACCACTTCACCTGCCGACTGTGTTCCTTCACGACTCTGAAGGCTGTCCCCTCCCACACCAGGCTAACTGGACTCACTGAAGATCAAAAAAAGAGAATACTTTAGAATTCAATTCGCTTCTTTGGGTAGGTCTCCTCTTCTGTTTGCATTTTCTGAGAAGGCATTTACGATGTCAGTGTGACTTATAGTTATGCTCGTAGGCACTGAAGCTTGTAAAGGCCACCTAATCACTTTGCTTTGATATTCATTAGTCATTTTACACCTATAAAGAATGGAAAGATGGAGCAGGTTGCGTGTGTGGTGGTGGTGGGGGTGGTGTTGGCTTGGACCTTTGGGGAGGCGGGATGTGGTGAGACGGAGACACCAATGGCCCTGTCACTAACGACCCTCAGCAGGACAGGCACCCTTGTCCTCATCGCCCCTCCCCCTTGTCATTTTCTCCTTTCCTCTCTCCCTCCTTCCTTCCTTCCTCTCTTCCTCCTCTCACACTGAAGTCATATTAGACGCACTTTTCTGTAGATGTTGGGGTGGAAAGAGAGGTTGGAGGACACACAGAGATGAAGGACACAGGAAATCTCTTCAGGGAGCTCATGGCCAAGTGTGTGGGGGGAGGGCTCTGGAAGAAGCCCCGTGACACAGGATTGGGGAGCTGTGCTGGGGTGTCCCTGCCCCGAGGGCAGAGGAAGGAGCTGACTTGGCAGGGGGAGGGCAGGGCAGGGCGGTGACCTCGGGGGCGTGTGAACACACAGCCGAGCAGTACACACACCCACACGGAGCCTCGCTCTCTCCCCCAGCACTGAGCAGATTTTGTGCAGGAGAATTTCTGGAAGGAGACCTGCGGGTAGAAATTCCACCAAAAGGAGACAGAGTAGCTGTCTTATGAGAGGGAGCAGGATGGCTCGGGCACAGCTCCGCTTTCCACCTCCACACAGCTGATGAGACTGGTTTAGAAAAGGGGTCTGCCCCCAGCGCCTCACACTCGCCATGATAATTAATAATCTATACTTAATGCGACTGAATTAATAATTATTTTAATTATGACATGTTTTCCCTCCTCTCTTCCCCCTGCCAGGGCGGGCTTGGCGCTTCCCAGGATTACAGTCATAACGGTAACAGATAAACCTTAATTAAAACATTCCAAAATACAATGGCTGAATTAAAATGCAGTGACTTGTCGTTTTCATCTCCCTTTGAGCTCTTGCTAGGACGGTGAATGCCTCCCCACTGCTGGCAGCATCTTGGCTGCTCCGGGCAGCTGCTCACAGTCACTGGGCGATGTCTGCCAGCGCCGCTTGGCACCCCTCGGGGTCCCGTGGCAAGCCACCAGCTCAGGGACCACACGTACCTGCTCCCTCATCGTTGCCTCTTGACATAGCACCCTGTGCCCAGTCAGCACCGAATGTGCTTCCATGGGCAAAGCCCCACTCCTTGTGGTCCCGCCCTGCCTCTGCCTCCACTCCATGCATTGGCTTGTTCTCAGGCCACTGTAGACCTGAGGAAGGGATCCTCTGCTCTGGCTCCTTGGGCACCGTTCTTGGGTTTGAGCAGACCCCGCCTCAGGCAACCCCCTGACTCCATCGGCAGCCCCTTCCCTTCTGGTCTGAGTTATTGGCAAGGGTCTTTGCTTTCTTCATTCACTCCACAGCCCACCTATACGTGGGTGCTTTCTGACTCATAGCTCATGTCCAGAGGCAGGCTTCCATGTCTTTTGCAGCCTCCCCATGGTCACTCCAGATCAATGGCTTTTTAAAAATGTTTAGCGTTCTTTCATTAATTCAGCCATGTATTTGCACTCATTAGTAAACATTTATGGAGCATTCTAGGCATCGTGTTTGCTGCTGGGCTACAGAGGCAAAAGACAGCATCCTGTTCTTACGATCCTCAGGGGCCCATGGGACAGAACGAAGAGATTCAGACAAAGGGAGTCCCAGGCCAAGTGTTCTGGTAGAGTCAGTGCTGGCCAGTGTGGATGGCAAGGGAGGGCGCTGGCCCCAACTGGCGGAGGGCAAGCGAGGGGCGGTTTCCTGGGCATGTGACCCTGTGCTGCACTGTGAAGGATAAGGAGGAGTTATCCTGGCAATGATGGGGGAAGGTCACACTGAGAAGAAGCGTCATAGTCATTATTTATTTATTTATTTATTTGAGAAATGAGTTTTGAGCTTGATTTCCATCTCCCATAACAAAGTCTGTCAAAGAAAATGAATGATAATTACATGTTTAATAAGTTACACAATATATATAAAGATTATTATACCCTAAAAGAATTACATAAAGTTAATGTTTAATAAAAATGTTTACATCAATGGTGCTTTGTAGGCTGCTTAATAGTCTTTTTTTTATTGATTCTTTAAAAAGATCAACAAAATTAGCAAACCGATGTCTAGACTGACCAAGAAAAAAAGAGAGAAGACAGAAATTACTAAAATCAGAAATAAAGCATGGGAGAGCAGGTGCTTCTTCTACTGCTCTGGAGTGGGCTTTGAGGAGAGAGATGTCCTTTTCTTTTTCTGGTCTCTGCTGGTGACTCTCCTTGTGTCACTGCAGTTGGGTGTCTGGTGGCCGCCTACATGGCAGCTGTGGCTACTGCTGTGGTGTCCAGCTGCTTTTGTGGCAGCCATGGCTGTGGCAGTGGGCCACCCATGAGGAAGTGGTGTTTTCGGCGTGGTCCTTCCCTGTTTCCTGGTGGAGGATGCTGTCCTCGGCTCCTCCCTAAGGACCCAGGACATGCTCTGTTTCTTGCCTACATCTGGGCTGAGGGGAGCTAGCCCAAGGCTCCTGCCTGAGGACCTGGCATGCTCAGAAGCATCATATTCAAAAGCTTCAAGGCCCAACAGGATTCTGCATTCCTGGAACTGCAGGTAATGAGTGTGTCTGGAGGGCAGGGTTCACAAGGATGCGAGGTGAGAGGCAAGGGCACGGGTGGGCCAGGCACATCTAGGAAGCCTCCAGTTCATGAATGGGTATGGCAGAGAGCCATGCTGCAGAAGGGAGCTAATTATTATTATTATTATTTTTTAAAATTTTATTTAAAATTTATTTTTATGTAGTCAGATTTAGTTTTTATTGCACCTGAGTTTTGATTTCATTTTTTTTTTAAAATTTTATTTTGTCGATGTACATTGTAGCTGATTATTGCTCCCCATCACCAAAACCTCCCTCCCTTCTCCCTCCCCCCCTCCCCCCCAACAATGTCCTTTCTGTTTGCTTGTTGTATCAACTTCAAATAATTGTGGTTGTTATATCTTCTTCCCCCCCCCCCGGTTTGTGTGTGTGTGTGTGAATTTATATATTAATTTTTAGCTCAGAAGGGAGCTAATTAACTCATGCAACGCTACCACTAAACGTGCTGAACCCTGCTTTGTGCTTTTTGCTCCTGGCTTTCTTGCCAAAGCTAACTTGGGTCATTGGCATCACAAAGTGTTTGGATTGGCACAGAGAGGGAAGAATTCACACACACACACACACACACACACACACACACACACACCCACCCCTAACATACATCCCCAAATTTACCTAGCCCAGAGTTACTTAAAAATATTTTTATTTTTGAACCACTAAGCCTTGGAAACAAGACCATCTCACCCAGCTGGAAACTCTCCTGAAAAGTCACACCAAAGCCTCTAGGAATTCCCGCAGCTCTTTGGAGCTTCTAGTTCTGGAGACACCTTGGGAGATCTGCAGGGTTTTCTATTAGCTCCAAGGAGGTTCTACTATTTCCTAAGACATTGTCCTGCTACCATCTCTTACATGCTCGGTTAATTGACTGATTTATTCATTAGTGCATTTTTTCTCATTTCTTCATTCAACAAATTTACATTGGGCTCCTAGGTGCCGGGCATTGTTTTGGATGTTGGGGATACAAAGTGCTACGAGGCCCCCATTCTCAAAGTGCTCACAGATTAGTGACAGCCCTAGAAAAGTCCACAGATAATGACGACAGGCAGAGAGAACTAGTGTCATGGCCTTATGAACAAGCACAGCCTTAAAGAGTTAAAGAGGCACTGGTGGGAGGAACAGGCTCCACTGCTGGCTAGGGAGAAGCCCCCCCCCCCCCGAAAAAAGCATCCTAGAAAAGAAAAGGAAAGAAAAGAAAAGGCTTAACACCTGTAAAAGTACCCAGGGCACTAGTTAAATTTGAGAGATAAATGATTTTATTTATGAAAATGTCAAGGGGAAGGAGATGCACAACTTCTTTAAGGACTACTCCTACCTCTGCTCGTATGTCAATACTGAGAAGCCTAAAATAATTTGGGCTTGAAGATGGATGTGGCTGGAGAGCTCAGCTTCATTGCCAACACTGGGGATTAGCAGCAGCATGAGAGCACCTTTCTCCTGAGTGTCCTGCTTCTGCTCACTGGCTACCTTGTCACCCAGTCTGGCCACAGTCAGATCATCTCTGATGAGTGCACTTAGTAACCTTCCTTTCCTATTTGGAACGTGACCACGTGCATGCTGTACATGAGAGATATTGATTGCAAATAAGTTGTTGACTGGAGGACATGCCTCTGTGGAGGTGTTAGGAAGGGGGGTGGGGAGAGAAAATAAAATTAAAAAGAGAGTAAGAAAACACCAAAGCTCCCAGTTGGAAAGTGCTCAAGTAGTTGAAGCTAACGATGTTTGGTTGCTTATTTTTCTTTCTTTTTTCCCCAGGAGTTCTAAGTGTCAATATTGCATTTACTGCTGAACAAACTAAAATCATAACAAATATAATAAAAGGAGAGAGTAAACCTCGGCTTTATGCAGGGAGTGATTGGCACTTTTGGGCCCTGGATTGGTTGGGCCTTTACCTTGTCTGCGTCAGCTCATAATTAAACAATAAAGGAAGGAATTGTTACTTGCTTTGAATATATATAGGCGTTTTCTATAAGGAGGGGGCAGTGAGTATTTTATAAGGTCTGTCGCTGTCCCAGTTTTCTGTAAGGAAGGAAATGTGTGTATTTTAAAAACTCTGTTCTTGTCTCTGTCAATGCTGGAAGATTCAGGGATGACATGATCACTGTCACTAGAAGTTTTTGCTTAATAACATCCAACACTCACCTCCTAGAGCTTTCTAGATCCCAAAGAAGAGTGGGAAGATGATGAGGGAGGAGGAGATAAAAGCAGGAAAACAGTTGGACAGGGTAGCTTGGATTGAATGTCCCCCAAAACTTAATTCTCACTGTAACTGTTGAGGGTGGGAAATCCTATTATGGTAACTGAAAGGTGGGGCCTGGAAGAGGTGATTGGACTGTGTGGACCCTGCCATAGTGAATGGTTTAATGATGGTGGTGGGCTTGGTTCTAAGGCTTTTAAAAGGAGAGTACATAAGAGTTTCTCTCTCTCTGCTCTGCCATCTTCTGCCATGTGAGACCCCTGCATTGCTGTAAAGCCACCACCATAGGACCCTCCCTGATGTGTTCCCTGGACTTTGGACTTTCCAGCCTTTGAAACCACGAGCAGTAAATACTGCTTTCTTATGAAGTACCCAGTTCCAAAAACTTTGTTATAAGCAACAGAAATGGACTAATACATAGGGGATTTTTTTTTTCTGCTTCCAATCTTGTTTTTGTTTGGATGGCTATAAAGAAGCTATGTAGAAGAGTGTGTGTGTGTGTGTGTGTGTGTCTGTGTGTAACAGAGAGAGACAGAGACAGAGAGACAGAGTAAGAGAGAGAAACAGAGAGACAGAGACAGGGAGAGAGAGAGAGAGAGAGAGAGAGAGAGAGAGGAGTCACAATGATGTATTGAGCAAGAGCTGCCTCATCTTCACCAGGTGATAAACTGACCCTCTGTGATCTTGCAGGAAATGTCAACAGTCTGAGAATTGCTGCTTCAGCGACTGAAAAGAATCCTGAAAATAGTTAAGAAAGACGATTTTCCAATGAGCCGCTGTCTTCTCACAGTGGCCTCTGAGATTGCAATGTGGCACAGCAATTTGTCCCACCTAGACAGGGAGGAGACTGAGTCCCCTGGGCCTAACCAGGCCATAGAGTTGCAGTTCTGCCCAGGAGCAGGGGGACCCCAGTCATGCCTCCGTGGCCTGTCATTTAACAGCTTCATCCAGTGTGTGTGTCAGAGAACAAAGGGCTAGGCCCCTCCAGCTCCTTGCATGCTCTGAAGAGGAAGTTTCCTGTGCTCTGAAGGAGGAGGAGGCTTTAGATTTTCTAGCTGCCTTCTTGTCACTTAGCTCTATCTTGCCTTGACACTCCCCAGTGTAGATGTGTCTAATTATTCTATCCGCACCAGCTGAGAGATAGGAGGAGATGTCTTGTTAGCCGGTTCCTCTGGTAGCCTCCATTGCAAGGGTCCAGCTTTTACTTAGTTTTGCTTCAAGTCCATGCAACTAGCTACCTACCTGCCTGTCAATTTTCTGCAGCTGCCTGGGTCTCAACAGAGGATCTCCTAGGACTGACAAAGGCGTAATCTGCTAGTCAGATTTCACATTGCTGCCCAGGGAATAGGCAGATACCCTTGACAGGTGAGTGGCTAAATGTGGGAAAACACGTGCTGTTAACCACACCACCGATGGCAAACAGTACCTTAGAAAGCTAGTTAGTGACACAGGGACTGGAAGGGGAGAGGTGACTCTTGCTTTAGTCCCTGTTCATCCCTCTGCCTCACACTGCCTTTCTCCTGCAGCATCTCCTAAGCCACAGGAGGAGATCTGAGAAGGAAGCCTTGCCCCTGTTTGTGTGACCGAGAGGCTTTGCCAGCGTCAGTCTCGGTCTCCCCTGTTTCAGCCTGCTGCTTCAGGGTGGACCGTGTTTGGGCTTTATCTGCAGCACAGACTGTGTTTGAAATCCTTGACAGCTCATGTCCACACTCCTTAATTCATACACCTGCTGACGGCTTACACCCTGTCTCTGCTCTTCACCTGAAACCCTCACCCCAGCAGGGAAATTGTTTGAAGCCTAAATACATAACCATATTTTGACTCTAGGGAATCTTTGAGAAAAATTAGTTATGAGTGGATTTTTTTTTTTGTCATTAGTTTGAGAGAAATTTTATGGCAGGAAAAGGTCCCCCTCTCCTCAGTGAACAGATAATGATAGAATGTCTCCCTACCTCCCCTGGGACGACTCTGGAATTGCCCTCGTTGGGGAAACGTTGCCTAGTTTTCTTTGGGAAGGATGATTGTTGTAAGCCCCAAGTTTTAGGGCTTTCTAAGTCTGAGTGCCCCTAAGCAGCCAACAGTGAGAGAGTGTTGTCTTCACGTTGTCATCCCTGTGAACACCTTCTCTGGACTAAGATGAATTCTCTAGTTGGCAAAGGAGGAAGCAGCAGGCTTTTCTGACTAATCCCTGAACCAGGGAAGGAGGAGGCCTTAAAAAGTTGTGTCTACACCAAAGGAAGTTTCCATCTGGCAAGGAGGAAACTCTCTTCTCTGAGCGGCTCCCGTCATGAATACAAACACACCTTTATGGCTGACAGTGATAACTGTGAGATTTTCTGTGAAATCTTTCTCATTTCTTTTGCCCACTTTCTACTAAGCAAGTTGTCCTTTTTTTGCATATATTCTTCACACTAATTCTTTGTCAGCAATGTGTGTGGCAAAGAACTCTTCTTGGTTTATAACTTGTGTTTCTCTTTCTTTGCAGTGTCTTGATGAACAGAAGTTCTTAATTTGATGACAGAAACACATATGGTCAAAAAACACATGAAATGATATTCCACCTCATTAATAATCAGAGAAATGCATATCAAGGGCAGATGAGATACCAGCCTCCTCCATCTGACTGTTGAGAATGAAGAAGGGTGACGTGTCAAGGAAGGAGAGAGCGTGGATCTGCAGAACTCTTGTGGCTTGCGGGTGGAGTGTGAAACTGTATAGCCACTTCAGCATCACCGTGTAAAGTTGAACATTCAAATAACCCATAACCCAGCAATCCCACTCCTAGGGACACATGCAAGGACAACTCTTGCACATTTGCACCAGCAGACACGTACGCGAATGCTCATATTAGCACCACTCATAAAAAGCAAAACCTGGAGGGCCGACCCCCTGGCTTACTCGGGTGAGTGTGGTGCTGGGAGCACAGTGGTGCTGGGAGCGCCAAGGCCACGGGTTCGGATCCTATATAGGGATGGCCGGTGTGCTCACTGGCTGAGCGTGGTGTGGGCAACACCAAGCTAAGGGTTACGATCCCCTTACCGGTCACACACACACACACACACAAAACCTGGACACAGCACAAATGTACTCTGATGGGAGAATGGATAGATATACTGTGATGTGTGTACACAACAGAGTAATAAACCTTAGTCAAAATGGATAAACAATAGCCACATGCAACAGTAGGAATTAGCCTCGGTAATAAAATATGAATGAAAAAACAAATGCCAGAAGAGTACGTATTGCGTAATATCTTTTGTATGAAGTTAAAATGAATCCAAATCAAAAATATTCTTTTTAAAAAAGAATATATGTAGCTATAATAAAACTCTATTTGAAAAGAAGGAAAGCAATTCAATGATGAACATAGGATTCAAGATAATGCTTAGTTTCTTTGGGCAGAGGAAGAGAAGGGATACAACACAGGTCGATATTGGTGCTCTAGTTTTGTTTGTTGATGATTTAGTGGATATTTATTACAGTATTAAAAAGAAATACATAAGCTCTCTCTCTGCTCTCTCTGCTCCCACCATTTTTACAGTTTGATACTCTGCCTTCACTGCCACTTCCACCAAGGATCTCACCAGATGTGTTCCCTGGGCTTTGCACTTCCCAGCCTCAGAAACTGTAAGCAGTAAATTTCATGTTCTTACAAAAATAAATAAATAAATAAATAAATACATAAATGCAGCAACAAAAAAATCAAATAATCAGATTAAAAAATGGCAAAGGACTTGAACAGACATTTCTCCAAAGATGATATACAAATGGCCAACGAGCACATGAAAAGATCATTAATCATCAGAGAAATGCAACATCACTAATCATCAGAGAAATGCAAATCAAAACCACAACAAGATATCACCTCACACTCATCAGGATGGCCACTATCAAAAAGACAGAGAATAACCAGTGTTGATGAGGATATGGAGAAGCTGGAGCACTTGTTCACTGTTGGTGGGATTGTACAATGGCTCAATTGCTTTGGAAAACAGTGTGGAAGTTCCTCAAAAAATTAAAAATAGAACTACCATACAATACAGCAATTCTACTTCTGGGTGAATATCCAAAAGAATTGAAAGCAGGATGTTGAAGAGATATTTGCACACCTATGTTCATGGCAGCACTATTCACAATAGGCAAGAGGTGGAAGCAACCCAAGTATTCATCAATAATGAACGAATAAACAAAATATGGTATATTCATACAACGGAATATTATTCACCTTTCAAAAAGAAGGAAATCCTGTCACATGCTACAACATGGGTGAAACTTGAGGACTTTATACTAAGTGAAATAAACCAGTCACAAAAAGACAAATACTGTATAATTCCATTTAAATGAAGGTCTACAGTAGTCAAGTTCATTGATGCAGAATATAGAATGGTCGTTATCAGGGGTTGGGGGAGGAAGGAATGGGGACTCGTTGTTTAATGGGTACAGAGTTTCAGATCTGCAAGAAGGAGAAGTTCTGGAGACCCGTTTCACAACAATGTGAAAATATGTAAAATTACTGAGTTGCACACTTAATAGTTAAGATGGTAAATTTTATGGTATGTGCTTTTTTTTTTACCATGATAAAAAAATACATTAAAAAAAGTCAGGAGCCACACTGTAAGTACTCAATAAATCACTGCTGAATGTTCAAGAAAAGAACCTCAGGTTCAATTCATCATGAAAAAAAAAAAAAAAATCACTCCACTCCTAGAACTCCAGCATAACAACCTTGCCTCCACCTCTCCCCCAAAACAATAAGAAACATAATGAACAAACATGTAAATTAAGAAATAAATAAAAAGAGCCATTCATGAACTAAAGATAAGAGTGTGTGATTAATGGTTATATTTAGTCCAATGTGTTGCATCTTGGATTGCTGATATTTATGAAATGGAGTAAGGCCACAAATAGAATCATCCCAGATGGTCCTGGTAGGGCGAGAAAAAACCTTCACAGTCACATGATTATTGAGTCTTACCGTGGAGGAGGGAAGCTGGCTAGAAGGCCAAAGCTACAGTCCCTTCTAGGTCCCTCCTCCTTAATCCTTGGGCTGATCCCTGGGCAACGCTCAGGCCATCGTTTTTGACTGAAGACTTGAATGCTTGTTGATTGCAAATTAATAGAAGTAATAAAACTTACTGTATTCATATTTGATTTACTACCACCCTACAAATTCGCAGGTTGGGTCCTCTAACAATAGATGAAATTGATCCCTTAATCCTATTCAACTGAATTATCTATTTGGCAGTGACAAAGACCTTCCTCCCTTGACCAGCATCTGGTTCCTGGGATGAACATACTATGACCAAACTTGGAAAAGATTAAAGCTAGGCACCAAGGAGGATGAGAAATGAAGAAACAGGTGTGGTTACAACAGAGCTGATTTTTGAATTTTGTGCTAGTTTGTGTTACGTATCCATTTATTAGAGGGTATGGCAGGCTGACTGCAAAAATGTCTCCAATTCTACCTGGTCCCTGGATCCATACCCTTTGCAACATGACTTTGCAGCTCTTCTAATCGAGGGGTGAAGATTTTTCCCACCCCTTGGATCTGAGCTGAACTGGTGACTTGCTTTGGCCAATAGAATGTGGTGGAATTGAAAGCATACTAGTTCTGAGCCTAGATCTCAAGAACCTTTGCATACTTCTGCTTGCTCCTTGGAAACTTGCTGGCACCACATGAACAAGCCTGTGCTGATTTGGGTTATGACAGACATATGGACCAGCCACTTCCATCACCATGACAACAGTCAAAGGACCCCCAGACATGAGAGTGAGACCATAGTAGACCAGCCACCCCCTAGCTGACCCTCCAGGTTACCACAGAAGGATGAGTGAGCCCAGCTAAATTCAGTCAAGCCCGGCCCAGGTTAGAAAACTGCACAGAGAGATGAGAAATAAGAAATTCTTACAGTTTTTAAGCTCTTGAGCTGGCATTATTTCTTACACAGCAATGGCTAACTGATACTGTGAGTATGACTGAGAAAAGTCTGTGTATATGTGTGTAGTTTTTTGTCTTCAGAGAGCTTCCTAGACTAACACACATGAAACAATCTAAGAACAATTAATGATAGTATAAAATCAAATGTTAATGTGTGTGACTCACCTGTGACATGGGCCTCATCAGGGCCACTGAAGAGAACTTCACTGTGTGGGAACTCTGCTGGGATTCCACACTCTCTAACTAGTCCTAGGAAGGGCAGTGCATTTAGGGAAATGGAAAAAATGGCTTGATATTAGGACACAAATCAGATCTTGGTTGCAGCTGATTTTTTGGTGTTAAGCATAGCTGGGACTTAAGGTGTGGAGCAAAGTCAGAGGGCTTCGAGGGGAGATTGTCCCCAGGCAATGATCACAAGATGGGGTGGGTGATTATGGTGGTAGGAATTCGTAACACGGAAACTTCCCATCCTGAGGTGAAGAACACATTTCAAAGTCAAACAGGGAAGAGAGAGAGACTATGATGGCATGCCATAGAAGCATGTCAGTCATGGCATGGGAACATGCAAGTCTGCATTACACATGTGCATCCATATGCACATGTGTGCGAGTGCATATGAGCATGCACATGGGGGTGCGCACACACACACACACACACACACAGGAAGCCTCAAATCAGGCTGAATTTCCAAAGGGGACGTCTCATTTGTCCTCCAGTGATGGCCTCTGTAGCTTTCTATATTAACATAAATTGAGGTGGGGTTTCCCTCTAGTGATGACATCAGAAGGAGAGTGGGAGGAGGCTGAGACATCTCTTACTGTGCTCGGGCCTGGGCTGCTCCACTTAACATCTAGATACACCTTTATGAAATTCAGGATTCTGTGGGCTCATTCTCCCAGTCCTTGTCCCCTCTCCAGATCCCACCCATCTATTCATTTCACCTCCCTGGACAGTCAAAAACTTAAGGATGGAAACCTGAGCCGGTCGGTGCAGGGGAGGCAGGGCTGGCAGCCAAGGACCAGGGAGGGGCACAGCTCACACAGTAACACGTGGAGCCTTGGAAGCTGGATTTGGCAAGTTGCAGTCGGCTCCATCCCTAAGGGAGCCACATTCATTTTTTCCTTTCAAAGGCGTCGAGCAGTGAAAGAAAATTGCAGGGATGGGGGAAATAATGAAAAAGGCTCTTTGTTTTCCCCAGTCCGAACTTCTAGCTCATCAAACCTTAGAAATGCTCACTGCAAATAGCTGTTCTTGTTTTATTGCTTATTTATGGGAATCTATTTAAAGTGAATTGCGCTTTTCCATTGTGTCCCAGTGAGAGTGTGCCAGAGTTGTGTCTCCCCTGGCTGTGGGGCTGTCGGGACTGGGGATTCTGTCTGATTGTGTCAGCATCATGCTCCATGACACTTAAAAGAGGAGAAGGAAAATACAGCAGAGGAAGCAAAGGAGGTGTGGGGAACGGCTGCTCAGGCCTCGTCAGTTCGGGCGGCGGTGGAGAGCTGCTCCAAAGGCAGGTGTGGGGGCCAGGCCTTCAGACAAGGAATCTGCTTTTGCAGGTTAATGAATGGTGGTGGCTGCCATTTAGAGTCTTTGACATTTTAATCTGGATATACGATAAGCAATATGGCCTTAGGGCAGTTACCTAACCTCTCTGAGCCACATTTTTAAAAAACCTGCAGAAGAGGTTATTCTCACAGGTCTGTTGTTAATAATAATAACGAAGAAGATTTCTTATATATATGAAGGTGCTTACTTACTATAGGATAGATGCTCATTAAACATTGAGTTCCCTTCTAAGGACAGACGGGACTGGGGCTGGAAGAGCTAGGAAAGTCCCCGAGCTTCACCACGGTCTCCACCCATGACTCTCCAAAGGTGAAGGTTCGGGCTCCTTTGCTTTGACTGGAAGATTAGGTGCCAGGCTCCCTGCCCAGAGGGCTCTGCAGCAGGGGTCAGTAAATGAAGGTCAAATCCAGCCTCTGCTTCTGTAAATAAAGCTTTATTAGATCACAGCCATGCCCGCTTGTGAGTCTGTGGCTGCTTTTGTGCTGCAGTAGCAGAGCTGTGAAAGGTAGAACCCACAGAGCTACGCATATTTACTACCTGGCCCTTCACAAGAAAAGCTTGCCAGCTCCCGGTGTAATTCATGGGTATTTCTGGGGTCTGCATGATCAGAGGAATCCAGACCTATACACTGTTGGAGCAGGAAGGGTTCTGAGCTATAGAGAAAGAAAGCAACTTGTCCAAGAACACAAAGTGTCTGAGCTAGAACTCTGACCAGTGTTTTCCCATTATTTAACCGCGCCATTTCACAGAGACCCAAAAGCCATTGGATTAACTTTGCCAAAAAAAAAAAAAAAAAAAGAAAAAAGAAAATTTCTAGGTCATGTGGTACCTGAGTTCCATCTGGCTGTGAAGTTGACATCTGTCCCTCCCACATTTCCCAAGGCCCCACCTCTACACCTGGTCACTGCACTCCTGTCTCTCCAGACTCAGCAAATACTCCTAGGGACATTGATGTCTCTGTGCCCGAATGTGTCACGAGCCAGCTGTGTTGGCTGCTGCTCCAGGGTGACGAGGGCCGAGCCAATTCCTCGGTGTGGGCCTCCCTGTCTGCATGTCTATATGTGGCTGCCACTTGCGGGCTTTGGTGTCCTGGGGCTCAGCTGCGTGGCAAGGGGGTGCTGCGACAGCGACCCAAGAGAGGGGAAGGAGGCAGGGATGAGAGCTTTGGTTCCCGGAGAACCCTCCTTATTTTTGGTGGGGAAGGAGTGAGGTTGTCTCTGACTCATGCCAACATCCCCAATTCCTTGGCACTGCTGCCTCCTCAGATACCTTGGCTAAGGAAATCGTGATGGCCCAAGGCTTCCTTCTTTTCTAATTTACCCTTCTCCCTTTTCTCTGAACCTTCTCCTCCTCCTTCATTCCCTAGCGTGGTTAATAGCAACATCATCTATCCAGTTTCTCAGGCTGTAACTTCTGAGTTATTCTCAAATCCTGCCTTTCCCCCATTCCTAACCTCCAATCGGATAACAAGTCCTGCCTCCAGACTCCCACAGCTCAGAGCAGGCACATTGCCTCTTGCCTTGACTTCTGGGCCTGCTTGCCAACCCATCTCCGTGCCTCCAGGCTGGCTGTCATCCCTGCCATTCACATGACCACCAAATATTGCTGATCAACACATCACCACTTAACCCATGGTGGAGCCATGTAACCCACAGGACGGCCCAACCCCATTGCGTGGTTCCTACGGCCCTTGGCGAGTTGACATCAGGCTCCTTTTCCCATCCCACCATCCCGGCCTCACCAAGTATCCTGCATTGTCCAAACACACTGCGGCTCTCTGCAGACAGAGGGCATGAGCTACATTCTGGAATGAGGCCGACCAGGGTTCAGATCCTGGATGTACCATACCACCTGCTCTCCAGGCAAATTCCTTATCCTTTCTGAGCCTCAGCTTCTTCATCTGTGTTAATGAAGACTACCTAAGGGCTGCCCTGAGTATTAAGTGGTATGATGTATGAGAAAGGGCCGGACAAAAAAAAAATTGCAATAAATATGCGTGGGCTCCTTCCTTTCAAGCCCTGGCCTTTTCACACCTGCTGTTCCCTTTGCCCAGGACGCCCTTCCCTGCCATGTCTCCCTAGCAAACTCTACTCCTCCTCCAGCTGCTGCTCAAGCATGTTCCCCTCGGACTCTTTGCAAATAAATGCTTAGCCACTTCCCCCTCAGGCTACTCCAGAACTCCGTTCACCTGCTCACAGCCATCCTCAGTTACTACCATAATTGCTTGTTTATCCAGAGGATGACAGGACTACAGAAGGGCGGGGCTGCCTCTATTTTGCTTGGTCCCAGGCTATACTGCAGACAGCACTGGCCTTGCAGGCCCACTGAGCAGGGCAAGATCTGGGATCTGGCCTGAGGTTTCTGACTTGGGCAACTACACCTCTTGGAACCCATGTTCTTGTCTAGAATGTGATGACAATAATTGTTACTTGCCAAAGCACCTTCCACAGGCCCTGACTCAGAGCGGACATTCAATAAATGTTGGCTCTCTATCTTTCCAGTGTCAAGTACTGCCACTGGGACATAAAAGACTCTGGGACATGACTCTTCAGAATGAATGAATAAATGAATAGTGAGTCTGAATGAGATCTAGAACTTCAAACCCACAAGAGGTCCAAAAATTTAGAGGAAACTTAATAACCTAAACTCAGGTAAAGTTGGATGGAAAAAAAACATCAGCTCTTTCCTCCTACTCCAAACCATGAGTTCTTTTTTTTTTTTTTTTTTTTTTAGGATTATACAATCACTTTTTTATTAGCATATTCAGTATTACAAATCATAATTATTCTTTATGCCCTTTAGCCCACCAATCACTTCCCAACCCCACCCCCATCTCCAGTATCCTTAGGCTTATTCTCTCCTTTTGCAAGTTCAAGGTACTATTGTGGTCTTCTCTCTCTCTCTCTCCCCCCACCCTTCCTTCTTGCCTTCTCTTTTTCTTAGTACCCAGTTGTGAGTGAGAACATGCAGTATTTCTCTTTCTGTGTCTGGCTTATTGCACTCAACATAATTTTCTCTAGGCACATCCATGTTGCTGCAAATAGCAGAATTTCATTCTTTTCTATGGTTGAATAGTATTTCATTGTGTATATATACCACATTTTCCTTATCCACTCATCTGTTGATGGACATTTATGCTGGTTCCATATCTTGGCTGTTGTAAACAGAGCTGTGGTGAACATGGGAGTGCAGGCATCACTTTGAAATGATGATTTCCTTTCCTTTGGGTATACACCCAGCAGTGAGATTGCTGGATCATATGGTAGTTCTATCTGTAGTTGTTTGAGGAACCTCCATACTGTTTTCCTTAATGGCTGCACTAATTTAGTCCCACCAACAGTATCGAAGAGTACCCTTCTCTCCACATCCTCGCCAGCATTTGTTATTCTTCAAACCACAGATTCTAAATGTTCATCCAGCCTCGCTTTCCTGGGGGCTCAGGTTTTCTTTTGGCTTCTTGGGGGGGGGGTCCCAGGAACAGGACACGGGGCTGCCAACTGCTCTGATCTCCACCCTACTCAGGCTACAAAGAAGCAGCCGTACTCTTGATGACACTCAAGAATCTTTGTTGGGATCAGGGAAGTGGGAGGAAGGGAGAGTGAAGGAAGGAAATGCAAAGTGAGGAGAAGGGAAAGAGTGTGGGGAGGGAGGCTGGGGGGGGGAGAGAGAGAGAGAGAGAGAGAGAGAGAGAGAGAGAGAGAGAGAGAGAGAAGTGCCAAGAAGAGACGACGGCAACGCTGGTGAAGTCTGAACAAATGCAAAGTCAAGCACAATAATAATTTGGGCAAAATGGCAAATGGCACAGCTGAGGAGGAAATAGCATTGTGAATGTAAAAACTCCTAAATGGAGCGCAGATGGGAGGGAAAAGTGTAATCTTCTGGAAAAGCCTCTAATTGTCTGCCCACACTAATAATTTCAGCAAACGCTCCCTCTCTCCCTCCTGCGTGTAATTACGCCATTCCATCTGTCTATCAGCAGGTTTTTACTGTGCCTTACTGCTACCACGTTCTCATGCTCACGGAGAGATGAGGGGTTTTTGAAGATTTAAGAATCCTTCTGACACGTATCCTGAAGAAAAGACACTCAGGAGAGACAAATCTCTCTCCTAGACCTGCTAAGACTCTAAAAAGTCATATAATCTCTTCAAATGCTATTACAGAGTCAAAAGGAGGTGGGGCCATGTGGTCCAACCACTTTGGGTGTTGGTATCTGCTGGCCTGTCTTAGTAGGTCAGCCCTGGAGAGATCACAGGTCACTGGCTGCTGCAAGGAGGGGCCTTGGTGGGGACACTGGCTCGTGTGTCCTGCAGGTGGCAAGCCATGAGAGCATCTGCTCAGGGCTAGCCCTTTAGGGTGTCTCGGCGTCAAAGCCAGGGTTCTGCTGCACAAGGAGGAAGAGGCATCCAAATGGAAGAGGAGGAGCCAAGTAGGACAGGTGGGAGTGTGGACGGCCCCTGAATTAGCTCAGCTCAGCTGGCCTGGGGGTGCTGCCCAGTGTCCCCATCCAGGCCAGAGCTCTGAGTGGCTCCAACCCTTTGGCTTCTCTCCCTGCTCTGGCAGTGAGTCCACAGAAGACAGGTGGCCTAATACACGTAGCCTGAGGGAAAGGCTCCAGGTTCCTACCCAAGTCATTGCCCTTTGCAAGCAGGGGCCACAGCGCTTCCCACTCCCCTGCTCCCTGTGGGGGCTGCCATTGCAGGATGCTGGGAGGTGCCTGCAGGTTATTCGTGGGGAAGTTTTGTTTGCACGTGAAAAATCACTCACTAATTCACCTCCCCTTCCCTTGCAATAGATGGGTCCTAACTAGTTGCTGGGAGGGGTGGCCGGGAGAGAGGTGGGACAGGTAAAAAGGGGGGTGGAGGCCAATCCTCTAATGGCTCCTGACGGCTAAAAGGTGGTGGCAGTGGTGGGCACTGTGGGGCATGACCTATTCGCCAGGTACAGACCAGGCCAGCGAAACTTCGCAGGGGCAAGTACGGCAGAGCCAGAGCCCTTCCGCCCGGCTTGTCCTCACTCATCCAAGCCTCCCCCAGAATTGCAGAGGAACGGAGAAGAGACTTGACTCAACCAAGTTCATTGGGTTGATACCGAGAGTGTTCTCGCCAGGTTCTGTGAAAGACGCACACAACACGTTTCCAGTTCCCTGTGTCACCAGAAACGCAATGCAACCCACACCTGTTATTTAAAATTTTCTAGCAGCCACTTTTAATGATTAAAAAGAAATGTGAAATTTCTTTTCATGGTATTTTTTATTTAACCTGATATATCCAAAATATACTTAATATATAATCAGTATAAAATTATTTATTGGATATTTTACCTTTTTTTTTTAGGTGATAGGTCTTCAAAATCTGGCATATATTTACACCTACAGCATATCTCAGTTTGGACCAGCCACGTTTAAGTGCTCACTGACCACATGTGGCTTGTGGTTACTGTGTTAGTGTCCATCTAGAGCCCACCAAGGAGAAAGATTGTACGTATAATGGTAATTATACGTACAATTTTTTATCAATACCTGCATGATAAGCATTATTTACATACAATTTTTTTATCAATACCTGCATGATAAGCATTATTTACATACAATTTTTTATCAATACCTGCATGATAAGCATTATAGTTTCACCTCAGAAAATCATTTGTGAACCACTTTCACATGCATTATCTCATTCGATCTCAGCAATTTTGTGAGATTACAGTTGATATTTCTAGTTTTTAACAGATATATAAAAATGAGATTCAGACAACTGAAGTGACTTGTGACCTCAGAGAAGTAACTTAACATCCTTCTTCAGCACATACAGACACACACACCTCTCTTTCGGAAGTGATCCAGTGTGGCTCACTGCAGGAGGTGGCATTCCACCAGGGCATTGACAGATGGGAGGCACTTTGCCACGGGAGACGGGAGAGGGTGGGGGGGAGGAGATTCCTCATTTGAGGAACTGCCAGGATCAAAGCAGAGTAGACTTTTCTCCATGTGGTGCAGAGGGGTGGGCCGGCTGTCTGCAGAGCAGCCAGCATGAGGGAGGACTTGAAGATGAGGCCAGAAAGGTGACTTGGGACCTGGTTGCAGAAAGATCTGGATGCAGATGGGGGGATTTGGACTTTACTCAGTAGGCAACATAGACCCACTAAGACTGTTCCATTCACCATTTCCTGAGCACTTAGGATGTGCTACAACGGATTTGGATGGGGAGTGAGGAGGCCAGAGCTTTGCTTTGGTCTGCGTGATCTTGTGGTGGCCCGCATGGGGGGTGGGCTGCAATGGGAGAGAAGGGAGAGGAGGGGAAGCAGAGAGGCCCCTGCCACAGACTCCAGGCCACCCTGGTGGGAGAAAAGCCTGAGGATCCCAGACACCCTCCCCTGTACCCTTCTTGTTAGCTCTGCAGCTAATGAGTTGTGTGTAACCTGCACTCATATTGTTTGTAGTGTGTGTTGAATAATCGAGAGAGTCACGCAACGAACCACATGCTACAGGTATTGCTCCCAGGGCTCTGAGCTCAACGTTGTCATCGTGAATCCAAGGTCCCCCTACTAACCCACCCAAGGTCCCCTCAGTCGTCACCGTGTGATTATATAAGGAAAATGGGTTATAATGAAGACACCTTCTCAGGGGCCAGCAGAGTGTCTCACACGAGCTTGAAATATTTCCTCTCCTGAGAGGGGAGGGTTGGTGAGAGGTGAACACCCTCCTGCCACTTGTGTAGGGCTGTTATAGGGTCACCTGAGAGCAGCCCGTGTCTTTAGCTATGTCTGAACCCTTTTGTTTGGTTTATTTTTCCTCCATTACAGCCCCTTTCTTCTGAAGAACCCTCCGAGCAGCCGGGCTGGAAACTATGTGAGGTTACCACGTTGTGCTGCATGTGACATCATGTCCCTTTACTAGCTTCTGTTGCTGTCCTTGGATCAGCTTCGGTCTCTTCCCTGGCTGGTCCTCTGCCTCCATTTACCTGCTGGACACCATTCTCAGAGGGCTGGGGAATGAGCCTCAGGAAGCAGCAGGGAGCCCCAGGTGGGGGTGGGGGGCCTGGAAGGGTCTCTTGTGTGAGACTAGTCCCACTGCTCAGCACCATCGATGATCTGTCCTCCTGTAACCCGCTCCCTTCACCTCACAGTGTGCAGCAGGCCTCCACTTGTGGGGGCCAGCACCTCTCTGAGATCTCCTCTGCAGCAGGGTATTCGCCCCACACCCTTCCTCGGCAGTGTTGGGCTGATGAGCTCAATGCCGCTCTTTAAACCGAGCCCCTTTCTCAGCTGCCCAGCAGCTCCACACTTTGTGTCTGGCCATGGAGACAAAGCCCAGAATTAAGGCCCCCAGATTCATTTTATTTAACAAGAACCCACAAAAGCCAGCCCAGCAGCCCATTCATCCCAAAATAGCCTCTGAAAGCCTGGGCATACGTCAGTGTCTTTGCAGAAGCCATAGTACATTGTCATGAAAGGGCCATTTGAACAAGGTAGCTGCGATGAAATTATCCCAATGCATTTCAATCACTTTGCAACATCAAGGTTCATTTCTCAGTGACACAGTCCTTTTGACAATAAATGAATCACACAGTTGGGGTGTGTGTGTGTGTGTATGTGTGCGTGCGCGTGTGCGCGTGTGTGCATGAGTGTGACCCTCCATGATGAATTCCCAGATGAGCCGGCATCACAAGTATCTGGTCTCAACACGCAGGCAACAACACAACATGTTGAGCAGCACTGAGCCCCCTGGATTCCCTCAGTCCTGGTGGGAGAGGCAGTGGGGACTGTGCTCATGCCACTAGGAAAGGATATAAGAGAAGCAAAGCAGGCAGAGAGCTGGGCATCAGCCCTCCAAGTCAATGGCTCTTTGTCTTGGGTGGCTAAGGGCCTGCAACCTGTCAGCCTGTGGCCCAACATCTTCAAACTGAAGACCTCGTGGAAAGTCATTATGTTGGCAACTTTTAAAAGTAGCTTCTCTCCTGTTCTGCTTAGAAACTCTTACAGCATGCTAAAGAGAAAAGGGGAGTAGGGGATCACAGAACTCCCTTCTCTAGAGGAGGAGAGAGAAGGTCAGAGTAGGAGATGGGCTGGCGCTCTCATCCCAATCCTCATCTGTAAATGGGGGTGGATAATACCTGCCTCACAGGTTTGTTGTGAGAATTAAATAATAATGCATGTCAATGCTTCGCATGGGCCTGTCACGTAGGACGTACCCTATTTACAGTAGCTGCAGGTAGATGCACAGGTTTGTACTGAAAAACAAATTAAAGAAAGCAAAAGCTCCTTGAAAAGTGCACAGGAATTCACAAATCTGTGACACGGGGATTACTATGATCATCATTGCACATGTCACACCTTCGCACAAAGTCACACCGAGTGCAGTGGGCATTGGCCACGTTAGTCAAGACTGGGGTGTGCCATGGACAGGAACCTCCTCTGAGAAGCTGACGTCAGGGAGCTGGAGAGAGGCAGAACTCTCAGCCCTCTGTTTTGATCTGCTTCCTCTCACCATGGAGCCTGAAAGCCTCAGCAGACACACTGACTTCTTTTCAGAACAGAGCACAGCCAAACAAAACACACTGTGGCTGCCGGGTGAAAAACACTTGCACTCTGGAAAGGCTGGCATTTCCCTGCCTCGTCCTGCCCTGGCATGGACTCAGCCTCTCTGCCCTGCCACCTCTGGTGCACCCCACTCTATCTCTGATCACACTGTCAGTTTGAGCCCCAGGAGGCGGGCGCTCAGTACAGTGGGTGTGTGTCTGATTCGACCAGGAGGCACATTGTCCCCTGAAAAAAGATGGACAGGACCAGGTACCATCCTGCGCCCAAGTTGTCCCCAGGAGGGGAAAGCTTGTAGGAGGGGAACAAGGCCCAATTCTGCCTCTGTTCACTGAAGGGTCGTGTCAGCTGCAAGCTTTTCTTCTGGCTGGGCCGCTGAAGGACACCTGTCGCTTTTTCCTCTTGAGGTGTCTTTTTGCTCTCAGGGTGGCAGGGAGGGTGATTTATGGTGAGTGTGGACTGAAATGAGGAGGCGATGGGATGGTGTATTCTCCAAGCTGTGAATACCAGTGAGGTAGGTGCTGGATAGGCTGGGGCTGGGGGCTCTGTAATGACCCAGGAGACCTGGATTCACTCCAGCTCCTTCCTTCCTCTTTACTCTGTCTGGCTACTTCACAGACTGGGTATCCACGAGCAGTTCTGCAGGCCGTAGACTGCACAAAGCCAAGGGTTTGCATTTGCACAGACAATGGATGAATGGTGCTCCTTAGAGCTGTACTATGCAGCAACTTTGCTCATGGGACTCTTGTGGGAAGCAAACAGAATCACTGTCATCATTAGCAGCAGTGGCGTCTTTACCAATTATTGATTGCTTGTTATGAAACAGGCTCCATGCTAAGCAGGTTGCATTTTATCTTCCCCATATCCTACAAAGTAGGTACTGTTATTATCTTACCCCCATTTTACAGATGAGAAAACTGAGGCCAGAGAGATTAAGCAACCTGTCAAGGGTTAGTCAGATAGGAAACGATGGGGTTGTAATCTGAATGCAGGGCTGGCTGACTCCAAAGTCCATGCTCTTCATCTTCATTCGCTATGTGAAAGACATGTCTGTTTTCCTGAGCTAGATATGCAGAGGAGGCAGGACTCCTGGTGACACATGAGGTGCTCAGTTTCCCTGGGCTCAGCTTTCAGGTTATGCCTCTGGGTTTCCAGCCACTCCCTGAGGTCTCAGGCCCCCTCCTCTGAGCTCTCCCCTGGAGGAAAGTTACTGTTGCCAGTTAGACCTATTTTTAGCACCAACTTGGGAGAAATGAGACCACAGGGGGCTTGTTTATGTAATCCAGTGGCTGGATGTGCTCAATAGAGAGCACGGAATATTCTTGAATATGCCTGGTGCATGTGATAGTGTCTGACCAATGAATGTCCTCTAGGAAGAGACCAATTGAGCATGTGCAAGATTATGTTACATAATGGGGAATCACCTACTTAATTGAATATTCATTAGATGGCCAAACTGTAAAAGCCAAATCCCAGCCAAAGGCAGGTTTGTTGCTCAGTTTCCTGGAGGCAGTTGGCACTTGGCTTGCTGAGGTGTGTATAATTTACTTTGGATCACACTTAATTACAGCAAGTGGCTGCTCGTTGCACATTGTAATGAACTTTAAGTGTGTTTTTCTTGCTTTTGTGTTAGACTTGATGTCTGTACTGAGCTTACTTCTTTCTGTGTTAGACTTGGTGTGGGCCCTACTCAGTGTCTGGAGCATGCCGCACTCTCTCTGTGGAACCTGCTTTTCTTATCTGTTATATTAAACTTGTTCCCACCATCTACTGTGACTCTGCCCTTGAATTCTTTCCTGTGGTGGAGTCAAGAACCTGGTGAGAGGACAGGGTGGGTGGAGGCTGGCTACCAGGCCCCCCGGACCCTACTTCCAACATCATTGGGTCTGAGCCCTTTGGCTGGGCCAGTGCTCCTGTGCCAGAAGTGCCATCTCTCAGAGTGCAGGACAGAAAGTGGGAAGCCCTTGCTGAATGTGGAGAACCCTTCCCCCTCGGTCCTGTAATCCTTGTCTTGTGATTTCTCCCATAGCACAGATCATGATCCTTACTCAGGCCACAGTCAGCAGTGGCTGTGCTGGGGACGTTTTTGCCTCACTCCCCTGTCTCAATACTTGAATCAAAATATCATACTGTATCCCATAAATACATGCAATTATTGTGTGTCAATTAAAAGTAACAATAAAAGAAAAAAGAAAAAGGAAGAAGAAACGAGGCCATCTGTCAGATTGCTTGGACCAACTCTCCAGAATCACCGTGCCCTTTTTTCCAGAGATATTGTCGCCAGGATCACTCCTTGCTCGCTCTGTCTTGCTCTCTCTCACTCTCTTTTTCTCTCTCTTACACATGAATAGGTATAACTCTATATTCACATATGCACACACTTTACAACTTGAATTTGATATATAGATCCAGAAAGCTATCACACAGTCCTGCACACGCACAGCTGCACGCACCCGTGCAGCTGAGCAATGTGTATGCACACAGCACACACACATCTGCGTCCATATATGTTCCTATGCATGCTTGTGCACAACTGTGCCATTTAACTGCAGAACCAAATGAGCACAGCAGCACTGAGCAGCAGCCAACGGAGGTGTATGGGGTGGGGGAATGGGGGGGCAGGGGAAGTGCAGGGTTGGGGGCAGGAGGAAGTGAGTACTGTCAGAACAGAGGCTTGCAAAGGACCACAGCAACCAGCCCCTGTTGACTGTAGGGACTCACTGTCTTCTCACTTAGAAGGTCTGATGCAGAGATCTTGGCGGGGTGCAACCCTCAGCTTTGGGGGCATAGCTCTGCAGAGTTGTTCTAGGAGTCCGTCCTACCCATGTTGTGAGTTTCTGCACATGTGGGTATTGGGCTCAGGCTGACTCTCCGTACACAGACAGTGCTTTATTTTTGGATGTGTTGGTTTTCATGAGTTATGGCTAAGCAGGGAAGTTTGAATCCCTCTAGAGGCCTGGGCTTCTGGGATGACTTCTGGCTGTCTGCATCAACAAGTCATTTTTGGCCTGCACTATGTATACCAGCCCTAGGGCTTGCTGCAGGAACCACATCAAAATTGTTAACAAAACAAGCCAGGGGTCTTCCAAAAGAAAGTGCTGGGGTTCACAACAGGCCATCACCCAAAGGGAAGCAATATTCTCCTCCTTAAAACATGCTAGGGACAAAAGCCTCTACCCCTTATATCTGGCCAGTTTTCTAGAAACTATCAGTCAGCTTGGAGAATAGAGCTGCATGATTAGAGTGGGAGGAATCTGGGGACGAAACTCCATTTGTGGGTGGTAAATTTATAGCTTAGCTTCTGAATATAGCTTGCTATGGCTCAATAAATGTGTTTGGTATTTTTTTAAAAAAGGTTTCTTTTTAATTCAAAAAACGTACATGTTTATAGTAAGAATACAAACAGTACAAAGATGTCAGTCCTTTTCCATTGGTGCCAAAATTATAAACAGTTTCTTGTGCATCATTCCAATAACTTTATATATATCTATGTAAGTACAAGTATATATACTCATGTGTACATGTGTGTGTGTGTATAAATGGAAAATACACTGTGGTGGATTACAGATGGCCACAGAGGCATTGCCACTTCTCCCATAGAGAGGTGGGGTCTATCTCCCTTCCCTTAGAGCTATGATGGCTCTGTGACTTGCTTTGACCACTAGAATGTGGAGGAAGTGATGCTGTGTAACTTCTGAGAAAAAAACATTAAGAGATTTGCTATTTCTGCTTTCAGGCACTTGAAGTGCTCCCTTTTGGAATCTGGCCACTTTGCTGTCAGAAGCCTGTGCCCCGTGGAGAGACACATGGAGGAGAACGGAGGCACTGGCCAACGACTTAAGCTGAGCTCCTAGTCAACAGTCAGCACTGACTGCTGGCCATGTGAGTGAACCCTCTGTGGCCTTCTAGCCCATTTGAGCCCTTGGATGACTGCAGCCCCAGGTGACACCCCACAGAGCAGATGAACCACTCAACTGAACCTAGCCAAGCCATGGAACCATGATAAAAGGTATATGCCGGTTTTTGTTTCAGGCTACTGTTTTGAGGTGGTTTATTACATAGAAATATAGAACTGAAACATGTTGATTTATTTTATTCATTTTAACAATTGCCTAGTGATTCATTGATTGGCTGTGCCATGAATTTTTTAAAAAACAAATACCAAATTAAAGGATATTTATGTTACATCTAACGCTTTGCAAGGATACAGCAATGGGCATCCTGACTATGCATATTTGTTGATGTGTATAAATATATATCTTTAGGTTAAATTTCTAGAAATAAAATGCATTTTGAATGATATGTAAATTTAAAATATTGATAGATACTGCCAAATTATCCTCAAGGTGCTGTACCATGTTTTGCCCTCCCACCAAAAGTGTATTCATGTACCTGATTCCCTATCCCCTTGTCCACAAGGGCATGGAGATATAATCAAACTTTTAATCTTTTCTTGTCTAATAGATTTAAAAAATCATTGAGTTTGCTTTTCTTCAATGACGATTGAAGTGGTTTGTCTTTTGATATATTTATAAGCTATTTTTTTCTTTTTCTGTGAATATCCTCTGACCATTTTTCTATGGGTTCATAAGAGCTTTTCTCTTTATTGAATTTTAAAAATTCTTTTTTCTTTTTGAATTGTAAGAACTCTCAGATGGCAAATGGAAGAAACTAGACCTTCATCTGTCATTTGTGTTACACATTTTTTTATAGATTATTTTTTGGCTTTTGACTTTGTGCACACACATGTGCATGTACACACAGATACATGTGATGCATTTGATTTTTCTCTCATTTTTTGGTTTTATTTGTCTATCTTTCATCTAGTGGAATTCATTTTGCTATAAGGAGTGAGGAAGGGATCCTGTTTAATTTTTACTCCTCAAATATCTAGCTGATTGTCTAACAGCATTTGTTAATTCATCTATCCACCACTGCTTCGAAACACTACTTGATTATATACTATCTCTCCATAAATATATTTGTGTCTGTTTCCGTACTGTCTGTTGTGTTTCATTGATCTTCCTATTCCTACGCCAATACCAAAAGTCTGCTCCTTAGTGGTTCTGACCTGCATGTTCTTTGGGATTGCAGTTTACTCTCGGAGCCGGGGCTAAGGTTCTCAACCTTTGCTGCCAGTTCCTACGGATATAATACCTCCATCTTAAAATCCAATCTAATCCATCCTTTTCCTCCACAGATTCCCCTCAGCATTCCTTTAGAAAGTCTCTTTTCCCTGGGTCATTTCTCCGTAACTAGAAAAATCCCTTTCAGTGATGGTTCTTAGGTTCCTCTTGGTCCTTGTGATAAGCGTCTCTGACTTTCCTAGAAACCCTTGCACCCTGGACTAAAACTTCACCCTTCTTGCCCCCTCTGGAGAAAGAGGGCTCTTTCTGTGGGCCATCTGCACTCGTTCATTCTCTTGCCTGTTCCCTCACCTGCGATATGTCAGGGGTTGCGTGGGCAAGTAAGTGGGCAGTAACACAGGAGAGTGATGGGTCCTGAATGGGGCAATGATTTCCAAAGATCCCAGAGCATCCGTGTGCCATTTGATCAGAAGGAAACAAACTGAGTCCTTCTTCTCCTCCACTTTTCACATGTGAAAGGAATCCCTGGTCAGGAGTTAGAAAATATTTACATGGCCTGAAAACTCCTCTGCCTCTTCCCTGTCCTGCCCGGCAGTTCACAGTGCTCCAGCACCTCTAACGCAGGCAAAACAAGGAAGCCAAACACCTGAGAAGGGCCAGAAAGTCTGAAATAAACAATGTTGGAGTAACAGTTTCCTGCTCACCAAGGTCATTTAGCCAGAACAGCACTCCTGCTTAGGAATTCTATTTGTTTTTCTTTTGGAAAATGGGAAAGTAAATGTGTAATTCAGCTTTCTTTTCAAAGGGAACAATTAGGGGGAAGATTGGAAATACAGTCCTTTATCTCAGATCTAACACCCAGGCCCAGTGCACACGAGACCGGAGTCATCACCATCAGTAACAACAGCTTCATGAACACGTTGCGGTTTCCATTTGGGCTTCCTATGGTTAGGGAGGAAGCTTGGGGCTCAGTGTCCGGGAGAGGCACCAGGGAACTAAAGAGCAAGAGTGGCCTCAGCTGGGCACTCATTGGCTGGTGGATCCAGACCTCTGCTGCTATTTCTCCAGTGCCCCCGTGTCCTCACCTCACATTCGCAAGACCTCTGTGGAGCACACCAGCCTCCCTCCTCTCTCCAGCTCCCACTTCTGCCAAGTGCACACTCTCCACTGAGCCAGACCTAAGGCCATGGGATCAACTATGCTCTCTCCCTTTTCTTGACTTTTCCCACATTCTCCCCTCCTCATATCCAAACTGTCACCAAATTCAGTGTTCCTGGAATCTGTTTCATCTCTTTCCTGCTGTTACTGTCCTGATCTGCGTGTACCCAATGGTTTCTGCCCAAACCCCAGGACCTGTTACCATTTCCAGATGTATCTTTCTGTAGCACTGTGCTCAGAGTCCCTCCTATCAAGGCAGAAGGACATCACTGTGCTGGACCACGTGTTACACCCTGTGCTTATTTCATTTAATACCATCAACAACTATGTGAAGTGTGTATGATTATCCCTGAGCAGAAGGATCAAAAAATTATTAGATCAATTCCAAGTCCTCTTCCTGGCATTCAAACCTCTCCCCCTAAATGGCTCTGACTTGATTGCTTGGACTTATCATATACAGTCAGCCCTCCATATGCATGGGTTCTGCATCCGTGGATTCAACCAACCACAGGTTGAAAATATTAAATAAATAAATAAAATACAGTATAGTAACTATTTACATAGCACTTACATTATATTAAGTAATATAAGTAATCTAGAGATGACTGAAAGTAGACAAGAAGATGTGTATGGGTTATATGCAAATACTACACCATTTTATATCAGGGAGTTGAGCATCCACAGATTTTGGTGTCTGCTGCGGGGGTCCTGACACCAACTCCCCCAGATTCCAAGGGGTGGCTGTACTCTATCCCAACTTGAACTCTCAGGTTCCAGTCAGGCCTATCTCTTCCCTAGGGGGGCAGGGGAGGGCAGGCTCTGAGGGCAGAAGATCTGGTCAAACAGGACAGACACAGAGTTCACACCCAGCTGGCAAACAGCTGCTAATGAATGGCTGTGGCGGTGGCAGGGAGATGCTCTGGGCTGAACTGTGTCCCCCACAAATACATTTACTGAAGTTCTAACCCCCAGTGCCTCAGAATGTGACTATACGAGGGTACATCAAAAAGTTCATGGAAAAATACAATTTAAAGATAATGCAAAATTTTCCATGAACTTTTTGAAGTACCCTAGTATTTGGAGATAGGCTCTTTAAAGAAGTAATTAAGTTAAAATAAATTTATCAAGGTGGGCCCTAATGCGATATGACTGGTGTCCTTATAAAAAGAGGGATGACCGTGTGAAGACACAGGAAGGAGACAGCCACCTACAAGCCAAGGAGAGAGGCCTCAGGAGAAGCAAACTGTGGGACACCTGAATCTCACCCTAACAGTGTCTAGTATTGTGAGAAAATAACCCTCTGTTGTTTACGCTGCCAGTTCATGACACTTTGTTTTGGCAGCTCCAGCTGACTAGGACAGGAGGCCAAGCGATATTGTCTGACGGAGTCGGGGCAGCTGGGTGGGCACTGGGGCACAAGGGTGGATAATAATAAAAGCAGCTGCCTTTACTGAGCATCTTCATACACGAGCACCGAGCTTCTGTGCAAGCATTTCACATTCATGGTCTCTAGTCCTTACCAGCACACTGCAGGGTAGCCATTGTCACGGCCATTTTAGAGACGTGGAATCCAAAGCTCAGAGCAGTAGGAGATGTCACTAGGAGACACAGGTCATGAGCACCACGTCTGGGTTCTGAACCCCATCTCCCCTGCACTAAGCCTGTGCTCACTCTTCCATGCGATGCTGGGCCAGTCAGCAGATGGGCTGGCATCAGTTGACCCCAGGCCTGTCCTAACCACTAGGTGGGTCCTAGGAGAATGCCTTGTCTTAAGAGGGCACACTCCCCAACTCATGAGGCCAGAAACACAGGATGTCACGGAGCCAAGGAGAGAGCAACGGCTCAGTATGGCACCCCGTTCTTTCCACCATGCCACTTCCCCTGCCTACACATGTTCAGATGGGCCCAGAAGTACCTGAGTAGGGAGCCTGCTTTACCATCCTGAGACGGTTCAATATCATTCCAGAGCCTTCCACGGGGTGCTGACACTCCTAACGAAATGAGAACGCGGTCTTTAAAGCTCCAGTTAATGTGTGTGCGGATGAGAGCTCGGGGGACAATTTTTACAAATGATGCTCTATGTGAGTAACCCTCACCCTTCATGTCTACTGAGGGGCGCCTCTTTTCTGTCCTCACATGTGGGATTCCCCCATGCCGCTTGGACTCAAAGTCTCTGGTGCCCCAAGGGGAAGCAAATTAATCTCATTTATAATCAAGCGTCTCAAAAAAAAGGTTCAATTTAGGTTTAATAAGTAAAGTGATTCCAAGACAAACAGATCACAATTGATTATTAAGAACAGAATTACTAAAGTTCAACAACTGCCACAAACACAAACCTTATTTTTGAGTTGCTAAACCTCAATAAATACCATTTAAATAATCAATTCAACTTTAATTAATGCATAGCGATGGTCTCAGCCTGATAGATCTCTTCACAATGTGCTGGGTGCAATGGGGATGGAGGCTGCTGGGAAGATTCCTATGGGGAATGGGCACCAGGTGCCCCTCCCTGGGGCAAGGGGAGCTGGCTAAGTTCACCATTCAACGCCCCCCGCAAATCTGTGATCTACACTCATCAAATTAACCACTTAATTATCAAGCCTTTGAGTTCAGGTTTCCAACACTACCCCTAAGAGGCTGCAACATGCTTTTGGGTCCTTAGGTAAAAGTCTGTCCATCTTTTCATAGATCAAGTGGGAGGCAGAGGGGTTACTGCAAAATAATGATCTCCATCCTGCCTGATGGGTGAGCAAGTTACCACCTGAGTTTAAGGAGAATTCTTGATATAACTTATTAAATCAGCGATTCCCAAATAGTCAGTAGGACTAGTATCATGCTAGCCATTAAAAAAAAAAAAAAAAAAAAAAGACTCTGTCCTGTCCCCAAGTCCCCTGGGAATTCTGATTTAGTATGGATGGGCTAAGGGGTCTGATTTAGTAAGGTGGGGATTTGGTCAGCTCAGGAGTCCATATTTTTAAAACAGTCAGCACTGTCTGAGAATGCCGTACCAGTAAAAGGCCAGGGCTCCTTCAAGCCACAGAGCTCCCCTTCCAGTTGTCCCCCCTCCCCCAGGTGATTCCGAGGCATGGCCAGCTATGGGAGCCTCTTCATTACAGAAAGCAATAACATCCCCGAGAACACGGTATTCCAGGGACACGAAAGAGCTCACACTCCATTGGAAATGACTACATTGAGGTTCAGGAAGGCCATTCCGCAGTGGCACCAACCTACTGTTTCTTAGTGCAGTGACACCTGGGTTCTGCCATCAGCCGGCCCAGCCACTCTCCCAGTGGTCCTCTTTGGACGTGAAAGATGGCAGGAAAGGGAAGAGCAAAACCGTGAGTTGCGGTGTTTCCTGCTCTACCAGCATTTTCTCTCTGTGTCTCTGGTGAGTCAGTTTGTTTGAATGTGAATTATCTGCAATCACAAAAGTGACAGGACAGCTGGCTGCTGGGAGCCTGGAGGAAACGTGTGCTGCAGATAAGAGGGGAGTGTGCACATGTGTGCGCGTGTGCACGGGGGGAGCTGAGGCTGTCCTCGCTTGTCAAAGCAATTCCCAAGGGGTCCTCTCTGGGCAAGGCAAGGGCTGTGAGGGACAAGACCCTCAGAGTCCCCTCTGCCTGGAGGATGCTCTGGCAGCAGAAGGGCAGTGCCTCTTCAAGCTGGGGCCCTGCCTGCTGCCAGTCCCCGTCTCCAGCCCTTGGATTGCAGTCCAGTCTCATCTCAGCCCTCTGTTTCCTAAGGATGCAGAGGAGTAGAGAAAATGGAGGCCATGGCTTCTGCCCTTCCTTTCCTGGTGCTGGCACCTTTGCCTTGGGAGCCGGATATGGGTGAGGGTCCTGGTATGGTGCCCTGTACCCCAACATCAGGGGCTGTGGCTTCTGTCCACTCATTATGTGGGGCTTGTGGGAAGGAGGGGAATGGTGTGGGGGGCATGGCTTTCTGAGGTTGATGACAACCTAAAAGCTGCCATCAGTATCAGGTAGAGATATGCTACTTTTTGGCCAAGACTCCTTTGCCCATCCTTGTTCCTCCCACAAAGTGACAGGCAGTCCAGAGGACACACAAATCCCTCTGCCAGTCATCAGAGAGAAATCACAGTTTAAGTGGTCCCAGGGTTTTTGGTCATTTGCCAGACATTTACTGAGTGCCTCCTAAGCTCTGGCATGGTGCTAGGTGCTGGGTGCTAGGTTCTAGGTTTCTGGTCGCAGGCAGCTCACAGTCTGATAAGAGGGACAGAGAGGTAAATAGTCAGTTGTAATACAGTGTAAGAAACAGTAAAAAGCTTCTGCATAGTAGTGGAAACAATCAACGGAGTGAAGACACAACCTACAGAATGGGAGGACATATTTGCATACTATTCATCCAAAAAGGGGCTAATGTCCAGGATATAGAAGGAACTCAAACAGCTGAACAGTAAAAAAACAAATAAACTGATTAAAAAGTGGGCAAGGGAGCTGAATAGACATTTCTCAAAAGAAGACATAAAACTGCTCAACAGACATATGAAAAAATGCTCAACATCAGTAATCATCAGGGAAATGCAAATCAAAACCACACTGAGATATCAGCTCACTCCAGTTAGACTGGCTATAATCAAAAAGAATGAGAATAACAAATGCTGGCGAGGATGCAGAGAGAAGGGAACACTCCTGCACTGTTGGTGGGACTGTAAATTAGTACAACCACTTTGGAAAACAGTATGGAGGTTTCTCAAACAACCACAGATAGATCTTCCATACAATCTAGCAATCCCACTGCTGCGTATATACCCAAATGAATGGAAAGCATCATGTCGAAGGGACACCTGCACTCCCATGTTCAGGAGAAAGGACTTTCCATGCAGAGGACACAGCGCGTGCAAAGGCCTGAGAGAGCATCGTGTATCTGGGAAGTGAGCGAGGCTGCTAGAGCAACACGACTGGAGCACAGGGAGGTGGCTGAGGCGGGCAGAGGGATGACAGTGGCCTGGTGGTCAGAACCCCAGCTGCAAAGGGACTTTTATGCCATTCTGAGCTGTCTGGATGTCCTCAAGAAGGCAAAAGGGAGCTTCTGGACGCTTTTGAGCAGAAGAGTGACACATCCAGGAAGATCAGTCAGGAGGCCGGTGTAGAGGCCCAGGTAAGAAATGAGGAAGGCCTGGTCCAGGGCTGAGCTGTTTGGTGATGAGGAAGGGAGACATTCCAGACACAGTAGGGAGCAGACCTAACCAGCCTTGGTAACTGATGGGAGAGGAAGATAGACCTTCAAAAACTAACTGCACACTTAATCACACAACTGCCACTGCGGTAGGTGTTGGGAAGGGCAGTGGAGGGTGTGGAGCTGTTGGGGGATCTGACCTGGCCAGGGAATAGGCAAGCCTTCCTCAAGGAGGTGATGTTCCCTGAAGGATGAAGGATGAGCAGGAAACTTCCAGGTGAGGTGACAAGTGGGGAGCAGGGAGCAGCATCTGAAAAGGGGGGCCCAGGGGCAGCAGGGTGCTTGGAGGACCTGAAAGACCAGTCTGGCTGGGGCAGGGGTGGGACAGCTAGGTTCTGCAGGCCACACGCAGCTCTCCGCCTGTTCTTGTAGATGAAGTTTCATTGGAACACAGCCTGCCTGTTTCCTGCACACCTGTTGGGCATGGAGCTTCTGTGCTGTCTAGGGGCCAGGGCTGGTAGGAGGGAGGGGTGCACAGGATTAAGGAGGCCCTCACCTGCAGGGTGCACACCACAGCCTTGACCGCCGGCGCCCCCTCACTTTTGTACCCTAAGCACCTTCCTTACATGGCTCTGGCCCTTCCTGCCACCCTACAGTGGCAGAACCCAGGAGGTGCAGCAGAGGCCAACTGGTTGCAAAGCCTAAAATATTTACTCTCTGGCTCTTTATAGAAGACGTTGGTGGAGCCCTGGGCTAGAGCATGTGAACAGGCCAAGCCCTGGTGCTGTCACAGTGTGGCCCACATCCCCCCAGCATTCAACTCCGCATGCAGAAGGAACCTGTGCTGACACCTGTGATTCTCTGTGGGGGGAGGGGGCACAGCAGGGGCAGCGTTTTTCTAGCTGTGGGAGCATGCTCAGTCTATGTGTAGGGCACATGGCTGGATAGTTACTGCCTTTGGAGGCAGCCCTCAACAACTGATGGATGGGGTTGGTGGGGATGAATACCCCAACTGCCTCACTTCTCAGTGGGGAGCATGCTGCATCCCAGAGTCCCCAGTGGGACTGAGTGCTAGCTGCGTGCAGGGGGATCTGGCTTGATGGTGAACCCTTTATGGCTTCCTCCCTTCCATTTCCTGTACCCTTCCTCCCTCCCCTGTCTGAGTTTCCTGGGATCACCCTCTGAAACAAACTACTTGCATCTGAATCCTTGTGTCAGAATCTTTTTGAGGGGAGCTCAAAAAAGACAGCAGGATATCTCCAAGTGCACAAGGCAGGGGGCAGGTGTACCAAGTCGCACTCTAGACAGGAAAGTCCTCTTTTGGATGATTAGCAGAGTTTTATTTGTCTGAGTTTGCTGCCCTCGCCTCGCCCCCCTATCCCCCCACCTTTTTTCCCCTTCAAGCCAGAGATGAAAACTTGGCCCTAATCTCTTTCCTAGAGTCTAAACTCATTCTACCTTTCTGTGTGGCTGCCTTGCTGGGGACTCTGCGCTCCTAACAATTGGGTCCTTGTGCAGGCCTATTACCCTTTCACCCCAGGAACAATGCCCAGGCAACTGATATGGTCTCTGTTTTGTCATAACTCTGGGTTTTTTTCCTCCTTAAAGAGGACTGTGTAGGGAAAGAAATCAGTTGAGAAAAAACTGTCTTGGACTACTTAATCCATCTCCACCTGTTTTGTGGGGGAAGAAAACACAGCTATTCAGTGTTTTTCAGTTTCCTTCCCAAAGATCTCAGTGCACAATCAGGGCCAGTCTGGGTGGATTGGTGGGCTTCTGCCCTGACCTGGCCAGCCTCTGAGGGGTCTCCAAATTAAAATGCAAGGTTTAAGTGCTCTCCTTTCCTGGGGATTGTTGACAGCTAAAGACCACATGGGCTCATCAGTGTGATCTTAAAGAAAGAAATGATCAGGGCAAATGGCTCCAAACGGAGATGAAAAAGCTTTTACAGTGACAGGGAAGAGATATTTCAGGCGGCTTGAGTAAATGCAGTTTGGGGGATTTAGGGGAACATGAACCATTTTGCAAATGAAAAACAAGAAGAAAGAGACTACAGCCCATGCAAAGACACAAAAGAGAGAAGATGAGGTAGGAAAGAGGGAGAGGGCAGGCAGGCAAAGGGAGGAGAGAGGAAGCAAGAGGAGGCAGAGAGGATTCAGAAGAGAGAGAGGCAAGACAGAGCAAGCTCAAACATCACTGAAGATGAAGACGGTGGAGGGGTTGGGCTTGCAGCGTGAAGTGAGCATCGAAGCTCTCGGTGCTCCTCTGAAGAACACGAGAGCAATCTGCAGGGCTATTGACTAATGGGTAGATGGCTCCTCTCTGACTCAGCACAGGATGCAACTCATCTCAGGAGAGAACCCTCCATACGCCCGCTGTTAGATCTTAGGTGTCGCAGCAAGAGGTTGGGCATGAGAAGGGTAGAGAGGGAGGTGTGGAAAAAAAGAGGTGAACAGGGAAGTGGGGGGAGGGGGGAGGTGATGAGAAAGAAGGAGAAAGAAGAAAGGAGATGGAGAGATGGAGAGGAAGACAGGAGGGACCGGAGGAGGAACAAAGCGGGAGGGAGCTGTGAAAGAGGATTTGGGAAGGAAAGGCAGGGAGAGAAGAGGGGAAGGGATCTGGAAAGAAAGATTTTGAAACTCGTCAGCTAAGAAGAGCAAAGTAGCCAACATTTTTGGAGGACCTGTTAGGTGCCATGCCCTGAGCTAGGTGTCATCTCATTACTTAATATTCACTCCAACACCACATTGGCACCATCATCCTCATTTTTTACAGGTGAGGAAATGAGGCTCCTGGAATTTCAATAACTTTGCACAGAAACACAACATTGAGGAAACAGGAAGGTTGGGCTTTGATCTCAGGAAGAAAGGCAGTTTCAGATGGCTCAAGGTCTGGCCCTTGTCAGGAAACAGGCAGGCACTTGCTTTCATGGATGGCTAGGCTCCCATAGAAGAGGTACCCACTGATTCCGAGCGCCCAAGATTCCGGGGTCACTGGCTGCAGCTGTGGAAGAGTGGGCCTCCCACCACCAGGGGGCGCTGCCCGCCTAGCAGAAACAGGAAGCAAGGTCATGAACAAGCTGCATCAGGCAGAGAAGTTACTTGGTGGCTTGAGTTTGTGGGGGATTTATTGGCCGGCAGGGATGAGAAAATGGATTCAGCCAATAGGGCTGATTTTGCCAGCCTGGTTTCACTCCCTTTCCCGCTTGTGGCCTTGGACTTGTGTGTTTGCCCTGCTTGGCTGTCTGTCTGCCATGGGGTGGGGGGTTGGCTTCACCCAGGCCTATGGGCTGGGCCCACAGCGCCCGGGCATCACGGATGGCCTGTACGATTTTGACAAATGAATGAGCAAATGAGAGGATATGTACATGCTTCAGCAGGAGGAATCTTGGAGAAGCGTTTGATCCTTCCAAGCCCTGCTCAGGTCAGAATCCCAGATGTGGCTTTTAAACAAAGAACTCCACGAAGGGAGCTTTCTTGGTTTTTCATAGACCTTCATGTTGGTCCGCACCTTCAGGACTGTGCTTTTGGCCTTTAGGTCTAGAGGTTGGCTACGCCTCACCCTAGACCTACTGAGTCAGTATCTGTGGGAGTTCTCTCAGAGAACTGGCCCTAATGAAATCTCCTTCGGCAGGTCTGGCGTGCGGCCAGGCTTGGGAATAGCCATTCCCATACACCTCCTACATCTCTGCTCATCTCTCTCCTGGGCTGCCCGAACACTCCAGCCGAATGCTTCCTGTCTTTCTTGGTGAGTTCAGGGTCCTTGCCAAACTAAAAAGTCAGTTTCTATGAAATGCGATTCTTCATTTTGAACCACAACATAAAACACTTTATTGCGATTACAAATAGCAAAGTTATTTTCTGCCGAGCTTCAGCATCTGAACTTAATAGCATGCTGTAATGCCATCCTCTGCTGATGTGTGGCATATTTAATATCCATCTTTCTTAGAAATAACAGTGTTCAGAAATTAGAAGGGACTTTAGCAGCGAAATAATTAATGTGGAAAACCGTCATAAATGCCACAAATGGAACAAATACAGATGGTAGCCAGCCGTGATTGCTAATATGCTAACCTGTTTTGACAGAACTTTAAATTTTTTCCTCGGGAGATTCGTGGATGGAAGTTAAAACATCCCTTTCCTCATGACAAGAACCCTGTCTTTCTGGGTCAGGGATTCACTGATCTACCTGGGCAAGGTAACATCGCAGAAGCTTGGCCTAAGAGGAGGGCTTGCATCCTGGGTCTGGGACTGTCTCCCCTGCTGCCTGCCCCTGGGCTGTGTCTGGAGGGAGACATCCATCTCGGGCGGCTGTGTTTCTTCCTCTGCCGCAGGCTCAGGCAGGCTGGGCCCACCCAGAACAGACATCCACCTCTCCTGTGCTGTGGCTCTGAGGAAGGGGTGGGGGCTCCCCGGCTGGGCTCCACTCAGTGGGAAGCAGCTCTTTGAAGATCCTAGCCTTATGCAGGAGCACCTTACAGAACCCAGCTCCAAGAGGCTGCACAAAAATGAAAAATTGCCATAGAAAGATGACTCACCAAACTTACAGGCAAAAGCTACTGGGACAAATACAGGGGGAAGCAGCGTAAAGAGGGTGTGAGGGTCCCAGCCTTAACGTGAGCTTACCCCATGAAATGGGCTAAGTGCTCTGCTTCACACATATTATTTTATTTTCTCTTCACAATGGTCATTTGAGGTGGGCATGGTAAGCTAAGATTTAAGATGAGAAAACTGAAGATTAGACAATAAGTGATTTGCCAAGTTCACCAGGGACAGAGAAGCTATAGCAGTTGCCTGGAGCTGTCACAGTGCTTCCTGAGCCCTGGGTACTGCCACCCCGGCCAGGCACCCCCATGGGTGTGATGCTAGAGGGGCCTCACCAAGTTCTTCTTCCCCAGACCCTCCTCTGAGATGCTAAATCCCAGCCCCTCTCTCACACCCAAGGACATTGATCTAAGCATTGTCTTCTTTCCTTCCAGTGCCATCACCCACCCCCTTCATCTTCTTACATATATGCTGTAATATCTCTACTTTTTTAAAAATAGAGAACCTTCCCTTGACCCTTTTTCCCTCCTGCTACAGCTCCTTTTCTGTATTCTCTTTTATAGCACTCAAAGGAGCTGTCTCTCATGTTCTACAACCAGATGGATGAGTTCCCTTCATCCATCCTCTCTTGAGCCCTCTTATTCAAGTTTTGTACCAATACTCTTGTAAAATATCTTCTTCCAGGGTTACTCCATGTTGCCAGGTCCAGTGGTCAGCTCCTTGTTGACAGGCTGGCCAGCTCTTCCTGTTTGAGTGCTGGCCATCAGGCCAGCAAGCTTTCTGGATCCATTCTTCCCTCACAGCTGCTCCTTCTCCAACTCCTTTGCTAGTTCTTCACTGTCTCTATTATTCCTAAATGTTGGAGGACCTCAGAGTTCCCCTAGTCTGTGTACATTCACTCTCCAGCTTACCTTATTTAGTCTCACAGCTTTCAATACCATTGGCATGCTGAAGTCTACCCCCTCGCTGATATCTCCACTTGGATGTCTTGTGGGCATCTGAAATATAACCCATCCAAAACCAGTTCCTGATTCCCAGCCTGCCTTCCCTACCTCCCACCCCCCGATCCTTCAAAATCATCCCCATCTCAGCCAATAGCAACTTTGTCCTTCCTCTTGCTCAGGCTACAACTTAAGAAGCCATCCTCGACTCCTCCCTTTTTCTAACATTTCTCATTCAATATTGTATCCAGAAAATGGCCATCTCCCACCATCTCTGCTGCAGCCACCCTGGCCCCAGACAGCCTTGTCTTGCAGCTAGATGATAGCATTTGTTCCTAAGAGGTGCCCTGCTCCAATTCTTGACCCCTTTTCTCAACCCAGAAGCCACAGCCATCCTGTCATTTCTCTGTTCAAACACTTCGATGGCTCAGGGCGGGGATTTGGCTCCTCTGCCTCTGATCTCAGCTCCTGCTTATCTCCTCTTTCCTTCCTCGGCTTTAGCTGAACTAACGTCCTTGCTATTTTTCAAACCCACCAGATGGGCTCTCTCCTTGGTCCTTACTGCTTTTTCTGCTCGATATCCCTTTTATCTTGTCTCATGTTTCTTCACTGATGGTATCCCCTGACATAGCATATATTTATTCGTGAATTGTCTGTCTCCTCCCACTTGAATGCAAGCTCTGCGAGGGCACGGACTTTATCTGTTTTGTCCACTACTGTATTGTTAGTGCTCAGAGAATAGTAGGAACCAATACCAGGTACATAATAGGTGACCAATAAATGTTTGCTGAGGAAATGAACTTAGACCCCGAGCGACTCCAGAGTCCTGGCCTCTCTCACTGGCCTGCACCACTGTGTATTTGCATGCAGGAGGCACAGGTGCTGGCATGGTGCAGCTGTATCTGCCTGGCTCCCCAGTGATACCAAATTCTAAATGCCAACGAGACTCCAAATCCCTCCAAGAAGGATGTTGCTACTGTAGTTAAAAATCAGACCTTAAGGAAATATGCTAGATTGCCGGATGTATATAAGGAAATAAAAACATTAAGTGGGTAAAAAAATTGTGACAACTGAAAACTATTTTCAACTTAGATCTGAGGTGTTTAAATTAGTGTTCGCTCCCATGCCCAGGGTAGGTAAAGACATTCACTATTCCAAAAAAGAAACTTTTGAGAATGAGTGAGGAATTATTAATAATTATGCAAGGACAATTGACACAAGCTAGGACTGTCCTGGGCAAACCAGGTGTGATCACCCTAATCGGGGTGGAAGGAGCTGGCTTGTGGCTGGATCTGGGGATGGAGGGATGACACTGGAGTCTGGAGTTGAAGAAGATGCCTGGGAGAAAGTGGAAGGACACAGACAGGGACCTTGAGAAGAGGAGCAGACAGAAAAGGGCAGAGACATGCTGGGGGATCTGGTATCATGCGTTAAAAGGGCAGGGGCTGGGAATATTCTGGGAGAAAGATCTATTTCATTTGCGTGAGAGAGGAGAAAGAGAAATTGCGATTCCTAAGGAAGAAGCTAATTGGGCACCAGCCGAGCTGGTGAGGAAGGGGGCCATGAAATGAGAACAGTTTTGGCAGGAAGCCAAAGTGCTTGCTGGGACAGATTGAATGAGAAGCATCATGGTGATTTGGAAAGAACTTTGAGTCCAGACTGACTTAGTCTTAGATGCTGGCAGTCATCAACTTTGTGGGGATATCACCAATGGTGCCCAGCCTCAGTTTCCACACCTACAAAATGAGACGTGCAGCACTTTCCTTAGAGAAGGATGAGGAATGAATAAGATAAGGCATGCAAGGCATCTAGCACAGCGTGTGCATGCAACAGGAGCTTTTCTGGCAACAGAGAAGGATCTGCTCCTCAGGGGGACAAAGAGAGGACTGAAGACCAAGGCTTTATTTTGGACTTGCAGGGAGAAGTCAGTAGGTAAGCCAGAAGCGTCGTAACTGCACTCTCTGCCAGGGTCTGGCAGGCAGGCCTTGATGCTGAAGGAGGAATGATGACTCGTAGTTTGGAGGGACAGCTGCAGCTTTGTGCCTGGACAGAGCCATCTGTGTCACCAGCACTGTCCTTGATGTGGGACAGCTACATATGGCTGATACCAGGATGGCGCCTTATAGTCAAAATGCTTATTTGTGTTCCTGAACGATTTGTGCATGCTCTGGGCAGAGGAGAAGGACTCCCAGGAAAGTCCCCCCCATGAACAAAGGCAGGACTCTTCAACATGGCAGTCAAGGCGACCGAAGATATGCCAGGGCTTCTGTTTCTAGCCTTATCTTCCGTACAGAACTCTACCTCAGATGCTTGCCACACTGTTCCACCGGTGATTTTATTGTTCCTCCAGCACCTGCGATCACTTCTCTCCTCTATGTCAGATCTGTCTGCCTGAACTTCCCAGTCGTCACCTCCTTGCTGGCACTTGAACGTGGCAGACTCATTCCAGCCCCCAGGGCTCTGGACCGGCTGTCCCTTCTGTCCAGAAGGCTTTTCTCCTGGTCACCTGCAGGGCTCACTCTCTCCCTTCCTGCAGAGTCTCTCATCCACCTTCTTGGGGATGGATATTTTCCCTACTAACATTTCAAGCCATTCCTCTAACATTTCTTATATTTATTTTTCCTTTCCTAATTTATGTTTTTTCTTTAGCATTTCTGACTATCTAACTTACGCTATGTCAGGGGATGGCAAACTATGGCCCATGGGTCAAATCCAGCGCACCTGCTTTTGTACAAAAAATTTTATTGGAACACAGTCATGCCTGTTCACCTATGTACCATCTACAATTGCTTTTGTGTTAATAATGGCAAAGTTGAGCAGTCTTGATGGAGACCACATGACCTGTAAAGGCTAGAATATTTACTAACTGGCCCACGATAGAAGAGTTTGCTGACTCATGCTCTAGCTTATTTACACTGTTTCTCTTCTGTATCCCCCACTAGAATGTAGGCTCCATGAGGGCAAGGATTTTTATCTGTCTTTTAAATTATCGTATTCCCCCTTACCTAGAATAACATCATAGCTACTCGGTAATTACCTGTTGGATGAATGAATGTTGAAAATCTACTTATTGGCAAGATCCAGCTCAAATATCACCTCTTAATGAAGCACGCGCTCAAATATCACCTCTTAATGAAGCACGCGTTGGTCTTCTAACAAGGTATATTTTCCTCCCTGTTTGCTCCCATAGTGCTTTAATTATCCTTTGTATCATAATGATTTCTGCACAAAATCTCATTTCTCCCACTAGATGGTAAGCTCTAGGTGTTACCTCTATTAAGAAACCATCCTTTGCCTCCCAAGACAGAACTGACCCTTCTCCCCTCTATTCCTCTTATAGTCTTCGGTGGCTGCACATAGCATATGGCATTGCAGCACTGGGCACATGTTGGACTCCTCCACTTGACTGACATCCTCACGGGCAGGGACTGAGGGCTAGTCATCTCTGTCCCAGGCATCTGGCTCAGAGACTGCAGCACTGGCCAACAGCAGGTGCTCAGTGAACTGAGCTGGTTTCCCCATTAAAACCTTAGCATCTCTCCTAGGCAAGACAGGAACATACTCAGCAAGGGTCAAGCTATGTTGGTGGAATAGAATGGAAGGCAAAGGGAACAGTGCTGAACCAGAGAACACTGCATCAGTCGGGGTTGAGGAGAGGGAGCCGGAAACGGTTAAGCACGAAAGGCAGGGGATACGCTGTGTTTCCTCCCACTCTGGCACAAAGAGGTAACAATTTTTTAAAACCTATTCTCCTCGGCCTCCAGACACACACGCTCTGTGGCATCATTAAGCAAGTGGGCCAACATTTACCTAACACCTCCCTTAGTAGGCAAGAAAGCATTTCCAGGACCCCTGTCCTCCATGCTTTTAATATAAAGGCCCTAGTGGATCTCAGCTAAAGCAAACATAACATTTTCTACTCCTCTATACTGTGAATTTTTTGAAAGTAGTGACTATGTCTTACTTGTTTATATTCCTAAAACCTAGATCATGACTGTATCATAGATGCTCAATTAAATATTGTTAAATACGTAAATGGTATAATATGATATGAGAAAGGACGGAGGAGGGGAAGGACAAACGCATTGCACAAGTGCTTGTTGGGACTTGGAAATTGGGAAACAAGCCCAACAATCAACAAGATACTAAGAATATTTAAGAGAGGGTAAAAATCATCATTGTTTTCTCCCTGTTTTGGGTTCCTGGGAATTTTCTTCTATTCAAGTACATAATTGCAGGAAACTAGGCTGATGATCTGACATCAGCTCCGTGATGATTAAAGGAGGTGTAGGCAGACCCACGGCCACGTGTGGTGGGAAGAGAAACGCTGAGCTCTCCTGCGTGAGCCTCTGTATCCTGCCAAGTCTCCTTCTGGGGATAGAGATGGAGACCACACCCTACCCCAGCTGGTCCCATGGATGAACTAAGACTAGAGAGGGGAAGAATTTCACCCCCGTCTCACCCTTCAGAGGTAGGTTGCCTCTGCCATGGCAAGGGGAACATGGATTCCTGTGTAAGATTTCTTATTCCTGTCTCCTTAAGGTTGGTTCATTTTTTCTGTACTTGAAACACCTGTGCTGTAATACACTGAACTCATCCTAAGATGGGCCCCGATCCAGCATACACACAAACACACGCACACCCACACACATGCACAAGCAGGCCTCCTGTCAGAGCCCATTCCTCTTACCGACGAGATACAGAGTGAGTGAGCTAGCAGATGGACACCCCGGAGGTTCCGAGCCATGTCACTCCCTATCAGCCCTCTCTGAAGACCCAGGCAGTATTGGGGAGGGGCTGCCGATGAGAAGGTGGGGGGGCGTTCTATGAATTTCCAGCTGGAGCAAAACCTTTCTCTCCCCAAGGGATGGAGAAGTCTCTTCAGCTGCTGCGTAGATACGTCATGCCAAGACTGAATCCAGGTGTGTGCTCTGGCTGCCTTCCTTCTTGAGTCTTCCCTCTCCCCTTCTGAATTCCAGTGAGACATCTTTTGAATGCTGAGATTGAAGAGCAAGGCTGAGAGACCTGCTCATATGCTAAGAATTCTCACTAGACTTTGAAGAACCATAATAACAACTTTCCTGCATTCCTCTTTATCATAGATCAACCAGTCAATTCACCATCCTTTTCATCAATATTTATTGTGCCTTGACTTCGGGCTGGGCAGATGCTGGATGCAAAAGTAGGTATTTTCATTCCTGTTTTCCAGATGAAGAGACTGAGGTTCAGAGAGGTGAGGGATTTGCCTAAGGTTATGTACACGTCAGGAATCAAAGGCCTGTCTTCTGTTGCCTGATTACCAGGCTTTCACATTACCAAGGTTTTAACCAATGTGTATATTTTAACCAATGTGTGAGGGGAGGCCCAAAGAGGGGAGGACATTGGGGTTATTTCCTAAGCCAGTGGTACCCACTGAGGCAGCAGGCCAGAAGGACATGTGACCCAGTGTGATGAATGGGAGAGGACAGCATGGTGCTGGGTATGCCACGAAGAATTAATCTCAAGGAGATGCTATTGAGCTGCAGAGATTTAACATCAGTGCCGAGAGATCAAAGATATGATATCTCTGGCAGAATGCGCTGTCAGGAGCGATCAAAGCAAAACAAAAGGGTTCGTTTCAGTGCCCCATGTGTTGGAGGCCTGACTGGCTCACTCTGGGCACAGAGGAAACCCTCATGGTTTGGAAACTGTGCTAACACCGCCTGGGCTTTTTTTGGGGACATCTCCTCACATCTCCTTGTTGCCTGTCCATAAACAAAACCATTCTCTTGCCTATCAGTTTTCCCTCCTCATCCACAAGCTGGCTGGCTGCCGGCTTTCCTCTGCTTGTGTAAGTGTGTGCTTGGTCACTTTTTTCCTGCCCTGGGTTGTGTCTTTGTGGAGGCTGTCCTTGCTGGCATTGTGGAGGCAGTGTGATTGCCTGTCACAGCACACTGCTTGAGGGTGGGCCTTGAACCTACCCTGTCCTCCCTGAAGGGACACCGGCATGGACATGCAGGGTGATGGTGCTCTGTCCCCTGAGTCCAGCCTGTACAAAGGCAGGACCAGGGATTACAAGGAGCATGGGGTGAGGAGTCAGGATCTGGCCACTGCAGGATTTTGATCAAGTGGCTTCACCTTGCTGAGTCTCAGTTTCCTCATCTGCAAAATCAGGCAATTGGTCTATGTCAGTTAATGTTCACCCCACCTTCTCTGGTGCCGAAAGCACACAAATCAAATCACAATAGTCCACATATAGTAGGTACCCAAAAAAGGCTTGTTGAATGAATCAAAGCAAACACGGAGGAGACTTCCAGGAAGATGGTAGAATAGAGGTGCTCAGGGTACGTTCCTCCTGCAGAAGAAGATCAAAATGGGCCCACCACCAGTGCTGCCCCAGTTGCCAGAGCCATTGTCCAGTCCCAGAACTGTCACCCATCACAGGGCAGCTCCCCGCAAAGCAGCAGTCCTGAAGGTGGCCTATCATTGCAGAGGTGGACTCCACAGATGCAGGGGAGGTGGCTGCAGGCACCATGGCCAAGGACACTGTAGATGTGAGAGAGATGGCAGCAGCTGCCGGTGCCACTGCAGACACCACAAATGCGAGGGAGGCAGCTGCAGCTGCCAGTGCCACTGCTGCCCCCATGAGATAACCCCGCCACCCCCGCAAGTTAACCTCATTGCTACCAAGGATGCTGACAGGAATACTGCCAAGGACACTGCAGACACAAGGGAGGTGGTTGCAGCCACCAATGCCACTGCTGCCCCCACAATGTAACCCTGCTGCCACTGCAGACATCATAGCTATGTGGGCCATGACTGTGGACACTGCAGCCAAGTCAGTGCTGCTGCAACTGCCACTGTTGCATTCACCACCACCACCAGTGCTGCCAGGCAGCCACCAATATTATGCAAGTAGCTCGTCACTGCTGGAGTCCCTGCTGCCACACAGAAAGCCCACCAAAGCCACCTCCACAACCATCACTGCTGCAAGGGTGGCCTGCTACCACAGAAGCAGCCACAGCAGCTACTGCTTCTGTGCAGGTAGACCACTGACTACTCAACTACATTGACACAAGGAGGGTCACCAGTGGAGTCGAGGGAAGGAGAGTAATAAAGAAGCAACTGCTCTACCAGATGACTAGACTTCAATGTAGAGATACTAGAAATATGAAAAAAAAAAAGAAAGAAAGAAAAAAGAAAATATAAGTCCACCAAAGGAATACAATAACTCTCAAGTACCAGACCCCATAGATCAGGAAACCCTTGAAATAACTGAAAAGGAATTCCAAGTAAAAATCTTAAGGAAATTCAATGATATACAAGAAGACACAGTTTGATAACACAATGAACTGAGCAAAACTATCCGGGATATGAAGGAGGAAATTTACAAAGAGATTAATACCTTAAGGAAGAATGTGGCAGAACTCCTGGAACTGAAGGAGTCATTCAATGAAATAAAAAACACAACTGAGAGCTTAAGCAGCAGGCTAGAGCAAGCAGAAGAAAGAATTTCTGATCTTGAAGACAGTCTCTTCATAATAACTCAAGTGGACAAAGAAAATAAAAAAAGAATTTAAAAAAGTGAAAATCTAAGAAAGATAGCAGACAATCTTAAGTGCACCAACTTCTGAATCATGGGTTTTCCTGAAGGGGAGAAAAAAGGAGAAGGCATTGAGGACATAGTCAATGAAATAATAGCAGAAAACTTCCCAGATAGAGGGAAAGACACCAACCTTCAGATTCAGGAGGCTCAAAGATCCCCAAACAGATTCAACCCAAAAGGTCTTCTCTGAGACACATTATAGTCAAACTGGTAAAACCCAAAGACAAAGAGAGAATCCTAAAACAGCAAGAGAAAAGTGTCAAGTCATCTATAAGGGAGTCTCCATCTTACCTGGTAAAACTCTACAGGCAAGAAGAGAATGGGATGATATATTCAAAATAATAAAAGAAAAACTTGCCAGCCAAGAATACTATACTCAGTATGGCTATCCTTCAGAAATGAAGGAGAAATAGTGTATTTCCCTGACAAACAAAAACTACAGGAATTCACCACCACACAACCAGCCCTACAAGAAATCCTCAATGGAGTCCTGCATCTGGAATCCAAAAAATGATAATCACTACCATGAATACATAAGAAAGAACAAAACCCCTGGTAAACAGAAATGCAAATGATAAAGAGAAAGAAACTGTATCTTACCACCTCCAAAAAGCAACAAACACTGAAGACAGACAATAGAGAGAAAGAAACAAAAGATATTTAAAACATCCAAATGATAATCAATAAAACACTAGAAGTAAGACAGTACCTTTCAGTAACAACCCTACACGTAAATGGATTAAATTACCCACTCAAAAGACACAAACTGGCTGATTGGATTAAAAAGCTAGACCCAACTATATGCTGTCTTCAAGAGACTCACCTCACCTGTAAGGACACACAGAGTAAGAGTGAAGGGATAGAAACGTATATACCATGCAAATGGAAATAAGAAACGATCAGGAGTAGCTACTCTTATATCAGATAAAATAGACTTTAAACCAAAAACTATAAAAAGAGAACAGGAAGTTCACTATAAAATGATAAAGAGATCTCTCCAGCAAAAACACATAACAATCATAAATAAATATGCACCCATCATCAAAGTACCAAGATATACAAAGCAAACACTATTAGACCTAAAGAAAGAGATAGGCCTAAATATGATAACAGTTGGAGAACTGGACACCTGTCCCTCAACATCAGACAGGTCCTCTAAGCAACAAATCATCAGAGAAACAGAGGATTTAAACCACACTTTAGACGAATTGGACTTGGCAAATATCTACAGAACATTGCATCCAACAACCACACAGTATACATTCTTCTCATTTGCACATGGAACATTCTCCAGGATAGACCACATGTTAAGTCACAAATCAAGCCTCAACAAATTAAAAAAGTTGAAGTCATTTCAAGTATCTTCTTAGACCAAAACAGGTGAAACTCTGGAAACTATATAAACACATAGAAATTAAACAACATGCTCCTGAATGACCTATGGGTCCAAAAAGAAATTAAACAGGAAATCAAAACATTTTTCAAAACTAATGAAAATAAAGACACATCATACCAAAACCTGTGGGACACTGCAAAAGCAGTACTAAGAGAGTTTATTGAAATAAATGCTTACTCCAAAAGAATAGAAAGATTTAAAATAAACAACCTATTGCTATACCTCAAAGAACTAAAAAAACAAGAACAATCCAATCCCCAAATCAGTAGATGGGAAGAAATAAAGATCAGAGCAGAACTAAATGAAATAGAGACCCAAAAAATGATATAAAAGATCAAGAAACAAAAAGTTGGTTTCTGAGAAGATAAACAAAATAGGCAAACCCTTAACTAGACTAACTAAAAATAGAAGAGAGAAGACTGAAATAACAAAAATTAGAAATGTAAAAGGAGGCATTACAACTGATACCACAGAAATACAAATAATCATTACAGTCTATTATAAACAACTACATGCCAACAAATTTGAAAACCTGGAGGAAATGGATAACTTTTTGGACACATACAAACTACCAAGATTGAACCAAGATGACATAGAAAGCCTGAAGAGTCCAATAACAAGCAATGAGATTGAGGTAGTAATCAGCAGTCTTCCAGAAAAGAAAAGGCCAGGACTGGATGGCTTTACTGCTGAATTCTATCAAACCATTAAAGAGGAATTAATACCAAATTTTTTCAAACTATTCCAAAAAGTTGAAACAGAAGCCATTCTCCCAAACTTATTCTATGAGGCCAGAATCATCCTGATACCCAAACCAGACAAAGATATAACAAAAAATAGAAAACTATAGGCCAATATCTTTGATGAACATAGATGAAAAAATCCTCAGTAAAAATATTAGCAAATACAATACAGCAAAACATCAAAAAAATTATATACCATGATCAAGTGGGATTCATCCCAGGGATGCAAGGATGCTTCAATATACACAAGTCAATAAATGTGATACACCATATCAACAAAATCAAGGACAAAAATCAATAGATGCAGATAAAGCATTTGACAAAATTCAACATTGCTTCATGATAAAGACTCTCAGCAAATAGAGTGTAGAAGGAAAGTATCTCAACACAAAAGCCATATCTGACAAACCCATTGCTAATATCATCCTGAATGAGACAAAGATGAACACTCTCACCACTCCTCTTTAATACAGTATTGGAAATTTTAGCCAGAGCAATCAGGCAAAAGAAAGAAATAGAGGGTATCCAAACTGGAAAACACAAAGTCAAATTGTCCCTAGATGACATGATGCTACATACAGAAAAGCCTAAAGACTCTACAAAAAACCTCTTAGAGTTGATAAACAATTTCAGTGAAGTTACAGGATACAAAATCAACATGTAAAAATCTGTAATGTTTTTATACTCCAACAATGAACTAGCAGAAAAAGAAATCAAGAAAGCTAGCCCATTTAAAATAGTAACCACCCCCCCCAAAACAAAAATACCAGAAAACCAAAAACCAAAAAAACAAAACAAAGACAACAGCAAGAAAAAAACCCAGCAGTAAATTTAACCAAGGAGGTGAAAGATCTCTACGGGAAGAACTACAAATCATTATTGAAAGAAACTAAAAAGATGGAAAAACATTCCATGCTCTCGGATTGGAAGAATTAACATTGTGAACATGTCCACACTGCCCAAAGCGATCTACAGATTCAATTCAATCCCCATCAAAATACCAATGACATTCTCACAGAAATAGAAAAAAGAATCCTAACATTCATACGAAACAACAAAAGACCTCAAATAGCCAAAGCAATCCTGAGCAAAAGAAAAATAAACCAGAGGCATAACACCCCCTGCTTCAAACTGTACTACAAAGATATAGTAACCCAAACAGCATGGTACTGGCATAAAAACAGACAGTTGGACCAATGGAACAGAATAGAGAACCCAGAAATCAGCTCACATGCTTATAGCCAGCTGATCTTTGACAAAGGCACCAAGAACATACATGGGAGGAAAGACTGCCTCTTCAATAAATGATGCTGGGAAAACTGGACATCCATATGTAGAAGAACGAAACTAGACCTGTACCTCTTGCCATATAACAAAATCAGCTCAAAATGGATTAAAGACGTAAAGACCTGAAACTATAAAACTCCTTAAAGAAAGCATAGGCATAGGGAAAACACTTCAGGAAGAAAGACTAGGCAAAGACTTTAGGAATAAGATCCCCAAAGCACAGGCAACAAAAGGAAAAATAAACAAATGGGATTATATCAAAGTAAAAACGTTCTGCATAGCAAAAGAAACAACTAATAGAGTGTAAAGAAAACCCACAGAATGGGAGAACATATTTGCAAGCTACATGTCCAACAAGGGGCTAATATCCAGGATACACGAGGAACTCAACTCAATAGTAAAAAAACAAATAACCCAATTAAAAAACGGGCAAGGGAGCCAAATAGACATTTCTTAAAAGAAGACATAAAGATGCTCAATAGACAGATGAAAAAATGCTCAATATCAGTAATCATCGGGGAAATGCAAATCAAAACCACATTGAGACATCATCTCACCTCAGTTAGACCAACTATTATCAAAAAGACAGAAAATAACAAATGCTGGCAAGGATATGGAGAAAGGGAAACCCTCTTACACAGGTGGTGGGACTGTAAATTAGAACAGCCATTATGGAAAACAGTGTGGAGGTTACTCAAACAACCATAGATAGAACTACCATATAATCCAGCAATCCCATTATTGGGTATATACCCAAAGGAATGGAAATCATCATGTCGAATGGATACCTGCACTCCCATGTTCATTGAAGCTCTATTTACAATAGCCAGGAGTTGGAACTAACCTACATGTATGTACATCAAAGGATGACTAGATAAATAAAATGTGGTATATATACTCAATGGAATACTACTCTGTCATAAAAAAGAATGAAATTCTGCCGTTTGAGCAACACGAATGAACTTAGAGAAGATTACATTAAGTGAAATACATCAGGCACAGAAAGAGAAATACCAAGACCTCACTCATAAGTGGGAGCTAAAAAAAAAAAAAAAAAAAAAAAATTAAAGATAAAAGAAAGAAAGATACAATCACAATAATTTGTTGAACTTTCAAAAGAAGAAAAAAGAATTGAGACCACCAGAGGTGGCGGAGGGGAGTTAGTGAGAAACTGATAAAGGGCCACACAAAATGATCACATTGTGTACTGTTGAATATACTTATTATTCTGGAAAAAATAAATATAAATAAATAAATAAAGCTCTGACACTCAGTGATTCCATGGAGCAATTTAGTCTCAAATCCCTCACAAATCTGTAAAAGATCTCTGACACGTTTTCTAGAATTTCCCTCAGAAGTTTCCCTGTGTTTCTTTCGGGACTTCTCTGGGGCTATCCCGTTAGTTTCATAAGAAAGTCCAAACTTCTCAAGACGTGTCTTCATGAGAAGCTCTATGCTACGTTTCCGGCCTTTTCTCCCCACTCCTATCATTTCTGTTCTCTTAAGAAAACTCTGTGTTGGGCCACACACCATTTCTGACCATGCCATGCATTCCTGTGCCTCTGTGCCTTTGCTTATGCTATTCCCTGTGCTGTTCCCTTTCCATGTTCTTCCTGGAAAACTGCTACTCATCCTTCAAGACCTGGCTCCGATGCCCCCTCTCTTAAAAGGTCTCACTTCTCACTCATTCAGGGTGGCCCGCTGCCTCTTTCTCTGAGCTGCCTTATCTTCCGGGACGCATCTCAATCACGGCTCTCAGCATAGTCTAATGCCAGGGCCGATTCAGACACGCCCATCTTCCTCAGCAGATGGCGAGTTCCTTAAAGGCAGGGTTTAGCTCTGAATTCCCAGTGCCCAACACAGAGCCTGATGCATAGAAACTACTCAATACATGTTTGTGGAACGACTGAGAAAAACAGCAGAGGCACGGGTGTCACCCTGGAAGAGAGCTGCTGGCAAGTTGCCTTCGGAGGCCGAGCTGGACTGTCTCTGCACAGTGTGGGCTGGTCCCCCCACACCCCACCACAGGCCCACAGTCTCCAAAGCTCGGGCCATCTCCTCTTCCTTGCCTTCCTTTTCCCTTGCAAGGTGTGTCCCAGCAGAAATGTCTGTTTTGGTGGCCTCCACCTGAGGAGAAAGACTACAGAGCTTACAGATCATGAAATTAAAATGAATAAGTGAATGTGCAGCATTCCCCTGGCTCAGGGCTGCGTCTGCATTCGGAGGCCCGGGCGTCGACGGTAAGTCCGGAGGCCTGGGGCTGAGAGGCTCGGCTCTCTGCAGCACGGGGCCCGCTGCCTGGCATTTCCCTGCTCCCCGACCTGCTCCTCAGTGGTCTGGCCATCCCAGCCTGGGTGAGCTGTATTTTTCTGGTCCTCTTTCTTCTAATCTCTCTGTCTGCCTCACAAAGTGGAGAATTCAATTTTCTTCCCAAAGAAAATCAGATTTGACTTAGCTCGATCCATTTTCACAACTGCTGCTGAAACACCAACTGTCTCTGTGAGGACAGGAGGGCCAAACTACAGACTTGCGGGGGGAAGGGGTGGGCAGAGGTGCTCAACTGCTGTGCCTGAGGGACTGATGTAGCAGGGACCCAGCTGGAGACATCTGCAGGCAGCAGAATGTGGACCTGAAGCCCTGGGTCCCCAGAGTCCAGTGACGAGTAAACCTGTAGGGCACTACCCAGGCGTGAGCACTTCCCCTGCAGACCCAACCCCAGAAGCTCCGTCTGGGCAACTAAGTGCAAGTCCCTCTTACCCACTGTATGAAAGCGGGTGTCCATGGAGGTGTTTTCGCCACTAGAGCACAGGCTTCTAGAGGGGGCAGGGTTGGGTCTTATGTACTGCTTTCTGCCCAGTGCTAGGTACCCTGCCTGCCCCTACGGAGCTCAGTAGTGGGTGTTCACCTGAGCTGAGATGACATATGTCAGGCTGCTTGCCTCTTGTTGCGCATAGTCATTAGTTCCCAGTTTGAAGTGATGCCAGCCTAGGACCCATAGGAGCCTGGACGACCTTGACTCTTTGTCTAGGGAGGGGAAGAGAGATCGGAAAAGACCCGCGCGTACTTGTCAATGGGGGGAAGGCTGTTAAAGTTTAAGGGGACAGATCTAGTTCAGAAGTAACTTGGTCCCCTGGGACAAAAGGTTCTGGATCCCCAGCTTCCTTCTGCCCTGTGTTGACTCCATGGCCTCTCTTCTTGCCTGTATTAGTTCAAACAGGGCCACTGCCCTGAGTCCCTGCACCTCGCAGACGCTGCCCTGTTCTCAGGGTGCTGAGTGTATTCAGGGAGCAGAAGCCAGGTTCTGAGGGTGGGAGGGGGATGGGGGTGGCTGAGCACGAGGCAGGAGACAGCAAGGGAGGGGGCCTTTGGGGGCGGGCATGCCTGCTTGCAGGCCTGGGGTGGCCAGTGCGATGGCAGCACATCCTAGGCCAGGAAGCACAGTGGGCCCTCATCCCCATCTCCAGTGGAGCAGCTGCCTCCTGAGTCCATCCCAGCCCTGCAGACTTGGAGGAGGAGCAAGGGGACGCTGAGTGGGTCAAGGGTGACAAGAGCTGAACGGCCTATTAGAGTGTGGCTCAATCTTTTTCAGGAAAGAGGCTTCCAAAAATTTAGGGAAGAGAGATGGTGCCTGGACAAAGTGTGAGAGAGAGAGAAAAGAGGAAGTGGAGCCTGGTGAGGGGTAAAAAGTGTTAGCAGGGACCATTTTAGGGCCATATTGCTGGAGAGACAGGGAGTTGCAATCAGGGCCATTCTGCCCTGGGAGAGCCATGGAAGGGAATCGGTGGGTCAGCAGGTACCTCTCCCCCCACGGCATCAGGGAGAAATTAGCCTTAATGTGCCAGCAGATTAGCTAGGTAAACAACGAGGCTGGCAGGTGGGACAGGAGCAAGCTCCCTGGCAGAGATGGGGTTGGCAGGGAGCTCACAGGTAGGGCGCTCCCTCAGGCAGGGGAAGCCAGCGACCCAGGCCCCAGGACACACTTGCTTGGGAGGTCACTGGAGCCAGAGGCACAGGGAGAGAGACCTAGCAATCACTAGCAGCCACTAACGGCACGTCTCATGCTTTTGTCTGCTTCATAAGCTCACTTGCTCCAAATCAATCCTCTCAGGTGTCCACCGGCCACTTTTCTGCCCCTCCCCTTCCTTGGCATTTCTGTACTGTTTGGCTCTGTGTGGGCTTCCTTATTCTAGGAGCTCTCTTCTGTTGTCTTCTTTCTGGGACACCCTCCTGCTGAGTTTCTGTTCCTTCTCGGTCACCTCTCCCGACTCTCCTTCCTTCCTCCACCACCCAAACATTGATGTCCCCAGGCTCTATCCATAGTCCTCTTCTCACTCAGCATACCCCTCCTCAGGGTAGACTTGTCACACCCAGAGACTTCCAAATCTGTCTGTGCCCAGCCCTGGCTCTGACCTCAGCCCTGCCCACTGGATTGCTCCCCCCGGGGACCCACGTGCCCCTCAAGAGTGACATGTCCAACGATTCAATTACCTTCTTCTCCAAGTCTGTTCTATCCCTCTTCTCACCATCTAGGCACCATCAACATCCGCTTATTGTCATGAGTTCCTCCCAAGGCACCTCCTAAATGTGTCTTCATCTGTCCCCATTGTCACATCCCTGCACTTGCTCCATACTTCATAGGTTTGCTTAGATCAGTGGTTCTCAACCAGGGGTGATTTTGCACACCCAAGGGATATTTGGCAACGTCTGCAGACATTTTTGATTGTAACAACTGAGTGGTTGCTCCTGGTATCAAGTGAGTAGAGGCCAGGGATCCTGGGGAACATCTCACAATGCCCAGGACGGCCCCCATGACCAGCGATGAACAGTCCAAACTGTCAGCAGTGCCGAGGTGGAACCCCAGCTTGCAATAAGCAGTATTTCCTAACTGGCCTCTCTGACATCAGGTTCCCCTTCAAGCCACTCTCTTCATTGCCTCCTGAGAGAATTCTTAACTTAAAAAAAAAATTGATCCAAAATTCCTCCATTTCCCAGCTTCTCAGCAGAGTTTGCAAAGCTCACCACGATCTGGCCCCTGCCTACCTCTCCAGCACTGTCTTCCATTTCTACTCTAACTCTGTGCTCCAGTGATACCAGGTAATTTGCAATTCTCTAAGTAAATCATGCTCTCTCATGGTGCTCAGCCTCTGCCCAGGTCTCAGATGACTCCATCCCAGTGCCCACCTCACCATGACCACTGTGAGCATCTGGCCAGAACTGACTTCATCCTTCCAGATTCAGTCCAAATGCTGCCTCCTGTGCAAAGCCTTCTCTTTCCTATGCTTCCACCACAGCTCGTATGTATGCTCACGTCTACCTGTCACATTTCTGCAATCATCTGGAGGTCACAGATGTGACTTTATTTGTCTTTGCAGACCAGACATGGTGCTAACTGGGAGTGGGTGGATGCTAACTGGGAGTGAACAGGGTGCTAACTGGGAGTGAACGAATGAGGAAGGGGACTTAGCCAAAATTCGCACACCTTGTTGCTGGAAGGACCGGGACTGGCTTTCAGGTCTTTGGACTTCCCAGCTATGCTGTCCTCACCAGATCTGATGGCTCCTGGCTCCTGGATTCCGAGCTACTCGACCCACCTGGCTCCCAGTCAGAGAAGAACAAGAAACTAATTCTGCTCAGTGGCTGTTGCCTCCCTAAGTGCTTCAATTTATTCACAAGCTGAAAGACAGGAGCCGGGCCCCCCAGCATACGCTGGATCAAAAGCAAACAACAAAAGGGGTGGTGAAAGAAAGATGCTGGAAACACCAGCTACTTTGATGCAGGCAGCTCTTTGAGGAAGGAACTGAGGACTGTGCCCCCAGCAGTGAGGAGAGAGAGAAGCAGCTGCCAGAAGGTGGACAACATCACGAAGGGAGAGGGCCTCGCTGGCTGCTCTGCTGGTTTCCAGTGAGCACCAGGAATGCAGTTGGAGGGGGGTCTCTTTAATCCCACCTCCTTGCTGCCCTGCCTCGGGGCCTTTACAATCTGCTCTATTAGGAGACTAAGGATTCCTACAGGAGTGGCAATCTGAGCCAGAGATTTGGGAAGGAGGATTATAAGTAATGGCTAGCATAATGTGGTAATGAATAGGAAGCCTTTATTAACAACAAAATGGGTTCATAGTTTATAATATAAATGTATAAATGATTTAATAAATTATTGTATCGAACCCAGGGATGCAGGTCCTGTCTTTGAAATAGCCACCCCTTCTCATGAGAAAATATAAACGCACAAAGGAAAGCAAAGCAATGCTTTATCATCAGCTGGGCTTGTGCTCAAAACTCCAGAACTCTCTGGTTAGGTGGACTAGACTGTTTTCTGCTGAGCAAGTTAGGACTGAACAGATTCATGATGACAGCCAATCCAACACACCTGCCAGCCTCAGGAAGGCTAAGCCAGAGACGGAGATACAACAAGAGAGTGACTACTTCCCTCAAATTCCTGGTCTGGACTGAGCTGGGCAGCCTGGCCCTGAGCCAGGACACCGTCCCTGGGTTGGCTGTCATCGGGGAGAACATGGAGAGAAGACACTTCAAGGAAGGCAAGCTTTCAATGCTGGGATAGGGATTTTGTCCAAGGAGAGTCCCAAGGAGAGTCCTGAGATCTGACCCCAGGGGGTTGTAGAGCAGGAAAGGCAGCAGTGGGAGCCTGTTATCTCACCAGAAAACCAAGCAAAGCAGAAGGCAGCAAGAGGGTGAACCCTAAGTAGAAGAACAGTCTCATGTGCCTTGTCTCAGACCCCAAATAGCTTGCCCACCTATTGTGTTCACAGATATTGCAAAAGACTGTTGGTGAAATGCGATGTCAAAGAAGGAAGATTGGCTCCCATTGTGAATGTTGAAGAAAAAATGGGTCCCAGGGCTCTGGAGGCACCTGAGATATTTTGAGCATTTCACCTCTGAAGTACGAGTACAGCCTTCCAATTGAGACTGCAATTTCTAGTGCCTTTGTTGAAAAGTCAATTATGGTACTTTACAGTTTCACTTTTGGCTTTGGGCCGAACTTTCCAAAATGTTTAAAGCAAGGAGGAAAAGTAATTTTAGAGATGGGAAGAACTGGTGGGGCCAAGCACACAGGAGGCCCCTGATTCAGGGGGGACATGCACACAGCTGGAGCTCAGCTGGTGTCTTAGACGAGGAGGAGGCCCACAGTCATGGCCAAGGCACCCTCTCCAAATGGCCCCTCATCCCTCAGACTCACAAGAAGCCTGCACCATAAGCTCAGGACACTTTACTCCTCTTTCCCAGACCTCTCTCCGTCCCCTGAGTGGATGCAAAGTGCTGGGAAGATCAAACCAGTTTGCATCTGAGGAAGGATTTGGATTCTTTTCTTCTCCCTCTGAGCTGTCACTTGTTGTAAAAATGATCATTGATATTCAGCCATTATACTTCCATAATCATTAATATTCTTAAAAGGCTCTTGGAAACACATTTATACAAGGCTACATGATCAGTCCCTACATTTACTTTCAATTTAAATAACGGTTTTAGCCAGGGTTTTGATGTGCTGTTTACTTTAATTACTGTTCTGCCCCTTTCTATGTCTTGACACAGTGTCATTTAATATTTTATGAATTTCCCTTAGCCCTTTTTCCCCCTAGTGTGTGTGACTCTAAGGGGCTGATGTACAATTTTTTTTTTTCTAACTTGTACTTTTAACTTTTCTGAGGCTCACTGTAAACAAGATGTGGCATGTCTACGGATTCTCTTCCCCCGGTGATAATGGGAGGGAATAAATAAACCAGAAGACAGCTGCTTTACCAAGCTGGCACAGGGATGCCAGGGCGCTCTGGCCCTGCTGGGGGCTCGAGTAACGTGCCAGCAACTTCAGACGAGGTAGGATGCCACCGGGAAGAAGTCAGCTTCTGCTTCTCACTGTGGTCCAGCAGTATGGGCGTCACCTGGGAGCCCCGTCCCAGCACTACTGAATCAGGATCTGCATTTTCACAAGACACCCGGTGATTTGTTTGAATATTGAAGTGTGAGAAGCACTGCACTAAGGGAAATCAATCAGTGGGTGTGAAGAAAATAGGCTTTTCCCTGTCTCTCTCCCCAAATTTCCAGGCTTTCATAGAAAAAAAAGATCTACTTTCAGAATTTATGGATGATTCTTAAGGCCATTTCTAAATAAGTATTTCAAATACAGTGTTTGTTATCTGCCCTGAGTTTTTTTTTTTTTTTTTTTTTTTTTTACCCATTTCTTCATTTATCCGTTTATTCATCTAAGGAATATTTATTTAGCGTACTATGTGCTAGGAATTATGAAAAGTAATAAGACTTGGTATGGTCTTGTGCAATAGCAGAGATGTATGAAAGTGCTAAAGACACACAGCAATGGAGACGAATAAACGGGTCAGAGGAGTTTTCATGGAAGGGGTGATTTTTGAACTGATTCATGAAGCGTGAATAGGAGTTCACCAGGTGGAGGAGAAGGGTGGTTGGGGAGGACGATGTTAATAGAGGCAAGATGGGGTTACGGCTGGAATGGCACTGTCTTTGGGTCCAGCTGTGTGTCCTGGCTCTGGTCAGGAGGGGACCAATGGGCACTGCTTGAGACAATCACAGCATCTATAGCAAGGAGGCTCACAACAGAATGTTCACCCATCTCTAAAAGAAAGGGTTTTCCTACTGATCATGGTTGGCTGCTGCTGGACAGAGAGCAGGCACCGGGACTCGGAGCTGGGAGGTACATGCAAACTGTTCAATCTGTTTGCTGGTGGTGGCCTTTGAGGGCACCCTTTACTTCTCTGTAAAAGTGGTAAAATGTGTTCCTGTGAAGGCCAATGACATAAAATACGTGAAAGAAACTGGCAGTCAGTAGGCATGCCATACCATTAGAGGGACTGAATGTGCCTCTGAGGTTGATGAGCAGGGAAGCAAGTGACAGCTCAGATGAGAAGTGTGGGTGCAGGTTCGCATCTCTGAGACCCCAGCACCATGAGACCTGAGGTGTGACCAGCCAGCAAGAGATGCAGGGAGAGTTTCCCAGGGCCCTATTTCCAGCCTCCTTCACCTACTCTTTATTGACACTTAATATAGAAACTAGGCCTGTAACCGGTGACGGATCAATACTTCCTCTGAAGAATAAAACCTCTCACGGGGCAGGCCAGACCAGGGATGTGATCTCAGTAATGTGCGTTGGGGAATTGGGGCTTACTGGAGAGGGTAGCTTTGGATCTACTAGGCAGCTGTCAGGCCCCAGGAAATGGGAAATGAGAAAAGCGGAAATCGAAACCTTTAAGGTGCATTTAAGGACAGATATTATTTCTCTGTCTACTTCTAAAGTTGCTGAAGTAAACTGCCTGTTAGACAGAACCAAACCAAAGAGGAGACGTGAACTCGTTGCAAGGGAGCACATTCAGCTAAAAATGACGTTTCCACTGCTTCCCTCACATCCATGGCATTTATCGTGGGTGACAGATGAGTGGATAGTCTTAACTTAAAGGCAAAAATAAGGGGAATCATTCCTGATTCTGAAGGTGCAAAAGATATACCCAAGTATTTCCAGATCCCCATCTCCTGGGCATCGGCAGTCTGGTAGGGTCTGGGTTTGTCACTTCATCTATCACTGCATTTATTTGTTCTCAATTAGTTCTGGTTACACTTGAGAAGTATCATGAAACTGCCTTGCATGGTACCTAGCACAAAACAGACGTTTGATACACTTATTAGATTCTTTCTTTGCATAGCTCTTGCTGCTGGCTGTCCTGCATTTGTGTGCATTTGGTCACAAGAGGGACTGTCTAGAGAGAGCAGATGGTCTGGTTTACTTTCCATCGTAGTCAGAGCAATTATAGCACCACTTATAGGGCAATTAACTATGTGCCAGAAGTTTTATAGACATTTCCTCATTTAATCAATCCTACAAAATAGGCACTATCATCTCCATTTTACAGATAAGCAAACTGAGGCTCAGAGAAGTGAAGTAATTTCACCAGGTAGACAAAGCTAAAATGTAAACGCCAGAGCTACGATTTGCCTAAAATTCTAAATATATCTCAACCCAAGCTGTTTTGAGTGCTCATATCACTTTCTAAACATAGAACTTGAGAGCTGGAAGGACCCTCAGAGATCATCTCGGTCAGTGGTTCTCAACTGTGGCAATTTTGCCATGCAGGGGGCATTTGCCAATGTCTGAAGATATTTTTGGTTGTCACAACACAACTGGGTGGAGCAATGGGGGTCCCTGCTACTGGCATTTGGTGGGTGGAGGCCAGAGCTGCTGCTAACCGTCCTACAGGGCACAGATCAGCCCCCCAATAATATCAACAGTGCTGAGGTTGAGAAATCCTGGTTTAGACCAATCACCTGACTTTACAGATGAGAAAACCGAGGTGGGGGTAGGCTTAAAGGCCCTGCTTATTTCACTGGACAGAGGCTGCTGGAGATCACCATACTCCCCCACAGTCCTTCCAGCACCAGTGCTACCTGGGAAAAAGAACCCAAAGGGTGTGCCCTAATCTGGCTGTCAGGGGGTACGGTGTGGAAAAGCACTACCTAGCCATCCAGGGAGCTGGCAACTGGTTACATCAGAAAACACCATCCTCAGGAGCAGTGCCCTTATTTAGATTTCAGAAAAAAAAATGGCTAAAGTTTTCTCTAATAGTAAATTTCCCAATTTGCTCCGTTTGGCAATTTTCTAATGCAGATTCAGTGGAATCTGGTGAGAGCTGCTGAGCGGGGATGTGTTTGCCAGCAGAAAGTGAATGTGTTGTCTTGATTGGGGGCCGGCTTTACAGACAATGGTGGCTGTCAGCCCACTGTGCTGGAGCCAGGCCTGGGGGGAAGGCGGGGGCAGTAAAGCAGGGACACGCCTTCAGGGCGGAGTCTGTGCTCTTGGCTTTCAGCTCCAAAGAGAGGGCATGGGCCACCACTGTGCGCAGAGGGAAGGCAGAGCCAAGGCAGAGCCAAGGCAGAGCCAAGGCGGAGCGGGGTGTGAACGGGCCCTTCAGGTCCCTCAGAACCAATCCACCCCCACAGCACTGCCCAGGCAGCTGTCGTGGTCCTGGGGGGTCTAGGGAAGAGGGGGGAGGGGAGAGTAGGGCCTCATGGGTCACACACAGAATCTGGTGAAGGCTGTGGGCAAGTCCGCAGCATCTCTGAGTCTCAGTTTCCCTGCCAGTACAATGATGGCAGTGATACCAGTGGTGGACGAAATGAGCTAACTCCCTGAACACCTAGTGTGGTGCCGACGTGTAGCACACACCAACGTGTGCTGGCTGCTTCCCCATCAGAATCCTCCAGGGTATGCGGGCATTTTTGAACATGGTGAACTAGAGGAGGTTTCTGTACCAGAATGTTGGTCAGGGCAGGACATTTTTAAATACACTAGTATGCCTAAATATTTCTATGTGTTAGCTACTAAGCATGCAAGTCCAACAGCTAAGCTCTCAACGTGTCTTTCATTCGCTGGAGGGAAGGCTCCGATGCCCCCAGTAGGCCTCCCTGGCCCAGCCGCCGTGTCTGCTCCTGTGCCTCTCCTTCCAGCAGGTGAGCTGAGTCTCGTCTTCACCCCCCCAGAGTCTGGACATGGGCAGCATAGGGAAGTGGCTTCGTGAAGGGTCCCGGGCCAGGCCCCAGCGGACATGCCCTGACTGTGCCTTGCTTGGATTCTCAGCATCAGAGGAAGGGCTGCATCTGATGCAGGGTTTAAATGGAGTACTAATGGGGTCCTTGAGCATCTGGGCTGAGTTTCCTACTTTTTTTCTGAGTGCAATGCTGTGGTTCAATATTTGCTGGGTGGTAATTAATAGCACTTAATCTGTAAATCTGGAGCTTGCTTCTCATTTGTTGAGAAGTGAAGTCACCATAGCTACTCCATTCTTGGCTCCTTCCTTCCTTTCCCTTTCCCAGAAACGTCCGTTCCTGCTATTCCAGCCCTAGCAGGTCTCAGGAAAAGAAGGCCCAAGCACTCCGGAGAAGCTGGCTGCTGCATCAGTGAGGCAGCTACCTGACAAAAAGTTCATGAAGAAAGGAAAGAAATGGATTTCTGCCCCACCCCTGAGGCCTGACCTGGTGTCAGACGAGAAACTCCTTACGGGCAGAGGCCTCTCTTGTTTCCTTATTCTTCCAGACGGTGTCATAAACGAAGCACCTCAGTGACAAAGCTACTATTCATTGAGTGCCCACTGTGTTCCAGCTTTTCAGATATATATTTTCTTTAATTCTCACAACACTGCAACAGTTTTGAAAGGAAAGTATTATATTCTCCATCGTACAAATGAAGAGCTGGGTTTCAGAAAGACCAAGTGACTTGCTCAAGGTCACATGACTAGAAAGTGGCAGAACGGAAACTCAAAACCAAACTGCTCTGGCTCCAAAGCTGAACTCCTCTCACCATGCCATGTCACTGTCACAAACGTGGATCCCTCCAGTCTGAACTTCTGCATATGACTTGCCCACATGGTACTGGTGCTTATGATATTATTAATTGGATCTCATACTGGTATGGTTATGGGGCTTCTCCATATATCACTTTACCTTCATCCACATAATAACTTTGTACAGCAGTCTGGGCAGGCATTACTGAATTATTCTCATTTTATAAATGGGGAAACTGAGGCTCTGAGACATTGAAGGATTTGAGTAAGGTGAAGCAGCTCTTGAGTAGTATTGGGTCTGCTGGTCAGTGTGCCAGGTGTGGGTTAGCACCAGCAGCACGTGCTCATGAGGACCTGCTCACACCCTTCCCAATGGCTTCTCACCTGGCCCACTGCTGTGGGTGAGAGCACGTGAGTAATGTCGTATTTCAGCAGGGGTGAGGAGAGGCGTGCACGGTTGAAGGGGTGTGAGTGTGCTTGGCGGGTGGGCCAGCCCACGGCTAACACCCCTGCTACTGGTGGGGGTGGGGCAGATGCCTACAGCAGAAATGTAGCGGACATTGCGAATCAGGCAGCATGCATCAGATTTTAAAAACCTCAGGGAGTTTTGGGCCAGCAAATAAAATGTGCTCCGTTTTGCCGGAGCTGAGGGGATGGGGCAAAAAAGAGCTCTCAAAATTTTGGCAGTTCACTCTGATCACTCTAACGGGTTTAATATTATAGAAATATTTCATGGTTTCTGCAGAGACGAGGAGATCTAATCATCCATCCAGCTGAACTCTAGATTTATCATGATTCACTGGAGGTGGGGGGAAAGGGGGCACAGAATGAAAGGAAGGAAGAAAGAAATAGCTGATTTAAAATCCAGCTTAAGCTCAGGTAATTTGGCTCATTAGTTCAAATTGTGTTTTTATTCTTCTCTCCTTTTTTATTTAAGTCACTGCTCTATTTTTCAAGATATTATTTTTTAAAAGTGGAATCTAATTATGTTTTCTCTCCACATTCATTTTGAGCAGGTAATGAAGGCTACAGTGGGGAGTTCTTCTGTGATTAATGGAAGAAAATGCAGATGGAGCTGCGCTGAAGCAACAGTGTAAAATGTGGTTTTATAAATAGTACTGAAAGAAACTAAAGCGCTCGATCGCTAAACTCAGTGGAGGTGGTGTTCATTCTATGTGTGGCGCTGCAGCCGTAGTCTGGAATTGTCTGGAGAAAAGTCCTTCTGGGTATTCCAGACCAGTTGGTCACTACGTTCTCTGGTTTGGAGGTGACACAAAAGCTCCCAACTTACAGATCTCTTTCCTATTTAGGAACCATGTTGCTTATATTTGCAATTGATATTCCTATAGGTAAAGCATTGCTCTCTCCCAGCATCCTCTTTTATTTCAGGAGGGAAGACTAATAAATCAATAATCCCTTAGATTGACTAAAGTTCTGAAAAGGAGGACCCAGCAGAGAGGGCACTTGGGTCTTGATAGAGTATGGCGACAAGGGAAGGGGCTAGGGGCTTGGAGCACAAAATTGAACTGAAAGACAAATTTAGACAAATTCTTCATTTTGCACAGCCAGGCTCAGACACATCCTTTTCTCGTTGAGACAGAGAGGGTAACCCTTGCTAGACTTGCATTAAAATGAGGTCATCCTTCTTGGAAAAAGCCAGACTCACTGAGAAAAAGATGTGCATTGTTCCATGAGAGTTCCCCATGGTATAACGAGTGACGAGGCTCTTGGAAATATCACCAGACAGTGCTTACTTTGGGGCTGTATGAGAACAGGGGATGTGGCCGACGAGGGGAAAAGTGTCACCACACGGAGCTCATTTCTGCAGGCCGAATGGAAAACCATCTCCAGGCATTACGTAACGCAGGCCAACTCTCTCTTCTGAACAGTAGGAACAGGGAATTTGGGTCAAACACAGGGTGTCCTTTCCTATGCCTTGGCCTCTGTCCATTCTCTAGTTTCTTTGAGCTGTACCTTCTCCTCCCCAAGTCCACTTTTCCTAGCCCTTTGGAGCACAGATCCAGATCTCCATAATGCTACTCACCCATCACCTACCTACGATATGGATGTTAATATGCATGTAATTTTAATGATATAGCCTTTATAGCCTTTTAAATTCTCATACTTAATATCTTTGTGTTTGTTCACCAGTTAGTCTGTTAGCTTCCATGGGGCAAGCAACGTGACTCTTCCAGGGCTCTGTAATTCACAAGAAGCCAGACACTGAGCTCCACACTTCACGTACCCTATCCCAGTGTGTTCAGGGTGACAAGGGATGGTTTCTTTCATCTAAGCATAGCTCAACGAATTCATCATGATTCTTCAAAGAAAATACCCGAGAGTCCACAACAGGGGCAGTAGGAAGGATGCAAACTTTTAGCACATAGGAGAATTTGGAAGGCAGATAGGGAAAAAATGACCTGAAAAGGGATACTCAGCAAGCAATCATAAAATCTTGGCAGCAAAGAGGAGAGATCTTTACAGTGGAGAGCATGTGAAAAATTCAGATTCTGGGGATTCGCTTTTGGAGATTGTAATTCAGTAGTTCAGGGTTACAAGTCTAGAATTTGCTCCTCAGGCAATTCTAATGCAGCTGACATTAGGAAACCACAGAGGTCTTAGTGGGTCCCAAAAGAAGAAACTGAAGCCTAGGAAAATTAAGTGAGTCATCCAAAGCCATACGGCTAGTTGAGAGGGGGAGAATTAGACTAGCATTCCTCGGCTCTTTCCATTACCCTAACTGCCATCATTAGCATTTCACTTGTAGAGAACCTCTGTTGGTCTGAGGGTGCCAGGGGGTTGGATGGAGGACACTTGGGCTAAGAAGGGAGAACTATTCAGAACACATGTGCAACTCTATTTACACCAAGCTTTAAATTGAACTTCCCATTTCCCAGTTTCAGCTTCCAGAATGCAACCTTAATCTAGTTCATTTGCATAAGCTTTAAAATAAGCTTTTAGAACAAATGTAAATGGATCTTCAAAGAACAATATTGTGATGGGTTCAGTGTAAATGACTCAAAAACATATGGACAGCATTTCTTGAGGATTTCCCAGTTTTGCTGTCTGTCTGTATGCAAGAGCGGTGTATTATCAAGGCAAAACTGGAGGTTGGGAGAAGGGTGGTGTTCTCGGAAGGATAATGCAGCCCAATCTCTCCCAGGTTCTGAATCATTTTCATGCCTCAGTGAGCTGGACTGATAACATGGAATGGCCAACACAAAACAGAACTCAAACTCTTCATCAGTCTGAACTTGGGTCACAGGAGCAAGCTCACACCTCAGGTCACAGGACACAGACATAGGTGTCAGCCCTGGAAAGAACCAGAGATTTTCCATAAAACTCCCTCACCGTAGGGATGAGAAAACTGAGGTTCAGAGAGGGCAAGTGATTTCTCAAGGTCCCACAGCCAGCACATGGTTGAACTGGGACACTGATCCAGGTATGTCTAGCTCCAAGTATTTTCTTTCTAATATATCACACAGCTGCTAAGAAATCAGCAGACAGTGGCTTTTAGAACCAGGCTGACAAACACAGCTTCAGGGAGAGGTTAGGAAGTTAGAACTTTATTGACCAACAGCTTTGCCACTTCACAGACACTTGTGTTGCTGGGCAACGTGGCTCCTCTCTGAAGAGGCAAGAAAGAGACTCCACAGATGATGGATCTGCATTAAGCAAAACCCAGTAAAAGGCACTTTCAGGTCAAAGACTTGGTTTGCTGTGGTTTGGAGTTTCTAGGTCAGCTGCCCAGAGGCTGTCCCCTGCTCAGCTGATCTGAGATGGGGCCATCAGTGAGGACTTCCTCAGAGAGAAGACTCAGGAAAACCAATTTAAGATCCCCTTAGACAGGGCAGATGGAGATATGGGCTTGTTTTCTGCCCAATGTCAGCATTGTGTCTTATCTTACAGCTAGGCTGAAATCAGATGAGTCGGCTAAAAAAGCCTCAGCCGAAAGAAATGACTTGGGGGAAGGAGGTGAGTGATGCTAGCTATGGGCAAGTCACTTGACTACTGTGGGCCTCAGTTTCCCTGTTCATAGAAGGGTGGGGCTGGACTAGAATTGTAGTGTCTGTTCTTGGACGAGTGCTGGCTGGCTATGTAAGAATCACCAGGAACCTTTGTTAATGTAGAAACTCTTAGACCCCCAATTCCAGCTATACTGATTTAGAAGGTTTGACATGACACCCAACAGTAATTCCATTCACTCATTCACAAATATTTACTGCATATCTAGGAGATGTTCTGGACTCTGTGTTAGGTACTAGGAACATAACTGTGAATGCTTAACTGCGTGCACAGCACTGTGCAAGGCAACTGGGGTACGTAATTTTTAAAGAAGAATTCTTACCCGATGAATGGCACTATAATATTACATACATGAAATTTGGTCAGAATTGAATCTGAGTCTTTGCTTTGCCACTCACTAGCTTATTTATGCAATCTCCTTGGCCTCTTTGATCTCATCTATAATATGGGGATATAATTACGGTTCCTACGTCATAAGATGGTTGTGACGATTACATGAGATAATCTGGTTGAATTGCTTAGCACAATTCCTGGAGCATAGCCAAGGCTCGCCAAGGACAGACACACAGATTCCTGGGGTTTTCAGGAATTTTCAGGAGTGTGTATGACATGTACATAAGTGTGTGTGAAATGCACAAGCACGCATGCATTTGCAGGGTATACGTTCCTCAGAATAAATTCAGTGATGGGAGAGACCACTTCTGTACTTCCACTTGGCTTCATCAGGGAAGGCCCCATGAAAGAGGTGACATTAGATTTGGGCCTTAGTGATGGGTGGAATTTTGATAAGTAGAAATGGAGAGGGTCAGGAAATGTTCCAGGAAGTGGGGTACATGCCGAGGAGTACAAGCCCAGGAAGGCAGGGCTGTGCTTGGGAGCAGGCCATTTCTGGAGGTGAACCTGGAAAGCTGGTCTATGGGGGAAGGGCCTTGAGTGCCAGGCTAGAGAGGCAGGGCTTTACTTTTAGTCAAGAGACGCAATTGACATCAGTTTGTCCTTTGAAACACACAATCTGATTTTTTGGGGGATGCAAGCCTTTTGATAAGTATTTGTTGAATAAATGACTAAAACATTGAGCAGGGGGCAGCTTTCTGGAAAGTTCATCTGGAAGAGATGTGCAGATCAGAGAGGATGGAAGGGAGGCCAGAGGCAGGGAGGCCAGGGCCATTGTACTATTTCAGGTATGGGTAACAGGCTGCTGGACTAGAGAGAGCTTGGGGGAATGAAGAGGTGGGGCAAGTGCAGGATACATCCTGATGGATGCACAGCCAAGCCCTGGTGACTGATCAGAGAGGTGTGTAAAGAAGCAGAGATCTCAGTTTTCAAAGTGTGTATCTGGAAGAATATTGGGGTTGATGGGGACACTAAATGGGGCTGAGGGGAAGGACTCAGAGCCTTTCTAGGCCCTCCACACTAAGTCGGGGCTCCTAGTCTATGCCCCATGGTGCTGGCAATAGGCCTGGTGCATGGTAAACATCCGATGAACATGAACTACTTGTGTTACTGTCACTAATAACACTCATGCCAGGGTCAGTAATGTTTTGAATGCTGCTTTCCCTGCTAATGAGGCAGGTGCTGTGTCTGCCTTGTTGCCTTCTATATCCCTGACACCTAAAATTATGTCTGTCGCATAGTAGGTACCAAATAAAGGCTGAAAAATGACTGAGAACTGGCCTGTTGAGGAAAGCAGTTGACTTGAGCTCAGACACTTCAGGTTGGAGGTGATGGGAACTGACTAGGTGGAAACGTCCACTGGGAAGCTGCATATTTTGGGCTAGAGGCCCAGTTTCAAGAGGGAGAACCTGGTCACCAGTGGGCACTTCCTTCCACACCAGGCATTCACCCACCTCTGGCCCTTCCCCTGAGAGGTTCTCCTGGGACATCCCTCCAAATCAGCCCCTACTTTCCAGGTCCCATATGTGGTTTCTCCACCAGAGACTCTTTGAATTTGAGCTGTGGTGATATCTCTGTGATATAGCCTCCTTTGCCTAAAGAAAACCACTCTGAAATTATAGGCTTCCAAATGAAGCTTTGTAGTATACCCTATAGTAATTCAAAAGAAAAAAAAAAAAAAGAAAGAAGTCTGAACAATTTCCTAGCTCATTAAAAACAGCATTTGGTTTACATTTCAACATCTGAAAAAAAGACAAAATGGAATTTTACAGTGTGGTCACATGAGCTGACACTAGTGAAGCAAGATCAAGACAGGGAGGAGGGGAGAAGGAAGAAAGAGAGAAAAAAAAAAGAAAACAAACCCAAACAAAAGACCCAGATAACTGGTTACATTACTGTGAATACTTGTTATGGCCATTTCCAGTGGTTCTTTGTCTCCCCTGCCTAATTCCCAGATATCTGCGTGAAAAGAAGGCAACAAAGCCAAAACCAGACATCAAGGAGATAAGAAAAAAATATCCAGGTAGCCTCAGGCAGCCTAACCACTGGGTTTCACTCCCTTGGGAGTCTAAAGCAAGAGCTTAGCCTGCAGTGAAGCTCTGGATTCTTCTGGCTCACTCAATACTTGGCACTGGGTTTGCTTGAAATTTGGCTTTCCATAACCTTACAACTCACAATGTAAGGGCTGCTTGGACTCCCAAGGAAGGAACCATGTGAAAGTCCCAGAAGCCAGGCCTGGTGTTGGGCATTTATCCTTGTACAAGTTCCAACCTTACTCCTGAAAAGGACAATACTAATGGTCACTGTGACTAGTCCGAGCTCTGCTAGGCTTCTTGGTAGCACTGGTGCTGTGGGCCACCCTATCATTCCTGAAGGCTTTCTCTCTCTCTTTCCTCCCTGTAGCTATGTTCTTTGGCTTTTTCTCCCACCGCTCCGCCCGTTCTCTGTTAGCTCTCTTTTCAGTCTTCTATTCTACTGACCTTTTACATGGCCATGGCTGGGAGTGCATCTCCTTGAATTTCTTGAGACTATAGCCTGTTGGATTTATTTTGGCATCTCCAAACCTAGCAAAGTGCCTGGCACAGAGTAGGCACTCAGTAAAAACTGAATGAATGGAATGGGTGGAGGAACAACCATGTGCAGGGTCATGAAAGGACCCCCAGGCCCCTTGTCTACTATCCTTTACAGATGAGACTATCAGTGGCCCTTGCCCCTTAGGGACCGAGTTCAGCCTGAAGTTTCTCTTCCTGTCTCCTAGGCCCTGGACATGGCCTCCCAGATGCCTTTCTGCTCTATGCTTTCTCTGTGGCCCTTAGAAAGGGCTGTTCCATCAGAAGTGCCTCCCTGGTAATTGATTGGTCAGCTCCTTGAATCTGGGGAGGTTGACCTTTTAAGGTGAAAACGACCAGTCATTGAAAAGCTTTATTGGTTTTATGCCTCCCAGTTCCAGGGACTCAAAGGAGGCCCAGGGTCATGTCACCCTGGGGTGAGATGCTGCTGGGGAGGTTCTACGGCCTTCTGGGCTGCAGGCAATCTCACTCTCTCACCAGCCACTTCCTTTACCCCCTCTCCCAGTAAGCTACCCAGGCTTCTACAACAGCAGACAGTGTGAGCCCCAGGAAGCTGTGAAAGCAATAAAAGAACTAAATGTTTTCTAGGTCACCGCCTGATCAAGTCCCCACTTAAACAATAATCTTGCCATTGCATCTGCAAAACCCCAGACTCAGGCCCCCAAAGGTTATTTCATCAATAATTCTTGAGCTTGCCTACGGCAAGAATTATTCCCAGCAGGCGTTTCAGGCCATCTCTAAACAGGCTCGATGGAGGAGAGGCCTCGGCTCCACTCAAGTACTTAGGCAGGAACCATTAATATTGTTGAGGGGGAGGGCGGGGCAGGGGCGGGGAGTGTGTGCTGCGGGAGGGGAAGGAGAGGGCTGCTGGGGAGGGGACTTGGGCAGGAAAGCCAAGGCAGACTCGGAAGGGAAGTTGTTGCATGTTCATGACTGTGGATTAAACTGGGGCAAGTGTACCATCCCACGTTATGATGCAAAGTCTCCCTGGCAAATGAAACTCTGCATGGGATCTTTTTGGAATCTGCAGTCTTCAGTCTGCTCAGTCCCTGGCTGCTTGCTATCGAAACAAGCTTCTTTGATATACTCAGCGTATTTACCAAGCAATTTGCAAGAGCAAGTAATTACTCCTCAGTTGGTTGACTCATAGGTGGGAGAAGCACTTAGGTCCTCTTATTTGACCTCCATGTAGCCTTCCAGGGTCTCCTTGGACTCCTATTAGCATTTAATTTCCTCTCCCCTCCAGTCTGCACGCAGTGCCGGAGTCGCAGCCACTTCCCCTGGAGAGCCTGTCCCTTTGCCCAATGGTTCACCCAGCCCTGCACTTTTTACCATTGCGCTTTCATCTGCTCCAGGCTGAGGCAGTTTCTCCATGTCTTCTCTGCTCTGGAGACGGTGATTAATTCCCTTACTTCATTTATACTGTTTTCGTGCAGGTATTTATAGACCGTGATTGTGTTCCCTCTGAGCTGGATCCTTTCTCAACTATATAAATCTGCCTCTCTCGTTCTCTCCTGATACGACTTATCTGCTAATCCCTAGAACATTTGTTGGTATTTATGTTTCGCTTGGATTTTCTGCACCTTTTCTAAATTGCACTGACTAGCGTTGCTCAAGTTGCCCCATTCCTCGGGGCTCAATTAAAAAAAAAGGCTCATCTCCCCATCCTTGCCAGTTTTCTCTTGGAAACCTCAGCTGCTAGAACCAGAAAGATCGTGTAAGAGGAGAGGAGGTTAACAGATGGCTCATAATTATATTACAAGAGCATCTCCAAAGGAAGAAGGATCATTTTTCAAGTGATTTCTTTACAAAATAATACTCTGTTTCAATTCTCTTCCCCAACCCCCCAAGAAAAAGTCCTTCTTTTCAAAAAGAAAGTCAACAATTATTTTTCCAGGAAAGAAATAGAAGACCCTAGAGATTGCGGTCTAACCTCATTTTCTATGTGAGGAAACCGAGGCAGGGCTGCGTAGGAGAACAAATGCACGTCTGGATGTCATGCATGCCGGGTTTGAACGTCTGCTCATCTGTTCACCAGCTATTAGCCATCCTTTTATCACGTTTCCCAACTTTACTGAACCTTGGTTCAGTTTCTTCATCTGTAAAATGAAGGTTTCGCTGTCCACCTTGGGGCTTTTTGTGGATACTGAAAATAATGAATGGGATACATGTGCCTTGCATACAGCAGCACAGAACAAACAGCCATTGCTACTGAGGCACAGAGCAGGGAAGGGACCTGTCCAGAGCCACTTGGGCAACCCTGGGGCCAGACCTCAGGGCCTTTATTCCCAGTTCAGGGCTTCTGCTATGGCACTTCCTTCTCAGTATCTACCCGCACTGCTATTCCTTGAGTTCTCAGTTACGGCACACTGACTGTAAGGTGCCCGGTGCTCCAATGTGCAGGGGCTCAGAGCCCACAGTGAAGCGTCAAGTGAGGCCACCCAGACAAGAACACTCTGACTCTCTTTGCAAACGAGGGCCCAGACTAGAGGATTTTGGCTGAGAGAGACTTAGGAATGTGGTATGAACTTGCCCTTGAACGCAGCAGCTAGGACTAACAGAGGGCAAATGGGCTGGGCTGGGGCCACCAGCCCAAGCTGGAATCAGAAAGTTTCCATGGAACTTTTTATTGCTAAAGAACCAACCTGTATTGCCAGGCACTTTGCAGGGTGATTTACGAATGCTGTCTTATTTAACCCTCCTCTCTTCTCATACTACAAGGTAGGTGTAATATCCTTCATTTTATAGATAAGGAGGCTGAGACTCAGATACATCACAAGGATTGTACAATCTAGCAAATGGCAGGCAAGTAGTTGAATCCGGGTCCTCAGTGACTGACACCCACACTCTTTCCCTCTTTGTAAGCGTGCTAAGAAGGCACATGGAGGTGGTCACTAGAGATGGCTTGGATTTACAGGGTGCCTATCTCTAAGGAGCTAATACATCTACAGATTTTTATAAATCCAATTAAGTTTGTTATCTTAATACTGTCTCATCTAAGTTCTCTACATGGATGTGTACACGTGTGGTTTGGACAGTGAAATCAATTTGGATCATTTAGAGCAAATACATCTTATCTCATGTCTATACTGTGGAATTTACCAAAGAATTGACGAAAATTCCTCTTCCTGTCGTCAGTATGGACAAATCGTCTGAATGCAACCTGTAGAACCATAGGACTCAGACTGGATGACCCTCCTTCTCAGCTCATTCAATCCACTCCCCCTATGTCTAAAATGCTCCAGGAAGCAAAGTGTCTTATTCTGAAAGGTCTTCAAGGACAACCTGCCTGAGCATACCATCTCCTTGTCTAACAATTCTTCACAGTCAGAAAGTTTTTATACGTATGTCTATCGCTTTGAGCGAACCACTTTTCCTTCTGTTCCCTTCTCGCTAGCAATGGAGAACAGCTGGGAAAGGTTTCAATATCTCTGTTATGAACTTGAAAGCTGTTTTAAAAACACTCCTTGAGTTTCTCTTCTGTGGGCCAAATAAATTTGATTCTTTCAGCATTTGTCACAGAGAGAGATGATTTCTATGCATCTAGCCATTTGTTAAGAGAGTTACATGATTTTGGAATATGAGCTCTTAGGGGGCAAGGGTGGCCACTGGTTAAAAATCTCTGCAAAGTAGTTATTACAATACCTGCTGCAAGTGGATTCTTACTAAATTTGTTTTTTGAACAATAAAGAGAAAAGAGTGAGAACTACTGCTAGATTCTAATGTCTATCTGAATACAGGAAGAAGAAAACCGGAGATGAAAAAAGAAATAAAGGGTAAACTGAAAGAGGATGAATAGAAAGAAAGACAGGCAAAAGTCCATGCTTCTTAATTCGTACTGTCTGTAAGCTGAGGTAGCAGAATGTGAAAGTCAATAAGAATGTGGGCTTTAGAGTAAGAATGAACTGGCTTCCAATTCCAACTCTGCCTTGATGTGTGATCTTGTCCAAGTTATTTCATCTTGTTGTATCTCAGTTTCTTTTCAAAATAGGGACAATGACATCTATCACTGAGTTATGAAAATGGAAAAAGACGCTGAATTTAAAAGATTTCCCAGGCTCATGGGAGGTGTTCAAAACATTGTAGCTCTTATTAGTCTCTTAAATCAAGGAGTTGTCTATGGGTCTTGGCTTTTGAAACTATCTTTAGGAATTTCCTTGCTTTTGGATTTTGTAGATTCCTTTTCCAAGAGTTGAAAAGATGGTTTTAAAAAATGTCAGGATTCATTAGGCATTTCTGAGTTCCAGGGATCCTAGATGCTAACTGGCTGATGAGTTAATTATGTAGCTATGGAATTATTACTGTGCTCATAATAATAATAATAATTGCATAATAGCATTATCCTTACAGCAGAATAAGACCACTGGGTGTTGTACCTGAAAATAGATGCAGGACTAGAGAATACTGAACTCTGTCAAGTTTGGGTACACTTTATAAGCATCTATTGTATACAGTATCATTGGCATTCTAATGTCTACTATTTTTCCCCCCTAAAAGATTCACTTGTGAAAAAACACAAATTCCATTTCTTCTAACAAAGAAATCTAAATTCATGGATTTTCCTAGCTGTATTCCTGAAGGAGAACTCTCCCAAAGTGGGGAACATATAAAAGAATAATCGCTTCTGCGTGGTTCCTTGAGGATTTCAGGAGGAAATGGGTGGGAACAGGCGTGTTGAAGGCAGTGAGAAGATGGTGATGAAGATCAACTCTCTTCTTTCTCTAAAACACGTGCCCTTTGTGGACGGAAGTAACAGCAAACTGCAGCGAACTCAGCTTTCTGAGCCCTTCCAGAATCTCTTGTGATGACATCAAGTTCTGTCTTAGCAGAAAAGCCCTGGGATTTTCATGTGGTCAGTGGTTTTGAAGGTGATGACAGAGACAGAGCCCTCCACAAATGGTCCTGCCTTCCTAAAGTCAAACTTTAGGGACGTGAGGTGAGTGAATTCAAGGAACAGAGTACGTTCAATAAACCTGCTCTGTAAGAAAGGAGAAAAACGGGTGAAAGAGTTTGCCAGGACATCAAGTAAACGTGTATTTGTCCACTCTCCACGCCAAAGCAGGCCTCTCAAATCAAAGCCACGTGGCTCAGAGCAGCCAGAGCATCCCTGGTGCCTCAGAGGAGCGGCGAGGCGTCCTTTCCACCAGGCAGCCAGGCTTTCCAGAACTAGGTGGAGGGTCCTTTAGCTACCCAGAGGAGCCCCAACCTTCCATCCTACACTACTGGGATGTAGACCATACCTTTCCCCAGATTATTTAGGAAAAACTACAAGCAAAAAAGATAACTGAAAAAAAGGGCATTTTCACGCATGATGATTGTAAAAATAAAATGAAAGACAATTGTGGGGGATAGGAGTCTTCTGCTCAACTCCCCAGATGGAATGTCTGTGTTGATTTGTTTACTCAATAACAGCTCAATTTTCCATTTCTTGAACAGCATAGACCTATTTCAAATCATATTAAGATCTAGTGAGTGGATAAAACCTGGGAGCATCACACAATAAAGGAGAGGGTTGAGAACCTGGGCACTTGATGTGAGCTCCTGCCTCCCATCCTGGCTTCCCTGTCTGATGCTGGGTAAATCCCATCACCACCTGTCTCCTCATCGATAAAATGGGAATCATCACATCTGTTCCTTCATGAGGCTCCATGCGTCCTCATTACGTGCTTGGAAATGATTAGATAAAATGGCCCGCAGATAGTATTAGTCTTAACTCTAATGGTCTTAATAAATATTTATGTTGCTTAATAAGGGAGTGTATGGTGTGGAATGGTCTGTGTGCATTCTATTTAAGACAGGGACTGGGAAATGAGGGGAAGAGCCTACCTTGTCACTATTTATCATTCTTAGCTAACAATGTAAGATATATGATGGCTGCTAAACAATTTGGTAGCAGAACATCATCAATGAAGTCTGTTTTCCCTGGAAACTGCATAACCATTTGAATTAATTTAATTTGAAATATCAAATTAAATTAAACTGTAGAATAATCCCCAAGGGACAGCATATTTCATTTGCAATGTCTTTTGATAGAGTATTCCCTGCCAAAAGTTCTGCTTTGCATCTGGCTACAGATCTAAATTTATTGCATTAGCTTTGAGAAGATTTTTAATAGAAAGCAAGATTAAAAGAAAACTTGATGGAAAATAAAGATGTTCAGTGCTGAAAGCAGCAATCCTCAGAACCTACCTCTCTAACTGTATGTTCTCTGCCTGTCTGTGGTCTTCAATTCAGACGCCGTAGCTGGGCTCGATGTTTGATTGAGGAACTTTCTTTTGATAATGCTAATTAACACGTACAGAAACTATCACAACGGGATGGGTGAAATCTGCTAGGTTTAAGGCTGTAAGCTGGATAATGTCTTCACCAGGTACTGGTGAAATAGATGAACATCATTTGAGAAACCAAGAGTGAGGATAAGAAATAAATTGAAAAGATCACCTTTAAAGTCACCAGGAAGTCTGTGTGTATTTAGTGCCGTTGGGCGGCTGTGCTGTGCCCTACCTAAATTGTCTTTTCCTTCTCAATAATCTCTCTTCTAAATGCAGTTCTCTACTAGGGCTTTGGGTCTACAGGATGGAAGGAGAGGAACTGATGATGAATCCAACAGTTTTCTAAAATATAGGTCACGGGCTGAGCCCGTGGCGCACTTGGTAGAGTGCGGCGCTGGGAGCGCTGCGACGCTCCCGCCACGGGTTCGGATCCTATATAGGACTGGCCGGTGCACTCACTGGCTGAGTGCCGGTCACAAAAAGGACAAAAAAATAAATAAATAAAATAAAATAAAATATAGGTCACCCCAAAGCAGCACTTAGGAAATGACTGGTCTCTTTTTCCATGGCAAGACATTGAAGAAAATTGCATCGAGCAGCTTCCTGAACATTGATGCAGTGGGAATAATCTATTTCTTCTTCCCGGTGAGCAAACACATGGCAGGAGAGGCAGATGTGAAGGAAAGGTGTTTGCTTGAAACAAACAAGCCTGGATCTTTAAGGAAGGTTTGTGCAAGTTTAAATTGGGCCCAAAGAACCCAGATAAGGGTATCTTAATCAAATAAAAAAAAGCATTAGGCTTTAATCTCCAGCACTTTAGTAACCTCCTAGTTTGTTTTAAATCTTGATTGGAAGAATTATCCTGACAAGAAAATTAGTAGTAAGTCAATAAGTCTGTGGCCCAAAAATAGGACATTAAGTAACCAGAGGGGAAAAAACGTATTCCAGTCCAAGGCCCTTGCCTGCCCTCCTCCAGACACAAACACCAGCCTGCAGGCAGTTTCCTCTTGATCCCTTGTACTGGGGTGCGTAGGAAAGTTCATTATGATTTTAGCCATGAAGCCCTGAAGTGCAGGTAATCATATTTAAAAAGATAAAAAACACGACAAGAAAAGAACCAAGCTTCATGAAGAAATTCTAATTTTCAGCAGTCATGGGTGGAAAATCAATACTACTCTCTGATGCAAAATGAGAACTGGACTTGATAAACCACCTCCTTTCCCTGCTCTCTTTAAGAAAGGAACATCCCAGAAAGTTACAAAAAAAAAAAAAAAAAAGAGAAGAAGAAAAAGGCCTGCAATAGGAAAAGGTCTGCATGTGACAGTCTCAACTTCTTTGAGTGCCTGTGGTAGCCTCCCCCCGCCCCATCCCATTCCTGTGCTGCTGGAGAGCTTTCCCCTGGCAGCCACCGAATTCCAGCTCTCCTTGTCAAAATGCATTTTCCTGCCAGTTTCAAGGAACTCTTCTCCAGGCCGCTTATTTGCACTTTTTCCCACCCCCTCAACCCTACTCTGAATGTGTGTTCACCATCTGCCATTCAGGCAGAGAAAGAGAGAGAGAGAGCGCGCACACGAGGGAGAGACTGTCATCAGTTGGCTAGCAATGGAGTTGGGGCTCTTTTATACTTTGTCATTTTTAGGGTGGCAATTTTAGACATATTGGGAGATTTTTGTTTTAATCACCAATTAAGTATTTGGCCAATAAAGCTCATATTGTTAACATTAATATATACATATTTATAACTCAATGTAGCTAGACATAATTAAGAAGAAATGTTCAAATTAACAATGATGATAATCATTCAAAAGGAGATTCCCCCGATGTTTCCCAGCAGACTACTCCACACCCAACACTGCCTTGTAAATTGTGTGCTGCTGAGATGGTGTTCTGCCCACCCCCTATTTAAATGTTAAAACCTTTAGAATGGTATGTCCAATGTAAAAAATGGCAAATAGTATGATAACGAATGTTATAATTGTCCTGTATTTGTCTACTGTGTTCTAAAAAACTCCAGTTGTGGAGGAGTTCTTGAAGAGAAAGGGGCTTCTGGGAGGGCTTGAGTACAAGGCAGATGCCGGTATGGCAGGTCCTTTGCAAGGCTTGTCCTCTGGATGGTCAGGCCAACAGCTGACCCAGACCAGGACAGATGCATTATGGGTCCAAGCCCATGGAAGGCCAGAAGAGAGTGGAGCCATCTGCCCGGCTTGGCTTCAGGGGTCACATGCAACAAGTTTCCCAAGGAGGTGGGGGTGCAGCTCTGAGGCAGCGGGCGAGACAGGGCAAAAATAAAACCTTTCCCTCGGGTCGATCTGACACCTGCCCTCCATTTCAGATCCATGCCCAACGTGCCAGAATAGCTTTCCTCTTCCTTTGCTTTTAGCAGCATGTATTGTGAATTCAGTTTGGAGTATATCTCCACGTCCCTGCCAAATTCACTGGTGGAGCCTGTATTTTTTCTCCCCAATCGTGTGATAAGCTTCTTAAGGTGTGTGCTGCCCCCCCCCTCCCCTTTTTCTCCCATAATGTCTAAGCAGATCTGGGCAGGTGCTCAGGAAATGCTTGCTGAGAGACGGGATCAGTGGATAAATCTTCCAGACTTTCTGGAGGGGATAATTGGTGGTGTTGTGGGTGAGCTGACTTGGGACTGAAGTCCGTTTCTTGAAGGCATTGCCTGTACTCCAGAGATTGGTTTCTTTGAGTGCCTGGCCAAACACATCCACTGAGACTCAGGGGTCCCTCTTCCAACAAATTCGGCTCCAATTCTCACATTTTTATATGCCATGTTACACACATCATTTCTGAACCTCTCAGAAGCCCATGCATTTCTGAGCATTGGCAATCAAGCATAAAGTTCTGGGGCAAGCTGTGAAATCTCTGAAATGAAAATCAATTCCATCTCCATTTCATGGAGACTAATGTGGCATTTACAACATAAACAATCACTTCTGTTAGGGAGGAAAATTAAAAGCTGTGCTACATAAAGGCACAATGTTTAAAGTTCTGGTGGAAATGAGCACTTGGCTTTGAGATGATTACAAAGGGAACTGGAAAAAGAGAGAAAAGAAAAGAAAAGAAAAAAAAGCCATCCCCAACAATTCAGAAGTGCAGAGGTTTCATAACACAAATTTGCTCTGACCGAAACCACTGGCTTCAGCTCAGACCTGGGGGGGGCGGGGAATAAAAACCTTGAGTATTTCCTAAGCAACGTGGAAAAGGTGTTTCAAGAACTCATGAGAGTTGTGTCCATTTCCTTTTCTGATGGTGTTAGAAAACTCAGGAATTTTCCCTTTAGAAAAGGCTCAAGAGCCACAGGATTGGCAGGGGACTCAGCAGTTTTAGGGTCCCCTCAAGTATATGTCTTCTGAGTCCTTGAGCTGACAACACTTTTCAACCTTCATTTCCCCATTGTTATAATTGGGCCCCATGAGTTTCTGTGTGTAGAATATCAACGTTTATAGATGGAAATCAAAAGTAAAGGCAGGAAAAAAAAGAGTTTATTCGAACTTAAAAAACCTGGAATTAAGCTCAGCTCTACTGTTAGCTAACTAAGGAACTCTAGGCAAGGATCCCAACCTCCTGAGACTCAGTTTCCTCATTTGTAAATTGAGATGTTAGACCACGTGATCTTCAAAGGAGGTTGTCTTTAAAATTTGATCATTCTCTCATTCTTCATTGGACTACAATCATTCAGTTGGCCTTATTTGCAAGGGTGGTGGAGAAAAGATATAAACTGTTGCCAATCAGAAGGTCCTCATTTGCATAATGACTGACTCACTAATTAGCCAGAAAGACTTTCAGTACAGCCATACAGGAAGGCACCAGAGTTCCTGCTGAGACATTATTTAACAGAGCTCCTGACTTTGGCTATTAAGACTCTCAAAGTACTAGCCAGTAATAACTGACTTTTCTATAAAGCCGCCCAGGCAATTAAGAGCATTAGCATAAAGGAATCTTTCTCAATTAGCTATTTTTAGAGTGGGCTGAAAATGCTGTCTTGCATTCTTTTAAAGATTTTTATAACAGGACTGTGTTTGTTGTATTACCAGTGTCATATGTGTTTTTCATTCTATTTTTGTTCTGCATCAAATAATTTGTAGTAATACTATTTTGAGGAGTAGTTATTTTCAAACTATTTGAGGAGAAATCAGATGAATTTCTGATAAAGGCAACCTTTGTTAATTCCAATCTGAATCCGGGACAACCCAGGGTATGGCTTGTATATATATATATATATGTATGTCAGCCAATCATCTCATCAGACATCTTGATTTGCCTTGATCAAAGAAGCAATTTGTGAGACATTCCCTCCCCTCTCCCCACCAACGTGCTAATCACCTTTGCAAGGTAGAAGATAGATGGGAAACACTTCATGAATTGCTTGCCATAGCCCCAAAATGCTAATCACTTAGGAATGTCTAAATTATGACTTGAAATCTTGCATGATAAGGTAAGAAAACAGTGTCTATGCATACAGAACTATTATTTACCAGTGTCATAAATAACTATCACATTTGCATAACTGTGGGGCTAGATGACAATTTCTTCCTCAAAACTGCTTCTGTAGCAGAAAAAGCTTTGACCAATATGAAGTGTGGCATGTCGTTATTTTTTTAACCCTTAGAAAATGGAACGGGACTTTTTAAAATCAGATGTCTGAGCATTGATTTGGAAAACAGGAGCTACCTGAGAAAATAATTTAAAATATTTTTTAAAAATTCTATTTATTTGGGGCACATTGGATGGTGTTTTGTGTAAGGCAGTGGTCTCCAAAGTGGTGATGTGCACCTCAGGGAATCATCTGATCCTTTGGAGTATAGGAAAAAATAATTTTATCTCTTTATTCTATAATGTCTATTTTGTAGATATGCTTCTTAATGCATGTTATGCATTAGAGCTGGAGTACATGTATATAATTTACAGAAAAACACATATACTCTAGGTTTATGCTAACATTCTTTTACTGATAGGAGCTAGTGATGTAAGGAAAAAAAAATCTTTGGAGACTATTAGTAGACAACACATATTGTGGTGTTGGCCAGAAAAATGGTCTGCTTCTTTTTTTTTTTTTTTTTTTTTTGTCTTTTTGTGACCGGCCGCACTGCGCTCAGCCAGCGAGTGAACCGGCCATCCCTATATAGGATCCGAACCCGCGGCGGAAGTACTGCCGCGCTCCCAGCGCCGCGCTCTCCCGACTGCGCCACGGGGTCGGCCCAAAATGGTCTGCTTCTAAAGGAAATTTTCGAGAAGAACAAGCTCATTAGCTGTACCTATAAATAAATTGTTAGAGAAGATACTTCCATGACATAAAGAAGACTGACTATATGCACTGAGCATAAATATATCTAACATTTTATATACCTTCCTCTTCAGACAATAAAGAAATAACCTTTTCTGAAAAATTATAGAGTTATTGATATAGTCTTTCAAAGTGAAGAATCACAGATAATTCCTTTGGGGGTAGGAAAATACATCTTGAATAAGATAGGAAGAGGTGTTTTCAGAGAAGAATGTCCAAGACTGAGAAGTAGCAGAAGATAACAGCAGTTAAGCAAGCCTGAGCACTAGGCTTGCTGGGCTAATACAGGCACCTATGTCGACCCCAACCCCACCCCAGGACTCCTCACATAGAAAGACAGCTGAGACTTCCCATGCATCTGGTTTCATCTATCACATTTCTGTCGTTATCCCCACTAGCCTTCTACTCTTGCACCCCATTCATTCAATAACAATTATTTATTGGATGTTTAAGATGGGCCAGACATGGTTCTGGCAATCTTGAAATTTTCTTTTCCTCCTTACTCTCTGTCTGGGGATCACTCATAGGTCTCCACGCAGGAATTTCGAGAAGATGCCGTCTCATGATTCCTGTTTATTGTTCACTGCTCCCCTATCGAGAAACCTATCAAATACATTTCAAGCAGAGTTCTAACAGTATGAGCAGAGGTGAGAACTCTCATGGAGAGTGGAGCCTTATATGCTCAGCCCCCCTGCACTGTCCTCTCTTCAAGGTGCTTCATGCTAGTGTGGCCTTTCAGTTTGCATTTCTAGGGACCATCAACAAATACTCCATTCATTTTTGAGAACCTCCTTCATGTTCCATCTTGAGATTCATGCTGGAGAGATCAAAAGGAGCACCTAAGTCAGTCCCTGTTCTCCTTGAGCTTGCACAAGAGTTGGAAGAATTAAAAACAAACCCAGTACTACACAGAAGCACTATCATGGAGCAGGACACGGTAAGTGGCAGAGCTCTATTCAGGATCTGCTAGGAGTTGGGAGGCCATTGTGGTATATACTAGGAGTAGTCAGACCATGATGATGTCAATCTTAGATCCATCACTGGTTAGCTGTGTGACCTTGGGCAAACCACTTCCGTCTCTGAGTCTCAGTTTCCTTAGCAATTAAATGGGTGTGGTAATACCCGTTGATAGAATTGTTTACACAATAAATGGAACAATGGATGTGGAAATGCCTTGTAGGCTGGAAAGTGCTATGCACATTGTAGGAGCTACTATTAATGGAGGGTGATTGCTCTGGTCTGGAGTGGTTAGGGAAGGCTTTATTCTGTTGTCCATTTGTATCCTCTAGGACAGGTACTGTTAAACATAAATGGCAGTGGGCAGCTGAAGGCCAGTTCTATGCATTCCTGTCACTGGACCATGGGGGATGTGTGGAATGGGCATGGAGGTGACCCACTTCTTCTAACCCGTCTCTGATTCTGGAGAGTCTTCCAGGGATGGAATACCTGTCCTAACCAGTCTGAGAAGAATGGAAACACTGGGCAGAAATGAGCTTGACAGGAACTTGGGGCCATGAAAGGCCTAAAGGAAGAGAGATGGTAATCAGGCTGTCAGTGCCCAGGAGAAGGCTATTGACAGGCCTCCCCAGAGCTTCCCCAGAGGGGACTGAGGTGGATTGGCTTCTCAGAAGAGCTTCCTACCCATTGGGACCTAGGGTACATAGTGACACACCTGCAGGTCACGAGCAGAGGGCAGTGTCCAGAGCTCATTCCTCCTGCCTCTGCTGAGGAGGAGCAAGACAACCCCAGTCCCACCCCGTTCCTTTCTCCTTCGGTGCCTGCTTAGCAGTTGACAGTTCAATGTAAATGCCCTCAGGTGTCATGATTAGTAAATGGGAAGAGGATTTAGAAAGTAAATGCATGTCTAACTTACAGAGCAGAATGTATTGTTAGGCTGTTATTACTTTGGGATGTAGTTATTCTTAATGCTAACTAATCTTATAGAAATGTACTTACTATATAGTTTCTGTATATCACCAGATCTTATGAGGCAGACCAGTGAGCCCCACTGAGCCCCTGGGGACTAGAGCAAAGTTATGATCTGCACTATTTTGTCTTGGTTTTATCTTCGTTCTTATACAATCTCTTGGGGACGAGCCTCCCCAGGAAGTTGCTCCCTGATCTCAGTCTCATTTTCTGATATCTAGTCCTGAATTTCCTATAACTGAATGTGGTCTGGGTCTCCTGGTGGTTCAGCCTGGCTCACTCGCCTTTCCTTTTGTGGATTCCCTGGTGAGCGCTATGTCCTGTGGTAGGACCACTTGTCTGGAGAACTGGGTTAGGTTGGATTGCCAAAGCAGATGAGTAATGTTCATTAGAAATAGTGTCCACTGAGATAAACATTACTAGCTGCTCTTTAGTATCCATTCTTCTACTCTTCTTTATCTACTACTACAGGAAACTCTAAGTATTAGTAGAAAATCTGCTGCTCAGAAGAGGTACTACGTTCCCCAGCCTCCCTTGCAGTTACGTGATCAAGTCTTGGCCAGTGGGATGTGAGCAGAAGGCTATGTACAACTTCTGGACTATGTCCTTCCCTTCTGTTTCTCCCCTTCCCATTGACCAGAATCTGGGCACAAAAGTGGAATGGAAGCTGGAGCAATCACTGTGGACCAGAGACAGAAGTCATGCTCTACTGCCCACCTCCTAAATGCCCATGACAGAGAAATAAACTCTTTTTTTGTTTACAACATTGTTAAGTTGAGCCTTTGTCACATGACCTAAGTGGAGACTTTTGCTACGTAGAACTTCTTCAGTGGTGAACCCGTGAGTACACTCATGTCATACTCTCCGTCGTCAACCTGTCTGGCAGGCTCAATGTGGCTACAAGGACAGTGGGAGCTGGGGCAAAATCCCATTGAATTTGGGGCCATCTTTTGCAACAGCCCCTCCAACCCAAACTCGGCCCTGAATTTCTCCTTTGTTTCTTCCTTTCCCTTAAATTGTAGATGACAGCTCTGGAGATACACTCTCAGAGGCCACCCATCCTCAGGCTCTTGGGATTCAAGTTTGAGAGCATGACAAAGTGAGGAGAGAGGCTATGCCCAAGGGTATTTTCCCAACTTCCAAACACATTCTTACTCCTTCTGACATAGAGAAAGGAGTGTTGGGCTGGGTGTGAGCGCTGACCCTGCTTTGTCATCAACCAGCTGTGTGATGTTGAACAACTCCGCTCCTCTCTGAGCCCAGTGAGGAGTAAGACTAGATGATTTCTGGAATGTCTTCCAATGTTAGCATTCTATAATGTGACAATTGCATGACTAGCTAGTCATCTTCAGTATATGAGGCGAAGGTCCAGGTCTGTGGGCAGAGCAGCTCCACTCACTTCCCATCATTTGCTCAGCACCGACCAGTTAGCAGTTAACACCGACCAGTGTCCTGGTGCAGGGGGTGGGGGGAGGGGAGGGGAGAAGGCACGAGCCGGGAGCGGGTGGGAGGCATTACAAAGGTGACAGGTGACAGGGGTTCCTTCTTTCCAGGAGTCTGGTCTCTGGAGCCACATCACACACACACACACACGCACACACACACGGAATCTGCAAGAACAACGTAAGTTACTCAAGAAATGTGCTGATGCTGAAGGCCAAAGCAAGGGGAGGTCAGGCAGGAAGGAGGTGGGCAACAGTGGGGGTCCAGCACTGGCTGGAAGCCTGCTCTGCCTGTACTTTCTGTATGACCTTGAATGAGGTCCCAAGATTTTGAGACTCAGTTTCCTCGCTTATGAAACAGGGGCAATAGAAACTCCCCTCTCCTCCCAAACGTGGGGAGGGAATGTTCATAAAAACCTGACACACAGTAGGCACCCAGCAAGTGCTAGCTTCTGCCTCCCCGTCAGGGCTTTTCTGCTCTGGAAACAGCAGACTGTTGATTAAGGGTCCTGCATAGCTTCCAGCTGACATTCCAGCTCACTTGCCATCTGCCCCCTGAATCTTTCCTCTATTTTCCTGTATCTTTTATGTTCCCTGCGCCGCCCCCCACCCTCTTCTGCAGCAAGCTTCTCCCATCAGTTCTTCTTCGTAGAGGGCAAGGAGAGGTGGGGTATACGGATGCCCAGTGATATTTTAGAAGCTCTAATTAAGGGAAGATTATGCATGCCATTTGAGTTTTAAAAGGGATTCAGATCAGAATGAATAAAATGCTAACTTTCCCCCTGTCAAACCCGCTCACCCACGTACCCTGGGGCAAAATGAAACATAACTCAGTTTCTCCAGGGAAAGAATCAGACAGCAGGCCACCCTGGTCAACGGCTCGCTGTGGCAGCGCCCACGGGCTTGGCAAATGTCAGTTCTGTCATGCAACTGCCTCTCGCCGCCTCTTTCTTAGCCAGATGTGGATAGAAGAAAATGACGGCGACATGCTGAAGCCTGCCTCATATGGAAACTACACATTTGTGTCCTACACGTTGGTGGCAGTGTGGGTTCAGGGCTGTGTGGCCCCCAGTCGACTGTGCAGACAAATACCTTTTCCAGACACGTTGAGTGTCCTCTTCTTTCATATCCGTTTCTGACGGCCACCTCCTACTACGCCATGTCCCCCCACCTCAGGAGGTTCCTGCCAATGCTCTGTGAGCCCATGACAACTGGCTCGCCATCCCCCAAACAGTTCTCCACTCATCCTATGAATCCTAGTTTAGGTGACTCTGTTAGCCCACACATCATATGCATTCTCTCTCTCTCTCTCTCTCTCTCTTAAAATGTAGGCCCTGCATGTGGGTTCCACAAGTTATGTCACACATGAGTGGGTTATACTACCCAGCTTCTCAGGGCCTGCGCTGTCAGCCCCCGGGGCCCCACAGACGTGGCTATTTTCACAGTCCTGCTTCAGCGCTCAGGGGGCAGCTCACTTTCAGACTGGGCCTTAGGCCATGTGTCCCACACTCTTGGCCTGGATCCTCTTCAATAAATCACCTGTGTCATTTATGTCATTACCTCGGCTCTTTTTCTCAAGGGCAAGGGTTCCCCACTATCATCTGAAGAATTCTGGGGTACAAACAGCACACAGGTGAATGAGTAAAAGGTAACAGCTTGGAGGGTACAAAGGAGATGGCGATGAGATTTTCTAGAGGTGGAGCAGGACACCATTCCTTAGAGATCGGAGGGCAATAAAAAGTATCTAGAATCTTCAAGCAGATGGTAACTGAGGAGTCATGATGGTCACCAAATACCCCGGGCCCAACCATATTCTGTAATTCTGAAAACTTTTTTTTTACTGACTAAATACCAGTTTCCGCATTTGTAAAATGCAAACCATAATAATGCACAATCTTCTAGGGCTGAAATAAGAAGAATCTTGCCAAAACTGATTTCAAGTTTATCTACAGACGAGAGAGCCAAACCCTCACTAAAATCCCACAGAGCTAAGCCCCTGTGTTCTTTCCCGCTGTCTTTCCAGTATCTCTCCTGCCCTGGCCAGCTCTGGCTACAGACACAGCAGAGGTCAATGAATGGCAAGAACAGGCCTCTGCGGATGCTTCAACCCTGGCCAGGTCCTCCTGAGGACCAGGAGGGGCATCGAGAACAAACCCAGCAACCCTGGCTGCACCTGCTCAACCAACCCTCACAGAGCATACGGCCTGTAACCTTTCTTACTGCATGTTTCATAATGCTGGATCTCAGCAGATCTGTGGCTCCCGCATTTATCTGTGGAATAAACAATGTTCTGATAATTGCTGGGTCACCATTATTTACTCCCACGGTTATTTTTACTTAAGAAAGCCCTTTTCCTCTGGGCTCCAGAAAGAGGGCAATACTATAATTTTCATCACTGTCTCCCTTTCACGAAGTCAAAGGTCAGGTAAAGGGAGTCAGGCAGTGTTAGACGAAGCAACCCAGCAACAAAGGTGCCCTCAGCCAGAGAGTAAGCATGACTCACTCTTCAGGAGTATCCATTGCTCAGGGCTCCTTCAGCCTGGCTGAAAGGTGAGGGAGTGATTACAGCCAGGTACTCCAACTAAGTTAAGTTTACCATTTCTTTTCCTAGTTAAGTCTCCCCCCAATCCATTTACTACCTGGATAAGGAAGGACCCCCCATCCCTACTCCTCCCCTCCTCCAGCTCCATAATCCAGTGCTCTATAATGTCCATTATATATTTATTTTACGGAATCCATCATCGGCAATCTGAGCTTGTCCACACTGGGAGGATGCTCTTAGCTGAGCAAATTCACCTCCTTGTTTTGCTGCTTGCTTCTGATTTCCCATAACCCACCGCTTTGCCAGCCCCCCAGCGACGGCATCTAGTATCATTTCATCTCCAGTGTAGTAAGTGGGTTAAAACGATCATCTCTTAGATGCCTACACTAACTGGAGTCTCTCTCTGTTTCCCTCCAGCACCTCCACTCTTTCTCCCCTTGTCTCCCTTGCCCTCAGTAGGCTAAGAGCATAGAAGCCCATAACAGGCTGCATGTCACCCACCGCTGATGGCCTCCATGCTGTAATGTGGGCTTGCTGAACCCATTATTGTGATGACAGCATTGCAGAAGTAGAGCACTCACTCCTACATAGAGAAGAAAACAACTGGAGAGAGGAGGCACGGTTGCAATTGCGTGCTATTTTCTTTCTCCTTTCTTTTCCTAGAACATGGCATCGTCCCCTTTTCTTTTCATTTTGTTGAAAACATAAGCAAGCGTGCAACCTATATGTCCCTAACTCAGTCAACAAGTTTTCAGGGAAGGTGATGGTATCACTTGGGTCTTGAGGAACCATCCAGGAGGGATTATTGTGCCTCATGGTGGAGCCAGTAGTGTCATCCCATCATCATTCCCCCAGATGGGCATGAACATGCAGCAGCTCTTTGCTGGGGCTTGGATAATCTCACTAGGCACTTACAGAATTAGCTATCTGCCTTCAGCTGGGGGAAGGGGTGCTGCAAAACTTAATGATCCTCTTTCTGACAGGGGATTATAAAGTGCTGTCGATAATTGTGATAATTAAAGTGATGTGCTTACAGTGATTAGTCCCTAGGACCCCCTTGTGAAGGTAAGACAAAGAGATTGCTTCATCTTGCATAGGGCAAACTGAGGCACAGAGAGCTGGGGTCAAGGACCAAGCACTAGCTCTGTCTGAACACAAGGCATTGGTCCAGGCACATAGACTGGGGCTCTGCCTACAGGAAGGGGTATGAGGTGGCTGCACTGTGGCTAAGGGGGCATGAGATTGACAGGGCTGGCCCAGAGGCCCCTAGGGCTCCTGCTGAGTGTGTATGTTTAGGAAAAATGCTGGGAGCATATCAGTGGAAGTGCATATCAGTGGACTTTTCCAGGGGGTGTCAGGTTCAAATGGGAGACGGAGTTCAGCGCTTCATACTAGGACACAGGAGGAGACAGCAAGCCTCAGAGCAGCCTCCCTGCCTATACTTTTCTACCAGGCACCCAGCCCAAGAGACAAAGGACCTCCTGGAAAGGCCAAGGGCCTTTTCTACCAAGTCTGACTGGAGGGGTCTGGTGGCATCCTTGGGGCAAGAGGCAGAGCTCATCTCATTAATGATCAGGCTACAGAAGGAGGGAGCCCCCAAGTTCTTGCCTTAGTTGGGGCCACCGACTCTACTTCTGGGACGGACACTCTCAGGGACTGCTAAGGCCAGGAATGTGGATGTACAACTGATTCCTAGGCAGTGGGGAACAACAAAAGGAGTCCTGAGCCATAGGTTGGAATCCAATAGTGAAAAGTGCAAGGGAGGGAGTAGAGCAGGGTAAAGAGATAGAGGGTGACTGGAGATGGGTGGGACTCTCAGAGGATGTGACATTTGGGCTGAGTCCTGAATATGAGAGCCCTCTACCAAATGTGGGAATAGAGAGAAGCTGAGGAAAGAGAGTTCCAGGTGGATAGAACAGCCAATGCAAAGGTCCGGGGATGTGAACGAGCCTGGTGCCCTATAGGAACAGAAGGAAGGCCACTGATGCTGGAGGTATGGCATGGCATCTGAGCAGAAGGCAGGGACCAGAGTGTGACAAGGAGCCATGGCAAGGACTTGAGATTGCTTCGCATGTGTGGAGGAGCCAGTGAAGTGTTTTGAGCAGAGAAATAACATGATCTGCTTGTGTCTCAACATGTTTTTAAACCATCAGTACTTTAGTTTCCAAAATACACATTTCCATGCCTCTGCACAGGCTGTCCCCTGGGATCTCCTTTCTGCATTTTGTTTACCTGTCAGATTCCTCAAAGCCTTTGAGCTCTAACCCAGGTGTCTCTTGCTCTGTGAATTCCTCCCTGCCCTCCCTGCAGGCCCCACCCCTGCACATATCTAATATTGCGCACAGGGCAAGACATCGTCATTACCTGCCTACATGTGTCACCCCTGGTGAAGGGCCTGGAGCACAGTAGGGACTTAATAGATTGGATAAGAGCCAGTAATCAGGATAGGCTCCATGGAAGCAAATCTTAAAGGATGGAGAGAATTTTAATAGATGATAAGGAGAGGCCAGAGTCACACAAATCCTGAAATATCCGCTCAAGTCAACATGAGACATGATTGGATAGATATTGTCATGAAGAAGAGCTCACCTCAGTGAAATCCATGTGAATCCCCCTTCTCTGCAACATAACACAAACCCAGGCAGTTAATGAAATGATAAATGTTGATTTGCATGTGATATTCATGCATGTTGCATATTTTCATTTGCCATTGAAATGCATGGACAGACTTCTCTATCCTCTCCTTCCTTCCTTCATTTAGCAACTTTTAATGAAATGTCTCCTGAATACCCTGCACAACACTAGGCCCTGGGAAGAACAGCAAGTAGAAATTTGTCCTCAGTGAACTCATATGTTATGGCTTCCAGGGGCGAGGCAGAAGGGTACAGTGATTCCCAGCTGGGGTTCTGGAATCAGACCGTGTGGGTCTGAATATTGACTCTGATGAATTGCATATCTTGGGCAACTGGCTTAACCTCTCTGGGCCTCGATTTCCTCATTTGTAAAATGAGGGTAATAATACAAGCCTCGCAGGGTTGGCTTGGCAGAGTGGTGGGCACATAGCTAGAGCTCTGTGAATATCAGCTGCTGACTATTGCTTTTTCCCAGCTCCCTGTATGGGAGGATTTGCAGATCCCATTAAAACATCCTGGTTGGATATTTTGTTGGTGTGTCCAGTCTCCTTCCTTCCCAAATTCCAAGCCTTCAGAGTCCGAATCAATCGTGGCTCAAGTTGGAACCATGAATCAACAAGCAGGCAGGAAACCTGAGTTGGATCGGGGGCGCTCGGAGCCCTACACTTCCTGCTCGCGAGGGGCTCAGCTCCTATTGCTTCTCCAGTTGTAAGTAGTATCCACTGGTTTATTTCCTTTGTCTTCTCCTACCTTACATATGCCCAGGAGACATAAGTTGATTTTTCCCTGACCTACAGACACCTGGAAAAGTCTTCTGGTTGGCCCCCAAGACTCTTGCCCCTTCCCTGCCAGTCACTCACTTTTATCTTCCTGTCGCTACAATCGCAGCAGCATTTGGGGTCAGTGAGCGGGCTGAGAGAGCTCAGACATGACACAGGGTATGATTCATTTGTGCCAGGGGAATCTGAATAGATAATTATCATCTGCAAATGGCAATTAACAGAATGTTTTTAAAAATGGCTTGATGGTTATAAAATGGAAGGCAAAGCACATCATGCCTCTTGTTGCAGGTAATTATGGAGGCGGCCTGAATGACCTGATGTTTCCACCTGGCCATGCTGAGGGAGAGGCGTGCCCTCAGCTCTCAGTCTGTACCCCCGGACCTCTTCCTGAAGAACGGCATTTGAGGGAGACTCACTTGACTTCTGCCGGAAGCTCTTTCCTTGGCCTCACCTTGCATCCCAGGGCAGGAAAGGGAACTGAACATTAGCACCAGCTGAAGATGGAAGGGGCAGAAGAGGACCTAACATTCATTAAAGAGTGTCATAAACCAAGTCTGTGGTAGCTGATCTTACACAGGTCAGTTCAGTCCATCCTTCAACAGCCTGGCAAGGAAGAAAATTTTTTATCCCTTTACTCCTTTTTTTTTTTTTTTAACAGATGAGGAAACTGAGGCTTAGAGAGGTTAAGAGGTGACTTGCCTGAAGACATTTAGAGGAAATGAGATTTGAACTTCGAAGTTTACATAGCCCATATTCTTTTTCTCTATGCAATGTTCTCTGTGCTTCTCCCTCAAAGTATTTAAGACTGTTATTAGTGATCCATTTATCCAGTGTTTTGTTTGCTCCCCTTCTTGGCTTTGCCGTAAGTTTTATCAGGGCAGGGAGACACTGCTTTTCGTACTTAGCATTGCATTGCCAGAGCCTGTCCCGATGTTCACGGGCAGTCAATATATATTTGCTGAATGGATGACTAGCTTCCTGTGGCAGTGAAGAGTCATTGGAAGGGACCAATATCAGATCATGTGATGGTCAATCAATGTCTTTATTAAAAAACATTTTCACGTGAAGCAGCAGATGTGGTGCTGGTTAATCTAGGTAGGTAGACACAAATTTTGTCTTGCAGAAACAGAAATCTGAGCCCACCTCTGCAATTCCTTTGTTGACAGGCTGGGCCTACACCCATGGAAAACAGCACCCTCTTGCCTTAGCTATATCCTAATGTCCTCAAATGCAGTCCCGCTTCTCTAAACCCCTCCCTCCCCTCCTGCTTCCTCTCTAAGGTAGAGGGGAAGAGGCACTGCCAGGAAACCGTGACCTCTCCACCTGCCTGCAGAACAAGGAGGGCAGACAGAACCAGGGCAGGCTCTCCTTTATGGCTTAGCTCTGGTCTATTCTAGACTCTTAAACCTGAGCAGTTTAGATGGTTCTGATGAATCTCCAGGTGTCAGTTGGGAGGAATGCTGCACTACAAATTAAAAACAACAATGGTAAGATTTGGGGTAGGGGGTTCAGGAAGAATGTTGATTCCTTCCTGGTCAATTTTTGTTAGACCAGACCCTCAAACTTGAGGCTGCTAAGACAGTTCTGGGATAGAAAGGAGCATGCAGCAGGTGTGCAGGCAAAACACCAGGCTCGGTGGCCCTACCTGATGCAGAGATGGCTTGTGACTTGAGGAAGAGCTTTGAGAAAACGGAGACTCAGCCACTCGTCTTCTAACAGGCTATTGACAACTACGTTATTCTGAGGACTTGACATGGCAGTCTCTCCTTCTGAGTCAGTCATGCGCTCACGGGGGGGAGGGGAAGTTGAGCAGAGTCAAGGTGCATAGGAAAAGCAAAGGTGGGCGCACGTTGCTGACTGATGTTTTTCCAAAGGCATCTACCTTCCTTGTGCCCCCCCCACCCCCAAGGCCTCAGTACTGGAAGCTCTGGAGCGGCCTGGGCAGCATTTCTCAAAGTGTGGTCTGCAGGCTACCCTTGGTGAAGTCACCTGCAGCCTCCTGGGGTGCAGCCCTGCTGCTTTCTGTCTCCTCCTGCCCTGGGGGGCTTCTACCCAGGTCCCAAGTAGCCATTTTCTTGCTTGTTAAGAGGTAGGACCCTTGCCCCTAACATTCATGCCACACCTGACGAATCTGGATCTTTGCAGCTGGGCTGGGAATCTGCCTGGTTGACAAGCTCCCTGGGTGATTCCTATGAACCTTAGAATTCAGTTAGGTCCTGAGGTTTTGTCATCAGGAGTCAGGTAGGGGGAGCGTGATGTGTAATCATTTAGTGACATCATTGATCTTGGGCAAAGCACTAAGGGCATCATGATTCTCTAAAAAGTTTCAAAAGACAAAGGACTGTCTCTCTCTCATTCACCAGAGCTGTTAGACCCCTAAAATACTAAAAATGAGAGAATCTTCAAAATCACTGCACTTTAATCTCTTGATTTTATAGGTTTGTGATGATTAATTTTATGTGTCAATTTGGCTGGGCCATGGTGCCCAGATAGTTGGTCAAACATTCTGGATGTTTCTGTGAAGGGGTTTTCAGATGAGATTTACATTTGAATCGGTAGAATGAGTAAAGCAGACTGCCTTGTACTATGTGGGTGGGTCTCATCCAGTCAGCTGAAGGCCAGAATAGAACAAAAGACTGACCTCCCCTGAGCAAGAAGAAATCCTGCCGGAATGGCCTTTGGACTGAGCTGCGATATCTGCTCCTTTCTGGGTCTCCAGTCTGTGGGCCCACCCTGCAGATTTTGGACCTACCAGCCTCCTGCATTGCATGAGCCCGTCCCTTAAAATAAATCTCTTTCTATACATATCACATACTGCTGGTTCTGTTTCTCTGGAGAACTCTGCCTAATTCCAGGCCCAAAGAGTGCTGACACTGGGTCTAGATCGTAGGGCACCACAGAGATGTGGAAGTAATGGATACAGTCACAGTTCCCCTTATAGGGAGAGCACTAGCTTCTGCATGGGAAGGGCGAGATGCGTGCAAGTGTGTCGTGTGTGCACATGTGCGTGAGAGCATTTTCCTGCGAGTTGCTTGGAGGCTGGGGCCCACATTTCTTATTCGTCTCTATTGTCCCAGCCCCTAATACTAAACCTGGCAAATAGTAAATGTTTAGTGATGGATGGATGAAAAGTGAAAAATTTTGTGACTCTAAATTACTTGGACACTTCTGGGGACTTTCCAAAGCTCCGGGCAGCAGAACACCTCCTAGGGTGGTGAGAAGGTTGTCCACAGGTCCTCTCTCTTCTTTCCCCCCATTGAATATCCCTTCAAGTAGGGGTAGGCCGGGGTGTGGGAGGGGGGGAAGGTTGCAGAGTCTCTGACTGGAGGAAGAGGTGGTGAGGAACCTGGAGTCAAGTAAGTGGACAACAAAGCCTGCAGAGAAAGGGAGAGAAACAGCTCTCCATGGCTGCCACTATCAGGTACCTGTGTGTAGGCACTTGCATTGAATCATCATGTCAAAGCAAGGAAGTCGATGGTAGAGCTTTTTTAAAAAAAATGAAGAAAGGGTTAGAAATAGAGATGGGGGCTAGGGACAAGGGTCTTAAAACTTAGCCCTAACCCAGCAGAAAAAGAGGCCCTGGGAAGGAACACCTCATGTGCAGGAAGAGAGAAAGATCTTTGAGTTCATGCTAGTGGCCACCTCAGTCACCTCTAGCCAGTGCCCAGAGCTTGTACAATGGGTCCCATGCAGCAGCAGAGTGGGACCCCCATGGCCTCTGGGATGAGATTTGCCCTCAGATACACAGACGGAGGGGGCCTTGTAAGCGGTCTGGGTTGACTTCAGTTATGGACTTCTGTTTGGTCATCAGAGCTCTGGACTAGTTGTACCCAGGACACCATGTGTGCCCTCACTTAAGCCTTGCACAGTGTGTGCATGCAGTGTGCAGGCTGCGGGACTGAGAGTGGATTTGAGCTGCACGCTCCCACACCCCAGTGCTGCATGTATATGGCCTGTGCCTCCCCTAGGGTGGAGGAGGAATGGGGCTCCTGTCAGGTTCTTTCAGCTCTAGCTGGAAAAACTCTCCTTTGGACAGTTGAGCCTGTGGGCTAGGTTGGTTTCTCCAGGGCAGGGCTCTCTCAGACGCTGACCCATCTTTTGAGCCAATTGGATCTGCCTCCTAAATGGAGGCTCCTGCTCAGTCTGGCTGCACAAGTTGCTGCTCCTGCTCCTATCTACCCCCTAACAAGTCTTGGACATTGCCTGTAAGCTGCTCCACCTCGCAGCACCCCAAGGCAAATCCCCACTGTACCCCAGAACTCCTAAATATGGTTTGTCTTTATAAAATCATAACAGTTTCCCTGTACGCTATTGGTAACCAGTTGTCCACTAAGCTTTAGTTTTCCTAAGCAGTTGGGGCAAGCACTCATCTCCCAGGTCCCATGATGGCTTTCCATTCTCAGACATCATTGTATTTTACCTCCCAGTTTTTCCACAGAAGAATCTGCAAGCCAACACAGGCAGGCACAGGAGCTGTGTGCCAGATGCGCTCACTTAAGGAGTGGATTGATTTGAAAAATTCAGGTAGATGCATTGGAAGTTGGTTGTTGCCAGCAGAATGGAATTCTCCCCAGTCCCACTCAGTGAAGCATCAAGTTACATATCTTTCCTGCCAGCGTGGACTCTTCCAATAAAGGAAACTTTGCATGGGGGATACAGGCTGGAAACCCCTTGAGGGAGGGACATCCTGATTTCCCATGAGATAAATATAGGTCCTGGGACAGTGTCACCCCCCTTTGCCTTCTGTGACAGCCTGTGCCCCTCCTTTCCAGCTTCCCTAACTCATCCTTCCCAGTGAGTCTGACCAGCACAGCTCAGGGCCTGCCTGACCACCCCAACTGGGTCTTTGGGGCCTGTTAGCATTCTGGGTGCATAGTAGGTACTCAAGAAATACTCTCTAATAGAAGAGTGCCCTTGGTGTGCCGGGTACTGAAAACTATTTTATGTACGTGCTCTTTTAATTTTTGTTTTTTTAGCCAAACACAGATCTTCGAGGTGGAAGTGCTATCATTTGCATTTTACAGATGAGGGAGCCAAGTGCGGGAAATGAAGCTGGGATTTGAAGTCACGTCTTCTAAGGCCAAGCATAAGGCTCTTTCATGCATCGCACTGGCAATGGCCCTGCTCTTTTTGCCTGAAGAACTCTGTGAAAGAGGCTGCCTCAAGCCCCCTGACTCCTGTGGCTTGGGGGGGATGGGATGGCTGAGCTGATGGACAACAGCCCTTCCTGCAAGCCAGCCTGGGCTGCAGGGGCCACGCTCCTGAGGTGGCACAGTGGGAGCCTGGGGCAGCTCCCTGAGAGGGCAGTCAGGTCTGGCTTGGAGCTCGAGGAATGACCTTCACTTGTAGGCTCCCGGAGTCTGCCAGCTTTGCAGGGGGCCTGGCCTATAGAAGCTGGTCCAGGCTTGTCTGCAGGTGACTTTCCTCCGATGGCTGCTGCAGGGGCGGCCGAGCTCTCTTCCAGGCCCCGTTCATGTTGTCTGCACAGGGAGGAGTGAAGAGCACTGGGAAGAGATGTGTGTTCCAGATGGAGTTTGCTGAGTGGAGGGAGCAACAGGCTGAGAGTCGAAAGCCTGGGCTTTGGGTTGGTCTTAAACAAGCAATGAAACCAGTTTCCCACTGAGAAAATAAAGGCACTGACACTTCCTTCACAGGGTGGCTGTGAGAGTCAAATGAGGTGATGCACAGTGCTATAATAAAATGTCTTAGCAGAGATACGGTGTTGCAGGGCACCAGCTGCAAGACCAGGTCTCCACTGGATTCAGTACCAGATGAACCAGCAGTAGGGTTAATCCAGGTCCCATTAGAGAGACTGAGTTTTTCTCTAGCAATAAGCCCTAGCATGACCCAATGCAGGGTGTCTTTCCAAAGCTTGGGGAAAACACTTTAGTTAAACAAGTCTCTGGGACAAACCAAGGATTTTTGGGTCGTGGAAGTCAACTGTTAAAACCTGGTGGTAATCTAAAGAGAACAGAAGAAGCATTTTCAGATGAGCCCCAGGTGATGGGGGCTCAGGCTCCACCAGCAGGGCCCAAGCTGTCACAGCCATCCCTGAGGCAGTCCAACTGCAGGTCAAGAGAGCAATGCCCGTGGGAGGCCTCTGAAAGATCTTGGACATTTGGATTTGCAATCACAGATGCCCCACGTGGCTTCTTGAGAGACGTTATCACAGCCATCTGAGCTACACTAAACCTCAAATGCCAGGGTAGAAACTATCTGCTTTCCATAGAGTCCTGGGATGGCACAACCAGTTGGACAAATGCTCAGTGCTGTGGAACTGGACGCAGCTCATACATTGTAGAGTACTGCTTGCTACTTGCGTGATATGTACAGATTTTGTTTCCCCAGAAACTTGCGAGAGCAGGAACAGGATGTTTTCCAGTACCCCCTTAGCACGGAATACAATGTTGAGTGTATTGGAGGAGCCCAGGAAATGCAGCTCCTCTGACTAAGCCCTGAGCTGTCAGAGCCCCAGGCAGAGCAACTTGCATCTATCACCACATCCCAACTTTCTGGATGAAGACTCAGGCCCGGAGATGTTAAGTGACCTTTCTGGGTTGCATGGTGATTACAGTGGTTCTTAACCTGGGGTGACTTTGTCCTCTAGAGGATATTTGGCAATGTCTGGAGACATTTTAGGTTATCATGACCGGAGGGATGCTACTGTATCCTACTGTGGAGGCCAGGGATGGTGGAAACATCCCACCGTGCACAGCACAGTCCCCCACAACCAAGAGCGATCTAGCCCCAAATGTCAATAGCGTTGAGGTGGAGAACCCCGGGTTAGCATTAAAGAGAACAACATATATAAAAATATCACATCCTATGAGGGCCTGGCGGGTCTAGAGAAAGTGATAGCTCAGGTCTGAAGCAGGAATATGGAGTTAATGAAGGCAATGGTGGGAGATGAAGCTGGAAATGTAGGTGGGAGCCAGAGAGAGAAGGGTCTCATGCACGAAACAACAAAGCTTTGTCCGTAGACCACCAAGGTTTCCTGGGCTAGTTAAATGGCCAGACCAGAGTGACTCCCAGTACAGTGCTCTTCCACCTGCTGTGCTGCTTCTGTGCCCCACTGTTAGACAAAAATAGATGCATGGAAAACAGAACCATAGCAACCCAAAGCATGTCGCCTTTCATTATCTACAGGAGAGAATCAGATCCTTTTGTGAGCCCATGAAGCCATGTAAATATTTCTATTGCTGGTTTACCTACCACGCCATGTTATAACTATGTATCTACAGATCAGCCTTCCTGTTAGCTTATGAGCAGCTTGAGGACTGGAACCATGTTCAATCATCCTGTATCCCTCGGACCTTCCATAATTCCTGGAAACAACAGGTACATCAAGCGTGATGAATGAAAGAATGAAGCAATCAATTGGAGGGGGCGGGCCAACCTGCTGCAGAATTGTAAGGCTGGGGTGGGTTTCCCCTGTTCTCCTTTTTCTGGTATACAAGAGATACATGATCATTGTAGAAAAAATAAAAAACTGTAGACAATCCAAAAGAATAAAATAAAAATTATCCTAGTCTATGATCTTCCGACCCAGTGATAAATATGTTTAACATTTTGGTGGATATCCTGCCACCCTTTCTAGGGCTGTATATTCATAAGATTCATGTGCACATAGTTTTTTTTTGCATTAAAATAGGATCACACTATACATGTTGTCCTGTATCCTGCTTCTTCACTTAAAAATATATTAGAAACAGTGCAAGGGAAGGCCAGGGGATTTGTCTTGAGGTTGTGTTTGCATAGCAATCACCCATTTTTATTGAGACTTCATCTTTGAAGAGGGGCTAAATTGGTGTGAACATCTTTTCATGTCCATAAATATACTTCCACACCATAGCATTTAATGGTTGAAAACTGTGCGACCGTACAGTTGTGCCATAATGTATTAGACCAATCCTCAATTGTTGGAATTTGCATTACTTTTATATTTTTACTATGACAATAATGCTGCAGTAAATATCTTTTTAGAGAAATCTTTGCACACGTCTCTAATTTTTTTTAGTTTGAATTTCTAGAATAGAAATTGCTGGAACAGAAAATGCATAATTTACAGCGTTTGAAGAGTATGATCACGTGGCTCTCGAGAAAGGTCGTAGCAACATACATACCCATCAGCTGTGTATGGACAGTGCCATGTTAGCTCTTTTTGAACAAAATCTGTCATGTAGAGCCCATGTAAACAGCAAGACAAGCTATTTCCATTCCATTCAAGGAGCTGTCTATATTATTTCAGCACAGTAGAGCTGTCACTCTTGTCATTTTATCGTCTACCAGATGTGTGTTCTCAGTTTTAGTATGATGAGCTATGCAGTTGTTTACATGCTTCTGAACACATGCATGAGGTAATACATGTCAAAGCACCTAGCACAGTGCCTGAAGCACAGCAGAAACTTCACAAATGCCCCTGCCACCCATGCTCACAATTTGTGCTGTGGTTATAGCCCTTATCTTCCTTTATCTGGATGGCTGTCTCCAGCCTCCTGTCCTGGAAGCCCATAAGCTAATCTACACATCTGCCAGAGTGGTTCATCTAAAATGCAAAATGGAGCACGTCATTCCCTTGCTCAAACGTCTTCAGTTCCTCCCCACTGTCCATATGCTAAAGTCTAGACTCCTTGAGGCATAGAAGGCTCCGTGCCCTGCCTGAGAGCTGCAGCTCATCTCCCACGCTCGCCCATGCTCCACTAGTGGGTCTCCCAGCTGGATTCATCCCTTTATTCCTCTGCGTCTTGGCACAGGGCTATTCTCTCTCCCTGAAACACGTGTGTTCCCTTCCTTACCTTGTTGTCTACTGAATTGTCTCCTGGAAAACCTACGTTGACAGCGTTTCCTACCTACCCCATCCGAGCAATGCTATTCTCTGTATAGTCCCAGGAAATCTTCCCCAATCACGATTTATAGCACATCTCCCACTGCACTGTAAGTACTGTTTTCATGTGTGTCTCTCCAGGTAGACTGTTGAAAACCAGAACCTTGATTTACTTATGTCCATGGCCTCGACACCTGGCATCAAACTTAGCACACAGCAGGTGCTTAATAAATGCTTCTTGAATGAATGAAGTGATAATGTCCTTCCTCCCTCCCTCCCTTTCTCCCTTCTTTCCCTCTGTCCACCTGGAAGGCTCCATCCACAGCAGGAGTTATTATAACTCCTTCTCTTAGTCAAATGGTGTTCCAGGTTCCATTAACTGATGACATGCCATCATACTCCCTTCTTAGGATCAAGCAGATTGACTGAACCAAGTGCTTTGCCACCATCCATACACAGCTAACAGAGAATGGAGAGAACCAGGGTGAGGTGGGGTGGCCAGAGGCAGAGCAAATGGGGGCACCAGGGGGTTGGGGGCAGCTGGGCTGGGGCATGGTGCGGGAAGAGGTAGGAAGGGATTAGGAGAGGGGAGAGGAACACAAAAGCACAGAGAGCGGTGGGCAGGGAGGGATTCAGACTCAGCTGAAGGGAAACAGGGAGAGACTGCAGAAGAGGGAAGGAAATGAGGCAGCAACGCACACCCAAGCTGGCGTGGGCGTGTGTAACGCAATTGTGTAGGAGCAGTGTCTCCTGCCGAGGACACCCGAAGAGTGTTGTGCAGGAGATAGCCTTAGCTTTTTACTCAACGTAATTAATTACTTGTGGCTTTAAATAAAAAGCAGTTATTCACAGGGAAGCCTGACAGAGTTTCTTTTAACTTAATGTTTGCTGAACCATCCCTTCTATCTCCCTTACCTGATGTGGAACATATGCTGGGATCAGAGTGACAGAGAATAAATCACCAGATTTGCTTGGCTTCTTTGAAAAATGAATTTGGGGGCTGAGATTTCTCATCAGTATATATCTTCCTTGAGCAGAGTCCTGACAGGACATCAAGCTTGGGGGATGTCCCGTGCAGAAGGAAACAGCTCCCCAGAAGTGCCCAGATGCCCGCATCTGGCAATAGTTCTATCAGCTCAAAACACAGGCCAGGCCACCTGTGCTGGGCTGACAGGTGTATCCAGGGCAGGCTTTGAGAGCCTGCTGCAATCTCGGGAGCAGGATATAATTGTGGTCTTTACATGAATTCAACAAATACATGTTGAGCTTTTAATATGCACCAGAAACCTGGTACAGCAGGGAGGCTTACTGCTGATGGTGTACGTGTGAGAGGGTCACGGCCTTGGGTCAGAAAGCCTGGGATGTGACTGCCTCCTGGCTCTGCCACTGCAGCCATGAGTGTGCCTCTGTCTCTCCATCCATGAAATGGGATGAAGCGCCTATGGCTTAGTTTGCTGTGAGTTTGAATGTCACGCATCCTCTCTCCATCCTCACCTTGTCATTCTCACTACTGGGTTTCAGTGCCTCATAAAGTCTCAACACAATTCCTGCCTATCACAGATGCTAAATAAAAGTTCCTTTCCCCTCCCTGGGTACACCTAGAGATTGCAAGAGCTCCTGGGCCTTTGGGCTAAAACAGACGGAGAGGCCAGGAAGCATTTTTAACTCTGGACATTTTGGATCCAGGTGAAAAGATGGGTGTGCATGTACTCGAGGCGTGGACGTGAGTGGGGTGGTGTTTCCCCCAGGCTGAGCCTCCATCAGCTGGACTCTCTAGTGGGAGAAGAACAAGCTCTATGCTAGCACTACGGTCCTGACCTTTTGATTTAATATCAGCGTGATGTTGGACAAATCATTTAGTCTCTCTGGGTGCTGGTTTCCTCATCTCTGCAGTGGAGAGGTGAGTTGGACCAGATACCTTTTTAATTTTTTCTCAGCGTTCCTTTTCAGATGACAAAAGTCATGTATATTTATTATAGAAAGCTTGGAAAATACATACAAAAGTATAAACAAGAAAATTAAAAGCACCCATTATTCCACTGCCCAGAGAAAACCACTGTTCATATTTTGGTGTACTCTTCCTTCCCACGCAGTGTATTAGAGAGTGAAATCATTCTGTGCATACAAGTTTGCATCATGCTCCCCCCCGCATAATGTTAAATTATCATAAACACTCTCTCGGTGTCATTAAAAAATTATTTGAACTTTTTAAGGTTCCTTCTGACACAAAAATTCTGTGAAAAATGGGGCTCATCTTCTTTGCTATTAAAAGCATTTGTTCTCCTACAGCAGCAGAAATCTCATGGAGCAAGGTGCCCTCGAATGGTGCCTGTCAACTCCCTCTGGCCCATGCCCCATGTAAGGACAGGAAAGGGCTCCACGGGCCACCTGGCTCCCCGCTTTGATTTGCCACCTTAGCTCTTGAGAATAAGAGATGATGATGATGCTTTTAAAACAAATTGAATATCATCAAGAATGACCTTCTACATTGGTAGGAAAAGAGGCCACCTATGTGATAGGTTTTCAAAGGTGGGATTGCTAAAAATTTCCCTAAACCTCCCCTTTCTTTCTCCCCTGACTACAGATGTTTAAAATCCCTTCAGCATAAAACAAGATCTTTTGTTATAAAGCTAAGATCTAAAAAAAAAGGATGATTTTTGGAAAGTGAACACAGTGACTCATACTCAGATGAAGGCAGAAAGTTTGCTCTGTCTGGGCTCATGGGAAGTCCACCTCTGCTCAGCTTTCCTAGAAGTTAGTTCAGGCTGTGAGACTGGGTTCTTGACACTGGCATGTGGGTTGAAAAAATATGTGATTTCCAGGCTTGGGTCTAAAACAAATCCTGCAAAATCTTTCAGTTCTCTCTTCTCCTGCCCCAGTTTGGAGTCTGCAAATTCAAAATGATAAAGCTCAAAGCAAGGGAGTGCTGCCCAAGCTGCTCCAGGGTCTGACGTGCATGAGAAATAAAGTGTTGTTGTGCTAAGCTAACCAAGATTCCGACATTTATTTGTTCCTGCAGCTTAGCCTAGCTTATTCAGACTAATGGAAAGATATAAGTAACTGACAACTGATCCTTTTGTAAGATTAGGTTTGGGTGTTAGAGAAGATGAAGGAGAAAGTGCAGGTACTTAAAGGGTGGCTGGGAGAAAATTCCATTTGGAGAGGATGGAGGGATGCCAGCAGCCCATGCAGCACCTTTTGTATGAATTAAGAAAAAGGATCCCCAGGTTAACACTTCCACATTCCATATATGTACACTGGAACTGAACAGTTAAATAAACTGAACAGGCAGATGGTGGGAGCCAGGTTTCTCACTGTTGGAGTGCAAAGTTACAGATAAGCCAGGGAAGGAAGGAGGCTAAACTATCCATGTGGTAATAATGTATTAGAGTTGGAGACATCGGTACAAACTCATGTTTAGCTTAATATAGATAGAGAATGTTGCATTTGGAAATATTTATAGATAGTGTATATGTGAGGGCTGGTAGACACATATATATTTCCTTGCTCTGCCTGCTGAGAGGGTCTAGAAGCAACAACACTTCCACAGCAACAAGCACACTGAACACCCAGATTTTGGTTTCTAATACCATTCTCTAACAAAAGGAACTTCATTGAAGAAATGGCTGATCCTAGGCTTGGGACAGGAAATATGCAAGATGAGCCAAGAGCACATTGCAATCTAGAAAGAAAGTGCTCTCTCCTAGTTCCCTGTGGCTGCTGTACAAATTACACAAAGTAGGCAGCTGAAAACAACAGAAATTCATTCTCTCACAGTTCTGGAGGCTAGAAATCTAAAATTAAGCTGTATGCAGGGCCATGCTTCGTCTGCAACCTGTCAGGGAGAATCCTTCCTTGCCTCTTCCTGGTTTCTGGTGTTTGGGCAATCCTTGGCATTCCTCAACTTGTAGCCGCATCACTCCGGTCTCTGTTTCTGTTGTCACATGGCCTTCTTTGCCCCATGTGCCTCCTTCTTTTTCTTAAAAGGACACCAGTCATATTGAATTAAGGGCCTACCTTACTCCAGTATGAATTCCTCTTAACTAGTGACATCTGCAATAACCCTATTTCAAAATCAGGTCACATTCTGAGGTATTGCAGGTCAGGACTTCAACATATTGTATTGGGGCAGGGGGCACAATTCAATCCATAACATACTCCAAAAATAGAATCCACAATAATGGGGGCATGTCAAAGGGACACAGAAGCTGACAGCAAGAGCTCCCAATGGCTGAAGATGGAGACGGAGCACTTTGAGCAACAAAATAAAGTAGTATTGAATTATATAACCCAAAGCACAATTTCATCCTAATCTACATGAAGGATTGCATAAATAAATAAGTAAAAAATAAATGGAGGTGAAGAGACAACCCTTCAACGCAGTAGAATTTCAAACAGTTTGTGTGACTACTCTGCCCCCCGAGGAGGTAGAGTATAGCTCTGCATTCTGTAAGTGTGGGCTGCGCACGGTGGCTTCCTTCTGAAGAGTGCAGTGTGAGAAGTGAGGAAAACAGAGGAACTTTACAGTGGAGGAAGCTGAGGAGCACTGCCTCAGCCAGGTGATCGAGGCTGGCATCGGCAGCGGTAAGTCGTGTTGACAGCACACACCTTGACATGACGTGGTCAGAACGGCACTTTACCCTGTGATCTTCCTCGCCAGCCCCAGTCTAATCATGAAAAAACATCAAACAAATCCCAGTCGAGGGACATCCTATAAGTACCTGACCAATACTCCTCAAAACTGTGAAGGTCATCAGAAACAAACAAAATCTGAGAAACTGTCACAGCCAAGTGGGATTGAAGGAGCAAAGACTGCTAAACGTAATGCTGCATCCTGGACGGCTCCCACAACAGAAAAAGAATATTAAGTCATAACTAAGGAAACCCAAAAGAAGTGTGGGCAGTGGCTAATAAGCAGGTATTAATATCAGTTCATTAATTGTAACAAATGTACCATAGTAACAGAAGTTGTTAACAATAGAGGAAACTGGGTGTGGGTATGGGGGAATTCTTTGTACTATTTTGCAACTTTTCAGTAAATCAAATCTAAAACTGTTCTCAAATAAAAATTTTATTTAAAAAAATGATACTCCTAGAATACTAAATATGAGTGAACATGGCCTCCTGCTGGGGTACGTGACGTGGCTGGTGGCAAGTAGGCTGGGTGTCAGTCTCTGCTTACCCCTCAGCGAGGTGCCCTTGTGCAGTGAACAACCTGAACGGGCCAGTGGGGCCAGCCTAAAGTCAGATTTACGCTCTATCACCATTTTATGTAGGGCTTGTCCTGCATCTGAATATAGTACTAATTTGTGCTAGAAATGAAAAGTATAGTCAATTGTATCATAAATGGGTAGATGACATGAGTGTCCAAAAGAAACCGTATGAACCACCAACGGTCAATGGATTCTTCTTCAAGAAGCACTGCCTTCAGAGCCTGGAGAGTTACAGCTCTGGTTTTCTACCTGTTTGGATGCAGAGAAGTCAAGTGTGTTAAGGGAGATGGTGTTCTTATGGGGAATATGTTCTCAAATCCTGTTTTGCCCACAAAGATAAAGTAGAAGAGAATCTTATACCAAATTCTACTGAACCCGATGGGGGCAAAGAAGTGTGGAAGGCACAGAGGAGGGGTGGTGGAAAGGAGGAAGATCTGTCCAGAGCTTTGTCCTCAGAGACAAAGCTTTTATTTATATGTGCCCTGGTAACAGTGAGGCAGGTGTCTCTCTGTACAGAAATCTCTCGGTATAGCAGAAACAAGCATTTTGAGTTATACAAGACAAGTCCAACATTAATTTTCTGCTTTTCACTGTAGCAAAGAGGGGCACTGATAATGTTTCTTCCCAAGGCTGTCTCACCTCCAGCATGGTAAGAAGCCTCACTTGTCCCTTTATTGCCTATCAAGTACTCTATGCTGTGATGTGCACCAGGGGAGTGGGAGGGACTTCTCAAGGGACTTTCTTTCTAAGAGGCAAGAGAGCCCAGACTGTTACCATCTGATGCAATGCAATGGTCACATCATGTCCCTCGCAAATATAAAACAACACTGCTGATTTAACAACCTGCAGAGTATGGTTAGGCTAAAACGTGGAAGAGAAAGCGATCTGGCAGTGAATAACAGCAGTCAAAAAAATGTTCAGACCCTTTGAGTTGGTCATGCTACTTTTGTGAATCTGTTCTAAGAAATAATCCTAAACACCAAAAAAAAAAAAAAAAAAAACTATAAGAATAATAGCAAAAACAGCCTAAACATTTAGTAATTGAGAAATGGTTAAATTATGATTCATAGACTTGATGGAATATTATGGAATCATTAAAATGATCATTTATGAGGATTATATAATATAGAAATTGCATATGATCACTGTTTTAAGTAAAAAAGAAAGATAAGATAAAAAACATAAGTAAAGATAATTACTACCATGTTAAAATATGCATAAGAAAAAGACTCAAAGGAAATTTACCAAAATGCTAACAGTGTTTATATTAGACTGGTGGGATTTGGGTTGATTCTTTTTTCTTTTCTCTCGTTTCCAAATTTTCTATGATGTGGTAATATTACATTATAATGGAAAAAATAATTTTTTAAATATGTCAATTCCTGCCCCCCAATGCATATGAGTAACAGAACAGGGTTCCATTGTATTTGTAGAAAAATGTAATAAGGTTCATCAATAATAAAATAACTCCAACAGAAATTAATAACATTAAGAGAAACACCACCTGGGAAAGAATGGCGTAATGATTTCCTAACAAAGACACACTGACTTTCTCTATGATGAGGTTTGAGGGACTTTTTCTCATGGAAGTGATTGGAGTTTTGTCATCCTAGGCTGATTTAGGAGAACAGGCCAACTCTAGGCTTGCCTGCTGCTCACAGATTGGCCGCCAAGCCAAATGCCCTGCCAAACTCTCTGCCAGTACTCCCCACAGCAGGGCTCCTCAGGTTGAAACGATGGAACACTAGTTGGGCTGGTCTGGGCATCTCCACTGATCTGGCTTGGAGGGCACCTTGGATGAAGCCCTCGTTTGATTTCCTAATTGAGCCAGAGCTGCTGGACAAGTAGCTGGTTGTGATGGAAGGCCAGTGCAAAAGAGGACAGGAAATGAAGCTGGTCTCTCCTAATGGGCTATCTGAAGCTGCTGTTCCTGGGAGCAACAGAGAGAGCCAGTGGCTCTCTCTGCATTCCCTTATCTGCAGTTAGAGGAAATATTAGCTGATGGAGCACAGTGGGCTTTGAGCTTTTGCCTGCATTAATGACAAGGAAGGGTTATGTTATGTTACGTTATCATTAGGAGTTATGTTATGTTACCACTAGGAGTGAAGGCTGAATATATTGTTAGTTGAGCCAGAGGGGCACTCACAGAAGAGAACAGCTGACGGAGTGAATGACAGGATGATGGGATGATGAAGCCAGTCGCATTCCACTTGGATGGGTTTTATCATCTCCCGTTGCACAAGGTTTCAGGGCTCTCTTTGATTTGCAATTTGTGGACCACAAGGAAACAGGCTGCTTTATGTGTGGGGAGTTTACACAATTAATAATATCACAAGGGCCAGTAATCTGGTGGTGTTTATTATTTGCATAATTTAAATCCTTGCCAAATGCTAAAAACAATAGACTTCACCTCACCCAAATCAACATAAACACATCCCAAACACACAGCAGAATGCTCTGCGTATTGTTTTTCTTGCCAAAGCTAAAGAAGAGAGACCCAACTTTTCATGCAAACTTCTGGCATCTTTTTTTCATGTTTTTCACTAGAGGAAAAGAAGTCTGGGTCTTTTTTCCTGAAAAGCAGATACATTTTTAATGAATGTAAATGTTCTTTCAGTTCTTTGGTTTGGCGGAAGCGACGGCACAGCTTGGACAGCCAGTCTAGGAGCACAATTGATTTGCCTCTTGTTATTTCCTTTCTCTTTCACTCTCCAGTCGAGCACAAGTGCGCCCTGTGTGTGCCTTTGTTTCTGGGCACACCGTGCCCTCAGCCAGCAGAGGCAGCTTGCCTTTGAAAGGAGCGCTCCTGATAAATTGTCCTCACTGGGTTGTCTTCTAACAACAAAAGCAGGTCTACGCTGACACCTCTACTCTTCACCCTGCCTGTACTTGGCACTCATTGAGCTTTTGTTTATTAAACATCTACTATGTGCAGGCACTATTCAACCTAATCCTCACAATGAGCCTATGGCATAGCTACTATTATTATCATCATCCCATTTTACAGGGGGGGGGAAATGAAGCACAGAGAGATCAAGTCACTTGCCATCGTCAATATGCAACAAACTTGGCAGTTTGGCCCCAGAGCCCGTCTTCTCAGCCATGACGATATTCTGCCTCCCACAGCACTAACATCTGCTAGGCATTGGTGGGGGTCAGTGGGGGATGGATCTGGGGTTGAGACAAAGGTGACAATTGCACAATCTGCAGGGGAATCATTTCTGACCATCTCATTCCAGTGGACACCACCTCTCCAGAGGTCCCAATTCTTCTGCACTCCTCTCGGCCTTACTGGGCTTCTCACTCCCACCTGCTGTGATAGGGTTTTTTCCCATGGACAGGGGATGCAAACTGCATTCTGCATTTCTGCAGGGTTTGTGGCCCTTGGCTTTGGGACTGAGACAGGGCTGTGCTACTTTCTTTGCCTCCCCTGTGCATTTCCTAATAGGAGCTCTCCAGAGTGGAAAACTCACCTGCCAAAGAAGTCCAAGGGAGCAGTACAGCCACTTCTCGGGGCGTCCGCCTGGAGAGAGACTGTAGCATTAAGCTCCCCTCTGAGAGGCCTGCTGTAAGGATGGAGGGAGGACCTACATCCTGCCAGGCTGCGTGGCAGCTCCTACGCTGCTTGGGTTAAAAGCCCGCTCAGCCTCACCAGACTCCCTGTCATCAGGTCCCCACATTGTTGACCACAAAATCCTCACAGTTGCTATCTAAGGAACTGATTGGTTTGATCTGGAGACAGAGTTCAATCTGGAGTCATCCAGGCATGCTCTATTATCCATGTCCTAGGGCAAAGAGAGAAATAGTAACTCTTCTGTAGATTTTAGCTCCCAAGTCATGACCTCCACTTCTAGAAAATCAGCATTCTGAATAATTGTTATCATCAGAGAGTGCCATCTGGGCGCCCTATCAAGCAAATCCCTGCCAAGCTTCCTTCGACCTGGTGATCGGCTGGGTTGGGCCTCCTCCCGGCTCCAGTAATGTCCTGTGACTAGCTTGATCATTGCAAGCAATCACGTTGTAACTAGGGGACTGCTCTTCGTCACCTGTGTGCTCATCCCCAGAGCCTAGCAGCCCTGGCACACAGGTTTGTTAAACGTTGATGACTCTCATATTTCCACCATCAAACCTACGAACCTGCCGCACATGCCTTCCTCTTTTCCTTCGTCCATTCTCTTCTCTCATGGCCAAAGCCAGTCCTCACCAGGTGCTGTGTGTCCCATCGCCTCCTGCCCTCTCGAGGACTCCCGACCCCCGGGAATGCCCTCTTTTTCTTGTCTACTGAAGCTCTTTCTCTCTTCCCTAGATCATTCCCGTAAGGTTAAAAGCAAGCAAGCCCATACTCAAGTGCCTCCCACTCTTGAAACCTCCCCTGGACCCCACAGCAGGCCGTACCCTGGCTGTTATTCCATCTCTCTGTATCCCTCCTCAGGAAGACTTCTGGAAAAGGTGTCTACAGACATTAGCTCCAGCTCACCTTCTCCCTCTCACTCTTGAGCCTGCCTTGTCAAGACCACTGTCAATCTTAAGCTGCCAGGTCTTGGGGTCCCATCTTACTTCACACAGCTGCCTACTGCCAACCTCTTCTAATGGCACGCTGTGCACTCTGTCGTTTTCTGCCATGTCTCTCTTTCAGCTGCTTCTCAGTCTCCCTGGTAGAGTCTTGCTCCTTTTCACTCCCTACATGTAGGACCCCGTCCTTGACTCTTCTCTTTCTATGTTGTACTCTCTCTCATAATCCATCAATTCCCCCGCTTGGGGTTGACAATTCCCATTCTGATATCTGCAGCCCAAACCTTTCATTACATCCAAATGCCGCCTTGGCGCCCTCTCTTGAATGCCTTCCAGAACCTCAAAACAACCCGGTTCCAACCCAAGCTCTTGGTTTCTCACTGCTGTCCCTAGACCACACCCGCTTCTAGTCTTCTCTGTGTTAGTAACTAAAACCTCTGCCCACCTCTTTACTCAAACAGGAAATCCAAACATCCCCCCAATGCCCCTCACCCCCCCATTGGAGTGGTCCTCTCACTGACCCCACAGATTTGGTCACTTGTGTCTTGTCCACTGTCCTCTCTTCCCCAGTCTGAGATTGTGACGTACTGCACTGGGTCCCAGGTATCCACAGATTGATTAAACAAACTTGGTCCACATTCACAGTAAATAGCTGTTGGATGAATGAGTGGATGAAAGACTGGGTGGATAATGAAAGTCCCAGCACTTTGATTCCCAGTCAAAAGCGTAGCCCCTCAGTCCTCACAGAAAGAGGACTGATTAATTTGGTAGCATTGGTCACAGAAATTAATTTTTCTAACACTCAGTTTTAACCATAAACTGAGGCTAGTAACACTTAACTCCTAGGGTTATTGTAGGGATTCAATAGCGTAATACCTAGCATATAATTAGTGCTCAATTCAAACATATTTACAAAAAAATTCCTGTAAGACAAGCAACCCGGTGTGAAGTAAACCTAAACTGCATGTGAATGAATGAAGGACTAATGAGGGTGAATCCTCACTGATGAGTCAGAGCACACAGTGATTTCAACCCTGACCCCAGAGGCAGGGAGAAGAGTCCTGCCGAGCCTGGGAGTAAGCAGAGCTGGGCTCTGCAGGGCAGCCCCCGGGCGGGGGTGGTACACGCTTCCACCTCTGCTCCTGCAGCCTCCACCACGCTGGGCTTTGCCTCTGTCTCCTGTTCCTGCTCCAAGAGGGACAGATGATGGATGGGAACATCATAAACCAGAACAATGCCTATTGTGCTCTGCTTAGAGACGGCCTGTGTTCTTTTATGAAATTATGAATAAAATAATATACTGACTAAATTGGGCAGTGCGGAAGGTTTGCAAATAAGAATGCAAATGAGAATGAGGTCACATATTAGGTTTGGGAGGAAAAATAAGCAGCCCCTGGAGTAGCCTTTTCCCTCACTAGGATGGAAAGGGAAAGCCATTTTTGGTAACAAACAATCAGAAATGGCTTCCTGAGTGCCACCTGTCTGCTTCAGGGGAAAAGTCTGTGTTTAGGAAACCTCTTATTAAGGAAAGAGTACACTTTTGGGGGCTTGTATCAACAATTTGGTTGGTTTTTGTTGACCGGATGAGATGGGTGATAGTTGAGGTATTAAATCCTGAAGGGAGGGCAGGTGGTACAATACAAAAAAGTCCAATTCATCATTCCTGGCCTGGGCCAAAGGCAGCAGCTACCACCTCACCTGGCTTCTGCTCACAGGAGCTTCACCTGGCCTCAGCTTATGGAAAATGAAAGCCCGGCCACTCCTGATGTTTATGGGGTTTGTAGAAAATTGCACATATCACGCAGATCTATTGCCTTTTCTTGCCCTTCTTTCAAAACAAATGAAATCATTGGGCATGTATGAAAATGAGTGGCTGATGAGAAGAGACTGGAGCCAAGCCTTGTGTAGGCAATGGCATCTGAGAGCAGTTTTCAAGCCAGCGGACAAAGCTGCAGCCCTGGGCAGACAGCCCCGGCAAGACAGCCCCACCTGTCCTGGTCCTGCCAGCCAGGCCCCAGGGCCCAGGGGCCCAGATTCCCAGGGCCAGGCCAGGAGTGAATGAATCCATGCACAGTGAAGGAGAGGAGGTGACAGAGACGGATGATGGCCAGACCTCGCCTTCTTTTGCTTACAGAAGGTTTCCTTTCTCTGCAGAGGTCTTCGAGTTAGTGGATGGACAGCTGTGGGATCAGTAGGGGCGGTCTCTCCAAGTGCAGGGTGTGGAAGTATGGATGCAGCACTGACTCATGCTTACTGTCTGTCTTCAGGACAGTCTAGAGGGAGCAGAGGGGACCGGCGGGGGAGGGGGGTGGGGCTGCTCTCAGAGGAGAACAGGTGACGTTCACCTGTGGTATCCTCCCCCTCTTCTCCCCATGCCACCCACCTTCAATTCCTGGTGTCCCTGCCGACCCTCCCTTTTGGGAAAGACTTACTTTAGCTGGCTAAAGGAATCTAGCCGGGAAGGTCTTAAGGAAAGAAGGTGGCGTGCTGTAAATTAAGCCTGGCTCTGGGCTTAGGCAGGCCAGGAGTCAGGTCCCTCCTCTGTCACTTACCAGCTAACTGACTATCACAAGTTATCTAACCTCAGTGCTTTCCAATACTGTAAAATGGGCAGAAAACCACCTAATGGGGCTGTTATAAGCATTAGATAAAATTATGAGTGGTATTGGCAAAGTTGTTCTTATTTGATCCTTAAAACAACTCTACGAGACAGGTACTATTATTATTCTTGTTTCACAGTTGAGAAAATGAGGATGCAGAGAAATTAAGAAATTTTCCCTAAGTCACATAGCTAGTAAGTGATAGAGCTTAGATTGAAGCCAGGCAGTTTAGTGCCCAAACCCATGTGCTTAACCATTCGATTCCACTAGATTGTGAAGTCAAACCTTTACATACCTAATGGTCCAGTAATTCTTCCAGGTATAAGTCTTAGTGCCTCCAAAAACACATACAAGGCAGTTCACAGAAGCGTTGTTTATAATAGCTTCACAATACTATCAACCTCAGTTACCAGAATCACCATGGATAAATCTTAGAACATAATACTGAGTGGAAAAAGCAAGTTGCAAAATACTACATAAAGTCTGAACCTGTTTTTGTAAAGCTCAAGAACAAGAAAAACTAACATATTGTTTAGGGATATACATATGTGATAAAACCACTGGGAAAAAACAGCAAGCAAAGATGCAAAACAATAACGCTTTTTCTTGTGGGAACAGAGAAGGCTGAGCTGGGAGCCGGGTAGGCCAGTTCTAGTTCTTACATGGCAGGTACGGGTTCGCCAATGACCATGTCCTTCATTAAGCTTACATCTCTGCTGCATGTATTCCTTTAAATGTTTCAAATATTACACAATAAAATTAAAGTGTTCAATATTTCATGTGTATAAACCAATACACTTTTAGCTTCCCACCCTGCCCACCTCCAGTAAACACTTGTAAGGGTTATTGTTCCAATGCAGCAGAGGGCAAAAAAATAATCTTTTTAGTGAGACAACAGGCCAGACATCTATGTAGTGGATGCTGGAAATTCCTTTAGACTCTGGGAGAAAGCCACGGTGCAGGCAGTCTCCGGGTGGACTGAGTGTTGGGCTGAGTAAGGGTTAATTTTGCCCTTTCAAACCTCCATTAGTTCCCTTGGCATAAGCTCTAAGTCAAGAGTCTGATGAGTTAGCCAGAGAGTAAAGGAGAAAGAGAGAAGGGGAGACAGACGACAATGGGTATATCAGCTCTGATGTCCTCAGGGAGTGCCAGCAGCAGGCTCATGCCATGGCCAGAGCTACGTGAACAACATTGGTCCCCAATTGTGACTCCCACAGAGGAATCAGTGCAAGGCCAGGGTACGTCCTTCCTAAGAGGGAGTAATTGAGGGAGGAGGTTGGAATTTGAGAGATTAAACCATTTCACCTAAGAGACTGAGAATTAACTAAGGGAAATGTGTAAATTACTGCTCTGCACAGAGTTTACTGGAGTAAACCAAAAGCCCACTGATGCTCATGAGAAGCTCAGATAAGGGACAGCAGATACGAATAACTTCAGCTCCTGTGCATATCTGAGCTCTACTGTGAATACATTTGCAATACAAATACATGTGTTGCTTCTCCTCACACTCTCCCAGGACTCGGATAGGTGCCTACTGAAAATCTGGAGTTACGCAGTAGCTACCTAAGACCTCCCGTGGATGCCTAAAACCGTGGATAGTACTGAACCTTATATATCCAGTTGTCCCTCAGTATCTGCAGGGTATTGGTTCCAGAACCTCCTACAGATACCGACCTCAGTGAATGTTCAAGTCCCTTATATAAAATGGCATAGTATTTGCATATAACCTATGCACTACCTCCCATATACTTGAAGTAATCTCTGGATTACTTATAATACCTAATACGATGTAAATGCTATGTAAATAGTTGTTATGCTGCATTTTTAATTGTTGTATTGTTGTTTTTATTGTTTCTTTTCTTTTAGAATATCTTTGATCTGTGGCTGGTTGAATTTGCGATTATGAAACCCGCAGATACAGAGAGCTGACTATTTTTTCTTTTTAGCTATACTATTTTTTTTCAGTCTGATAATGGAGGCAGCTACTAAGTGACTAACAGGCAGGTAGGGTATACACCATGGATGGGCTGGACAAAGGGATGATTCATGTCCCCAGCAGGATGCAGCAGGATGGTGTGAGATTTCATCAGGCTACTCAGAACAGTGGGCAATTTAAAATTTATGAACAGTTTATTTCCGAAATTTTCAATTTAATATTTGCAGACTGTGGTTGACTGTGGGTAAGAAACTTCAGTAAACAAGACCGCAGATAAGGGGCAACTACTGTATAAAGTCCTAAAGGAATACATTTCTAATAGGTGAATTTGCAATGCTTGGTGATAGGCTGAGAGATGTCTTCTATGGGGAGAGACCAGGGCTGGATTTAAAGGATACAAAACACTGAAAATATTAGTATGCTTTCATATGTTATCTAAAAATAAAAATGATTCTAAGACATAAAAGAGTAGTAAGGAAGTCCAACAAAGTTCTGATATTTCTTATGACGTCTGGGACCAATTTCTTAAAAAAACCTAAACATCAAATTTTATCTCAGGGATGTTGTAGGTGCCTTTAGGGCACACTCAGCCTATCTACCAGTGATTTAGCCCTGGTGGAGCTTGACAGCCTGGGCCATCGTTCCCTCCTTGGTGTTACCCCCTTCATGTCTAGTACATGCTTGTTCAATGACATAGACTGGAGATGACATGGGCTTTGCAGTCAGAAGACCAGTCAGAAGATCTGCTCTTGGCACTTGGTGTGTGATCCTGAGTCTTTCATATAATTGCTCTGAGCCTCAGTCTTTTCATCTATGAAATGGGGATAATAAAATTTTCCTCACAAGGTGGTAACAAAGACCAAATGAGAGAATACAAGCATCCTTCAAAAAGTTAAGAAAGATTTGCATTATTTTTTAGTTCTATTTTTTTCACAAATGTTTTGAAATACCCTTGCATGTGTGAAAAGGTCAAATAATATTGGTCTGTATTACAAAAATATTCTAACCTGGGTGTTTTCTGAAAATTAACTGCAATCAAATGCCGGTGAGTATGTGGAGCATCAGGAACTCTCATTTGTTGCTGGAGGGAATGCAAAATGGTACAGACGCTTGGAAGACAGTCAGGTAGTTTCTTACAAAGCTAAGCATACATAGTCTTACCATGGATCCAGCAGTCACACTCCAGGTATTACCCAAAGAAGTTGAAAACTTATGTCCACCTAAACACTTGCACTTGAAAGTTTATTGCAGCTATATTCATAATTGCTAAAAAAAAAAAACTGGAAGCAACCAAGATGTCCCTCAGCAGGTGAATGGATAAACAAGCCACGGTGCATTCATACAGTGGGGTGTTTTTTTATGATTTGAAAAAATGAGCCACCGAACCCCAAAAAGACATAGAGAAAACTTAAATGCACATTGCTCAGTGAAAGAAATCAGCCTGAAAAGACTAAATACTGTACAATTCCAACTATATAAAGCTGAAGAAGGCAAAACGATAGAGACAGTGACAAGATCAGTGGCTGCCAGAGGTTGGGGAGAGGAAGGGGAAGCGAGGCGAATGTTGGAGCAAGGGGATTTTTAGAACACTGACACTGTTCTCTATGATTCTTTAATAGTGGATACACATCATCACACACTTGTTCGAAGCCATAGAGTGTACAACACGAAGGCTGAACCCTAATATAAGCTAGGAACTTTAATAACAATGTATCAATATTGACTTACTTTTTCGTGACCGGCACTCAGTGCACCGGCCATTCCTATATAGGATCCGAACCCGTGGCGGGAGAGTCGCCGGGCTCCCAGCGCCGAACTCTCCCGAGTGCGCCACGGGCTCGGCCCTCAATATTGATTTACTAGTGGTAACGAATATACTACACTAATGCAACATGCTAATAGTAGAGGAAACTCACTTGGGGTGGGGTTGGGAGAGAGAGTATGTGGGAATTAACTGCACTTGCTGTCCAATTTTTCTGTAAACCTAAAACTGCTCTGAGAAATGAAGTCTTTTAATGAAAAAAATATTACAGAGCTTCTCGAACCACCAGCTCTTCTTCCCCACCACGCACCCCAAGAGAAGCAACTCTGAGGAGGGAGGGAGCACGTCCGATATCCCACGCTGGCCACGCCTCCGTAATGCCAAGTGCATTCCCACCCCGGCTCACACAGGCATTGGGAAAAGAAGGCGTCGAAAATGACAGCACATTTTTCATGCTGAACTATTACTTTGTCTGGTTATTTTGCCCTTCATACAGCCATTAATAAGCCACTGCACTATCGTGTCTTCATTTAATTGTCTAAATAATGACTAGCCTTTCACCGGGATGCTTTCACATCCACAGGTGGGGGCATAGGTTTTGTTTCACTTTTGCTAATGCAATAAAGTTGGGATCCGGAACATACAGTCTTTAGAGGTGACCGAGGGAGTGGTAGGGGTGGGAGGGTGGGGGGAGAAGCGAGACACAAAATAAGATCAGATTGATCATAGGTCAAAATGTTGTATAAAAAAAACAGAAGTTGGCTAATGGGATAAAGAGGGAGGGCTCAGTCCCTGTTCGTTCCCTGGCTTCCTGGTTCCAGCTTGGGCTGAGCTAGGGCACCTGGGTTGGAGATTGTCTTGGATGGAGGGATCTCATTCTGCTCGTCCTGTTCTGGGACCTTCTAGAGGGAAGGCATAGAGCACATGCTGAGCCAGCTGAGGACGGCTGAAGAAGATTTCTCAGCCACGGCAGCACAGCGGGCCCTCTCTACCCTGAACCGTTGCCGAAGTGGTGCGATTTGAAAGCCTGCAGTGTCTCTGCTACTGATACCTGAAATTCTCCTCCTGCCTTGTGTGAAGCGCCCGGCAGGTACCCACTGGGCACTAGAGATCCTGGTGCTGGTTTCCTCTTGTGTTCATTGTTGCCCTCTCCCCCTCTCTTTTCAAATGCTGATGCTCCGAGCAGTGCTGGACCTTCAACATAGTGCACAAGTCTCCATCAGCAGAGCACTGGGTCCTGGAAAGAGACCCGATGGTAAGGATGAGCTAGCACCGAGCAGGGGAGCTGGAAAGATGCCCAAGACAACGTTTCTGGGGTGGGAGTCATATCAGGGCTGGGTCCAGAAAAGCTGATCCTGTGCACAGTATTGGTGGGTGGTGGGTGGGAGAGGGGCGGGGAGGGGGACTGTGGAGTAAGGGGTGGGGAAAGCATCCTTCAGCCTCACTGAAGTCCACAGTCAGGACCACCTGGAATTAGCAAACCAGAACTGGGGATGTTACTTAAGTTTTCTGAGCCTTGTGGCACCAAATTTGGGGGCTGTGTTGTGATGCAGGGAATATGGGCCTGGGCTCTGAATAGTGAACAGATTTGGATTTAGACCCTGCTACTGCCACTTATTGACCTCTCTGAGACTCAGTTTCTCATCTATGAAACAGACTAAGAATAACATTTTCTGGAGCTGTTGTGAGTATCTCAGTGCAGTATCTCACATGGAGAAGCACTCGATGCTGATAGTTTTGACAGCACGGCTGCTGTCAGTCAGGAGAATCTGTTGGTTAGCGTCCAGGTGCCCTCCAACTTCTGCTTGCAGAGGCCCCCAGTCACCTGTTACCTGTGAAGCTAAGCTAGCCACATACACCCCCTGCTGCTCCCCAGCATCGAGCTCTGATGGGCACTCCGGTTATAGTAGTGGCTTACTGTGGAGCTCACTCCTAACCTACCCGGTGGCCTGTGGCAGCTGGGGCTCTGTGACGTGGATGCTCATGGGGCCCCGGCAGCGTGTGTCTCAGCGTTCGAGCACCATCGGCATTGGGTTGATGGATATGAAGAAAGCACAGAATCATATGGTTGAAAAGAACTGTAATTGTAATGGAAATTCAAATCACTCCACTGAACCTGTTTTCTGCATTCACATTTTGTCCTTGTAAATCAGAAGCACCGGGAGCAATTTATTTCTAAACATCAACAATTTGGAATGGGAAGGAAAATGAAATAATTGCATTCTGACTCACTTGAAACAATTCATCTGCATGTACATGCCAATCCTGGGGGCCTATGGACACTGCAAAATAATGCACCGGGCTGTTCTGGTTTTTTCCGACTCCCGTGTGTACATGGAAAGGAGGAGGAAGGCTAATATCTTCGGGCCAGGTGTATTTCTACTCTCTCCACTTTGAGAATCTGATGACTGTGGAAGGATGGCTTATTGCACCCACCACAGCCAGGTGGAGAGGAAGGACTGTGCTTGGGGGCCTTGGGCTGGCATCGGTGCAACCCCCGTCTGCTTCTCTAATTCATGAGCCCCTGAGGGTGATCTGGGGAGACCCAAGGTGGTCCTCCTCTAAGGTCCCAGGTGCACATCTCCTTTCTCTTTTAGAACATGCTAATTTTTCCTTTTCTGTCCCAACCTCCTCCTTTGCTGGAACCTTAGCTTATTGCTTGCTGGGAATCCTAACTAACTGATTAATGTTCAAGATACCTCCCGAGGCTTGCCCAGGGCTCAGATGTCTTGTGGGTGGCAAAAATGAATGATCTGGGCCCCAGAAAAGCAGGGGAACCAAAGAATAGGAAAATATGTTTCAGAAAGGATTTGCCATTTGATATTTTATTAAAATAATTGAAGAGGTCATCACTAGGAAAAGCAAAGCATTGCAGGGTTTCCTACTAACTTTATGGATTAGTATTATTTATAAATCCATATTGGCCTGGGTCTTACAGGGGGTTGTAGGGGACCTCATATAATCTTTTTAATATGTAGTGCCTCTAAATATCCATTGCAGTCCTGACCTTCCAGGTTTTTATAAGTCCTTTTAGTTTCTGTGGTTCTAACTGGATGCGTGAACACTTCTTCAGGGTTAGCATGGGGGATCTCTTTAGAGAAACCATGTGGAGTAGCATTAACCTAAAACACATTTTTTGACTGAGGAGACAAAATGCTATTAGAAAAAAGAACATGGGTTTGGGGGTCTAAAGCTTGGTTCAAATGACTGATTTTAATCATGCTGTGCCTCAGTATTTTCATCTGTAAAATGCAGATTACAATAGGGCCTACCACAGAGGCACTCATGTAAGGACTTATAGGAAAGTGCTTTATGAATTGCAAAGTGTGTGCGTGTGTGTGCGTGTGTGTGCATGTGTGTGCACGTGTGCATGTGTGCATGCATGTATGTCTCTGTGTATGCATTTGTGTATGTGTGTGCAAGCATGTGTGTGTGTGTAATGAGGGAGAGGAAAAGTTATTGCATTAATAGCTACCCCCAGGATTTCTCCTGTGTATGTATGGTTTTTCCTGGAAAACTAAGATGGTAAAGGCCTTGGAAAAGAAGACGAAACTCCTAGGAACTTGAGTGTTGGTGGAACTAACCATTCTGCCGAAAACTAGGGGAGAATTTGGTTTTGTTCCAGAGAGGGAGGGGAGTCAGGAGGAAGGAAAGGGGTAAGCAGGAGCAGTGGGGAGATCTGGAGTGATGGCAGAACATTTTCCTTCTCCCTGGAAATCTCTCTGTCCCCAATTTTTATTAACTTCCAGTAGAAAGATGGGAGCTTTGCTGTGAGTGATTTCTCAGGGAAATGCTGAAAGGAGCTGTCTGCTTTTCAAGGGGGTTACAGGGAAGACAACACCTAAGAGGAGCACAGGAGCCCAGCTGAGCAAGTGAGCTGCTGGTCTCAAGGAAGGCTTCGACGAGTAGCTTCAGCTCCGGCGGCTCTCTAGAATTCCCTGAGGATTTAAAACAAATAAGAATACTCAGGCCCCACTCCAGCCAAATTAATCAGAATCTGTGGGTGGGGCTCTAAGCACTGGAGATATTTTGAAGCTCCACCATGACCCGAATGGGAGCCAAGTTTGAGGACCGTTCCTTACACTGTCGCAGGACACCTGTAGCGAATCTCAAGCGGCTGGCACCCCGGCTGCAGCAGGACATGCCAGTTATGACCACAAGACTGGCATCACTAAGAATTTCCTGGGAGGTCTCAGGGAAGTGGCTTGGACCAACTGAAAACTAATTAAATTGGGCCATCTAGACTCTGGCCCAGGTGGGACCGAGAGCTTCCATCTCTACCTTCCAGAAACTTGGCGTATCCATGTCCTCATGTGAGCTCTCAGAAACTTGCCAGCGCTCCTGCTTCACCTTCTCATCTGGGGAAAGACAGATTTTCACAACAAAGCAGGGGCTTGCACTGTGATAACCTGCACGAGAGGAGCCCCAGCCTAGAGAAACAGCCTCAATAGGGCATTAGCATAAGCGGCAGGTACCTGGTCTCCAGGGAGGGATTTCTCCCTTGGTTGAGAATCAACTGCAGTGGAACATCAGTGACCTTACACCTCTTGTACATACCATAAAAAAGTGCTAGGATTCTCAAATATCTCAAATATGCTTCTCTCCTCCTTTTTTTCTGCCTGTAAAACAGCATTTGTGGTATTGCGACCTTCAGGATTACCTCTGGAATAATGAGCCCCAGGCACCTTTTCAGATCCATTAGTGAGTGAAATGCAACACTCTATCCCCAGCATACAAACAGGCCACCTCTGAGGCCAGGTGTGAGCTCCAGGCTTTCAGACTAAACAGCACTATTCAACCCCTGGACAATGAGGGAGCAGACGGGAAGCCCAGGTATCATTATACAGTAGATGCAGCTGTGATAGGGATAATGGGACGGCAGAGCAGAGTGGCTGGGTTCTGAGCCACAGCTTTCCCAAGCTCTGGTTAATAGGATGTCTGCTGGCTGCTGCGGGTTGGTGAGGGACGGGGACATTTAGGAGTGGGGACATTGGGCTGATTTTTAGTAAAACTTTGATTAACTTGAGTACTTGAAAAAGCTGTAGATTTATGGTTAACTAAGTGTATTCTGCATATTGAGAATTAACTAGAAACTCCACCTCTTTTACATTTTAATTTTTATAGAAAGTATTTTTAAAATATACTAGTTTTTCTACCCTACAAATTAAAGTTAATTGATGATTTCAGAGTCTTTGGGGACATCAGAGAGATACATCATTTTTTATCAATTCATTTATTCAAACGTTTCTTGAGTTTCCATTTTCAGTCAAACACCATGCAAGCTGCTAGAATATTGTTGCCATAGGTACAGTCATGGATGTGGATGCTGGAGCACCGGAGCACAAATCCCTAGACAAATTCCATGATTCACAGAATATTTCCGGGTGGGGTAACCATCCTCGAATCTCTAATATGTGGAAGTCAGATGAGAGAACAATTCTGCCCAAATCTGAGCCATATTAGCACTGGGATGCAGTAAAAAGAGTGCAAGGTTTTGATGAGGGACACACCACCAGGTGCTGTGAGCACCTGGAGGGACTGAGGGGCACACCTGGCTCTTTGAAGCACCATGTCCGAGGAGTCCAGGTCTAACTGGTTAAATGTACCATATGCTCCAACAGTGGCGTGCTCATTGTGTGGTGAGACCTTGGAAGAAAGTGTCAATTTTGTTTAGAGGAATGTGTAAAGGTTTCACAGAACTGAACACAACCAAGCTGGGCCCTGAGAATGAGAAACAGAAATCACCAAACACAGATTAAAGGAATAGCATTACAAACAGAGGGAACAGCTTATACAAAAGCACAGAGATCTGAAAGCCCCCAACTCTCTCTTGGAGAGGTGCCTAGTCCCATGAGTGTCAAGAGAGGATTGAAGTCAGGAAATTCTCACCTCCTCCTAACAGATTGGGAGAACATATGTTGTAAATCCTACTAACTATTAGTTGAATCTCACTAACTGTTAGTGGGACTTATAAAATATAAAAATTATAGTATTTGGCTACTATGAAATTCTGCTATAAAAATTACTAAATCACCAGATTAAGATTTGCTGGAGCAGACCTCTTAATGGAAGGAGGCCTGCCATCCCAGGATGACCGAGCTGACTTTCCACACAGCTCTTGGACAGTAGCCAGCTGTCAACTGTGTACGCCTGACAGTGTGTGGGGCTTTTACCTCTTTTCTAACCTTCTGGTTTTATGTTCACTTTGTCTCAGCTATCAACTGGACACACTCAAGGCTAAGAGCTCCATAGGGACCTGGGATGTTACTGCCACAACATCTTTATCTGTTGCCAAGGCAATGGGCAATAACATCAAATTGGAACAGGGCTCTTTGAGGTAGGACATAGTTGAGTGGTACATTGAAGACTTACAAGTGGCATGTGTGATTGTGCATGTCTACATTTCTGTGCATGTATGTGCATGTCTGCGTTTGTATGTGTGCATGCATATTTGCTTGGGAGTATGTACGTATGTTTGCCTGTTTCCGACATTTTGGTTGTATTTCAATAAGGGCAGGTGAGGTACAATTTATATATCAGTCAATAGCCAGCAACGCGCTGGGAAATAAACCTGCTGAAACCACAAACCTGTGACCGTTGAGGTCTTAATCCGTGAAAGAAATTACAGTTTGAGAGCATGTGATTTCTCTACTTGCTGTCAAGAATCTCTGAGTTCTGTGGAGTGCAAAAGTCTGAAGATGACCTTTTCCTGGCAGAGGCGAGAGAGGAGAAGCCTATTATGAAGCATAAGCCAATTTACTTTGTACAAATAAGTGGCAATTTTCTTCCTTAAATACATAAAGGTGTAAGGGAAATGTCTGTAAACTGAAAGATGATCTCCTATGGCAAACCTCCTCTTGTGTGTGGAAAGTAAAGGAGACAATCCACTTAGGGGCTCCTGGGAGGATGTCGGAGGATGTGAGACTGAGGCTTCTGGTGAACTTCACCTTGAAAAATACTTCTGGAGCCGCTTTTTGATTGGGGAGGAGGTGGAGGTGGTATATAAGTAAATATCACTTGACAAAAGCAATTTAGTGAAGGAGAAGGAAGCTATGAAATATACCTTCCTGCTTTAATTTGTCACTTCCTTTTGTTTAAAAAATTCATGGGTATTTGGAGACTGAAAGAAACTAAAAGTCATAGACTGATCACATTTACTGACAGAAATTGGAAAGTCATTGGTATATAACCACCTTTTCCAACCAGGGGCTCACAACATGAGAATGCTCAGATCCCTAAAGAGTGGATGAATTACCTGAAACCATATGTTGGGTGCAGGGTTCCATGATGTAGTTAGGGTTCCAAAGGCATTGCTGATACAAAAAAGGTCAAGGATCGCCTTCTAGTGACTTATTCCAAATTTCTTGGCCAGGGGTTGAAATCAGAGGGTGGATGAGCTTGGATGGATGTTTGGTTGTGGGAGGAGTTGCTAAGGGATTAAGAAGTTTTAAAATTGGCTTATCATTTAAGCACATTTCATAAAGTCTGAAGGATTTTAGTAGGTTGGTCTTAATCCATAATCAAAGTGTTATATACTTGTATATGTGCATGTATATATTTATATATTAATGTATTAAAAGAGCATCTTTGTGTTCAGATTAATTCCTTCATAAATGAACACATGAAACAATGCAGTGATGACAAGTGTTCTAAAAACCATAAAAGACTAGTTTATCAAATTAGGTCTCACACTGAAGGTTGGGAGAAGGGCTACCGCTCTTTAACAAGCATTGATCTGCAGGGGAAAGGAGACTAACCTATCAGAAGTCACACTGCATGAAAGGCTTTAATGACTCAGATGTTGTCATCCTTCTAAAGGTCCTAGTGCACCTGTTCGGACAGTTTCCGCCCCCCCCTCCAGATCTCCCCCCATCTCACCTGGTTTTGCTCTGAGCTGCAATGTTTTGTCAATTGTGGTGTCCCACCAGAAGAGGAGAAACCTGGATCTGATTGCAGACTGTCTCTAAGTTGCTGTTCATTAATTAATGAATAAATTAAACACTACTTCCCCACTCTGTCATCTTGTCAAACGAAGAACCTTTATTTTCAGGGTGATTGCTAATCTCTACAGTACAAAGTATATAATAGATAGTACATATTTATTTACTATGTAAGTTAAAAAAAGACAGAGAGAAGGAGAGAGAGGGATGGAGAGAAGCAAGAAAGAAGGAAAGAAGGACAGAGGAAGGGAGGGAGAGAGCAAGGAGTTATTGATATCCTCAGTCTCTCAGTGTTTCACTTCAGCTTCTCTATCCGAGCCCGCCCTGCCCCCATACTGGAGACTCAGACCCAGCCCATGGGCGTTGGGTGGGGCGGGTGGCCTGGGAGGGCACCATGCCATCCCCTCTGCTTTCCTGATGTTGCCTCTTCCTTGATTGTCCTCTGAATGTGCCTATGCCCCAACACCTCCCTTCAACTCCATCAACGAGTTATAAAAATCCACACCAAACCTGACAGATTCAATGCCTGAATAGTTACTAGTCTGGCACTTGTATAAACATACAGACCTTGAATCCCAATTTGAGTTCAAACTGCAAAAAGACAGAGAGTCAGGGGAATGAGTAAGATAAAAGCCCAGCTAAGATCTTTAGGGACAGCTATTGTCTTGATTTTTCAGCCTTGATGAGCCTCATGGAGATAATAAAAACATGAGTAATATTCTCCCTCCTGTGCTCAAAACAACAGTATGAGAACTAATAGTGACGGCAATGAAGGGAACAGATTGCCTTCAAACACCATTCTTTGCCTGGCGTTGTCCCCAGGTAGCCTTGGGACCCTGGGCAAGCAGTCACTTATTCCTACAGATCTCTATCTGTAAGCTAGGTGGGCTGGTAGGAGAACTAGTTCTTTCCAGTTTTAAGACTCTATAATCCATGCCAGGAGCTCAAGAAGTTTGGGTAATTATGAAAGTATTTTATCTAACCAGATACTGCAGCTTTGAGCTGTTGCTCTTCTGGGTTTTGAGTGACACTCCCTGAGTTGAACTCCTAGTTGTATCGCGTACATGCAGAGTCTCTTAACTCCTTACCAACTCCTTAACTCTTATTACCACTTAGAGATAATAACAGCATTACTTAGTAAAAAAAAAAATCAGACAGTTAACCACGTTGTTTTCTGCAGCGGGGGTGGAATTGAGATCCCGAGAGGGTAATCACCTTTTCCAAGCCCTCAGGCTTGTTTGGGAGTAGGACGTGATCAGAGCAGTGAGATGTGCCGACAACCCCAGGCCCCATTCCTCCAAGAGTTTTATTTCTTCTGACCGCCCTGACTCCCATTGATAAAATCCTACACTCCTCATCTCATGAAGGAACTCTTCATGCTGAAATTCTAGATTGCAGCACAGGGAACTATCAGAGTGTTAAGGTGAACTACGGTTGCATTTCCATGTGGCAGTTAAGATGTCAGGAGGAAGAACGGCCCTGGTAGATGAGACCCTGCAGTGTACACGTATTCTAATCTGTCCTTCAGCTTCTAATGGTTGGGACCTTCTCATTAGCTATATGTTTAACCATTCAAATACATATATAACTATCAAAATTTTAAAATGCGCTTTAATTTTAAAATGTAACAAATCACCTTGAATTTCCCAGTGACATGTGCACCATGATTAGAGAACACAGGTGTCACCCATTCATGGTCACAAAGAATCACTTGCAGTTCTCTAATTATTCTGAGCTCTTTCCCATCTTCATGTCTTTGAACTTGTTGCTTCCTCTACCTGAAATGATTTCCCCCTTACCTTTCACCTGGATTTTATAAGATGGTCCTGTAACCTGTTTCCAGAAGGCTTCTGAGATTATCCCACATGTCTACTCTGTGAGGTGGGTCGAGGGCCCTTTTATGAGCTCCCGCTGTTCTTTATTGGTACAACTATGGCTATCGTTTCTTTACCATTTACCAAGTGCCAGGCACTCTATCAGGTAGTTTGCATAGATCGCTTCAAATTATGCTCACAAAAGCACTACAAGGAAGACGATAAAAGGAAACTCAAGCGAGTTCATGTGAATAACCTGCCCAATGACACAAGTGTATACGTCAGTGTCAGAATTTGAACGAATTTCTGATTCCAACCTTTCACTTCACAGACTCCAGCACCGTGTAATAAGTGCCTATTTCTTTGCCTGTTCGCCGCATTAGAACTTGAGGGCATGGACTGTATCCTTTCCATCTGTGTCCCTCAGTGCCCAGCACGGTGCTCGGTTCACAGGCGGCACTGGGTAAATACAGAATGAATGGATGTCAGGGACTGGTGTGGATGAGGAGGAAGGCGAGCAGAGAGGATTGGCTGCAAATTGTAAATGCTCTCCAGGCAAGCAGTGTGGATGTGGCGTGGGGATGCAGTTTGGAGAACGCCCTCCGCCCCCCAGGCTGGGAGCGTAAAGGAAAGGAGCATCCCTGTAAGTAAGAGGTCCCTGCAGGGTGGTCATTAGCAAAGGAGAATACTTATTTAAAAATTAAACGCCTTAAGTTCTTTTTCAGGAGGCTCCACACTTGCTTCTGGCAAGCTGTCATGGGGGGGCAGCTTCAGGAGGGTCACTCCTGCAACCCCATTCTTTTCCCAGGCTGACTGCCCACCCTCCAGTGCTGGGTGGGGTGGGGTGGGGGCTCTGCTAAGTTGTAACAGAGTTATTAAGGCCTTAGGATAAAGGCGATTTTTTTCATGGGGTCTATTTTTTTCCCAGTGACTTCCTGAGGCAGCAAACTCGACAGGCTCACTGCAGCGCTGTACAAGGAGGCATTTTATGTCCTCAGCCTTATAAATCAATTTTAATTGTAACAACAGAAACATCAGCAGCAAAACGGAGCCAAATGGGCTGGGGCCCTTTTCTGCACTCTCTAAGTAGCTCAAATTAAATGCTGAATTGTATTTTGGGGTCTGAGTTTTGTCATGCAAACGAAGAAAAACAACTTGCTTTCCAATTTCCACATGCAAATATAGAGTGAATTGTTGAGACGGAGAATATATTTGCCATCTCAGTGGTTCTAGAAAAGATAAGGGGCTCTTGCACAAAGTTCTGCAATTTGTCAGCTGGCAGCTTATTAAATATCCAAAACAAATGTTTATATAGCATTAGAGGGCCACTGTCAAGGTCGGGAGGTTTCAAAATGGACCAATTCTGCTTTATTCATAACTGTTTGCAAATCTCTTGTTCTTTTTTCACCCAAAAACAAATGCAACTATTCTGTTTTATCTGCCTTAGGAAAAAAATAGGCAAGGAGCCAGCCTTTGTGCCCAGGCCTGTAATAATAAACCCAAATGCATGGCTAGTTGTTCGGCAGTCGTCAGCAACCCTACAATAACAGATTCACAACATGGTGCCTTTGGCTTCAGCAGAACCTTCATTAAGGGGTGGTAGAGGAGAGGAGGTTCACCCAATCTTGAAAACAAGCCCTGATTCACATGACCTGGGAGCGGATGAAATTGGGCAGGAGACAAAAGAGAAAATGGAACATCCTCTGTGCTCCCGAAAAGGGGCTTTTTAAAGTCGCAGGTCTTATTACCACGCGGGACCCTAATTCAATCCAATAGCCATTTATTTAGGTGCGTGCTAAGTGCAGTGTATGTTGGGCAACACAGGAAGAGAGATACATAAGGCACTGACCATGTCCCTAAAAGATCTTACAACTCAGTGGGCCGATACTAGAGACAGGTACTTAAGGAAACTGCAGCACCAGGTGGAATAATAAGGATTATAAGTAACATGCAAATGCAAAGAAGGGAGAGGCAGCAGGTAAACATTAGATGGCCTCACCCCTTTAGACTGAGAATCTATTGGCAACCCTATTTGAGAGATTTGTTTGTTAACTAACTAATTAATTAATTCAACCTCTCTATGCTAATTGGAGGGGTTAGAGTATTCACCAGAGGTCACAAGCTGCTTAGAGGTCAAGGACAAAGCACCTGCCGTCCTGCTGCCTACATGGCTTTGCTATCATTCCCTCCTCTAGGAAACAGCTATCCTCTCTCCAAGATCTAAGTGGCTGGCTAAGGTGGACTAGAGACAGTCTCTTCCCCCTGCATGGCCTCCCATTTCATTGCATATCTGTCCTCCCTTCCCAACCTCTGGAATCCTTTCTCACACCCAGTTACTTTGAGATGGTCTGAATTTTGGCAAAGAAGGTTTTCCTGGGGTTCTGGGGGCCGAGGTGTGAAAAAGTTCTCTGTGATGACATGTTGGTTGCCTCAGCTTGTTTTATGGCTAGAAATGGATTTCTGTCATTCTTAATAATGGCCCATTTGGTTTGGGAACGGTGGTGTGTTGAGTCACTGACCACACAGGACACGGAAGAGAGGAAGTGGAGGATGACGGGGAGGGGAGAGCTGTCAGCGCCTTGCGCACGCTGGACTAAAAGCATGTAATTCACGACTTCTGTAAGCTTGGGAAGTTATCATTTGAAAGTTGTTGCTCTAGAGTGCCTTGACAGTCTAACAATACAAAATAAATCTTCTATTCACGCCTCTCCAGCAGGCAAGGATTCCAGGAATATGCAGCAACAGCGGAAAACAGCGATAAGTTCCTTGTTATGTTGTCAAAACTTACAGCGCCTCCACGCTGTCCTGATTACCATATCTGAGCTTTCTGCAGACCCATGAGGACGTTCTGGGAGGCCTTCTTTCTGGACAGCACTTTAAAAATATTTCGTGTAAACCCCCAAGTCCTGTTGGGTCCCTCCAGAATCTCCGATTCCCACGTTTCTAAGCTGTGGTACGTTTTCTCTCGTTAGGTTAAGCAGCTTGTAAACACCCCATAACTGGGAGTATGGAACCACGAGAAAAAACAAGAAGCCCAGGGATCTTCTCTGTGCTCAGGCCTCCACCCTCGTAGTTTAGAGGCCGGTTGAAGCCAGAGGCCTTTAAGTCGAGGAGGGGAAGTTGGCTCCCAAGGAAAGGCTCAGGAATGGCTCATAAAACAGACTTCTGTTTGGAGGAGTAACTGAAAGAGACGAAGCCCTCATGGACTGCTGAGTCTGAAACACCAAATCCAGCAGGGAGGCTGAGCAACAGAGGGCAGTTTCCACCTTTGGTTGAAGTCCTGGCTGCTGCCCTGAGAACGTGATGGCTGTCCTGGAGGCTGTCTTAAGCCCCCCAGCCACCGGCTCTCTCCCGGACAGCTGCGGTGCCCTGTGCATACCGGAGAGGGTGTGGGGAAGAGGCAGCATCTGATGAGCCACGCGGCCCGTCTGACAAAGCCCATCTGCTCCATTCTGTTGTCCACCCAGGCTCTCTGCCTGCTCCCTGGGCACCTGCTGGTCCCTGCTGAGGGCCAAACAGGAGTGTTTAAATCCCCAGTTCTAAGTTTCTGCTGGGGCCAGGCTCTTAGGTAGCCAGCAAGCAACTCCATGCCTGGTGGCCCCCCCTGGAAGTTCACAATTGCCTCTTTCCTCCCACTCTTCTCTGGGAGGTGTCCCTAGCACTCTCTCCCCCTCCTTCCATTCTCTTTCTCCAGAAAGAACTTTGACCCAGAAGCCAATGACCTTGTTAGGGAGCCATGAGATCCTTGTCAGAATTTTCCATGTGATTGCTGGTCCAAGAGGGCAGGGGACTGTGTCTAGATTGTTTAATGCTGTGTCCCTAGAACCTTGCAAAGTGCCTAGCAGATAGAGAATTCCCATTAAATAGTTGTGGATGGATCTGATGGATGGATGGACGAATGGATAAGTAAATGAATAGGAACCAGTGTGTGCTGAACAGGAACCGTGCCAGCTACAGCTAACCCTCCTTTCATAGCACTGAACATTAGCAGTGAACTTCTAAAAGAAATCAGACCTAGCCCTCAAAACATTAACTTACAGTCAAGAGACTATTTCTGAATTCAGCCCTCTCACTATTGCAGCACTGACACTCATACTACAGATCTTCTATTGTCAGTGGTAAATAGGAGAAGGTTAAGGCACTTTTTAGGATTAGAGAATCTTCAAGCTCTATTTACATAAGAATCATTTATCCTGATGACCAGATATAATGGATTCTGCCTACTAAGGAAACTGTTTGCCATTTGCTACCATTTAATCTATTCTTTCCATTGCAAGCATAAGAAATAGAAGATCAAAGACCTTTAGTCTCCCTACTTTACAACTGTGGGGTGTTTTGATAGCACTGGGTATAGAGCAGGCACTCATTAACATTGTTTTGTAGATGCGGTTGATGTTGATAATAGGAAGAATTGGGGGCAATGAAGCACGCTCTCCAGCTAACCATTTCTGGTTTAGGCAGATGGAGCTCCTTTTAGAATTCATCCAGACTCTGACAGTACTTCCTGATGAACTCTGACGCCACTCCACAATGAATATCGTCCAGGGAACAGAGTGGTGCACTCTGAGCACCCTTCTCACTAGGTGGGCAAGGCAACACACACACGTGAGTCAATGCTGTGCCCCAGTGCTCCGCACAGCATCTGGCACGCAGCAGACACTTCACAGATGCTAACAATAATGGCTAGATTCCAGCCTGCAGATTTCAGATGCAAGGTAACGGCTAGTAAGCAAGCTTTCTTAGTCTGCCCTGACTTTGGGTCTCTGCCCACATAGCTCCGTGTGGAGAGTTAAGGTCCTTTTTGTTGGAATGAGCAGCTATGTCACTGCTTCATGGAGACCTCAGCTCGGGCAGTCAACTAGCGCATTTCCATCACCCTCTACGATGATCCAGGTTCTGGGCTGGGCGACGTGTCATTTCCCATTCACTTGCCAGAGAACGTGACTCCTTTTCAAGAAAGAGGCTTCTGGGCTCTCACTGGAGGATAATAGCCCGGGATGGAAACACCCCATAGAACACAGTGAGCAGATCAAGGCAATCACAACTGTTTCTCCATTCCATTAGCCACAGCTGTGCATCAGGTCCTGTTTTCCCCAGTTTAGACTCAGAGACTGACTGTCATCACTGAAATAGGACTTACCTCTTTTTGTAACAACTGCAAGACTTTAGCGAAGTGGTAGAAATTTAGCAAAAATAATACAGCAACTCATTTGAGCTGAAAATAACTTGACTCAAGGACTGTGACTTCAGATTCCCAGGACTCATGGAGATAAAGGCATAGGCAGCCTTGTTTTCCTTTGTGACTGGGACATTAACAAGGAATTGGAATTCACTTGAAAATCATAATAAACATGTTCATTAGTCCAAAGAACCTCTTACCAACTGTGCATGAAGCAAATAAATTGGTGGAACCTCTGATCCCTGCAGCTTGCTGCTCCTGGGGTAGACCCTGATTTATCTCCTTATCACACAATCACACTGCCAAGATGATATTTTTGGTTAATAAGTTATAAATATTCTGGACCAAAATATTACCTTGAGATTTTGCCTACCTGACTTCCACTGCAGTGAGTGGGAATTTTGCCCAAAGAATGACTGAAGAATGAATTCTCTTGCTTAGTTAGAGTTTAGCTTCTTTATAACCATCTTCAGTAACAATAACCCATTAGCTGTTAGGACCCAGGAGCATAGACAATGGGCAGTGAGGTTTACATATATGATGCATTTCCAGCAAAAAGGTCACAATCATAAGTGAATGAGGTGCCTAATTCAAAGCTTCTTATTCAGAATCTACAAGTGATGAAACAAAGGTTAAAAAAAAGAGAGAGTGTGTTCCTTTAGGCCACCATCCTGCGATTATACCCTAAATTTCCAGGATTAATCACTGACAGGGAAGCACCTAAACTCGTTGATCTATTCCATTAGCTGCAAAGACTTACGAAGTCTTCTCTTAGCATGTTGGCTTACTAAAAGTCTCCCAGCTTGCAGGTTTGTCATTATTCTCTAGGACTACAAGGAGCAAGTAGCTGTTTTAAGTTCATTTCCATAACAACCTTTAGCACACTCTATTTCCAGACTGAGTCAAGGACAGGGGCATCAAGCTTCCAGGTGAGCCACTGAGAGGACGTGGGTCTACTCTAGACTCCGGGTGTAAGGGACAAAGCTATGGAAGCAGACAGATCCTGCTTCTGTCCTTGGCTCTTGCTTCTCACTGTGTGACCTCAGGCACATAACTGACTTCTCTAATCCCTCAATTTACTCTGCTGTAACACAGGGAAGGACAGTGTCTATTTTGTAAGGTTGTTGGGGCATGAATAGGACAATTTTTAAAACCGTACAATATCTGGCACAAAATAGCATTCCATAAGTGTGAGCTATTGTTTTTATTATGAGGTATATGTCTTGTTCTCTTTTCCCTTTGAGACAGCTCTTATTGACGCTTGGTAAGCGAAAACCACACAATAACAGAGTTTTAAATGGCTTAAGGAAAGTTCTTACAAAACCCAAAGCTGAGTTTATCCACCATAGAAGAGGAGAAATGAGTGTGTGTTTTGAATATTGATGAATAAATGACCTCCTTCCTTGTTATGTGTCCGTATTCAAAATGCCACAGCTAGTTCTTGTGATAATTATTGAATTTTCAACATTTATAGAAAAACGGCACATAGAGTATGAAGATAATTGCCCTACTGGATTCTTAAGAAAGAGTCAGTTTTCTATAAATATGGAATGCAGTAACTATCACTAATGCTACATGTTAAAATTAGAAAGTAGGTAAATAACAAATAAGAACAGTATTTATTCATTAAAATTCAAAAGCATGTTAGCTCAATTATCCTAAAATTGCACAGACAATAGGCAAATTGTTTTTCTCCTGTTGGGGGAAGGTTTCTTCCTGAATTTATGTTTGCTGAGGTTGAGTGAGGGGTACCTTGTTTGTCAAGCTAACGGTATTATAACGGGCACTGTTATTTAGGAGTGGGCTGATGGCGGGTTTTCTCTCTGTGCTCTTGATTCATTGCCTCAGTTATGAATTAAGTGCGTTAAAACTGCTTAGAATTTTAAATTTAGAGACCCATTGTGTAAAAATAAAGTCCTGGCTATGTTTCCATTTTGTAATCACTCAGCTGAATTTTAAGGTCAGACCTAGTCCAAATCTCTGAACCAGGAATCTCACAAGTGCTCACAAAGTCCCAGGGGATGCTCTTCAATCTCCTCCTTTGCATAGACCCCTCCTCCAGCCCAGCAGGGAGGTCAGTAGCCACATGAAAGCAAAATCTAAGGCTCTTCTTTGCTCCAAAGTCTGCTCTCCGTGTTGTTACAAACCGAAGCCACTCTGGGAGCCATGCAAGGCTCACCACAATCAATAGTTGTCCAGAGAAGAGAAATAAGTGATTTATTGCAAAGGCACCCAGAGACGGCACAAGCATGGCGGCATTCCTTCTAATCAGAGGCTCAGCCCCTAAGACGAGCAGCTGAGCAGAGCCTCGTTAAACAAATGGAGAGATCCTGGGCACACTCAAAGAGCATTTAAAGGAAGCATGTTAGGAGGGAGAACTGCTACACTGAAACATAGGGCTGCCTGAAGTGCATGTAATTGTAAGAGTGCAGGGGGAAAGACCAAACAGGGAAAAGCCAACTCTATTGAAATTAACAGGATGGGGGAAAAAAAAATGAAGCAGCTGGATCATGGATAGACAGCAAAAAAGCCAAGAGTAGAACACAGCCCATCGAAGACCAGAGCAGGCAGAGCGGATCAACAGCTCACACTGTGTTGAAGATGTGTACTTGTGCATCTGTCAACAGAAAAGGGAGGAAATGAGGATTTGCCTGAGTCCAAATGGGTTTCCGATGAGGAGGGTACAACGTGCCGAGGGCGCCGGTGAAGGCAGAGCCAGTCAGTGGCCATTGAGCCGACACACTGGCCAAGGGGTGCAGGTGACCGGGGCAGAGGAGGAAGGGGCAGCAGCGCTGCTCACAGGTCCATACCTGTCCGCTCCTCTGCATCCCAGGCATCCGCTCCACCAAGACTCTGGTGTCCTATCTTCGGAGCCCCTGCTCAGCCCCCTCTCTCTGCCCCCCCAGACGCCTTTCTCATCCTTCCAGCCTGAGGGTCAGCGAAATGGCACTTGTGAAATGACATGCGGAAGAGCAACCAGACCCCGTGCCAGGTCTCAGAGGGATCAGGAAGCTCCACTGAGCTTCCCTAACTTGTTCATGTCACATGTAGAAGATGACAATGTCTCTGGGGACCTGGAATAAACAGGTTGAAGAACTCTTATCTGGAGGTGACTCTCTGGGGCTCTGGCTGTCCCAGCCCTGTCCTGATCTGAGGGCTAAGGGGTCATATGTGGACCCGCTGTCACCCAAAGGTGGGAAGCTCTGGCGGGCTCACCGCTAATAGTCCAAGCATCCAGGCTCCAGATCTTGGCTCCCCTTCTGCTTGGCTCTGGGGTGGTTCTCTTCCCAAATGCCTCTACCGAGCCAGTCAGCTGTGGAATCAGTGCCTTCAGCAGGAGGAGAGGCTCCAAAGAGCCCAAGCTGATTAAGGACAGTCGCTGTGCTCCACAGAAGTGCAGATCAATCTTGATTAGAGTATTAGGAACCTTTCGAGGACGCCTCGACTTAGCAGATAACTGGCATGGTGGCTCTCTCAGGTGGTCAAGAGCATCTGTCAAAGATCAGCTTGTGCCAAGAGTCTAAATGTCTAGGGCCAAGGATGCCACACAGCCAGGAGAGCAGTCAGCTGCGTGCCTGATGAAGTGTTTTCACAGTTGAGGGAAGGAAAGACACAGATTACAAGCCAGCTCCTTGCAATTGCTTCTGGTTCATCAAAAAGGAAAAACTGATTTACAAAGGGGAACAGTGAAGAGAGTAAGTGTTTTTAGGGAGGCAGTGTGACAAAGTCTAAGAACTCAACAGGCTTTGGAGTAATGCAGAAGGAATGTGACTCCTGCCTCTGCCATTTACTAGCTGTGTGTCTTTGGGTGAGTTCCCTAACCTCTCTGAGCCTCAGTTTCCTCACCTAATTATGATCACATCTCTCCCACATGGTTGTTGCATATGTCAAATAAAAGCATATTATATGGAACACCTATAATGCTATAGAGTATGTGTGTTGTTTAAAGCAGAAATTGTGTCTTTAGAAATCTGAATACTACAGAGAAATAAGTCCTTGTTGATTGACAGGTATTCTCCTGCAAACATTCCACCTTCTCCCCATTGTATGGACTCTACAAAGTTACTGTAATTGTTGACTCCATGCTGGCCTCAACCTGGAGTCCATCACTGGTCTTTGGTTTCCAGATTCTGTAGGGACTTTCACAGTCATGTGACTTCCTTAGATATAAGACATTTATTAGACTGTGAGACCCCCAGTGGCAGGGAATATGACCCCTATATTGCTACCCTGGTCCAGTGCCTAGTCCATGGGGAACACTCAATACATTGTGTTGAACTGAACTGAACCTAGTTGGTGGGCCAGGCTGCTGAGGGGAGGGGGCGTGCGGAAGAAAGATGGTGGCCCAGTACGTGGTGAAGAGACATGAGTAGCTATATGTGTCTAGACCCCCATCAGCCCAGTGGAAGGATGGGGAGAGAGGCAGGGCCCTAGAGAGATGACACCAACAGAGGATGGCAAGGATATCTAGGGTCCCTAGCTGGCTGGGCAGACAGGGGGGATGGGCCAGTCGGCCAGGCTCAGCCATGCCCACGAGGGCATCTTTCAGCAGGCACTGGTCTCTCCCAAGCTGAGAGGTGCTAACACTTTCCATGTGGAGATCCAGCCACAAGTGCCACTCAGGGGAATGTGCAGAAAGAGAACAAAGAAACAGGAAGCAACTACCTAACATCACTCTGTCCTGCTTAAGACAAAACCACATGAACATTAATTCCTCAGGCATAATGAGGTGTGGAAGAGTGGGAGTGGGCAGGCCCGCTGAGTGGGAGGCTGCTCCTTCCTGCCATTTGTCACTGGCAGAGTTGATAGATGGTTCTTCCAGGCAGCCTCCAATTAGAGCACTTCAGCGGATCTCCCCCTATAGTCACAACAGCATGAGGTCCTTCAGGTGGGGCTCAGGTCAGATGTAGGAAGACTGTCTAGAGGACGCAAGGACCCTCACATACACATCTGTGAGCAGAGAAATGAAGGGGCCAGTTTGGCCACCAATGGGCCTGTCAAAAGGAATTTACATGCAGACAATTTATCAATGTACTTACAGCCTTTTGCCAGATTCAGAACCTACAATTCCCCTACAAGGCAGTGGCTTTTAAACTTTGGTGTGGAATTATGCCGGGAGGGTGTATAGAATACCAGTATTCAGACCCCACTGTAAATATTGAGTTGAACTCTTTATACTTGATTGGGGTCCAGAGCACCTGGGTTCCATTTGCCCATGGCAAATTTAGTCATCTAATTAACAGCTCATCAAGGTGGTCATCTGAAATCTATATTCAAAGTGCTTTCAACAATCTTCATTTGTTCTCTCATTCATTCATTCACTATTTTAGAGTACCTACTCTATGCCAGGCACCGTTCTAGGTGTCAGGAGCATACCAATGAACAAAAGACATGAAAATCCCTGCCCTATTCATTTTATTCATGTGATCATTTTCTCTCTGAGAAAGATTACAGCTAGTCCAGAGTTTAGAGAGACCACAGATGTCGTCAGATACATGAGTTTCAGGTTTAACCGAGCAACGAACTGGCCGTGGATGCCAGACATGCTCCTTAATTTTCCAAATACAGCTTTATAGTAAGGCTCTTTACAAAAAAAATAATCAAGAAGGTCTGAAAATAAAGTAAGCCAATCTGCAGATCAAAACACTTATTGAACACCTGTGCAGCTGATGCTGTGGTAGTGAAATATGGAGAATAACGATGTTTTGGTCAGTGCTGAACTCAGGCATGACAGTGGTCTTGTAAGATTATAATGAGGCTGCAAAATTCCTATTCCTAGTGATGTCATACTCATCACAAAGTCTTAGTACAGCTGCTTTACCTTTAAAATAAATATAGCGTAGCCTAAGTGTACAGCAGCACGCAACGGTGGCCTCGGTCTTCATTCTCATGCCCCCGCCCCCTCACTGCCTCACCCAGAGCAACTTCCACTACTGCAAGCTCTGTTCATGGTAAGTGCCCTATACAGGCGTATAATTTTTTATCTTTTATACCATATGTTTACCGTACATTGTCCATGTTTAGATATGTTTAGATATATAAATACTTACGATTGTGTTACAACTGCCTACAGTATTCAGTACAGTAACATGCTATACAGGTTTAAAGCCTAGGAAACATAGGTTGTACCTAGAGACTTGGTATGTAGTGGACTATACCATCTAGTACGGTCTATGATGTTCACACAATGACAGAATTGCCTAACGATGCATTTCTCAGAACGTATCTCCTTGTTAATGACTGTATTGTATAAGGTGGATGTATTGGATATGGTGTCTGACTATGTTCCATAAGGTGTTTTCTGACCCAGGGGAGTTTACCACCTATCCTGGGAAAATAAATAAATCCCAAGAATAGAGAAGACTAATGACACGTTATAAGAGGTATTTGTCAAAGGAGGGAGCAGAGAAAGTTGGATCCCCCAGGGCAAACTTCACAGCAGGTGGCAAACTTCACAGCAGGTGGCGGGTAGGTGGAGTGCCGATCTAGGACTGAAAGGATGGGGGGTTCTGGACAGATGCGAGATGTGGGGAGAGCCCCTGGATGAGTCATGAGCAGAGACTTGGCAAGCAGAGAAAGCAGGTCAGAGGCAGAATGCAATGTGGCCAGAGCCTGGGACTAGGGTCAAAAAGACCTGGGTTTGAATCCTACTTTTGTCACCTACTGGCTGTTATAACTGTGGACAGTTTACTTATCTGAATTTTTCAGATGTGGAACTAAGGGTCAGAGAGGCTAACAGCCCCCTCAATGAGTTTTGGTGAGCACTAAAGATCGTATATCTCAAGTCCCTGGCATGTCCGGGGGCTCAAGGCACAGCTGCCATTTCCACGTTGCGTGCAGTAGGGCACCCACAGGAGAGTAGCTTGGCTGCAGCTGAGGCCTTGCACTTGGGGACAGGGCTGGCGAGGTGCTGTATGGGATGTGCTTCAAGTTTGCTAGGACTGAGATACCATGGGCATGCAAAATGTTTTTAAAGAACTCCCAAACATTCCCTCTTTATCTCTCTTGGGGCTGAAGATGTTGATGTACTGGAACGATTTGTGGCTTCACTATGAATGGAGTCCCCTTATCTCAGAGTTCATTATCAGAAGGCTTTAGTGGATATGAGAAATGTTGTTTCTTCAATTCTCGGGGACAGATAAGCCAGGCATCTCAGAGGGGTTTTCCTAGAGAAGGTTTTTCTCCCTTTTGTTAGGTCTGGAGAAGCTTGCAGAGGGAAAACCCCCAATAATGCTTCTCACGACTATAAAGCTGATAGAAAATTCTGTTTTTATGGGTCAGTGGAAAGGCACAATGATTTTTTTTTTTTTTTAAGCTCACTTCCAAATAACAATTCTCCCAGTGGAGGGATTTATCTAGCCATGTTCCAGGATATTCCTGCTTTTAAACCTGGGACCCTACAGTATTCAGGAGAAGTGGCGTTTGATCCGTGTGACATTGGAAAAATTAAACCACCACGGTCCTCAGCTCCTTCATTTATAAAAGGGGAGAGACATCATTGTTCCCATCTTACAGGGTGTGGTAGGCAGAATGTTACCCCCTCTCCCCCCAGGATGTCCATGAGCATATGAACGTGTGATGTTACATGGTAAGGGGGAACTCAGGTTGCTGACCAGCTGACCTTGAGATGGGGAGAGTATCCTGGGTGACCCATATAATCACAAGGGGACTTATAAGTGGAAGAGAAAGGCAGAGAGTTTGTGTCAGAATGATGCAGTGTGAGAAAGTCTCCACGGGCCATTTTTGGCTTTGAAGATAGAGTTAGGGGGCCATATGCCAAGGAACACGGGCAGCCTACAGAAGCTGGAAAAGACAAGGAAATAAATTCTCCCCTAGAATCTCCAGGAGGAAAGCAGCCCTGCCAAACCCTTGATTTTAGCCCAGTGAGATACATTCGGGACTTCTCACCTCCAGAACTTTAAGATAATAAATTTGTGTTCTTGTAAGCCTCCAAGTTTGTGGCAAGTTGTTACAGACACAATAGGAAACTAACACATAGAGTTAATGAGAGAATTAGGTACTATAATATACTTGCAGATCTGTAACCTTGACAAACCCTTGACTTCTCTGTCCCTCAGTTTTTTCAAGTATAAAATGGGGATGATAAGAGCTGGTATGGGATTGTTGTGAGAAATGAATGGCTAACACATACACAAAGTATTAAAATGCTGGCACCCGGTAAGGGCCATGTATGTGTTGGCTGATGGTATTACTATCACATAAAGCACATAGCCTGGCCATATAGCATGTTCTCAAACATAAGTATGATTGTTTGTTATATGGGAAGGAGAAGGGAGAAGGGGCCTTGGCTACTGCTCTCTGATGGCCCCTAATTGCAGTAGCTCCAGTTACAATCTAGGCACATGTCACAAAGGTCCTGCCCTTTTGTGCTTTGCCTAGGTCCTGTTTTCAGAGGACTTTGTATGTCTTCTTGAGGAAGGTGGTCTGACCCTGTGTACTTTTTGTATCTCATGCAGTGTCGACGTTTTCTCCTGTTACACAACAAATTAGCCCCAAACTTAGTGACTTGAAACAACCACCATTTTATTAGAGCTCATGATTCATGGGTAGGGATTCAGGCAGGGCTTTGTTGAGTGGTTCTTCTGCTCCACATGGTAACAGCTGAGGCCACTCAGAATTATTCGGCTGGTCTAAGGTGAAGGGTCCAAGCCACCTTCACTCGTGTGCCTGGTGCCTGTGTTGGGCTGGCCGGAGGAGCCAGGGTCTGGCTGGTGACACTCTCTCTCTGTGGCCTCTTTCAGTAGCTAGCTTGGACTTCTTTAGAACAGGACTTCTACAAAGAGCGTTTCCAGAGACAGTGTCTTAAAGGCTGAGCCAGGAAACTCACACAGTGTTATATCCACTTTATCCTATAGGTCAATGTAGTCCGAGAACAAGCCCAGACTCAATGGCATTCAGTGACTTAATGGGAGGATGTCAAGGAATTTGTGACTGTCTCCAATCCACCACACGTTTCTAGCATTCACTAGAAACACCTCAGGGAGTGAGAAGCAGAGACTCTTAAGACTGAACTGTCTATCCTAGGCACTATGACAAACACCAAACCCAGTGGCTGGCCTCACTCTGACCATTCTGGATAAAACTAACACTTATCGAGTATCTACTATTAAGAAGGCACTGTGCTAGGTGCTTCTGTGTTCATGATTTCTCTTGCTGCTTTGGAAAGAAAGCATGCTTCAGCTAAGGGGTAAACCAGAGCCTGGGGGACCTGGGAGGCCAATCTAAAGTTGCTCCTCTAACCTCCAGGGCATTTGCTTTTCATTACATGCTCACCTCACTTAAGTTTTATGTCTCCATTTTTCTGACTCCGAGTGGAGATAATGGCCTCAGCAGGAATGCAGGCTGTCCTAGACATCTGTGTCCTGGGAGGAGGATCTTGGCGCACTTTGAAAGCAGATCAGAATAAACCTCAAATGAGCTCATGTTTCTAAACTGCTCTGAGCTCCTCGAAGGGCAGAAGCTATTTAACAGCAGAGCTTGGCTGGTCTCATTGGTGGGTTCCCACAATGGGGAATGTGCTTTGTCACTGCTAGCACCGGGCTGGTGCCTTAGATATATAGGGGGAAAGCAGTCTCCAGGCCATTTTTTCAGCCACAATAAATGAATTTTCAGGAAATTGGAACTTAACAAAAGAAGAGAGTGAAAAACAACAACAACAACAACAAACAAAAACTCCACCAATCTGAGAAAGCAGAAAGAAAAGCAACATTTCTGTTGCCACGTTGCCCCCCAGATGAAGTATGGGGCAAAGGCTGACAACTGGAACTAGGAGAACAGTCTAGGCGCAGGAACCAGGTGGAGAGCCGGGTGTGTCTGGCTGGAGCTACCTGTAGATTTTCTGGATTCGTTAGCGTCTCTCAAAATAAGATCAACTTGATGTTGATTAAAGCTGAAAAACCCCACAAGCCCGTCATGCTGAGTGTCTGACTCTAGGGCCCCTGAACAAATTGTTTTCCCTTTTCCCTGCCGATCCTTGTGAACTCTTGGGCACTGCATGGCTCGCCTGTGGGGACAAGGCTGGAAATGGAAGCACAGGTCTCCTCTTGGCACCTCACTGTCAGAGCCATCCTCAAGCATCCCAGCAGGAGGGAGACAAAAAGCATGCTCATCCTACAAACTGATGTCTGCATATGCGAGTGCAGAAGAGCCTTCACTCTTAAATCAGTTTCAGAAGATGTTTACCAAGCGCCTACCTGAGCCAGGTGCTTTCACATCAGTGGCTTCACTTCATACAACAACTTTTTGAGGCGGTTAGGTGCTATTCACCTAAGACTTGTTGAAAGAACACTAAAGTTGAGAGAGCGTCAACACCTTGCCTAAAGTCACACATCCAGCGATGGGCGTTTTCCACGTATCACTAGGCTGACACTCAGCCTAGTGTGCATGCCACCATGCAGTAGCGACACATAATGTGGCTCCCACTAGATCAATAAAAATAGAGCTCTTGGTACAAAATGATGCTTAGAGTCTGGACCCTTGACCTAGACCAGGAATTCATAAACTCTGGCAGTCTGGTGACTCTATAGACCCCCACTCAGAATAATGTTTTTAAATAGAAAACAAAATACACAGGATTAAAAAAGAAAGCAATTACACTGAAATACAATTATAAAAATATTAAAAAGCAAATTTGTGGTATAGTAATGTATGTGCGTCTTTATTAATTCAATGAATAATGAGATCTAGCCAAGTCTAATCACTGTTTTTATTCCAAGTAGTGACGAAGAGTCAAGGATATTTTGAGATTTCTTCAAAAACAGCAGCGTGATATAAAAATACCTAAGATTTGAACGGGTGACAAAGGCACAGGTAACTGCTGTGACCACCGGCTCAGCTGTCTATATTTATAATTAAAAGGAGTACTAAATTCCTGTTAGAAGTTAATGAAAATCTTTTTTCCCACCATCCAAGTTCCTTGGCCTCTTGACTTCCCTCAGGTTAAGCACTTTAGGTATTCTCACACCTGTAATCCCTACGAGGACCCGATGAGATAGGCACTCTTACTTCTACTATCCTCATTTCACAGATGAAAAAACTGGGGCACAATTAAGTCACTTGCCCAAGGTCACCTGAGGCCACCAAGCTGATGTGGGTAATCAGTTTCTCTTCCTTTCTCCAAATGGGGATTATGCAACCCTCTTGGGGAATATCCTCTGAAGGAGAATCTTCCTTTTGGATTGTCCCCAGTTGGGTTCACACTTTCTAGGCAGTCCCTCTTCTGCAGATTTTTGGAGCGAGGGTCCCTCCCCTCAGTTATCCAGGCTGATTAACTGAGGGGAGGGTCCAGCCTTCAGATGCTCCCTCCTCAGGTAAGCCTTCCCTGAATAGACCCCTCACCCCTGTACATTTTCCCATAGCTCTGGGTGCCTCTTCCTCACAGCATTTGTCGCTAAGGAAGTGAACCTCTACCTGTGCGATTATCAAGTTAACACATTTCTCTTGCTAGATAGAGAATGCACGGGGCATAACCCTGCCTCGTTTTCATCCCCGTCATATCCCCGACACTGTTGTGTGCCTGGCACAAAGGAGATGCGCAATAACTGTTGGAAGAATGAATGAATGGAGAATGAATGAATTACCTGTCCTAGAGATATGACCCATGTCCTCATTATGATTACCGACCTGATCCCCCACCCCTCATGTTACCATGTAGCCAATCCTTAGCTAGACTTTTTAAAAAATTATTATTTATTAAATAGGCCCCCTTTCCGCGCAGGCCTTTGGATCATCAATCTTTCTCTCCTCTGAATCTGCTCCAATTTTTTCAAACGTTATTTCTGTTTTGAACTTCCAAGAATCAGATGTTCTAGGAAATAATGTGTTTGAGGTGTTGGGAGCCATCACTTGCTACAGAAGCTGGCGCTCTTCCAACATCATGTGTTCCGGTCTGCTGCAGGGTGGAAGCCTATGGGGTGTCAACCTGAGGCCACCCTTTCTACCAGCCTCTAGAAATGTAGCCGTAAGACAGGAAGCACATGTTTAGGCTGGCAACAAACAGCAATCTATCATGATGCCTAAAGTGCTCTCACCAAAACAAAATGTTTTCATGAGGACATTTAATTTCTGATACTGGAGTCTCTCCTGAGGAGGAAAGACTTTCTGCTTTCTTCTTTGTGTTGAAAATGAGGCAGCTTAGTGGGGATCACCCTCCCCTGTCAGTCTATTAGGATTATTGTGGGGACAGGGGCTTTCCTTGGTCTGTTCTTGGGGTGCCCCCCACCTAAGCTGCCTTTAGTTTCATCTGCATTTTTCTGTTTTACTGAATGGTAGTATTTAGAAAATAATAGAGAACAAAATGGCATCCACACCTCTGCGACCCCAAACTTAAGAACAGACATAGAGGTCTTCCAAGATTCGGATATTTGATTAAATTCCTAGATTTGAGCAATTTGTATTAATTTAAAAGATGATAGTATTGCCTCTCCCGGGGGTGAGAAAAATAGTAATGCGCTGTAGAGGATAGTCATTTGAACCAGTTTTGAAAATAATTCTAAAGGATTTCTGAAGCCATGTGTGTATGTCAGCTGATAAAATAGAAGTGCATATCCCGAAGTGACCGCTTTAGAGCTGGTGACACTCACTTGGGTACATAGTTAGGTATGTGCCACGGCCTCTGACTTGCCCCCTGAGTAAGCTAAAGGGGCTCCGGGTGTGGGAAGGAGATCCTTGAATCTCAGGTAGTAGAGAGAACGGTTTTCTTCCGGTTTTTCCCTGAACTGCTCAAGAAGAGGATCTGGCACTGTCTTGTCACACACTCACCACTGGATAAAGTTCCAGTGAATTACACAATGGTAAGCTCATTGGGTTTTATAATTAGACTGACTGGGATTCAATCTCAGCTGATTTGTGACCTTGGGGTGGCACTACGTATCTTCTCTGACACAGTTTCTCAGCTGTAAAATGGGGATAAAATTACTTGCTTCTAAGGATTATTATGGGCATTAAATGAAATATTGTAGGCAAAGCATTTAGTACAGTGCACAATACATGGAAAACATTCATTAAATGGTAATGACTTTAAAAAGGAGTAATGCATCCAGTGCTTTATCAGGTACCCTGGTTTACCACTTACAGTTTACCCAGTGCTTTAACGTACAAGGGCCTAGTTAATCCCGACATTCACCCTGCAGAGTGCACACTACATTCCCCATTTTGAGCTGAGGAGAGATGTTAGCAAGGTGACATGACGTGATCGAGATTGTCCAGGTAGTGGTTGGGAGAACAGTCCTGCATGGCAGCTCTCCTGTCCTCGTCTGGGGTGGCTTTCCCTACATGGAGCCTGGCTCTCTCCTACGAAGGCATCTTTACAGTCATTGCATAAGGGGCCTGAATTTCTTAGAATGCGGCAGTTTAAAATAAAATGGGATTCTAAAAATGAGAGTGGAAGCCTAAAGTGGTTTGTAAATAGCAGAGCCAGGACTGGGTCAGACAAGCAAGTTATTGAAGGAACAAAGTTGCAGTAAACATCACTCCCAGCTGCCGACCCGCCGTTGCTCGAGCCCGGGGGTGGCGCCTCCTTCCGTCCTGCGTCCTTGCCCAGACTTGGCAAATAGGCTCTGCAGGCACTCTCCAGAATGCCTGCATCAATGGCAGCTTTTGAAATGAGTGCACAACCTTTAAAGGGGGAGACTTTGAAAGGCATCCCCATTTGGATGTCTAAGTTCTGAGAGTTTATTTATATATATATTTTTTTAAGATCAAAGCTGAGTCACATTGAGTCGTTTGGTTCCTCTGAAAGTAGTTCCTGGGAGCAGTACTTGAGGGCAGGTGGTAGATTGGGAGGTGATTCCAGGAAGCAGATCTGTAGGAGAAGGGACAGTGAGATGGGGAAAGAGGAAAAGCCAGTAGGAGAGACGTTATTGAGGCCACTGCTGTGATTTCCCTGGACCTCCTAGGAAGTGTACAGATGCCTCCTAGATTTACCTCTGAAAGACAGGAGGCTGGAGGGTCTACCTGCCTGTCCCTGTCCCCCATTGGTTGAGGGTGCCCTGAACAGCGGCAACTTCCTGACACTTCCAGGGCATACTTGTATGCAGGCTGGGGCACTTCTGTGGTGTTGGCAAAGTCTCCGAGGTGGAAAGCAGTAAGACGGAAGCAGGAGGAGAGTTTGAGCGCCTTGGAACTGTCCTGCCCACTTTGGGCTAAAATCAGAGATGGACCAACAGGGTGTGTCACAGACACTAACGGCAAAGCTGAGAATTTTTCTGCATCTCATGAAAGGCAAAGAGCAAACATCACAAGACAAGGAAACAGATGTGTAAAGGAATCAATTCATGTGTAAGCCGTTTGTGAATTATCAGCTTTTGCTAATCACTCCCAGTTGATTGAAAAGATCTTGGTTAATCTTTTTGACCAAGGTTCATCCACTGGATTCCACAGGCATTGAGAATCCATCTCAGAGGCAGAGTAAGCTATTTGCCTTCAAGATGTGTTTTCAAGGGCCTCAAGATAGTCCCATGCCCCAAACTACCTTCTTACCTGCCCTGGCTTGTAGATCGACTCCTTGCATTGGGAAGGCTACTCGTTCATGTGTTCTTTCACATAGTCATTTACTTAAAAATAGTTAATGAGATTCTACTAGGAGCCAGGGGCCAAGCATGGGGGCTACAGTGGAGTGACACAGGAGGAGAAGAGGTAAAAATGGATACCCTTGAAGAGCTTGCAGTATGCATAGAAAGATAGGAATACACACTTGAAAAGCTTTACCATGATTGCAACAGGAACTTGGAGGGTTCCAGAAGGCTGGAGTTGCCAAGAGAAACTGTTAGGAAGAAGTAAGTTTTGACCTGAGCCTTGAAAGATGTGCACAGTCTTTCCACAGTTCATTTCTCTAAACACGCAGACATTTCTACCTCTTTTTTTCTTCCAGAGTAAATCTCTCAAGGTACAAAAAAAAAAAAAAAAAAAAAAAAAAAATGTCAAGAATGTGGCAACGATAGCTACGTTATGATCTTAAACCTTGGGTGGCCTTGCAAGGGAAAAAAAAAATCATCCTTTTACTGGTGGAAATCAAGTTGCTGGCTTGCCTGGAAATCATTCATAAATTAACAACCTTTTCTAATCACTCCTAGTTATTTATCATAGGTACATTTTACAAAATGAATTCTGTCACCAACGCTGGCAGCTTCTCACCAGGTCCCACCAGCAGCTGCAAATATTCATTAATAATATTTTGTTTGGGTTCCCACTTGCCAGTTTCCATTCTCCTGCTTCATAAGTATGAACAGCATCATCACCAAGTGGCGCCCACAGAACAGAACACAAAGGCAACTTGGAAATTTTAAATGAAAACAGATGTTGAGAAATGCCATTATCCCATGCATGCTACAATAAATAGCATTAACATTTCTAAGTGATAGGCCTCTGAATTGGACTGCAAGGAACTCACATTTACAATTAAATGAGGGACTTATCCTTTTGCATCCCTGGATTCTACAGGTGGCTTGGTGACAGCCATCTCTTAATGTTTCGATTTTAGTGTGGCTAAGAGCCAGCTGAGCAGGGATTGGACAGGCAGGCATTTAGAAAGGTGTTAGTGCCAAATACATTCATTGTCTAACCGCCTGGATGCAAAACTAAGCATAGCAGCTGAATGTCAGAGCTCTTGAAATGATTTCTTCTCAAGCAGGGCACTCCCTGTGCCAAGGAGCGGCATCATTGTTTATGTCACTAATGACTGGATCCTGGGCCTCCATCCGTTTTCTTACCCCTGGTCCTTCATTAGAGCAATCAGGAACAAGATCACATTATAAATTGCCAGAATGTTGCTTTATGGGCAGAGATTATGTCCATATACGCCTTCGTACAAGTGAATAATACCAACCCAAGTATTGGTCTTACCCAGATTTTACACATGCTAAACCTCTGCATAGTGGTTAAGAGCATGGACCATGACCATATAGAACTGAGGTTGAATCCTGTACTGCTTCTAGCTTTCTGGTCTTAAGAAAATTGTTTATTCTGTATGGGCCTCACTGACTGCAACTGTAAAACAGGGACAGTGATATTTACTTTTGGGTTGTTGTGTAAGTATCAAACACCGGGCATGCTACTTACTGGTAGCAACCTCCTCCTTGCATTCAGAACTACTTGGAGCTAGAGTTCTATATCTCATTATGGTAGAACCAGGTCGAGACAGAAACTTGTGGTGCCTCAATATTACTCTTGCAAATGTATGCTCCTAAACCGTCTTCGTGTTGAAGGGCTCTGCTCTCAAGGGTGGTACTGGGCTGGCACACTGGGATGTCTTAATGAGTGGATGTGGGCTCTGAGAGGGTCAGTGTGGCCCAGGATACAGCAACTGGGGAAATACAAAATCTACTCCTTCCTGTGCTCTTATTCTTCAAGGACCCAATAGTGCTTGTTTTTGTGTTTCTATTTGCTGCACAGATGGCATATCCCTTTTAACATGGATTTGTTTGAGTAGACTTCACTGTAGTGTACAGATCAAGCTATGTTAAAATAATATTAAAGGTCTGCATTGAAGTGATCCAAAGCAGAGAATCCTGCATTTCAGGCTGCCACACCACCTTTAAATCAACTGAATGTGCACGTGACGGCTGTCCATAGACTTCTCACTGCTGTTACCCTTATAACAGGATCATTCAAGTTCTCTTATCGGGTCTCCTAGATGCTCAGCTCTGGCTGTTTCAAACAGGAATGGTTTGTCCCCCAGCACCACCCTTCCTCCTGCAGGCAGCACAAGGAGGAAGCAAGCTTGCTTTGATGGGGGGCCCAGCCTTCCCTTTCCTCAGTTAAGTATTTTATTTACAGAGGTAATGAGCCCTTAGAAGCATGAAACAGACACACCCACACATGACAAAGCACACATAAGCTCAAGTTGAAATAATTTATGGCAAAGTGGATTCACTAGCGGTTCCGAGACCAGTGTGCCCGCTGCAGGTCGGCACGGCCACGCCCCTGCTGACAGAGAAAAGCATTTGATCACCTCTCCCTGAATGATGTTTGCTGCATTACCAACGCATGTCTTGGTATCCACTCATCTGTGGCTCCCACTCAATCAGCACCCTTTCGATATCAGCAGTGGTCCATTTGGACAGCCAGAGGCTGGGAGCTGTGAAGGTGTTTCCTCACGCTGAAACATGCAAATTGGAATTCCTTTGTGAAGACAGCTGTGACATGCTAACACGTGGGAAGCATGTTTGCCCTCACACCTTTAGCCCCGGAGCCCAGTGCGTCCCCAGGTAGACAGCAGGCTGCTGACACACGGAGTTCTCAGCCGCTGTTCAACAAACTCCAGTTTAAAATCGTATGCAGATCACACCATCCTCCCAAGGCCACATTTCTCTTTGCTCACTGTTTTTACAGGTCTGGTTGGTCTTACCCTCCTGAAAATGAAGTTCAGACTATATATGACTCCACACTTGTTAGGAGGAATTAACACCCTGCAGCTTCCCGAGGCTTCGTTCCCTTGAAAGTCTACATTTGGTTGCAGCCTTTAGGGTCCACCATGTCTTTTCCTGCAACTTCTGTTGCTCTCAGTGTCTGTGCCTCCAAATGTAGCCATCCAAATGTACAAGTGTCTGGGAGAAAGTTTGTTTTCTGTTAATTTAAGATTTTTTTTTTCTAATTTATAATTATGTACCAAGAATCGCCAAAACACCACCATTGAATCTATTGCAATACGTTCAGAATTTTAAGTTGTGGTTAGAGGCCAGTTCACCTATAATTCTGGGAGCTACCCTGTAGGGTCTTGTGATCCCAGCATGTGACCTCCATTTTGCAGGCAGGGACCTGAGGTTGCCATAGCTCACATGCCCCAGAATTTGGGTGGGCATTTGATTTCTTTCCAGGGCTTACCCTCCAGATGACTGCAGACACCAGGATGGATCAAAGCTAGGCTGAAACTACTAATTAGTATAATGGTTAACACCTCATCTAATATGGGGCTAAGAGAAAAGCCTGAGTCATGCTGTCAATGTGGAAGCTATTTCTCTTTTCAGAAGCCCCAACAATCCTCTCTATCAGATTCTGGCTCTTGGCAGGAGAGAACAAACCGATGCCATTATAGATCGTCTCAGAGCTCACTATGGAGGAAAAATTACAAATGATATCACTCAGGAGCACTGTGAATGCCATTATTAAGTATGATTTTGAGATGTTTGTTGGCTTGAAATTCTGCCATCTAAGAGACTCACCCTAACCCAATTTCTAAAGAGGAGAATTCTCATGACAGGAGTCTCAGCAACCATTTTCCTGCCGTCCCTCCTCATGAATGCACACCATGCCAGGTGTGCACTGCCAACAGCACTGTCATGTGCACAGCTGGCAGAGTGGCCCCCAGTCTGTGCCACCAATCCAGACACATTAGGAACACTCCACAGCTGGTGCATAATTAGAAACTCAGAGCAAGCAAATCATTGCTTTTCTGTGAGGGTTCCTCCTCATGATCATGCTCAGAGCATAGCAGCTCCACCCAAATGACAACAAACAGCAGAAAAAAGGCAGGTGCTTCCAGTTGTGCATTTTGCAGTGGTTTCCCAAGATGACAATTCTCTACTTTCCATAATTTTGTCTAAAATTTTGTTTCTGCCATAACGGAGTTTCCCAGCCAAAGTCCTGTGATTAATCTTTGGCAGCTGAACTCTCCTGCAGATTTATCTTTAATAATGTCTCCACATGGAGAAAAAATATAAAGTAAAGAAGAGCTGCTCTGGGCTCTACAGCTCCCAGACTCTGGAAATAATTTTCTCCTATAAACATCGTCAACATGGCTGGGAAGGAATACGGTACTTACTTCGGCTTAAGAAGGTTCTTTGCCCAGTAGTTGAAGTTAAGATGAAGCCAAGGGGTTTACAGGTTGGTAGAAATTTTTAAAATGTGTGATGTCCTAGGCTTGGATGTAAGGGAAGATTTACGGGAACACAAATTAAATGTCAACCAGAAAGGAAAAGAAAAGCAGCCAGGAAGATGCGAACTCCTTATAAATCCAAACAAAGATAGATTTTCCCATCAAATAAATACACTCAACCCAACTAAAATTTATTAAACACCTGCTTTGTGTTTGATCCTATAGGTGCTGAGTGTTGGAGGCAGAATGAGTATTCAGATGTGGTTCCCAGCCCAAGGAGTTTACAATATAATCCATGCAAACAGAGGCTGAACAAAGTGCTGTGGGGCTAGCAGGGGACACAGACTTTGCATGGGGGAGGGTTCTTATGAGCTGGGTACTGAAGGATGGTGTTGTCAAGAATTTAATCTTGCTCAAAAAGAGGTCTGGCCTTTGCCAGTGTCTTCGTTAATGTCTCCAGTGCCTTCATTTGCCTAGGCACCTTGGTTCACACCTGCATAGTACAACACTGTGATTCAGAGTTGGGGCTTTGTGTCACATGGCATCAGTGGGCTGGAAACTAAGATCAATCATGTGGGCAATCATGCCTCCATAGTGGAGCCCCAATAAAATCTCTGAACACTGAGGCTCAGGTGAGCTCCCTGGTTGGCAATACTCTGTGTGCATTGAGACACACCGATAACAGGAAAGTAGCATTCCCGGACTCTGTGGGAGGAGGACAGCTGAAGCTCTGTGTTCTGTACTTCTCTAGACTCTTCCCTTGCTCTTCTTCCTTTGGTTGACTTTGATCCTTTCCCTGTAATAAATATTAACTGTGACTATAATAGCTTTCGGTGAGTTCTGTGATTCCTTCTATTAAATTATCGAACTTGAGGGTGGTTTTGGGAGCCCTCCTGAACTTGCAGTTGATGTCAAAAGTGAGGTGATTTCTTGTGGGGACTGTTCCCTCTAGCTGTACAGTTGGTCTGACTCACACAGGATTAATGGGAGTTTGTTAGGGAGAGAATAACGGTGCCACAGGCTAACTATTAAATCAGATATCTTTAAGGTTCTTGTGTGGTATAAATCCTGACTCCAACAAAGCCTTGATAAATAGCTTTTGTTCTCCCTACCAAGACTCTAAGGATAGGATAAGGATTGAAGCCAAGCAGATAGAAGGAAGATGGACAGAGTACCTGAACTTAAGTTAAACCGAACTGTTCAAAAAGTCTTTACTGTATTGACAATCTGGTTAGAGATGCCTGTTTGAGACTCCTAGAAGACGGAGTTCTTTTTCTTTTTCTTTATCACTGAATGAAAGAATATGGTAATAAAAAGGCCAACTTTTTCTTTGTGTGTATGACTTTCTCTTCTGAGAAAACATTCAGAGATTTTTCCCTGACCTCCTCATTGCAGAATGAGTCAGCATAAGTTAGGACTTCCTGGTGTACGAGATGGGAGGTGAAGCATGCAAGTGTTTCATGGTCAGATTCATCGTAGGGTTCCAAAAGCTGGGGGTCACGGAGACCACACATATGTTCTTTTGACACCCTGTGCACATCTCTGCTGTAGCTCTTCTAACAGAACAGCATATTTGTCTGTGTGCTGCCCCCTGACAGTACCCGAGACCCTAATGGCAGGGTCAGTGTGGTCCTTGCTTTGAAATTCTCAGCCCCCTTCAGACATTGATGAACCTGACCCATAGAAAGTATTCAGTAAGTATTTTTTGGTTGAATGAACGAACAAAACTACAGCTTTAGAGTAGTGTTTTGTAGAGGAAAAAACAGAAGTTTTGGAGTAAAAAGCCAGTTGGGTTCAAATCCAATCTCAGTCTTTAACAAGTGCGTAGCCTTAGGTGAATGACAATTTTGTCTACAACCCAGTTTATTCAACTGTGAAATGGGTTTAATATAATCAGCCTCATAAGCCTGAGGGAGATAACACATGTGAAAATACTTGCTCAGTGTCTGATAGCTACTAGATATTCAACAAATATTAATTCCCTTTCTTTCTCCTTGAGTACAAAAAAGAAAACTTTCAAATATAGCTCAGATAATATTTCAAAACCTTGAATCTAAAACTGTGAGCCTGTTAATATAAGGATGTTTATAGACTCAGAGTGGGAATAGAAGCCCCATGAATTGGTCAGTTGGATTCTCTGTCATGAGATTACTTCCATAATAATTACAAGGGGATCGGATCTTGTCTAGGACATGGCTCCAGATTTGAAAGAACTCCCCTTCCCACCCTTTCCAATCCCAGCCATCATCAAGGGACTCACTCTGCTGTGAGAGTATCAAAGCAACACAGGGGATAATGGCTCCATTTCCTCTAAACTGAAGCACAAGTAGGCTAAATAAAAGTAATTTTAAAAAAGATGTCAGTGGTCTGGCAATGGTATCTCAATGACAAACCACTGGGATTAAAGGTGATTTTGTCAAAACACAACACTACCTCTCACACTGGAAGATTTGTTTATTTCACCTGGGACAGCAACTTCCTGTTCATTTCTAGCAACATTGCAGTCTAGGGCCAGGAATACATCCTATCTCCCTGTACTCCCGAAGCCCAAAAGAACTGTCATTAACAGAAATTCATCTAGGATATAATCTGTAGTTAAATGCTCAGCTGATTTATCATTATTTTAGGTTATTTGGAATTCACATTATTTATGTTACTAATCCTGTCTCCAGACCTCTAAGTCATTGCCCATCATTCCTCTAATAAATAATAATGATAAAAAAAATCTTACTCAACATTATATTTGGACATCATCTGTCTGAAAGGTAATAAGATACAGCAACTACAATGATTGAAATGAAGGGAAACGATTGTTAATATAATAGAGGTTTCTACTGGGCATGCTTTAAATCAATGCGCAGAAGCAGTTTAAACGACCCATCTTGCCATCATGTTTAAAACACATTGATTTCTCTCTTTCTTTTTCCCCCTTGTGGTTTTTATCTCTTAGGTTGTTTTTCCCCTTCCTGTGGATTTGGATAGCAAGCCAAAGGTAGAGAAACTTTAAGAAGAAGATTGGATGAAATAACCCAAGTGACAGACTGCCCCTTTTGGAACACTTCTAATAAATCAAGGGGAAAAATAAATCTCTGCCATCGTGCCACATTTGACAAATTGAAATTAAATTGCTCCAACTCTGGGAAAACCAAGATGACCTGCTTTGATATTTCTTCTCCAAGTTAATAGTTAACAGGTAAGAAAGGATGTTGAGGGTTAGACTTTTTAAAGAATCCCCCTGAACTCTGATCAAAATGTGATTCTAAAACCCAAATCCATAGTCAGAGTGGAATATGGGTTCAGGAGCTAAAAATAAATATGGATATTTTTGCATATATATGTATGTGTATCTTTTTTCTGTAATTCTAAAATGATTACCTTGGAGGGAGGTAAATGGAATTTTTTGGCTAGCAGTGAATTTTCAGTGTTATCAGCTGTCAGGTTGGAAAAATATATGGCAGTAATAAAGAGGGGAAATATATGATCCATAAATAAAGAAAAACAGGACTTGTTTGGCATTATGAAGTTTTAATGCCTTTAGGTAGCAAAGACTCCAAACAAATCTCCTTCCTTTAAATCTTCTTATGCTCTCTTCAGGTTGTGTCTCTCACAGTGCTGCTCCAAAGCCTTTCACTGGTGCTCGGGCTGGAGAGACCCTGCATGCCCAGAAGAAAGAGGCAGACCCTCAGCCAGCTCTGTGGGTGGATTTGGCTTTCTCTTTCGTAAGGGTCAGGGTGAAGAACATGTCAGCTCATAGCCCGCGATAAGCTACGAGAAAGTTTTTCTTGGAAACAACTTTCATGGAAAGTTATTTTTTGTCTCTATTTCTAAGAATTTCCATACGCTGCTAAAAATCATGTTCAAGATTATCAACAGTTACTAATCACATACAATATGCCAGGGTCAGAGTCAGGAGCTGTAACAGAGGGATGAATGGGACACGACACCTGCCTTCAGAGAGCTCATTCTCTCTGGGGAGAAAAAGATAAGTCGCCCTTTAAGGCTGCTGAAGTAGTCTTGAGTAGTCTCTACGTGCAACGAGTGGACAATGAACGTAAGGTTGTCATTAATCAACTCTGGGAATGCAGAGGGCGTTGAAAAGTTTTGTTCTGTTTGGGGAGCTAGAGGATGGGAAGGGGTTGAATGTGTAATAAATGAAGTGACTCCTAAGCAGGGAGAAGAGGAGAAAATTACAACACTGGTTCCAGAAAGCTGTTCTTCAACATCACTTTATATTATATACGTTTTGTCTCTAATGAGAAGTGTGCCTTGGGTAATAAGATAATGCTGAGCCAGCGTATTACAAGCAAACACTCCCAGGCCGTTGTGTTAAGGTCTTTGCTCTGGTGGAAACGTGTTATCTCCCTGAAACATCCAGGCGGGTTCCACTGCTGTCACTGTACAATTTGCATGCTTCAGTGATGTTTTATGTATTATGCTACTTATACGCTAAAATGTACATGCACGCTCCTGCAAATTTAGGTAAATTATGAATAAATTAAATCTTATCTAAATAAACAAGTGTCTTTTTGAACCAAAAGGCAAGCTGTCATGAATATTTAAGTGGACGAGGATGAATCCTCTTCCTGCTGTGTTTCCTACAGAGCACGCTCTATATGCTCGATTTCAGGAAGGGAAGTGCACGCAGCTGGAGAAACAAAATCGACTCCTCACTAGGGACATGAGCATTGAGAAATCTGCCCTGGAAGAGCAATACATTAAAATATAAAATCCATTACGGAGATTAAATTATATGGGTGTCTACTGACACTGGTAATGGCTGCCTTTTCACTCAATTTTTGAGATGCAGGGTTTGTGGAGCGAGCCACTATTTTTATGTTTATTTTAGTGGAAAGAGGCAACTCACACAAATTGCAACTCTAGAACTTACTGAAATCCAGACTAGTTTCTTATCAGTCTATGCATGACTTTTGTAGAAATCTCACAGATACGTGTGGACTGGCTCATCCTAATCGAAATTTTCAAGAACATTCCAGTGTCCAAGGTCAAGCCTAAGAATCTCAGTTAATGTTTTCAGGCCACGCCTCTGTTACGTAGTCTTATTTTCCCTTTTGTGTAGAATCCGATAATCTGAGTTGGAAGGGCAGATGGGGCTGAGGTTACGAAAATAATAAAAGGCCCAGCTTTCAAACCTCTGTGCTCTTGAAATATTCTGTTCCTCCTGTCTAGAGAGCCCTCATCTCCTTTGTCTATCTGTGGAACAACTAAAGCTCTCTTCCTTCAAGACTCAGGTCCTCTCTGGCCTGGAGTCTTGGCTGAGCTCCCCAGGCAGAGTGAGGTGAGTTCACTGATAGGAAGCCCTGGGAGATCAAGGTCAGTGTCTGCCTCTTTACCACATGTCCCCAGCACCTAGCACCATGTCAGACATGTAAGGGGCATTAAGAAATGAATCTATCCTCTGGTGTCTTCAGCCTATTAAGTAAATCTCCCTATGGGACTCATAAGATTGCTTTAATTCATTATTTGTTTACATGTCAGTCTGGCCTGCTAGATGGCTGAGCTCTCAAAAGCAAAGGTCCTATCTTATTGATCTTATATTCCCAGGGTAAGTGCCATAGGTGTTTGACAAATGTTTGTTTATTGGAAGAAAGTTATATCCATTGCATTGCAATTAATTTCAGCAAAAACCTGAGACTTATTCGCTCCCATGTACCCTACAGTGTCATCTGTGTGTCTCAGAGAAATGCTCAGTGTCCAGGCCTCTTTTTTTACCATCGTTGACAGTGGCCTTCCTGAGTGTCTCTCAACTGGTCCAAAAGGTCTTACTCTTTTGTTTAAATGCCCAACAGCTGTCTTTTTTCTACTCACATCCTGCAGGAAAAGACAAGGCACATTTGGTCAAGGCGGGACTTTGCGGTGAAGTAAGGAGGAATAGAAGCAGTCACAGGGAGCAACCCTTCCTCCCTATTTTCCCCAGCTCCTGATCAGCCCCAGGGCAGGCTCCAAGCCAAGTGAGGATGGGGCAGGCGAGGAGTGGCTGGGTGTGTCCAGGTGCCTCTGAGCTCTGCAGCAGGGAAGACGCAAGACAGGAGAGAGAAGAGAGCACCTTCAGGAGGAGGCAGCGGGACGGGAGGGGAGCTGCCGAGCCTGCCTTGATGGCGTTGCTGTCTGGAGGGTTGGCTACGTCAGGAACTGTGTCCAGGCTCTGTGTCGGGACCATGGACTGAGACAGCACATCCGGCCCATGATGTCCAGTCTGCCCTTGCCACATGGATTCTTCTGCTCAATCGTCTGTGCATGAACTTCTAAGGAACTTCTATGAACTTGCTTTAGGACTTAACTCTCTTAGCCATGAAAAACTGCCCCTTATATCAAGTCTGAACTTTGCAGTGGAGAGGGCCAGCATGTGGCCCCTTCCTTCCTGATTAAGCACTTGTCCACTGGAAGACCGTGATTAGATCAGGGCTTACCCTCTTCTTTTTCTGACTAAGTCTCCTAATATCCTTCCATGGGTCACCTTCACTGGGGATCTAATCCTGGGAACACAGTATTAGTGTGGGATGGGTGGTCCCTCCTGTTTAGGCAGAAGATCTGCAGGGCTCCATGCTCTGCCCTGGCTCTGGCCTGCATGTGATAGTTTATACAACAAGGGGCCTTCCCATTAGAGGTGGCACAGAGATGATGGGGCCACAGGCAGGGGTTGTGATGGCCGAGTTATTACTATTGGTGACGATGACATATATTTATTCTCAGAAAGTGCACTACCACCTGCCAAAGGCCCATATTCCTGTCCTGACAGGCAGAACACCGGACTGGCCATGAGTCTGACTCAATATGACGTCCTCTCAGTCAGATGGAGAGCTGGCCTCTCCATCCAGAGAGAATGTGGGTCACGTTCAGAAGGACCCAGCATCACAGATTTTTTTTCTTTCTGCAAATGCAAGGCCTTCACTTGGTGAAAGAACTTGAGAGTTCTCAGTTCATCTGATCCTGGGACTCCCTGCCTAACTGCACACAATCTCTAGTCAAGCTGAGGGGCCGGCCCACGCTTCTGTACAGCAGTGCCCTTGTCCCCGCTGCCCTTCAGGACAATATCCTGCGTGATCAGAGCAGCTCTCTGGGAGGGAGGTACGGTCTCTGAGCGAGATGAAAACATGAAAAAACACAAATGGAGAACCCACTGGTGCAGTTCAAACTGCGTCCCATCAACATGAAAGGCAAGTATGGAGGGCTAGAGATAGGCTTTGATCCTGCCTTGAAGTCAAAGGGAATTTGGAAGCGTAAAGGTGCTTGCGAAAGGCTTACAGCGACAGGGATTGATTTCATGGGGTGCTGGAATGGGTGAGCATGCTCGCATCCTAATGGGGAGAAACTCCACCCCACAGCCCTGCCTCTGGGTTTGATCTGCCCAGACTCAACCCACAGGGACTTTTCAGCCTAGCCAGCTGCACAATCAACCCGAAGTACCAAACCAGTGATCGGATGCTGACAGCTAGTGAGTGCGCAGCCCGGCCATCCGGGCAGCCAGCTCAGACAGGTATCACTCAACCCTCCTGACAGGTAACCAGTCAGGTGTAGGACACAGGCTTGGAAAACCCAGGGATGCTGTCCCGTCACAAACACTTGACCAAAGTTGGGGAGGTGAGAAAGAAGACCTGGCAGGTCGTGGGAGGGCAGTGCGGAGAAGGGAAAGATACCAGCGGTGGAGGGTGATGGGAGGGGGCAGTGCTCAGGGGTGGGACCATATCTGCTTCCAGCACGTACTGCTTTCCCAGTGGATGCCCGCCATGTGGAAGACTGAGGGCGGGATGCACACTTGCCATGGCGCAGTCAGCTGTGCGGTCCATCCATCCTCAGCAGACTGACAGCACACTGGCAGCCTGTCTCCCAACTTTACTTAATAAATCAAAGATGACAACTCCTCCCAAATTGATATGAAAAGGCTCTTTAGTGTCTATGACCTGCATAAGTTTTATTCATTTCACTTTCTAAAATAAGAGGCGAATCGTAATCACAAGCAATCCATTTTTGTCAGGTAGCAACAGGACATCTTTCTCTAGCCAGCATCCAAGGGGAGGCACGGGCCTGGGCTGGAGGAGCCAGAGCTAAACAGCGAGTGACATGGTTACAACAGCTACCACCTGCACAGCACTGTGGAATTTCCAGAGGGATTTCACCCATATTATCTCATTGGAGAGGCACAACCACCCTGCCAGGTGGGTTTTGTTGTCACCACTTTCAGAAGAGGGAGCAGAGGTGGAGAGGGTACAACTGGTGCATGCACCTGTGGCAGCCACCGCCTGGGTGGCACTGTGACAGGAGAGCCTTGACCTCAGCAGCCACCAGGGGCATCTCCCTGGGTAGTCGGACCTAGGCCACTGGTGGGGCTGGAGATGAAGGGAACACAGGCCTGTCCTCCACCCACAACTGCTGCCTCCTCTCATGCCTCCTCACTTTGGGGTCAGTTTCCCACACTCACCATAGTGACCATGAGCTTTTCAGTCATAAATGCTCATGAAGGTCAACAAGTAAGAGTGAGTGGACTCTCCTGGTCCCCTTGGTTGCTGTCTCTGCTGCCAATAGAGGAACTTCAGAACACAGTGTTTCAGTCAAAGTTTATCCCCAAAGTCAAAGGAAGGACTCACCTGGTTAAAATGTCAAGCCTGGGAACCTAGCCTGCCAGGGGTCCCAGCTGTGCAGTGGAGCTGAGGACAACAGACCAGGACCCTGGGAGGACTCTGACTGGGAGAAACCTTCACCTGGTTCATCAGGAGATCCTACATCCAAAGCCAGTCCAAAGAGGCAGCCAGGTTGGAGACGATGACCATGCAGGCCCTGAGCCACATAAAGACTGCAAGGGAGGTCCCAAACCCCCATAGAGCCAAATGCTGAGGAGCACTAGCTGCTGGAGTTCGGATAATTAATATGGTCAGTCCACGTGGGTCTGGCTCTTTACTCTTTGAAGGTGATAGGACTTTGGATGATCTCTGGTAGGAGTTCTGAGGGTTGGGTAGAAGAAGAATTCTGAACAGAGAAGACTTTGATCTCAAGTCATTTTGTCAATGTCCGGCCACACACAGGACCAGACTGCCAGTGTATGTGCAGATTGTGTTTTAAGGTGACTTACTGGATGATAGGGCCGTGTTTAGAATATCTGAGTGTGGGGGTCTAGATGAAGTGCTGGTGGTTCACTGGGAAAAGTCCTGGACTGGAGATCAGAGTGCCACTTATAAACTACCGGCCCAGAAAAGACTGGTGAGACATTTGGGGTGCACAGTGAGTGTGCCCATGTTAGGGAGGCACCTCTAGATGGCTGCATGGAAGCTTTCTCAGCAATATCACTTTGGTGCTACACATGCGAGTATTTATGTTTAAGCAGAGGATGCATTCACTGTTGGAACAACCAAGGGGAATGCCAGGGGAGTCACCTACTCTCTTCTCCAGTCTTCAGGCTCCCTAGTGTGTGAGAACATCTCGAGTGCCCTCTCTGCACGGCCCAGGAACTGCATCCTCAGCCCCCACCAGGCCCCAGGTGCCTTTATTCAGGTCACCTGCCCTATCTTCCCAGTGCAGTTCACTCTCTTTTCTGGACTGCAGGAGGAGAAGTGTGGACTCAGGCCCCCAGTGAGAGTGATGAAGACATCCTGGCAGGGAGGCAAGCTCTTTTATTTGCTCAATTTTGATGGATGAGCACAAAGCTGGATCGTTTCTCTGAGCTCCCTCAGGACCATCAAAGTCCACATGGGCAGGTGGCTCCAATAAACAGGCTGGGCGACTCACCAACTGCTGTAAGCCAGCCATGGCTTCTTGGCCATGGGCAGGGTGGGGCTGGCAGAGGTCGTGCACGGAGGGCTTGGCACCTGCCACCTACTCCCCTGACCTCACTGGCTTTCCATTTGCCATGCTGCCATGAAGCACAACCTTTCAGAAATTTTAGAGAAAAGCTAGAGGAGAAAATGAGCAGAACAACAGCCTTGGTTGGATTCAGAAGATCGTCGTTCTAATCTCAGCTCTGTTATTTATTGCCTATCTGGCCTGAGACTAGTCATCTAATCTCCCTTAAACCCTTCTGCATAATAAAATGCTATTCATACCAATTTGCATGGTAGGAAAGGAGGAAACTGACTGTGTGCACCTACTGTGTGCCAAACACCATGTATCTATATTTTTTTACTGCTCACCATAACCAGGAAACTCATATCTTGAGATAATAAGTCCTTTGGGTAAGGTCACCTAGCTTTGTGACTCCAAAGCCTGAACTCTGTCCACTTTAATATCATGAGAGTTGGGAGCACCACGACAAGGTGACAACAAAGAAAGCACCTTATGCATTCTAAATCCCTACACAAATTTAAGAAATTACATCTGAGCTCAATATATCTGTTGTGCTTTCATGACACTAATTTTCAAAGGAGAAATTGAGGCACGGGGGTAAAGGCACTGTGCTGAAATTCCCCCAGCAAGGCAGTGGCAGGCTCTGGACCCCTGTCCCCTTGCCCTTTGCTTTTTGCCCAGTTCTGGAAGGCAGATAGACTCTCTGAGCAGAAGCCACACTGACCTTGACTGGATTGTTAGCAAGATGCCCTCAGAGAACGTCCAGGGAGCAGAAGCTCTTTCCACGTGCTTTCCCAAGTGCACCTGTGAACAGAGGCAGGCACTTCCCCAGGGTGCTGTTTCTTCAGGGGAACCTGTTGTCTCATCCTAGAGTCAGTGCTATGGACTAAATGTCCCCCCAAACTCATTGAAGCTTGAATTGTGTACCCCAAGTTTTATGTATTAGAAATTTGTCCCCCACTGTGACTGTTAGGAAGGTGGGAAATCCTATTATGGTAATTGCAAAATGAGGCTTTGAAGAGGTGATTAGATTGTAGGACTGTGCAGTAGTGAATGGATTAATAATGGTGGACAGGGGCATGGTTCTGAGGGCTTTAAAAGGAGAGCACATGAGAGGTTAGTCCCTCTCTGCTTTTCTATTTTCTGCCACATGAGACCCCTGGGTCACTGTCACCACCACCAAGGCCTCCACCAGACAGATTCCCTGGACTTTGGACTTCCCAGACTCTGAAATTGTAAGCAATAAATTTCATTTTCTTATCAATTACCCAGTTCCAGGTTTTTTGTTATAAGCAACAGAATCGGACTAATACAGTGAGTAAAGAAAATCTCACCCACAATGAGAACTTCATGCAACTCAAGTTTCTTGTGTTGTTGCTGTCTTTTTTTTTAATGGAAAAACATTTCATTTTTCCAACGCTATCAGTTTCAAATTATGTATATTGAAGGACCAAAAAAGGATGCTTAAATTGCTGTGTGTGTGAGTGCGTGTGTGTTCTTTTTGGTTTCTCTCAAACATTCCACTCAGCTCCTTGAAAAATTAAGATTTGGTCCTTTCAAATGTAAATTAAGCAATTTACAAAACACATATTTTGACATATAGGCAACTTGGCTTTCCAAACAAACTGGAGATTTATTGATTCTGTAAACTGCCATCTCATGGAGTTATCTTCTGGCCATAATTTGAGACTTTAATATGAAGAGACCATTTTTATTTATAATAAGCAGTTCATTCTGCTTTTTACATCACCCCCTCCCCATTTCTGGGTTTTTAAGTGGATAAGAAAAGTGATGTCAGTTTTAATATGCTTTTCATGAGTTTAGTTTCTCAAATGTTATTTGTATCATTTTGTCAATTTTATCTTTATTAAAACAATATTTGATGCCACAAAAGAAATTAAAACATGAAAAACATCCACCCACAGCTTCACTACCCTAAGACAGCTCTTCACATTCACCCATGCTCCCGCCAAGTTTTTGTCACCCTGCAGATGATTTTATGCAGTTGTAACAATTCTGCAAAAATAACTTTCAAAATGATTTTCACAAACTTCACAATCAAAACAAAACATCCTTGACTTTTTTCAAGATCTCTGGACTTGTGCAGAAAGCTTTTCTCTCTGTTTCATTCTAGAAAGATGACAGACTTTACATTTCAGAGATTAAGAGTACATTTCTGTCTCTACTTAATGATATTCATATTGGGGCAGAACACAAGGACATAATGACTGATCTCCAAAGTCAATTATCTAAGCCTCTACAACAACAAATAACACATAAATTGTCTCCCATGTGTCTCCTCTTAAAGCATTCAAGGAAAAGGTTCTCCCATCTTGGGTGCAAATCTTTTTTTAATAAGAAAAGCTCCTCCTAACATATGGCCTCAACTCCTTCTGCAGTTGCTTTCTTCATTTATTTCTTTTAGATTTCTATTTTTCTCTTTAATGGTCAATACTTCTCTTTCTATTGTGTTACAATATGCTAACATAAAATCAACTATTTTTAATCATTCAGTGGCAATAGGTACTTGTGCAAACATAACTACCATCCGTCTCCAGAACTCTTTCATCTTCTCCACCTGAAAATCTGTACCATTAAATGATAACTCCCCATCTCCCTCTCCCGTCCCCTGGCAGCCCCCATTCTAATTTCTGTCTCTACGAATTTCACTACTCTAGGTACTTCATTAAGTGGAATCGTACAATATTTGGTTTTTTGTGTCTGACTTGTTTCACTTAGCATGATATCCTTTAGTTTTATCCATGTTGCAGCATGTGTCAGAATTTCCTTCCTTTCTAAGGTTGAATAATATTCCTTTGTATCTATCCAGCACATTTTGTTTATCCATCCATCTGCTGATGGACAGTTGGGTTGCTTCCAACTTTTGACTACTGTGAATAATATTGCTATGAACATAAGTGTGCAAATACCTGCTTGGGTCTCTGCTTTCAGTTCTTTTGGGTATAAACCCAGGAAATGGGATAGTTCTATGTTTAATTTTTTGAGAAACTTCCATACTGTTTTCTACAGTGGCTGGACCATTTTATATTCCTACCGACAGTATGCAAATGTTCCAATTTGTCCTCTGTAGTCATGTCAATCTCTCTCTCTCTTCACTTGGAATAATTAGTCATATCTCTCATTTAAAGAATCTAGTTGTAGATTCATCCTTGTCCCTAAGTAATGCCCGTGTTGCAGATGAGGAGTCTGAGCCACAGAGATGTTCAGTCCTGGCCCAAGCGCCCGGAGCAGGGTGGAGGCAAGATTCATCCTACAGGAAGTCACCCCTCTATAGCCAAGTGGTCATGATCTCCCATTGGTTCTTTTGCCAGTCTTTCCATCCTGCAGGCTCATTCTCCATAGTTTCTCTGGCCACCTTCAGGTGTCGTCTACTGCCAGGCACTACACGATCAGCCTATACCCTTAGGTGATGGCCCATGTTTTCTTCCTGCCCACCACCATCTCTATGAATGCTGGGCTCTTCCATCAGGGCCTCTCAGGGGGCTGGGCTTTCCTGGACCTGATCCAGGCTGTGGGGGAAGACAGGGCCTGTGGACCCAGCAGGTGCCAACATAGGGAGATTCAGAGGCACCAAAATATGTCCCTGCCCCAAAACATTTCCTGAAAGAGAACCTAAGAGTCCCACCTTCCCTTTGCCTTAAGCCTAGCATTTCCCGAAGTTGGTTGTTGGGATAAAAGTCCCTCAGATGCTCCTTGAAAAAAGGATTCCAATGCTAAATAAATTTGGGGAACACTTTGTGGACTACCTACCTCCAGGAGAGTCATAATGCCCTTTAGCACGGTAAAGGCTCTGGGCAATCTCACAGTAATGAAACTTGTTTAACTTTATTTAAGGCATGGAATCCACTAAGATCTTTGTTAAAATGCAAATACATCACCAGGACAGGCGTCAAGAACTGAAGACAAAGCTCTGTCTACCTCACAAGTTCGCCTCAGCATCTACATGCCGGAGCTGGGAATGTGACGGTGAGATGGCCTTTGCCCTTTTTTCTCACAATATTTAATTAAACTACTTGATCTTTCTAATAAGCCTTGGTGCTTTCAAGTATCTTTTAATATAAAAATAAAACTTGCTTATGATAGAAAAATCAGAAAAGTAGAAAGACAAAATGAAAAATAACTCATAATCCCAACATCCAGAGATAATCCCTATTAGCATGTTGAGTATTTCCTTATAATATTTTTCTAAGTATATATATATTTTATAAAATGGTGAGCATGCCAGGAGTGCCATTTTATATTCTAATTTCTACCCCTTTAACATTACAGCACGAGCATTTGGTTTCTTAACTGAGTAGAACTGTCTATGGGCAGCGGGAAACCTGAAGGGCATAAGAAAAAGAAGAAAGCTAGCATTTACGTGCACCTGCAAGGTGTGGAATTATCTGCATTTGTGACCACCTTTTAGTCTCACATCAACTTTCTGGTGTACATATTGGTACCCTCCAGTCACACAGAGGGACATTAAGCTCAGTGGGGTTAGTGGGTAGATGGGATACAATTGTTGCTTCACCCAATCCCCTGCATCTCTTCTACTGGTCCTGGGTGCCCACCCCTACCCACCCCTGTCTTTTGCTTCTAATAGCCTGCACCTGTGACTCTCTGTGCACTACTCCTTTGGGCCAGCTGAGATGCTATGCCCCACTGTCTGTCCTAACTTGCAGAGAATGGGAAATGCTTGAGAGTTTATGTGGCCAGTGATTGGTATGGAAGGGTAAGTATTTGCTTAGAGTTGGATAAACACGAAGGTGTAATCTGCATCCTAGGCTTTCCTAGAGGGATCAAGCTGAGACTGGGACTCCACTTAAAATCACACTCTTCCTTGGCTTCTTACCTGTCTCTATTCTGCTTCCCCTTCTCCTTCCTGGTTCTCCTGGGAGCATTTGTCCAGGAATCCTTGTTTAGGGTCTGCCTCTGGGAATTGGACAGGTACTTCCTCCATGGTCATACCTCTCAGAAGCAGAAGCAGCATTTCCAAGTCTTGAACTGGGGTCTTCCAGACCCCAGAGTCCATAGTCTATCAGCTCCTTGCTTGATTTGCAAGGAGGCAGCACATGTGTGTGCAGGGCTGGGCCCTCTAGCTGCCTGGGATGTGAGTGGAAGGAGGATGTAGGTGGCCGCAGGCAGGGGAAGGACACCCCCACCTTCCATATACACATGCCTCAGGGAAATTCATCTGCATTGGTGCCCCAGCCCTGCCCCAGACAGCCAAAGGGCACAGAGCTCATGCTGAAGACGAAAAAGCAACAGACATGCAACTCTCACATGCTGGCACCCAGCCGGTGCCCCATTTACCGTACAAACCACACCAGCCAAACATGCCAGGAACCTCGTGTTTGAAAGGTGGGGAAATATGACTATGGGCTCATGCTGGGAAACAATTTGGTCCATTTCAGCTATCATGTCATGGCAGCAAAACACACAAATATAGACTAGACTCGTCCAGAGGAGCTTTCTCTCATTAACCTTGAAGGACGGCGCACATCCCTTGACAGCTGCTCTAGAGTCTGTGATTATGAGAGGCCAGGTTCGATGAAGCAATAGGACTTAAACAGAAGACGTCAGTGCTGCCAAATACACTTTCCCTCTTAATACACTACAGATCCATCATAAATGCTGAGGAGGGTGCGTGGGAGGGGTGGAAAGGATGGGATGATGCAGCAAGGTGCATAGTGCTAGCCACTCGAGCTGTTTGTCGTCAGCAAAACAGATTAGCCTCTCAGTTCTGACCTACTGAGAAGTTAGCATCTCTCACTCTCTCCCTCCCTCCCTTTCTCTCACTCACACACACATGCACGGTGTGAATCCTCATCTGTTATCCACAAGGCACATATTTATCTTTGATCTCACAAGAGGTCAGCAGCAGCAACTCTGTGTGTGCATGTGTGTGTAGGTATGTGCATTCATGTGCGTGTGTGTGCACATGCACATGTGGTGTGTTTGTGTGTGCATGTGTGTGTGTGTGTGGCCTTCTGCTTGGATTCTGAGAACAAAGAGGGGTAGGACTGGTTGTGTTATAGGATGCACAAACAGGTCTGTGTGGAGACAGCTGATGGCAGGGTCTTCTGCAAAATGATACCAAGGGAAAGACCATCCTCAAAGCCATCTCAGTCATAGTTCTATCTATGGCTGGAGCGGCAGGCCATTCTTCAGCTAGATGTCTGGCTACTAGAAGGCATTGTGGTTTTTCCTGGAGAAAGGATAATTTGTGAGGGAAGCATGGTTTAGACAAGGCTGCCGCACTGTTCCTGGCTGGGGCTCTTAGGACAGAGACGTCAGCCACAGAAGGAAGAGGACTCAAGCTGCGTACAGGGGTTCTGGTGTCCCTCAAACTGACATGATGAGCTGCTGGGCAAACACCCCTTAAGGACATTCTGCAAGAATAACAGTTGATCTTCACTGAGCTCCCTTTGTAGACAGAGCCTTACAAATGAGGCTTTATAATATGACAAAGAAAAAGGATCCCTGTCCCTGGTCCTCAAGATGAGAGGATGAGAGGAATACAGGCTATCTGCAGATGAAAAATAATAATGACAATAATAGCAAATATTTGATGCTGCTTATTCTGTGTTAGGTACTGTTCTTAGCACTTTATATGTACTAGCTCATTGAATCCTCACAGTGGGCCCATGAGGGAGTATCTGTCATTATTTCCACTTTTGCTGATGAGGAAACTCACACTTAGCACCTTATCTAAGCTCGTAGAGCACCATTCAGCAGAGCTGGGACTGGAGCCCAAGCAGTCTGTTTTCAGAGTCTACACTTTTAACTATGCTGGTATGTAATCCTCTCTGTAACAAAGAGACAGTCATACTGGACTTTGAAAGTGGTCTCAAAGGACAGAAGCCATGCATGCCAAGAGGAGAAGGATGGGACAACCCTCAAAGGGGCTCTGAGCTTGGGGAGCTCGTTAATAACCATGCACATAAATACATATGGACAAGACCTAAAACTCTAACCAATGCATCTATAAATCTAATTGCCATTAAAGGTACAACTACAACTCAATCCGGAGAAGGAACACAGCTGTGGAAAAAAGTTTCTCTCCAAGGTGAAGTCCCGCTGATGCGGAAAGTAAGCGACCTTCACATGGGCCTCCACATGAGTTTGGGGAGAGGAAGGAGCATGCACCAGGAGGCCACGGGCTGGCTGAGAGTGCTTGTCACAGCAGCAGCCTCAAGCTGAGTCTTGCTAGTTCTGTTTCCTACAACATGTCCCCGCTTATATGTCTGTCTTACTCTCTCTGCCATCTCCACACATTCCAGTCGAAAACAATCTTTTCACTTCTGAATTTTCTTCATAATTCAGTTCTTTGCCGCTATTATTTACCCGCATAGTTGTATTTAACTCTGACGATGTACTGTTTGTTGTATGAGGAGTACAACCCGAAATAAAATTGCAGTAATGTCACCTGTGACTCAGAATTTTTTTTACCCAGCTGCGCAGACACTCCTGAGAGAGTCCAGCACAGCCTGAAAGAGATAGACATTTTTTACCTATAGTAAGGTGTAGTGGACTGAATTATGTCCCCCCAAGACTCATTGAAGCTTGAATTGGGTTCCCCAAGTTTTCTGTATTAGAAACTTGGCCCCCACTGTGGCTGTTAAGAGGTTGGGAAATCCTATTATGGTAATTGAAAGGTGGAGCCTTGAAGAGGTGATTGGATTGTAGGTCCTGCAGTAGTGAATGGATTAAAAATGGTGATCGTGGGCATGGTTGGAGGGCTTTAAAAGAAGAGGAGAGTCTGTCTCTCTGCTCTCTCTCTGCTTCCACCATCTTGCAATGTGAGACCCCTGGGTCACTGTTGCCACCACCAGGTGGACTTTGGACTTCCCAGCCTCAGAAACTGTAAGCAATAAATTTCACTTTCTTTATAAATCACCCAGTTTCAGATATTTTGTTATAAGCAACACTAAACAGACTAATACGTATGGGGAATTCAGGAAGGGAGTAAGGGGAGTCAGGAGATGAAAAGGGAGGATGAAATCAAATTAATTTCAATTCAGCAAAAATTTCACAAGCGTTTATTATGCGCCAGTTGCTCGATGCTGTGAATATGGAAGACAAGTTCTCGCACACCAGGCTGTGGGCTCCTAGAGTGTAAGAACTGACCGTGAATGCACGATGACATGACGTTGATAAAACTTAAATATGAGTGTGGGCAACAGGTCTGGGAACACAGAGAAAGGCGCCTTTACTAATGTTTCAGGCAGAAGTGCTGGTGAAATTTCCAGAAGTGATAACATTTAAAAGCCTTACATGATGGGAAAGAATGTGCTGGATGGAGAAGTTGGGGAGAGCATTCCAGGCAGAGGAAAGAGTTAGAGCAAAGGGAGAGAAGTACATGACGTACTCAAGACTTAGCGACTGCTCTGGGTGTGGCCAAACAGCAGGCTGCGTGTGGGCAGGAGAGCCAGACTGCCAAGGCCCTTGGATCTGGGACTTGGAGGCTGGGACCTGTTCTATAAGCAACAAGGAGTTGTCAAAGGTTCTAGACAGGAGAAGGGCTTGGTGGGATGTGTGTTTTTAGAGATGACTCCCAACAGCAGGGTGGAGAGTGGGCATGCAGACCAGCAAGGAGGCTGCCGCTGTGGCCCAAGGGAGAGAGGACGAGAATCTCGGAAGCCACGAGGACAGAGGCAGAGATACAAATGCAGGGCAGCACCCATGGGTGCTTTGAAAGGTGAGTGATCCTACACTTGACCCTCCTTTGCCATTTGAGAAATGCTACCTCCTTCATACCAGTTTCAGTACAGTCCCGTCCTACCTGGCTGCATGCCACCTCTCCACAAAGCCTTCACTGGGGCTCCCGGCGGCAAACACGTTCTCCCTCCTCTGTGCTCCCCTGCTCTGTCTGTGTCTTGCTCTTTGGGCTCCCTAGATTGATATGAATTTGGATACTCGCTTTCTTTGTTCTGACATGGGTAGGCGAAAGGGCAGGGCTCTGGAAGTTCAATGACTTATTTTGTACTAAGGACACGGTATTCAGTAGCTGTGTTTCCCTGGGCAAATTAATTAACCACTCTAGAGGCCTGGTTTCCTCATTTCTGGGAATGTATCATCCAAGCTGCACTCAGGAAAACAGAGCCCATGCAGGTAGTCTAAAAGGGGAGAGTGAGACAGCCCAAAGGTTAGCAACAGCGGACAACCTGTCCAGGGTGAGAGGCACAAAGGACATACATGGTATTGCCCGAATTCAGGAGCCAAGGCCACCCATTAGGAACTGGGACCACCCAGAGCAGAGACAGATGGGGTAAAGTATCCTGCTTCCCCCTCCTCTACCCTCCAACCGCTTAACAGTGCTCCCATTGGCTGAACCATCACAGAATCCAGTTGGCAAGAAGTCCAGGAGGTGGGAGAAGAGTGCAAACAGGCGAAATAAGCATTGTAGGAAATTTACCAAGTCTCTGGCCCTACTTACTTCACAGGATAGCAGGAGACTCACATGCAATGACATGCATGAAAGCCCTTTGTAAATTACAGAAAGCTACCCACGTGTGTGCTTGCATACTGGAGTCTCTCGGTAGTCAAGACAATACACATTTAACTGTTCACTCGTGACTCCTCTCCCTGCCTGGGTCTGGAGTAGAGTGTGGACTGTTTCTAGCAGGCTGCATGGATATCTGGGAGCAAGTGGACTATACCAGGTGGTAAGACATCTTTCTGCAGAAGATGAGGTTTTAGTCACTATTTCTAAACCTCTATATCAAACTGGTTTAATATGCACAGTGCAGCTCGTGAGCATGGGGACATGGCAGGAGCCTCTCCGGCCCCTGCCCTTCTTGGCAGTGAACAGTGAGCAGCCCCAGTGAATGAGGCCCCAGCCCAGGGAAGAAGTTTGATGCTGCCCAGGGGACAGAGGGAGGGAACAGAGAAGACGCTGAACAATTTTCCTGAGCAGTATCTTGACCCCCAGCATCATGCTGGGACTCTACACGGGTTGTTTGGCTTCTCCTTGGGAAATAAGGCCAATGTAGTTGAACTCTTCAGTATCTTCAGCCCCATTAACCCACTTCCACCCAAATGGATTCTCAGCCAGTCCCATTAAGACATCCTGTCAGAACCATCCCACGTCATTTGCAGAGTGAAGTGAATATCAATAAAACTATAATGAGTAACTTTCCCAGCTTCAACGACTCTTACTGGAAATGCAGCCCGCCCTCCGATGTGCGTATTGACAAAAGCTCCATTCCACCAGGGAGTGCTTTTCTTCCACTGGGTAAATCTGAACCTGTCTGAGCAGATAGCAGGTGTGCTAGTTTCATATTCATGGGCACAGGGGCAGAAGGCTTGGAGAGGGGACTTTAGCTCTTATATCTTCTCTGCAGTGAGCAGCTCTGATGAGTGGAGAGGCTCGGCACTCTCCATGCTGAGGCAAGAGAACAGCATTGCACTGGGAGGCAGGACACCTGGCTTCCCCAGCTACCATCAACTACATCCACTGTCTACCCTGACTCCACTGGGCCTCATTATTCCATCCGTAACACCAAAGGTCCCTTCCAGTTCGGGCATTATATGATTCTGAGAGCAGACCAGGCACAGAGAAATCAACCTGCCAGAGAGTGATGCATTTACAGTGTAGACCCTTGTGGCTGAGTCTACACGGCCAGGCGTTCAAGAAGCAGACAGAGTGGGAGTTTTGCTGGCAGTTTCTTGCTGTGGCTCTCTGACCATGGAGAGCCTGAGCATCACACCTGCTCCGTGGTCATGACAGCCAACACTGGGAGACCAGAGCTGTGAGTGACAAGGCGTTAATTCAAGGCTTAGGAAGTGTGATGGTTAGGGACTGGCTCACCCTTTCCTGTTTTCTCCTCCTGTTGGAAAGGCTGTCGGCAACTCCTGTTGATGGCTGGCTGCTGTGACCTTGCTGCCTGCTCCCCCACGTGGAGGTGTGGAACAACCTACGAAGGTGTTTCTGCAGCACCTGGGCTGCTGGTTTGGAGCCTACTCCGTGGGGAGAGATCGGAGGACTGCTCAGCTGCTGTTCTGTGCTGGGATCTCAGCCTCCTTGTCCTGGCTGTTCAGGAAAGGACAGTGCAGCCCAAGCCAGCGTTCCAGGAGTGGGGAGGGGGTGCATGAGTGTGTGCGTGCACATGTGAGCACATGTGCAAGTGTGTACATGTGTGCGTGTGTGTGTGTGTGTTTAGTAGTGTAGTAGGGGAGAGGAAGAGAAACAGAGTCAGTGAAGCTGAGATCCCTGAGGTCACTTGCTGGAGAGGTTTTCAGGGGTTTACTGGTTTCTGGGAAACTGCAGGTAGCTGCTATTTCTCTGCCCTGCCTCCCTGCCATGGCAAAGCTCACACAATGAAGGGAGGCTGCAGGTCTCAACTGGTTGCCAAAGCTTTCCTGGAGCCAGGAGAACAACAGTAAGTTCTGCAGGGACCCCGTTACCCGGCTGCACCTTGCATTAATCCACTGGTGGCTAGGTTGGTTCGGACGATACAGTGGTGAAGTGGGTACTGGCTTTCCTCCCCCTGCTCCCTCACTGGGCGTCCTACTTGAAGCTGGAGAGAGGGTATGGCCAGACATCGCAGTTTATAAAATCCATTTCCCTATCTATGTCTTGTGTGAAGTCAAGAAGGTGGGGTTATTACTCCCATTTTATGGATGAGGTAACTGAGCCCCAGCAAGGAAGCTGTAAGGCCTAAGTTCAAATCCAGTCTCCCACTCCATCCCAGGATCTGTTTCCTGCACGAGGTGCCAGTGGCTTCTAAAATGACCCTAAGAAGGCTGATGATAGAGCATCTCCCCTGCCCCTCCTCTGTGAGATTGGGAGAAAGGCAGGTGTAGGGCCAGGAGGGCTGCATGCCTCTTGGTACGTCTGCCTGGCCACCGCGACATGAGACGGTCACACGGTGGGGATGGGGGCAGTGACAGGCTCTACACTTCCCATTATCTGGGAAGGTATATTGCCCCTCTCCTTTTAGGAGCAAATATAAGACTTGAGCTATGTGCGACCTGGGCCCGGGTAGTCTCCATTTCTGCACACTCCACTCTGAATTGGGTGTCAACCTGCTTGATCTTCTCCCCATAGAAAATAGCAACCTTCCCTGAATTCAAGCGCAGGCTTTGTTGTGTCTGTCTCTCACCATAAGCCTATGAGTGTGGTGTAGAATTATCCTTGTTTCACAGATGGGGAAACTGAGGGACAGTGGGGAAAGTAAATCGCCTCAAGTGCAGGCCACAAAAGCCAGTGGAGCTCAGATTCAAATCCAGGCAGTGTGAGCCGCTCTGAACCCTTCCTCTCTGTCACCACACATGCCACCCCATCCTCCCCCGCCTCGCACACCCAGTCCCCTTCTCACCTGCTTGCTTGCCCCCTGGCCTGTAGGTGCGACAGAGGGCACGCTGCACTCATGATTCCACCCAGAGCCTTGCCCAGGGCTCCTCCTCACCCCTCGCTGCACACACGTGTGCACAAACCCATGACAAACACGCAGCAAGGTTGGGATAAAGCCCAGGGAATTACGTGACTCCCCTCCAGGCACTGAAGTGGCTCCAGCTCCTGCCAGTTTCCTGGATCCCAAGGCCTCTTTCTCTTCTGCCCCTGGGCCACATTGCTAAATATATTCCTGTACGAACCTATTTACCATCTGTAGCTAAAATGCCTCTTGATTGTTCCGAGCCAAGATTAGAAGTCTGTCTAAACGTCAATGATTATTCCATCGGCTAAAAGCAAATTGACCAAGCTCACAGACTAAGGAGGCTCTCATTCTATTTGTAGCACAGTCTGATGTACCAGCGGAGGATGTTCTGCTGCTTTCTGTACTGATGGGGCTTGCAGAGTGGGTCATTAATGTGTATCTGTCTGGGCTCACAGCTACTGTCTGGGCTCACAGATACTGTGGTGTAGGTCAGGTGGGCTACTTAAAGCAGACTCAGGTTATTGAAGCAACACTCCTCTGTCCCCACACCTGCCCTCTGGAGAGCTACCACTGCAGGATTCCATGGGATAAGCATGTCTGTCATGAAGGTCCCTCACACCTTGGCCACAGTGGACATCCTACACTGCTCGCAAGGAAGAGGTCACTGAGAAACGTTTAGAAATACAACCTATTATACAGGACTAGGCTAGGTCTTTTTTTCTGTTTATTGATAAAGTTAAGAAATGAGAGCAGAAACTTGGGTGGGCAAAAAGTACACAAAGAAGTACACAAAAAGTTCTCCTTTCTGAAAACCTCAGCAGAAACTTAAAAAGAAAAAAAAGGTGAGAGCCAGGGAGAAAGACTTGTATATGTTTGGGTAGGTATTTTTCCCGTATTTATTTTAATTTTAACTTTGTTTTTCTTTGCAATTCCAAGCTTCTCACCTCCACTGAGTTTTGGCTGCCTCCTCTGAGCTGAATAATACAGGAGCCAGCCCAGTCAAGACAACCCATTGCTAGGCAGGGGGCTCCCAAAACACAGGGAAGGGATTTTTCATTTCATACATCATTTAAAGCCTGCTACAGTGATTTACCAATGTCAGCCTGTCTTCGGAGCACAAAAAGAGAAGAAAGAGAAATATGTATGTGTCCATTGTGTATCTGGACTGGGATCCTAGGAGAGCAATTCGAGGAGGGAGGTGGACTGGGTTTTCTCCCTTGTCTAAACACTATGGAAATGCCAAAGATTCCCCAGCATTTAGGAAGAGAGAGAACGAGAGGACAGTGTTTCGTGTCCTGCAGGGACATCCTGCTTTCCTTCCTACCTGACCTGGCCAGGCAGGGCCCACAACCTGTGTGTGTTCTCCTTGTGCTCAGGTTCCTGTGTGTAGATCCATCCGGCACCTCTACAAGAATTATCTTCTGGAAACCCCACCATTAATTATCATGCTGTTCCCTGGCTTACAGCTTAGGCTTACATACTTGAAACCTTTCCCCAAGGCAAAACCTATAGCTCCTTGCCAGCCATACCAGGTCTCAGGCCTTATGCTCCAGCCTCTCTTCTGGTGCCTCCAGGGGCTGCACCATGCACACCTTAGCCACCGAGGTTCCCACTGGCTGTTCTCCAGCCTGGAACAATGCGTCTCCTTTCTCCCATTTCTTTCTTTCTTTTTCTTTTTTTTGCATAATCAACACAAACTTATTATCTTAGCGTTCTGGATGTCAGAAGTACCAAGTGGATCAGAAGGGTGGCATTTCTGGCAGATCCTAAGATGGCGGTGGCTGCAACAGTTGGCGCTGAGTAGCTGAGGTGGAAAAGGCAGCCACTGGGCCTTAGGCAGCTGGGAAACTTGTGGACCTTCCTCTTGCCGTCACTTAAGGGAGGACCACTGCTGGTGGCCGGTCGTGGGGGCTGACCGCCAGTTTTCCCTTGGCAGGAGAGGCTGCCTCGTTTATAGGCAACAGCTTTGAAGTGTGGAGCAGGAAAAGAACTGTTTCTTAGCTGCAGTGGCCAGCTGCCCTATTCAGGATTCAAGGTTTCAGGCCGGCATAAAAGAAGATTCCTGGGAGCACCTGAGCCTTGCCGCAGGACCGAGGGAGCAGCCTGAGGAGGCGGCGGCCAAGGACCGGGACGGTGATGACATGGAGGCAGAGAGAGAGCCACCTGGCCTGGCCCGGCCCAGCCCCATGAGTGACCCCCGGCACGGCCCTGCTCGGGGGGCAGACGCCCGCCCGGCTTCTGCCTGCCCCACCAGTCCACTCACCGGCCCAGTGCTGCTTCCATTTACTCAGGTGGTGGCGGCTCCGGCCTGGCTTGGCCAGGCCTGTCCGCCTCGCCTGACTCGGCTCCTCACTGAGCCTTCCCACTTGCTTGCCCCAGCACGGGGCTTCCCTGGGCCTGTGGGCCGGCCTCCCCTCCCACTCCCTCTGCGGTTCTCTGGTGGGGCGGGTGGCGTAGGGCATCCCCGGCCAGTGTCGGGAGGGCAAGGAAGTACAGACTGGGCCGACTGTCACTCCTCCGCACCCTGGGCTCCAGCCCCCGGTAAACTTCCTGTTACCGGGAGGCAGATACCATCTCTGCGGCCACCAGTTCGGAAAAACGCCTAACCAATTTCTGGCTAGGAATAGTGTGGTCGGAGCGTTCCCGAGTTTGCTTGAACCTGCTGGAGAGCTGACTGCGGGCGGACACCAGAGTCGGTCCACACCGGGGGGATTCAAAGGTGAACCGTGTGCTGCGGGCTCCTCCCCCAAGGAGCTCACACTCTGGTGTGGGAGATAAGACAAGTACACAAATAACCCCAATACCAGGAGGAAGGTGATAAGTCCCAAGAAAGATCTACACAGTGCTACAAAGGCACCCAGAGCAACCGGTTGTCTGCGCCTAGCAGAAACCTGGTAGACTTCCTGGGCGAGGCGGTGCCGATCAGGGTCTTGAAGGCCTGGCTGATAGACGAGGGTTGCAGAAGACACGTCCCGGCCCAGCCCAGTGCACACAGAGCGGGGAAAAGTCCAGCTAGGGAGGTGGAGACTCGGCAGAAAACACACACCCTGCGGGGCCGCCACTGCGAGATCCAGCAGCCAAGCCTAGTGTGCACAGAGTGGGGAGACGTCCGGCTAGGGAGGCGGAGACTCAACAGAAACCACAAACCCTGTGGGGCCGCCACTGCGTGATCCAGCAGCCCGGGCCAGAGTGCAGGGAACAGGGAGAAGTCCTGCACAGGAAGTGAAAGCTCAGCAGAGACCACACACCCTGTGGTACCACCCCCTGATCCAGCAGCCCAGCAGAGTCCAAGCTGACCAGAGAGGTGGCCCCCCAGAGAGTCCCAAGACTGGAGGCAACCACACACACAAGGCACTAGAGGCCAACTGAGCAACCACGGAGGTAACCATACCAAATAGGCAACCACAGCAACATCTTAGTTAGTCAATAGTCTCAAACCAGTGGACTGTGAAACCCCCTGCCACAATGAATAAACATAAAAAAAAAGATACCAGAAATACAAAATTCAAGAAAGTACACCACCAAAACTTAATAAATCTCAAACTCTAGATCCTATAGAACAAGAAGCCCTTGAAATGACTGACAAGGAATTTCGAGTGATAATTCTAAGGAAACTGAATGAGATACAAGAAAACTCAGCTAGACATCATGATGAAATGAGGAAAAGTATACAGGACCTGAAAGAGGAAATGTACAAGGAAATCAATGTCCTGAAAAAAAATGTAGCAGAACTTGCCGAACTGAAGAAGTTATTCAGCGAAATAAAAAACACAACGGAGAGCTTAAGCAGCAGGCTTGTCGAAGTTGAAGAGAGAACCTCTGAACTTGAAGATGGGCTGTTTGAAATAACACAAGCAGACGAAAAAAAAAAATGAAAGAAAGAAAGAAAAAAGAATCAAGGACATTGAAGAAAATCTGAGAGAGATATCAGACAACCATAAGCGATCAAATATCCGAGTCATGGGTATTCCAGAAGGGGAGGAAAATGGAGATTCCATTGAAAACATATTCAACAAAATAGTGGCAGAAAACTTCCCAGGTATAGGAAAAATCACAGATCTTCAGATCCAGGAAGCTCAACGATCTCCAAACGTATTCAACCCAAAAAGACCTTCTCCAAGACATGTCATAGTCAAATTGGCAAAACTCAGAGATAAAGAGAGAATCTTAAAAGCTGCAAGAGAGAAGCGTCAAATCACCTATAAGGGAGCCCCAATCAGGTTAACATCAGACTTTTCATCACAAACCCTAAAAGCTAGAAAGGAATGGGATGATATTTTCAAAATACTAAAAGACAAAGATTGCCAGCCAAGAATACTCTACCCTGCAAGGCTATCCTTCCGAAATGAAGGGCAAATAGTATATTTCTCAGACAAACAAAAACTGCGGGAGTTCACCACCACACGACCAGCCTTACAAGAAATTCTCAAGGGAGTATTGGGTTTGGTTCCTGAAAAATAACTACCACTGCCATAAAAACCCAAGAAAAATCAAAACCCACTAGTATAATAAAAATGGCATTCATGAAGAGAAAACAAACAAACAAAAAGGCTATCTACAACCTAAGGAACCAACAAACACAGAAAACAAACAGTAAATCAGAAAACAAGGAACAAAAGACACCTAAGACAACCAAACAACCAATAAAATGCTAGGAATAAATCAACACCTTTCAATAACAGCTCTTAGTGAAAAAGACTTAAATTCCCCAATCAAAAGACACAGACTGGCTGACTGGATTAAAAAGGAGGACCCAACTATATGCTGCCTATAAGAGACCCACCTCAGCCATAAAGATTCACATAGACTAAGAGTGAAAGGATGGAAAAAGATTTACCATGCAAACAGAAAAGAAAAACAAGCTGGAGTAGCTATTCTTATATCTGACAAAATAGACTTTAAACTAAAAACCATAAAAAGAGACAATGAGGGACACTACTTAATGATAAAAGGACTAATGCATCAAGAAGACATAACAATCATAAATATGTACGCACCCAATGTTGGGGCAGCCAGATTTATAAAACAAACTCTATTAGACCTAAAGAAGGAAATAGACACTAATACCATAATAGCAGGGGACCTGAACACCCCACTGTCAATATTAGACAGATCATCTAGGCAAAGTATCAGTAGAGAAACACAAGATCTAAACAAGACTCTAGACCAATTGGAATTGGCAGAAATCTACAGAACATTCCATCCAACAACCTCAGAATATTCATTCTTCTCATCAGCACATGGATCATTCTCCAGGATAGATCACATATTAGGTCACAAATCAAGTCTCAACAAATTCAAAAAAACTGGAATCATCCCATGTATTTTCTCAGACCGCAATGGATTAAAACTAGAAATTAATAACAAATGAAACTCTGGAAACTATACAAACACATGGAAGTTAAACAGCATTCTACTTAATGACATATGGGTCCAAGAAGAAATCAAGCAGGAAATCAAAAAATTTATTGAAACTAATGAAAATAATGATACATCATACCAAAACCTGTGGGATACTGCAAAAGCATTATTAAGGGGGAAATTTATTGCGTTACATGCTCACCTCAGAAGAATGGAAAGATGGCAAGTCAACAACCTAACACTTCACCTTAAAGAACTAGAAAAACAAGAACAATCCAAACCTAAAGTTAGCAGAGAGAAAGAAATCATTAAGATCAGAGCAGAGCTGAATGAAATTGAAACCCCAAAAACAATACAAAAGATCAATGAATCAAAAAGTTGGTTTTCGGAAAAGATAAATAAAATTGACAAACCATTAGCATGGCTAACAAAAAATAGAAGAGAGAAGATTCAAATAACAAAAATTAGAAATGAAAAAGGCGATATTACAACTGATTCATCTGAAATACAAGGAATCATTCCAGACTACTATAAACAACTATACGCCAACAAATTTGAAAATCTGGAGGAAATGGATAAATTTCTGGACACACACAAGCTCCCAAAACTGAACCATGAAGACGTAGAAAATTTGAACAGAGCAATAACAATAAAGGAGATTGAAGCTGTTATCAGAAGGCTCCCAACAGAGAAAAGCCCAGGACCAGATGGATTCACAGCAGAATTTTACCAAACATTCAAACAGGAATTGACCCCGATTCTTTACAAACTATTCCAAAAGATTGAAACAGACGCAAATCTCCCAAACTCATTCTAAGAAGCAAACATCATCCTGATACCAAAACCAGGTAAAGATATAACCAAAAAAGAAAACTACAGGCCGATATCATTAATGAATATAGATGCAAAAATTCTCACTAAAATACTGGCAAACAGAATACAGCAACACATACGTAAAATTATTCACCACGATCAAGTGGGATTCATCCCAGGGATGCAAGGTTGGTTCAACATACGCAATTCAATACATGTGATACACCATATTAATAAAGTCAAACATAAGGACCATATGATCATCTCTATAGATGCTGAAAAAGCATTTGATAAAATTCAGCACTCATTCATGACAAAGACCCTCTATAAGTTAGGTATAGAGGGAAAGTATCTCAACATAATTAAAGCCATATATGCCAAACCCACTGCCAATATCATCCTGAATGGGGAAAAGCTGAAAGCTTTTCCTTTAAGAACAGGAACTAGACAAGGATGCCCACTCTCACCACTCCTATTCAACATAGTGTTGGAAGTACTAGCCAGAGCAATCAGAGAAGAGAAGAAAATAAAGGGCATCCGGATTGGAAAAGATGAAGTCAAACTATCCCTGTTTGCAGATGACATGATCCTATATATCGAACAGCCTAAAATCTCTACAAAAAAACTCTTGCAATTGATAAATGATTTCAGCACAGTAGCAGGATACAAAATCAACACACTAAAATCAGTAGCATTTCTTTTCTCCAATAGTGAACACGCAGAATGAGAAATCAAGAAAGCCTGCCCATTTACAATAGCCACCAAAAAAATAAAATACTTAGGAACTGAGTTAACCAAGGATGTGAAAAATCTCTATAATGAGAACTACAAACCACTGCTGAGAGAAATTAGAGAGGATGCAAGAAGATGGAAAGATATCCCATGCTCTTGGATTGGAAGAATCAACATAGTGAAAATGTCCATACTACCCAAAGTGATATACAAATTCAATGCAATCCCCATCAAAATTCCAAAGACATTTTTCTCAGAAAGGGAAAGAACTATCCAGACATTTACATGGAATAACAAAAACCACGCATAGCCAAAGCAATGCTGAGCAAAAAAATTAAAGCTGAAGGCATAACACTACCCGACTTTAGACTATACTACAAAGCTATAATAACCAAAACAATATGGTACTGGCATAAAAACAGACACACTGATCAATGGAATAGAATAGAGAATCCAGAAATCAATGCACACACTTACTGCCATCTGATCTTTGACAAAGGCACCAAGCCTATTCACTGGGGAAGGGACTGCCTCTTCAGCAAATGGTGCTGGGATAACTGGATATCCCTACACAGGAGAATGAAACTAGACCCATACCTCTCACCATATACTAAAATCAACTCAAAATGGTAAATATACACCCTGAAACAATAAGACTTCTTAAAGAAAACATAGTAGAAACACTTCAGGAAATAGGACTGGACACAGACTTCATGAATACGACCCCAAAAGCACGGGCAACCAAAGGAAAAATAAACAAATGGGATTATATCAAACTAAAAAGCTTCTGAACAGCAAAAGAAACAATTAACAGAGTTAAAAGACAACCAACAGAGCGGGAGAAAATATTTGCAAAATATACATCTGACAAAGGATTAATATCCAGAATATATAAGGAACTCAAACAACTTTACAAGAAGAAAACAAGCAACCCAATTAAAAAATGGGCAAAAGAGCTAAGTAGGCATTTATCTAAGGAAGTTATACAAATGGCCAACAGACATATGAAAAAATGCTCAACATCACTCAGCATCCGGGAAATGCAAATCAAAACCACACTGAAATACCATCTAACCCCAGTTAGGATGGCTAAAATCCAAAAGACTCTGAACGATAAATGCTGGCGAGGTTGTGGAGAAAAAGGAACTCTCATACATTGTTGGTGGGACTGCAAAATGGTGCAGCCTCTATGGAAAATGGTATGGAGGTTCCTCAAACAATTGTAGATAGATCTATCGTATGACCCAGCTATCCCACTGCTGGTAATATACCCAGAGCAATGGAAATCATCAAGTCGAAGGTATACCTGTTCCCCAATGTTCATCGCAGCACTCTTTACAATAGCCAAGAGTTGGAACCAGCCCAAATGTCCATCATCAGATGAGTGGATATGGAAAATGTGGTACATCTACACAATGGAATACTACTCAGCTATAAAAACGAATGAAATACTGCCATTTGCAACAACATGGATGGACCTTGAGAGAATTATATTAAGTGAAACGAGTCAGGCAGAGAAAGAGAAATACCACATGTTCTCACTTATTGGTGGGAGCTAAAAATTAATATATAAATTCACACACACACACACACACACAAAAACCGGGGGGGGGGAGAAGATATAACAACTACAATTCCTTGAAGTTGACAGGACAAGCAAACAGAAAGGACATTGTTGGGGGGGAGAGAGGAGAGGGCAGAGGGAGGGAGCTTTTGGTAAGGGGCAACAATAATCAACCACAATGTATATCGACAAAATAAAATAAAAAAAAAAATAGAAGGGTGGCATTTCTAAAACCCTCTCAAAAACCCACCTAACTTTATCCGTTACTCTTCCCATGAATAAGCCAACCTGTTCTGCCTATTCATGTCCCCAAACTTCCATAGCACTTTCAATGAGCAGTGACTGAATGAGATCATAGAAAGTGCTAGCATTAGGTAATGATGCTAATACATTCCACTGAGTGACTACTGAGTGTCACTTTACACACAATACCTCTTTTCACTGTCACAATAACCCCATCAGGATGTGCTGTTAATATTTCCAGGTGAGAGAAACAGAGGCTCAATCTCTCTTACATACATATTTAAAGCTACATTCAGCTAGGCTGTAAGGTGGCCAGAACCTGAACTCAGACTTTCTGCCTTTTTTATGAGCCTTTAACCACTATTTTTATTGCCTCTCAGTCTGGTATGACTTCTAAGGTAATTGATTTTTAGATTTTAGTTTAGTTCCGCAATAAAACTGTGGACTCCCCAAGGATGCCACACATGTCTTATACGTCTGCATCCCCTGCAGCACCCAACCTCAGAGCTAGACATGCAATAAGCATTCAGTATAAACTTGATCGTTCATTGATTGGGGAGACAGCTTCCAGACTTGGCATTTCTCTTCCTTATCATTATGGGAAAGGCTAAATGACGCAGCTCGCGGAAGGCGGCGGGTGTGAGCGGGAGGGCAGAGGGCACACCTGTTTCTTTATAGGACAGTCCTACATCAGACTACTTCAAATTAATCAGATGTCTATTAAGCATGTGCTATGGCATCCTGGACACATACAAGATGGGAGAGAATCAAAAACCTTCCTGTCGAGGAAGGGTGGCAAAGCTCAGACTGGAGGAAGATGCCACAGAGAGCTAAGAAAGGCAGCCCTCCATGAGGGCTTGGCTGCAGGGGACAGAGCAGGATAAGGGGTGTTAGAGGACCCTGCAGATCAGTGTGGGTCATCAGAGTGGATGGACAAAGCTTGATGAGAAGGTGGGGCCAGTGGAGCTTTAAGGGTGGGCAACATTGCCTTAGGTGGAGAGAAAAGGAGGGGCCAGTCATGAGAAAGAGGTCAACCCTGATTCTCCACCTTCACCCTTTAGTGACTGTCTTTGCCACTATTCAGGACAGCTACTATGCTATGGCACTTGCTCAGTCGTTCTTACAGGTTGGTCAGGAGGGTGAAGTATGAGGAAGTAGAGGAGTATAGTACATAAGCGGAGGTTCTAAACACATGCAGGATCTGATCATCCCTTATTACCGTCTTTGATGCTCTTGGCACCTTGCCTTATCCTCTCAGCAGTGTTCAGTTCTGCTCTACTGTCTTGGCCTGTTTGGGGCTGCTGGAATGGAGCACCATAGACTGGGTGGTTTATAAACAACAGAAATTTCTTTCTTTTTTTTTTTTTTTTTGTGACCAGTAAGGGGATCGCAACCCTCAGCTTGGTGTCATCTGCACTGTGCTCAGCCAGTGAGCACACCGGCCATCCCTATATAGGATTCGAACCCGCGGCCTCGGCACTCCCAGCACCGCTGCGCTCCCAGCGCCTCACTCTCCTGAGTGAGCCACGGGGTCGGCCCCAGAAATTTATTTCTCACAGTTCTGGAGGCTGGGAAGTCCAAGATCAAGACACATTTGATGTCCGGTGAGGGTTTGTTTCCTGGTTCATAGCCAGTGTCTTTTTGCTGTGTCCTCACGTAGTGGAAGGGACGAGGGTCCCTCTCAGGCCTCTTTTATAAGGCACTAAGTCTCATTCTTGAGGTCTTCACCCTCATGACCTAACCACCCCCAAACACCCCACCTTCTAACACCATCACCTTGGGGATTAGGTTTCAACATATGAATTTGGGGGGGACATAAACATTCAGTCCATTGTATCTACATATATAAACCTGGGTGACCCTTTGCCTGAGGGCATTTTTTCCTAGCAAGACAAGGCAGAAGGCCTGGAGAGTTAGTGCCCAAGAAGCAGCCCTCAGCCAATGACAATGCGGGAGTGGGGGGTGAACACCCGCTTCCTTGGCCCTTGTTGGGGATGATTCTGAGGTCTGCTCTGTACAGTGAAGCCTGGCTGCCACAGTGGTGCCGTGCTGGGTAACGCACTCTTTACTGGCTGTCTTCCCTCCCCTCTTTCTTCCCACTCTCCTGTAGTGTCTCCGGGGGTCACTTCTCACATGAACTACTGACACTGGAATTGCAACGTCTATTTCTGGGGGAACCCAAAATAAGACATTGTAGTAGTCATTAATTGTAGAGAAATGCATATTTGTTAATAGATAAATTCCCCAAATTGCCCAAATGGGCCCTGCTCAAGTACTGTAAACCAGGTGGACCCATTCCCAGTGTCTAGACTCATGGTGCTGACGTGTCTTACACGTTCACCGAGAGCTGACTGTATCATGGTACACTTGTCATGGTGTTTGACTCACCCACCCCTACCTCATCCCACTCCCAACTGGGATTATAAAGTTCTTGAAAGCAGGGACTGTGCCACACTGAGTCTTTACTGTAAGTCCCTCACACAGAATGGACACTCCATGAATGGTCTTTAAATTGGATCATGTTAAGCAGAAAAAAACCGCCCCTCTGTCCGAAAGCAAGCTTATTAATCCCTATGCCTTTTTCTGGCTTCCAAAGTCATGAAGTTCCATTCCCAAAGCCACAGTGATCCACGAGAGCCTTGTAATAGGTGCATTATCTTATTTATCCTGTTGTACCACCCTGAGTGACCTTTCAAGTGGTGTCACGAGCATCCTTTCCACAATCAGTTTCAAATGCCCCTAAACAGTTCTGTAATCTTGACTATAGCTCGTAGGGCTCAGGTGTAGTTGGGCACCTCCTTTGAGACCGAGGCCCAAGAGCTGCATGATTAACAAGCAGGAGTGTGCGTGGGCACAGGTGGCTCTGTCCCGGGCAGGGCTCTGGTCCCTCCGTCCAAGTCTCACACTCTGCCAGGGCAGCAGAGCAAGTCTCCTCCGCTCTGCAGCAGCACGGTCCACACTAAGCTCTCTCTTTGAGCTGCTGGCCCATGCAGTCCACAGGTGATCCATAGAGGGCTGGCTACTGCCGAGGATGTAATTATCAAAGGCAGTACCTGAGCCGGGCTGGCTTCCAGTGCTGAGGCCAGCTGGAGGCCCCATCCAGTCAAGTGACCCTCAGAGACAGCTGGGTCAGAACCAAACAGCTAAATTGCAGCTGGAAAGCTCTCCCTGAGGCTTACATCCCTGGCCCTTAAGAGATGCAAGGTCCTTCTCAGTAAGTCAGACACCACCTTGTGAGAGGCAAACAACTCAGTCAACTGCAGCCTCCTGGCCCAGCCCATGACCCCACCCCCATCCTCCTTGCTCCTCCACACCCTCACTGTGCCAGGCTTGGCAGGCCCCACACTGGAGCAACAGAAGTTCCCTCCAACCTCTCTTCCAATTCCGCTCACAGCTGCCCACCTATTTGCACAGATCACATAGAAAGACAGGAGGGATCGCGTAAGCATGAACTCCAGGAGGCCTCGAGGTGTCCCCACCTCCTGCCATTACAGAGCAGGAGAGGTGCCCAGCTCACATGCTGGCACACACCCTCTGCCGCCCCCACCTGCAAGCAGGTAGGAGGCCTGGGAGTGCCGCCACCAAATGTGAACCTCTGCAGAGAACAAAGCAGCACTTGTAGACACGGTGTTGCGTGGGCCAAAGGATGCATGTGGAGAGAACTGGGAAGCGTGTTCTCTGCACAGGGTGGCAGGATTTTTTTCCTACCTCTGAGACAGATTGGACCAAAACTGTTCCACTTGGCCTCAGGAGGCATGGAGCTCATTTCTGCAGACAACCAGGTCTGCCCAGGCCCTGGACATTGGCCTGTCATGGGCCCTGGAAACAGGGGCAAACGTTGGGAGCATCCATGGAGCTTCCTTCGGTAAAAGGAGCAGCGGTGCCTAAACCAGTCCAAATGGACTCTTGGGAAGCAATCTGTGCCTCACATAGCTGTGCACCACTGCTAGGGACACACTGTGCCCACTGCTGCCCGCTCTGCTGCCTGGGCTTGGGTTGTGTGTTGTTAGGAAGGGAGAACAAGCAAAAACAGGTGAATCTTCTCACCATTCGTAAAGGGCCACTAAATCTGGCCTCTGATGGGGGCCTGTGCAGGGCCCCCTCTGAGAGGAAATCAGGAGGGAGGCCCTCAGCACAAACAGCAGGCGTGCTGGGCTGTCTAGGTTCAGTTTCATGCTATATTATGCTGTGCAACTGGGCCAGGCACTTACCCTCTCTGGACCTTCAACTATCCCAGATATAGATAAGACTCTTCCACACCTCAAGGGGTTTGGGAAACCATGAGGAAGAAGGGAATAAAACCTTTTATCCGAGAGAAGGTATGATCTTCTGGGTAACTTAAAATGGTCATTCCCCTGGCCTCTATCCAGGAGAGCTGAGTTACCTTTTAGACTTGCTTTGAGAGAGCCTGGATTACTAGAGGGAAAAGGCCTTTCTGGTCATCTGCACAGCCTCTCCCTGGAAGAAGCATGCCTGGCCTCTGCAGTGCTTGCTTGAGCCCTCCATGATAGTGAGCAGCCAGGAGCGTGTTTCTCTGGGATCATGAGGGTGCGGGAGGGGAAGCATGATCAGAGGAGACCCCAGCCCAGCAGAGACAGAGCCACATGTGCCTGGAATGACACCAGCTCTGCCTTCCTGCAGCACATTCCAGCAAGGGTCTGGACGCTGGACACACAAGTGATCCGAGAGCCCCCAGTGCCCCTTCGTGGAGCTCGCACCCCAGGACACCTGCCATCAGAGAGTGGAAGAGGAGGCATGGCAGGAGTAATTCAGGATAGCTCCCTGTTTGATCAGGCTGCCCAGACCACGGTACCCCCGACTTTGCACTTACTGCAGAGAGTAGCTACATCAAACAGCCCCTCTTAGGGACTTCAGGCCTTGGTACCTTTGAAAAAGTTTTACAGAGTGTCTAACTTTCCCTTCGCTGTCTCCCTCCCTCCCAACCCTGGCCTGGCCTCGTTTTCATCTTGTGAGCACTTTCCCACTCAGTCCTGCCAGAATTGGTGCTGAATACGAATGAGAAAGTAAATTAGATGCTGATCAGCTCTCCATTTTCTTGGTGTGCTGAATAATACCCCTGCATGGTGGCTTGAAAGGTAGCCCACCTCCACGAGCAGGCCTCTGGGGCACCTAAGCTGTGGCCTGGCCGGTGTTCCCCAGCTGACACTGAGTTGCTATTGAACAGCCTGGGGGTCAGTTCCTCCTCCCATAATCAACTGGATGGAAAATTAAAGCAGCCTCCTTCATCCATGGTTAGGCATTCCAGCAAGGAAATTAACAAATTCAGCTCCCCCACCCCAATCCATAACAGATACATCTTTGTTCAGCCAAAGAAATTTGATATAAATTGTAGCTTTTTAGGGCAGCTCTGTCAAAAGTGTAATATATCATGGAATAGCGGATACAAGTTCAAAAGTACATATAATAATATAATTAAGATTGCTTGACAAGAATGTATTTTAAAAGTATAAAATACCTGCAGGTATAATAGCTCCATAAAGTGTGTCAGATTTACTTCTGCTGAGAAGAAATTTAAAATGTTTTACTTTAATGTGATGCTAATGAAGGCTGAGGTATGCACATAACACAGTCCTTAAAAAATAGGTGGAGGGAGAAGAATAAAAGTCAGGTTCAGGCCAAACAAGACATTCAGCTTTGCAGGTGACTGGATAATAGATCAAGCGAACGGACTGGGGAGCGACGCTGGGCTGTTTGTAGAAAACACCAATTTCACATTTCCCTCCGTTGTGGGCTATAGGAAAGTATGTGTTTTTATTCAAAATTAATGATTCCCTCTGTACATTTTTCTTCTTGCTCAAAGGGTTCAAGCATAATTCTTATTTAAAGCAAAAACAATTTTTATATAATTACCAACCCACGGAAGAGAAGCGAGTGTGTCACCTCAGCACAAGGGCCTCGAGGACACCTCTATGTACTCCAGGACCAGCTGCCTCCAGGTGAGAAGAAATCCAAGCCTCTGTCTGGCCTCAGCCTTACACCCAGCAATTGTGGCCCTAACTTGGCTCCCTGAGTGCTCAGACAAACATGTTTTTTTCAAGCAAAGAAGCAGTAACTTATCCACCCAGCATAAAAGGAAACCAAGGCATGAAATTACAGTATAAAGTTAATCCAATAAGCAAGGCCACAGATTGAGGCCCCCAGACTACCTCCCACCTGCTAAAAAATTCCTCTAAAGAATCCTGTCTCTCCAGCCTGGTGGCTGCACCATCAAGGTTAACCCTATAGTGTCCACATCTCTGCATCTCCCTTTCCTGTGTAGATGTGATACAGCAAGGGTACAAGGGTACCTACCCTCAAACATTTCTTAAATTAAACCATCTGGCCTGATAGCATTTGCCAAGTCTTTGTTTCATTCTCATTTTCTGCTTCCCGACTCTCATCAGAAAGATAGGACTCTGAGATTAACTAGCTATCTGGCCTCAGGAACTCTCCCAGCCTTCCTCGGTCCTGGTCATGATATAGAGTGGGGTCAGAGGTCCTTTCCTTTGAGACACAATAGAGAATCCTGGCATTTCAGATCTCCGACCATGCCTAGGAGCAAGGCTAGGTGCTTGCCGAAGCAAAAAAGTTAACAAATGGAGTGGGAAAAGGCTTGCAACAAAAGGCACCTCTTATTCAGGGCAAAAATTACAAGCTCACAGCACAGTTTAAAAATCAACACTGCCAGCAGAGCCTCTGCCGCTGCTGGCTGCACCTGGAAGAATTTTCAAAGTAAATGTACTTTTCACCATTATCTCGCTCATTTGCATTCTTCTCCATTTGGATGCAAAAGCTGGCCTAGCTGCTTTATTTTCAGGGTAGGTCTGCATGATGGCAAACATACAGTTTGGGAAGGAATTAGCCATATGGGCTCAGGCATTATTTTCTTAATGTGGGAACTGGGTCAACCCTACACAACGTTTCCTCAAATACTTAAACTGGTACATTTCCTTTCTGAGAGGGGAGGCTTTCAGAATGAAACGGTTCTGCTGGCTGTGCTTAGAATTATAGCTACATTGGGTCCAGCCCCCAGAAGCTCATGACATGTTAGAGGTGAAGCAACCTCAGGCATCATGCGGTCCAGACTCCTCACAGCCTAGACACAGACATCCAGAGAGGTGAAGTGACCCGGAGCAAGGTCACACAGCCAACCAGCGAGTCTACTGAAAGACTCCCGCAGTGGGTAGTCAGTCAGTTCAGGGAGACCCTCCCAAGGAACAGCGAGACCACGGCTTCGGATGCAAAAACAAGAGGTTTATTGAACACACAGGTACCCGGGCGACTCAGTCTTTCGAAAGACTGGCGCGCCGAGTAGAGCTCCTGGGTCCTTTTTATAGCAAAAAGCGCGGGTACAGAAGCGAGAAGCAAGGTAATTGGTTAGTTTAAATCAAGCCAGGGGTGAACTTCGGTCAAGTGGGAGTCCTTGAAACAGCTGAGGGGCACTCTTGAAACTTTAACTGACTTGTCTATTTCTGGGAACTATCCGCCCTTTGCCTCGGGCCGGGGCCCAGGTGCATAACCACAGATATCCTGTTTGACTCTGTTCCCCTTGTTTCTTAACTTGACTTTTTGGCTGTATTTTCCCTATACCCTTGTAAAAAGCACTTCCTTCATTCCCCCATTTCTCTTGTGGATCGCTCTAATCTTAGAGCGGAATTAAAAGTTATCTTCGCCATTTAAGGTTTGGTATTTTTGCCTAAGGACCAGAATCTTAACTGCACTTACCCTATCATTGATGACTTGGACTAGTCTATTGATGACGTAGGGCCCAAGGGTGAACAACAGAAGGAGGAGTAATAGGGGCCCGGCGATGGTTGACAGTAGGGTGGTCAACCAAGGGGAGTTATTTGATCTGGTTATAAGCATTTTCATAGTTTGAGTCAGGAGGCCTGACTCTTTTAGAGGCCGGTGCATCAATTTCTGGAATATCCCAAGCCTCGAGACCCGCCGCCAGGGCACATATATCAGGGGTAAGGGAGGGCCACCAAGTCCAAAGGGGGTGGACTTCTGTCTTGAACCAGACAACCTTTCCAGTTTGGGACAGTACCTGCCAGGTGAGGGTGTTGGGCTGGTTAGGGTTATTACTTGGTAGGCTTGCTCCGCCGCCGCCGAATGCGCAACTTAAGAGGATTATCAGTCCTCTCCAGCTCCCAGGATTCATCTGGTACGGAGGGTGGCGCAGGCTTGAGGTGAGAAGCATGTACCCAGGCTGCAATGCCATCAACTTTTACTGCGGTCGGGGTGGTCAGCAATACCAGATACGGGCCTTTCCACCGAGGCTCAAGGTTGCTGGGTCGATGGCGTCTGACCAGCACTTGGTCTCCGACCTGGAACGGATGAGGGATGGCCACGGCACCTGGCTCGTATACCTCCTTGATCTGGTCCCAGATCTGGGTTTTTACAACTTCTAAAGCCTTTAAGTGAGTAAATAAGACAGGAAGAAAGTTATCATCGGGACCCAGTGTTCCTCCCAACTCAAGTATGGGGGGGGGGGTCCCCCGTGGAGGATTTCATAAGGGGTCAGACCAAGCTGGCCAGGGGTATTCCTGGCTCTGAACAGCGCTAAGGGAAGGAGGGCCACCCAGTCTTTTCCACCGGTCTCTAAGGCCAATTTAGTTAAGGTCTCTTTGATGGTTCTATTCATTCTCTCTACTTGACCTGAGCTCTGGGGCCTATACGCACAATGTAACTTCCAATTTATCCCCAGTTGTGTGGCCAGTCCCTGGCTTACCTGAGCAACAAAGGCTGGGCCATTATCTGACCCGATCACCTTGGGGATCCCGAAACGGGGCAGGATTTCTTCTAGTATCTTTTTACATACAGTCAGGGCCGTTTCCGTTTTGGTAGGAAAAGCTTCTACCCATCCAGAGAAAGTATCTACAAATACTAGCAGATACCTGTTCCCATACCGGCCAGGCTTTACCTCTGTAAAGTCTACTTCCCAGTATACGCCGGGTCGATCTCCCCGTTGTCTTTTTCCGGTCTCTCGGTAGGTGGTAGTCGCATTAGTCATGGCACAAGCCGGACACCGATTGGCGACTTCTTGAACGGTGGACCGGAGATTCGGGATGGAGAGGCTGGTGCGGCTCGTTAGTTGAAGGAGCTTTTCTGGTCCTAAGTGTGTTAGCTGATGTAACCGCTAAATGAATTCTTTTCCCTGGTCAGGAGTGAGCTCTCTTGGCTTGGTCCTAGCTTGAGCAGGCTCGATTGGCTCTTGAAGCTTTATAGTTTCTGCTAGCACCCTGACCGACAGGGCGGCTTGTTTTGCAGCCTCGTCGGCCCTCCGGTTCCCGGCCGCCACAGGGTTATTTCCTCTCTGGTGGCCCGGGCAGTGGATAATGGCGACCTGCTTAGGGAGGTGAATGGCCTCTAGCAGAGCCAGAATTTCTTCTTTGTTTTTAATGTCTTTTCCAGCCGAAGTGAGCAGTCCCCTCTGTTTATATATTGCCCCATGAATGTGAGCAGTGGCAAAAGCATACCTGCTGTCCGTGTAGATGTTGATGTTTTTTCCTTCGGCTAGGCGTAATGCCTGCGTCAAGGCGATTAGCTCGGCCTTCTGGGCTGATGTCCCTTCTGGCAGGCTGCTTGCCCATACCGTCCGTTTGCCATCTACGATGGCGGCCCCTGCTCTCCGCTTACCTTCCACAATGAAGCTGCTACCGTCTGTATACCAGGCAGGCACTCCGGGCAATGGCTGGTCCTTCAGGTCCCGTCGAGTCCCAGCTTCTTCAGCAAGGATTTCTGAGCATTGGTGTACTGGGGTGGATTCTGACTCGACTGGTAGTAGGGTAGCTGGGTTCAGGACAGCAGGGGGCGCGAAAGATATCCTTTCGTTTAGCAGCAAACTCTGGTAATGAGTCATCCTGGCATTGGTCATCCACCGATTGGGGGGCTGCCGCACGATACTTTCGAGGCTGTGGGAAGCAATCACAGTCACATTTTGCCCCAAGGTTAACTTATCAGCGTCTTTGAGGAGGAGTGCCACTGCAGCAACCGCTTTTAGGCAGGTTGGCCACCCACTGGCCACTGGATCCAGTTTTTTTGATAGATAAGCTACTGGCCGTCGCCATGGTCCTAGGGTCTGAGTAAGCACTCCTCGGGCTACACCGGCTCTTTCATCTACGTATAGAGTAAATGGTTTGGTGAGGTCTGGGAGAGCCAAGGCGGGGGCAGACAGCAAGGCTTTTTTTATGTGGTCAAAAGCCTTTTGATGCTCCTCAGTCCAGGTAAAAGGAATGTTTTCCCTTGTCAGGGGGTACAAGGGTGCAGCCAGGGAAGCAAACCCAGGAATCCAGAGCCTGCAGAATCCGGCAGTACCCAGAAATTCGCGGACCTGCCTGGGGGTTGTGGGAGTAGGGATCTTCATAACTGTAGCTTTCCGGGCCGGGGTCAGCCATCTTTTTCCCTCCTTGAGCAGGTACCCCAAATAGGTGACCTCTTTCTGGCATAACTGGGCCTTTTTAGCTGATACCCGGTACCCCAACTTACTCAGTTCCTGCAAGAGCTTTTGTGTCCCTCTTTTGCAGCCTTCATATGTGGGAGCTGCCACTAGGAGGTCGTCCACATATTGGAGTAATATGACCTGGGGGTTGAGAGCCCTAAAAGGAGTTAAATCCCGGTGGAGGGCCTCGTCGAAGAGAGTGGGTGAGTTCTTGAACCCCTGTGGCAGCCGTGTCCAGGTCAGCTGACCAGCGTTACCTTTTTCTGGGTCTCTCCACTCGAACGCGAACAGTGGCTGGCTGTTGGGGTGTAGTTTGAGGCAAAAAAAGGCATCCTTGAGATCCAAGACTGAGTACCAAGTGTGACTAGGCGGAAGGGAACTCAGGAGGCTGTATGGGTTTGGGACTGAGGGATGAATGTCTTGCACCCTTTTGTTAATTTCTCTCAAGTCTTGGACTGGCCGATAGTCATTGGTCCCTGGCTTTTTTACTGGTAGCAGAGGGGTGTTCCAGGGCGACTGGCAGGGCACTAAGACCCCTAGGTCTAAGAACCTTTGGATGTGGGGTCTGATGCCTTCCCGGGCTTCTTTAGTCATTGGATACTGTCGGACGGCCACCGGTGAGGCACCCGATTTCAGCTCTACTACTACTGGTGGGACGTTATTGGCCAGTCCCATACCTGTCTTTTCTGCCCATACGGTGGGAAAAAGTTGGAGCCAGGATGGGTCGATGGAGGGAGAGGCCGGCTTTTCATACAGCCGGTATTCTTCTTCTAGGTTTAGGACCAAGCACATGGTAGAGTGATCTCCCCATGTTACTTGTGGGCCCTCTGTAGAAAACTGGATTTGGGCCTTTAGTTTGGTCAGAATGTCCCGGCCCAACAGAGGAGCAGGGCACTCAGGTATGACCAAAAAGGAATGGGTCACTTGTTTATGTCCAACCTTTAAAAGTCTTTGTGTGGTCCAGGGGTAGACTTTGCTGCCGGTTGCTCCTACTACGACTGTCCGCCTGGACCCTACCTTCCCCATGGGTTGGGTCAACACCGAATGTTCAGCCCCGGTATCGACCAGAAACTCGATGGGGGTCCCCTCCACTGTCAATGTTACCCTAGGTTCGGGGAGGGGGTCCGAACCCCGACTCCCCTAGTCATCTAGGGATAGAACCTTGGCTTCTCTGATGTTCTTTTTCCGGGGACATTCTCTTGCCCAGTGACCCTTCTCTTTACAGTACGCGCATTGGTCTTTGTCTAGAGGGGGTCTTCCATCCCTAGGTGTTTTCTTTGCCCGGTTGCTCAGGTTCCCTGTCTGCCTATCTCTAGACCCTCTTTCACCTACCACTGCGGCCAAAATCCTAGTCAAGTTTTTTTCTTGGCGCCTATTGCGCCGTCTCTCTCTCTCTTCTGTCTCTCTTTTTTCTCTTTCTTGTTTTTCCTCTTCTGTCTCTCTCTTGTGGTACACCTTTTCTGCCTCTCTCACTAAATCTTGTAAGGAATAATCTTGGAGCCCCTCTAGCCTCTGCAACTTTTTCTTGATATCTGGGGCTGCCTGTCCGATGAAGGCCATTGCAACTGCCGCCTGCTGTCCCTCAGAAGAGGGGTCAAACGGAGTGTATCTCCTATATGCCTCCATCAGGCGTTCCAAGAAAACCGAGGGGGGTTCTACCGGTCCCTGCAAGACCTCTCTTACCTTAGCCAAATTGGTGGGGCGCCGGGCTGCCCCTTTGAGACCTGCCACTAGAGTCCGGCGGTAGACCAGAAGACGCTCCCTACCTTCGGCCGTGTTGTAATCCCATTGAGGTCGATTGAGGGGGAAGGCCTCATTAATGAGGTTCTCGAGTTGTGTAGGGGCCCCGTTGTCCCCGAGAACGTTCTTGCGGGCCTCCAGAAGAATCCTTTCTCGCTCTTCAGTGGTGAAGAGGATCTGGAGTAGCTGTTGGCAATCGTCCCAAGTGGGCTGGTGAGAGAACATAAGGGACTCAAGAAGTCCCGTGAGTCCTGCTGGTTTTTCAGAAAAAGAAGGATGGTTAGATTTCCAATTATAAAGATCTGCTGAGGAAAAAGGCCAATATTGTAGAGGAACTAGGCCGTTGGGCTCGGCTGGGGGTCCTATGGCTCGGAGGGGTAAAATCACAGTGGAGTCAGGACCTGAGTCGTCTGCCGGACTGCGGGCACTGCGACTCCTGGTCCTAGCGGCTGGTCCCTCAGGATCGGAACTATCGGGCGCCTGGCCCGGCACCGGTCCGATCGCCTGAGGGGCCAGAGGAGGCGGCAGGGCCGCCGGGTAGGGCGGGGGCTCAGAGAGAAGGAGCGAGTCGTCTGGTGTCGGGAGGACGGGGGGTTGGGGAGGGGCGGAAGGCTTCCTTGTAGGTGGCCTTTGAGTATTTTCTGATCCCGAAACAACAGCGACTTTGCTGGAGGGTGGCACCCAGGGAGGGGGATTCTGGGCGAGGTCTTGCCATACCACGACATAGGCAACCTGGTCCGGGTGTCCTCCGGTCTCCTGAAAAACAATCTTTTTAACTGCAAAAATGACAGTAAGATCAAAGGTTCCCTCTGGCGGCCAACCTACGCCGAATGTGGGCCACTCAGACGAACAGAAAGTCTGCCATTTTCCTTTTTTGATCTCCATGGACAGATTGTGAGCCCTGGCTTTGACATCTTTCCAATGATCTAGAGTAAGGGAGAGGGGCGTAAGGGCACTTTGCCCCATCTCGAAAATTTCCAATAGGGGAACGACGACGCAAAGACCTATCACAACTAAGACAAAAAGAAACCAGAAACGGCGACGAGACCGAGTGCCGTAGAAATAGAAGAAAGAGTCCGATGGCAGAGCGCGCCTCCCGAGACGCGGTGAGACCAAAACACAATAATCCTCTGCCAAGGGGTCCACCAGGCGTCCCTGGTCCTCCCCTGATCCTGGGACGTCTCCCAGGATTGCCGGGTGGCGAGCCCCCGAACACGTCTGTTCGCTACCCGCACTTCGCTCCCAGAGCGACTAACCCGGAACAAACTGAAACCAAAATGCGCGCGCTCAGAAAAGACAGTCGAAATCACTGAGTCAGACACAGAGACGAGACACAGAAACGAGACACAGAACGACTGCTGGCCAGCTTACCTCCCGTTGGTGGGTCGGTGGTCCCTGGGTGGGGGTCTCCGATCCCGGACGAGCCCCCAAATGAAAGACTCCCGCAGTGGGTAGTCAGTCAGTTCAGGGAGACCCTCCCAAGGAACAGCGAGACCACGGCTTCGGATGCAAAAACAAGAGGTTTATTGAACACACAGGTACCCGGGCGACTCAGTCTTTCGAAAGACTGGCGCGCCGAGTAGAGCTCCTGGGTCCTTTTTATAGCAAAAAGCGCGGGTACAGAAGCGAGAAGCAAGGTAATTGGTTAGTTTAAATCAAGCCAGGGGTGAACTTCGGTCAAGTGGGAGTCCTTGAAACAGCTGAGGGGCACTCTTGAAACTTTAACTGACTTGTCTATTTCTGGGAACTATCCGCCCTTTGCCTCGGGCCGGGGCCCAGGTGCATAACCACAGATATCCTGTTTGACTCTGTTCCCCTTGTTTCTTAACTTGACTTTTTGGCTGTATTTTCCCTATACCCTTGTAAAAAGCACTTCCTTCACTACCTCACGCTCCTCTAAACTGCCAGAGGTCTGGATCTGCTCCTTTTGTTTCCTCTTGGTTTCCACCTTGGTTTCTGGCCTCTTTTTATGTTCTCTGCATTCCCTGTGTTTACCTGTGTGAATTCAGAGGTGGCGAATTCGCATCAATCAGTTAATTGATCAATCGATCAACCTGTGTATTCTTCAGCACACCCTCCCTGTGTGACCCTGTGTCCAGGGTGTGGGACCACTGGCTCACTTTGTTGTCATCCTTCTGCCGTTCTTCAGAATCAGTGACAAAGTGAAAAAGACCCCAGAAATCACTCTTCTCTCCTAGCAACGACTGGGAGACATAATATTGGGAATGACACTGTCAGAGGTGTCACAGTGAAGGATAACAATATATGAAACAGACCTTTTAAGGGCAACCCATTATTTTTGTAATTTGTTTAAACAAAACCAAGTGACTCTTTAAACTCTAATTCACATCTCAGAAATACAATGCTGCTATCTCCCGTTTCTCTCTCTGGAGTTGTGGCAATAATTTTAATGCCAGCAGAAGACATTAGACATTAGAGGTGAGCAAGGCAGAGGAGTCTGGCTTTTATCAGATAATTAAGATGCTTCCAAAGTCAAACCTTTATCAACATTAGACTAAAAATAAGCTACTTCCATCCAAGGGCCTTTCCACAGAGCATTCAAAATAACAGTGCTCTGGATAAGGTTTAGCTTTTTAAAACGGTTCATTGTTTTTCAACTTTTATTGGCAATCCATTCTCATTATGACCAATGCATTTGTCTTCATAATATGTACTTCACAATTATAATATCAGAGAGTTTATGTCTACATAATAAAAATGATCTATAGAATAGTACAGGGGAAACATAATAACCCAGTGTGATCATTAATGAAATGAATATTTTGAAAGAAAACATGGCATCCCATGAGAGAACTTGTCTCTATATCATAAGATATTAGAAACAGGCAAAGGTTTGGAGGTAAAACTGAAATTAAATCTCAGATTCCCGAGAGGTAGCCAGCGCAGCATGGCTCTGCCCGCCTTTGGTGAGGGGAGGGGCACCAGGGAGCGTGAGAGGTGACCTCATGTTGGGAACAGTCGCTTCAAAGCGCATTCATTTTTCTGTCGACACTTCAGAACTTTCTGGCCCCAAACTACCGGTTCAACATACAACTGAATAAGGCTCAGGACTTTTCTCTTGAGAATAAGCATTGGCAAGTTCTGTCCACCGACCAACATTTGCCACGTCTGGCTGTCCAGGAAGAAATGTTATATCCTGGGTGCAGGGTCTCACTAGACTGTTTCCCAGGCTAACAGCATTGACTGGAGCAAAGAAAAATGTGGAAAGGGGCATTATGTGGTAAAAAGAATTTTGGTGACCATCTGGATAATTTAATCTCATATTACACTCAGAAAAAAATAAGCCACATAGCTGGCCAGTTTGGACACACTGGGTCGTCCTTGATCCTTGTTGCACTTATAACATAGTGCTTGGCTCATGATACACATGGTTTTTATTTCTACACAAATTTTTTAAAAAAGAATGACTTCTTCATAAAGACAAAATATTTCATAATCAATAATCTTTACAGCAGATCGCAGAAAGCTTTAAGACAGACTAACACCGAAATAATGAAAAAAGCTTGTATTAATGGGAACCCAGGATAAGGAACAACAGATAGGGATGAGTTGGGAAGCTGCCCGAGTTTGCCTAAAAGTTGGTTGTGGCACTTGTCCATGGCAGGGCTGGGACCCCTTGCTGGGATGATAGGAGGCCTGGCAAATGTTTCGAGTGTGAAGGCAGGAAGAGGGGAAGCCAAGCAGATGTCCAGCTCTGTTCTGAGACCATTGATTGAGAAGGAGTGTTGTCATGCTTCTTAGCTGACAGCAAGTGGTACAGATCCACTGGTGAGAAGAGTTTTCTTCCCCAACAGCCAGCCAAGAACTGAATCACATCTGGAGCTCAGCTCAGATAGAAAACCAGGTTTTGTGCATACATATATTTTCCAAATCTTCCTGTGGTTTCCATATGTTCGAGTCAAATGTACGTTCAAATGGATAGGGTTTGGTCAGTAAAGGGGCAGGGTAAGTAGATCATGTGATTTATGAAACCCAGGCAGTCTATAGTGAAGGTCTGCACTCCTGCAAGAGGATTTTCTCTCCTTCACTCACCTCCCTCCCCAACCTCCCATGCACACCTGTATGCACACTAGTCTACCCCCCGAAGTGAAGTAAATTATAGTTAGGGCTAAAATAAGTGCAGCATCAATTCGATTTAGATGAAAGCATTTTTGACTTGGCTTATTTGGACAATTACCCCAATTTATTAACTTTATTTGGACAGCGTAACTCGTGTATGTGCAAGTATAACTTTGAATAAGGAGAGAACTTGGTTGAACTGTTGCTAAAATATCTCTAGGCACAGGATGTGTACAAAAACACAAGGATGACAGAAACAATATAACACATGGGAAGTGACATATAGTACTTTGTAATAACAGAGACATGTTGAATCTATCATTCACATTTTTTTCTTAATGCATGGGAAAGCAGAATATTGATAGAGTAGGTACAAAACAGATGAAGGTCAAAACTGGACTTTCCCTTAGAGACAGACCAAGCCTCTCATTTCACAAATGATGGGACCTATACTCAAAGAGGTGAAGGTGACTTGTCTGAGGTCTTAGAGCTGGGGTTAAAACCTGGATACCCCCAACTTCTAACTCAGTGCTCTCCCATTTCACCATATGACCTCTCACTCACAGAGAGTGAGAGGTAGGGACATATATATAGGAGTTCAACAAATAAATACATGTTCTTTAGATAGTGTTAGTCTTTAGGCATAATTAATCTGTCTTCATATTGAACATCCCAAAAGCACATCAAAAACTGTGGAGAGTTAAAAGTCCCTCATAACTATTAAAACACTGTTAATAGTGAGAAGAGTTGTGTCACAGGTGACTAACGCGGCTTCACCACCTCCCACCCCCATTATATATACACATATATTGTATTTCTAAGCAAGATGTCGAGTATTTTTACTCCTGGGGGAGAGATCAATTGCTGACTACTTTTTCTTTTCTTTTTTTCCCCCAAAACTGCATTAAAACTTTCTTTTGTAAGAAGAATGAGAGAAAAAAAATCAATAGAACATGAAAGGACATGAAAAATGCATTTTAACCCATATATATTTTTTCTAACAGTGCAGTTTTTAAAAGCTCTCTCTCTAAAAAAAAAAAAAGAGTCGATGTGATTCTCAAAGAAAAAAATGCAATACAACCCCGAATTCAGGAGCAAAGGCAAAAAAACAAGAATAATGAAGATCTAAAGATCTGACCTAGTAATTTGAAGCACAGATGAAAAATGGTGTAATCCTTGGCCACCGCTGGGATTGGCAGGTCAAAGGAGACATTAAATGTGATAGAGAACAAATTCTGTTTTTGGACAGTTCCGCACATATCCATATTAAAGCTTTTAAACTTCCCAATTCAGTGAAATGACTTCTGAGGAACCGAGTGTCCCCTTGTGCCCTTGTGGACCGTGCTGCATGTCTTTTTTTTTTTTTTTTTTTTCCCCTCAAAGAGAATTAGCATGGCAAAGAATGTGAGACATCCCTTACAGGGCTCAGGTGAAAAGAAAAGGGGGAAAAAGAGTGCAGGTTAAATGTAATATTAAAGATGATCTCTCCTAATCAGTGTATCTTTCTTCCTTGCAGCTAAGCAATCTTTGTCAATTACAGGGCATTACTCTGCAGGCCAACTGGCAATTACAATGGCATCTTTCTTCTCCATCACTGACAGCAAAAGGAGAAACTATTCTGAGTCCGGCTAAATGTAAAGAGAAAAAGTGTAGCTCATTTCAGAGGTAATGCACAGGGAACCTATAACCAGGATGCAGATGCTATATGCAGCTGTTATGCAAAGAAGCTCCTGTTCTCAGAGCTGATGTGTTTATTTAGACTAGTGCTAAAGCCGAGTTAATGCCAATTTCCAGAAAGGATTAATATACACTAATGTGGAATTATTGAACTGTTACACACATCTGGAAATGCATGTTTTAACTATTTCTTTTTTGTAGCTGCCACCTGCACGGGAGAAGCAGCTGATACAGTTTGCCATTGCTCTCTAGGCCCAGCTGAATAGATGTCGTGGTGCTAGGATAAATACAGGCCCTTCTGATCAGGACCATGGTCCTCACCCCCTTCTGGTCCTTTCACTGCTCCTCTTTATCTTTATCTCAATGTGAGTTTCCCACCTTCATTTTCAAGATCAGGCTGCGATCTCTTCCATTTCTCCCAATTCTCTCACCACGGAGCCACTTTCCATGAAGCCATGAGGTCTATCAAAAGAATGGAGAACTAGCCAGAGAATCAAAGACTTTGGATTTCACCTTGATGTATGTGGTTCTGAAAGACTCCCGCAGTGGGTAGTCAGTCAGTTCAGGGAGACCCTCCCAAGGAACAGCGAGACCACGGCTTCGGATGCAAAAACAAGAGGTTTATTGAACACACAGGTACCCGGGCGACTCAGTCTTTCGAAAGACTGGCGCGCCGAGTAGAGCTCCTAGGTCCTTTTTATAGCAAAAAGCGCGGGTACAGAAGCGAGAAGCAAGGTAATTGGTTAGTTTAAATCAAGCCAGGGGTGAACTTCGGTCAAGTGGGAGTCCTTGAAACAGCTGAGGGGCACTCTTGAAACTTTAACTGACTTGTCTATTTCTGGGAACTATCCGCCCTTTGCCTCGGGCCGGGGCCCAGGTGCATAACCACAGATATCCTGTTTGACTCTGTTCCCCTTGTTTCTTAACTTGACTTTTTGGCTGTATTTTCCCTATACTGCGGCTAGCTTGAAAAGAAAAAAGAAAAACACTTCCTTCATTCCCCCATTTTTTCTTGTGGATCGCTCTAATCTTAGAGCGGAATTAAAGGTTATCTTCGTCATCTAAGGTTTGGTATTTTTGTCTAAGGACCAGAATTTTAACTGCACTTACCCTATCATTGATGAATTGGACTAGTCTATTGATGACGTAGGGCCCAAGGGTGAACAACAGAAGGAGGAGTAATAGGGGCCCGGCGATGGTTGACAGTAGGGTGGTCAACCAAGGGGAGTTATTTGATCTGGTTATAAGCATTTTCATAGTTTGAGTCAGGAGGCCTGACTCTTTTAGAGGCCGGTGCATCAATTTCTGGAATATCCCAAGCCTCGAGACCCGCCGCCAGGGCACATATATCAGGGGTAAGGGAGGGCCACCAAGTCCAAAGGGGGTGGACTTCTGTCTTGAACCAGACAACCTTTCCAGTTTGGGACAGTACCTGCCAGGTGAGGGTGTTGGGCTGGTTAGGGTTATTACTTGGTAGGCTTGCTCCGCCGCCGCCGAATGCGCAACTTAAGAGGATTATCAGTCCTCTCCAGCTCCCAGGATTCATCTGGTACGGAGGGTGGCGCAGGCTTGAGGTGAGAAGCATGTACCCAGGCTGCAATGCCATCAACTTTTACTGCGGTCGGGGTGGTCAGCAATACCAGATACGGGCCTTTCCACCGAGGCTCAAGGTTGCTGGGTCGATGGCGTCTGACCAGCACTTGGTCTCCGACCTGGAACGGATGAGGGATGGCCACGGCACCTGGCTCGTATACCTCCTTGATCTGGTCCCAGATCTGGGTTTTTACAACTTCTAAAGCCTTTAAGTGAGTAAATAAGACAGGAAGAAAGTTATCATCGGGACCCAGTGTTCCTCCCAACTCAAGTATGGGGGGGGGTCCCCCGTGGAGGATTTCATAAGGGGTCAGACCAAGCTGGCCAGGGGTATTCCTGGCTCTGAACAGCGCTAAGGGAAGGAGGGCCACCCAGTCTTTTCCACCGGTCTCTAAGGCCAATTTAGTTAAGGTCTCTTTGATGGTTCTATTCATTCTCTCTACTTGACCTGAGCTCTGGGGCCTATACGCACAATGTAATTTCCAATTTATTCCCAGTTGTGTGGCCAGTCCCTGGCTTACCTGAGCAACAAAGGCTGGGCCATTATCTGACCCGATCACCTTAGGGATCCCGAAACGGGGCAGGATTTCTTCTAGTATCTTTTTACATACAGTCAGGGCCGTTTCAGTTTTGGTAGGGAAAGCTTCTACCCATCCAGAGAAAGTATCTACAAATACTAGCAGATACCTGTTCCCATACCGGCCAGGCTTTACCTCTGTAAAGTCTACTTCCCAGTATACGCCGGGTCGATCTCCCCGTTGTCTTTTTCCGGTCTCTCGGTAGGTGGTAGTCGCATTAGTCATGGCGCAAGCTGGACACCGATTGGCGACTTCTTGAACAGTGGACCGGAGGTTCGGGATGGAGAGGCTGGTGCGGCTTGCCAGTTGAAGGAGCTTTTCTGGTCCTAAGTGTGTTAGCTGGTGTAACCGCTGAATGAATTCCTTTCCCTGGTCAGGAGTGAGCTCTCCTGGCCTGGTCTTAGCTTGAGCAGGCTCGATTGGCTCTTGAAGCTTTATAGTTTCTGCTAGCACCCTGACCGACAGGGCGGCTTGTTTTGCAGCCTCGTCGGCCCTCCGGTTCCCGGCCGCCACAGGGTTATTTCCTCTCTGGTGGCCCGGGCAGTGGATAATGGCGACCTGCTTAGGGAGGTGAATGGCCTCTAGCAGAGCCAGAATTTCTTGTTTATTTTTAATGTCTTTTCCAGCAGAAGTGAGCAGTCCCCTCTGTTTATATATTGCCCCATGAATGTGAGCAGTGGCAAAAGCATACCTGCTGTCCGTGTAGATGTTGATGTTTTTTCCTTCGGCTAGGCGTAATGCCTGCGTCAAGGCGATTAGCTCGGCCTTCTGGGCTGATGTCCCTTCTGGCAGGCTGCTTGCCCATACCGTCCGTTTGCCATCTACGATGGCGGCCCCTGCTCTCCGCTTACCTTCCACAATGAAGCTGCTACCGTCTGTATACCAGGCAGGCACTCCGGGCAATGGCTGGTCCTTCAGGTCCCGTCGAGTCCCAGCTTCTTCAGCAAGGATTTCTGAGCATTGGTGTACTGGGGTGGATTCTGACTCGACTGGTAGTAGGGTAGCTGGGTTCAGGACAGCAGGGGGCGCGAAAGATATCCTTTCGTTTAGCAGCAAACTCTGGTAATGAGTCATTCTGGCATTGGTCATCCACCGATTGGGGGGCTGCCGCACAATACTTTCGAGGCTGTGGGAAGCAATCACAGTCACATTTTGCCCCAAGGTTAACTTATCAGCGTCTTTGAGGAGGAGTGCCACTGCAGCAACCGCTTTTAGGCAGGTTGGCCACCCACTGGCCACTGGATCCAGTTTTTTTGATAGATAAGCTACTGGCCGTCGCCATGGTCCTAGGGTCTGAGTAAGCACTCCTCGGGCTACACCGGCTCTTTCATCTACGTATAGAGTAAATGGTTTGGTGAGGTCTGGGAGAGCCAAGGCGGGGGCAGACAGCAAGGCTTTTTTTATGTGGTCAAAAGCCTTTTGATGCTCCTCAGTCCAGGTAAAAGGAATGTTTTCCCTTGTCAGGGGGTACAAGGGTGCAGCCAGGGAAGCAAACCCAGGAATCCAGAGCCTGCAGAATCCGGCAGTACCCAGAAATTCGCGGACCTGCCTGGGGGTTGTGGGAGTAGGGATCTTCATAACTGTAGCTTTCCGGGCCGGGGTCAGCCATCTTTTTCCCTCCTTGAGCAGGTACCCCAAATAGGTGACCTCTTTCTGGCATAACTGGGCCTTTTTAGCTGATACCCGGTACCCCAACTTACTCAGTTCCTGCAAGAGCTTTTGTGTCCCTCTTTTGCAGCCTTCATATGTGGGAGCTGCCACTAGGAGGTCGTCCACATATTGGAGTAATATGACCTGGGGGTTGAGAGCCCTAAAAGGAGTTAAATCCCGGTGGAGGGCCTCGTCGAAGAGAGTGGGTGAGTTCTTGAACCCCTGTGGCAGCCGTGTCCAGGTCAGCTGACCAGTGTTACCTTTTTCTGGGTCTCTCCACTCGAACGCGAACAGTGGCTGGCTGTTGGGGTGTAGTTTGAGGCAAAAAAAGGCATCCTTGAGATCCAAGACTGAGTACCAAGTGTGACTAGGCGGAAGGGAACTCAGGAGGCTGTATGGGTTTGGGACTGAGGGATGAATGTCTTGCACCCTTTTGTTAATTTCTCTCAAGTCTTGGACTGGCCGATAGTCATTGGTCCCTGGCTTTTTTACTGGTAGCAGAGGGGTGTTCCAGGGCGACTGGCAGGGCACTAAGACCCCTAGGTCTAAGAACCTTTGGATGTGGGGTCTGATGCCTTCCCGGGCTTCTTTAGTCATTGGATACTGTCGGACAGCCACCGGTGAGGCACCCGATTTCAGCTCTACTACTACTGGTGGGACGTTATTGGCCAGTCCCATACCTGTCTTTTCTGCCCATACGGTGGGAAAAAGTTGGAGCCAGGATGGGTCGATGGAGGGAGAGGCCGGCTTTTCATACAGCCGGTATTCTTCTTCTAGGTTTAGGACCAAGCACATGGTAGAGTGATCTCCCCATGTTACTTGTGGGCCCTCTGTAGAAAACTGGATTTGGGCCTTTAGTTTGGTCAGAATGTCCCGGCCCAACAGAGGAGCAGGGCACTCAGGTATGACCAAAAAGGAATGGGTCACTTGTTTATGTCCAACCTTTAAAAGTCTTTGTGTGGTCCAGGGGTAGACTTTGCTGCCGGTTGCTCCTACTACGACTGTCCGCCTGGACCCTACCTTCCCCATGGGTTGGGTCAACACCGAATGTTCAGCCCCGGTATCGACCAGAAACTCGATGGGGGTCCCCTCCACAGTCAGTGTTACCCTAGGTTCGGGGAGGGGGTCCGAACCCCGACTCCCCTAGTCATCTAGGGATAGAACCTTGGCTTCTCTGATGTTCTTTTTCCGGGGACATTCTCTTGCCCAGTGACCCTTCTCTTTACAGTACGCGCATTGGTCTTTGTCTAGAGGGGGTCTTCCATCCCTAGGTGTTTTCTTTGCCCGGTTGCTCAGGTTCCCTGTCTGCCTATCTCTAGACCCTCTTTCACCTACCACTGCGGCCAAAATCCTAGTCAAGTTTTTTTTCTTGGCGCCTATCGCGCCGTCTCTCTCTCTCTTCTGTCTCTCTTTTTTCTCTTTCTTGTTTTTCCTCTTCTGTCTCTCTCTTGTGGTACACCTTTTCTGCCTCTCTCACTAAATCTTGTAAGGAATAATCTTGGAGCCCCTCTAGCCTCTGCAACTTTTTCTTGATATCTGGGGCTGCCTGTCCGATGAAGGCCATTGCAACTGCCGCCTGCTGTCCCTCAGAAGAGGGGTCAAACGGAGTGTATCTCCTATATGCCTCCATCAGGCGTTCCAAGAAAACCGAGGGGGGTTCTACCGGTCCCTGCAAGACCTCTCTTACCTTAGCCAAATTGGTGGGGCGCCGGGCTGCCCCTTTGAGACCTGCCACTAGAGTCCGGCGGTAGACCAGAAGACGCTCCCTACCTTCGGCCGTGTTGTAATCCCATTGAGGTCGATTGAGGGGGAAGGCCTCATTAATGAGGTTCTCGAGTTGTGTAGGGGCCCCGTTGTCCCCGAGAACGTTCTTGCGGGCCTCCAGAAGAATCCTTTCTCGCTCTTCAGTGGTGAAGAGGATCTGGAGTAGCTGTTGGCAATCGTCCCAAGTGGGCTGGTGAGAGAACATAAGGGACTCAAGAAGTCCCGTGAGTCCTGCTGGTTTTTCAGAAAAAGACGGGTGGTTAGACTTCCAATTGTAAAGATCTGCTGAGGAAAAAGGCCAATACTGTAGAGGGACCAAGCCATTAGGCTCAGCTGGGGGCCCTATGGCTCGGAGGGGCAAAGCTACGGTGGAGTCAGGACCGGAGCCGTCTCTCGGACTGCGAGGTTGGCGGCTCCTAGTCCCCGCAGCCGGTCCCTCAGGGCTAGGATCACCGGGCGCTCGGCCTGGTGCCGATCTGTTTCCCTGAGGGGCCAGAGGGGGCAGCGGAGCCGCCGGGTAAGGTGGGGTTTCAGAGAGAGAAAATAGGTCATCTGGTGTCGGGAGGACGGGGGGTTGGGGAGGGGCGGAAGGCTTCCTTGTAGGTGGCCTTTGAGTATTTTCTGATCCCGAAACAACAGCGACTTTGCTGGAGGGTGGCACCCAGGGAGGGGGATTCTGGGCGAGGTCTTGCCATACCACGACACAGGCAACCTGGTCCGGGTGTCCTCCGGTCTCCTGAAAAACAATCTTTTTAACTGCAAAAATGACAGTAAGATCAAAGGTTCCCTCTGGCGGCCAACCTACGCCGAATGTGGGCCACTCAGACGAACAGAAAGTCTGCCATTTTCCTTTTTTGATCTCCATGGACAGATTGTGAGCCCTGGCTTTGACATCTTTCCAATGATCTAGAGTAAGGGAGAGGGGCGTAAGGGCACTTTGCCCCATCTCGAAAATTTCCAATAGGGGAACGACGACGCAAAGACCTATCACAACTAAGACAAAAAGAAACCAGAAACGGCGACGAGACCGAGTGCCGTAGAAACAAAAGAAAGAGTCAGATGGCAGAGCGCGCCTCCCGAGACGCGGTGAGACTAAAACACAATGATCCTCTGCCAAGGGGTCCACCAGGCGTCCCTGGTCCTCCCCTGATCCTGGGACGTCTCCCAGGATTGCCGGGTGGCGAGCCCCCGAACACGTCTGTTCGCTACCCGCACTTCGCTCCCAGAGCGACTAACCCGGAACAAACTGAAACCAAAATGCGCGCGCTCAGAAAAGACAGTCGAAATCACTGAGTCAGACACAGAGACGAGACACAGAAACGAGACACAGAACGACTGCTGGCCAGCTTACCTCCCGTTGGTGGGTCGGTGGTCCCTGGGTGGGGGTCTCCGATCCCGGACGAGCCCCCAAATGAAAGACTCCCGCAGTGGGTAGTCAGTCAGTTCAGGGAGACCCTCCCAAGGAACAGCGAGACCACGGCTTCGGATGCAAAAACAAGAGGTTTATTGAACACACAGGTACCCGGGCGACTCAGTCTTTCGAAAGACTGGCGCGCCGAGTAGAGCTCCTAGGTCCTTTTTATAGCAAAAAGCGCGGGTACAGAAGCGAGAAGCAAGGTAATTGGTTAGTTTAAATCAAGCCAGGGGTGAACTTCGGTCAAGTGGGAGTCCTTGAAACAGCTGAGGGGCACTCTTGAAACTTTAACTGACTTGTCTATTTCTGGGAACTATCCGCCCTTTGCCTCGGGCCGGGGCCCAGGTGCATAACCACAGATATCCTGTTTGACTCTGTTCCCCTTGTTTCTTAACTTGACTTTTTGGCTGTATTTTCCCTATACTGCGGCTAGCTTGAAAAGAAAAAAGAAAAACACTTCCTTCAGTTCAGTCATTTAACCTTTGCATAGTAATGAGTGGGTCAGTACTATTATTCTGGAAGAATAATCTTTTGGCAAAGAGACCACTTAAAGGAATGATAAGGACATCTCATGACCCAGAAGCTTCTATCTCTGGAGACATACAACGTCATGCTACTTACTGAGTGGCTGGACCACTTTTGTGCTCCCATCTCAGAGTAAACCATTGGCCTCCCTACCCCCTCTCAGGTATTCAAAAAGGAAGCCATGGTATTTGTTGGAAAGTGTTGTGCTCCCCTGAGGTAGAAGAGCTAAAGGTAGGAGCTATTGTGAAAGCAACCTGGCCACGTTATTCCTCTCTGTCCCATCTCTGGGTTCCTTTCTTGGACAGAGGCTAATCCAGATGTGCATGTTATCATTAAGCATACTGGGAAAGCTGTGTCTATCTGACCCTGGCTGTTGCTGTAAAGGTTTGCTTATCAACGATTACAAAGTGTGTGGCAACGCAAAGCACCCTGCCAAAATCAGCCATAAAAGTGATTTATAATTTGAGATTCTGCTGGTGTCTCTTCAACAACCATTTGCTTTAACCTCCCCGCCCCCTCCACAGCCTTTTACCTCCTAGACACCCAACTGTTCAGACAGATCCCACTGAGTGAACATCAGTCAAATTGTCCCTTTGTCTCTGGTTCCCAAGTACCCTGCAATCATTCGTGCTTTCCTCCAGAACACCTCTTTCAGAGCCACATCAGAAGAGCTCTTTAAACTCTAACAAGAACCAATATTTTAGATTCTACTGCTAGGCGCTTCAGCTCAAGTCACTTTATTGTAAAATTAGATGTCATTGTGAAAAGCATGGATATAAATATAAGAGCAAGAGGCCTTTTTCTTAATGCAGAAACCAAGGTAACAATATCCCATTTTTCTTTGTCGTCAAAAAGTTCTTTTTTTTTTTTTTGATAGCTCAGCCAATATAATGCACTGCATATTTACACTTAGCATTAAGTAACTATTATGCAAAAGTACTCCACAGTAAAATCTAAGTATATTTATGGAAAGCTAAATTATATTGCCAAGTTTATTTTAGACCATGGAAACCCCCGGGAAGGGATATTGTGTATTTTAAAGAGTAAATGTAAACTATTAAATAGAAAGAGCCTTTGTGGAATGTAACACATTCTACCTAGGTAAATCACAGAGCAATTACACAGCAAACTTTTCTTTGATGAAGCACTGAAGTGATGACATGTAATTACTTTTCCAATGCTGCACCGCGTGTTTATCAAAATGTTAATGCAAGCATAATAACAGGCTGTATGTTTGCACCGAGAATGTCAGAGCCATCCAGCTGTCAATCACATCTGAAAATAAAATCGCAAATAAGCAGGCAGCTTGATAACAGGAGTGACAGCCAATACTCACTCAGTTGACAAGTACTTTGCTTCCCTCCACCAATCACAGTGTCACTGCAATGTACCTTATAGGAGGACTATATCTTTTATTAGCTGCAATGAGTCCAAGTGGCAGAAATGGGCTGAACTTTATGTGTGACTTCCCCTCCCCTCCCCGTGTTCCATTCATGCGGCCTCTGTCAGGGGCCAACAGACCCCATTTCCTCTCTCCATCCTCTTTCGGAGCAGTGCCCTTGTCAAAGGCTGCAGAGCCCACAGAGAGGCTGCCATTAGAAAAACTCGATTCATACCAGGCTCCCCAGCCAGCCGGCCTGGTTCAATCAATTAGCAGCAAGCCCTGCTGTACTATCCTCAGTCATAGTCACTGAGGTAGGAAGTCCTAGGCTAGGACTGTTGTAGCAATTAATTGAGCTGGTTTTGCTTATGTCTCTTATCGCAACTTAAGAAAAAGGAAAAACAAAAGAGTTGCCTGGCTTTCAGGACAACTGCCCAAACTGGGAGGGAATCAGGCTGAATTAATCAGTGCTTGGGGAATATGAGGCCCACTCAGGAGCATTTCTGGGCTGTGAGAGTAGGGCCAAGTCCTAAATAGGCCCCAGATAAAGTCATTTTCCATTTGTCATTTCCTTGTACTCTGGAGCATCTAGGAAATGAGCACTTTGGTTTTGGAAACTTTGTGTTCACCCTGACTCGTGCCCTCTTGACTTTCTCTGAGAACACTTTGCACTGAAGGATCCTTTCAAATGTATCTAAAAATTGCCAACCACTTGTTAAAGTGTGAGCAGGTGCATACAACCCCTTCTCTTTTAGATTAGTAATTGCAGACTTTCTTTTCAGTAGGGGCACATTTTAAAATTTCACCTTGGTTGCGTACAGTGGGGCAGCTGGACCAGACTAACTCCTTTTTCGGGCTCCCTCCTTCTATCCTTATTGTTAAAAAATTTTCTTTCTTGGTTAATGGAACTCACAATGCAAATCACACCTGCATATTTGCATTTTGCTGTTATAACATGCTGGATGGCTTCTTCACCCTGCCCTTTGCATAAGTGTGCAATTGTAACCAGGGGAAATGCATCCCAACAGAAAGCAGAGTGTGTGGAGAAATTACGTCCCTAAACCCACTGCTCTTCAACAGTCTTATTTCCACTATTTTTCATGCTTCCTGTGATGCCAGCAAATGTTGCAGTGGCAACAGCCAATCTTTGACCTTCCTGGCTCCTTGAAGTGCAGCAAAAAACTGATTTCATCGCCCTTCTGTGATTATCAACGACTAGAGGAAAATTTTTTATCCTTTACTTGGACTGACTAATGGGTACATTTTGAGTGACAGCCCTCCAGTTCTTCAGAGACTGTAAAACTCACCCAAATATAGAAACATTTGGAGTCTCCTAGGTCCAGAGACCATGAATTCAGAGACCCTCCCTCCCTGGATTTGACCTGCTGAACACTTGATAACTGTGTAGAGACAGCAAGAGGTGAGCTTTTGGACACAGCCTGCAAATCCGCCTGCTGAGCCTGTCTGCTAGTACTCCAACTCCAACGGAGGTGCTTGCTTCTCCCATAGTAGCAAATGCCACTGTAGTAAAAAGTCATTGATCTCCTCTTGTTTAAGGGAAACTATGTAGGGTTTATTACTTTAATTTACTTTTCCCTTCTCTTCTGAAAAGGGATCGAGTCAGATAGTGAATCTGGGGCCTGACTTCTTGGCAGCTGAGCAGGAAATAGGAGAATCATCACATACTTTAGAGAGTCCTTGAGAAGCCTGGGACAGTTAAGAGGAAACTGAGTCAACCTGGAAAGGCAAAGCAAGTCACAGTGGTGGCACGAGAGAGGTCTTCAACCAGCATAGCAGGTAGAGAGCTTTATAGCCTGTTGCCAACAAACACTTCTTGTCTCGCTTCCTGTCACCTCCCTCTCCTGCATCCCTGTGTGTTCTCTGCACATGGGACTTGGCATTAGTTGCAAAGTGCACACTTCCCAACTTCCATGACCCTATTCATGCTGCACCTCTGCTTGGAATGTCCTTTACTCGTTTTCTCCACTTGGAAAAAAATCTGACACTTTCTTCAAGTTTCACAAAGGCTACCTTCTCTGTGGCACCTCCCTCAGTGCTGCAGGAGGAACTCTGCTGTCACCTGAGCATTCCCACGCCTCTCCGTTAGCATTTACTACTTCCCACACGTGCTTTCCTCTTGCCCACATCACACTATGAGGATCTCCTAGACAAGCCTTAGAACCAAAACTTTTGTGTGGGATTCCAGGGCCCAGCACAGTTGTATTATGGATTCATAAAAGGTGCTCAAAAATGCTCTTTGATTTGAATTAAAGATCCAGTTTTAGAAAGTATGTTGTGTAAAAGAAGGGCCATGATATATTTATCCAGAATCAAAACTGGAGTGGAGAGGTGAAGAGATACAGGTTTTGAATCAATATAAAGAACTTTCTGGTCATTGGAGCAGATCAATGGTAGAAATCTTTGGAAGGCACGAGCTCCCTGTCACTGCAGTTGTGAGAGTGGAGGGTGTCTGGCCACCTGGGAAGAGTGTACAAATGACCTCAATGATTCTTATGACACTTTTCAACTTTAAGACTCTCTGAAACATTAGGCTTATATGAATAAATAAAATTTTTCAGGTCTAGTAGTTAGTAGTACCATGGTCTCAGCATATGTAACATTAAAAATCATGGGCTCTACCCCCAGAAATTCTGTTCAGTAATGTGGAGATGGTCGCTGGAAATCAGCATTTTAAACAATCCCTCCAGATGATCCTGTTGGAAGTAGCTCTAGAACTATCATTGGAGAAACACTGTTCTAGATTGTACCAATCAATGAACCCTAAAACCATCTGTCATCTGACACATCTTTCTTTATGTGGATATGAGGTTGACCCAACCTGCAGGAATCTCCCAATACATGTGTGTGAAAAAGTTTATAATTCGGGCTCAAAGTCCAAGCACAGAGAGAACTGGAAGTCTACCAAGCCTGACTGTCAGGGTGAAGGGCTATCCCAGGGAAAATGAGCCTGGAGAGCTGTGAGGAAGGCTGTGCTCATTACAGGCACATGCACCAGAGTGATGCAGATCTCACATCTTTCAGGTCAGAGCCAACACAGCACTCCAGGGGAGTAACGAATGCACAAGCAAGCAAGGATCGTGACCTGGGAAACTAATTAATTGATCCACCAGTTGACAGATTTTGAGGCATCTTCCTAGAGAAACGAGGCAAGAAACTTTGCCAAGATTGTGGGAGAGCTCAAAAGCAATGATGTCACCTCTCAGTAGAGCCTAATGAAGTGGTAAAGTCACCTGGAAAAGCACAGCAACCGTACTTCAGCATGGAGATGGAGTGAAGAATAGATATCTGAGAAATACAACCTGCGGTTCCTTGGCAATGAGATATCTTCAGATTAGACAGTCAATACATAACAAGGTTTGCAAAGTTTAATTAACACCATTCGGAGTTGATAATGTGACCCAAGCCTTTGTGAATAAATGTTGAGTGAAGGTGCAACAGGTTAAGAGGTTAGTATATTGTTTTTAAGTTCAAAGACCCTAAAGTTAATACAAAATATCCACAGATTCAGATTGGACGGTGGTAGGAAATAGGGTTATTACATGGACTGCTAAGCCCCTGAATATGGGAGAGGACTCTGATGCCAATAGATGACCACTGGTACTATATTCTTCATTCTTCATTCAACCTCTCATCCCCTCATTTTTACATGTTGGCAGTGAGAAAGATCCTGAGGCAGAGGTGTGTCAAGTCCGAAAAGATTCACTTTCAAGTGCAGCTGGGTCCCAAAGTAGAAATACAGTGGGAAACAAGGAGTCTCAGTAGGGTGACATCCAGTGATCACATTGGCTTCCTGATCAGCACAGCCTTCCCCGAGAAAGAAGAGCAGCAACGTGAAACGTGGAGTGTGCTCTCGGAAAGGGTCCTCTGAGGAATTCTTGGGCGTTTTCTTACCAAATGTATTGAATTCTTAGGAAAGACAGCTTCGGTACAGATTCTACTAGAGTCCGGCCTCCCTAAGATCCACTTAAGTTTTGCTCACAGTTTGTGAATCCCGATGATCACGTTAATCATTATCACTGGCGATGCCAACCTCATCATCCTCGTCAACAAAGTTCTTCTCCCAACTGTGGAAAAGCCAGCAGTGCTGACTCTGCCTTATGTTCCTTTAGGTAATTGTTTCATGGTGACTGAAAGAGTCCCTTCTTTTCCAAATAAGACAGCATCCGTTTGCTGGAGGGTGGAGCAGAGGGCAGCGGCCGGCTCCGAGCGGGCTCAGGTTGTACGCCTCGGGCATGCCCCGCTGTGCTGTCTCATTCTAGGGTACCTCGGGCTTTGAAAAGGGTTTTCATTTTTCTATTTTGCCACAAAGTTTTCATCTGAAAAACTGTGAGGCTCACAGGTAAGCATGATTTTTCATCCCTGCCTGAATTCACTGGTCATGGGTCATTGAACCTAATCAGTCAAAACGAGAAATGGGATTAAGGAAGAGTTTCTTCTCTTGCCACATTCAGTCTGTTTCCCACTTTAATTCTGCTCTCTCAGGCCCTGTTCTTGATCTTCTGCTCTCCTCTAGCTCAAAACCCCGGCTTTCACGTTCTTTTCTCTTTGTTGACCTTGGATGCTCCCTGCCCGTGTCATACCCATGCTGGTCTTAGTGAAGATGCTAAGTGGTGTTGGCCCATTAATAGCTTTTAGATGGTAGTGCAAACCCAGTTCTGAGGGAGGGAGCCAGAGGCAAAGGAGGCAGAAATGTGTCAGTGTTCAGATGTCACCCTCAAATGCACACATCTGAAGCATTGTTCCCTGCATGGTGATAATGTTCTCATTAAAATCTGTTTTCAGTAGCCCCAGCCTACTTCTCAGAGTCTCTCCTGAGGTCTAATGCATGGATATTTCATTGACTGGCTTCACAGGTACTGCCTAAGCCTTCACTTTATCTCCTACTAGTGCCAATAAAAGAGGATGGCTCATCAGACCACAAGTGGGCTTCACTTTGCTCACTAAGGACAAAGTTTTTTTAAAACTGAAGGTCTTCTGCCTAAAAACACAGCCATGTTTCAGTGCTTAATTCCAAAACAGGTGTTGGATAATTCAGTAATTAATATGCACGTCTAACTCCACGTAGCCTCTGTTGATCTCTCAATTATAGTTAGCTGGGTCCTCTGAAGTTTGCGGTAGTTAATTAGAGCATTATTGAACATTTGGGCTGGAGAGCCAAGCTCTGCAGTCAGTTGACAGCTTGGTCCTATGCAGCCTGCACTGGCCGGTCCTTGACTGGGAAATGCCAGTCTGCACGGTGACCCAGTGCCAGGAGGGGTTAGATTTCTTTTGAATAACAGCTGGAGGGAGGCCTCTTTTATGAGCAGAGAATAATGGTCACATTTCTTATTCTGTCCCACTGTTGACAGGAAAATTCACTTTCCAGTGGTGATCAGTTTCAGAAATGTCCCCTCAGGGGAGAAAAGAAACCTTCAACATTTGGGGAAAAAAGGATAACGGTTACGAGTAAGCTCAGGAAAGTCAAAATCTAAGGTTAACACATGAATTAGAGCTCAGTCTCTCTGTCCCACACTGCTTCACCTTCACTATCTTCCCAGAAGAATTCGGGAAAGACAGAGGGGGATACTGGAAGGATGCATAGAAGGATCTATGTAAGGTGAACAGTGCACAATTTGGAGATGACTGCTTCTGAATAATTGAGGTATCATGTCATTGGCAACATCTGAGTCTGACTGTCCAAAGCTCCTGATAATTGCCAAGGTTCCATTTTAAATGTAGCCCATGGGTATTAGAGCAAGCATGCACGCATCTCTCTAAGGCTAAAAGACAAGTGTGTCTTTTCAGTGGAATGGTGGGGAGATGCTTTCGGGATTGCAGGCTAAGGAGCAAGGAGCATTACTGATTATAGTCACGGTCGGTGTGCTTTCCAAGGAGGATTCTCCTCTCTGCCCGAATTTAGCTTCTGTTGCCATTCTTTTTCCAAATTCGTGAAGTCAGAAGGGGCACTGCTCTTTCCTCAGCAGGCTGCAAGGCATGCTAGTCTGTAACCCATCCACTGCTGCAGGGAGGGGTGGGGAGGGGGAGAGATCTGGGCTGCTCCACTGGGTAGGTTTTCATTTCCCAGCCTCTCCCCCCTCCAGGAGTCCCCACCATGCACAGGAATGTAAAGGCAACAGAATGACACACGTGGCTACAATAATGTTTGAAATTAGCCACATGTTAGAGATGGAATCAGTGCAATGGAAGGTCACCGTGCGACCTTATGTTAGTCACATTACTTCTCTCAGTCACATCTGAAAAATGCAGATAGGCATAACCTCCAGAATCAGTTAACTAGGGGTGAGGTCACCCTTCTCCTTAGAGATGGAGCGAGATAGCAAAATACAGGAGGAGGAGTATGGAGACAGAAGTTAGAAAGTAGAGGCTTGATTGCTACCTCCACTCTTTGTTCAGTGAGTGATCTTGGGCAAATCTTTGTGGGCACCAATTCCTTTAACCAAAACTAGAAACATAACAAGACCCATACACCCCACAGGACCAGGACGAGAACGAAAGAGATAACTGTGTGAAAGTCCTTTGGAATCTGCAAAGGGTGATACAGACAAACATACAGTACATACCGGAGTAAGGCATGTACAATATTAAGTGGGCTGAATTGATCGCCAGGAAGCTAGGGAGAAAATTCTGAGAGTTTGGGACACTGGGCAGCAGCCACAAAGGCTGACATCAGACGATTTACAATTCACAGCTCACTGGGGCCTGGAAGAGTCTTTGAAGTGGGGAGCTCAGCTGAGCTCTTCCACCTCGATCCCACTCTGCTGCGGTGCTGTGAAGTTAAAGGGCCCTTACTAGGTGCTTACAGGGCTGCTGGCTGATCAGCTCCTCCAGTGGGGAAGAGCGTAGGAGAGCACACCAAAAGTTCTGGACTTCTGTCTTGGTCACTCATCCCTTCACCATGCCGTCCTTCATTAATCATCCTTTTAAAAGGCTAAGCCAGAAGCTTCAAATTAGGTATATGCGATTTCGTTATGTCTCTTCTATCTGAAGACAGGATGTAGCGCAAGGGCTCTTTGAGGCCCTCCCGTTCTAAGCTGTACCTTTTCAGGATTCTATGGCTCCCTTTCAGAAGTTCAATAAACAGATAATGATGAGACTGTGGTGCCAATTGAGATTTGCGAAGTGTCCTCCTTCAGTTCAATTCCACAGACATTGAGCACTGTAGGGTAACAGACTGGGTTCTAGAACAATAACACTGATCCCTTTCACATCCACAGCGACTCAAGTCAATGAAGTCCATTTGTGAATTTGTCAGTGCACCTACACCTGTATTGTCGTGGTTCTTGTTTTCTTATGTTGATAACACCCCTATGGAGGTAGGCAGAGAATGCCTTATCATTCCCACTTTACAGATGAGTAAACTAAAGTCTAGACAGGTTAAGTCCCTGCACTTAGGTTAATGGTGGAGCCAGGACTTAACGGAGTGGTATGTGTCTGTTTCAACAGGTTCACAGAAGTATAACTGGCACATGAGAAACTGCGCATATTTAAAGTAGCGCACAATGTTTTGACACGTGTACACTCACGAAACCATCACCACCATCAGAACAGAGAACTTGTCCATCGCCCCCCAAAGTTTTCTCATGCTCCTTTGAAATCCCCCCTCTCCATCACCCCCCGGACCCACCACAAGCACCCAGGGATCTGCTTCTTGTCTCTAAAGATTAGTTTTCTTTTTCTAGTACTTTACATAAATGGAATCACGTAATATGAACTCCTTTTAGACTGGCTTTTTTCACTTAGCATAATTATTACCAGATTCATCTATATTACTGCAAGTCTCAGTAGTTCATTTCGTTCTACTGCTGAGGTATATCCCATTGTGTAGATATACCGAGATTTGTTTTGATTTGATGTTCAATGATTTTTTTAACTGCTCCTCTAAGAAAAAAGAAAAAGAAATAAAAAAGTCAATTCCCTCTTCTCCTCCTACAACTGTAAATATTTACAACTCAAGTCTTGTTTCTCAAATCTTTCCTGATTAAATGGACAAACATATTAGAGGCCACATCAAGGCTTCTGTGCACAGCAATGGGAGCTGTCGTCTCGAGTAGGGTCTTACTGGGACCTGCACGTGGAGATGCAGCTTCTTTGCTTGTAGACAAGGAACTCACCAAGGCATAGACAACAGCAAACTTTGGAAAAATTATGAGTGCAATTTTAGGAGTGGATAATTAGATATCTTTTGCAGGGTGTTTGGGAAATTATATTAGTTTTTTTTTTTTAATGAAGTTTTGGGGGGTTCACTTCATAAAAAAATACCATTGTGACTGATTATTTTTCTAATATTCTTCACTTTTCTTCCTTGCATAGTCAAGGAAGTGGCACTTTTATCCCTTAGCTGTGGCAGCCAATCATAGCCTCTAATTGCATTCACTGCATAAATTATTGGTGTCATGAATCATAAAATTAGTTTAAATAAACTCTCAGCCACAATCACAAATGACTATCGGGTGGAGGATCCTGCATCCTTTCATTCTAAGGGAAAGGGTCAGGGTAATCTCTGTAGTTAATTCTTGAATTAAAATAAGATAGAATTATTAGAGTGGGGAGGGGATAGAGACAGCCGAGGGTGGGAGTGGGAGGAGAAGTATCTGCGGTGCTCAGCAGGTTCACAAAAAAGAATTGGCCTCCTTAGCAGCAGCCTTAAGAGCGCCTTCTACCTATGATGGACAGCTCTGACCAGCAGCCATGGCCAAGAAAGGGTTTGCACTGGCCTTCCCAGAGTCTGGAGGGAAAAGCACAGGGCCCAAATACCGAGCAGTCCTTCTGCATGCTCCTGCTGTGGCCTAATGTGATCTCTCCACACAGTGTCCAGTAACTCCCTGACAATGGACAGAGGCACCGTAGGGGACATTGTGGGAGTCCCTGGTCAGCTTCCATTTGACGAAGCGACTATGCATCCTGGCAAAAGGCATCAGGGAGTTTGTTTTGAGGGTAAGCAGTTTCTCCCAGCTTCTCTCTTCCTTTACAGGCCCTGCTCAGAAGCTCTTTAGGCTTTACTGGAGCTGCGGGGGCGAGTGAAGGAGATGCTGGTAGGTGCCTCTCAGCACAGAGCGCCCTCTCCTGCCTGTGCCCAGTGCACCCCAGCATAGCATCCCTCTGGCCACTGTCCTCAGCCCTGCTTCGATGTGGGTCACGTGATTTTCCAAACCTCAATCCCTTCTCTCAACCCTAATCCCGGTTCCCCAAAGGAGTCAATTCCCGGGCTGATTCTAGCCCCGTCTGTCCCCCACTTGCCTCATTACATTTCTGAGCCCACTCTGCTGACTTTATTTAATGAGGTTTATTGTTTGTGCTTAGAGATTTTCAAAGGCCCATCACCCTTTTTGAGTTCACCCTTAGATCTTCAGTCTGCCAACGAGGTGGGCTTTTGAAGCTCTCTTCATTAATTCAGCACCTAGCTTCTGCATTTAACGGCACATGGTTTGAAGTGTACATAAGCCACAGCGGAAACATCTGAGAGGCGTCCCAAGATACTGCAAATTATAAAGGGTGATTAAAAAATAGCATGGCTCTCTATCTTCTGCTGCCTTAGAACTTTATTCCTTATATCAAAAAGATTCTGGGGTATCAAAATATCACTGTCTGACTCTGATAATGACTTCCTAGAGTTTCAGACATTGGTGGAACAAAGATTTAATTTTAATTATCAGCAGCTCCATTTTTTTTTTTTCTTTATCTTCAGCTATTGTAAAGGACAGGGGAGCTGGGAGGAAGGGCAGAAGAGGAGGACAAGAAAAGCGAAAAGCGAGCTAGCAGTCCTATTTAAGTCCTGCGCGGTGGCTGTCTTTGATACAGTCCTGCCATCCCTGCGTGGAGGGACTCCTTGGCTGGAGAAGTCTGGGTGCTCCAGCTGCTCGTGTGTCTTGCTGGCACTGTCATCATCAGGTAGCACATGGCAAGGGCCTCTCCCAGAGAAGCCAGGTGGTCTAACAATTAAGGCAAATGCACAGATTTCAGCAATCACAACGAAACCATTTAGCTTCTAAAATTTAGCCCTGACCAGCTGAGTGAAAGAAAAATGGTGATCAGGGTCTGCTGTGCCTAGAGCATGAGCAGTGGGGAGGTCATGCTGGGAAGCAGGAGGCACAATCTAACACTCCTCCCCTGGGAGGGCCTTGTGATTCTGGAAGGATATAGAGGAGTGTGGTCCTTAGAAAGACTAGATCAGGGAAAGGAATCTTATCAGGATACCTAAGAATACTTGCAAAAATAAGGTTGGGGCTTGATGTTCTTTAAGAAGTCACTTATTATAATCTTAAGCCATTGTCACCTTTGGGAGTGGCTGGCTCATTTACCTCTCCTTCCACAGCCAGCCTGGTGATGAATGCTGGATCAAGAGGCCTGACCCTGGCCCTGCCTCTCAGTGTCTCAGTGCAACCCGAGGGAGGTTACCCAGCCTCCCCTGGCCTCGATGGCCTCTTCGTGATCTTCCAACAATTTTTAGCAGTGGAAGTTTTTTCTTCTTCCCAAATGACATTTTACATGGAACCTCAGTATTTAAAATAGCTCAGACGGGCTGCCCTGGCAGAGGGTGGTCCCGGTCTGCTCTGTTTTCTTTGTCCCTTCCTGTCATCCTGCCTCAGCAGAGGCTTAGGGACCCCAGAGGAACCTTAGTCCTCCTCAGAACCCATCGTGAAAACAAAGCTCTCAGCTGTCTTTACAACTGCTTCTGGCATCTATGTGTGATGGCTTGGTTTTAATCAGTACCATTTAGGACATGCTAGGGAGGGGCCCAGAGAGAGGCACAAGTGACAGGCTTTCTTCTTGAAAAATCAGCCATCATTTATCTTTAAAAAGGAAAAAAAAATGACAACCCTGAGAAAATGATTTTCCTTTCACAACCTCATTACAAATGCTGAGCACAGCTGGATGTAAGTTCTGTGTGTGTGTGTGCGTGCGCGTGTGTGCGTGCGCGCGCGCGCGCGCGCGCGCGCGCGTGTGTGTGTTTGGTGGGTGGGTGTGGTTGGAGGCTCAACCCTTGTTGCTGTTGTTGGTTTTGTCTGCAGCAGCAGGCTAAAAAGAGACTACAATGTGACCTGAGTTCTGTGTCACTGGTACTACGGCCACAACACTCCAGGGACAGGAAAGGGCTCTGAGTTTCCTTACCTTCCTGCAGTGGTGCAGACAGCTCACTGGGCCTCCTCAAGAGTGAACAAAACAGAGACTCAGGTAGACCTTATCTGGTGGACAGACCTGCTCCTGGACGCAGAGCGCTGCCTGCCATCCTTGTAGCAGATTAGGGCTGGGGTAGTGCTGGGTATGCTAAGTGCCCGTGGGATAGGATCTCACTATGTCTCTGCACAGCTGTTTTCATGCTGGGATTAGGTTTTGGTGCTACAGTAATTTTCCCCTATTGTTTGGTGTCCCTGCATTCATATTGGAGAAGTGGAAGAGAAGAGCAGTGTTCTCGGGAGAAAATCTCAGCATTTGGGATTCATACAAATAAATACACTGACTGTGTGTGCTCCTCCCACTTCCTTCAAACCACTTACAACAACTTAAACACCTTTCAAATGGCTCTTTTCCAATCATTTTACTTCCTTTAAAAATAGTGATGAGGTTATGTCTGATGCCCCTGAACGTCCATCATGCATTTATTTATCCAGCTCTGTGCTAGGCAGCAATTAGCAAAGGTAACACTAATTAGGTTTTACAATGTAATATGTGTCCCTCTAAACTTAAGTCATAGCATTTTAAGCTTCTAATAATTGCAAGGTCATTTTGCTATTTTTCAGAATAGCAGGAATGCTAATGAGTGAATTTGGTATGCATGGGGATGCCCCTGTTTCCTCTTGAGGCTTATTAGGATTTACTGGGGACACTTTACTTAATTTGTTGCTGAGCTCATGCCCTAAACGGAAGCATTGAACCAGCTACCTGAAAGCCTAGAAGTTTTAGACTCTAGTGAATCAACCCTATCTAAGGCCTGGCTGTCTGGTTTATCATTAGACAACCATTTATTTCCCCCTGGACTTAGAAGCTCCACATCCTTTTTGTCCAATCTTCTTAGCGGGCCAACCTCCATCTCCCACCTCCAAATGCACTTAAACATGCTCCTTCCCTCTAAGAACAGTGCTATGTTATAAAACTATGTGTGTTATGAATACCTTAACATTCATAGTCTCATATTTTACTCTTGCTGCCAGCATATTCTGGATATATTTACTGGAATCAGTTCTGTATTTCTTAGACTGGAAGCTCTCAGGAAGCAGATTACAAACCCACGAGATGGTCTCTGTAGAATACCTATCCCAGAACCATGGGAGACTCAGACTCAGTGTGGGCTTTCGTATGTGGCTGTGGATAATAAGGTGATGGGCATAGCAATGCTGAGATTTAAGCAGCCTAAGCAGAATTCACCCTTGGTGCAGCTGGAAAATGTAACAAAATACATTTCATTGCTGACATGTCTAAATCATCATGTCTTGGGCAGCCTCAGAGAATGATGTGGTTTTGAGAGACACTGTTGGGGATGAGCTTCCTGCCTTCCTTCTAGGGAAGTGAGGGGCAGTGATGAATTGAGGGATACATAAGCAAACTACAGAAAGCTAGGGCTGTGTTAATTTCACTTATTTGTCCACTCTGAGCTATGAACCGGTGTTGTGTTAATGTAGGGATTTAGTGGTGAACAAGACAGGCATTATCCCCGCCTCTTAAGCTCACATTCCAGTGTGGGAGACCATAGCAAGTCAGTCCCCCAACTGATTCTTATTTTAAATTGTGTTAAGTATAATAAAGAGGTCCACGACGCTAGGAGATAATAGTTGGCCCCATATATCCCGGGGGGGGGGGCAAAGGATTCCTTGAGGAAGTGACACTTCAGCTGGGGTCTGAGGGATGAGTAGGAAGGATGAGATGAACAGGGGAGCGAAGGCCATTCTAGGCAGAGAGCAGCATGCAGGAGAGCCCTAAGGCAGCTAACAGCAAAGAGCTAGAAGCCCAAGAGGATGGCAGCCCTGGATGTGGCTGGCCCATCAGGCTGGGACTGGTACATGCAGAGCTACCGGCCACACCCCAGAACTCCACCTCTACCCTGGTCCATGGGAGGCCACTGCAGCATTTTCAGCAGGACAGTGATATGATCATCTGTCCCTTCCCAACCCACATCACAGATATTTTCTTGACCAGTGATCAGAGAAGAGCTCTTGAGCTTTCCAGGCACTAACATGGGAGTCATGTTACCCACCCAGAGTGGGAGACATGAAGCTCACTCATAATATGCTCCATCTTCTCCGGAAATCTGCAGGTGTGTGTGCCCTGATGTGCTCTGCATGAATCCACGGATGAGTGTGCGGAAGACTGAGCTCAAAAGTAAGTCACTTCCAGGAACAGAGACTCTGAATTCGCAATGTCACAGCCTGCGACAGCTCCTGGTGCCTCCAGGATGGCTGCCAAGAATGTCCTTCTTGTGAAAGAAGAAAAGGGAAGGAGAAAAGCAGAGAAGGCATGAGGGAGAAAGGAACTTCCAAAGCAATGCTCTCTGACAAGCCTTGGGAATTTTTCTGCCATCCATCCCTTTAAGGAATCTGAATGCCAGAACATAAAAAAGAGACATTGAGTCCGAGGTCTCAGACTGAGCAAGGGACAGAGTTATGACTCTTGGTTATTGAAAGCTCCTGTGCAAAGAGCCCTGGGTTCCTTGGCTTCTGGAGCCGGTGGGGGCTCCAGTTCGCTGTCACCTCCCTGTGCTCCCTTTACTGCTGTCCTGAGCCTGATACAGAACTTGTTTTGCCAGGAGCCACAGTGGCCACGTCACTCAACTGTCCCCATTGGGCTGGTTGCCTCATATGTCTGGCAATAAGTGCTATTTGCAACACACATGTAATATGACATAAAGAGAAGAAGCTGCAGTGGCTTTTTCACTAGAGCAAATGGCACATTCTCATAGCCAGATAATGCAGAAATAAAGTGCATTTGTAATAGACAACAAAAGGATTATCCTCCATTCATTTCAAAGCACCCTTCTTTCCACTCAGGGATTACATTTCTCTTTACTTATCTTGCAAATAGTTTTTTTTTTTTTAAATTTTCATTTTCCCTGAAGAGCACATGCATGGCTGATGGCAAATTGAAAACATCGCTGGACCTTTCAAAGGCAAGGCCTCCATGAATCAGAGAGAGGTCATCTTCCAAGACACTGCGAGTCCCCTAATCCACTGCTAGGCAGTTGAATACCTAAGAAACTAACCCCACACCATTCAACACAAAACTGCCTGTTTGCTAGTCTGGAAGTAGGAAAATGATCCACATGAAACAAAAGCATCTCTGAGCAAACGTGAGCCAGTCAGGAGGCTTCTCTGAGTCCTCCAGTGTTAGTGACTGTGAGGTGTGCTTCACGGGTCTCCTGTGCCCTCTTAAGGACCAGTGTCCTTCAAAGACCACTGACAGGCATGCTCTTGTAAGACCTCTGGTCTTTAGTCAGAAGGAGAAAAATGCCAAAATCTGAAAAGCAGGCAGAACTCAGGGTGTTCTAGAGAATGCAAGGCCAGCACAGATACTCTGGGAAGCTCTGTGAGAGTGTGGGGCCAGTCCTCGGGCCTCAGTGTCCACCATGCAGGCACAGGAGACTGAATGGCTGGACTTTAATCTTGTTCAGAGCCCTGGCTTGGCTCAGACCCTGGGTGGGGTTGGTGTGGTCTCAGCACAAACTCTGGCAATCTCTGGCACGGCGGTATTCACTGTCACCGGGCATTTCATCTCTACGGTTGAGTATCTACTCAGTTCTCACCCAGCACATTCTCTCCTTCTTTTTTATTGCTTACACCCCTATCTCCATTCACACATAATCCTGGGCTGCACGCACAGTGGGTGCTTTAATAGCGTTGCCATGTCCTTTGTTTGATATTTCTAACTGCTTTCTTTTGTTAGTCTAAGATTTTGCAGAGTCAAAAGATTCTAAAAAGAGGCCAGGGAAAGAGCAGGAGCGGATACTGCCCTCCAAGTAGCTTTAGAGGCTAAACAATCCCAAGCATGCTGCCTTGGCCTCTTCTCTGCTCTTTATACTGTCCAAGTGATCTAAGTAAGAAAAAACATCTCATGGATATGGTCTGCAAATAACCACACAACCAAAACAAACTCTTCTGGCCACGCTGGATCAGATGAGCACATGTGGCCCCATGAAGAAGAGCAGCAATTTGGCTCCAGGACCGCCAGAGTGGGGGTGAAGCCTGCTGAGTGATCTTCAGTCTTGGAATGGGAGGAGAGATGATACAGTTTAGGGCCGGCTTCCCATTATATATGGTATTCTAACTCTTAAAGAAAATTAAAAGCTTTCCCCAAGTGTTCTCTTATTTTGGAAAAACATAACTAGTGAATGCACAATTCAGCTGGACCCTAGCACAGTTCATCATAAGCTTTGGACCTTTTTCATTTACCCGTGAAACTCTTAATCAACCCCACTCCCAATGGGAAGGAGACTGAAACCCACTCCCACAGAGGGTTAAACTCACAGCCTCCTCCTGTTTGTATATAACAGGACCATTAGGGTATTTTTATTTCTCCTCTCTCTGTGTCGCACAATACCACATCAAAAATACATTTGCAGCAAAGCTTATTTTCTGAAGACAGATAATTTGGTTAAATCTCTTCCACTTTGATTTCATCTCCAGTTTCGGACGAGCCGCAGTACAACACGCAGCAGCAAAAGCCCATTTTATTCTTATGAAAAAGAATTTAATGACCCTCTGATATAAAATTGATCCTCTGATAAGATGGCACTTGTGGGCTACTTTGACAGAAACGTTAAACGAAGTGAGTCTGCACATATCCACTGATGTATGGTACCTTGAGCTGCAGCCAGGACTGGGAGGACATGTAATTTTGCCTCTTCTTGGGAAAAGGGAATAGGTGCTTGCATTGTCCATGCTGGTCAGACACTGTTGACCACTGAGTTCCTGCAAAACCATTCATTGTGTGGCCTGCAGCTCACACAGGTTGGGAAGTTTGGACGATTGCCTTATAGAATCAAGCATTTTCTTTTGGGCATTCCCAGGTGGTGTTTGCCCTGGTCCTAGTCTCTAATGCCACTGCTTCCTATCTCATGGACAGGTGAGAGTAAAGAGTTAGGATCAATGCTATTAGTAATGAGGAGAATGAAAATAACAATGAAACACTGCTTTATACCAACTAGGTTAGCAAAAAGTAGAAAAGTGGAAAATACCAAGGATTGGCAGAACTAAGGGGAGATTGGCACCCCCATGAAGCAGTGCTGAGAATGTAAGCTGGTCAGTTACTTTAGAATATACCTGGCGGTGCTTAACTGAATTTTGTATGCATATTTCCTAAGATGCAGAAACCTCCTCTGCTGGTGTGAATGCGAGGATTCACACAGAGGCCCGAGGGAGTGGGAAATTAGAAGCAACCCAGAGATCCAGCAGAAGGGAGTGGATAAGTAAAACTTTGCGAATGCAGCAAATAGAAACAGTGAACTGGGAGGTAGATATCTAACAATGTGAATGATTCTTAAAAGTAGTGTTGGGTAGAAGAAGAAATAATTACACCTGTAGCACAAGGTCACTTAGGTAAATTGAAATCATTCACATAGAAAAAGCTACATATTTTACACATACATTAAAAACATACAGTCATCCCCTACATAATGATGTCTCAGTCAACAACGGACCACATATAGGGCTGTGGTCTCATAAGATTATAACAGAGCTGAGAAGTTCCTATCACTTAGTGATGTAGTAGCCATCGTAATGGGTTGTGTTTTCCATGTTTAGGGTTAGATACACAAATACTTGCCATGTGTTACAATTGCCTATAGTATTCAGCACAGTAGCGTTCTATACAGGTGTGTAGCCTAGGACCCACAGGCTGTACCACATAGCCTAGGTGTGCAGCACACTATACCATCTAGATTTGTGTAAGTGCCCTCTGTGATGCTCGCACAATGGCTGAATTGCCTAACGAAGCATTTCTCAGAACGTGTCCCCATTGCTGACTCATGACTATCTATCAAACCTATTAGAATAGGTACCTGCGGGTAAAGAAAGGGAAAAAGAAGTGAGAAGCAAGGAAAATGATGGAAAATATAAAAAAGAGAGTTCCTTTTAGATAGCTGATGATGTGCCAGAAGGTGGGAAATATGGGACTCAAGTCTTTGCAGCTTGTATTCAGTTTTTAAAAATGACATATAACTCAGAACATAGGGTCAACACCAACGTAAGTGGTGATTCTAATGGTTACAACCCAGTCTCTCTTTTCAAAGTGTCCTCTGAACTTCCTTTATCCTCTTATACAATCCATGGGGATGCTGTAAGATGAGGAGATTTAAAAGCGGGGGGGGGGGGAGTCCCTCCCATTCCTGAGGTCCCTGTGACAGCAGGTAAGAAATGCTAACCGAAGGTGGAAGGCCAATTAGAGCCAATTACAAACTAGCTGACCCACAAGGGTGGAAAAAAGCTCAGAAGATGCAGTACGGTCTTGTAAACAGGAGATTTCCTGTATGTATATGTTTCTAATCTGGGAAGTGCATTGACTTTTTAACTTGGGCATAATGGCCATCTGGAGAGGCTGATCAAAACAGGAGCCTGACTGGATTCTTTATAGCCTTTCACTCCTTGTAGACATGCAAGTAGCTAAGAAAAAGTAAATGGAGGTCATCAAAGTCATTTGCACTTGTAAAATGTGAACCAGTAACCATTAAACACAAAATCTCTGATATTAGCAGTGAAAAAAAATTTGTCACCTATCCCAATTGACAAAGGAAAGGATGAAGCAGAAAGTCAGATGTGGACACTGATTAGCTTTCTGTCCCTAGAATTATGACGGGGCCCTCTTTTCTCCTTCCATTTAACCAATTTGAATCAACGAAGTTGAAGATGGAACTTCCTCACGGCTGGGTCTCCCTCAACTTTTGGAAGGCCATGCCATACTCACCAGTTGGTGTATCCAACCAGATGGATGCTAGGACTGAGCTTCTGGAGCAGCTGTAGTGAAGGGTGCTGTCAGGTGCACGGGCTGAGCAGGAAGGCTGATTAAGCCCAGGGCTACAGGAGCAGCTGCCCCTAAATTGCCATAACTGTTGGGTCTACCATTTAGTTCATAAGTGATCCCCAAACCTGGCCAAAAATATGTCATAAAGGCCTAGTGGTTGTTTTACATATTGGGACCGAAGAAATAAGCAAGCGGAGGCTCTGGAAGAGGTCCTGGATGAGTGGTGTCTTCTCAGAGCTTCTCCTGGTGCTCATGGCTCCTGCAAACACAAACCACTCTGCAGTCGAGCAAACTTGCTGCTGGAGGAAACAATAAATGCTCACGTTAACCACTGGTGGCTGGTGTTTTGTAAAAGGAATAGCCAGTTGATGGATCACTTTTTCTCCTCTTCAAACCAGTTGTTTTGCAAAGTGGCGACACACGGCTTGGGTCAAAAAACGAAATGTGAGTGTATCTCTTCCCATGTGTGTAAACAGATGGCTTTCAAGTGCCTGATTTATATAGCAAGTAGCCTGATACTAGAACATTACCCTTTCAGTTTCAGATCACTTGCATCCTTCAAATCAAGGACCCTGCTATGATTTAAGCGTGCGCTCCAAAGTTCTTGTGTTGGAAATTTAACCCCCAACGCAACAATGTTGAGAGGTGGGAACTTTAAGAGGTGATTAGCTGAATGGATTAATGCCATTATCTCAAGAGTAGGTTAGTTATTGGGAGAGCAGGCTCCTGATAAAGAGGATGAGTTTGTCCCTCGTCCTCTCTTGCTCTCATCCTCTGTTGTCCTTTTGCTTTCCTCCCCAGGGACAGCATAGCACAAAGGCCAGATGCTAGCACCATGCTCTTGAACTTCACAGCCTCCAGAACCAGAAGCCAAATAAACTTACTTATAATTACCTAGTCTGTCTTTTTCTGCTATGGCAGCATCAAACACAGTAAGAAAGACCCCTTCATCACCAATGATCAAGGGGAAAGTGATTCAAATGGAGTTCAGAAGTACTCAAAAATTTCCTTGACTGCAGCAATTCCTGCATGTGAGAAATGCAGAGAAGCAGAGAAACAGAAATAACAAAAAAAATACTAGAAGTTTATTGATGGCAACCCAAAAGAAATGCGTATTTATTTTCCAATAATGCACTCCCATTCCTCTTCCTCTTATAAAGGGTTAAACAAAAAAGTAATTAAACAATGATTTCTTTATAAGTGCTGGACTTCTGAGGCCTGTTTTCTCTCTTGGAAAAAAAAATAGATTTAAGATAATGGTCCTATTCTCCTCAGAATAAATTAAACTCCGAGATAAAGAATTCCATTACTAATGCCTTTCAGCAAAGCCCAGGCATCTTTTAAAGTCAAACTTTAAAGCATAATGTGCCATGATCTTGTTGAAATCTTTCCTGTAATGATATTTAAGTGATGGGCAAGGATATCAGTGGTTCAGGCAAAATATTGATTGTATATCTTCAGGGCTGTTGAGCTCTTTTAGAGTATTCCATTTGAGGCAATGAACTTTTTTAAAGGCACTTTTAAAACAGTTGCTAGTTAACTCAAGTAACTGATTTTCTTTATTTTTTTAAAAAACGGTAGGAGAAAAAGGCAAGTTGGGAGGGGAGAAGAGGGAAGGTAGGAACCTGGAGGAGAGTCAAGGTAAAAATAAATAGCAAAGAACAAAATATGGGACCACCAGCAAGACTCCAGGATATTGGCTCTAACCAGCACATGGTACCTGCTTCAAGTTAAAGATTCTTTTTAGTGCTCAGCTCTTACTTTTCTTTTCTGTGGAAAGAGCTGACAAAGAAGTCATCTTCACCACTGTGGCAAGAGGTTGTCCCCTTTCCCTGGAGGAGCAGGAGGTCTCTGGAAGAGGAGACAGCTAGTTGCTATTTTGGAAAATCTGCACAGTCTCAGCCACATCAGCTTCACTCTCTTGGGAAGGCATTGCAAAGGGTCAGAGGGAGCACAGGGACCATTCCATTAGACACAAAGGAAGATACTGACTGGAGAAAGAAGAGGTGAGGTGTGGGACTAGGGGGGCCCTGCTGGGAACCTATCAGGGGTAGTAAAAGCTCTCAACACCTCATCCAATCATCCGAATCATTGCCCTATTTAAGTCACAGCTTGGGCATCTAAAGTTATCATATATGACACATACACATTGATGACTAGCCCCGAACATGGGTTTGTAATTCTAATTCATTTCCCTTACATGACTGTAAATTTCTTGAGGGCAGAGACTGTCCTTCTCTCCTTTGATTATCAAACACACACATCTGTAGGGTGATCGGTACAAAGTCCTTCAAGAACTGCTGTTTCTCTTTGAAACAACCAACCAACCAGTGCATTTGCCTGGAACCGATGCCATCCTGGAGTCGCAGTTAAAGTGATAACAGTTGGTTGCCAGGTGGTTTGGGGCACTCCCCCACTGCTGTGTGGGGTGAAAGGTCTCAAGAGTAGTGAGGTAGGGCCTTGCAGCTCCGTTCTTCTCTTCCACAGGACAGTGGGGTCTGCAAAGCAGAGCCTGACTTCTGGGTATCACCCTTCACCCAGAAAGACCCACAGAGCCTTGCTCTAGTCTCATCACCATCCTGGAACATGCACAGGGTCCAGGGCCTCTTGGCCCACCAGCTGGCTCACCTAAAGGTGTTGTCATTGCAAGGAAACACTCACTGTGGGGAGGGGTCTAGATAATTTATAAAAGAGACCCAGTGCCTGCTCAGATGGAACATACTTTTGCATCTCTGCTATAGAGGGAGAGGTTCCTATTGCTTAAAGCTTCTGGTTTATACTCAGTCTGATTATTTGGATTGAATTAATCTGACTATTGGAAATACGTGTATGCACACACACATATACACATATTTATATAACTAACGTTTGCTCATGACTTTAAAATGTTTATTTCTTATGAAATTAGTTTGAGGCTTTATAGAAGGGAATTTTAAAGAATGTACTTATAACTGCACCACCCTACTGTAGCAAATTTGTTTAAAAAATTTGTTTGGCACTTGCTGCGTGTCAGGCAAGGTGCTAATTCTGGTGCATACAGAAGTAAAAGGCACGCTCCTTCCTCCGGAGTTCACAATGAACTGAGGCAGGTGAATGAGAAAATGGGCATCTACAACGCAGTGTGGCAGGAGCGGACAGAACGCTGGGCAGGTGCGCCGGGACCCAGCTCCTTCTCAATAGTCCAGATGGGAAGACCTGGTTCTCACATGGCTATAATCATGGAAGAGATGCAATTTTGTGTTCTATTTCCCTCCTACCTGTGTTTTAATCACATTTCCTTCTGAGGCTATGTGGATGCACCTTCATCTCCCATGAAAGCTTTTCTTTAAATAAACAGAAATCCAGTTAGCAAAATGCTACCATCCAATGTCTTTGCCTATATTTATTTCATTACTTCATCCAAAAAAAAAAAAAATTAAAAAGGAAGCCCAGGGCCCTATGACCTTGTGAAATAAGGAAAAAAATAGTATCATTCACTTAGCAACATATTGTACCTCTGCCTGTTGTTTTCATGCTTGTCTAATTATTCCAAAAAGAATAGCTGTGGTAAAGCATTCTCTCACTGGCAAATATGCTTTTGATTTAGGAAATTATTATAGAAAAATGCTGGAAGCCTTATAGTCATCTTTGCTATATTTAGAGGGAAAATAACGTCCCTCTGCAATTACAATTCGATATGAAGTTTAGGCACTCACATTTTTCTTTTTTTCCTTTTATTTTTTCTTAAATACGTTTTTTCTCCTTTTCTCTGGGTTAACAATGCAGGGATCACAGCTGCACAATTATTAAAAAAAGGCCACTTAAACTCAACCCTCCATAGATACAGTGTCTATGTAGTGTTTAATTAGAGATTAAAATTGAGGAATTGAATAATTGAGGTTCCTAATGAATTTGAAAACTCAGCAAAGCAAGGAGAGCTGAGCATTTTTCTGGCTTTGCTTTTCTTTCTCTGACTTTTTCCTCATTTCCCATTATTATCACATGTCTGGCCTTGACTGCTGAGTTTATTACTACCCATAACCCTGGCCTAAGTGGAAACACAAAAGCTGGAGCCTCTTTGCTGAGCTCCTGGAGACATTCGGTCTATTGGATTTATGACATGTTCAGAAGCCTGCAATTGCAGGAGGCAGGCAATGATGAAAACGAGATACCTTGGGCCATCAGTGCTTTCTGTAATCACCTTAATAGGTCAACATAACAATGGATGTTGCTAAGACGGTCCTAAATCAAAGAAAATTTAGTACATTAAAAGTCCTATTGTTACCCCTCTAGGAAGACTGGGTTATTTGGATACCTTGCTTCTTAGGCTGACATTAGCTTTAGGTGCCCAACAATGGTAGTAATCCCTCGGTTTACCCTGGAATGGAACCCACCCTCCACAAAATGGCCCTATAACAGATGTGCCCTTGGTAGACAGCACATTTCAAATCCAGCCTGGAGGTAATTCTCAAGCAGGGATTTCTGCATTAGGAGGAGGGCTGGTTACAAGACCCTGAAGTTCCCTTCCAACTCTAAAACACTCCAATTTTATGAAGATGGCATACAGCAAACCACCTTGCTCTGACAGGACCGCCCCCTTTCAAGCCTCTTTCTAATACAGAGGTACAGTTTTTAGTACTATTTTTATCATTTGGACACTGTACTTCAGAAGATACATTTCAAGCTTCATTTGGCACAAAATCTAGATGGTTTAAATCAACATTCAAGGTAAATGTCTGTATTTTTATGGCCAAGGGCCCCCCAAACTTGTGATTATTTGCTATTTTGCCATTGCTGGTTAAATTGTGTCTTGATGTTTACTACATCTCTGACTCCAATCAGACTGATTACTAGTAGGAATATTGCAGCTGATAAAAGGGACTTGCTCTGAAGCGACGTTAACATAGCAGACATTCAGTCACAAAATCTTTTATGAATAAGAGGTCGTTCCTAATAACATTTCCTTACAACTTCTAGCCATCCGTCTTAGCTCTGCCACTGATGGCTTCCTACTGATGACTTTAAATATATGTTTTTGACAGCAGGAAAAGAAATAATCTGTCTTACAGTATTGTTCTTACTTGCATGAAGAAAAATATGTCTCCTGCCTACTGCTTAGCACAACTGTAGCTTGGGGGTGAGGGGGTCAAGGGAGGAGGTTTTCATAATGTACATATTTAATCTTGTCTTACCTATTTTTATCCTGTGTTCACTCAATATTTGTGGCATTCTCTTTGCTTCTGTAAGCATCAATGCTATTCCTCTGAGATGCTAAGACCCCAAAGAATAGGAACTCTGGAAATGTTCTTTGAAGGTATCTAGGACAGCTCCAAGTATAGCTAAGTGTATAATAACTGACTCTAGATGACGATGGTGACAATACAGAAATAGTGGGTAACATCAAATCCATCCTCACATGGGCATCTGTGGCAATGCTTCAGGGGAGGAAGCAGTTTGGGGGAGTGTGGATTGTTCCCTGGTTTGGCACAAAGGGCAGTGTTATGCTTGGTGTCCATGAAGTGATATGTGTATCACCAGGGGAAGGATTTGATGCCATGTGGCTCAGCTTGAAAGGAAGGAACTAGGCTTGATCCAGAGGCTTCTCTCCTTGAAGGCAGGGCTTAGTTTACTTCCAGTAAATTGCCATGCCCAGGAAGGGGGGAGGGTGGTTCATGCTTTTTTGTGAAAGAGATGCTTCTGTAGGGGGCTGCACGCTGAGAGGCTGCACCAGGTATACAGGCTTCCTGTGAGGTGATGGGAAACCTCTCACCTTCAAAGGCCTTGCTTCCTTATTTGCAAATTGGTATCATGGGGTAAACAGCCCTAAATAATTGCAGTGCATCAACTTGGCAGAGAGACACATTAGGGAGGGCTTCCCATAACGTGCTTCTCATTGAGATTCTAAGCCCACGTATGAGGCAATTTGCGGCATTTACCGTTCATTGCTCAGGGGTCAGAGGGTGGGGAGAGGGGGTCTTTCTTTTTAGGCCTTATTGGACCTGTCCCACTTGTGACCTACAAGCACATGACAAGTCTGATCCTGCGCACTGGAGCGGCGTGTGATTCAGTGTGCTAAAAGGCATCTCACCATTGTCTAATCCGTCAGGCCATGAACCCTTAACAAAACACCAGAGACGTATGTGAGATGGTGTTATCGCCCACCAACGCAGCCTGACAGCACAGAGCCTATCTGCCACTGTTGATCCATGCTGACGGCTAACGAGCACACAGGGGAGAGGCTGCAGTGGGAGTGTGAGTCCCCAAAGTGCTCCAGGGCTTACTTACCTGGTCCACACCCAGCAGTGCAAAATCCCTGCTGCAGCAGAGCAAAGGAGGACGTGGGAGGAGATGAGACGGGCTGACAGGCAGAGCTCTTCTGTTTGGGGTTTGTATACAAAGTTGTCATTTCAGGTCTCCAGGTCAAAAATCATTTTATCTGCTAGAGCAGATGCTTTGTAGAACAAAATGCCAGGCTGACATCAAGACCGGGAGGTGTGCAGAGCCCCGGGCTCCGATCACATTGCAGCGGCTCCAGCCCTGTCCTGCTGGCTCTGAACTCCCTCACTCAGAGACAGCCTCTCTCCTCTCTCCATGCAGTCCCCTCGCTTTGAAGACTCGACAGCCCTCTTTCCACCTGGTGACGACTCCAGAGGCAGGATGTTCAAAGACATGGCTCCTAGTCTCTGAAATCAAAATCATCCTGCCTTGAGTGGCCACAGAGCCACTTTTGCTGTCGTTTGTTTTGGTAAAGAGAAGCATTAAAAGGTAGGGAGGTGTGGGGGAGAAACTGGGGTCCTTAGTCTTTTGTCAAGAGAGGGAAACTGACGCTCAGGAAAAGGAAGAATTATCAGCAAGTTTACTTCCAAAGAGACATGTCACAGCCCCTGCCAGATGGCAAGGACCTTAAAATTGTTTCATTGCTGCCTTTGGCCAATAACTTTAATCTCCTTCTAGCAGATAAGTGGATGGGGATTCTCCTGCCATGGAAAACAGTGTTTCACTGGTTTTTTTTTTTTTTTTTTTTTTTTTTTTTTTTTTTAGCATGTACGGGAGCATTATATTCACTAAGAATCAGGAATAGTATTAAAAACAGAAGATGTGAATTGCTCACATTTCGATCCTGAAAGTTTACAATCCCCCCAGGTCCCTAAAGCTCTCCTCTGCAGCCCAGTGTCTGCCTCCATCATGAATTGCTCTCTCTTTGTGAGGTCCACCAAGGGAAGTCAGAGGAGCAAGGCTAGGAACAAAAGTCTGGAGCTACAACGCCGGTGCCTCTCTTCCTCGGCCTAACAAGAAGAATGATGGGACTTGTAAACAAAAATTTAGAAAGGAGTGACACACATGGACAGAAAGGCCACGGGACCTGGCTGCTGCTGCCCTTCGCCTCGTCTCTTTCCACCTCTCTTGCTCATCTTGTTCCAACCACACTGGACTTTGCCCAGGCCCTTCCCTCCCAAGGGCTTCGGTGGGCACCCGCCTCTCCTGGAATGCTCTTCCCAGGGTCTGCACACACTCCTCACTTTCTCCAGCCTTTTACGCACAGTTCAGCTTTTCAACGGCGCCTTCCTTCGTCACCTCCCGTAAAATTACACCACCACCCACAAGACCCCCAAACCTCTTCCCTGCTTGCTTTTCCTCCACAGCCCTTCTCGGTATCTAACATACCAAATCGGTAATTTATTTTGCTTATGATCCTGGCTCCTCCCATCAGAATGAAACTTCCATGAAGGTTGAGATCTTTGTTTATTTTGTTTACTGCTGCATCTCCTGTGCTTAGGCTTGTAATAGACATTTGATAAATACTCATTAAGTAAATGAACCTAGATGTACATTCCAACTGGTAGCTTCTAAATCTACAGACACCAAAAGCTAAACAGATTTTTATGGTTATTTTGTCCAACCAAAGCAGGGGCTCTGTAGTCAGACTGGCCAGGTTCAATTACTAGCTGTGTGACCTTGGGCAAGTCACTTAACCTCTCTGTGTCATATGCATATGTAATATGAGGAGATTAATAGTGACCCTCTCATAGGGATATTATGAAGTCTAATTATAAGTATTATATAGAATAAAACAGGGCATAGCATAGGGTAAACATTCTAGAAGTATCCGCTATTATTATTGCTGTTATTAACAAAACTGAAGGCCACAAAAGATAAGTGATTGGGTCAAAATCACACATTCATTCGTTCATTCAGCAAACATTTAAATGCTTCCTCTATACCAAAAACGGGATTCTGCAACAGATTAAATAGCATAGTTCCTGCTTTTATAAAACCTGTGATCTAGGTAGGAAGATGAATGTTGAACAAAGAGTCAGGTAAATATGTAATTACAACCTGGATGAGCACTATGAAGACAGAGAACACCTTGCGGTGGGAGACCCATCTGTATTCTCAGGGGGATGAGAGGAGACAGAAGCCACTCCTAGAGGGAATACAGCTGAGGATGGGCTCCCCTGAATGCAGTCATAGCAGCACCCATCTCTAGTGTCCTCCACTCTTTCGGCAGGCCAGGAGTCTCCTGGAAAGCCTGTCAGAAGGGGGAAATGCCCTTTGCTTTCCATAAACCCAGGAGAGGCAGTATCTTGACCTTAAAGATGAACTTCTGCCGTTATTGTCTCAGCATTCATGGAAATGGTTGTGCCTGGGCCGAAGCATTGCTATTATAAAACACTTGGTTAAAATATGGATTAATCCCTGGGAGGGTGTTATGCAAGATTCAGATATATGGTCTGTGATATGGATAGGATATATTTTTTTATTGCAATAATAAGTTTCTCAACTCCTAATGGACCCTGTATTAACTAGAGATGACAGGGAGCGAGGGTTGGAAAGCAGGCAATTTGTTAAGGTTGCAGAACAGCAATTCCAGGGGTTGTAAAAGATAAAACATTTCAGAGTCATTAAAATCAACCTAAATTGTCTATCTGAACTCAAAGCAACAGACCTAACTTGGTCCTGAGGCCCTGAGTCCATCCCCAGATATCTTTTTCTTTACAGTGTTTTGACTCTCTTGGACCTGACATACAGCTTACTCTTCTGCTCCCAGAAGCACCAGGCTTTGAAAAGACCAGTCCCAGACTTTTCCTGGAGAAGGTGGCCTTTGAGTTCTCAAGAAGGGAAGGGGACAGCTTTCTGACACATACACAGACCTTGGGAACACTTTGGCTGGCTGGAGAGAAGGGATCACCTGGAGAATCTTAGGCCTTTTTGGAGTTTGGGGTTAGCAGGTGGAAAAGGTCTCTAGGTTTCTGATTGGGACTTTGCAGATTTCTGTATGGACAACAGGGGCATTACAAGGATTTGAGAAAGACCATAGTCAAATTCGTCACTCAGTAAAGAGTTCTAATAAAAAGTCTGGCTACTATTGACTCAGAGCTTACTAAATTCTGGGCTCTATGTTAAGGGATTTTCATAAACTAACTAATTAAATTCTGCCGACAATCTCATGAGGTAAATAATAGTGTCTCCACTGTCTGGATAAGGAAACGGGTCAAGTTTCTCAGCTATTCTAAGACTCAAAATCCCATGGCTAATAAGGAGGCTGGGCTAGGGTCCAAACCCCAACAAACCCATCTACACTAACATGTTAGCCATAACATGCCCCTCTTCCCAGGAAACAGTATATTTATCCTGATGGAATGCAGTGAATTCTCACCCTTTCCAGCCCCTCTCAGCTGGTAGAGGCAGCAGTTCTGATGGAGGACACTGCTGGATGTCCTTGCTATCAGGTGATGTCAATAGCAGAGGAAGCCCAGTAGTGACTCTGGACTGCACCCGCGGGCTTAGCAGTGAGCAGGATGGAAAGACGTATGCTCCAATTGCCAGGAGGATGGGTGGGCTTTATAGCACCCCTCTGCAATGCAGGGCCACAATGACTCTTTCTGCATTTTATTCTCCGTGCAGGATAAAGTCTCCATGAACAGAAGGAGGTGGGGCAGGAAGGGACAGGAGGCAGCGGAAGCAGCAAGACCCATGAAGCTCTAAGGGATGAAAGAGAGAGGGTAGTGCTGGAGATGACAATGGTGATTACGTATTTCCCAATACGGCCTCTCCAAGTAGGGGACATGGTGGGGAGGGAGGCAGGGGAAGAAAAGGCAGCCACCACGCCAAGACTCTTCTCGGAAAACGGCATTGTTGTCAAGCACAGAAAACAGCTTCCCACCCCAAATAGAATGCTGACATTTGTCTAATTAAAAAACCTAATGGAGATTTTGCAGATGGAGAGAAGCGGCCAGTGCATCGTCGCAGGTGAGGTCTCCACGTGGCCCCTGCAGTGTGTCCGCTGCTGCGGATGTGGAGCAGGCGCTCGGAAACGAGAGCCACCAAATCACCTCCTTGCCCTGCCAGCTGCTGACCACCAGGGAAGGGAAGGCTCGGCCCACATTTCTGTCTTGTCCCACCTCCCTCCCCCGAAGAGCAATGATTTGACATGTGGACAGACCCCCAGGAAGTTTGGGGGTAGGAGATGAGAGGGAGCAGGAGGAGGGACTGTTGGGAAGGGCTTTCCTCTCCTGGCCGTCAGTGGATGGTGGGCTGTGTTAATAAGAACAGCACCTGAGACAACTCAGTGGAGACAGGGAATGAAGCCCTGCAGAGCTGCTGCCAGCCCCACATACTCCTGTCGAGGCCCACATCCTCATTCAGACTCCTGGCAAGAGAGATGTCGAGTCTGGAGGCCTAGGTGAAGTCAGTCAAGTCTCTGAAAAGGCCTGTCCGGAGACCCAACCTCCTTTCAGAAAGATAAGGTAGGTTGAAAGCCAGAGCGGTTGGTAGCATGGCCACATTCCCCAGAGATGCGCAGATACTTTGCATGTCCAAGCAAGCTAGGCTGGTCCAGAGTGGCTCTGAGGACCCTCAGGGGCTGTGCATGTGAGCCCCGAGCTAGTCCTCTCTCTCCACTCCCTCCTGTCTCTCCTCCTCCCTGGGCCATGTCTGTCACCTTCCGCAGTATCTCTTCACTTCTCTCCAGCAGGTTCAGGTAGAGATTTCTGCACTTCTGATGGCCCTAGCCCTGAGCACCTCTCCCACTAGGCATCGATCAAGAATACACGACACACACATACAAAACAGGCACCTCACCATGAACTGAGAGATAGAAGTAACTCATTTTGTCTGTTAGTCTGGAGTAAGACCCTATGGGCAGGGGCAGGGGGAAGAGCTTCTCCTTTCTTCAAGAGGCCATGCTGGGTGGCTATGGGGCTCCTGCCACTGCCATTCATTATGTTTTCAGGGTCTCTGTTTCAAGTCTGAGGCACCACAAAGCATCCAGCGTATCAGCTTGATTAGCAGCCTCTCCTTTCATTCCCACCAACACAGCAGGTGAAGCATCGCCAAGAGAGACTTGGTGTGATAATGGAACCTAGTGATGGATTTCGTTGGCCACCACTGGCCATTCGTTAGCATAATTACCAGTGCTGTTTTATCATAATGACACAGGAGGGGGTGCTGAGTCATGACATCTGGGGTGCACCAATCAGCCAAAGCAGCCAAGAGAGGAATGCCTTGGGGAACTCTTGGGGAGGCTCTCAGGCATGCACACATAATTAATAAAGGTGGCTGTGAGGCAGGTGAAACTTAGAACATCCTCTGGCATTAGCTAAACAAAGATTAGAATGCTGCTCTTCTCCAACACTCCCAGCATGGGCTGGAAGGCTGGGCCAGCCTTGCCCATCTTCTGATGTCCTTTCTCCATGAAATAGCTGGGATCAGTGGTGATTGCAAACGATACCAGATTTTCCGAATATGGTTGGGGAATGTGGTTCATTCCCCCAATGCATTCCATCTCTCCTCCACTGAATAGCAGCAATACTGTGCAGGAAATGACCAGCTTGTTGGATGAACCTGGCTGGTCTAAGGGCCATCTAATCCTCCTCAACAGTGATCAGTTCAGAATTGGACTAGTGACCCTATTTAGATAAAGGAGATGCAACAGAGGATTGCTGAACGGTGTTTGAGAACTTATCTCATTCTTAAGAGGAAGGATGGAAAGCCAAACACTCTCTCACCAGATGTACACCCAGAAGCATCTTGCCTGGGCTGCTGTTGGCAGCTGTTTTACAGCTATGAAGGAGACTAGCCTGGTAAAAAAGGCAATCCATGAATGAGGAAGGAGCTAAGACAAAGACAGAAAAATGGACCTACTGTCTTCACCAAATAGTGATGAAGCCTAACCCTGCACTTCTGGTTATATCAGCCAGCAAAGTCGTTTATTACTTTAGCCAGTTGTAGTGAGTTTCTGTTATTTTAAAGCCTAAAGAATGTTTTCAGTAAGGAAAAGTACCTCCTGTCAAGTACGGCAGGGAAAAGATCACCACATGAGAGCTGACTGAAGAACATCAGAAGTGGCCTGGCAGAGCAGAATGCTTGTGACTGTGAGGACCAGATGAGGGGCCTGTGTGACAGACACCTCACGTATGCGCTGAGAGGGAGTGGCACGTGAATCCACGCCCATGAAGAAAGATTGCACTGGCCGTCTCGAGGACAATGAATCATAGTATTAGGATAGATCAAATTCTGTTCCTGATGACATCTGCCAGGCTGGCACTGGCCTTTGCTTTGCTTTGCTTTGCTTAGCAACTTGCTTTGGCCAATGGAACATGAGTGAATGTGACGCACGCCACATGTGAAAGGCACTTTGAATGCAAGTGTCTGATGTGGCTTTGCCAATTTCTGCCCTCTGTCATGAGAAAGGAATGTGTCTGATAGATGTTATTCCTGCAACCAGGGCCCTAACATGAGAAGGCATGTCGAAGAGAGCCACAGACGACCCACAGCCCACTGGTGACATGGATGAGAGGGAAGTATTTCTAGTTGTAGGCCACTGAGAGTCTAACAAACAAATATACATCAAGCATTACTATATTCCTAGGACTCCAGAATAATTTGGCAGATACATGATGAGGCATGGCTTCTGTTCTCAAAGAGTTTACAATTACAGTAAGCACCAGAAAGAATGTACAGAGAGTACAGAATTCGAGGGTGCCACATGTATACAGACTGTGAGGGCCTCCAGAATTCAGAGGGAAGGAGATCGGAGAAGACTACACTAGCTGGGATGACTTTCCGGAATGGGTGAGCCCTGAGAGGTATTGGATAGGGTTGACAACAGATAGGTGCCATAGCCTAAGCAGCTGCAGTTAGCCATTCAGCTGTCACTGGTCTTGAGAAAGGAGGGGCATTGCAAATGCCCGAGTAGCACACACCACTTCATTTCCTTCTGCCTGCCAGAGGCAAAGATGCTGAGACTTTCACTTTCATGTTTGAAGGAAAATATCTTAGTGTACAAATTATCACTTTACAATTAATTATGCAGAGCAAGTAATACACATGAGACCTCAATATTATGACAGCTTGGAAATTTACTGTTTTCGAACTTAACATGCAACAAGTCTTGCCAAATGTATGTTGAAGAATAGCACAATATCAGACAATTAACACTTTAATTTTATCTATTCACAGCACATCTGTGGGTCACTGTCAACATCACAAACAACTCGGCACATGATAACTTGACACCCCCCCCCCAAGACTCTGACCTTAAAAACCAATGCTCCTTAATTAGGCCTTCCCTTTCCTTTCTGCCTTTGGCGAGAAGGGATTGTTATGAAAAAGATATGATTACACCATATTGGAGTTCACCAGGCATCTCAAATGGTTTAGTTTGATAAAAAACAGCAGATTTCATTGCTGGAATCTTCCCTCCAGAATCTGTAAGCACCATGTGGATATCAAGGGGAATTTCATCAGTGTGTTTCTGATTCCTTTACACTTAAATCATTAAAAGATTTTTGAATGTTTTGAAGTCCAATAACTCTCCTGAGCCATTCTTTCCCCCCCAGCATATTTTTTTATTTCTTTTTATAAAAATTATGAAATTGAATTTTAGCTCTGGATTTAAAAGGGGAAAAAAAAGTCACCTGCTTGTCAATGACAGTGGCTAAGTGATAAAACCCCAATTCTAAAAATTTGTCCTGGGGTCCCTCAATCTGATGAATGTTTGTCTATTCTCATTGGGCCCATATCTCAGGCAGTAGAGATCCGGCCAACTATGATTCAGAAAAAGAACTCAGGAATTACATGCTTTACTTGACTCTTTGTAGTATATACAGTTTTGTGCAAGCAAGCTGGAATAGTTGAGTCACACGAAGAGGGTAGAACTATAGCACACCAGCTGGATGAGGCCTAGAGTACCAGGGCAAGACCCAGCTGAAACGTCTTCATAAGTTCTCTCCTGATAGCTGATATTGCTTTAGTCACCTCGCAGTCTACCCATTCCTTTTTATGTCTAGCAAAACATGACCTTACTCTTAGGTAACAGCATTTCATGTATTTCCATTCTCTTGACAGATCTGAATGTAATCATGAAATAGATTATAGAACCATTTACAAACAGAAAAATAATCCTTTACAAACCTGCAGTCTAGACTGTAGGCTCCATGACAGCAAGAGCCTCATCTGTGCTCTTTGCACAGTATCCTCCATATGCAGAAACAGTGTCTGGCACACAGCAGATGACAGATAATATTTGCTGAATGAGTGAAAGTCTAGTCATATGTAAAATATATTCGGACTTTTCACAGCACTTCCACACTGACTGATTTATAGTACTCTAATGATACTCTTCATGAGTAAGAATGGTAATGTGATCCTCAGTTTACTTATCAAGCAGGTGGGGCCCAGATATTGAGTGAGTAACATAAGACCTTATAACTGGTCATCGGTAAAACTGGAGCAGATTTCAGATAACCTGATTTTTAGCATGTGCACCTTTTTGTTTAGATCCATGTTTCTGAAGGTTTAGCATGCATCAGAATCACCTGGAGGATTTATTAAAACGAATCGCTGGGCCCCAGCCCAAGGGGTGTCAATGCAGTAGGTCAAGGGTGGGAATATGCATTTCCAACAAGCTCCCAGGTGAGGTTGGTACTGCTGGTCCTGGGACCACACTTTGAGAACCACTCATTAAGATCATATCTTACCAAGAGCAAACCAAAGACACAGGAGTTAGATAGACACTTCTTAACATTCTCTGAGAAGACTATGACTAGAACATCAAACTCAGCAGATCAGTAGAAAGCCAGACTGTGTGGTCAACTGCAGGAGCTTTGTCCTTCATTAAAAAGTAAAACAAACAAATCTAGTAATGTGGATCCTGGGATGGGAGATCCCAACTTAGGGATCTTCCAATTTAGAATGAACATTAGCTGGCATTTTTCTGAATATGAATTTAGATCTTGCATAGAAAGTTTAGAGCTGGGAAGGGCATTAGAGACCACTTGATCTAACCTTCTCATTCTTACCCTTGTAAAAAGAAAATGAATATTAGAGAGGTGATAGGACTAGCCCAGCATCCCAGCTCTCCTTATGCCTGACTCTCCAGCTTCAGGCCATGATCAAAGAAAGGCTGGCCATCCCTCAGCCTGTTTCTCCTATAGCTACTCCTTCCATGACACTGGTCACCTATAGATGTAAGTTTGTTTTTTAAAACTTAAATGCCAGTGCTCATTGCAACATTATTCACAATAACCAAAAGTTGGAACAACCCAAGTGTCAGACAGATAAACGGATAAACAAAATTTGATATCCATACAATGAAATATTATTCATCTATAAAAAGGAGTGAAGTTCTGAGACCTGGTACTATAAGGATAAACCTTGAAAATATTATGCTAAATCAAGTCAAGTAGACACAAAAGGACAAATACTGTATGAGTCCACTCATACACAATGTCTAGAATAAGCAAATTCATAAAATGAGAAAAATAGATTAGAGGTTACCAGTGGCTGAGAGGAAGGTGGAGTGGGGAGTTATTGCTTAATGGGTACAGAGTTTCTGTTTTTAGGGATGACAAAGTTCTGGAAATAAATAGTGGAAATGGCTGTATAACATTGTGGATGCAATTAATGCCAATTAATTATACACGTGAAATGGTTAGAATGTCAAATTTCATGTTATATATATATTTCGCCACAATAAAAAATGTAAAAAAAATTTAAAAGGGAAAATAAAAAAACTACAAACAACAGAAAACTTTCTAAACCTCTTTGCACCTCAATGCCTGTTCTGCCTCTCTCCAGCATTGTTTAGTCGTAGGGTTTGGGGGTAATATGCAATGATGAACTGGAGCAATCCACTTTCCAGTATGAGATTTGGGGTAGTTGCCAAAATTTCTGGTGGCAACGGACACTTTTGTGCCCCTCTACTAATTACCTAATCTTAAGGATGGTCTTCAGAGTTGGTATGAAGTTTCTGAAGAATGGGACAGTAGAAGCAGTAGAGATTCCACCAACCCAGCTGTGTCCTGGGCATGTGGGCTCTGGTAACTGCTGTGTTCTATGTCACTTGGTGTGTGATTGCGTGGCTTATAATGATGGGGTACAATTTAGATTCTGTGACTCATCTCTGCAAGCTGGGCTTCCATCAGACTCCGCACTATTCTCTGTTTATTGCTGCCTGGGAAACCAGTTTCGTGCATTTTCAAGAATACGAGGTTGGCACATAATGATGTACATGCCTCTCAGAGGGAAGACAGAGACTCACGGTATAGTAGTTGAAGGACACATGACTTGAGTGACACGGATGTCGCTGAGGTAAAAGAAATGTTTATCATTCACTTGCTCATAATTCTGCTCCCTCTCCCATGCATATGTCCAGTTGAGTTTCAATAACATCTCTGGATGCTGGAGAGATTCAGCGAATTGCAAGTAAGCAAATGAACATGATTTAATAGTAGGACAGAAGAATTTGCTACACCACAAAACTTCCCCTTCATTTATTTTGACAACTTGGTGTCTAATATTTATGACAAAGCTTTAGACTATCCAAACGGTTTTTGCGTAAGTAGTCAAGTCTCTGTAAACGAAACTGCTCATTCTCTGACAAGGCGATGAGCAATCCATGGGGTAGGGGCAACCCTCAGATTTTAGCTAACAAGTTGATCTATTACATATCTCCATAAATATTCTTCACCATCATCAACAACTCATGACATATGTCAGGTGCATTTACACAAAGAACTAAAATGATAGATTCCCTGCCTCCTAGAAGTTCATAGTCTAAGAAAGGAATTGTAAATATATAGAAAGGATTTTCCAGACATTACTAATCAAATGCAGCGTCCTTTCTCCGAATCTTTTCCTGCATTGAATGCCAGGCAGCCACTACCAATTGATTGCAGTGTGTGCAAGGTCTTCCTGTTCTGTGCACATTATAGAGCATGGGGAACTAGCCTGCAATACATATGACACCAGATGGGAGAAATAGATGTCTAGTTACTGACCGAAGGAAATATGATTTTGTAACATCAACTTAGGTGTTCACACCAAGTAGTGTGTTCACTACTCCAAATAGTAAATACATGTGCAATGTGTAGAATTGAGGAATGAGGCCTTGGTGGGTTTCGATAAGTCTGATTCCTCAGTGTGGATGCTCACGTGTGGTGAGTGGGAGAGAGAACTGAGGGAGGTCTAGCCATCAATAATGTCTTTGCCCTGAAGACAGGAGGATGCTGGGCCCCTTGGTTAAACACTGATCACGGCCACATACTCTCCTCACTTCCTTTCTGTAGTTCCAGTTGAGTAATTAAAATCACTTCTGTAAAACTAGTGTGGTTAGCTCAATAAGCCAAGGGCAAGTTTATGGATCTGGAGGATGGAAACTACTTTAAATCCTGGCAGTTCTGACGTGGTGAGGAATAACAATTAGAATAATTGATAACGAGGTCCTTGATGTTGAGTCGCCACCCAAGGCCTGTAACACATCAGCAGCATGTCTGATTCTCTGAGTGGAGTAGATAACAGAGCTGGAACTAGGCTGTTCTGGTTGCTCACGCTACGGTGGCAGAGGAAGGCTTCCTTTTAGTGATGCCAATTATGCAGAAGCTTATTGAACTCACACAGTCATTCCAGGTCCTGGTGGCAAACTCTTCCCCGGATATGTGCATGAGCATAGGGCTAAGTAGGAGTGCATGACTTTTAGACTAGATGAAGAGAAGTTTCAGAGATTAAGAGTTCAAAAGAGGATGGGCAGGGCTGCTGGAGCAGGCTTGGGGTAATGCAGAATGTGTGTGGGGCTAGTGCAGGCTGGCAACGGCAAGTGCAGGATGATGCTGACGTCCAGAGATGTCCCCTGGAGTCTAGCTTAACCTCCAGCTTCAGCTGTAACAATACTACTACCCTCACTAATCTTGTCATTTATTAACAGTTACTGTATGCCTGACGTGATGATAAATGTGTTTATAATATCATTTAATTTTATCATTTAATCTTCACATCACTTTTTCTATTGTATAGATGAAAGCTTTGAAAGACTAAATAACTTTCCTAAAGTCAGACAGACAGTAAAGTAGCTAGGATAGGAATCTGACCTCAAAACTCATGATGTAATTACTATGCTTTATTGCCTTTGCACAGTCTGATATGCTCTCCCACTGCTGACTCTCCCTATAAAATGTCTTTTTTTAAATCACCATAAGTAAGATGCATCTGTAGATCCCAAGAGATGTATTGATTAGACAGAGATAAATGCACAGCACTATAATAATGCTATCAAATCATCGCACTGATGAACAAAAGGTAGAGTTAAATCTGTCTCAGTGCAAGGATCTCCACTTCAGTGTGGATTTAGTCCATTTGATCTGGATTTAGGATTCAGCTAAAGAAGCCTTCATGTGAAGAGATACTACTGCTGCTCCTGTTTTTTCCTTGTGGGGCAGTACCAGAGCCCTTTCCTCTGAAAGGATAAATTTAGACACTTTATTTTCTGCCCACAGCATCCTGATTTTCCTGATCTTACTTGGCTATTTCTCAGAATCCGTTTTAAGGCACATATATTCTTTGACTCCCTTGAAACCTCCCCTCCTTGGCCCTTGTACTTTCTTTCTTACAGACCCCTGTATATTCATGTTCTTTCCTAGCCAGACTTCATGGGCCATCACTCCAATCCCCCTCGTCCTTATATGTCACCTTCTTAGAAGACCCCAACCCTAGACCACTTCATGATCTGCTATTCTGGGATGTTGAGAGTCATTAGACAAAATTATCCCAATATGCAGACTGGCCCCTGTAATGGTTAATTTTAGGTGTCAACTGGACTGGATTAAGGGATACCCAGATAGCTGGGAAAGAATTATTTCTGGGTATGGCAGTGAGGGTCTTTCCAGAAGAGTTGGTGTTTAAGTCAGTGGACTGAGTAAAGAAAAATCCGCCCTCACCCAATGTGAGTGGGCACCATCCGACCAGCTGGATAAAACAAAAATGGCCTGGATAAAATAAAAAGTCAGAGGAAAGGTGAACTGTCTCACTCCTTCTTGGAGCTGGGACATCTTCTTCTCCTGCCCTTGGACATTAGAACTCCAGGTTCTCCGGTTTTTGAACTCTGAGACTTGCACCAGCGGCCCCCGAGGTTCTCAGGCCTTCAACCTCATACTGAGAATTACACTGTTGACTTCCATGGTTCTGGGGCTCATGGACTTGGACTGAGCCTCCTACTGCCTTCCCTGGTTCTCCAGCTTGCAGACAGCCTAACATGGGACTTCTCAACCTCCATAGTTCTGTGAGCCAATTTCCTTAAAAAACCCTCTTTCAGATATCTACAGTAGTCTTCCCTTATCCACAGGGATTTGTTCCAAGACCCCCAGCAGATGCCTGAAACCACAGATAGTACCCAACCCTATGTACACTATGTTTTTTTCTATGCATACATAACTATGATAAAGTTTAATTCATAAATTAGGCACAGTAAGAGATTAATAGGAATAACTGATAATAAAATAGAACAATTAAGTAAAGTAAGGGCTACTTGAACACAAGGACTGCAATACCGCCACAGTTGATCTGATAACTGAGATGGCTACTAAGTGACTAAGGGACGGGTAGTCTGCACCACACAGACACACTGGACAAAGGGATTGTTTATGTCCTGGGTAGGACAGAGCAGGACAGCGTGGGATTTCATCTCAGACCGTGGCTGACTGTGGGAAACTGAAACCATGCAAAGCAAAACTGCAGCTAAGAGGGGACCACACACACATGTCCCACAGGCTCTGTCTCTCTGCAGAAGCCTGGCTAATACAGCCCCTTTGGTCACGTATGACTAGCGCCTCCACCGGCCCCTCCACACCGCCTCCAACACCTCTGTGCTCTGTGGTCAGACTGTCTCCTGTTCTCACAATGGCTGAATCAAACCTCTCTGCTCTTTCTAAACTTTACTATCGCTGTCCCTGCCCCGTCTCTAAGCAGATGATCTCTTCCTAAGAATAGAAGCCAAAGGTAAGAATTTTCTCAATGCCCTAGCTCCAAGGCCATCGCCTCATACTTTCTCCGTTCTCATCCCTCCCACCTTTCCCGTTACATGAGAAAATGGTCATGCCTCTTCCCACACTCCCGTGCCTCCTCCGTCTGTGCCACAGGTCCCCTTCCTTCCCACTTCTTTCTAGGGACCTAGAAAGGAGTTCTAGGTCCTGTTCTCTCAATTCCACCCTCTCCCCTTCTTCCTGATAAGATTCAACTATGTGCAAGTCTCTCCCATCCTACAAACAAACAAAAAGTGGGGGCGGCAGCAGCGCCCTTTCCCTTCCCTCCACGCTGCTCTGCAACTCACCCTTTTCTTACCCCCGCCCCCAGCATCCTGGTGTCCACGTCTAGCCTTCCTCCTGAACGGCTCTCTCATGACCTCATGGCTGCTGGTCTGTCTTCATGTCACTGGAGTCAGCTCCTTCTTGTAGAAACATTCTTGCTTTGGCTCCCACAAGAGGCTGTCCTGGTTTTCCTCCTACTTTTCCAGATGTTTCTTCTCACTTTGCTTGTGGATACCTCTTCTTTCGCTCATTTCTTAAATGCTGGTATTCCTTGAGAATTCTGCCCAGATTCTTTCCATAATCTCAGAGCAGGTTTCTCTCCTGAGCTCCAGCCCCATATATCCAAATATTTACTGGGCATCTCTACTTAGATGCCCCATAAGTGATTCCAGCTCAATGTATCCAAACTAGAACACATCGGCTTTCCCCTAAACCTTCTCCTCACGTGATCCCAATCACTGAGAAAAGCAGAGGATACAGCTATCCATGTCTCCTCCCCTTTCCTCAGCCCCTGTGACCAATCAGTCACTAAATCATTTCTCTCTTACTTCTGAACATTGTTCGTCACTCTACTCCCAACATTTGTCATAATGCCTTGTAGACAGTAGATACGCAATAAATAGTGGTCTTTCAACTGGTAGATCAGATATCTCTCGACTCTGTTCCCTTCCTTCTTCCCCCCTTTCCAAGTCCAGGCCACCATCTCTTTCACCTGGATGAATCCACACACGGTTTTCCTGTGCCCAGTTTTCTTCTCCAGCTCACCTGCTCTCTGCACTGCAGAGACAGTGATCTTTCAAAACACAAACAAGGTCTTCTCATGCTCCGGCTCACACCCTTCAAAGAGTTCTCTCCCAGCACCTAGCATAGTACCAGGCACTTATTAAGTACGCAAAACTATGTGCTTAATGAAAAATGTAATTAGGATCTAAAATGAGAGAGGATTTCCAGGTGTGCAGGAAGTCTAGCACCCACTAATTCTGTGTCGTTATTGTATTTGCCTGTCTGCAATGAGGAACCTGTCAACTTCACACACTAGAACCACAGACTGCTTGTCATCTTCTGTTGACTCTCTTCCAGAAGCTGGCCCCAGACTAGAGTTTATCTAAAGGCAGGGAGATAACTCAAAAGAAGCCTTAAAGGAGCAGCTTTGCTCAGTTCAAATCCTTGCCTTTCCAGGCAAACATGGCTGTTCCCACGCTCACCCTTGCTCTGCCACTGCTTGACTGTGGCAGTTAACAGGACGCCTGCTGTGTGCTTGTACCTGTCCCATTAACACCCTCACCCCACTTCCCAAACCCTCCTGGTTAGCTCCTCTGATGTTGAGCAGGGAAGTTGTTATTGGTACGATTCACTCAGTGTGAACGTTCAGTGTGACTGTGGACGTTCAGTGTGACTGGACGTTCAGTGTGACTGTGGCTTTGTGCACGTGCGTGTCTGTGCGCACACAGAGTGTTGGAGGCAGGGAAGGAATAAAAAACAGATCTCTTTGAGCTGTGCCCTTACAGCCAAGGGAAAGGGGGTGCACATCCTTGTCCTAGAGAAAGACACTCTTCTTTCACAGCTCCCTCCTCTCCACAAGAAAACGAAGGGGGAGAGGGTTCTGGAATCTCTCCTGCAAGGCCTTGCAAAGGTTTGGCCTGTGCACCTCCTCTACCACGTCTCCACCTGCCACACACCATTACAATCCACTGGTAACCGGAAGGTGTCCCTGCCCTTTTGCAGGCTGCTGATGCCCCTGGGATCTGACACGCATGGGTCCTGACAGGGTGAGAAGCGCAGACCTGCTCGTGCAATGTGGCTGCCTGGGGCAGCTGGCTGCTGCTCTCCTCCAGGATGCAAGCCAGGGAGGCGGGCCTGGAAAGGGAGAGGGGTGGAGCGGAGACCAGGGCAACTTGGTGGCTGCCCCGTGACACAGGCATGGAGTCACAGAAGCTGTCTCAGGCAGATGGGGGGATTTACAGATTAAATGGAAGAGGCTGTCAGGTTCGAGCTGAGCTCAGCGAGAGGGCTGAGCGGGAGAGCAGATGTCAGGGTTGGGAGCTCACCCAGCCCTGCCCTCTACTCCTTGGCATTTTGTCTTCTGCTGTCAGTGGCCACTGGTCAGCAACTGCATTCTCCACTAGGCCCATGCTCACAGCACCCCTGAGCCACTGCCAGGCGCTCATTGAAGGTGCGAGCATTACAGTCGCCTCCACTCCTCCCACCCTCCTGTCTCCTGTGTCCTCTCTGGGCCAGTGGCCCTGGGCAGTGTGGCTGTGCTGCAGCATCTGCCCCCCCCCAGGGCAGGCATCTGTCTTCTCCTGCCTCCCCTCCTGCCAGGATGTGTCCCCAGGCACACCTTCCTCCTCACTCTAGCTGTGACAATCAGAGAACAGGGATCTTTGCCAAGCTGAAACCAATGGCAAACAGACACACCTGAATCTGGGATGTCCATGTCCAGAGGTGTCACCTGTCCTATGCACAGCAGTGACTTGGTCAAAGGCAGAGATGGCTCTCTTCCCCTGATGTATTTTTTATGACTCTAAGCTTGTCCCACCATGTGCCCATGTCTTAGCCACCTTATCCACAGAATCACATTAAGCCCAGTGCTCTGGAAGTGAAGGAAGTATTGGTAAATAGAGCATCAAAGGTGCACACCACCCTGTCAGTAATGAAGGACAGGCAGGTATGAGGCCAAAGTGCAGGAGCCTAGCACACCAGGGTTTAAAATCTGGATTGACTGGGTGTGCGACTTTGGCTGAGCAGTTCAGTTTCTTCTTCTGTAAGATGGGGAAGAGCCAGTGGGTTGCAAGAATGAATTAACCTTAAGCATTCCTAACACAGCACCTGACATCACCATCAAGCACAGTTACCTTCATTTGGACATCTTGTCATGTGGTTATCAGCCTGGCTCTCTTTAGAGCCATGCCAAAGTCATAGGTACACCGTCCTCCCTAGGCTCTGCCGGGGCTCTGGGGGCCTGGGGAAAGGTTCTGAGTGGCTGGTCCACCATGGAATTCTTATCTCTGCACGTTCCCTTCATCTTCCCAGAAGTCCCTCATCTGCACCATCACTGCCCCCCGCCGCTTGCAGCCAGAGCTCCACCTGCAGTGAGAGAAGCCACCCGGCAGCAGCCTGAGAGGAGCCGCAAACCCTCCAGTGAGCGTTTCTTTCCCCGCTCTGTGGTTGGGATGCTGTGCACAGCCAAGCATCGTGGAACCTCTGATGTTTGGGTGGCTTCTGAATACTAAAGAGGGTGGGGGGAAATGAAAGGAAAAGGAGAAAGATGTCTCGGTCAGAAGTTTTTCTAATCGTTATGGATTTTCCCCCGTTTTAGTGGATTTGAGAGAGGGCGTAGGAAAAGGAAGGGAAAAAAAAATCAAAAAGCAGATTATTAGCCTGAGCTGCTCTTCCTTTTCATCCTGAGCCGTGACAGCAGCTCTCTGCCTGCCCCATCTGCATGCTAAAGGCTGAGCAGTGATGCAGGCAAGATATTGACAGTTGAGCTGAGATTATAGGTTACTGGGATCTTGAAAGGTAGAATCAATTAAAATGGAGCTTTCCACTCACCAGGTAAATTAACTTCTGGAAAAAAAAAATCTGCCTTTTCCTCCTGTGTCCAGAATGTACTAAACACAGCTGAGGAGGGGTCACTCAAGGGACTGAAATGAAAAGCCCCCTACGGCAGCACATGGCTCATATATGCAAGGCCTCCCCGCCCCCCATGCACACTGCACGGTATGCAGTGGTTACTCAACAAACATTGACTGAATTTTTAATTGCATGTATACACTCATGTATTTATATGTACACACCATTCTATACCATATTTGTTCCTACCTTTCAATTCTAGGCATGAGATCTGTCAGACTTCTGTGACATTCCACCAGGCTCATAATTTTTTTCTCTCTCTATCATAAAAATAATACACTATTTTAACAAATGAAAAAATGAAAGGCTTCCTTTGACCACTCCCCCTCTGTACTACTTTTGCAGGAAAACGTGGACGTGACCATTAGTATAGCCACGTAACAACAGGGTAGAAAAATATCCCAGGATTTCAAGTGCGTTTTCCATCCTCCCGTGGTCCCCGCCTCCTGAACCTCCAGCAAGACTCCCATAAGGGCCAGGCACCTGCGTGTGCCTCCTCATCCGTCTGGGGCGCTCGAGTGCTCTCAGAATCTCACAGCAGCCATTCTTGGACGGTGTGACCTCAGAGAGAGCGTGATCCAAGAAGACTGTCCGGGTAGTATTTCCAGCACGTCTAATTCACAATTCACTTAGGCTTTGCTGCTTTGGGGATCTACAGTTTTAAATAGGTTATGATGAAATCTCAGAACTGAAAAGTTTGGAAAGAATTGGTAGGAAGATGAAAAATCAGGTTAGAAGGAGTTTAATGGCACAAGCAGTGCAGAGGAGGCCTAGGGACAGAAACTGGCCCCACCTTCCCCCTGGGGGGTTGGGCTTATATTTCTTCTTGAGGTGAGTTGTGGTTGTTCTGATTGGCCATACCTTATGCTAAAGAGGAGTTAAATGAAATATCCAATGGGAGTTGTTGAGGCCTGATGTTAATTAGGTGATTTTTAAGTGTATGGTTATTGGTTCCCTTAGTATGTAAAGTAGGGTTTCAGAGGGGACCATTGGCATGGAGTTCTGTTATGAGCTCCTTTGTCTTTTTATTTTGTGGGGAAGTCCTGTAGAGTGTGAACCACCATGGTGAGTATCTTTGGGTGACGCCATCTTAAGTGGTCTTCCCCGAACCTAATAAGAACTTTTCTGTTTATAAGTGAAGAACTTAGTTGAGAAAAAAAGTAAAACACAAACTTGTTGAGAGCCCCTGTGCTTCTCATGCAGGATGACGGCTCAAAGACAGTGCCCCCAAGGTGTTCAGAATCTAATGTGCAAAATTAAACACAAGGCATTGCGGTGAGTGCTATGGTCAAGATAGTTTTCAAAAGAGCCCAGAGAAGGGAGATTCGCCCTGCCTGGGGGCTTCAGTGGCTTTGAGGATGAGCAGGAGTTTGCTAGGCAGAGAAGAGATGAGGTGATCTACCAGCAGGAAGATCAGGAGCAGAAGGTCAGGCATGGAAGGGCACGAGCATTTAGGGATGGCAGATATGAGGTTAGATCACAGGTGGGGGAAGAATGGTCACATATGAGGGTGGGAGAGTTGATTAGGGCCAGAATTTGTTGGGACTTGGAATGCTTCCTACTTCATCCTTTAGGCAGTGGGAAGCCATTCTAGGACCTCAGTCCATAGGCTGGGAATGGCCTGATCAGGGTCAAGTTTTGGAAAGACAACTCTGAAATCATTGCAGAGAAGGGATCAGAAAAGGGAGTCCTACAGACTGACACTATCTTAGCGAGAGCTGTAAATGAGCTAGAGGAAGAAGGCTGGCGTCCCAGCATGGTGGCGGCAGTAGGAGTAGAGGGAGGACCAGTTTCAGAGGTACTCTCCACACTTGGGAGAGGGCAAGGTCTCAGCTAACCCAAGGGCCCCTCACCTGCATGACCTTATTCCTCTATGTCAGCAAGGAATAGAGAAGACATAGAGTGTTTTTTTTGTTTTGTTTTGTTTTGTTTTAATGTCAGTTCATTTTGTTTGTTGGTTTAGTAGTGGAAAAGGCCCCTGAGAAGACAGAGAAATTGAATTTAGTTTTAAAATAAATGGGTTTATGGTGCTTATGAGCTATGTTGGTGGTGGTATCTAGTTGGTTTCTCTCAGCTTAGATAGAAGGTTAAGGACAAACTATGCGCAAACCCATGACTGGTAAAACTAGGAGGATGAATGAATGAAATACGTCAACAGAGAAAGAGAGAAGTCAAGTTCAGATGTACAGGTCCCTTAGGAGCTGTTAAGAATGTGGGTAGGAAACAGGGTTCAGGGAGCAGGGAGAATGTGCAGCCAACTGTGATTGAGTGTGGTCAGAGACAGAAGAAAAGGCACAGGACGGAAAGTTATCTTATAAGCCAAAGAAGTGTTTTAAGTAGGCCAGGGTGGTCAAAGTCTCCAGGAAGTCAAGTGACATGATGTGGCCAGAGTGTAGGTTTGAGTTTAAGCATCTCCTCCCAGGTCCAAAATGCACCCAGACAGGGAGCCCAGGGGGAAAGATGTGGGCACGTGGGTGCTGAGGGTGCATACCGGGAGAGGCACGGAGAGCCAGGGAGCGAGAGAGACCTTTGTGTATAGAAAAAAGGAGGTCAATTCCACACATGACACAGTCCAGAATGCAGACTTTTCTGATTGCCCAAAAAGATACAAAGCAAAACCAAACAGACAAAAACCAACCAAGTAAAAATAAACAAATCAAAAAGGAAAGTCAAATAAGACCAAACAAAACCAAACGAGGCCTCTTCAAGCCGGAGTGGCACATGACCCAGTTCTGCAACAGTGGGACCCAGAGTTCCACTGGGGAAGGAGGCTGCCACGGGGAATCAACCAGGCCCAGAAACCAAAAAAGCCAGACTGCGCAGAGTCCCTGTGGGTACAAAAGTTCCTGGAGAATCTATTCATGGCTTCCAATTTCCCCTCATGAGGCTGCACATTTGCCTATGAGCAATTCCACGCTAAACATAACTCAGCCCAGGAAAATGCCCCTCTGTGCTTGCTTTTCGTGGCTGGATTTTGGCCTGGCTTAAGTAACACCACGCAACACACACAGAGAAGTGGAACGAGAGCTCATAATTACATCGGAGGGCTGTGGGGGAGCCACCCTGGCCCATCTCACCCTCTCCCAAACACACTTGAGGGTGCAGGAAGGAGAGCATGCGATTTGTTCATTTCTTACATGTTATGGAACACTTTACTTGGCTCTCAGCATAATTATTGTTGTACTTTTTGCTGCTTTCCATTTGCTGTGTTTAAAAAAAAAAAAAAAGCCCTTCACTCCCCCCGCACTCTTTTCTTAATGCATTAAAATTAATAACTCGTAACAGTGACCTAATTTGCTTTGAGTACTGTAACTCGGGGTGTTTTGTTTTTCTTTTTCTTTTTTTTTTTTTCCTCCCAGATCTGCAATACCCTTGACATGTTACTGTGGTAACAGGAGCAACTTGGAAAGTTCGTGAATGACCCTCGTTGTGCTCTCTGAGGCCCTCTCCTCCACCATTCTTTGCGGTGTTCGGATCTCGCCCTGGCCTGCTGAGCCCTGTATTCAGGGCACTGGAGTCGGGCTGCTGCCAGCTGTCTCCAAAGCCACACGTGGGCCCCGCCGTCTCACCGCCCTGCTGTGGAGTTTGCTGCTGGTCCTCCCTACCTCCCTAAGACCTTCAGTGCCCTGTGCCAGGAGTGTTCCCTTCCTTCCTCAAAGTTTCTCCAAACTTGAGAGCTTTCTCTACCATTTGCCCATGATCTTGGTTAAAATCTCCTGCCCTCCTCTGCTGGGACTGTTTGGACTCCCAGCTAAGGAATGAAGGGGCCTGGCTGGATTCTCTCCATGCCCAGGCCACACTCCGGCATGGCCCAGGCCACCATCTGCCTTCACAGTAGCCTCCTAATTGTTTCTCTGCATTCTGCACTGCTCCCCCAACCCATTCCATGCCCAGTGCACTCAGAGGGGTCTGCCTAAAGCATGCATTTGATCGTGTCGCTCCCCTGCTGACAAACCCTCGGGGCCCCTCCTTGCTCTCAGGAATGTGTCCCAAGTCCTCCTCACAGCTGATCTACAGATGGGGCATCATACTCCCCTCTTTGCCCTCCGCCTCTTTGCACACGCTCCTGCCCAGCTATCCGAACACCATGCAGTTGCCAGACTTTGCCGCTGTCATTCTTCTCCAGGCTTTGCACCTGTTGCTCCCTCTGCCCAAGTCCCCCCAGCCACCCTCCATTCTCACACAGAAGGAGTGTCGATGGAACTTCTCTCAGAAAGCTTTAGAGAGTTGAACGCCCCACCGCGGGTCCCACAGCCCTCCGTGCTTACCCCAGCACGCAGCCCACTCCTGCCTGCTCGTGTTGCCCACCTCCCCGCTCCTCCATGAGCTCCCTGATAGAGGGCACTGCTGCATCCCCAGTACCTGTCACCATGCCTGGCACGTGGTAGGTACTGAAATCAAGACCGACTGACTGGCTGAATGAATGAACGGATAGATGAGTCTGTTACCTACTTACCCCCTCCCTTCTTTCCTTCCTTCTTTCCTTTCTCCTGCCTTTTTCTCCTTCCTTCCTTCCTCTCTCCCTCCCGCCCTCTCTGTCAATCACTCCACAGGCATTCATTGTTGGTTATGTAAAAGAACAGGAGGATACAAAGAAGGACTTCCCTGTCCTCCAGGAGCCCATCGTGTTGTGGGATGCAGGCTTCGGGACAATCTTAAGTAAGTGCCTTCTGAACACTCCCCTAAGTGAACCCTCTAGGATTGCCATCCTGCAGAATGAAGCTGTTTTGTGTCCAAATCTCCTTTCTAGAAGCAAGTATAGGGATGAAGATCCAAAGTGGCACTAGTTGTCGAAATAATTCAAATGTTGAATGGAGGCAGTCAGATGCCTGAACTCATTCTCCCTTACACCATCCTGGGAAAGATCACCCCCAGTTTCCAGATGGTGGCAATGTGGCAGGAAAGGTGGGTTCAGTCCCCTTGCAGCAAGAAGAGAAGATGGTGACAGATGTGGAGAACTGAGGCCTGCCAGCAAGCTGGGGCACTGGGAGACCTGTCACGTTCTCACCTGGACGGGAGGGGATGGGAGCAGCACATTCAAACCAAGGAGAGTATAAGGATTTTATTTCCACAGCTACCTGCAGGAGGAAATTCATCATCACCCTCAGCAGACAGCAAGAAAAAAAGAAAAAGAATAAGAATGTATCAAGGAGGCTTAGTATTGATTTTAAAATCCTGGCTGACAAGAAGATGATTTGAGTCCATTTCCATTTTGCAGCTGAAGCCCGGCGCATTCTCTGCCCCTTCCTGACCTCCTGGAGCAGAGTTCACCACAAATGCCCTCTGCCGGCTCTTGAATCCCAATTTTTAAGAGCCTCATGCCTATTGGTCTCGAACGAGCAAGGACATGCATGTGAGGGGAGCAGTGTGGCTTCCTGGGTCTCATCTGGGAAGCTGTCAAGCAGGCCAACTTGGGGGGTCCTATAGCAAGGCTGACTTAGAATAATTTTGAAAGCCCCACTTAGCCTCCCATAGATCTGGCCATCAACATTCCTGTCCTCATGGAGGTTTTGGCCCTACAAAGAAAGGGCAGGACTCGCACTCAACCTACCACACCACAGGCTCGTGCCCCAGGCAGGCCCTGCTCTAGCTGCCCCAGCAGGCTCTTCCCCCAGAAACTGTCCATCTGCTATGAGCTCTTGCTTTTTGCATGGCCAGAATCTTAAGTAAAAGCAAAAGGCCTATGTATTTAATTTACTTGGAAGGGAACAGCTTCTACGTGTTAGGAAAAAATAAACACAACCTACGAATTTGTAATTGCTTGAGATTCATCTCTTGGCCATGCTTCTCTTCCTATGGAGTTATTAAACCCCCACAATATAGTCTAATAATTTATTAATAGTCAACATAAATAGATAACAGCTCACATAGCCATAATAGCCATTGCATATTAAATAATGAGGGATTATTTAAAAGGCACTTTGCTGGAGAGAAGGGGCATGGTTGTCAGGGTTTGGAATGACTGCTGTAGTGACAAATAAGCTCATGTGCACGGGCCTTCTGGGGTGTTTGACTGGTGACCTTGGGTTACTATTACACCATCTCCATCTGGAAGGGGTGGGGTACCAGTCAGTCTCTGCTGAACAGAAAAGTATACCCCAATTAAGGGGAAGAGAACAAACCATTTCTCTGCAGAACAAAGTAAAAATACTGGGGCAGTTCAATTTCTCTGAAAGGGGCTCAACAATCATACATTTATCTCACTGTCAAAATCCCTACCTATGAATCAAATCTGGCCATGCCTTTCTTATGGAAGTTCCCTTATCCTAATTCACTGGAAGTGAGCCTAACTCATTGCAGCCCAGTGAGGGACTCCCTGGTCCCTTCTGCCATCCTAGCCCCAATGTGCAAACCCTTCCTCCTCCAAGTCATGACATTATCTGCCCTGGATACCTCCTCTATACTCTTTTTTATTGTTTTATAAGATTTCAAATCAGTAACAGATGTTTGGCAACCAGATTGAAAGGAAGAATAAGCGAAAACTCTATTTGTAGATGATCTTGTATATAAAATATCCTAAGGAATCTACAAAAAAAAAATTACTAGAACTAAAAAATAAGTTTAGCAAGGTCACAAGATACAAGGTCAATAAGCAAAAATTAACTTTTTTCTATATACAGGAGATAATCCAAAAATAAAATTAGGAAAACAGTTCCATTTATAATAGTATAAAAATAGTAAAATGCTAGGAATGAATTCAACAAAAGAAGTGAAAAAAATTGTAAAAAACATAGTGGAGAGAAATTGCAGAAGTTCTAAATAAATGGAGAGATATTCCATTTTAATGGGCATGGAAACTAAAAAATGTTAACATGGCAGATTTTCCCAAATTATCTTTAGATTTAACACAAGTACCATCAAAATCAAAGCACACTTTTTTTTGTTGCAGAAATTGACAATCTAATCTTAAGATTTCTATAGAAAGGCAAAGAACCCAGAATAGCAAAACAAAAAAACCAAAATATAATATACACCCCAAAACTCAGTAAGTTGGAAGATTTACATTTCCTGGTTTTAAAACATGCTACAAAGTACATTAATCCACACAGTATGGTACTGACATAACAATAGACATATGGAACAGAAGTGAGAGCTCAGGAATAAACTAATATTATGGTCAGTTGATTTTATAAGCAGATGCCAAGGCAATTCAATGAGGAAAGAATACCCTTTTCAACAAATGGTGCTGGCACAACTAGATATTCATATGCAAAAATATAAATTTAGACCCTGGCTTCACATCACATACACAAATCAACCAAAAATTGCTATTGATATAAATGTAAGAGCTAAAACTATAAAACTTTTAGAAGAAAACATAGTAGAAAACCATTGTGACCTTGAGTTTTTCAATACACTCCAAAAGCAACAATCCATACAAGAACATATCAAGAAATTGGACTTCACCAAAACTAAAAACTTTTGCACTTGAAAAGACACAATTTAAAAAATGAAAAGAGAAGCTACCCACTGGGGGAACAAAAATTTAAATCATATATTTGATAAATAACTTGTATCCAGAACTTATAAAGAATTCTTAAAACTCAATAATAAGAAAGCAAACAACCCAATTGAAAAGTGGACAAAAGTCAAGAGAATGAGAAGACAAGTCACAGACTGGAAACAAATATTTACAAAAGTCGTATCTGATAAAGAACTGTTACACAAAATATACGAAGTACATGTAAAACTCAATAATAGGAAAACAAACAAGCTGATTTTGTGAAATACACAAGACACAGTTTAGCAGAGAAGAAATACTCATGGCAAATAAGCATATGAAAAGATGGTCAACATCATCATGAGGTGCTCGTGAGAGCATTTCAAATTAAAACAACAATGAGATACTACTACACACCTTTCAGAATGGAAAAAATATAAAACACTGTCAACAGCAAATGTCAGCAAGGATGCACCACAGCAATGCACTCATTCCCTGTTGGTGGAGATGCAAAGGGTACAGTCACTTGGAAGAAAGCTTGGTAGCTTTTTATAAAACTAAACATAACCTTACCATACCAGCAATCATGCTCCTTGGTATTTACCCAAATGAGTTGAAAATGTATGTCCACATGAAAACTGGAGCAGCTTTATTCACACCAGCCAAAATTCAGAAGCAACCAAAATATTTTTCTTTAGGTGAATGGATAAATAAACTGTGGGACATCCAGACAATGGAATATATTCAGTGCTAAAAAGAAATCAGCTATCTAGCCTTGGAAAGATATGGAGGAAACTTAAATGCGTATTTGTAAATGAAAGACGAAAATCAGAAAAGGCTACATACTGTATGATTCCAACTATATGACATTCTGGAAAAGGCAGAACTATGGAAAAAATAAAAAGATCAGTGGTCACCAGGGGTTAGGAGGAGGGAGCGATGAATAGGCAGAGCATGGAGGATTTTTAGGGCAGTGAAACTACTCGGTATGATACTATAATGGTGGGGGCATGTCATTATACATTTGTCTAAATCCACAAAATGTCTAGCACCCATAGAATGTGAATCCTAGTGTAATCTATGGATTCTAGCTGATAATTAGGTGTCAAGTAGATGTAACAAGTGTACCTTTCTGGTGGGGGATGTTGATAATGGGGGAGGCTGTGCAGTGTGGGGACAGGGCATATACGGAACTCTGTATTTTTTGTTCAATTTTGCTGTGAACCTAAAGCTGTTCTAAAAATAAAATCTACTTTTAAAAAATGAAGTCTTGAAAAGACATTTCACCATAGAACATATACAAATAGCTAATAAGCATATGAAAATATGCTAAGCATCATTAGTCATTAAGAAAATGCAAAATAAAACCACGAGATACCACTTCATACCTACTAGAATAAGTATAATCAAAAAGACAGACAATAACAGGTATTGGTGAGAACATGAAGAAACTGGAACCCTCACACATTGCTGGTGGGAATGTAAAATGTTGCAGCTACCTTGGAAAACAGTTCGACAGTTTCTTAAATTGTTCAGCATGAATTTACCATATGATCCAGCAATTCCATTCCTAGATATCCACCCAAGAGAAATGTAAATATATCTGGCCATACAAAGACAGGTACCTGAAAGCTCACAGCAGCATTATTCATAATAGCCAAAAAATGAAAAAACCTCAATGTTCGTCAACTGGGGAAAGGATAAACAGAATATGGTATCCAATGCAATACAATACTTCTCAGCAGTGAAAGAGAAAACACTACTGATACATGCTACAACATGGATGAACCTCAAAAACACAATAAGTGAAAGAAGCTAGATGCAAATGACCACAAATTGTACAATTCAATTGACATGAAATGTCCAGAAAAGACAAATCTACAGGGATAGAAAGTAGTGTAGCTGCCTGGGAATGGTAATAGTCTGCAAATTGGCACGAGGGTCATTTTGCTGAGATGGAATTGTTCTATACAGCTGGATTGTAGTGATGGTCATGTAACTGTGTAAATTTACTAAAATCCATTCAATTGGAAACTTAAAACAGCAAATTTTACGGTACATAAATTATACCTCAATAAAGCTGTTAAAGAATAGCAGATGCTTATTAAAGATGTTGGGAGGGTATATGAGTGGGGACGGCACACATTAAGGAGACGACCTGTGATTCATTTAACATAACCCCATTACTAGGGAATGAGTCTTTCAGGAATGCCTCCTGCTGTTCCTAGAAATTCGCTATATTTATCTAGGACATAGCCTCACACTTACATCAAGCAGAGACAATTGAAGCCACCAAGCCCAATCTGAGTATCATCTCACTGGCAGAATGAAACAGGATAACTTCTATCTTGGCCAGAAAGAGGATAGGACCTGTCAGCTAGTACTAAAACAACTATCGCCTTCCAAATGCCTTTCATTTATCTCAGTGTGGGCTAAAAGGCCTGAACAATATACTTATCACTTACCAGTCGACTGGCCTCTCCTTTGTACAGGGCTTCGATAGGGATAATAACTTACTCTCGTGAAGCACTCCCCCAATTCTTTAACACACACTAGCTCATCTATTCTTGTAGCAGCTCCATCAGCAGATGGGAAAGACACTGCTGGTTGACAGGCCCCATTGTCACCCCAGTCCTGGTTAAGGAAATGTGAGTACAACTTTGCTTGGGGGTGTGAGCTTTGGGGAAAGCGTTCGCTTTTCTGACACAAACAGGCAGCTACTCGTTCCCTTTTTCTTTCCCCTTCTCCATGCCTGGGACAAGGATGATGCCTTAAAAGAGCAACTGTCATATTGGGCCTGAAAGAGGAGCAGCAGATGAAGATGAAGAGAGCCCCAGACCCTCACGGAGAAGCCGGTGCAGATACAGAGTGGCTGTCGGGACAAGGCCAGCAGCATCTTCTTTGTGAAGTGGGATGAATGGATCCCAACCTGGTTAAATCATTGTGGTTGGGTTTTCTGTTTGTTGTTGCCAAACCTATACCTAACTGGGAAAGTAGAAATTATGTCACACTTCACAGATGCAAAAACAACGACCTTGAAAAACTACCCAACACGTCCTAGGTCAAACTGCCAGCAAGAGAAAGAGCAGGGACCTGTACCCGGGATTCTGAACCTGGTATATAACAGTAATAACAGCAACAAGAAAATCCACCTGTGAGCACTGAGTAGGTTCGAAGCCTCTGACCCCACTGGGCACTTGACTTATATTTTCTCTAATTCTTACAACTCTGCAGGCTAGGTATTGTTATCCCTATTTTATGGATGAGCACATTGAGGGTAAAAAAGGTCAAATAGATTGCTCAAGGTCATGTTGGTAGTAAGTGGTGAGGCCACTGTTCTAAACGGGCATCTGTCTTGCCTGCTATGAGGGAAGTTTAAAAAAATGAAACATACTCCCTAGGATTAAGTGACCGGTTATTTTAGATCACCACAGACTAAAAACATTATATACTAGAAAATGGGCCTGAATGATCCCTAGTGGGATTCAGGTTAGTTGGCCAAACTCGTAACATTTGCCTGTAGGTTGCAACTGCCATACTTTAAACTGTGACACACTTTCTGAGTACAATTGGCTTTTCCCTGTTTATAACTACTTTGGTAGCTCAAAGTCCACCTCTTCCAGGAAACCCACACTGATTATAGGATGTAGGGGGCTTTAGGGCAGTTCTCTAAGGGAGACATGACTCTGCTTCTTTCCAGGGAGGAGGTTAAAAATTAAACACCACTTTTCCACAGCACCAGGCCTAAGGACAGCAGTCTGGAGCCCAGAACAAGCAAGAGGAGAAAGAAGTCTCCAGGAAGAGGGTAAAGACTTAGCTGGGGAAAAGTCTTCAGCATGAGAAGGAAGCTCTTAGCAGCAGGCACACATGGCATGCACCCTCAGAGGTGGCCACGTTGCTTACCTAGCAGGATAGTATTGCTAGGATAGTATTGGCAGCACACTTGAGGTGTCATGGCTTCTATGCATATTGGGTTGGAATTAGAGGGGCGGGGGTAGAGAGCAGTTAAGAGGGATTGGAGACGTTCATTGCAAACTGCTCTCTCTTCCCAGGAAGTAATCTCCCCCTTCTGAAGTGGGCAGCAACATTATTCATTTCCATTAGGCCCAAATGGGTTGCTCAATCTTTAAGAGCTTAATTAGTTTTTTTCTGGGTTCCCTGATCCACCCCTCCAACAATGGCTGAATAACTAATTCATTTAAACAAGGGGCATTTGGAACTGATGAAGGAAACTTTTCAAGGGACCATGGACTCCTGTTCTAGGGAGAAAACAGGACTCACGACCCCTCAGGATGAGCTCTGGATGGTGCTGAGACAGGAGGTGCTCAGTTTCCTGGTGTTAGGGTTTCAGAACACACCTCTGGGTTTCAAGCCACTCCCCGAGGTCTCAGGTCCCTCCTCTACGCCCTCCCCTAGAGGAGAGTTACTGTTGCTTGTTGGACCTATTTTTGGCACCAACTCAGGGAGACTGAGACTGTAAGGGGCAGACTTATGCAAATCCGGTAGCTGAGCTTGCTCAGTAGAAGAAATTTATACTGGCTTATATGACCCCAGTGACTGAGCATGCTCAGTGGAAGGGAGTTTATTCTTTGAATGACCTTCCACTGGAGGCACCAAAGAGCAAAGAATATTCTTGAATATGTTCAGTGCATGTGATAGAATTTGACCAATGAACATGCCCTAAAAGGAGACCAACTGAGCATGTGCGAGAATAGGTTATGGAACTGGGAAGTATACCCTCAGTTAAATATTCATTAGGTAGTATGAATTTGTACTAGATAGCAAAACTATAAATGCTGAATCCTGGTAGGAAGTGGCGTCACTGCCCACTTTCCTGGAGCTGCCCCCACTTCACTGGCTGAGGTGTGACGCTTTCTTTTTGGGTTGAGCTTACTCTTAGCAGGTGTCTGCTTGCTCTCTTGAGCCAGCCTGCACACTGTACTAAACTTTAAGTGTGTATTTCCTACTTCTGGGTTAAACTTGGTGTGGGCCCTGCTCAGTTGCTACAGCTAGGCCACACTCTCTCTGTGAAGTCTGTATCTCTTATTCGTGACATTAAACCTGTTTTCATCTTCTACTGTGACACTGCTCTTGAATTATTTCCTGTGGCAGAGTCAAGAACTTAGGAAGAGGATGGATTGGGTTGAGGCCTATTACCGGGGCCTCCCAGGCCCTCTCCTCCAGCATCAGTGCCACCGAGAAGCTACCTTGTGTCCACGGTCCCAGCGTTAGCAGGGCCTCTCCTGAGCACCCCAATTGCTGCCTCCTGGAGACAAGCTGCACTGGCAGACAGCAAGCATCTCTCCAGTCTGTGAGATGAGACCAGGTGGAAAGCTGGACTTGGAGGATCACGCTAGTACCTTTGGGAGGAACGTGTCTCTCCCTTCAGACACCATTGTTTAGGCCCAAACTTGCCCTCACTCCTCCCAGATGATGCTACTTCCCTATATTTGATTGTTTCAGCACTTCTACTTTACAAGAAACTGAGAGTGCAGTGACTCTTACTACTATGAAAGAATGAATCTTCCCGGCCAAGTTATCATCCTGTGTCCCTCAGAGGTACATCTTCTTTCCCGGGGTCACAACTTGAGTGAGCCACAGGATCACACAAGGGCCTTGGGAAAATCATTAGGAGAAACTCAGTAGAAAGAAAAATCTGATTAGACTCCTGGGAGCTTTACCTTCCCTGACTTCTCACCACCCCCTCCTCCCTTCCCTGCCAAGCTCCAGCCCCTTCAAGCTGGAAGCTTTTCCAGAGTCCACCTCTAGAGATAAAAATGGACTCTTTGAGCTCATTGAACAGACCATCAAATGCCCACTCCCCCAGGACAAGAGGCAGTTTGGACCACAGGCAGGTCAGCACGCCCCAGCACTTCTGCAAACAGCCTTACCCTGAGGAGTGTTGAACGTGCGACAAACCGGTGTCCTCCCATCAAAAGCATCATGACTTGTTTAACATGGAGGATATATTTTTTAATCCTTTCTCCTAAATTATAAAAACAATAGTTGTTGCTTTTTCCTTTTATTTAAGCAAGGTTCCAGAAAATAAAAAGATTTATAATTAAGCCAGCAGATTTACTTTTGCTATGCTGCTCTAGATTATGAAAAAGTATAATTACATGCAATTAAAAAATAAACAGTATTTCTTACCCAAGTGAAGCTTTAAAAGTCATTATGAATCCATTAGCTCAGCAGACCTTACAAATGGCCTTCACTACTCTGGACTTCATTTAAATTTACAACTCTATTTCTATGGTGTGTGTATGTGTGCGTGTGTGAATTTTCACTCTCCTTTGCTACACTGGAATGTGGTCAGACACTCCTTTTACATTCTAAGGCCATGTTCCTAGTATTGAACTTACCATAATCTTTCCAACCACATGGCTCATAATGCTTTACTTTAGGAGTCTGCTACCTAAGAAACTGAGGGATGACCACAGAATTCTTCTAACTTAGACTTGTCCCTAATTCTTCGCTCCTATATGCAGTAATTGTGTCCTTCACTGCCAGCAGCACCAGATAAGGCCATGATCATCATGAAGCTACTTGGGTGCTGTGCTCTGGTCCCCTTCTCTCTTCCAGCTACACCAGCAGGAGTTGTCCGAGTGAATTCACTGATGGCCAGGTTACTGTGGGATGGTTTTTGCTATTATTAGTTGCCTCACTTATCCAGATAATTACCTTGCTTGATGGAAGCATGAAATGTTGACTACCAGGGACAACCCATGTAGGAGAACTGATCTACACAATTCAGACGCCATTCATGATTCTATTTCAACTGAGTGTTCATGTATGGCAAGAAGTTGTAATTATTGAAAATTTCATCTGCATGAAAATAAAGGGTCTTACCCCTAAGTCCATTTTCTCTTGCCCCTCAGTAGGGGACTGGCCCTGGAGTTATAGTAAAAACAAACAGACAAAAACAAACAAACAAACAAAAAAAACCCCTACACTTTCTTTCATTTAACTAGCCAGGACTGTCACTTGATCTCTTCAGTCTCATTGTGCTTGCCTGATGATATTAGAGCCTTCAGTAGTGGCCCCAAGTTCTGGGAAGTAATAAATACAGATATAGATGAGTCCTAATCCAGACTTACTAATCAAAAGTTCTGGGAATGGGGCTTAGGAATGTGCATTTTTAAATCACTCTCCAGTTGATTTTTAGGCAGCCAGCCTAGTATGGTACATAAACAGACATTTACATCACTCCAGCTCTGACAATGGGTTCACTCCATTGAATAAGAGGGAAAGCCCCATTTCTGGTCATTTTCCCACTCTCTCCTCTACATCCTTTTTTAGTCTCAGGTACAGGCCTGGGAGAACAAAGATCTCAGGAACAGAATGACATACTTGCACCTCTCGCAGTCTTCCTGTAGCAGGCTGGGTGGAGGTGGCTGCCCTCGTCAGGGGATGTGCCCTGGGGAGGAGGGCATGCCTCCCAGGGGTCTATCTCAGTGTAACTGTGACTGCTCAGTGGACACAGGCTCTCCTTCCTGGTGATTTTCCAGCATTTCCATCTCCTTCCATCCTAGTTCCATTGCGCACTTAATTCACCACAAGCCATCAACAATTTCCTTAAAAAATAAAATGTTGTCACGCTCCCAGCTGAAAGACAATGAGACATGGTATGTGCCAAAGGGAAAAGAACAAAGAACTGGGATCCTGAAGACCCGGCCTACTAAACCAGCTTTGTCATTTCCCAGTGGAGTGGCCTCGTGGAAGCCACTTTAGTTTCCCGAGCTTCAGTTTTTCAAAAAGGTTGGGTCAGATGCTACCTAAGTTCCCCTCTAACTCAAGTTTTCCAGAATACAGCATACTCCAGTGGAGCCCTGCACGTATTCCTCCAGTGATTAATATTTTTGCACTCTACATGACTAAGGAGCTTTTTAACTGTGATCAAGTTATTAATCTCTGAGCCTTAGTTTACTCACTAATGAAACTGGAATAGTATTCTCAACCACATAGCTTAGTAAGGATTAAATGATAAATGCATCTAAACCCTGAGCACCATGCTCGGCACATGGTAAGCACTGAGGACATTTCACACAATGTCATCATCATCATCATCTTCAAAAACACAACCACCAGTGTTCCAAAGGCCCCAATTCACACTGGTCAGAGTATCACCCCAGCAAGGTAACAAAGTGACCTCAGGAACCTGGCAACAAGGGATCAGGGCATAATCCAGATTCAGAAAACAGGCAGACCCATTCTGTGGAAGCCCCTGCTGCCCAGGCCCATTCCTTCCCCTGCCCTCCCAGCTGGAGAGGGTCACTCAGGCCCCTTGGAGTGGCAGCCAGACATGCCCAGCCACCTGCATTCATCCTGGGAGTCTCAGTGTGTGCTGGAGGGAATTTGGTATGTTATTTCAATGAATGAAGTCCTTCGGTGGAATGAAACCTCAGAGGTCTGACTATGCTGGCCTTCCCTCTTTGTGTGGCCACTCCAAGACCAGAGACTCTCTCCGGGGCTCTCCCTGGAATCCCGGGCTCACAGGGGGCAGCCTCCCCCTCCAAGGCTGCTGCTCTCCATGCAAACTCACTCTTCCTTTTCTCTCTCTGAATATCTCAAAGCCAAGTTGTTTGTAAACTCCCCCCGCCCACCCGAATAGCTCTGTTACAAGGCTCGGCTTATTAACACGCAGGCAGTAAAGTATGGCAGGAGCTCCAATTTATCATATTAAGGAGGCTATATTGCTGTGGAGAGGAACATTAAAAGATTTTATTCCAAGATATTCCCTCCAACCCCCACCCACTGCACACAGAGTCTATTGGGACAAGCCTCTGCTCCCGCGCTCCCGTTTGCACAGATTTCTGATACATGCTCTCAGCTGTGCCATAGGCCCAGGTGCTGCTCCACTGGGCCCTTCTCTTTGGGGTCTCAGGATTGGGTTTTGAGATGCCTCTGGGCCTTGAGCAGCTCTCTTGATAAAACATTCATCTTCAGCCTTTTTCTCCTCTCATCCGCTCACATACAGTTAAAGCCCTGTTCTGAGGAGGGATGGAGAGAGATTCCATCTCCACCACGGAATGCCTCCCTCCTGGAACTAATAGCTTTTCTCTGCCCTCCTCAGTTTAATCTGATGTCATTATCACAGACGTCATCAAAAGAAGGCCCCGTTATAGATCACGTTGTACAAACAGAATTGCATAGACATCAGGGGCGCCCAAGCACATTCACACGATGCCATAGAGCACAGGAGAAGGGGAGCCCAGGACAAGATTAAATCAGCAGACCAAAAGATAAATGGACAGTAATGCATTAATATCGAGTACCTCTCGCAGCGTAAGTGCCATCTGGGGTGGGAGGCAGGCAGAGGGCATGACTGCAGGGTCACTGGGGCCAGGATGACTGATGTGGGGGGTCAAGGGCAGGCCTGTCCTCCAGGGGAGGCAGTGAAGGGCACTCTCCATTAGTGGAAGGATGCCCGGAGTTTCAGTAACATCCTGGTCACATGAGTGAAAACAAAGTAGGGAAATAGCCCAACTCAAGGTTTGCGGGGGACCCATTATCATTTGAATCAGGCTGGGTGTGGACTTTTTAACCTAGATATTGATGGGGTTCAGGACACCCAAAATATGGCACCTGGCATTGGAGAAAACATAAAAAGAGGGAAGGTCAGCCTCAGCTCCCCCATGCCCTTCTCCCCGGAAGCAGATTATAAGATGCCTCTTTCCACAGATGCCCTCCCAAGCAGGCCTTGCTGAGCACCCCCAGTTATTCCCATTAGATCACACCTTTTTTGTCTATCAGTAATATTTCTCCATGACTGTCCACTGTTCATCAAACCTACACATAACAATGCACGGGTTTCCCTGTATCTTGGGGTCTTCATTTCCTTAGAAGGCTCCTGTGTCACATAAAACTTAAACTAATTTGAGTGCTCTTCTCTTGCTCGTCTGTCTTGTGTTAGAACTGTTGAAATGTGTTCAGATCTCAGCCTTGAACCCAGGGATGGGAGAGGAAAGCAATCCTTCCTCCCCTACAGTATCAAGTGCTAGGGCTGGGGAACTTTGTCCAGGGCTCCTTGTGAGGACACAGTCATGCTCAAGGTGGGCAGAAGGAAAGCGAGAGAATGAAACTTGATCCTCTCAGAGGGGATGGGGCTCCTCTGCCACTGAAACCTTCCCAAGGAGATAGAGTTCAGCACAAGCCTCCCAGTCTCCATCATGTCAAAAGCCTGCCTTTCTGTCCCAGCTAGTTGACCCGAGACAAGGCCTGGCTGTGGCCCATGCTCTGAGACTCGAGTGGGGAAGCCCAAGAGGGGCACCCTGCACCCCCAGCCCCTTCCGTCATCTGCACACCTATAGAGAGTGACACCCACCTCCTGTGGCTCCTCTCTCAGTCTAGGCTGGAGCCAAGTCAGACAGAATTCAATTCCCTCCTCCATTGCTCCTGGGGCTGCTAATTCATAGTTGCATTAGCTTTCATTTGGATAACAGCATGAGGGACTGTCAGATATTGGCTCTGACCAAATTTAATCTACAGGCTGTGCTCTGCCCTCTTTCCACGTGCCTTTTTTCAAGACTCTAATGAAGAGATTTATCCGACTGGTTTAGCAGAGTCCTATCTGGGATGAATAGCTCCAGTCCCCACGTGTCCACTTCTCTGCTGTCCACTCCAATCAGGAGCTGGGGCCCTGGCCATTTCTCTCAGTTCTGAAACAAATTGAATCTCACTGACAGACTCTTATCTGCCTCGAGTTCTCCATTATGCCTCGCTTTTGGTTTGCTTTGGCAGTTACAAAACTGATTTGACATATTTGCAGATTCTTGGGCTATGTTGTCGGTCCCCCACGCCCACCTCTCTGCTGTCCAGTGTGGTTTTTGTAATGACAAAACCATCGCGGTCCTTCTCAGGCATCTCCACATCTACAGCTTTTAAGCTCTGTATCAGCAACATTCAGCCACAGGTGCAGCTCTGATGGGCTGTGTCTGGCAGAGGTGGGAGGACCCCTCTACTTCCTTCCTGCAGGGACTGTGGAATGCTTTCTGAAGCCTTTTCCCTCATCCCCTTCCAGCCAGCAAATCCACTTCTTTTGAAAGAAGTTATTGTCTTCCCATGTCTCCACAAGGCCCCTAGAAGAATGTGGCCTGGGGCCATTCAGTATCATTTTAATCTGTACTTGCAATTTAGCAAATCTTTAGATATGTTCCCTCAGGCTGCAGAGGAACAGATCTCAGGTTTCCCTGGGAGCCTTCAGGGGAAGCTGCTAACCTACCTCCACCCTAATCGCCTCATTAGACTCACAGCAGATGGTCCCTCTTCTGCACAGGCTCCTAAACGTAAGCCTTCCTGTTTCCTTATGATGGCTAGAAAAGAAGGGAAACCCAAGGTAGGCCACCATCATGATGGTGACAAGAGGAAGCATGTTGGGGGGTACAAATTATGATTGCGAGCTTCTGTCAGTGCTTTAAGAGTTGCTTTGTTGGAATTAATAACTGCAATGATATTGGTTGTATTCATCACTTGAGGTCCACTAAGTTTCCTTTTTTTTCTAAGATTCTGTTCATTCATTGGCTTATTCATTCATCAGACACACATTGAGTACCCATCAGGTGTCAGGCCCTCTGGTAAGTGGTCCCTGGATTGAAGTCCTGAGGGAGTGAGGCTGAAGTAAACAGGGATGAGGAGAAATGACACCAAATTCTTCCTGGACACAGTTCCACAGACACTCTCCTCACATCTTGCTTCAGTGTCCCCCATGGTCACCATTTCTTCTCAGCCCCTGTCCCTGTTTCTCTACACATTCCCTTTGGTCAGCCCAGCACATGAGCCACAAGCAGCAGGGATGTGCTGTCCAGGAGGCAGAACTCCCACCTCCCTCCCCCGACAGCCCCGCCCTCTTTCCTCCTCTCCCTGGACTGTCCATGAGCCTTTCCCACAGCCCATGGTGACTGCTGCCCCATTTGGGCCCCTTGAAATCTGACAAACCAAGGTGGGTGTTTTAGAAGTTCAGAGAGTCACAAATCCTAACCAGAACTGCTGGGATTTCTGAGCTGGAACCCAGTGCCCTAGAACGAGGGATCTACCTGCTGTGAGAACGAGCCCTGAGCTTACACGCCAGAACTCAAGATGCAGCTCTCCCCCCGAAATGACCCTGAAGCGCCTGAAACTGCAAAGCGAATGGTCATACCCCGGACTGTCGTCTCCAGGCTCTGCAACTAGCTAGCCACCTTCGTCCTACACGCCACCACACTGGGAGGTGCAAGACCTGGGCCATGACTCTGGTGTGGTCTCGTGCACTGGGCCATCTCACCAAACCACCTGACCTCCCTGGACTGCTGCTTCCTCACTGATACAATGCTATTCTACTTTAGTTATTTATACACCATCCAAAAAGATTTTATGGGCTATACCCATAAAATCAGACTGGACTACATGTTCAGTAAGGTGACTTTCCACTCTAAAATTCTATAAATTAATTGATTCACGTATTTAACATATGTTCAGGATATGTTTTATATCAGTCACTAGGATAAGAGCTCATAAAATATGTCCCAATATTCCTAACAGGAAGGACATTACTTAGATAATAAAATTAAATGACTACAGAAAATAACGGTTGGATATTCTAATAATAGGTGTAATAATAATAATCGCTATTATTAATTTTATACTTATTATGGACCAGGCAATACAGTTAATGTTCTACATGGGTTTTTGCAGTTTAGATGCCACTGTACACACATTGTTCTACCAATATTTATTGTGTAGCCAGGGGCTGGCGAGTCTTGTACTAGCTACTTGGTATTAAGCAAGGTACTGCATCTCTGGGTGAAGAAGGGTTAATATAACTTCCCAGCCACATAGCTAGCAAGTGGCAGAAAGAACCAGACATCTAGTCTGCCTGGCTCTGGAGCCCAAGATCCTAACTGCTAATTTTGATGCCTACCTCAGCCTGGTTTTATGAGCTTCGTAATATCAGCCAAACTCATGTTTTCTGAGTCAACAGCTCGCCCACTCCTAGGGTCCTTTTCCCACTCAGCTTCTCCTACTCATGAGCAAACTTCTCCACAGCAGTCCCTTTCCCTACAAAATAGCCATTCTGTGTTCTCCGTGCTTCACTGTTCTCATTTTCAATTGCCACCTGAACACTGCTATTTCCTTCTTGTCTTCCACTCTTGGCCCTCTCCATCACCTCTCCTATGACTCTGCAAAATATCAGTGAATTGGCTAAACTGAAGGGCTCTACCACGGTCTGATTCTGTAAGAGCAAACTGAGAACTCCTTTGAAAATATTAGCTGCACATAACAGAGCTCAGAGCAGATATAGAGATGGGGAATTCAAGACCAACTTTCAGTGAAGCTGGAAGTGTGGGTGTCTTGGCAGGTTTTGAAAGATAGGATAGCTCCTTCCTATCTTGAAGCCACACTTGATTTGATAAGTTTGCTAAAAGGAAGAGCATGAATAGTAACTGAGTTGAGTTATACATGCATACAGAATGTGCAAACACAGCTTCAAGATGAAGAGCTTTGGGTCCAACTCTCACACATCGTGTGGGAGACCATGTGGCCAGTGATGGAAGGATGGGTCTTTATGGCTGTTACAGACTGGGATGGGATTTTTTTTAAATTCCATAGCTTTTCACTGAACTAAAGAGATCTGGAAATATTAATGTCATAATGTACAGCATCACCTTAGAGAGTTCTCCAAAATAATGACTGGCTCTTTCAGACCAGTCTGACACTGGCACAGTCTTTGACCTCAGTCTAAAAGGGTAGCTCTCAGAATCTGTGTGGTTGTTTATACATCAGGAGGCAGGATGCTAGAATGGGAAGTGAATTAGCTCTCAACAGCAGGCCCATGAAGCTGTGAGATGCTATTTGATAAAACATGACATCAGGCTCCTCAAGAGTTAATTCAGATATCCCAACTGCTGCTTGACTACCCCAAATTCCAACACAGTTCATTATTTCATAAGAGGTGCTAAATTTAAATTGTTCATTAAAACACATATTATTGGATGTTTAACTACCGTGTAATTGATTTTCTATCCATTGCCTAGTGGTTAACTCTCAATAAGTGCTTTTTGTAATCAACTTAAAGTACAATACCTACCACGCTTGATATCTTTCTCCTTTGACTTAATAATAAACCAATTCTATATTATTGAAATTGTACCCGGTAATAAAAAAAAATCTGGTCAAGTTTCAAGAACGGCATAAGAAAAACCCTTTGGCATGAACCTGTCCCACTTCTCAGTGCCACTGAGAATGCAGGACAGCCTAAGTCCTGTTCCAACCAACACATATTAGCTAAGGTCCAGGATAGTCAAGTGCTATGCTCAAAGCTAGAAAAACAGTGTAGTGGTACTAGAAATACCACACAGGGAGCCTGGTTCACATTGAGCTGTCCCAAGAGATAGCACAGCTCCACCCCAGGGCCGAGAGATCAAGAAAACTAGTAGGGGTTTCAGGCTTCCCAAGTGCTGTGGATTGATTGATTTGTGACCTCCAAAGTCCATATATGAGAAGCTTAATTTTCACCGTAACTGTTGAGAGTGGGAAATCCTATTACGATAGTTGAAAGGTGGGGCCTTGAAGAGGTGATTAGATTGTAGGACTATGTGATAGTGAACAGATTAATAAGTGGTCAGGGGCATGGTTCTGAGGGCTTTAAAAGGGAAGCATGAAGAGTCTGTCTCTGTGCTCTGATATTTTCTGTCACGTGAGACCCCCTGGGTTACTGTTGCCACCACCAAGGCCTTCATCAAATGTGCTCCCTAGACTTTGGACTACCCAGCCTCTGAAACTGTAAGCAATAAATTTCATTTTCATATAAATTACCCAGTCCCAGGCATTTCGTTATAAGCAACAGAAAGAGACTAATACACTAAGGAACATCAAAAACAGTTTAGCATTTAACAAACCCATGGGAATCAGTTTCCTTCTTCAGAGCTCTGTTCAACACTCTTTCCTCCTTTCTTCAAAGCCCTCCTAAAATTCCCACCTCTTCAGGGAGTCCGTCTTGACTGTATGGGAGTGGAGGTGATTGCCCCATGCAGAGGGTAAGCACAGTGGTGGAATTGTTTGCTCAAGTCAAGGAGGCAGGCAGCTGGAGGTGGGGCAACTCAGGAGCCTGTGTAAGAGATGTGAGGGAGACACCACCAAAGTGGTCACAGTGTCACAACCCTCCTGGTCTCCAACTCCAAAACACACTCACATGTACATACATACCACAAAACATACAGGGCGGAGTGAAGTATATGTGATCTAATACATGTAAAACTCTCAGAAAAGTACTTGGCACAGAGCAAGTGTTTAAAATGCTAGCTGGTATTGGTTTTCTATATTAATGATTATTAGTCTAGAACATGGTTTTTAATTCATTTAACTAATCTCCTTACTACTGGACACTGCAAGGAATATTACACAGTTATTAATTAATTCATTTCCTTAAATAAATTCCAAGACATGAATTTGCTGCATCTACAGGTATGAGTTTTGGTGAGCTTTTAAGACATGGAACTCGATCTCTCTTTGGGAGGGCTGGACATTAGCAGTGTATGAGCTCGCTGGCTCTGTGGGTTAGAAATCTTGGTGAGGTGGTGAGTGGAAACTAGCAAGAAGAGGCAGAATGACCCTTCACTGGAACTGTTGTAAAGGGAGTTTATGTGATTTGTTGGTAGTTGGACTCTCAGGTCCCTTCTAGTTCTTAAATTTTATGATTCTGATGCTTCTGGAAAACCAAAATGGTGATGTGCATGCATCTCCACGTGCAGTGACATGAAAGTGTATTTCAGACTGCAAACATGATAGCTACTTAGTGTCTTCCCCAGATGCTCTCACACTTAGAGATCGAAGGCTGAGCATGTCCTCATTCAGCCTCTGACATAGGAGAGAGACTGCCCAAGCAGCATGCTGTTGTCAGATAAATAGGAATCCTCTTCTAGAAGGGTGTTCTCTTCTGCATAGTGAGTGGGAAGCCTGCTGTATCTAGGACACAGTCCTAAAATAAAATCCAGTGGCCACCAAGTGACTCAGTGTAGGAGCCATCATTCTCCAAGAGAGGAGGGCTGCTAAGAACGGCAGGAACCACCCACAGATGGTCTGGGTACCAGTCGCATCAACAGATGCACACACAACACAGCCCTTTCCTCCAAAGCATCCAGCCAAGCTCACATCGAGTTCTCCACTGTGTACATTAAAACCAAAATAAATAAGCCAAGAAAATCTGCACATGTCTGTGTGTTTGAGGTCCAAGATAAACCAGGCAATGGGCCCAAGAGGAATGTAAGACATTTGGACACTCTTTTCTTCTTCCTTTTGGTTTCTTTTTTTTTTAAAAAAATGAAAACCTAAGCATGAGATCACTTTCCAATTTTCAAATATACAAGGACACCCAATGCCCATACACCCAGGCTGATCTCTACTGCTGGTGATTAAGATCTTCCTGAATCTGGCCCCATTTACTTAACTAATTCCATGTCTCATAAAGGTTCCAGCTCAACTAGGCTAGTCTCCTCCGTATAACCACCCTTCTCTCATCACTCATTTTTATCTCTGCCTTCAGGTCTCTACTCATGCTCGGTGCATTGCAAAAGACTTACATTTTTCTCCTCCATAGAGAGAGATATATCCTTCTTAAGGCCCAGTTGGTGATGCCTTCAGCAGTGGGTGTTAATCTGGGCTGCTCTCTCTCTCCCATCCCACATTACACAGATGAGGGCAGAGGTGGGGAACCACCATCTGCACGCTTATCTTAGGGATTCTGGAATTCTAGGATGGCTTATCTGGAGTCTCATTTGCACAGAGCACCTAGACTCCTTCTTAGAAAAAATGATTAAGCAGATCTGGACTGAAAGTCAGGTTTCTCGGGGGAACAAAGATTGGACTTCTTAAATAAAGGGGAGTTTCTAAGACCAGCCCAGTTTGAGAGAGAATTTCTTCCTCATGAGGACAGAGAACTTACTCAGAGGTAGGAGAAAGTTCAAAGATGTGTTTTCTATTTAGAAAAACTAGTTTATGGATATGAATGGCAAAGAGAAAATTCCCAAATTCTTAACCCAATCATATCTGCAAAGTCACTTTTGCCGTGTGAGGTAACATATTTACAGGCTCTGGAGATTGGGGCATCTCTGGGAAGCCATCATCTGTCTCCCTGCCACAGGGAAAAAGCATGTGCAGTGAGGACAGCCTTGGAAGATGGGAGCCACATGCACCTACTGCTTGAAGACAAAACGGAAGAAACAAAAGGCCTAATGATCTAGAGACCTGAGGTTGAAAAGAATGGCAGGTGCCTCAGTAGAGATGCTCTGCATATTTGATAATGGACTCTAACGTTTTCAAATTTTCTCTAATTAGAACATAAGCTTCAGAGAAGCAGAAACCACGCCTAACATTTTCCAGTGTATTGCCCATAGCACCTGGCTCACTGACGGGCACAGAGTAGGTGCTCAATCATGTCTTACTAATCAGTGGGAGCATTGGACAACAGGAAGATGTTATGGGGTACCTGCCACTGGTAGATGGGTGCATTCTGCTTGGGAATGAGATGGAGAGTAGCAGACAATTCTGAATAAGAAGACCTTATTGTGTCAGGGGGATACCTTCCTCCTCCTCATCATGGAATGACTCATCACACTTGGAGTGTGACACTGTGTCAAGCCAGCAGTGCCAATCATCTTGTTGGCATATGAGACACTGGAGCCAAAGCAGCCAGGAGGAGAACCAAGCCTCTAAGTGATAGCAGGAAAAGTAGGAGCCATAGATCTTATCAGTCCAACCAATCCTGCAAAGAGTCAGAGAAAATGGCCAGATGCTCCCCGGATAACCCTTCAAATTTACGGAAGTCTGTAGCAATGAACTCATCTTGAGGAAAGAAGCAGCTGACTAAGGGAAAGGAAAAGAAGAACTAAAATTATGCTTTTTCTAACAAAGGCCAATCATGAGGCTCAAAATTAGTCAGGACAAATATATATGTATTTAATCTATACATCTGTCCTGGAAAAGGCTGAAAAAAAAAAATAGGAGATGGAGGGAAAATTTGGGTTTAAAAACAAATGGAGTTATGTTTATCTGTTTATGACTTAAACATGCTGATAGTCCAAAAAGAAAAGTGTAGGACAGAAGATCAAAAATTTAAATGTGGGTCAAAGATAAAACATATTTTATATATGTACATACACACACATATTTGAGAAAGAGAGAGTATAAGAAAAACACCAAGTATAAGCCAAAAAAGCTGATTGCTGACAGAAAATAATCAAATTGGTCTCTGATTTTTCCTGAAAGAGTAATTTTTGCACGTTTAGACCACAGTCTAGCAGGAAAGAGTTTTCGTGATTTCTGCCTCTCTGAGGTCTCTCAAACAGCTTTTCTGATATACTGTTTTTATATAAATTCTGCAGTGACTTTTCCCTGGTGTTATTAGTTGTTTGGGTTTTTCTCTGCCTGCCACAGGCTTATTCATGTTATCCTGATTTAGATTTTTTCTTTTTCCCTTCCTCTCTTTGCTGAGGCTCAGTTTCACAGGGCAGTGTGCCGAATGGCATACCAACAAAACGCAAGTCTGCCAGGGGCGTGTGCGTGTGTTTGTGCACATGTGGACAGGCAGAGTATAATTTCTCATCAGGGGCTGTGAACGTCTCCCATATCCTATGTATTGCTAGAGGTTTCCAAATGAGGGGTTATTGAAGTATTGTGTAGAGTCAGCCACTGTCTGGGCCCAAGTTAGGATTAAAGAGAAATTCTGGGAAACTCCTATCAGGCTCCTCAAAAAAAAAAAAAAAAAAAAAATAGCCTGCCTTAGATTTGACATTTATTTTATAGTTACATTAGAGTTGAGTTCAGACTTATTTTGTGCTATTATAGCTGATGGATTATTTATCCCTTCAATGGAGAATTTATTGATTTACTTATACTCATTGCTGATAACATAAAGGTCTATAAATTTCAGATTGTCTGGGGGCTCAGAAATGCTTAATTATGCCCTACCTTCCTTGTGTTCTCCTATTTCCAACCCCATCCCCAAGTCCCCCTCCAGCCTTTTCACTGGCGAGACAGAGCAGATGGCCCAGAAAGTGCACAGTCCTGCTTGTCCAGGATGGAGGGGAGAGAGTCTTCCCAAACCTTCAGGATGGCTTCGTTCACAACACTGTACTTCAACCTAGGAAAGGCCCTTAAAGACGGTGTAGGTGAATCTCACAGGTGGTTCATGTTAACAGTAGTCATATACTGCAGCTTGTCACGGGGGTCTTCATCTCTGCAGAAGGCCCAGCTTCCCCAGGAACAGCTCTGTCAGAATGTCTTTCTCATAGGAGGCAGATATTTCTTTCCTGGAGGTTTACTTATTGTCATAGAACTCTCAGGCAACTCTTAGGAAACAGATGCAAAAAGAAGCTTTAACTGAAACACCTCATGTAGAAAACGGCTCTGTCTTCTGCCTTCCTTCTCATCAGCGGGCCTGGGCAGTGGCTAATATAAACGTGTTAGATGTACCTTGACTCAGCTGAAGCTGGGAGGCTGGTAAACAGGGGGAATTGACCTCTCCCTGCACTGGCCTTGCTCTGATGGCGTTAGTGCCAGAGAGCCACATGTGTCTGGGGGCACTGCCATAGGCATGTGTCTTTTCACTGTGCTCTTCCTACTGCAGTGGGTTTGAAACATGAATTAGGTGAGGGGGTCAGCAGGCTACCGTGGCAAAGGAGGAGATAGAAAAGTGAAAAGCAAGTTGCTTTAACCCCTGAAGAAAGCGTTTCTCTAGCAAATAGCAATAGCTTTGAAAGCAATTGACAGAAAGCTGGCTTAATCCTTGTTCTGGAGATACAGCTGCCTGCAGTTTTTAATTAATATACTGGGCTCCCTAACAAAGGGGAGGAGGTTGGAGAGCATTAACAGATTGACTTACCCCATCCAGGGAAAGTGCTCTCGGAGGAAATGCCCCGGCTGCATGGGGGTCTGCATCTGCCCTCACCCTCTCGTCCTTGCCCATCAAGGCCTTGAGGTGGTCTCATACGGACCCCAGAGGGAGGGTAGGTTAGGGGGACTTCCTGTTTCGTTTCATTCCACTCCACCCCAACCCAGTCTTTTCTTACATTACTCGTTCCTTATTCCACACATGATTATTGAGAGTAGCTGCTATATACGGACCAGGCACAGTGTCTAAACTGAGCAACCGTATTATACCAAAGGCTTGGGCTAGGTGCTTTAATGGGGTATAAAAACAAAAATGATACTCGTCCTCCAAAAGCTTAGGTCTAGCGAGAGAGATGCACTCAGGGCTGATATTCTGGATGATATTGCTGGGTCTTTACAGCTGTGTCCATTCTGACTGGAGCTGTGCGGATTAGTCAGAGCCACTGACCAGCCAGTTCTTAAATATTTTGAATGTTACCCTGGAAATATGAATTGAATAATGATCCAACTAAATGCAAAATGTAACAAGTTCTATGAAGAAAGGGACATGGAACTATGGGGTCATACTGCCACCAGGGACACATGCCAAAGCCCACTTGCTGTGCTCTCAGGGTCATGTTCTATTGTTGAGTGCTACATGACACCCCCCCGCCCCCTCCACTGGCAAGTCCTACACTCTGTCAGCGTCTCTGCGTCAGTCGCTCATCTGTCTTGTTCATTCATTCATTCCCTTGCTCACTCACTCAGCCAATGAGCACTTGCTAAAGGCCAGGCATTGAGCTGTGCATGGGACACAAAGCCTCCTTCTGCTTCCTGATGCCTCCCGGACCCTTCCCAGAAACTGGCTCTTTCTCCTTCTGTTAGCAAATCTGATGTCAGAGTCATTCCATCTGACAAAGTCTCTCCTCGTCTGAAACTCCTTGTCTCCTCATATCTTCATCAGTCCATTTCCACATGTCTAAGCATTTTAATGGCATATGGTTCTAGGGGGGAATCTCCAAATGAGAGAAAATTAGCAACTGTGCTTACTGGGCTAAAGAAAATGGCTGGAGGGGAAGTTTTCTTTAAAAACACCCATAAGAAGCAGCAGCCCATGGAGATGTGACTGCAATAAACATGATGATTTTTGTCCGGGGGGTGGAGGGGGGTGGATTATCAACTGCATTTTCTTTCCCCTGGAATGCGTCACAGTCATTAGTTTGTTTAATTTATTTTTTGCCTCTTCCCCAGTGTAGCACCCTAATCCACTGTCAGCCTACCCATCAGAACAAATTACACTTTGGAAATATCTGAGTGCTTCAATTTTCCATTAAATATAATAAGAAATCACAATGCACAGTTCTGGCCTGATGACTCCTCGCCAAGGATCTACAAGCACTTTTTACAATCACTGCCAGGCAATTCTAGTTGTCACCCTTGGTAACACAGAGGCAGGAAAACAGGCCCAGGACCAGCAGGCCCTGTATTAATTTGTACTCATGTGCATGCCTCTTGGGTGGTGTTCTTAATCCACACGTCATGTGTATATGATCTGATTCTGCAACACGATTCCAAAGTCTTCACAGCAGGAGCCACATATTCTGCTTCTGTGGTATCTTTCCACGGTGCCTCAGTTAACCCCACTGTGCCCGAGCCAATGGTTGTTGCCAACTGGTGACTCCATAGAACTAAGCTCCGCGAGGACAGAGCTAGCTCGCAATTCATGGTAGCTGGCCTTTCGACTTCCAGCCTCTGCTACTTATCTCAAGGCTCAGATGCTCATCTTTCTTCGTCCTCTCACTGTCTTGCTGCTCCCTTATAATCAGCCAATGCTCAGGTCATGAAAACTGCTCATGACTGCAGATTGGTCTGTCCTCAGGAACATTGCTAATTGATGATTACATTTCATTTTCAGGATGTTATCTTACTTGCGCAGATTGGAAATTGAAATGTCCAGCGGTTGCACATATGATATATATGGCTCTTTCAAGTCAGAGATTAATTGTCAAGCATTAATATTTAATTTTTTTATTGTAAAAGCTTGTCATGGGTTGCCAGGGGAAGGTGAGAGCTCAGACCCCTCTTACCTGCTGCCTGGCACGCTGGAGAACAGGACCTCTAGCATCGCAGGCTCTGCAATTCCTGAGCCTAAGAAAGAGCAGGGGCTGCAAAGAAAAGTTGGACCATGGCAGTCTAGAGAGTTCTTGGATGGGGGAAGTTTCCAAGAAGGAGGAGGCAGGGTTGGCCCTGTTGCAGGTAGCAGGCTGCCTGCTGAGTCAGTGCTGGTTTCTGCCTGGATGGGACAGCGATCTGAGGCCAAACCACCTTCACTTCTGTCTATACAGTCAGTTAGGGGTAAATGGAGCACCAGGCTGGCATCAACAGACCTACATGTCTGGAGGCCTGGGTTTGGAGCCAGCATTACCACTCAAATCGTCTCAAGAAACTTTTGTTTCCTCCTCTGTAGAATGGGCAGGGCGTCATCTATCTCAAGGGCTGCTGCGTCATTCAGTAATAACACTGTTCAGTTGTGTGCTGCTTTGTGGTTCAAGGCATAATAAAGAACTGCGGTCCTCTATTGTCTTGACAACCCTGCAGCTTATAATCTCGCAAGGATTGGAGTTTGAGCTTTGTTGGACTATCTCGAAGGACTGCTGGAAGCGTTAAAGGAGATAATGTACGGAGAGCACAGTGCCCAGCACTCAACAACTGTTAACTTGCTCCTTCTAGAGGTTGTGGCTTAGGGTTAAAATAAATAAGGTAAAAGGACATCTGGGAGTGTGGTTGTGAAAGAATAATTGATTGTGACCATTTATCAAGCACAAAGACAGACAGAACGTTGGACACAGGGGGATGTCACCAGAGAAGCCCAGATCCTAAGTGGGTTACGTGGAATGGCACTCCATGGAAATATCCTCCTTATGACATTGGGCAGGTGTCTACAAGAGGCTCCCCTATTTGAGCACAACTTCCATCCTATGGCTCAGGGGACGGCTCTCCCATTGGCCATAGTAAGTGTGGGGGCTTAACAGGGACCTGCGTTCAGGACCCTGAGACTAGCCAGCCCAGCATTCACCACAACCAGCACTTACATCAGCCCCATCCTCACTGCAGGGCATGTCCACTCGGCCTTCCGTTTATCCACGGGTGTGCCCGCCTCCTTCACTAACTGCTATGGCATGGCGTAGTCTTCATCTGTGAACTCCGCTGCAGTGCCTCGCACAATGCCTTTCACTCACGGTTCTGCTCCGTTATGTTAACACGTGCACACAAATGCATCCCAGCACTCATGCAAAACTCCCTGGCAAAGGGTGATTAAGATGGTTTGGCGGATTATTCCTATAAACGAGAGGATTTCTGTTTTCTTCCTCCTTCTCGGTCTCCTGTGTTCCTTCTTTCTCCTCTGCAAGCCCCTCATGATGGTTAATTTTTTGTGTCAACATGACTAGACCACAAGGTGCTCAGATATTTGGTCAAACATTATTCAATGTGTGTCAGGGAGGATGTTTCTGGATGAGATGAACGTTTGAAGCAGCAGACTGAGTGAAGACGACCGTGCTCCCCAGCTGTTGGTGGCTTCACACAATCAGTTGAAGGCCTGAATAGAACAAAATGGCTGACCCTTCTCCTCCGCTCTTGAATAAGAAGGAAATCCTTCTGTCTCACTGCCTCGAGCTGGGATGTCAGTCTTTCCCTGCTTTCAAACCCAAACTGAAGCATCTGCTCTTCCTGGGTTTCAAGCCTGCTGACTTTCAGACTTGAACTTCACTATCAGCACTCCTGGGTTTCCAGCTTGCCAACTGCAGATCTTGGGATTTCTCAGCCTCCATAATCACATGAGCCAATTCCTTACACTAAATCTCTTTCTATCTATATTTCTATCTATTTGTCTATCTATCTTACCTATCTATCTGGGAGTTATTAATACACCCACATACACACACACACACATTTTATTGGTTCTGCTTCTCTGGAGAACCCTAAAACACCCCTAAATGCTGGTTTTTAACCAGGGGTTTGCCTTAGCATTTCCCCCCTCATTCTGCATGCTGTACTTGAATAGTCTCACCTGTTCCCATGGCTCCAATCACGACACCTACGTTGTGAAATCTCAAATCGTTCTCATCAGTCCAAATCCCTCCTGAGCTCTAAGCTCCAATCTCATATACTCAGTCATCATCCTGATATCCCTCCCTGGACATCTCCTAGGTCCCCCACACTGAACCTGCCCAAAGAGATGACAACACCTCTGCACAAACTTGCCTCCCTCCACTGGCCTCTGTTACAGAGAATGCCCCCCTTTCCACTCAGTTACCCAGTCTTGGGACCATTCTTCTTACACTCTCTAAATCCCACTAGTGCTCAAGGGCAGAAGACCCCACCTCTTTGAGTTCTCTCATGTCTAAACCTTCCCTTTTACGTCCATCAGCACAGCTTTAGGTCATTCTTCCCCATCTCTCGTAAGTGGGTACTGCACATGTTCATATAGGCCTGTCTTCCTGGGCTAGATTACGTGCTCCTTCTGGGCAGAAATCCTGACTGATCTATTATTTTTTAATCCCTCAGTTCCCAGCAGTATTCTTGGCAAATATCAGCTAATACATAAATGACCGATGTCTGCATAAATGATTGAAAGAATGAATGACTTTCCTAGGAAGCCCACGGGGTGTAGAGAAGAAAGCAGAGCATAGACGAGACCACGGTCTGACCCAGGAGACAAGAAACAGAAAGGAAAGTTAATGTGTTTGCCAAATAAATAAAAACAAACAAATTAATTAATTAATTTAAAAAATCAAATTCCCTTTGACTAAATTGCAAATGAGGAAAACAGAAACAAGCAGTTATTTGAAGAGCAGGATAGCAGGTATGGTAACCACCCCCTGTGAGATAGGACAAACGAACTCTGGTACAAGAGGTTTTTGTTTGTTTGTTTTTGTTTGTTTGTTTTCACCATTTTTAGAAATCCAGCCAAGGACACTGAGGCAAATCCAATCTCTCTGAAGAGGACCTATAGTGTATTTAAAGTTCTCCCAACACTCACTGCCTGGGATCTTAAGGCTTTGATTCAAAGGACCAGCACAGAACAAAACTCCTGAAGCTCAATTAATCTAACTCATCAAGACATATTTGATTTAAATTATGGTTCCATGCAGCAGCTAACAGTCCAGAGACCAGACTACTGAGTTGGCTGCTGGGTGGAAACCAGATAGCTCAGGATACCCAGCAAAATGCAGACAGAAAGGTGACAATTAAAGCTATAAATTCAGACTACAGAGACCCTACTTGGGAATAACTCCAAAGCCCCTCCTTCCCTTTTATCTTCTTATCAATGTATTTTTCTCAACTATTTCAAAAAATATAGGCAAATTAAAAACAGGCATTTATAGCCTGAACTGCTGATGGCACTGATAAAATAATGGAGTAGAAAGGAATAGTTCTAGGAGAGATCTAGCCTTCCAACACATAGTTTTCTGAAATAAGTGACACGCTAGCCTTCTCCCTTACCATCCTTCACCAACCAGAAACACACACACACACACATACACACACACACACACACACACACACACACACACACACACACACACACACACACACACACATCCTTGAAAGTTTGGAAGCACTGCTGCCTGCAAATGGGCCCATTAAAAGCAGATAAATCAATGGGAAATGCATAAAAAAGTCTCATTTATCATAAGACGTGTTGGACTGGGTTTTGAGTTTTACGTACATTTGTTCTAGAAATCTGTTTATCTGTGCAACGTTTCTGAACACAATGCTTTGTGATGAACCATTCTCTCCACTAGAGTCTACATAGAAAGCAATTAAATTCAAACCCCAAAGACAAAACATGGTGAAAACAGCAAACAAGCTATTGATTTGGCATTTCCCAACTGCCCTTGTCGCTTTGGATACAATCTTCTCCACACACCCCAAAGGGTGGACATCATCTGCTCTTATGAAATGTGTTTCTTATGTCTTCAACCGAGGCAAATTCCCTGACTATTCCTGGAAGATTACAAATGGTGTGTTGTTGGGCACCATGTCTGAAGGTGGTTAAAAGGGACGCCCTGGAGCAAATGACCTTCCTTAGTGCTGTCAAGATATGACTCCAGTGCTAAAGATTTACACATGTGCCTTCTCCCCAGGATGTACTTGCTCTCAGTGGAGAAGGCATGCGTCTGAGTATTTGAGTGGGGGGAGATACAGGAAAAATGAGAAAGCTGCTCAGCTGTGTCAACACTATACCGAAAGTTCCCTCGTTGCAAGGGTCCTGCCTTGTGCATCTCTACATTCTCAGCCCCTAGTAAGTGGTGGGCAACTATGGGGTCAGAAAGAGAGGACTCCATCTGTGCAAAGATCTTGGCACAGCAGTTTATTAATAAATACTCAATGAACAGATGACAACTGAATGACTAAATCTGTACATATAAAACAATAGATCCCAGCCCAGCTGATAGACTCTTCCAGGCATGTTCACGAACTGGGCTACAGGGTCTGTCCCATCATGAAGAGCATTACTGATTAAAGTCAGCATGGCCAGGCAGTGTCCAGTGTCCAATGTCTGCAGACACAAGGCTGGGCAGCATGTAGCAACACCCCTTCCTCCCCAACAGATCGATATTTTTCAACTTTTCAGTGCAACTCTATTAAGAGGAGTTTGCCGAGTCTGTACTTTATTCCATGTTGGGAAGAGCCTTGTAAAAGCCCCTCCCTACAAGAAGAGAAGCAAGAGCATAAGATCAGGAATTCTCTTAGAAGTACTCTGATAGTCTGACCTCAGCATTTTTACACAAATACCCAGGGATACACCAAGCGACTTCACTCCTGAAGGCACGCCAACAGCTTGTGTTATAAACTCCTGCAAATAAGAATTTATTAAAACAGAATCAAGTGACAGACTCAGAACTCAGGCAACACAGATGAAGAAGACCCTGAGGTCTGTGGAGATGTTGACTTTTATCAAGGTCAACACTGAGACTTATTGACCCAAGAGGTAAATATTGATGGAGGCTCAGGAGGTCAATATTTGCCCTAAGGCCAATAAATCCTCCCAGCGACCCCCAAACCAAAATCTGTACACAGTAGACTCAGTTCCAAATGAATTAGCTCTGACATACATTAAGATACCATTTCATTAGATTGCCTAGGGCATTGGAAAGCAATATTAATACTAATAACTTCACATTCAAAGTACTCTCCAAACATTCATTAAAGTGTACCACCTCTACCAGATGAGTAAAACTTGTTCTCTCAACTCAACAGATGGGTCATTAGAGACAAGAAAAGGTTAAGTCATTTTACCTAGGCCACATAAAAACCAGCACAAGAACAGAAAGATGAATTGGGGATAAGTGTGAGTTGGGAGCTCTGGGGACTGGCAAATGTCTATAGGACAGCGCCTTGATTAAAATTCCTGGTAAAATTGTAAGTCCACTTGATTTGATTACTTTAATTTATTTCACGCTGTTGACAAATCTCCTTGGTCTGGTTAATTGTATTGCTTATTTACAGGGATGCTTTTGGGTGCTTGCACATCGTAACCCTTTGAACACTGATACTCAACTTTTAAGAACTGAAGAGTATATTAGTGGTCACTTGGAGGGGACAGATCCATGTTCTCTTATTTGCACAGTAGTTATCACTGGATTCTAATTCTCAGGAATTCCTTGGTTTTCACACTGGGGTCCTGTGATGCTGGTCCTGAGAAATACCATAAAATACTAACATACAAGTCATTGGCATTTGAATGAATGGATCCGATTACCCTTGCTTTTGTATTGTTTCAAAACTGAATTTTAAATATTACAATGTTTTGATTATCTTTGCTAACAGAGAGGACAGAGCCATTTGGATAATCAAAACAAGCCAGTCCAACAAACTTATTTCCTTTTGACTTTGGAATGCATTATTTTCCCATGTATTATGTCGGCCTCATTATGTTTTTCTGCAGATCTTTAACGTTAGGAAATAATGAGCAATTCCAGAGCACCATCAAATGATAGCCAAATTTATCTTTCTCTGTGTGCTGGGTATCCAGAGGTAGCCTTGATGTTGTGCTTGTGTAATCCACAGATAGGCACTTGAGTGGACTGAGCTCAACTTTTAGAATCTTGAATTTTCAAAGTAACTTCAATCTATGTTAAATCTGATGGAGGGAAGGAGTGGGGTCTTAAAAATATGACCATTAGGTTCTCTCAGAAAGGAAACAATCTGACTTGAACAGATGTAAACAGTGAGCTGATGCCAGGGTCTGAAAAGAGAATTTAGGAGTCCTGGCCCCACACTGCTGAGGCACCTCATTATTTTATCCTGAGATAGAATTTTGGTATTGCAGCTGTCTCCCAGGGAAGTAAATGATACCACTATGATTTGATACTGCTACAAAAGGGTAATTTGACTGACAATATGGTACAAACAAATGAAAGTGTTTACAGGATTTAATATTTAATAATGTAAAATGAAAAAGTCAGCAAAAGCAGACTGGAGATGAAAAGATCTGTATTGAGTCAGAATTTCTGCCATGTCAGAGCCGCGCGCATCTCCTGGGGACCTGAATAAGCGTGGAGCTGTTCTGCAGAAATTGTTATCTCAGGCGTATTGATTGTGTGTGTGCCGCTCAAGCTGTCGGCTTCTCCCTCCCGTCTTCACTTTATTTTTTATTTTTTGACATCACAGCATCCTCCTAAAGCCTCCATACCACCTGGCCTTCACGCTATATGTTAGGCTGCAGGGCCATGGGGTGCTCCCAGGAGAGACCTTGTGGTGTGCCTGGCATGCTAGTTCTGTCTATGGCAGCTCAGTGACTCTTCTCTGGGGCATACTAATGGGCTCGTCCCCATGTGGCTGGGTGCTTTGAGTCCAGAGACAAACCACAGACCCTTCTGTGTATTAGCTTAGCTGAGATACTGACAAACTCGCTCTGTGGCAAGCTACCTAACCTGGATATGCCTCAGTTTTCTCATCCGTAAAATGGGAATATTGTCTACTTTCCAGAACTGTCAGGAAGATTAAATGAGATAATAATCCTAAGACAATCGCCACACCTTCTGGCACACAGCAGTCCTCAGTAAGTAGCAGCTACTGCTATTAATTAATGCTGTTCACAGACTTCTGGGATTAAATAAAGGAATGTCTAGAATGCGTACACCTAGCCCTGAGCACAGAGTCCCAGAATTCTTGAGCTAGATGGGGCTTTGAGAGGTTATCTCATTCATGCACTTGCCTTCCCATCAACCCAGACAGCTGACAATCGCTATTTTTGGAAGGACATTAGAAAAACTGTGAAACTTTCTCTGAGTTGGAGCCTAGTGTTTACACAACCTGACAGCAGCTTGAGCAGCTCAACAACCTTCAACACCCGGAGAGGAGACTGTGGCCTCTTGTGCAGCCCTTCCTCTTGGGTATGTGAAATTATTCCATCTCTGTCAGCCTCTCTTTAGCAACTTTACTTTTTACTTTCCTCTGCGCTCTTTCACCATGCTCAGAGATTTCTCCAAAATGCACTGCAAGTTCTACCTGCCCCTCAAGCCTTGAAGTGCAAAGGAGCGCACTGTGCTGAGGAGGTCAAAGCAAAAGATTGCTTCCTAATAGGGAGTGGCTTCCCACGGTGACGATCTGCCCCACGGTGTCCGTCTCCAAAGCACAGCCTTGCCCTTCAGGAGCCATCCTGCAATGACAATAACAATGATAACACCTAACTTTCCTCATGCCCTTTTCTATGTTTGAAAACTGTCCCCAGCTCATTCGATCTCCACAGCACCCCTGTGAAATGCCACCACTGGACTTGCTACATCCATCTCAGAGATGAGGAGGCAGAGTACAGAGAAAAGCCAACATTTGGCCAGGGTCACGTACTTAGAATGATACAATGTCCACTTACACCCAAGCCTTCTGAGGACAAGCACTGCACTCTTTTCTTCATATTATACCACAAGTGGAGATGACAGTGTTTGCAAATAGGGGCAATTTTGCCCCACTCCCTCCCTGGTGACATCTGGCAATGTCTGTAGACATTTCTGTTTGTCACAACTGGGGAGGAGATGGGTACCACTGGATCTAGTGGGTTGATAGAGTTTGGATGTATTGTCCCCCCAAAACTCATGTGGAAATCTGATCCCCAATGTGACAGTGTTGGAAACTGTTTGAGTCATGGGGGCGGATCCCTCACGAATGGATTAATGCTCTCCCTGGGGGAGGAGCGGTAATGAGTGAGTTCTTGCTCTATTAGTTCCCACGAGAGCTGGTTGTTTAAAATACCTTGGCACCTTCCCTCTCTCTCTCTCTCTCTCTTGCTTCCTCTTGCCATGTGATCTGCTTGTATCTGCTGGCTGCCTGCTGCTTTCCACCATGAGTAGAAGCAGCCTGAGGCCCGTGCCAGATGCAGCTGTCCCAGAATCATAAGCCAAATAAACCTCTGTTCTTTATAAATTGCCCAGTCTCAGGTATTTCTGTTATAGCAACACAGAAAGGACTAATACATGGGTAGAGGCCAAAGAAGCTGCTGAATGTCCTACGGTGCTGAAGACAACCGCCCACAACTAACTATTATCCTGCCCAAAATATCAATAGCGCCAAGGTTGACTTATCTGTCAGTGCTTGCTTAGACTTATCATAAAGGGACAAGTAATAGAATCTGGTCACCTGACTGTCATCCCAGTCAGGTTTTCTTGTATGTCCTACTGAGCCAACCTACCTCTCCCAGAGAAACTTCATAGATATTTGCAAAGGACTTTGGGATACTCAGAAGAAAGTTAGTAGCTAAATGTAGATTGTTGGGTTTTTGTAAAGCGGCTGGTAAAGTTATTTTCATTTTGCTTTTTAAATTAGTTTGGGAGTTGGTGTTCTTCTTTACATAATTACAAGCTGACAAACATGCTTCTGTATTTTTTTTTAATTAACAGATATTTGTATTCAAGTTCTCCAAATTACATACCGCAGCTTGCACATTACAGGACAGCTGCCGTGCTCCAGATGTGGGCAATAACCAGAACATGGTAATGGCAAAATGCAAAAGAAAGATAAGGGGAGAAAAAGAAGGAAAAGTTAATGTATCCGGATGGAGAAGAGCAATTTTAGTCAATATCTTTGGACTTCTTACGGAGATGAATACCTCAGATTCTCCCAAATCTTCAGCTCAGTTGGAGCATTTGGGATGAAGCCGTCTGGGTCATTCATTGCTGCCATCAAAGGCTCACCAGTGTCTTGTAAAAGCAGATTACAGATGAAACGGAGCACACATAAATGTTAACAGTGTGCTGAAAAAACTATTCGAATTGCTCCTGTTTACAAGTGCCCTATTAAATGTGCTAAGCTCCTCCTGGTGAAAGCTGTTCTAAGATGGGAAACTGCCATATTTACTTCTGTGACTGCACCCCTTTTGGGTCACTTTATCCCAGGAGCAGGCTCTCTTAGGAGCCCACGAACCAGGAACTGTAGACAATAGGGACTCTGTAATGGGAAGGGGCCAGGGTAGGAGATGAAAGTTCCAGACCCAGGCCTGCCAGCAAGCTTGCTGTGTGTCTCTAGGAAAAGGACTGTGCCTCTCTGAGACTCGGTTTTCTCATCTGTAAAAAGAGGGGGTGTGACTGGACGATCTCTCAGGTCCCTTCAGCTCTCACAGATTACAGTTAAATGTGTTTTTGATGATGTTTTCAGATACAGAAAAACACTGCCTTATCCTTGAAGGCTGTAACAGTTCAGGCTGTGGTGTGTCAGGACAATGTGGCAGAACCAGACTCCCTGCACAGTCATTTTCTGCTCGACAGAAGAGGGCGCTCAGATGCCAATCAAGCCACTTCTAAACTGCCAAAACCAGGTTAGCAAAGGAGCCAGTAGATATCATTGCAGTCATGGTGTGATTCATTTCATTAACTTATCCAATAAACACCTTCTGAGTACCTCCTATGGGCACAGGGAATGAAGAGATGAGACAGATTTTCTATCTTTAGGAATGCTATTCTTCCAGGGAGAGAGGGTTGTCAACTGGGGAAAATGTCTGAGCAATTCCATGGGGCATGGCGTGTACTAGGAGGGACGTAAGCATGGGGTGCTGTGAGAACTCAGAGAGAGTGCAGGAAAGTTACCTAGGAGGTGCAGCCAAGCAGAGTCTGGAAGAATGAGAAGGTGTAAACCAGAGTAAGGGTGGAGCATGGTTGCTCAGGGCCAGCCAAGCAATGCCATAGGAGGAAACAAGAAAAGTCCACATGGGCACAGCTACCAAGTGAAGAGAGGTAAGAAGACCTGTAAGTAGTGGGAGAGGCCCTAGTGAGTACGATGGTAGCCAACAATGCTCTGTCATGCCATTGATGGCACAAGGCTAATCTGAGTAACTTAGCAATAGGACATTTCATCCCAACATACAGTTTGCTTTCCTGGATCACATCAAAGCTGGAGATGGGTTCCCTCCAGGATTCTCTTGTTGGGTGGAGGAAAGAGGTATCAGGAAAGGCTTTCAGTATTTTCTCCCCATTCTATACCACATGGGAACTGCCAAAATGTTGGAGTCCAAATACATACAAAAATAATTTTGAAGGGCTGGTAGTTAGTTCCAGCAAAACCAATGGGGGGAAACAAAGAACGTTTTGTGTTAATATGATTAACTTAAGACTCCACCTGAGTTAAGACAACACAATAGGAAAGAAAACCTGGCTGAAATCAACCACCTTTCCCCCAAGCTGCCCTAGGTTGACACTGCCACCTAGAGGTGGGATAGGGAAATGCAGCCTCTCAACCACCACCTTCTTCCCCTTGGAGATACTATGCAGTTGAAAAAATTTTTTTTTCTTCCAGTTTTTCACTATTCACAGCTCAGTTAATTACATTTCTGACACTCTGTTTTCCATATTTACACCCATTTCCTTTGGCACCGTTTTATGTTTCTTAATGCAATCGAGTTTTCTCAGGAAGTTCTCTCCTTTTTCTTTTTTTCTTCCCCTTTTCCTATTCTTTCCATTCTCTTCATTGAACAGTACTCTATCACAGATGAGTATACAGCTAAGTGATATAGCTGTATAAGCTAAATAGAAAACCATAGGTTTGGAGCAAAATTAGACATAAAGTATACAGTGCTCTCAATCTTTAAAACCCCTAAACGTGCCCTGTGAACCCTGAGAAGGTTTAGAAAAAGTCATGTATTGTACCAATATATTATCATCTAAAGAAGCCTAATGTTTATTAAATATCAAATTACAGAGCAATTTTGATTTTACCTTTGTTTATTCAATCGTTGACTTGCTAATGAGATTACTGATACTGTGGCAGGATTGCTTTCTATTATATATAAAATGATAAACATATAGCATTTCAACGACATCCCCAGTTAAGTAAAACTTTGTGACTTGGTGAAGGAATCCAGTTTAATTTAGAACACTGTTTCCACGAAAACAATGTTTCCTGAGTTCCAAATAATTGACATTTAAGGAAGCCTAGAAATATTCACAAGCTGGGATCTGATGAGGCTGTTTGCCGCCAGGTGTCTACACAGCAATGGAACCACAAACGGAAACACTCAGTGGGCATGTTGGCTTTACGTGGCTTCCGGTCTCCCTCACAGTGGCTGCGAAGGGCTCAGGTAGTCTTAGGATTTGACATATTGAATAAATATTGCTTTCCAATGTTATGTTGTTTCCTACCCCCAACTTAACAGCTTTTGCCTTCTTTAGCGTCTCTTTATTACCAAGTCCCTCCAAGAACCAGATTCTTACTGAGGCGGTTTCTGGCTATTTATGAGTAGAAAGTATTATCTACATTTCTGGTGACATAAATTCCAGAAAGAAAAATGAATACACATTATAAAAAGTGCAGTGTTTTGGAGGTTAAAATGAACAGGGTTGCAGAGGTAACTCATTTCGTGCCCTAGTTCTCCCAGCTATAACCTGAGAATGGTGATCTTTATCTAAAAGATTGTAATCATTACAAATTGCTTGGAAATTCTTGAGAGATAACAGTTGGGTGTGAAAATGAGAGATGCAGATGCCACTGGGAGCTGGACAGGCTTGTTATGTTCTGTTCTGGGCACTGTCTTCCCAGACTGTGACATTTGACCTTTGGCATCATTGAGTCTCTTTCTTACTGAGTTTTGCACCCATAAAAATAGGATCACATTACTTTGACTGAGCAATCCTAGAGGGGGAGTTACTGTAGTAAGAGATCTGAAAGGAACCGGGGGAACTAAAAAAAAATTGTCAGTCTGATTCTCTGCTCTGAACTTGACCTAAGCTGTTACAAGGGAAGGCATTTGCTGCAAGTCAAGATCTCTGACCCAAATTAGGAAAGGGCACTGAGGCAATCCTCTGCATCTTTCCTATAGTACATCCTTGCAAAGCTTGTGGGGAAGAGGCAGGAAAATCTTCTTTGTCTTAAAAGACTCTAATTCACTTGTAGTGATTTTCCAAAGCCTGTTCCAGGGGACTTGGCTCATACATGGTACAGACAAGATGACCAGCAACTGAACTCAAGGAGGTAAGAGCAACCTCTGAAAATTCAATCAATCTAGGATAAACAGATTAATGGCTGAGAATTTACATGGCCCTTTCTCCAATTTATGACTATACACCCACTGCTGCAGAAGTGACACAGAACTTCATCTGGTTTCTCTTGTTTGGAAAGGTAAGAACTCCAGATGAGATAGAGGGCATGATGTCTCGGTGCATTTCTCACTGAAAAAGATCAATTTGTTGTAATCAACTTGTACACCTTCCCGAGACTCAGTGGTTGTGCAGAAAGGTGTGGTGGGGAGAGAGGATTGTGCATCTGCATTCTTGCACATGGTGTCCCCCCAAGGGTAACAGTAAGAGTGCACCAAGTGTGCCTGTGGTGGGTATTCATGATTCCTTTTGGCTGCCCAGCACTAGTAACCCTATCTACATTTGGCGTAAATTCTTCCCTGTATGAGTCTTGGTGGGAAATAGAGCCTCCTTCTAGCTCTATGCAGAAGCTGAAAATTCTCAGATCCAGGTTTTCCAGCCTCCCTTGCAGCTAGAGTGCAGACCCATGACCCACTCTCCACCAATCTCCCCCATGTCACAGAGCCAGGCATGGGGATCAGCAATGCCAAGAAGAAGGCAGGTGGAGCAGCCATCCCAGCAGGGCTGGCACCTGCAGTGAGACCAATGTGGGGCTCTGCCATGCTTGCTGGTGGGGGAGTCGTTCTGACGGTGCTTTGGGATATTAGTAAGATTACCTCAGCTCTTCTGGCAATTTTATGACCTGCCCAATATTCTTCTCCATTTATATCAGCCGGATGGCTTCTGTTGCTACTATGAAGGACCTGCCTGACACAGCTCCCACATGTCACATGCACACCCATCCCTTCCTTCCTTGCACGCCTACCTTCCTTTCCTTGAACAATGTTACAGTGCCGCTAGCTAAAAGCGACTGCAAAGGAGTGGGAATGAGCCCATTTTTCATTTTGCTCCATCATAAAATGCGACAGAAAAGAAGGAACAAGTTGCTGCTTGGATTTCATTGACAGCTTTAAACTCTGCTCACCCTTTCACTTGAGCAGGACTCTGGCCAAAGTCAATGGGAATTGCATTTGTCTAACTATGGGTATTGCTGGACCCCCAGAGACTGGAGAACAATTTAGCAGGTATCTTATTCCACTGCCAATTCTAAGTTTTGAAAAAAGAAGACAGAAATTGAGTCCCAGGGACAATCTGCATAAGCATGTAAGTTGCAGGCTTCTGAATAAGAGGCCGAATGTCCCTGGCATGCAATTCTGCTTGTTTTCAGGGTGTGGAAGTCGTCTTAAGGCTTCCATATCACCAACATTTCCAGCCCCACATTGCTGAGTTCAAACTGACCTAACCAGTCCTGATGTAGCTGTAGGGGCCACCACTTAGTGGCGCAGAGAGCTGGCCAAGGCACACACCCCTTCTCCACGTGAAGGCCAAAGGTCAGGTACCTAGGTGTGATGAAGAGTTGTGACTGCTGGTGAAATCACCATTCAGAGCTCAGGTCTAGACCCAGTTCTGATACACACTGTCATGGTGACCCTTAGGAAGTTGTTTCACCTCTCTGAATCTCAATGAAAACCCGGCTATCTGGACTAGCATGGTGTAGTAGAAATGGCATGAATTTAGGAGGTAGATAACTCAAGTTCAGGAATGTCAACTCTGTCATTTATGAGCTTTATGACCTTGAACAAGTAACTCAATAGCACTTCTATTCTGACATCTGTAAAACAAGGATAATAATACTTTTTACAGGGTTTAGAAGAATTAAGAGTAATTATATATACAACGTATGCACTACACTACCTGAAAAGGAGGGACTCAATATATGCTAGTTTCATTCATTCATTCATCAAATATTTATTGATGCTCTCAGAATGCCAGGTTCTATTCAAAGTTCTGAGAACATAGCAATTTATGTGACAGATTACGTCCTTCCCTTGTGGTACTCGCATTTCCCCCACTCACTAGAAGAGCGAGCTTCATGTTCTGTGATCCTGGGGCAGAACTAGGGTTTCTGATCTCTTCAGTCATTCTGTCATTTTCTGGAGGGCAGAGACCAGGTCTGGCCCCGCTTTCTATCTGTGCAGAGTAGATGCTCAATGTGTGTCTGGGGCTGAATTAAGTTACATACAATGTAAAATGCTGAAGATCCTGTATCCACAGCTAAATCATAAAACGTACTTTATGTCAAGTGCTTCTTCATGCTTGACCATCTCTTTGTGTTTCAAATGCCTACCCCTCACTCTTTTCTACAGTGCTCTTCACCATCTTTACTTTCCTCTCTACGCCTCTCTGGAGCCACTATCTTTGTGCTCTGGTCAATAATTTATTCAATATACAGTTATGTGTTACTTAATGACAGGGATATGTTAGGAGAAATGTGTCGTTCAATGATTACATCATTGTGAGAACATCATAAAGTGTCCTTACACAAACCTAGACAGCATAGCCTACTGTACACCTAGGCTACAAGGTATAGTGATTATAATCTCACGGGACCACCATCACTCATATGGTCCATCATTGACTGAAACATCAGCACATGACTACTGTATTTCTTCAACTGAGTTTTAAGAATGTGGAAAGTCCTGCAGGTCACCTTAGTTGAACCTCTCTTCCAGTTCAGCAATCTCTTTTATACCATTTCTGACACATTATTATCCAATCTCCCCATAAAGAAGGCTGTAGATGGCGGGCGGGCTGCCCAACAAGGCACCTGCTTCATTTTCAGGAAGGCGTTCATTCTTGCAAGGTTTTTTCTCTTGCCTCCTTATAATTCCATTAAACAAGTATTTGCTGACCATCTACTGTGTGCCAGACACAGTATTTGGAACTAGGGGTACAGAAGTGAGAATGCCAGTGTTCCATCCTCTAATAGCTAGTAGTCAAGTTGAGGACTTGATTAGGAGTCTATTCTCGCAGCCACATGTGGGAGCCTAACTTTTAGATCTGAGGACAGTTATGTTGTTCTCTTTTAAGCCAGTGTTTGCTACAGTATGGTCCTTGGACCACTGGAATGAGAATTACCCGGGACATTTGTTCAACTGCAATTTCCTGGGCCCCTCCTGGGTTTAATGAATCAGACTCTATGATCTAGGAACTGTAGTTGCTAGAATCTGCAATTTAAAAAGCACACCAGGTAATTCTCATGCACAATAAACCTGGAGAACTGCTATGTCTTATCTTTCCTGCCTAAATAATGCTAAATTCCTTTACCCTTCCCATATTACATAATTCCTAAGCTTTGCACTGTCTTTGAGCCTTCTGTACATGCCCCAGTTTGTAAATGGCTCTCTAAGATGTGGCTCTCAGAGGGGAGCACACACATTCCAGATATGGTCACACTGGCAGCAGGTATCTTGAAATTGTTTGCATCTTCAATATGGACACGGTGCCTTCTAAGGAGGAAGCCAAAGAATACGTTATTTGTAACCATGTCACACTGTCAGCTCATATTGAGATTTCAATAAAATAATACTCTTTCAATTAAGACTCTGGAATACACCTGATAGAGGAAGATTTGTTTATCAAATTTGTGAATAACAACATCACAAAGCAGAGATAGCTTACGAAATTACAGTCACATTCTTTTCTTCAATAAGATGTTAGCATGACTTGCTCTTCGTGAGCCCAAGGTAGCTTCCAGTGACCACAAATGATTTTCTAGTACTTATGAACCATCACATTAATCTCTTACAGATTTTTTTTTTTTCTGGAAATCTATATGAAGTCTACCTGTCCACTGCTTTCAGAATCTATTGCTGTTTATTCATTCACTTTTAAAAAAAATCATGGTATTTTTTCCAGACTATTCTAATTTTCAATACTTTTTTGACTATTGTTTGCACAGACTGGTTCCAGGATCATATCTTCAAATTGTTTCAGTATTCCAGGAAGCTAATTTTGTTGTACTGAGTACTCAGATCTGTTTTAGATATACCACCACCACCATCATCATAATGATAGCTAATATTTATTGAATTTTTCCACATGTCAGATAGTCAGTGTTTTACCTGCAGCAAACCTTTTAAGCCACACAACAAATCTATGATGTACATGATCTTGTTATCTCTATCTTAAAGAAGGATAAACTGAGTCAGGGGAGGTTACTACTGGCATAAGGTAGTAACTCCACATGGTGGAGTTGGCATTTCATCCTTCATCTGGGTGACTCTAAACCACTATCTTATATAATCTCTCACCATGACATGCTCTATCTCGGGTTCTAATACTTTCTCAACCAAGTTTAGTCTCCCTCAAATATGAAAAACATTATCGAAAAGATAGCACCAAAAGGGAAGTTGTGGAGAAGTTCTCTGTAACTGATTAATGTCATGCTGCATTTTCTAAGGAGCATTGCCCTTTTTATTTACTAATTTATTTATTTTTATTTAACATAGTCGATTGTACATATCTGTGGGGTACAGAGTTGAATATCAATACTCATGTGCAATATGCGATGGTCAAATCAGAATAATTATTACATTCAACCATATACACCTTCATCGCTGTTGGTGGCCCTTTACCTGTTCCTCCCTCCCCCTCCCACTTCTAGTAATTTCCCTTTTGATTCTTCTTTTTTCTCGAAACCTAAAAATCTCCATTTTGTTGTTTTTCATGGCTCTCTTTTCCTTTTTTCTTTTTCTGGAAGCTTCTGCTCATTCTGGGTCTTTATGTCACTTGGAACCTTTGTCACAGGCTCCTGCTCCTCCTTTGTCCTCACCCTTTGCTAGGTGCCCGCCTTCTGTCCTTTGCACGAGTCTTCATCAAACCCGAGCTCCTCGAAGAGTTGTCTGTGCGGCCACATCGGTTTCTTCGGAAGCCACTGCCTTTCCTGCTTCATCAGGACACTGTGTATGGTACTGTAGGAGGAAGTTTTAGTTTTTGAAGCTGCCACCTTTCCTTTTTATTGTCCATCTTTTTACATTGCTCTTTTCTACAGACTTGATCATGCCCTTGTCCTACTTTTACTATGAATTTCTAAGATTAGGATCCAGTTTCTTTCAAGGTTCCCAGGACATTCATTCATTCCTTCATTCTTTCTTTCAACAAACATTTATTGAATGCCTATTATGTGCCTGTCTGCTTCATCAGAGTTTTATGCCTTGTTGGCACAGTGCCCAGCACACACTGGGTATTCGATAAGTATTTGCAGAAAAAGTGAAAACTAGATAGACTTGCGCTCTGAATGGCAGAGTCCCTCACTGATTTTTTTCCCCAAACTCCTGAGCAATTGAGGTGCCTGTAAGACAATTTAAAAACATGTCAAGAAGTCTGTTTTAGCAGGACTAGCCTCCAGCCAATGTTGGAAGAGTTGAAGTTCCCTACCCTGGATGTAACAGACTTCTGTGCCTGATTTGTACTCTGGATCAGGAAAGATCACCCATGTCCTGAATATGACAAGTCAGAGAGAAATCACCTCTGCTTCTGTTTTCTTTGAATCTCACTCAGTTTCTGTCCCCCCCACCGATACTACACACCCCCTGCAGCATGGACCGTGCCCCTCAATGCCTAGTCTATCCCAGCATCTTCCCCAGCACTATGGCCCCTGCAAAGTGCCTCCTACCAAGCCCATGACAACAAGCCCAGGGCTTAAAACTTGGGGTGTTAGTTATTCCCAATACTTTATTGTTATTCACCGTGTGCAGTAGTAAATGATGTGATTCCTTCAGCACTGCTCCTGCTGCTTTTCTGCAACATCTTCTTTGACGGTGACCAGGTGCCTCTTCCTCCACTAACATTCTTTCTGTGTCACCTCTGTTCTCCTCTAAGGTGTGTTCTTCATCCTCCCCTCCAAACTTCTGTTTAAAGTACTGTTAAGTCGGTTTCCTCCACCCTTATGTGTATCACAGGTCTTCAAAAAGTGCATGGAAAGATTCGTGTTATCTTTTAATTCTGTTCCTCCATGAACTTTTTCAAGTATCCTCGTATTATCCCAGTGACCAACCTGCATTCTTCCTTTTTTCCCCGAGTCCCTTGCAGCAACTATGTCCTAGAGAAAAGCCCCTGGCAACCTTGCACAGGTGATTTCTCTTGCTATCTAATATACTATCTACATTTCTTGGCCAGGAGTCTTCCCAACTTCTGGCTCTAAGCACGGTGCATTAAACCACTGGTGCTGCCAAGGCCTCGGTGGCCCCAGGTTGTGACCACACCAAGCTCCTTCCCTTGCAGCTCCAGGAACAGGCTGCATGGCTCATGAGTACGGGCTTCAGCACATGCTATGCCTTCTGTACCTCCACTCCTACCTGGCCCCTGCCAATCTTCTTAGCTAACTTCGGCTTGTCCTGGGAGCTTGGCTTCATGGAGGAAGCATTCTCTGAGAGCTCTCCCCACCATGTGGGCGAGCCGTCCCTACTGCCTGCTCCCACAGAAAGAGCTCTGCATGCCACCCCTGGGTCCCCATCCTTCTGTACTGTAGTTGCTGGTTCCCCTATCTGGTTTCCCTCCTACGCCCTGTGCTCTTGGGTACACTGGGGTGTACCTGCCTTTCTGAAAGTTTGGCAAACTTTGCAGTGTGTACTAAGAAAACAGCAGGAGGTCACCAGAAGCAGGAGACACGATTTCAAGGGAAAGCATGGCCAATGCACAACTCTTAACAAAGCTCAACTCCCCAAACACAGCCAAAAGCACAAACTCAGATAAGCAGCTATTAAGGACATAGCGTCCGAATTCACCCAGAACAAAAGACCCGTCTATAACCGTTATTTATCACCCAGTAAACACTCTCTTTTTGTTCCATCCTCAGTGCTCCACAGACCACATCTGCCTTTAGGGGAGGGAGAAGAGAGAAAAGGAGAGAGAAATGAATAGAAATGAGAGTATGAGTTTCGTTTTATTTATTTATTTTACATATAAATCAGCTAATCTGTTTAACATTCATATTAAAGTTGTAATCACCTTTGCACACATTAGAATATAAAGTAGCACAAGTAATAGGCCTTAAGAACAACATTACAATAGCTATTAACATATAACAGCTACCTTATCTACTTACAACATCCCTATAAAATAATAACTGCATCCAGGATTGACTTGCGGGAAATTCATTCTCCCAGAGCACTGAAGCCTGACACGGAGTCGGGGGAAGGTGAACGTCTGCCTGTTCTTCAGCTGACTCAAGAAGGAGAGAACTAGACATGGTGACAGAGCCTCGAGCTTTCATTTGGGCTCTATTACCCACCAGAGAGATGACCTAGGCAAATTTCTTAACCTCACTGAGACTTACTTTCCTCATCCACAAAATAAGGATATTTTTATCGCAGTGTCTCTGTGAAGAATTATATGAGATCATAGGAAAGTGTCCGGCACATGTAGCAGGTGCTTAAGAAATGTGAGTGTCTTTTCAAGAGAGCCAAGTGCTGAAGGGGACAAGGGCCGAGCAGGCAGGACGGCACTGGGAGCTGGAGAAGCCCTTCACAACATCGCCTGTCCCACTCGTCCATTATGCACTCGTTGCATGTGTGCTCAGCACTGTCACAGATAATTGGATGATACGAAAAATGGTCAAACATTAGAGGTTCTCTCCTTATGGGACTCACAACTGGGTTGGGGAGATATCAGGTAAACAACAAGCTGGACAGGACTGAACACGTGATGTGATAGGATACACACGTGATTTCAGGGACAAGAAAAAACAGAGCAACCCTGAGTGAAATAGGAAATCACCTCATGGATGAGGTGACATTTGAGCCAAGCCTTGAAACATAAAGAGTATTTCAAAAACTGATGAGGAAAATGGTATTTTAGGCTGAGGAAATAGGATGAGCAAAGACACAGGGCGTGGAACAGTCGAGGAACATCAAATATTCCTTTTTTGGCTGAAGTGTAGAGAGTAAGAGGACTGGAGAGGAAGACGGTGTTGGAAAGAGAGTTGGTGCCCGACTGCGGAGCCCCTCTGATGCGGGAGCAGGTGTAGATCTCAGGAACCGGGGAAGGTGTTTGGGCTGTTTCACAGGCAAGGGGTAGCTGGCAGACCTAGCTGAGAAGGGAGGAGAAAGTCTGACTTGTATCCCAGGAAGATACAAGTACTGACGAATGACAACGGTGAAGGACGACTTTGGAAAACAGGGAGAAACTTGATAGGATTGTCCAATAGTTGGGGAGAAAATGAGGAGGAGGATACGTAGAGTGGTGGAAGAGAAAACAGAGAGGCAGTTAGGTGAGCAGGAAAGACAGTGCAGATAGAAGTGTGTCACCACGAGAGAACCAAGCAGACACGGGAGATGGGAAGGAGGCTGGGGACTGAAGTTCCAGAGCTAGGTCCTGGGAATGTGGTGCTGCCCTTTACTGACATTAGGACCACAATGGAAGATAAAACAATGAGTTTAGCTTTCAGAATGTTGTAATAGAAGTGATCATGGCGTATACACGAGAGCATCATGGGACAGGAAACTAAATGACTCACAAGTGTATTTTCGTCATCACTGTAGAATTAGCCATCAGAATGGGCACTCGGAGTGTAAACTTGGAACTAACCAACATTCAGTTAGGACAAATAAAATAATTTTGGGATCACTTAGAAATTTTGATTCCCAGTACTTCAGAAATGAATGACGGTATATTTACATCTCTATGCAATGGACTACCATTAATCCAATTTAAATTGCTACAAAGTACTATTCTTCCATGATTGGCCTAAATATTTTGATGCTGTTTTTGGAACAAACTGTTACTCAGATCTCTAAACAAAGGGAGGAAAAGATGGCCAGTTGAACCACAGTGGGGGCCTTTTACAAGCCATTCTGTCTTATTTATTCTTAGAGTTTAGCCCAGGGTCTGGGCAGGCTACAGATGTCAGTGCTGATGAGCTGCCATGACCAGAATCAAGTGATTTCCTCTGAAGAGGGCCAATGGCGTCCAGGCCCACTGAGTGTACACTGCCTAGCTGCCATTATTCTGTAGGAAAATGACCAGGAGGTGCTACATGTGCTCTTGCTGTAGGACTCCAGGCAGAAGACAGGCCAGCACCTGCCTGGGTCACTGAGGAAGAGCTATGTACACCCGTCCTGTCTCGCTGAAGTGAAACTCTGTCCCTGTCCCCCACTCTATGAGGGGAAGGCAATTAGGCTTTTTATAATCAGGAAAAACATCTTGCCTTTCACGGTATTGTTAAAACTGTGTCTGGATGTCTGAGGAGGTCTCAAGCCACACGTGCTGGGGGAGGGGGTTTCTCAATGCCCCCCTCAGTGGAGTGGGCTCTCAGGCTTGGTGCATGGGGGCCTGGGAGGTGCCTCCATCTCACCCCAGAGGGCATCTTTTCTCGGGGGCTCCTTCCAGCCGTGGGCTGTGGAGCCTGTGGTGACAGTGCCTGGAGGAGACATCTGAGCTTCTGCACCACACAGGGGGGCTCTGCCAGGGATGGCAGCCTTTAAACGCCTCATCAATATTCAAATCTATTTGAGTCATTTCAATTTGGATTCTGTGCATATTATCAGATAGAACAAATGCAAATATATACAAATTCATCCATATGAAGAAATAAATAGGGGGGCTTGGCATAATGAGATTATAATCATTCTTGGGGCTTGTCTCTCTCCTTTATTCCACAGGGTCCTGGGGCCCAGAGGCGGTCCTGATGCTTCTACCTGGGACTGCTGAGCAGCAACAGAACCTTTCCCAGATACAGGTTCTTTGAGGTTGAACATTCTATAAACCTATTTAAAGATATTGTTGTCCATGGATTGTATCTCTTCCTGGGCTCTGAAGGTAGAGTTGTGGACAATTTGTGGGGTGGGTGGGGGGTGGGCATAGACTCAGAATCCCATCTGGAGGCTCAGGAGTTGTCCTGGCCAGGGTCAGTCACTCCGGCCCACATGTGCTCACTGGCCCTCAGGCTCCATGGGAAGGTGCCCAGCAGCCCAAGCCTGCTACAGAGTCTTGATGTGTCTGGTGGGGGACCGGGGATGAGCTCCCACATTTCTTAAGTCTTCTCTAACCTGGTGGAGACTTCATAAAGCCTTGAAAATACGTAGACTGAATCTCAAGACCTAAAGGATCCATGGTGGCATCTGACACTATAAGGGTCCACACACTGCTTTGCTCTGGCACACGGTAAGACAGGCAAACTCACCCTGAGCGGCCATTCCCCTTCATGCCCACGCACCATCCCCATGCCTGCCACCTCCCTCTCCCAGCCCCCAGATGTGACTCTTTTCTAGCCAGACCTGCAGCCGAAAGCAGAAACTCAACCAGGTATGGAGGCAAGGAGAGAAAAATCAAAGGGCGGGCAATCAATCTCCTACCCTGCAGCAAATCAAATGTCAAAAAACACAGAGCCTGTATGTCCTTTCTTTTGTTGCTGTTGTTGGCCTTTATTTCATTTCAATTACTCCAAAGACAGGAGGAGGCCAGGGCATATGGTATTTTAAAGGGGAGTTCTCATACTCCATAGAACCAAAGTAAATTACTATTAAGAACCATTTAGTGAGGTGTAATTACAGAATCTAATAGATGTGCCCTCTAATCTATCCCCCACGGGACCCAATGATAGTTGCATTTAGTAGTAGTTCCATTGTTTAATATAAGCATAGTATATGAGAAGTCATAGTTTCATATTATAATGATCATTTCATACTAAGCACCTTTTATTTGATAATCCCAAAGTACTTTATAGATATAAATGGGGGGTGAGGTCATTCTCTCTAATTTACAGATAGGGAGATTGAGGCACAGACCGCTCACACAGAGAGGTAGGATAAGAATGCCTACATTTTTCCTCAAAGGCAGTGGCCAGCCAGTTTCTGTCTTTGGCCCCTGTGTCCTAATCCCTATGTTATCTTACAAGGAGAAGGGGATTTTGCAGATGTGATTGAGTTAAGGATCTTGACAGGGCACATTGCCCTGAATTATTTCCTTTGGCCTAATATAATCATGAGGCTCCTTATAAGAGGGAGACAGGAGGAGATATGAGGATGGAAGCAAGAGATTGTGGTGATGGGAGGAAGGAGCCACGAGCCAAGGAATGCAGGCAATCTGCCCCTAGAAGCCAGAAAAGACACTGAAATGAAGTTTTCCTACAGCTTCCCAAGGAAGCAGCCCTGCAGTGCCTGCCCCATGAAACCCATTCTAGACTTCCGCCTTCCAGAACTGTAAGATAATACATCTGTGTTGTTCTAAACCACTTAGTTTGTGGTAACTTGTTACAGCAGCAATAAGAAACTACTATGTCTCTATACAGCCTTTCTCAACTAAGGCTCCGCTTATGAGCCAGGGAACCCAGAAAATAATATGAGTAATTGATTTTATACTTTTCCCAAGGAAGTAACATAGCTAGTGTCATTTTAGATGAATAGGAAATCGCTTAATTTGTTGTATACAATGGATGCCTTTTAGGGCATTCGAGGTTAATTGATTCTCCCGATGCACCCCACTGAGAAATCCTGCATGGCCTCAACTGTCTCTTGAGGCTCTGCTCCCCCAGAAAGCCACACAGTATCTTGCCTTGAAAAGAGCCTGAGGATGCTGAGCAGACCTAGTCTGACTTTGGACACCAGCTCAACACACCTCGTAACACCAAGCTAGGGGATGGCAAGTACCTCACCTTCATAGTGTTTCTAAGCACTCCCCCAAAAGCATTCTCCCTGGAGATTCATAACAACTCTGTGAAGCAGCCAGAGAGAGAGCCTGATTCCCACTGACATACAAGGGCCATGCCTGGAGTCATGCACCAGGCGTGTGACAAAGCCAGTGGTTTCCTGGTCTCTGTCACATGCTTGGAGGATGAGGAGTCATGGTGGGTGCTTTGGACCCTCAACAAGTTCTTCCTCAATTGACAGGCTGACAGATGGACACTTCATGGCAGAGGCAGTGTAAGGGAGGGTCATGGCCACCCAGCCCGATGAGAGGCTGCCTGGAAGGAGTGTCAGGCCATTCTCACTTGCTACTGCTATGAAGTCCTAATTTTAATGGAGCTGCAGCAGTCTCCCCTTACCCATGGTTTCACTTTCCAAGGTTTTAGTTACCCTCCATCAACTGCGGTCTGAAAATATTAAATGAAAAATTCCAGAAATAAACATTCACAAAACTTTTATGACAGTGTATTGTTATGATTGTTTTATTTTATTATCACTGTTGTTAATCTCTTACTGTGCCTAATCTATAAATTAAACTTGATCATAGATAGGTACGTATAGGAAAAAAACATACTTACGTGTAGGATGTGGTACTATCTGAAGTTTTAGGTGTCCACTGGGGGTCTTGGAACTGTCTCCCGTGGACAAGGGTGAACTACTGAACTATTTCTCCTTATTACATATCATTTACAAGAGAGAGCCTCAGTCAAGAGTGGTCGTTCCCCAGCCTCTGTGCAGAGACCTTGTGCCCTGGCTGGAATCATCCCTCCTGACTGCAGGACTTGCCTGCGACCCCGGCACAAGCTGCTCTCCTGCCTCTCAGTGAGGCACGCACCTGTCACTCTCCATTTGAGGACACAAGGAATCCCCCCGGGGTCCACTCTGCCACTCACCTGTAAGTATGCTGTCCTCGGGGACAGGAACCCAGGGAGGAGCCCCGGAGGAGGGGAGGGGAGGAAGCACTGGACTTGGATTTGGAACTCCTGGGTTTTCATTTTAACTTTCATTGCTTCTATCTGTGTGACCTTGGAGAGGCCACTTAACGTAACTTGGTCTCATTTGCCTTATTTTTTAATGTGAGGACAAGAGTTGATTTGGGGGAAAAGACCAAAACAAATGTGAAAATGTGTAAGTGTTCTGGAGACAGTAAAGTACTAGGCAAGTGCAAGGAGGGATTAAATTATTATCACCTGTTCCCCAAGGAGAACTTGGTGCTCACAGGTACTGCAGTTGGAAAAGGCAGTAATAATGAAAAATAGAGCACACTCTCTGACAGAGCACTTTCCTGGGTTGGCAAGTGAAATGCCAGGCACAGAAAGGTGGAAGTTTCCTGGAATCGCAAACGCATTGTATTCTTTCTTGTGTAAGAAATGCTGGTGTGTGCTGACTATGTGCCCAAGTTTAACAAAGGCACTGCCTGAGCGGATCGGTACGACACAGTCCTGGACTTCCAGAGCTCATAGTCTAGAAGGGAAGGCAGACAGGAAACAAGCCACTTCAATATATGTGACAAGAAGCATGGGGGTTTCCACAGAGGGCTGTGGAAGGAGAGAGGAAGGGCACGTAAATCAGCCTGTGGGAGGCAGGTCAAGGAAGCCTGCAGCTCAAGGCAGAGGGAGCTGAGTGCTCAGAGTAGACGTTAGCCCGACCAAAACAGGGGAGAGGGGGCAGTCATTCCAGAGGGGAAGAGGGACAGGAGGTGCGAGGCAGCAGAGTACATTCAGAGATCTTCAACAGCTGGTTGGCTGGAGTGAAGGGTGAGTGTGTGAATGTGGGGAGGGGAGAGGGGCCGCGTTGCTCCCCTGGGCACCTTTATCCTGACATGCTGGTGCACCGTCAAAGGAATTTGTGGCCATGCAGGACACAGAGACCCCTGTGCCCCCACATCTGGAGATCTGGCTCTCATGGCTAAGCCACTGAGTATTTCACCCATGAATGGAAACTTTAAAACCTCCTTGGGTATAAGGAGTGTGCCTTCATGGTCCCTGTCTACATCGAGGAGAGTTAAAGCTGTGGGTTTTAAACCCTAAAGTCTTGGGATCTCCCGGACACTGAAATGTGTATTTCCCATACACGTCTGCTCACTCTTCCTCTCTGTCCATCTGTCACTTTTCTCCAGTCTGCACAAGCCCCAACCTGTGCCTCTCTACCCCCTCCTCTGCCATCACGCCATTACTCGGACATCTGGAATGTGCCCGGGGCATACACAGCAGCCTGGTGGGGTCAGGTGTCTTTACACCTGCCGCTGGCTCCCCCTCTCCCTCATTTCTGCTGCTGGAATCAGCAGCTCTGGCATTTGGTTTCCCTTTGGTGATCAGGGTTGAAGAAAGAGGCCCAGAGGCCTAGTGATGAGAACGTCTTTCCTTATGAATTGAAAAATAAAATGACAGTAAGCAGCTAGCAGATCCCAGTTCACAATGAAGTTAATATCAGTATCTGTCGTTGAATTGACCTTGAAGATTTTTCTAAAAAACAGAACAAGAATTCTCAGGGCGCATTATTATATACATACCGAATCTTTGTACAAAGCAGGAAATCTATCCTTTATGGACATGAGCATCTCTGGTGTACACGTTGACTTTAAAATAAGCATTCTAAAGTGCAGGTGGAAGAAAATCTATGGCCACTCTTAGCTACATTCTTCCCTGTCGACACAGATTATCACATTTCTTCCCTGGGTTCTGCTGATGGGAGACAGCCCTGAAAGTCATGCTGGAGGGAAGGGCTCTCAGATTTGTTCCCAGTTGTGATGAAGGCAGTCATGTCGGTAACAGATTGGCAATGCTAATTCCAAATTGTATCCCAAATTGTACGTATGACTATATCATCAGTTTGGTTTCCTATGCTCAGGACCGATCGTGATTCCTGACTCCATTCTCACTGTCTGTGCAAGTCATGCTTAGATAACGTAACAAGAAAACCATCGGAGGCAGCTCCCATGAGTCACCTTAAGTCTCTGGTTAGAAACTACAGTGCTCTCAAAACCCCTGTAGACGTAATATCCACAGTGTTCATGTGGCGGTGGAGACAAGGGAGCAAAGTGTGGCCCATCAGAGTTGGGCGTGACACAGCAGTGTCCCTACAGTGTAGTGTGCTTCAGAGTCAGCTGGAAGGCTTGTTAAAACACAGGTCGCTGGGACAAGCCCCAGAGCTGCTGATGTAGGTCTGGCTGGTGCCTGAGAACTGCATTTCTAACAATGTCCCAAGTGATGCTGATGCTGAAACTGCTGATCAGCAGACCACACTTTGAGAATGGCTGTGATAGAAAATCCATGATCTCAACCCAGGAACCATATTAAGGCCCTGATACTCCCTTGATATATGCAACAGTTACCTGTCAGGAACACATCGATGAAGCCCATGCCTGGACGAAGGGGGATATATCGACTCACTGAGATTCCCTTCCCACTATGATTGTGAATTAGCAAATCCAGTAGATTTGTATTACATCTAAAGTCAACAGCATAAGAAGACTAAGACAATATAACTCAAAAAATACAACAGAATGTATATTTCTAAATTGTCCTTGGCATGAATTCAGTGGTATGGATCTTAGAATATCTGTTGGTCATGGGAAAGAAATGTAGGTTTCCTATTATTTTAGCAGGAGAGTGGCAGGGGTAGGGAGGGGGGAAGTATTAAGGTTTTTTGGCTAGTATTTATTTCTTGATTCCAACCAGGCTTAGCACTCCGTTATTTTTACCTATCAAGTATGGGTTTCTATCGGTGAGTACCTCTGCCCTAGTTTGATGAAGAGAAAACCCAAAGCAAAGCTTATGCCCAGAGAAAGGGGCATCTGTGCAGACTTGGAGCCCCAGCAACAGTTGACAGTGCACTGCTGATATGATCCGTGTGTTCCACTGAAGGGCTCAGACCATGGAATAAAAAGAAGGAATTTGATGTCTTCCACGTGGAGATCTATCTGCCTTGCATTCTTCCTCTGTATTCCTCTGATTCGATCTAAAGAAGCTTTGAAAACTTCAAAGAACTTTCATGTTTTGCTAGTTTATCATAAGTGCCTATCTGAAACCGACATTATGATTTTAAGCATGGCCTGGGTAGATACATGCTGTCTTCCGAAATGATTTCTGACACTCGTGAGCTGTACCTGCTGCAGCCAGCACGGCACGCAGACTCTTCTACAATCCAAGAGTCTTTTTTTATTTCTCCCTAACGACCATTATTAATCATTTCAGAACCACAGTCTCCTGACATTTTTTATTGTTCTAGACTCGACAAAAAGGAGGGTTTTGATGTTCTGGAATGCCTTTTCATGCAGAGCACCTCTGTTCTTACAGGGCACAGCTAACGCCATGTTAACTTCTCCCTAAGCAAAATGGAGTTTAATTTATTATTTTTAATCTGCTGAAAGTTAGGTGGTAACGGATTCTTGTTAAGAAATCAGGATTTGGCTTTCAAAATGTTAAGCTAAACTGGAGCTGGGCTGTGGAGGTAAAAAACAGCTGCTGGCCACGTAACAAAGCTTCTCAAATCTTACTCAGTTTTTGTCCTGGGGGAGAGGTTTTCTTCCATTTTTATCAGCTCTTCTTCCCAAACCCTATCACTTATGAAGGAGGAGAACCACAGGACAGGACCGGGGTTTCTGTGGCTTGCTGACAGTCACATAGCTGTCGAGGCACCAGTGTGCCTAGAATTCTTCCTGGAGGGAGAGGCAGCAGGGCTTTGGGGTCTGCACACGGGTGATTGGTGGTTCTGTCACTTACCAGTTGTGTGACCTCTGGGCAAGTCACAGAATCTGTCTGAGCCTCAGTAGTTTTCATCACCAAATGGGTATAACAATCCCTGCTGTGAGGATTAAGTAAGAGACTGCATGCCAAGTTGGACAGAGGGCCTACCCGCAGGTCTCAATAACACCCCCCACACCCCTAGATGTTCCAATGTAGCAACCAGAGGCTTCTGGGGTGCAGAGAAACATGACAAGGCTGGCCAGTGTACCGCGAGACCATGACCAATTTTGACTTTTTCCTCTCTGCTCCTGTCCCAGTTCGGCTTCCTGTTACGGGATCCTGAAGCACTAAAGAAGGTCTTATTAGTGAAAGGAGAAAGGGGAACAGGGGGCCAAATCGAGGGGCCAGGGAGACAGCAGGGCGAAGCTCACACACCTTGTTGGAGGAGCATTTTTTAATCTGGGGAGGAGGTCAGGCCCTATTACTTTTTGCAAAATTCTCAAACTGTGCAGCTCCACTTTTCCTTTCTGACCTGTGTAACATCAAATCTGCAGTTCGAAATAAGGTTTTGCAAACCTTAAGCTTAAATAGTCTTCTCTGATAGGAGACCCTCAGGAAGACACCTGCCATTTGCCAGTAGAGCTGTCAGTAAAATGAAGAGAGCAATCCCGCCCTCTCCCCAACTCCACTGCCCTCACCCCAGGGAAAGACAGTGTGAGGACAAATTGACTGTGATGGTGAGTCAGGTGAGGCAAGCTGCTCAGGTCTGAGCAAACCTCAGAAAATGCCATGGGCAACCAAAACCTAATGACAGGCCAAATAAACGGCCAGTTCTCCCGCCACTCAGGCCACACAGACACGGCAGGGGAGAGGACGGCCCCAGTGGTGGCCTCACCTTTCTTTCATCCTATTTCCACTATCTTATTTGATGCTGCACATGAATCCACCCTGGGGGTCGGACACATGCCACTAATAATTCCCAAGAGGTGAAAAGGCGAGCCACGAACCCCCCCACCTCTGCTGGAGTGAAAAGGAAGATGCAATGAGTTCTTGGGGACCACAGGACGCCTCCACTGTCCCTCCTGCGGAGAGCGTGGGGCATCTGCTTCCAGTGCCTGCGGCCAGGAGCTGGTTGCCTTGGCTGGAAGGACGCACTTTCAACCGGCCACAGCTCATGGTGATTTTTTTTCTAATGGTGCCATTAGAAATTAGTAATTCTGTCCAGAGGTGAAAACAGCTTGCCCAGGAGATCAGGAATAATGAAGCCCGATTTTTAGCATCTGTTTGTCCTGATTTTTCAGCACGTGAGGGGAATGGCCGCTGAAAGACTGGCTCCCGGTTCAGGAGAGGGGCGGTGGGTGCAGGCCTGAGAGCCGGCTGGGGCGCAGGGGGCTGCCAGCCCCTCCTGGGGACAGCAGCGTTCATCCCGCACGGGAGAATCGCGTCCCTCGCGCAGGGAAACCCACGCAGCGAGCCGAGCTTCCTCACGCTCTCCTGCAGCTCTACCGAGCCCCTCTGAGCATTTTTAATGGTACCCACCTGGCTCCTGCCACTCTTCCTAGGGATTCCCCTTGGCACTCTGTCCTCCCCTCCAGCAGAATCCCGGGAGAGCTGCGGCCACCTGAAACGTCGCCCTCCCCACCCAGAGGCGGGCAGGCGAGTCCGCCCGCGCCCCCGCTGCCCTGGGCGGCCTCCCGCTGCCGGGCTCCCCGGCTCCCCTAACACGAGGGTCTCCCCCTCCGGGCTCGGGCTCGGGCTCACTTCACTCCCGGCTTTGCAAGCGCTGCTGCTGCCACCATCAGGCTGACTGCGCAACTGCAGCCTTCACCTGGCGACAGACCCCACACATCCGCCAGCTCCTGGTGCGGCGGCGGAGAGAGGAGTCCTCTCTCTGCAGTCGCCCTCACACAGGTGCACCGTCCTATAGAAGAAAAAGGCTTCGGAGGTCGGCTCCGCGAAGAAATGCCACTCTCTGTGAACGTGGGGTGGACCCCAGCGTCCTTAAGCGAGGCGCACGAAAGGGCAGGTCCTGGGATATGGGAAACAAAGCCACTGCGGGATTACTTGGGGGTTTCTCCTTCCCTACCATGAGGGCAACGAGGCACGGAAGGGTGGGAGGGCTTCTTGTGCAGCACCAGGATGGATGTCCTAGTTTCTGTCCCCTGAACACCTGCACAATGAACACCCCCCCCCAGGCCCCAGCGTTACTCTGAAGCTGCCATCACTCCCAGCATCGCCAAGGGTGACAGGGGACTGTCACACTGCACCAGAGCAGAGTCACCTGTGACATTTGCAGGTGACTGACCGAAATGGGCACCGACATGATTAAAGAACAGAAGGACGCAGTGGTTTCTTGCTGACGCTGAGGAGTGGCTTGCCGGAGGACGTTTCTCTGGGCAGTGTCCCTGCTGACCCAATGGGCATTAAAGGCTCTCCTCGGAGAGGAACAACTTCCTACAGGCAAGGCCACACTTTAAATAGTTGGGGTCTCTCCCCTGCCCCCTGCGCATCCCCTCAGCATCTCTGCGTGCACGGAAGCCACCAGCGCTGCTCCTCCTCTGCTCATTTCTCCTCGTGTTTCATCCCAGTATGCCCACGTTCACTCACAGCCCGCTGTGTGCCCAGTAGTGTGCTAGGCACCAGGGGTAACCAGAGACACAGGTATTTCAATCAATCAAGTAAGAAAAGTCCCTGCACTTCCTTTGCTTTGTTTTGTTCTGTTTTGTCAGAACAGTCACAAAAGGGGCCGCCCAAACAATATCTCCTTGATTCTTCTTCAGCCCAAAAGGCTGGCCTGTCGGTACCCCAGGCCACAGTGCCTTTTGCCCTCGAGGTAAATCTGAATGCCCCAAAGAAGAAGTTACCAACTCAGAAAGAGTCTGGAATCAAAAAGAAATGGAGCTCCAATTCTGGGCCACTGTTCAAAGGTCAGCTCCAGGGCTCAGCTCCCTGATCTTCAAAGGCAACCCCTAAAATCCTTTTCTATGCCTAGAGACTGAGGATTCCCACAAATTATGAGAATATGGCTTGTCTTACACCACAGCTGAAGATGTTCTTATGCATTTGTTAGTGTCCGTAATTTGGAGCAGCTGAATCTACCAGCACCTTGAGAAGCATCAAGGCATACAAAAAAGTGGATGGATTGGAAACGACTTTAGTCAAGCAAGGTAACCTTTCTGGAGGCTTGAGAGCAATAACACCTGCCTCTCACTCCTATGGGTGAAGAAATGAGGTAGCGCTTGCAAAAGCCACTCTGCAACTTGTGGAAGCTTTATACAAATGCTAATTATCATCACAATCGCCGTGTTGTCGCCACTACCACAACCAGCAATGACCAAAAGAATTTGACAGGCACCTACAAGAAAATGTGCTGAACAAGAGATCATCTACCTTTTAAATGTGTTATCCAAAAATAAATAAATTCTTACTAAGAGATAATATTCAGTGAATCGTAGAGTTGGAGACAGTTTGAATGTCATCTAGTCTATGCTCCAAGCGATTTCTTAGAAATTGACTTCTATGTACCGGATGGCCTGAATTCCACTCTTACAACCCTTTTAGCAATGGGAGACTGCTCCCTGGGCCAGCCTTAGACACAAGACTTAGACATCCACAGCCTTGAAAATGTCACTGTTTCTTGCAGAACAATTGGGGTTTCTGCTTCACCACTGAGTTTGTCCTTCCAGCCCCCACCAATCCTTGAAGAGAACAGGTCAAAACATGAAACCCACAGGTAGATCCAATGATGCTCTCTTCTTGTGAAGAAGAGGTTACTTGTGCTGGAGACTTGCAAAGCATTTCTAACATTTTCTGAGAAGAATCATTTAACTTGTAACCTGGTTTTCCAGATAGCTTAGCTTCCTCTTGAGAATAGGAAAGACATCATCAGCAAAACGTCCCTAGGAATCTCCAGCTTTCCTCCTCCCTGTCCTTGTCTCCCCTTTGGTTTAGCACTCCTCCTCAGCATTAGGTGGCCTCCAGCTCTTGCTGGCCTTCAAGGGGCCCAGAGACTGGCAAATCCCATTGCTCCGCACACTCTGTCCACTTACGGTCCGTGTGCACCCAGCAGTCCTGCTCCCGGACGCTCTGCACTCTCCTCCACATTCTTTCTCCAACACATCACTCTTAAGCGTGTCTCCCTACTACCCTTCTCTGCCTCCCTCTGGAATGCAGAGCAAGAGTTAAAGTCAGCTCCCCATACTAATTCTCCTGCTCACTTCCCGACCCCCCTTTATAGACCAACTATGAAGGAAGATGAGCTAGAAAGAGTCAGTATATTTCCATTCAATCCTACATTTTTTTTTAGCCCCATTTTGAAACACTGGGGAATACTAAGAAGAAAAGATAACATGTTGATCCCCAAACCCATGAAGAGAGAGGACTACAGACCCAAAAGATGCTAACAATGTTTCTAAAGCATTGACTCAGAAGATGTATCATGATGTTTATGACCATTCACCAGCCGACCCTTCCCTTCCCAAACTTCTTCTCTGGCTTGCTTAGTGCGCCAACCTTCCAGCTGCCCACACTGCCCACTGCTTCTGAGCACACCGCATTCTGTTCTGCCTTCTAGCCTTTGCATACACTCTAACAGACAGCCTGGAATGCTCTTTTCAAGCTTCCACTGAAGAACTCCTAGGCATCCTTTAAAATCAAGCACAAATGTCACCTCCTCCACACAGCCCTTTCTGGTGCCCTTGGCCTTTCCGGCCACTCTTGGAGCACTCTGACAGCTCTCAGCCCATCACACTATGACCTTACTCAAAGTATCTGCTCCCCAACCAGACCGAGAGCTCTGGGGCAGAAACATAGTCTTGGTCATCTTCCCATCAAAAGTCCGTGGCACAGGGCCTACCTCATAGTAGGCCCACAGGGAGTGCTGGCTGAGTGGCCAAGGGCTGAGCTTCAGTGTCAAACATGCCATTTGATCACAAAGGAAGGAGTGATGAATTTGGCCCACTGACACACCACAGGTGACGTGGAGCCCCTGGGGAAAAGTGTGGAATAGTGACAGTGACATTTGTTTGTCACTGCTGCAACTTCCAGCCTGGGATTTCAAATTCCTGTCTTCTGCATAAGCTGGAAAGAATTTGAACTTGCAACAACTGTCCAGTGACTACAGGCCAAGAGAGCAGACCATCTAGATAATCTGTCCTGATGTGCACACATCCTTTCCAGTACCGACACACATAGGGCATTGAAGTTTTAATTTCAATTATACAAAAAAATGGCCTCAGGTAAATTTACTTTGTTTTGCTTATAAGGACACAGGTACCAGGTGGAGGATTAGAGTGACAGTGTACATCCCACTTGAGGAAAGTGGCTGATTTGTTGTAAGTTCTGGAGACATCACTGCACTTCAGCAGTAAGTTGGGGGAGGGATGTCTGTGTAGAGTGGGGGGGTCAGGAGGGCACAGTAAGGCTTCGGCTGCCAGGAAAAAGCTCCTCAGGGAATGTGGGGGTGGTGGTGGTGTCTACGGTGGCCGCTTCCTCTGCCTTGTCTCCGGGCCGTCCACCTCCCACTCTCCACACCCCAGCCGGGGCCGCAACAGGATAGCTCTGCAAGGAGCAGTGTTCATCCTAGCTGGCCACTATTTCCATGATTTTAACTCGTTACCAAGTGTACCCAGGGAAAGCTGACATTTATTTAATTCTCATAGTGGTGTTGACTGTGTACTCACTGAAACATTGTATGCTTACAGAAGACATTTGTTTCCAAGCAGCTTATGCTAAATTGCAATGATATAAAGGAAACACTTATCCAATATTGACACTTACTGACTGCTGGAAGTATACAGCCAGAATACTCATTTTTACCATTGGGAGAGGAGGAAAAGGAAAAAAATAAGCATAACATTTGATGCCTAGCTCTGTCAGTAGGTTAGAAGCCACAAGTGAATATTGGATGTGTGTGCTGGGTGGCAGGGGTGTGGGGGTACATGGCAGAGGCCCTCAGCCTTTCTGTGGCCCTTACCTCTGTGGCTCAGCGTGGGTACTGAGAGAGGGTGGATGGCTGAAGCCTTTTCATGCTTAATAATAAAGCTTTGGTAGGAAGCAGGACATAGAGTTCCTTGCCTGAATGTGAGAGAAGTAACCCAATGACCTGTAAAGTGTCAATATTCTTCCTTGATGTGCACGCCTAACTGGGTAAATTCTGGCTTGCCCCTGGGGAAACAAAGTGACATGCAGTGACACATGGAGCAGCGCTGTGTCTCAAGGCCGTCAATTCTTGCATCGCTCCCCTAACTGGAAATAAATTCCCACTCTATTTGGAATACAGAGCGACGCTATGACAATGTAGGCCCAGGATTCTGGCTGGCTTTGCTCCTACTCCCTGTGGGGAGCAGTGACGAATGTGAGACCCGAGGGAACAGACAGCCCCCAGAGCAGCAGCTCCAGCCAAGCCCTGCTCCACGAATACCGGTGTGTCCACTGGCCTTCAGGGAAGATGGGGGCTCCAATTACTCCGCTGCAAGAACCACCTTCAAAGTCAGGATCACCGCAGAGGTGAGAGTTCAAGTGTGCATTCCAGCATGCTCATGACCCTGTTCTACTGATGAGTTAGAATGTCCTTGTTCCCAGGCATGAGATGAGTTCAATGACTCTCTGCTTCTTGACTGACCCTGATAAAAAATTCCTGCACTGGTTTTTTAACTAAAAGTCATCTCCACATCTTGCATAGATGGGGACTAGCTGTAAAATAATGCCTATGCCCATCTAACCCCCCTCCCCACCATCTATATCAAGACCCTAAAAGAAGCGCTGTTGGCCCTCCTCCCCAACAGGAGTCATGGGCAATTTTCTTTTGCTCGTTCATGTTTCCAAAACAGTTTATCTTTTTATCTCCTTGGAAGAAAAGTACTCAGCAAATCAAAGGTATCATTAGTATTGTTATTATTTTGCTATTGAAGTCTCTTGAATTCACTCTGGATTATTCATGTGCTTTTTTGGGTCTGCAATATAATGCTGCCTAAGTCACCCCCACTGGGCTGAACAAAAAGAAAAATTGCATCTTCAGGCCTAAGCCCCTGCTCCACCTTGTCTCCTGCTGGCCCTGGCTTCCACCAACACAGGCACACGCCAGGCGGGGCTGTTCCTGGTACCATGCCTAACTTGCTACTGGCATGCTCCGAGCCAGATCCTCCTTCCTCCACCCAAGAGGGGGCCCCATGGTATCCTCTTAGTGCAATGTGAAGGCTGACTCCACCCCACAGCCCCCGTGCCCCCTGAGGAGTTTCTTTTCCATCCTTAATAGGTCTGGCTGGCAACTGAGAGCTCCCTGTTGGACAGCAGACACTGCCACCACTCCCATACCCAACAGACATGTCCCAGTTTCCCCCACCCAGAAGATTTGTTAAAGAAGTGGCCCCACACCCTTGGCAGCTGGGCACAGACATTCCAGGCCCAAAGAACTGGTTCTTCTTCCTCTAGACAAGATGTCGTAGCACTTGGGGTGCTGGTGCGGGGGTATACTCACACTTATTACTTGCCTCGTCTTTTGTTATGTGATATTTCTGGGTTAGGATAAATGTTTCCAAAGTTGCTGCTCACTCCCAATTTCCTTTTCTGATGCCTTCTCCGCCTGTGTCCCCTGTGATCTCTTCCATTCTCGGGGCCTCCCCCGATGTGCTTATGCTCTCTTCTGATCCTCCCCCCCCACCCTCCTGCCCAAGGGAGCTCCTGGCAAGTTAAAGCCTCTTGCAGTGGCTCCTCTCTTTTGTGCTTCTGGTCATCTCCATGAATCCCTTCATGCCGGCCAGCTCTCTCCACTCATGCTGTTTTACTCTCAGCCTACTTGATGCTTTTCTATTCCCCCGAGATTCAGGTCACCATGAACCTTTGCCCTTGGACAACCCATTTTGGTGTTTCCTGACAGCAAGTCAGAAGAACAGGTGGGCCACTTAGTCTTCCCAAGAGGGAGGTGACACCCCAGATTAAGCCTCAGCTCAGGGATGTCATTACCTGGTACATAAATGCAAGTTTCTACTTCCACCCCGACACGCTCAGAACAACATGGCACAAGTGCAAAACCAATGAGAGATCTTGGCTCAGCAGAGTTAGAACCTTCAGAACCACAAAGTCACTAGGCAGGACAGGATGTTCTGGGAATATCAGAGCAAGATGTCAGAGTGAGAAGAGAACACCTTTCTTAAGAGCGTCTGAAGTCGAAGGCATTGAGTTTGCACGGTCGCACATCCCCCAAACTGTCTCAGAACTCAAGAGCCGACGGGTCCTGCTCAGACATCATTCCACCCAAGCTCCCCGAGATGTGCGTGTGCAGGCTGGATGGGATGGGCCCTGAAGACTAAGGAGGGCATGGAAGGAAATAGTTGTGGGTGAACTGAAATGATAAAGGGGAAAAATATAGCAAGTTCTAAGTTTATGGATGACAAGAGAATCGATTCTTTTTCACCCAGGGGCAGAACATTCCTTTTCTCTGCAGGAGGCAAATTGTGCTGTGACATTATCCCTTTCTGTACAAAGCACGGCCGTCCTGACAGCTGAGGGAGAGGCATCCCCAGCAAGAGAGAAACCCACAAACAGCACACACTGGCAGCTCTCCACGCCCTTGCTGGGAGCCAGGCCCACGGACATTGGCAGGGGTGGAAATAGAAGAACGCCATTTAGCCTTTCTACTGCCACCTCAAGAAAGAGAAAGCTACATGGAAAGCCCAAACTTTAAAAAAATAGAGACACAGCATATACTGACATTAATTATACACTAATTTCTATTCTTTCTCTAAAGAGTTATGAGAAAAAGTAAAGGTGAATAAATATTCGACAAATTGGGAGTTTGGATGGTTGGAATGAACTTTGAGAGTTTACCTGCATTTTTTTGCTATTAAAGTCTTCAGAGCACTGTTTGGAACACTCCCTCTGCGTGAAGCCTAAGATACAGGGAGTAGGGACCTTGGGAATTGTGTTTCCAGAAATTCCAAAATGACATGCAGGTTCCCACTGTGAGAGGTGTTGAGCAGCAGATGGCCATGTCACTGGAGTGCCTAAAAAGAACCCTGGACATTTGTTTTCTCTTTGTGGAAGGCCATCCCCGAGTCTCTGTGCATTTCCTTGGGAAATCACCCCAGGAGAAACAGCATGTGGAGGCAGGTGTCTCTGGGGGGGACAGCAGGGGGACTGCAACCTCAGTCCTCAGATTAGGGGATCACAGCAGGTGCCATCTAGAGCCATGTGGGCTAGTTCTCTTGTGACCTGTTGAAAGTGGATATGTTCTATCCAATAACTGGATGGATGTATGGCACTAGGTAGGTGTGGGGCACAGTATATGAGCTAAGCAAATATGTGAAGAGGGCCAAATAGAATCCTCTAGGGAATTCGCACTACTCAAAACAACATCCACATTTTAAAAAATGTCCACAGATAAAGTCAAAACATACCGATACCATATTGCAATGATTATAAAACATCTTCCCACCTGACCCTCAATTCCTGTAGTCAGATGCTGTCTATTCAAGAGACCTGCACTGTGCAGTGATGTAGGGTATTCTGACCAGCTCTGTGCACTTTGGTCTCATAGTCTTTCTTTAGACTTGTTTTGGAGTCTTGTGGACTATGCATTTACCATTTGGCCGGGTGGGCAGTGCTGGCCAAGCTCAGAACACTCAGGCACTACGAATTGCACGATGCTGTGGTTTCTTTCTAGTGCCCTCAGGGCTAAGGGTAGATGAAACAGAACATTTAACCTCAGTAGGTAAATATTTAAAGATTCATATGAGGCAGTCAAGAAATAGCTCTGTACTGAGAAAGGAATAAGCAAAGTAGAAGATTCTCACTGTAATGATTCAGACAGCCAGGGAGGCACTTAGACACCTATAGGCTTCTTGTGCCAATTTAGAGAAGAATCACGATCAAGCTTCTAAAAACACAAAAGACTGATTAAAACATGCACTGGTTCCATGCAAATGTGTGAGGCCGGGGCGGGGGGGCTGGGAGGGGGGTGGTTGGAAGATTCTACATGCAACTTCCTGAGTGAATTGGTAAGAGGCAAAGAAGAATGGGAGGGAGTATGTGTGTGCGCACGAGCACGTGTGTGCGCGCGTGTGCCCATAAGCAATCAAGCACACATTCAAGAAAGAGGGTGATCTCACAAAATGGTAATATAACCGAACCTGTCTCTGTACCAGTGTTCTGAGATAGTTCTTATTCATTCAGCCTGAAAACTCTGGGGAAGGCAATTTATCTTCCTGCTGCTGTAAGGAGCCCTGGTGAGATGCACACCACCATATGAATACATGAGTGTGTGTGTGTATACACATTAAAATTATATGCAGACACTGGTATACCCATACTTACTTGGGGGAAGGGCCCCTCAGGTTTAACCAGGAGGGTTATAAGCAAAGTTGGAACTGCACAGATAAGGAGGAAATCTGCAGTGACCACAAGTACCAGTGAAAGAGCCGAGGCAGGAGGCCGGGTTTCTGCTTACATTTGGCTTCTCCCCGACAGGGGAAGAAAAGAGACATGCTGTTTGCTTGCAAAGGCAGGCAGCCAGCCATGGCGGTGCTCTGCTCAAAAACTTTTACCCTTCATTTAATCAACAGATGGACATGCTCTGTTGTGGATTTTTCTGAGAGAGTCATGTCCCTCTATGAGCTGTGCTGGCTGGCACAAATGCTGCCTCAGATGGCAGAGGTGGCACTGGCATTCCAAAAGAGTGGGAAGGAACCTATTTTCTTGTCCCCTTCAAACTCAATTCCACAGGTGACTTTTGATGCCTTCGGTTAAGTAGGCACTCACAATCCCTCTCTGGAATTTCCTTCCCTCCCTCCAGCCCCACAGCTCACAGTGGCAGGGAGCCCAGAGGTGGCAAAGTTCTTTCCGGAGAGTCCACCCGCTTCTCTGCCCCTGCTAGGCTGCAGAAAGGAAACAATAAACAGCAGAGGCAAAATTTCATTCTATACCCTGAATCCAGTGCTGTGTAGGATTCAAAATTCAGCCTTTTTCAGGGAACTCAGTGAAATTCAATAAACTCTTTACAAGCTTTTCCCAAACACTGCAAATTACCCCTACAGTACATTCCCTAATTGCAGCCCCTCTGCAACTGTGCAAGCCGCACACATTCGCCTTGGAATACATGCATGCCAGTCAGACCTTATTCAGGCTGAAATATCCACCTAAGCAAAGCTCTCCTCCCCTATTCACTCCTTCCCCAACCTGGGTCTGAAGAAGAGGCGGTGCCCAGAAGTTCAGAGCGGCTTAGCCACACACATACTACTTAATTAAACATACCGGGAGCATAAAGAACTCATTTGCATTGGAGAGTTTGAGCTGGATGTTGACAAGTGAGAGGAGAAAGTCACCCCCCTCCCCTCCCATATCCCTTCCTTCCACAGGAAAATAAACAGTACCATTTTGCAGCATTTGCAAAGGCACAGAAGCAACGCCAGTGCATCTCGGCGGGCAAGAGAGCCGCATCCATCAGGTCGAGGTGCCGAAGCCTGCCCACGTTCCAGCCCTCAGCCTCCCGCGCCCTGACAACCCCGCCGACTTTCCTCCAACTCCAGCAGCGCTCGGGTCCTACCTTGACTGAAGAGGAAGAAGCAGACGAAGAGCAGATCGAGCTGGAAAGGTTTCATTCCTTAGCGCGGCGAGGGAGAGCCGGCGGGCAACTTGGGTGTGCAGTTAGTTTTTCTTCCTCGGCGGCTCGCGGTGCTCAGCCTCCGCCGCCGGTCCTCTCGGGGTCGCGCCGACCATCTGTCGGTCCGTCGGTCCCTCCGGTGGCCTCGGTCTCCTTGGGCCTCCGGATATCTGCAGCCAGCCCAGACAAATTGCCTGTGTTTAGCCGCCTCGGGAAGCCGGGATCGTCAGCAATGTCCCCACTCGGAGCAGATCCATTCTCTGGCGCTTGGCATCCCGGGCACACGGCTTCCTCCGGCGGGCTCCTCCCACAGCGAGAGAGCGAGCGAGTGACGAGTGACAGAAGGGCTCCTTTCACTGAAGCTGGGGCGGGGGGAGAGGGAGGGGAAACAGGTCCTAATTAAAGAGGAAACACTTGGAAAAAGGAGATCTATGCAAAACGGAAGGTGGGGGAAAGGCTGCGTTCTCTCCCTCTTTCCCCTAGACAGGAGGAAATTCAGCTTTTGTCACCATTATTGACCATAAGCATCTTGAGCACAGAGCGGAGCTGTGACTTTTTGTCCACACGACATAATGTTGTTTAATGGGAGTGAAGTTAAGGGTGACTATATGCATGCATTAAAATATGCATGCGTTGCCTTTGCACAAGACTGGAAACTAGCTGAAAGGGAAGTAGGAAGAGGTGGGGAGACGAGTGCATCTTTCCCAGGAAGGACTTGGCCAATGTGTGCAGCGGGAGACTCGGAGTTGCAGAAGAGATAAGCATGCTTTGCATTTCTGAGACTCCCCTAGGGGCTGGGTAATAGAGACTGAACATTTGGACCTCAGTTTGCTTTTCACTGCTCCTAGAAAACAAAATACAGGAACTAGAGGGAAAGCAAGTAGGTTTGTGACACACACTCATTTATTATTATTATCCTGGTCTGTGCATTTCCTAACAAGGACAGGGAGCAGCTTGTCTTTGCAGTTGGAGCCTCTCTAATGAGCGCTCCATCACTCTGAGCGTGTCTTTTCTCCAAGAGGTGCTGTGAGACGATTGCGAAGGAGAGGCCAAGGTCACAGACAACTGCCTGCTAAGAACCTTCAGGTATTTTACCTGTCATGAAATCCAGGACCAAACTCTGTTTCCTCCAGAATATCAACATGAACCTATGTAGACCTATTTACCTGATAGACATTTAGGCATGCCTAGTATAAGCAGGCCATGGGCGGATGTAAAATAGTAGGCACAGACCATGCCTTCAGGAGCTCATAATCTAACGCGGAAGCAGAGTATATACACAAGATACAATCTCTAAGGATATTACAAAACAACATATAAAAATAGGCAGCGTTATACGGAATGTGCGAAGAGGACGAAAAGTGAGAGGAAAATGAAAGATGCTCTCTCAACGTGTGCCATTCAGTATTCAATTCTAAAATCAGTCATTATTTTCTGCAGTCACTGGACGTGGGGAGGTCTTTTGGGAACCTCCTTAGCCTTTCCTCTATCAGTATCACACATTTTGAGGGACTTGGCTGACTGCAAGGCACATTGTAACTTCAGGCATCCATGTGGATGTTAACTTTAAAAATCATCCCTTGATATTTATGAACAAGAAAGAAAGAAACAGGGCGCATGTAAAAGTGTATGCTGGTAGAAGCTGACACCTGCTAGTTGACATCAAAGATCTACAAATTAGTAGGTGTCTGCTTTGGTGACTTTTCTATTCTTAACTTACTAGTTAATTTAACTGCATCCCTTAGAGGCTGTTAAACATATCAAAGGGAAATTTGTAAGCAAGTTTTGGGGGGTGGGGGTGGGAAGGGAACACTGAGCAACAGAAACTAAGGATACAAAAGAGGCAACTCATCAGCTAAATTAACAGATGAGGTACAGAAGTACCGCCTTAGTCCATGAGCTGGATATGCAGACAGTGCAACGAAACAGAAGGGGCAAAGTAGAAACACACACAAAAGATGAACAATAATTTTAAACAACATATGCCAAATAACATACTAACACTGAAAATATGGTATGTATAGAGCTGTAACGTTAGGAATAGCCTTCCACTAAATCAACTGGGTTTGGGAGAAATTGAAGGTCTGGGTACCATTTCTAAGGCCAAGCCTTGAAGTGAATAAGATTAATATTAGAATGTAGATGGTACCTTACCAAGCAACATTTGATGTTTTAACTAAAGATTTATCCTTTAAGCTGTTGTTTAATTTTGATTGCTAATTCCTAAATGGCCCGGGGCCCAGACTTGCTTATCTCAGCCCCCAAGGGAAGTATTACAAAACCAGGGTCATGAGGCTGGTGAACTGTGCAATACACGGTAATCAGGCACACGTACAGGCACGTGCAACGTCACACTCACACACTCGCTCTCGGAAAGGAGAATGGGGGCAGCGGGAGTCCGAGCTTGGAAGGACCCTGTCTCGCTCTCTCACTGGTCCCCGAGACTGGCCTGAGGACCCCCGGTCTGGCTCCGCCTCCCCGACCCCCCGCCCGAGAAGCCCGTTCCCTTCTCCGCCCCCTCCGCCCCTCCCCCCGCCCCCTCCCCGCAGCCTCTGGTCTCCGGCAGAAAAGAAACAAGCTTGGATTAAGTGATGAGCCCGCCTTGAAAACGACCAGGAGGCGTTTCAACCCCGAGTGCCGGAAAGCCCTCGGCAATCTTCGGCAGCCACCACGTGGGGCTGAGAACGCGAGCGGTACCTGCTGGACCCACAGCCAGCCGAGCTCTGGCGCTAGCCCCGACGGCGACCCCGCCATCTCCGCCCGGCCTGGCCTCCTCCGGGGCCGGGCTAAGCTCCCGGCGCTGCGAGGTGGCCTGCGCGCGGCTCGCTCGCCAGGCATGGGGCGGGAGGCGGCGCGCGGCGGCCGGCTCCACCTGATGCAGGGGGCGGCGGGTCCTGAGACCCGGCGTGCGCCGCGAGGGGAGGGAGCGGAGCACGGGGACCGCCGCCCCCCGGAAACCCCAGCGTCTGGGGGGCTGCGGGGCACAGCCGGTGGAGGTGGCAGCCCTAAAGACACAGCAGAAAACCAGCAACTTGGAAAACCGCCCGAATTCTGGTTTTCTGCACATCCAGGCTCCAGGTCCCTGTTGCGCCCACCGTGCAAGCCGGGGTTCCTCACCAGCAGGTGGCATCCTCTCCAGCGTTTCTTCTCCAGGCCTGTAGCCCTGAGGCCGAGTTCATCAGTCCCCAGCCCCCCTCCCCAGCCTTTCAGTGCCAAGTGCTGTGTCCTTTGAACCCCAACCCCGCCCCGGCGGGCGGGCAGCGTCGGTACAGCAGAGAGCTGCGGCGAGGCAGGAGCCCACAGACAGTGAGCGCTGGCTCCAGATTCTGCTGCTCGCTGGCCAAGAAGTTGCAGAAGGGCCAGGCTCCTCCGGACAGCTTCCAAGCCCTGCTCTCTGGGCAGCAAGCGTGCCCCCGGGGTTTTCTGAGATCTGGGACAGAGTGAGGTGCGAGGTTCTGGGTGCAAGAGCGAAGGGTACTATTGCTCAGTGCCCTGAGCAGGCTGGCGTTGTACAGACTGTGCAGACCCTGGCTGATCACCCCCTCTCCAGTGGCCTTCCTCGTGGCTGTCAGTCCGATGTCTGTAACATTTATTATTCCCTCTGTTTGTGCGAAGGACTATTTGGGCTACTTAAGGACTTGTGGAATGAATACTTGAATTCCTGTTCTTGGGAAGTTCGTCCTCCGGTTGGGGAGAGGTATATGCAGATGCATACTGGAAAAAACTTAGAAAACATCTTATTGGTTTTTAAGTGAGACAGAAATTGCCCTGGAGGTCAACTGTCAGGGTGCTTCCTTTCTATACGGGTCCTTTAGGTTGGTTTGCCTGAGGCCCTGCAGGACGCTGCAGGGTGGAGGTGCCAGGGCAGGGCCCCAGTTTTAGCCCAGCGTTTCTGCTGCCCTGCCCTTCCTCGCCCTCCCCCACTACTCCCCCTGGGTCTGGCCCCCTCCCACAGCTTCCTGTCTGTGTTTTTGAGCTACCATTACCATGAATAAGGAGCGGAGTGGCTCTTTTATGAGACAGGCACTCATCACAAGCAGAGAATTTCCTGTTTGATGCCTCTCCACTGTATTTGTTGCACAGATACATTATAAACCACATTCCCTTTTTGTTTTTCATACATCCTGCCGTGCTGTTTAAAACTTCCTGGTCCAGGGATTTAACACATTTTGAACAGCCCCCTACTGGGAGTTCAGGGTAACCTGACTCTCCAGTCCTAGGTAAGTTAATAAGGGTTCAAAGCTACATACTTTCTAGAGACCAAAGGTCTTCAGAGGTCCTCGCTGGGTGGCAGCCTGTCTGACCTGGGCAGTCACAATCTTCTAGCCTCTTTCATTTTTATTTATCTGAACCAAATTTCTGGCTCACATCTCTAGGTGGATTAGAAGACCTCAATCCCTGTTCACTGTGGATGGTCTCTCTGTTACAGTGGGAAAGGGCCGGGAGAACCAGGTATTCAGCCTTTAGAAGCATCCCTGGAAGGGTGGAGTGGCTGCCCATTGATCTGTCCCAGACCAGGCCTGATTGAGGGCTCACGGGGAGCCTTTTGATCTTGGCTCTGGCCTCACCTCTGCTAACTCTTATAGCCCTGTAATGAACCTGGGCATATCTTTCATCATCTATAAAATAGCTGGTTTGAGCAGTGGATCTCTGAGATCTCTCCCAACCCTAAAATCCTATTGTTTTGTTTTCCAGAGGTCACACCTCTCCCCATGGAGAGATTTGGAAACGCTTCTCCAATGCCATTCAGCGTTAGGGCAAATAATTACCAATCCTCCCCCCCCCCCAAAAAAAATATTAGTGACGACCCTGAAATCTTCATGGCCCCCTCTTCCCTCATTGATTTTGACTTTCCCCCCAACTGTTTTACGTTTGTTCTACCCTCGGTGCCCTCAGTCTTTCCCCAACGAACTCAACTTGTGTGTTTTCCTTCTCTTCTTATTTTCCCCAGAACCATGGTCCACTTCCCAGCCTGGATTCTGGGTTCCAGAACAGATTTTCCTCAACATATATTCTATAATTGCATTGGGTGTCATCCTTCCATTAAAGTAAGGGATGATGATGGTGTAGTGGCTAATTGGGAAAGCCTTCCTTTAAAGGCAGTGAGGACCGTGGTGCGTGCAGTTTCTCAATCTTAACATGGATCCCACTTTACTGTAAGATGTGTCTAACTGTGTATTTTCTCTGATATGCTGGCAGCTCCGTGAGAGTAGGAACAGTGTCTCTCTACTTCACAACTGTGTCCCCACCTCTCACTCTGGTAGGCAGTAGGCACTCAATACATACTGTTGAATGAAGGGTAAAGTTTTTACCTAGTGCCCCACATCCCATTTCTTGTTTTCTGAATCCAATTTAAGTTATTCTTCACTCTGTTATTAAACCATTGTCAAACATCTGGCATGTGCCTGCCATTGCTCTGGCTGTATTTTATGGGGATGGGTAATGAACTGAGCCTATATATAGGTTGCAGAATGTGGAACACACTTTAAGATGCATGGCGCTATAGAAATGAAAGTTATTTTTATCTCTTCAGCATCATTCTGCACAAGGATACGATTCTCTAGCAGTACTGTTTAAGCACAATAGACCTTTTTGGCCTTGACACACTCATGCATGCAGGGCACTGGCTATTCAGTTCACATGGGAGCTGCATTATCTATCTCAGCAAAAGCCTGAAGAGTGTGTAATTTACAGGGAAGAAAAGATAAGAGAAACGTTACAAAGGGAGGTGGCGGTGCCCTCATGCCTTGTCTCATTGCTGGCGAGTGCACAGGCCGGGATCTTCATCAAGTCCAGGGCCGGCACCGAAGGCAAGCCACAGAATCCCTCTGCAGTGCCTGGAACAGGTCTGGTGTCACTTTGGAATATGCCGTGTGTTCCTTTTGTGTATATGAATTATGTGGAAAATAGTGCAAGACAAAGTGAAGCTGCAGGCGTATGACTCACTTGTATTCGAAGTGTTAGAAATTATACTGTGTATATTCTTTTCCTCCATTACTCTTTTCCATACCCCTCCCCCTCCCGCCACCACACATGCACCCTAGGCCTATGTTATAAATTAGTGAACTTTCATAGCAGCCAAGGGAGCAGCTGCATCTCACTCAAAGTCCCTTTAAGCTTTCTTCCTAAGTGACAAACTTTACTTTTTATTTTCTGTTTATTACATACAGTATTCTTCCTTTCTATCTTCATATAATGAAATTGTATATAAAAGCATAGATAGATATAAAAGTTATACACATAACATACAAAGTAATATCAGTTTATGTATTACAAAACTACATACACGCATACACAAAACTTTTCTATTAATATGCTAACGACGTGCCTTCTACCCAAATATTTCAAGCCACTCATCTCTAGATCAGATTTTCATCATCTCTGCCCCAACTTATGCAGCCTCAACTCCTTAGCCAGTCTACAGACTAACACAACCCTCTCCACTGTCTAACCTACTGTTCTGCCACATATCTGTTTGAAATTTGGTTCTGTGATATCTTTCCCATGCTTAAAAATGTAGATGGTCCCTGTCTCAGTCTGCTCAGCTGCCATAACAAATACCATCGATGACAGTTTAACAACAGGAATGTGTTTTCCCACAGTTCTGAAGGCTAGAAGTCCAAGGTCACGGTGCCAGTGTGGTCAGGTTCTGGTGAGGGTTTTCTTCCTGGCTTGTAGACAGAGACACTGTGTGCTCACATGACCTTTCCTTAGGTGTGAGATGTCCCTCTCTCTTCCTCTTCTTATAAAGCCCCCAGCCTTAAAGGATTAGGATTCTATCCTTACGACCTCATTTAACCTTAATCACCTCCTGAAAGCCCTATCTCCAAATACAGTTGTCACACTGGTGTTAGGGCTTCAATGTATGAATCTCGGGGGGGGGGGGGCAAAATTCAGTCCATAGCAGTTCCCAAGAAGGCGTACATTTTTTATAATGATATACAGGGTGTACTAAGCCAACATACCTTCCCTGTCTCATCACCGACCCCTCTGCTCCAGCCCACACCTTAGTCCTGCCGAATTACTCTTTGTTCATTAGAGATAGCAGTCACTTTTACTTTCCAGATCTTTCTTGTATTGTTTCCTCTTCACTCCTCCCTTTGTCTAATAAATGAGGGCTCATTGCTCAAGAATCAGCTAGAACGACATCCAGAAGTTTGCTTCACTTCTTTCTCCCTCCAGTCGAAGATGAATAGCTTATTCATCTAGATTTCCACAGCATTTTTATAATCTCTTGTTATATAGTTGTTAATATTATATCATAAGTATTCATTTACATGTCTACTTTCCAAACTAGATGTGAGATCTTCAAGACCAAAGCCCATTTTATGCAGTTTCGTTTGCATACCCCAATGCCTAGCATATACAGGTGGAGCATCCCTAATCCAAAAATCCAGAATCCAAAATGCTGCAAAATCTAAAACCTTTTGGCTAATGACATGATGTTGAAAGGAAACATTACAGTATTTCAGATTCTGGATTTTTGGATTAGGGATGCTCAACTGGTATGTATTCTGCAAATATTCTAAAATACAAAAAAATTTGAAATCCAAAACACTTTTGGTTTTAAGCATTTTGAATAAGAGATACTCAAACTGTAGTAATTGTTTGCTAAATGGGGTTTAAATGAAATAAAATTTCCCTTAAACTCCTGGTGTCCTTCCTGTGACCATCCAATCTCAAGCTTGAAATTTTTTTCTTCATCATCTGGTAACTTTAGCCCCAACTAGATACAGGAAATTTCATATCCACCTTCTGGAACTATATACACCCAAAGGGCTCTAGAGAAAGATTTCTGATTATACATTTTGAACCCAACCCAAATCTCAGGTAAATGTGTGAAGTGGTGCCATCAATCTATATAAATCACATCCTAACTCTAGCTCTTGCATTAAAACTTACAAACAAACACATGCACAAACAAAACAAAGCAAAACAAAAAGCACTTAGAAATCCTGGTTATTCACATTGCTGAACTGCTCGATCCCAACCAGTTGTAATGCTACCACACTGGATAACAATTATGCAGACATAGGCTCAAAGTAAATGAAGAAAACCAACATTAATGTTTCCCATACTTGGTGCAATTTGAATTGAGTTGATGGTTCAGTGTTTTTATGGGGTCTGTATCTCTTCTCTATCTTTTTTAGCTGCTGTCTGTCTGAGATTGTGAGCAGCCCAAGGCAGAGAATCCTTCTCTTCCATCTTGTTTTGTTCTACAAGCCCAGCACAGCCCACTTGATTTTTATTTTTATTTTTTACCTATACAAGTAGGGATAATAGGAGAATGCAGTGGTTCCCAATGTGGTGTCCCTGGGCCATAAACATCAGTATCCCCTGAGAACTTGTTGGCAATGTAAATTCCCAGGCACCATCCCAGACCTCCTGAATTGGAATCCCTGATGTGGGCCTAATACCTGGGTTTCAACAAACCTTCCAGATAATTCTGATGCATGCTAACATTTGAGAGCCACTGTTATCAGAACCCCATGTACCATCACCCAGCCCTAACAGTGACCTGGCTATGGCTACCAGTTTCATCTATCGTCCCTGATTCCTCTCAGCTCACTGGATTATCTTGAAGCAAATTCAGATATCTTTTCATCCATAGTATTTTTCAATATCTGAGCAAGACCATTCATCTGTAGATCATTTATTCCTAGACCATTAATTCTTAGAATACATCAAGCCTTAATATGGTAGTTTTGGGTCAAAAAAGACAGCTCATCTAGATAAGGTAGAGAGAGATTCTTTTTCTTTTGGGGATTAAGTTTATAATTTAGAAAAGGATGAGTCTGATTATTATGATGGGTATCTTAGTCAGCGTGGGGCAGCTTAGAGCATAACAGAATACCATAGACTGAGGGACTTAACAACAGAACTTTATTTCTCACGGTCCTGGAGGATGGGAAGTTCAAGATCAAGGCATCAACAGATCCAGCGTCCAGCGAAGGTTCACTTCCTGATTTGTAGATGGCAATCTTCTCATTGTGTCCCCACATGGCAGACAGCAGAAAGAGGAAGCTCTCCTGTCTCTGCTTATGAGGGCACTAATCCTATTCATGAGGGCTCCACCCTCATACCCAATTACCTCCCTAAGGTACTACCTCCTAACACCATCCTACTGGGGGCTAGGATTTCAACACATGAATATGGGGAGAACACAAACATTCAGTCCATAACAATGGGGAAGAAAAATAAACATCATAGAAGCAAGTCCCGTGTGAGGCCCTGATGAAATGATGTGTGCCTTCCCCTCGAAAGAGACTGACGCTTACAGTTTAAAGTGTTTGCTACCTCCTATTCAGAGGGTGTGTGATCTGATGCTTTCTCAGAATTGTGATAGCTTCATAATTTTTATCCATATTTTTCTGCCTGATCCTTGTGCTGATTCATTTGCATTAGTATGAAAATTGGCTAGAGTTAAGATTCAACTCATGACCATGACCTGATATTACCTGAAGAATACAGGGAGGAAACCTATCACCCTGCTCTCATCAGCTGAGTGTACTACATCTTCAGGGTAGCCAATCAGTCTCACCGTAGGGCCATGTCATTGCCCGGTCCTCCAGGTCCTATTATACTCCACCAGCACTTACCAGATTCTTAGAAACTCAAGAGAATATTTGCTCCCCTCTTCAGATGTCTATGGCAAAAACTGACACCTGCATGGAGCATGATTTGATAGCCGATATCTGCAAAGTGTCAGAAACGGGAGGGGATCAATACACTTCATTTACTCGGAATAATTCATTGAATAACAGGAGTTTTCAGTGAGGGCAGACAGACTCCACACTGAACTAACTCACCCACCTGGATCAGAAGGCGTACAGAGCACATATCTATTGAATGAGATGTAAAACTGATTTGCTTGCTTCCCTTAATGACTCCCCTGGCCCTTCCTTTCTTGAGATGGGGTGTTCATTCAGTCAGCCATTTTCCAAAATGGGGGCTGTGTGTTATTGACTGGAAGCTCCTTTGCTATTCTCTCCTGAGCTGATTGCTTTCATGATCTGCTCTTATATTTAGGTGTGTTGCTTGCTCAAAGGCTGCCAGTTTGGAGTCAAATTCCACCTCAAGAGGAAGAAAAAGTGTAGGAAGTTTTTCTGCAGTAAAGGGGAGTGGTGATTTTTCTTTCCTTTTAAAGCTAAACCAATAGGAAACCTATTTTTTATGTGACTATAAGTTAGAAATATGGAAGAATTGTATAGAGCAGTGAGGAGACTCCTCGGAATGGTTTACTAAGGTCATAGAGTCCCTTTGAGATAAATATTCTAGAGATACCTAGGTTAAATGGCTTCACAATGACCTCTCAACTTTCCATCTCATTTATCTGGCACTTGAACTAGGGTATTCCATGTGGTAGCAATGATAAACCCTGAGTCCTGCGTTTTTGAGACAGAATCCACTGGAGGGTTCCTCCCTTATTAAGACACAGCCATCTCTGTTAAATGCTTGATACTGGCCCAATGGCATTGCGTTGACACAAGACAGGAAGGGGACAGGAATAGGAGATCCCAATTGAAGCAGCTAAAAGAGCTTGGGAAGGAGGGATGTAATTATAAGCCACCTTCAGATAATTATGCCATTCCTGTCTAATTAAGAAGTGCCACTTTCTACTTTAACTACCTGAAATTTAGAGATCACCAAGCAGTGGACTCTCTACTGACCTTTGGACTGCTCCCTGAGAGGACGAAAAAATATACAGAAAGAAAGCACTGGGCAATTAAGGGGAACAGAAAGGTCCAGAGAGAGTAGATTAAAATGGTCAGGAGGTGAATTTCCATTCTCATTTGCCAAACTCACCTTTCTGAGCCTCATCTGAATTATCTGCAAAATGAGGGTAAGAATGTGTCTCCCTCTTCTCGCTCATCAGTGGGCTAGTGAACAAATCAAGACATAAATCTCTGGGAACATGTTTTATAATTGTTAAAATGGGGGAAATCGATCCACGAATGTCTGCTGAATGCTTACATTCTCCGTGGTCTACGGGGATTAGTACATTTAAGACACAGGCCCTATTCTCAAGGGCCTTCCAGTCCAGTCAGAGACACAGGACAGAGGCTTGGACTGCTGTATGCAGCAGCCGTTTATTTACTCATCTGAATGGTCATGCTGCAAACGTTTACTGAGCACCTGCTCTGTATCAGGCACTACTTGCAGGCCCTGGCAACCCAGAGATGAAGATATACAGAAAGACATACATTCTGTCCTCAAAGGATCTGTCATGATCTAGTGAGACATAAAGGACAACGGTATAAGCTTTTGAGAGAAGCTGAGAGTGGTGCATTTGCTGTAGTCTGGGGGGACAGAAAAGTTCCCCAAAGGGCTTCTGCTGGCCCTCAGGAGCAGGAAGAAACAGGATCTAAATCTGACCTTAGTCCCAGTTAAATCAGAGACCTTGAAACCCACTGCCTGCTTATTTTCTGCTTTGTGTTCTATCTCCCAAAGCACAGGCAATAAAGCCCAACAGAAGAAGCATCATTGTGATAAAGGAGGAGATTAATTCCTAATTTTGATTTCCTTTGAGCCATTTTTACTTGACTGAGTCAAACTTGCTGTGGATGATGATTCATAACCATCTATTTTAAATCACAATCAGGAAGCGCGGTGACACCCCAAAATGACAGGGAGTGTATTTCAAGTAAAGCAATCTTAATTTTTAAAACTTTCTTTTTGAATAATTTGGTTCTTCCTTGCAAAACATAAGGGAAAGAAAAGGCCTAAAAAATTGTTAAAGAATTCACTACTGGTGATGAAATCCATATATCACTTACGTAAACAAAAACTAAGAAAGACATTTCATTTTTTAAAAATCAAATATTACAAAAGCTCACTGAGTAAAATGTGAATGTCTTCTTTCCCCCTCCCCCACCCAAATTCATCGTCGAGGTAACCACTACTAGCAGTTTGGTGTGGACCCTTCTAGTCTTTGCTATGTATTTATCTGCATTATAAGAATAAGTACCTAAATATACATCCTAAAGGGAATCACAAATAAGATGTATTATTTTGCAATTACACCTTCTTTGAATTTAATGATGTATTTCATAGGTTTTTCCAATGTCTGCTTTCATATGCCTGAAGGAAGCAGACATCGAAAGACTCATTTCCTTTTGTGTTCTGCTTTCCAAGGGAAGACTCGCTTCTTCCATCCATATCTGATCCAGCCTCCCAGGGAAGCAGGGACCGCTGTTCAGGTCAGGAAAAGGTGAGTGTGCAGGAAATAATATGAGCCACGGTAAGTCTCCAGGTTTTGAAATCTGGTCCAAATATAGAGAATTTGGAAACAGGACCAAAAATGAATTCTTGGAACTTTTAGGCAAACAGTGACCAGCTGGCTGATCTTCCTCCCTGAGGGGAGTAAGACGGTCCCGATGTCAGACTGATCACTCCGAGCGCACTTTTGTTGATCACTTTCTATGTGCAAAAATGTACAAGTGCTTTCGTGGTATACCTTCTACCACTGCCCCTTTGCTGAAGAAAGAGGGGAAGGAAGGAAAGAAGGAGGGGGAGGGAGGGAAGAAACGGAGGGAGGGAAGGAGGGAGGGAGAGAAGGAAACAGAGGGATCTGGCCTCTGCCCTCCCAGGCTGGCAGCTGAGTTTCTGTGATGCTCCTCTTGTGGAGAGTTTGGAGGCTTCCATCCTGTGGGCCATCTAGGAGCACCCAAAGAAAGAAAAGGATGTATTCTGAATGCACAGTGCGATCGCCTGGTGTTCATTACGTCAGCTCTCCATACTCAAACCTTTCCTCACTGGAATGGGATCAAGTCTTAGGGGAAGCATTCTTTGATGTATTTGGTTTTAGACACGATGAATCAGAGACCTTGATATCCACCGGACCCTTATCCTCTATCCCCCTCTCCATCTCCCAAATCATAAGCAATCAAATTATACAGGAGAAGCATTATTTTTGTATCAGAGAAGATTAATTCTTGAATGTTCAAGATATTTTGGTGCAGTTGTAAAAATAAACAGATCATCTGAGTCTTTGGTGAAGATTCACGTGTTCCTGGGAGAACACAAAGAAAACACTCCCCGGGGCTTCTCTGGAAACTACCATAGGGATTGTGCTTGTGGAGCCAGCTCCAGGATTCTGAGAGTTCTCCTCATGCTGAAGAAGTCTGACGCAGGTACGGAGCTAGGGCCTCGGCAGCCATGTAATTCCGATTTCTAGCATAAAATAAGGCACACTCAGATGGATTTCTGAAAAAATTTCTCAAAGTGACTATTTATAGAGGCATAGGCACAGTGAAGGGAACCAGTAAGAGGTGGTGTGGAGGCATTTAGGGACAAGGAAAGATGGAAGCCATCACCACCCCTGTCCCTGAAGTAGTGAGGGAGGGTCCAGTGTTACTGGAGCCTGTTGAGAACTGAGGCCACAGGGGAAGGGCCACCTGGCAGGAGCTGTAGCCCTAGAGGGACAGGGTGCAGCCAGGGTGCCAGAACCCAACACTGAAGCAGAGAGGGAGCAGGGAATAAATATTCCTACCTCTCCTTCTCCTGCACTCTTATCTCTCTTGGTGATTCCTGATGGCTGAATCCAGCTGGAAGTCAGGAGGGAAAAGAGTATGGAGATGAATCCCATAGGTCCAGAGCAAAGTGGAGGAGATCAGAGAGTAAATTTTGGTGGTGGCAATGGTGGGGGCAGATAGAATAACCATCATCTCGGCCAAATGGGGTTTCAGACTGGAGACTAAAAGAGGTCAGGGCAGAAAATCTTGGCAGAGTTTCATGAGGCTCAGGACCAAATCAAAAGGGCAAAGAAAGAGTTGTCTATGGGACCCCAGTGTCCTCAGAGCTTGAAGGATACAGAGCAAACCACCAGCCACTGAATCTGCAGAGTCCTGATCCTTTGGGTGTTCACACCATTGTAGACTCCACAGGCTGAAAGAGAATTCCAGAGTTTATCCCACTTCCTCTAAGGAGGGATATGCTAGAATATTCCAGGGAGATGGGAGGTCTTAGCTTTTTTACTCACATGGTTTTATGAGATGAGTGTTTTGATTCATCATGAGCCATGTAAACAAAGAGGTAAAAAAATCATTTCAAGTATAAACACTTGGGCATTTACTAAGGGACACACAGACTTTTAGACTTTGTACTGGAAATAAACAAGATATGGTTCTTGCTTTTCTGAAGCTTATATTCTGCTGAATAAAGCAGAAATGTGCAGGAAAAATCATAATTCAAAGTGGGATGTGATCATGGTCTAATAGAGATAAATACAATATGTTATGAGAGAACAGAGAAGTTGGAGGTGAATGACTGCAAACATTACGGAAAGCAGAGTGGTATTTCAGTTGGGTCTTAAGAAGTGGTGAGTGGTGAGGTGAATAAAAGCAGACAGGTAACTAAGCACATGCTTGGGAGGACATGGAGAGTCTGGGGTGGGTGGAGCAGGAATGGGTAGCTGGGGCATCAGAAAGAGGGACTGGAAAAGTCAGCTGAGGTTGGACTGTTGGGAATCGAATGTCAGCACTAAGGCATTTGGGCCTGAGACTGCCAGTTGCCTGTTCAATATTCATGCTCCTCTTTATCATTACCAACAGAACCCCAACTCTTTTTTCAGAGTGATTTTATGTTCTTTCAAACTATGAACCTCCTCAGCTACCCTTGCAGCTCGAAGAGCATCATGTGACCTAATTCTTACCTGCAACCTGTAAGCCGATGTCTGCTTGGTGAGGTTTCTGGGAAAGCTACTGTATGACTGACAAAAAGGGACTCAGCTGGCCCATGCCTCCTGCTCTTTGCTCCTCTCTCCATCTTCTTGTCTAGAATGTAAATCCGAGGCCTAGAGGTGAAGCAGACCTGTGCTTGGGAGGACAGAGAAAGGATGAGAAAGCACCTAAGTCCATGAATGCTAGCATCTGTTTTGAAATGCCAACTCCCGACTTCTCATTATGTAAGAAATGTGAAGCCAAATGATTGAAGCCTCTACAGTGGTTTTTCTGTTACATGAAGCTATGCATAAAAGTCCAGTGCTTGAGAGCTTGCATTTAAGCTACAGGATCTGTGGAACACTGAAGCCTGAGAAGTGACAGTGTAGACCTGGCATCAGGTGACTTTGTCTCTCGTCCAGCTGTATCCCTGGACATAATAAGTAACCATGCGGACCTGGTCTTAGGTGATCTGGCTGTTTCTAGTCCAGCTGTACCCCTGGCTAGCCAGGAGACTCAGGGTGATTCACTTAGGTTTTCTGGAAACACTGTCCTCATTTAGAAAGTATAGGTTTTCTTAGACGGTCTCTGAAGGAAGATGCAGCTGTGTGGTTTCCTACTAGAGCAATGTATTAGGAACAGAGCAGGTGGAAATGTGGAGCCTGCCTGCAGAGGGGAGAGTACAGAAAAGTAGCACCAGTGATGTGGTTGTTACACTTGGAGAGGTAGTAGTGGTAGGAACTTGAACCGGGGACAAAAAGATTCCGGAAAAGGACCTGTTGGGCAATCGGTGGGTCTCCTGATTGAATGGAAGCTGTGTTGTGTGGAGAAGCTGTAGCTGACTGATCCACAAAGTGAATAAAACACAAAGAATGTAAGAAGATTGACTATTCTTCAATATTACAAAGATTTTGAATAGATGTTTGGAGATGCAGAAATCGTGTGTGGCCTTATCTAACACTCTTAGGAAGTCATAGATGCAGAAGCCAACGATAATAAAAGTAACTTCAATTCATGTCACGCTTTCCCTCTCAGGAACCCAGAGCATGTCTGTGTAGTTGTTGCAGGTTTATCATTGCAGTGCTCTTGCACAGTGAGGGAGGGAGGCGTGTGTCATCTCTCCTCGTTAGCCTAACAGAGGAACTGCCACCTAAAGGAGCAGGATCTGCTCAAAGTGCCGAGGGCAGCCAGGGGCAGAGCTGGCACTAGAAATTGTCAGGCTTCAGCCTTGACCAGGGCCTCTTCCAGGCCTGTGAGACACGAGACAAGCTAGGATTTGTGTGCTCCCACCTCAACACACTAGTGGCTGCAGAATGCATACTCTAACAAATGATCTCGCCCTGTCCTTTTATTTCTTGTGACACATTGTGTTTCTCTCTGGAGTCAGATCTGGAGGCACTAAAGCCTTTGTCTTACCCAAAGCTTGGAAGTTCTACATGGAAAACAAGAGCTAGGTGTCTCTGCCTCAGTTTCCCACAAATGCCCCTTAGAGGCTTGTTCTTCCCGGCTTGTTCTTCCAGGTTGTTCACCTGCTGGCTGTGCCTCTTCTAAAAGTTCAGGTCTCTATTCCTGTTCCTTTTAAAATACATTTCACTTTGGTCCAATCTCACAGTTCCTTTCCCAGATCTCTCTTACAAACAATGGGCATAACTGGTATATTTTAATCCCCAAATGGCATCCGAAAGCATTCTGCAATGCCGCCAAGCCAGCACTTTCAGAAGCATCTGACGATATTAATTTCAGTCTATTTCCTGAGGTTTGCAGGAAACTAAAATGTAGAAAGCACTGTGGCAAAAAATTAAAGCTTCATGAAAAAAAAAAAAAAGGAAGATTGACAGGAAACGAGGCTTCAATAGGACAGCTTGCACTGAGTACTGCTGTCCTCTTTTCTGCATATCAACATATGCGTAGGGAAAATAGCTCTCTCCTGCTTGCAGCTCTGCGATTGGGAACGGGACCTGTCTACACGCTGTAGATATGTAATGATCAGAGAAAATACACACAAGAGAGTGAACTCCGGGTCCTTTAGACTGGGTTGTAAATCACTGCTGGTGGTTAGACTTTCCCACAAAAACAAAGTAGTGTTTAATTTTTGTCCAATTTTTTAAAAAATCTAAGTCAACAATAAGTTCAGTCTTTCTAAAACCTATGATTATTTTGTGCTACTTGATTTCCCTACATTCCTTTTTTAAAAATACATTTTGAATCTAATGTTTTAAATTCAGGCCTCTAGGGAAAGAAATTCCTTCTAAATCTTCTATGTGCAATGACAATTTGAAGCAAACTCTACCCCCAAACCTATTCCTTCCGGTTAAAAGCTTCTTTCTTTGTCTGGTTTTATTTTTCCTTTGATGACCTGCGTCCTGGTTTCTTGACAGTGCCCTGCCTGTGTCGCTGGGCAACTTCGGCGGGTCTCTTCCTGTTTCTCGCCAGTAGGTGGACACAGTCCTGCTCCGCACATATAAAATTTCCAGCATTTTCATTGGTAGGCCCTGCACAGTCTTAGGAATGTCCAGGAAGAATTAATGAGTGAGTCATCAATCGGCTACCCCCAAAGCCTGTGAAGATAGGAGGTGGAGAGAGACAAATGCCTTATCTGCTAAAGAAAAAATAGTTCAGCTGCTCACCTCTGCTGTGACATGATTTTTAAAAGTAAGGCGTAGTCACTTCTATCTTCCCCAGCTGTCTTTGCTTGTTGCAATGAGATCAACACGGGGAGATGACAAAACCTGGAGGTGCTCGTGGCCAGTTGTGGCTATGATGGGGATACCTCGGATTTCAGGGAAAGACTCAAGAGTCACTGTGGACCATGTGAGAGGTGTTGGGTCCTACAGGGTCGGGCCTTCTGGGGGTCGAATTGTCCTGCAGGCAAGCTTGTAAAGCAAAGTAGTGAGGGATGGGGAAGGGAGAGATGTGGCTGGCGTGCAGGTCGGCCTGGGTGGAGACAGGGCACACTCCTGAGCTCTTCTCTGGCCTTTCAGTGCTACAGCTCGAGTGAGACTTTCTTTCTTTTTCAAATCTGTAAGTGCAAGACATGCCCCAATGCCACCGTGTTAAGCCTATTATGATGTGTTGTTATTGAGACTAGGTGAGAGCTGAGGTGGTGAGAAAACAGTCCTACCTTACTCCTGCTGTAAGTTTCAATAGAGACAGGGACCCAAATTCAGCAAAAAAAAACCAAAAACAAAAACAAACAGAAAAAAAACGCCTGTGGGGGCCCCTGCAAGGACACAATATATTATCTCTCGCAAATATCTCAATACCCATATGAAGTCTGTTACTATCGCAACCCCTCTGGGGATGGATGAGGCTGCAAGAGGTTAAGTGATTCTCGCAGGACTGAGCAGGTAACAGGGGAGTGGCCATGAGAATCCACAGTTGAGAAAGCATGTGGCCAATTGTTAATCACTGTGCAAACTTGGCTTATTTCTGTTATTCTCAGACTGGAAGTCAGGAGGCATGTGAGGAATGACGACAAGTGAATAATAGGGTTAGAACAAGGCTTTGGAAAAGTCTCCTGGATCCCTATGGTCTTTATTCGCCTCTGATGCGGGCCCAGATTGTGTCACTGTGGTAACCTGGAGAGCAGTGGTGACATGCAAGGCACAGGGCAAGGGCACGGGCTGCCCGCAGAAGTGTGCACAGAAGGCAGGAGGGAGGGGACGAGTGCCCTCCCTGAGCAGCAGACTCTACAGGAAGCTTTAAGACCCTGACCAGTCATATAAATGTGTACCCAGTCCCTTGGCTCCTGTCTTGTCTCCCTGCTCAAGCTCTGGGACATTTAGTACCAGCTTGATGGTTACTGGCACAGATGATAAAGGCCATGGGGGAGGGGGGGGATGGAAGGCTTTTTCTGAGCTAAAAAGTAAGTATGGGTTTGTCCTATCAACGTGAGCACAATAGACAGTTTTCATAATTCGAACGCCTATATTGTCAGACACACAAAAGCATTTGCTCAACCACAAACACAGTAAATACTGTTTGGGAGGATGTGAGTGGCAGGCATGAGCCAAAGAGAAGGGGAGGTGGGTGAAGATGTAGGTTCAGAGTTTGGAGAAGTAATTCTCAAGGTTCTAAATGCTGTAAGACTCTAGTTAATAACAACTACTGTATGCTTAAAAATTGCTAAGAGAATTGATGTTAAGTGTTCTCACAATAAAAAAATAAGCATGTGAGATAATGCATAGTTAGTTAGCTTAGTTCAACCATTCCACAATGTGTACATATTTCAAAACATCATGTTGTATACCATAAATATGTACAATTTTGCCAATTAAAAAATTAAGAGAAACTAGAAAAAGTCCAGTTATTCTCTTTATTTTAATCAGTTCTAAAAATAACTGCTATTTTTATAGAAAAATATCATGAAAAAAATAAAATCTCAATGAAAAACAAACTTTTTGAAAAATATAGACAGAATATAATCATCCCATGCTTTTTTGCAATGTTTGTTTTGTCATCATGTAAGTAAATGTACACTTTTAAAAAGTTTAAAATTAAAAAAAATTTGCTAAGAAGATAATTAAAAATAAGATAACCACCTGAAATGTTGATGTATCCTAATATTTTTCTATACAAAACTTTCAACATGATTTAGGTTAAAAAAAAAAATTAGTTTGCTTTATGTCATCAATATGTACCCATGCCATGAAATATTCTTTCTTCTACGTAAAAAAATAAATAAGTAAATAAATAATTCTGAACACCTTATCAGAAAGCTGGTATTTTAAATCCTGCTTTTCCAGAGCAGATTTGGGCCACTCTGTCTTCGCTTTGACCAATAATCCAGAATCATGGCTTCCGTAAGTACCTGTGATATTGTTGTCTTGCATCACGGAGCCTAGGGAACACTGCTCACTCAACTGGTTGCTCTTGGTTTCAGGTGCTCTGGGAACTTGCATTTGTTAACCCTCCCTGGGGTGTCCTAATAGGCACTGGGGGCAGAAGAGAGAGCCTGGGCTGGGACCAGTGATAGCAGGTCTCACAGGCTGACTGACTGGTGGGTGAAGTGTCTAGGCTGTGTGACCCTCCTCTGTGAGCTGCTCCTATTTAGGACACAGGGAAAAATCATTTTAAAAGCTGAACCCTTTTGAAATAACAAGTGGTTGCTTTTTCTTCTTCTCATTTCAGGCATGCTGAGTTTTAGTCCAGAGTGGTTGTGAGGGGACCTCTCTACCATATGTCTGGAAACACTACTGTTAAGGATTATTTCACAGATTTCCTGAAAGTAAAAGAAAAATGGAAATGGTAAAAACTTGTTTCCCAAATGCTTGACTTTTGAAGCTATGCTAGCATTGCACTTTCTATAGGGATGTTTCCCTGAGAGTTTTTTCCTTCCCTGCTTCTGACCACTCCTTAATTACAATAGTCCCCCCTTATCCATGGGGCATGCATTCTAAGACCCACAGTGGATGCCTGAAACTGCAGATAATACCCAACCCTATATACACCATGTTTTTTTCCTATGCATACATACTTATGATAAAGTTTACTTTGTAAATTAGGCACCATGAGAGATTAAGAACAATAACTAATAATCAAATAGAACAATCAGAACAATATACTGTAATGAAAGTTATGTGGGTGTGCACTTCTCTGTCTCTCGAAAGATCTTATTGTACTGTACTGCGAGTAACTGAAACAACAGAAAGCAAACCACAGATAAGGGGGGACTGTATCTAAGCCTCAGTCCACTCACACTCATACCTCGGTGCAGAAATCTGATGTGAGCTCTAAACTCCCACTCATTTTCTTTTTCGTCATTATATATCATTATACTTTTAGATCATAGGGAGACATCAGGCACCATCTTGCACAGAGTCTAGGCACCACATAATAAAAGGGGAGAAATCGGCTGCTGGAACAGTCACTTCATGATTGGCGAGCAAGGATGGTCTAGACCTGCACTGCCTGATGCAGTAGCTACTCCCCGCATGCAGCGATTATAATGAAAGTTAATAAAAATTAAATAAAATTAAAAGTACAGCCTCAGTCAAACTAATCACAAGTTAAGTGCCCAACAGCAGGATGTGGCTAGTGGCTACTGTATTAGACAGTGCAGATTTTATAGACCATTTTATGATCACAGAAAGTTCTATCGGACAGTGGTGGTTTAGTCTTTTTACACAATCAGATTTAAGCCAGCACTGTATGGGATAATGTCTGACAATCAGGGTATGTCCCTTATGAATGACAGTCACAGAAATAGTCAAATCTTGGTTTGATAATAATAATGCCTTTGAATGAAGTAAGCCAGAGATAATGTCTTCACAAAATTAATGGCGTTCCTGTCTCGGTCCCTAAAACCTGATGAAAGATTAAAGAACTTAAGTCCATTTGGAAATAAATGAGTGGGCATCATTCTACCATGATTGCTATGGACTGAATTTTGTCCCCCCTAAATTCCTGTGTTGAAGTACTAACCCCCAATGGGAATGTATTTGGAGATAGGGCCTGTCAGAGGGTGATAAAAGTTAAATGAGGCATAAGGGCAAGACCCTGATCCAGTAGGACTGGTGCCCTTATAAGAAGAGGAGTGAACACCTCACACAGAGAAGAGGTCATGTGAGCACACAGAGAGAAGGTGGTGGGCCGTGTGTAAGCCAGAAAGAGAGCCCTCACCAGAAATCTACCATGTTGGCCCCCTGATATTGGACATCCAGCCTCTAGAACTGTGAGCAAATAAATTTCTGTTGTTTATTTTATTTTATTTTATTTTAAATTTCTGTTGTTTAAACCACCCACTCTATGGTATTCTGTTATGGCAATCAGAGCGGACTAATACAATGAACTTGTATTGGGGCTGCTGTTGCTAATAATGGCTAGCATTTGCAGAGCATTTTGCTAGGTGATTTTATGTAGTAACTCACTTGCTTCTCCCAAAAGTCCTGAGGCTGGTATTAATATTGTGATTTTACAGATGAGGAAAAAGAGGTCTGAGAATTCTCAGATAATCAGGGTTTGTCAAATTGAGACTAGACACCAGGGCTTCTGAATTCTAGTGTAGTGCTCCAGCCACTCTGCCATATTGCTTCTAAACACTGTTGGTTTCCTGTCCTGGTAATCTATTGTGATGCCCAGTACAGACTGCACCTGCACAGTGCTGGAGATGAGGGCTTATCCATGGCTGCTCTCACATTTGAGTCTGCCCAGTAGAAATAGCTGAGAGCTCAGGAACATGAGCTCTAGAATATTAAAAATATTTTTCTACAAATGCATTTAAAAAAACAGTAAGAAAGCAATTGACAAAGGGCTTGAAAAATATATTTACAGGAGAGGAAATTCAAATAGCCAATAAACATTCTTAAATGTGCAAACTTATTAGTAAAAGGGAAAATACATGTTAAAACAAAGAGTTCATTTCACTACTATCCAATTAGGAAAAAATTTAAAAGTCCTGTAATATCAAGCATTGACAATGAAACAGAACTGTCACAAACTGAGGATAGGAGTGTAAATTAGTGCAGCCTCTTTGGAGAACAGTCTGTCAATATCTAGTAACACGCTATGTTCCAGAAATTGACTTCTAGATGTACATCCTAGAGAAAATCTTGCATGTGTATAAAAGCAGATATGATCAAGGATATTTATTGTAGACTTATTGGCAAACACAAAATTGGAAACAAGCTAAATGTTCATCAATAATGTAATGGATAAAATGTAGTCCATTCATAGAAAGAAATATCCTCTAGTAGTTAAAATAAAATGAACTAGATTTAAATGCATCAATACAGATAAGTCTGAAAAACATGATATTGAGTGAAAAGGGCAAGTTACAAAAATATGTGTGCAGATATTTATATAAAATTTAGTAACAAATAAATATCATATATTGTTTGTGAATACATAAGTAATAAAAATATAAACAATATATATATAAAGAAAATCTGCCTTCAAGATGGTGATTACCTTTGAGGAGGAAAAGAAATGGTATGGGGGAGGGGTCCAATTATATCTGTAACTTTTTAGTTTAAGGTTTTTTTCTAAAGCAGATAGGAAAAAAACCAAAACAAATGTGTCAAATCTGAGTAACACAAAGTAGCTATTAAATTATTCTCTGTACTTTTACATGTATATAAATATTTCATAATTTAAATTCTCAAAACATTTTGCAAGGTTGGTATGGTCCTGACCATTTAATATCAGCACTCACAGCCCTTCCAGGTCCTAAACTGTCCAGCGCAAACAGGAGGGGGCAGAAGGAGGCACTCAGAAACTGTCTTCCTAAGGGCCCTCAGCAAGTCAAGGGTAGACTGGGGTGTGACACTGTAGGCCTGGATCAGGCACCCTACCCACCCTGTGCTAAACAGAGAGCCAGCAGGGAGGCTGGGACCTTAACTTCCAATAGCAGCGTGAAGTGGTCAGGAACAGCCCCCGTCAGCTCTGCCTCTCTTCACCCTAGACTAGAAGTCACCAGCTGACTTATGACTTGGCTAGAACACTCACTTAACATCTTACAAAACACATGAAAAACTTAAAACTTAAAACTAACTTTTGTAAAGCAATTAATGTGAGACTCAGGCAATTATTTTAATGAATCTCCAGAAAGCTCGGCATTGCTAAAAGTGGTTTGCTTGTTTTATGGGGTTAAAAAGAATAAAGAATTTAATTAGTGTTTCACGAGTCACCCGGCTGATACACACCTTTTTCTTTTAAAAACAAACAACTGGGACACCTTCGCCACTCAACAGCCCCCCCTTTGCTGCCGGCTTCCTTCTCCCCAACCTCATTTCCAGGCTCTCTCAGACTTTCAGAAACTTTGCATGATTAGAGGTTCAACAGTTTTGTCATCTTCCTAAAATATGTCTTTTCTAGATTCTTCCAGGATGTCAGCTGACTTAAACAATGAGTGAATAAATGAACATCTAATCGGACACCTCTTATGTGTTAGAATCTTGCTCACTACTTATTTCTTTTGACTTTACTGGATTCTTATAACAATCCTTTAAAATGGGTATAATCCTTCATATTACCCTCATTGCAGAGTTAAGAAAACAGAATATCAGAATGAGTAAGTGATTTGTCCATGTTTAAAAGGCTAATCACCCCACCAAGTAGAGCCAGGATTTAAGAGCTGCACTGGGACTCAGACTCCTGGGTTCCAGGTCCGGATCTGCCACTCATGAATTAGTAATCCTGTGTGGATCACTTTACTTATTGGAGCCTTAGTTTTCTCTTCCCCGAAATAAAAGGGAAGGACTAGATGATGTCTAAGTTTTATCCTAATTGTAAGGTCTTCTCTGTGGCAATTTTATTATACAAAAAAAAAAAAAAAAAGAAACAGCAGAAGAGAAAGCTTATCTTTACCATTTTTATTTCTTTTCCTCCTTCCCTGTGGACAACGATTCAAGAAATGAGTTGGTCAACAGAGAAAAGATCAGTGAGCAAAAAATATCCTGGTCATGCAGATAGGCAACTAAGCCATGATTTCTCTGGCTAGGAGAAATTTATCTGGCTCTTTGTTCTCTGAAATAGGGGTACAATTAGAAATCTCACTGTGTTATTAAAATTACTGAGTATCTATTGAACACAAAGAATCGGGAACTAAAAAAGACCCCCATGCACATCAAAAAGTTGAAAAGCCATGCCTTGGACTGTGTCCATTTGTGTTACTTTGAAATGCTCTCAATTCAGAGATGAAGGGAGCTCTTGTTCACAGAATGGGGTGCTGGCCTTTTCCTTCTGGCCATTTTCTCACAGTGCCAAGTTAATATCAGGATTGAAGATGGACAATTCAGGGCCTGGTGAAAATAAATTTTGGATCTGGAAGGACAGACATCTATTTACTACAGTGGTAATTCTGGTTTTAGTGAGATTATAAGGGGTTGAACTTGAGCTGGGTCCTAAAGGAGAGGTACAACTTAGATATCGTATCAAAAGGTGGTGTGTGTGAGTGTGTGGGAAAGGTGGACTATCAACAAAAGGATTGGAAGAAGTGAGTCAAGGCATCAAAATCCACAAAATGAAATAAAGTAGAAAAGGGAGATAGAGGAGCCAGGAGCTAAGTTGAGAATAAGGGGCATTCAGCACCTTGCACCAAATCAGAAAAGTGGGAGGCTGTGAACATAAAGCTTTTAAGGGACAAGGACCTGGGTTGGAGCCCAAGCTATTACTTTGTGTCACCTTGGCAAGTCTCCTAACTTCAGTTTCTCTATCTGAAGATGAGCCTGCTATGAAGATTAAACAACATACTGGCTAGTCCAGGTCATGTGGGAGGCATTCGAGCGGTAGCTAGGGCTACTGTGCCAGTGTGAGCATGAATTGCTACAGCTACTTTGGAGAACTGTGTGGCAGCATCTACGAGAGCTGAACAGAGATAGCCACAACCCGTGATCCGGTAATTGCAACCCCTGCATATACCCAACAGACCTGTGAACCAAAAGGCATGTTCTCAAATGTGAACAGCAGCATTACTTAACAGTAGCCCCATACAGGAAACAGCTCAGATGCCAGCAGTAGAATGGACACAGGAATTGTGGAGTAGTGACACAATGATGCCACACAGCAAGGAGAATGAACAATGTGAAACCCGACACCGTGGACAATTGTCATAACACATGCTGAGCAGAAGAGAGACACTAAAGAGTATGTCCATGTGATTCCATTTGTATAAAAGACAAAAAACACGTGAAATCGAACTGTGCCAATAGATATTAGGATAGCTGTTCCCTCCAGAAGGAGAAGGGTGAGTGAGTTGCTAGAAGGGGTAAGAGGTAGACTTGTGGGGTGCTGGTAAATGGGGGATTGAACCACACACTTAGGATATGCACATTTTTCATTAAAGAGATAACATCTTTTTGAAGGAAAAAAATAAATAAATAACATGCATTTTAGCCACCAAGCAAAGCAAAGGTACTTTAATATAGTTTGTGGAGACACATGATTCCACCTGTTTTTTAATCGCCAGTGGCTGCCTCCCCTGCCAGAAGCCTGGTTGCTGCCAGGAGAGCAAACATTTGTACAAACAGGATGCATATCATTTTGGTGTGATTGGCAGTTTAATTAGGTACATGGCCTTTCACTGCCATTGTAATTAGATTGGTGGAGAATCCAGAAATTGCAGGTTGTTACATTTGTCTCTTGATTGCTGAATTTTTTTTACAAAAGGTATTTATTGTACTTAGGAACATGATGGTGGCTTTGGCATGGGAGAGGTCTTACTCTCACTGCAGGGGTAGGCTAATTTCATTATGTTAAAAAGGGAATTGCGAGGCTAAACAAAGAGGTAAAATGAGGAAAAACTGCCCTTAAACTCCTTACCTTTTCCATGAGTGTCAGTCAGTAGCAAAATAGAGCTCCTGGAACATTAAAATCAGCCTTGAATTTAAGAGCACTAGCAAAAAAGCAAGCGAAAATCCTTGCCAATTTTACAAGGCAATCTCCATCTCCGTCTCACTTATTTTTTTTTTTTTCCTTTTACTGCAGCTCGTTTAAAGCAGTGCTGTAACTCGAACAGTTGCTAGGAATGAACACAACCCAGATCCAGTAAGGTTTATCCAACAGGGATGAATGTTGATGCAGAAGAAATACTGAGGTGCCATCTGGTTCATACCCCTGTCTCTGGGCAGAATTGTTTGGAAATCATTGCTCAGGGAGCCAGTCACCTGAATCAGGATGGCAGAATGGTGACAAGGGTTTGCTTTCTTCCATTGCTCACCCTGACCCTCCTGGATCCAGCCTAGATGTCTCAGTAGTTAATTTCAGTTTTTGCATATTTAGATTTGGGCAAAGTCTTTTTTTTTTTTTTTCAAAAGAATTTCTTTTTCTTTTGGATATTTTTATTTATTTTAGTATCGGGAATTAGAATTGCATTTTCTCCCAGAGTGAATCAGGTGTTTGGGTATAAGTATGTGTGTGTTTTTGAAATTTCTATGACGATTTTAGCTCAACCCTACACACTTTATAAATATATGGTTTTCAGATATTAGTCACAATATATTACTTCTAATGCAAAAGCTAAACATGATAAGTCTTACATATTAAATGAGGTAATCTTTTAGAAAAGACGTGTGAATAAACTTTTTTATCACTAATTTTTAGATATTATCCATCACATCTTAAGCTAATTCTGATTTTATCCTAGATTGTTGGAATGCTTCTTTCTAATTACTCTCAACACTGACTTGGAGACAAAGGCAATCAGTTTCATTCATTGAACATTTACTGAGTGTTTACTATATGCTAGGCACCATGCTTGTACTAGCGATTGGGAAATGGGTAAGAATCCGTGCTTGTCTTAAAGGGGCTCACATTTAGACTGAAGGACAAACATATAATAGCAGAATGTTAGGGCATAAAAATATGTAGAAATGACAAAGTACAGAGGAGGGAAGAATTAGCTTTAAAAGTGCAAAGATTCCAGGAAATTCTTCCTGAGGAAGGAAAGTCTGAATTTGGTTTTGAAGAGCAAAGGGAGTTTTCCTAGGTTCCTAGTTTTCCTAGGCTTCTAGACAGAAAGAATGCAGTGAGCATAGGCACAAATACTTGAAACAGCCTAGAACATTCTGCGAACTAGATGTGGAGGAATCAGAGTTAGGTCCAATATACATTGGCAGAAATCTTGGACCTTATTCTGTAGGTGAGGGGATGAGCATGAAGGTCTCTGAGTAGATAATATGATCAGAGCACTCTGGCAGCAGTGTGGGGGGTGGACTGAGTGTGTGCCTGGGGCCAGGACTGCTATGTGTTCAAGGTAAGAAGGGCAGCTAAGGGGTTGTTGCATTAGTTTAGGCTAGCAATGATGAGAATTCGGACAAACATGTTAGGACATTCGGAAACAAGAGGGCAACTGGAGAGACATTTAGAAGAAGGACCAGCAGTACTTGGTGAAGGGATAACCTTAGTTCAACAATCTATCCTCCACCTCACCTCACAACTTTTGCAATATTTTGTTGGCTCCTCCTTATCTGTGATTCCTGATCATACAGCAATACTATGCAGAAAGTGAAAACTCCCAACCCAGTCTCTTCAAACCTAGAAGGTTTCTCAGGCATTTGTGAGAAGGCAAATAGTACAACCTGGAATATTTCTGTCCATATGCTCTTTGAGCCTTTAGTTGGCAGTTGCTAACTAGGTGTAGCATCATTTAAATACTTTTCTGAAGAACATCTTGAGCTCACGATCTCATTTACAGAATTCTGTTTATATGCCTAAAGACATATTAGGATGGAATTTCTAAAAAACATATTTTTACAAAACAGGAAACAGCGATTCATGGATAGATATTAATGGGTTTATTTACTTTTTAATCACAAAGAAAATACTCCTGAAAAATTAATTTTAGCTGTAGCATTTAGGACTCTTTGGGTGACAAATAACAGAAAAACTAACTGCACTAGGCCCACAGGTAAGTTGTTAGCAAGTGTATCAGGGAGAGAGGCATGGCTTCATCTGGGCAAATGGTCTCATCAGGTGCAGTCTCTACTTCCTGGCTCTCTTCTCCAGGTCTGCTTCATACTAGCTTCCATCCATCGGTCACAAGATGGTAGCTGATAGGTCCATTTCTACACATATACCTGGCATAAGTCCCAGGGTAAGGAAAAAAAAAAAAAAAAAAAAAGGCCAGGCAGATTTGGTACTCCAGAGAAAGTAGAGGAGATTCCCCAGACAACATGGACTGAGAAGGGTGGAGAAGTTGTTTCTGCAAAGAAATTCCAAGTATCGGTGCCAGAAGGGAGAATGAATGCAAGCAGGGTTCATTGTGTTTGTATTCAATGGTGCAAAGAGAAAAATACCTACTGTAGTAGGAAATTCAAAAATTTTGAGAAGAGCTCTAGAATCTATGGGGGTCAAGGTTTTGTGTCTCATATACCACCCTTGCTGACAAGAGGTGGCCTACCCTCAACCAAAGTAAATCTTGGAATTTAAACTTCAGCTATCAATGAATCTTCAGAGTCATGGATTCGTTCACATTGCCATTAGATCCTTGCCATTCAAAGAAGTAGTCAATGGAGCAGTGGTGTGGGCTTCCACTAGGAGCTTTTTGAAAATGCAGACTCTTGGGCCCACTCCAGACCTATTGAACTAGAATCAACACTTTGAGAAGACCTTCAGGTGCCATAAATGTGCATTGTCATCTGAGAAGTGCAGCATCGGACTATTTTGATGATAAAAAGGGGAAATTAAGTTGACATTTTCCCTATTGCTCAGAAGTCTAAAAAATCTAAAAAAACAAATTTTTTTTTTTTTTTTGGAACTTTGACTACTTTTTGTCTCTACTGAAAAAATGTCCAAATATCTAAGTACCATTGCTTGTGAAAAGTGCCTTCAAAACAATGCCAATTCTTTGTTAATGTCTTGATGCCCACATGTGTGCATTTGACTAGGGGAATTCAATAATCTTCATTTCTAGCTGTACTCACACCAGCATCTACAGATAGACTGAATGCACTCACGCTGGAAAGATCATGTCCTCCTCATACTTTTCCTCCGTGTTTGCGCTACAAGGGTACCCTGGCTTAGCTGAGAGAAAGAAATGATCTGAATGAAAATGCAATAAACGTAAATTTGTTCTTGGGCAGAGGGATTATGAAACTACCAGGACTAGGGTAGAGAACTGTAATTTGCTTGATTCGTAAGAAAAGGGAGTTAAGGAGATCAGAGATAAGAACTTAAGGCTAAATTCCAGTGGAGTGGGAAGGGTTGGTGGGAGTGGGGATGTGAAAGTGGCAATTAGAAAGGAAAAAGTGGGGTGAGTATTGAGGTAAGTGAGTGTGAAGGTTAATTCTAGATGTCAACTTGGTTAGATGAAGGAATGCTGAGAAACCTGGTAAAGCTATCTTTTCAGGTGTGTCCGTGAGGGTGTTTCCAGAAGAGATTAGTATGAGAGTCTGAGTGGACTGGGTGTGAAAGACCCACCCTCAGTGTGGGTGGGAACCATCCAATCCACTGGGGGTCCGGAGAGAACAAAACACAGAGGAAAGAGGTGAAGCTCTCTCTCTCTCTCGATCTTCTGGACCTAGGATACACTCTTCTCTTCTGTTCGTGGACATCAGAGCTTGAGTCTCTTCAGCTTTTGGGTTCCAAAACTTACACCAAGGACACCATCAGCTTCCCTGGTTCTGAGGCCTTTGGACTCGGACTGAGCCACGCTACCGGCATCCAGTTTATAGACGGCCTATCGTGGGACTTCTCTTCATAGCCACGTGAGCTAATTCCCCTGATAAATCCCTCTCATATAATTATAACATATCCTATTGATTCTGTCTCTCTGGAGAACCCTGACTAATACAGTGAGTGTTCCATGGTTCTTGGAATCCAGGAAAATGAAAGTCTACCAGGGTTGGGCATTGCCTGGAGAACATGAAGGTCTGCAGCGTGAAGGCCCAGGTACTCTTGGAGAACTTGGCTACAGGAGCTAGTCAGTCTGATAAGAAAATGAGTTGTAATGAGAAGTTAGATTTCTGTTTTTAGAATCTAATCTGGATTTAGTTTTAAAGCTCAACGTGTGTGTATGAGGGATCTTCAAAAAGTTCAAGGAAAATGGGTATTATGAAAAAACTATGCATGAATTTCAAAAAAATTTTTCACACTAAAATAAACTTATACTAACTTATTATAATAACATGTCTGAATAGGATCTAGTTTGAGGCGCTAAGAAGGATAAGACATAGATTTGAAAAGAGCTCCTATCAGAGCAACACGAATTCTGCTAAAATTGAAGCAAGAACAAATATCAAATTTATGGTGATGCTTGGGTGGAAAAATGGTGAAATTATCAATGCTTTATGAAAAGTTTATGGGGACAATTCCCCAAAGAAATCAGTGCTTTACAAATGGATAACTCTTTTTAAGAAGAGACAAGACAACATTGAAGATGAAGCCTGCAATGGCAGACCATCCACATCAATTTGTGAGGAAAAAAATAATTTTGTGCATGCCCTAATCGACGAGGACTGACGACTAACAGCAGAAACAATAGCCAACACCATAGACATCTCAACTGGTTCAGCTTACACAATGCTAACTGAAATATTACAGTGGAGCAAACTTTCCACTCGATGGGTGCCAAAACTGTTGTGCCCACATCAGCTGCAGACAAGAGCAGAGCTTTCAATGGAAATTTTAAACAAGTGGGATCAAGATCCTGAAGCATTTCTTTGTAGAATTGTAACAAGAGATGAAACATGGCTTTACCAGTATGATCCTGAAGACAAAACACCATCAAAGCAATGGCTACCAAGAGGTGGAAGTGGTCCAGTCAAAGCCAAAGTGGACTAGTCAAGGGCAAAGGCCACAACAAGAGTTTTTTGGGATGCTCAAGACATTTTGTTTGTTGACTTTCTGGAGGGCCAAAGAATGTTAACAACTGCTTATTATGAGAATGTTTTGAGAAAGTTAGCCAAAGCTTTAGCAGAAAAATGCCTGGGAAATCTTCATGGAGAATCCTTCTCCACCACAATAATGCTCCCACTCATTCCTCTCATCAAACAAGGGCAATTTTGTAAGAGTTTTGATGTGAGATCATTAGGCATTCACCTCATGGTCCTGATTTGGCTCCTTCTTTTTTTCTTTTAGAGGTGTGTGTAGATGAACTGATTTGGCTCCTTCTGACTTCTTTTTGTTTCCTAATCTTAAAAAATCTTTAAAGAACACCATTTTTTTTTTAGTTAATAATATAAAAAAGACTGTATCGACATGGTTAAATTCCCAGGATGCTCAGTTCTTTAGGGATGGACTAAATGGCTGGTATCATTGCTTATAAAAGTGTGTTGAATTTAATGGAGCTTACGTTGAGAAATAAAGTTTATATTTTTTATCTTTATTTTTTAATTCCATTTTTCTGAGAACTTTTTGATGTCCCCTCATAGTTAGCCCGGTCTCTCTGTTTTATTTACGAAGAAGTGGAAATCATTAGAAGCAAAGCGATTTATTTCATTACAAAGGTTATCTACCAGCAGTAGTGCTGGAACTAGAACCCAGGGCCTCCCTGTAGCTTTCCACTCCAGCTGGCCACCTCCCCCTGAATACTATGTAGGGAAATAGAGGCAAGGCTTGCAGCGCAGCACTTTCCAAACGTTAGCGTGCACACGGGTTGCTGAGGGATCTTTTTAAATGCAGATCCTGATCCATTAGGTCTGAAGCAGGACTGGTGATTGTGCATTTCCTTTAAGATCCTAGGTGTTGTTGTTGCTATGGCTGCACAATGGTTCTCAAGGTGTGGCTCTGGACCAGCATCACCTGGGAGCTTGTTACAAACGCAAATTCTTCGGCCCCACCCCAAATTTACTGACTCAAAAACTCTGGTGGTAGGGCCTAACAATCTGTGTTTTCATAAGTCCCCAGGACAATTCTGATGCAAGCTCAATTTTTATGCTCTAAGAAAATATTTCTTAACCTTGTTCTGCCTCAGGACCACCTGAAGGGTTTATTGAAAATGCAGACCAACTGAATCAGAATCTGTGATGTAATGTATTTGGGGGTGAAGGTGAGGAGGATGAAATATCTATATTTAAAAAAAAAATTCCAGGTCATATTGCTAGGCAGCTAGGTTTGAGAACCACTATTCTTGACTGTCCCTTGGAATTATCCAGGTTGAAACCAATCATTACAAAATGTTCCACTTATAGCCAGCTGTCCAGTGAGCATTTTAACTGAGAGAACTTCTTTTTTCTTCCTTCTCTCATTCCTTATACCACCGACTGTCTTCTTCCAACTGGTCATTCTGGACTTCAGATAACACCTGCCATTAGTAGAATGTCATTGAGCTGAATTTCATTATGTCCTGACACATTTGCTCTTCAAGTCTGTGATGTTCTGTAGCTCACCTTTATGTTAAATTAGTTCTCATCCACCTGAGCTATTAATAGCTTGCCCCTTAGCATTATTTTTGTCCTTTACCATCCTAAATACCCCTTCCCACTTCCACGTGCTCCTCAGCAACATGGGTTTGCAGGCTGACAAGTCATGCTTAGCATAGCCCCTTACAGTGCACGTAGTCTGGGCACATCATGATGAAGGCAGAGACAATATCAGAATGGTGAGGATGAAAAAGTTAGGTAATACTCAGTGTTGGTGAAGTTACAGGGAAACAGGCATTCTTCTGAACCCCAGAAGTCTAAATTGACACAGCCCATTTGGAAGACAATTTGGTAATATCTATACAATTTTTAAAAAATCATATACTCTTTGGTTTAGCAATGTTATTTCTAGGGGCGTATCCTGTAAACTATACATAAAAATGTATGGATAAGAATGTTCATTACTACATTGTTTCTAATGACAAAAAAACAAAAACAAAAAAACTGGAAGGTACAACAATATTTATAATTAGAAGAGTGATTAAATAAATTGTGGTATATTTGTGCAATGGGATATGTTAACTAAAAGATGTAGTTATGTAAGTATGGGGAAGGCTGAAAGACGGAAGCCAGAGCACCAGAACATAGCCTCTCCAGCCAGGCTGTTTCGGGGAAGTTGAGTTTCTTTTACGGCAGCTCAGGGCTCCAAGAGACAGTGTTGGGTGAACAAGGTAGATGCTTCCTGTCCTTTTATGACTTTTAGCCTTGGAAGACATGGCATCCCTTCTGTTGAAGCAGTCATAAGTCTACTCAGATTCAAGGGGAGGGATATAAACTCTGCCTTTCAGAGAGAGAATTGTTAAGAATTTGTGGCCATGTTTTATGATGACAACACAGTCATTATCTCTAGGGAAAAGGAGGGGGAGAAAGAGATTTTGCTTTTCATTTTATAAGCTTCTATATTACTTTATTTTATTTTAAAATTTCCTGCATCGCTTTTGAGGTTGCAAGAGAGATAAAATGAGAAGAAAATAACTGGAGGAAAAGGGAGGCTGGTGGTAGAAATTTGCCAGTGGAGGAAGGGATAGGAAGAAAGGCAGGTAGACCTGGGAAATGGGGGGAGGCGTGGATGAGACAGATATGGGATTGGTGAAGGTGGAGAATAGCAAAATGGCTTCATGCTTGTGCTGGGCACAGGTGGGATACCCTTCTGCCAGCTGCCCCCATTACCTATCTGCCCCTGGAAATAGTACTCATCCTTTAAGGAACAACTGGGAAGACTTCTCCTCTCTGCCAACTTCTCAGCCCCCTCCAGCCAGAGCGGTCCCTCCCTCCTCCGTATTTCCATTGTGTTTGTGGGAGAAGACCTGCAAACAGCACGCACCAGCCCACATCTCTTGGTTATTTGAACATACTTCTCTCCAAAAACTGACCTGAGAGGTTGGTATAATGTCTTGTTTATTTTCTATATTCCCACAGTGCCTAACACTATATCTAACAGTGGGCAGTGGGTATTCTGAAAATAGTCCTTAAATTTAAAAATCCCTTATTTATCAAACACTTGTAAAGTATTTACTATGTGCTAAGTAATTCCTCAAATGTTGGCTCAATTACTCTCTCACAGCAACCCTGTGAGGCAGGTAGTGTCCTTACCCCCATTGACAGAAGACAAAATGGGTGCATAGAGGGGTCAAGGAACAAGGTCACAAACCTAATAAGTGGTAGAACTTGGAGATAACCCAAGCAAGAGGCTTTAGTCCTTTCACCACCGCACTTTCCATTATCAATGCAAAATATAGCACATTTCTAGGTTTCTCCATTTTAGAGTCAAGAAGAGTGTCTCAGATTTTGTAAACTGTACCAGTAACCTGAAAGAATTGAAATTCCACATACAAACCACTTTCTGGGTGGACATGCATTAAAAGAAGTAGAATGGCACTTGGGCTAGTTGATTAGAGCCTTAGTCATTTAACCTTCTCTGTCTCTTCATGGACTTCAGTATAGACTAGACACAGTCTCTCAGGAAGTGTGCAAAGCTCCCAGAACCATGATCAATGGCCCAGAAAGTCTACAGAGAACATTATAGAAATGTCTGAATAAATCACTAAAAAAAGGGAACAGAGTCTCAGAAAAGGCCTGGGATGTGGGTAGGAAATAATTTGAAAAAAAAAAATTCATGGGTAGAGTGTGAAGCAATCCTGTGGTTTGAAAACTCTAAAATTATAAAGTCACAAATTTATTTTTTCCAACTAATGTTTGGGGAGCTACTATTATATGAATAAAGAACAAAAGTACTCAATTTCAATATTTGTTATCATAGCCTGAATTAAATAAAGTAGAGAAGAGATCTTGAGCAAGCTACTAATTGACAAAAATGTTATAAAATTGGAAGGAAATAAGGGAGTCAGATAGTATCATCAAGCCTGATTCAGCTTTATTTGGAAGGGGGTTTAATTTAGATGCAGGGATTGGTACGATGGTTAAGCCAAACATAGAGGTGCTTTGTATAAAGTTTTAGTCCCACTTTGCCACAGATAGACAGTAAAAATATAGGAGTGTTGAATATTAGCCCTCTTGCTTATTGCATTGTATCTTCTAAACAACTCGGTGCTAATTTCTAACATTCAACATTTATGGACTTCCAGGAACTCATAAATGTCACATCAGGCTGCCTCTTGGTGAATTTTTAATCAAGGGGGAGAATTTCAGCTACAAATAGACCAAGAATCAAGAGGCCCAATATTGATCGGCCAAAGTGGCACTTATGAACCTGAGGTTGAAGCAGTTAGGATAAAAGGATGCTGGGCTTTCTATGGCCCCAGAGACATCTTTTTCCATCAAGGCCAGGTGAGTATCAGATATCCCCTCAGAGTTACTGAATAGCAGCAAATAATATGAGGTCTACTGTGTGCCCATACTAATAGCTGTAAATATGAGAAGAAAAGCCTCACCTCTGGCCCCAGGCCAAGTATCATCTCGGTCAGAAATCCTGTGACTGTTATACTCCAGTCCCAAAACAGATTGGACCATTCTTTCCCCCATGGCAGGATATCTCCTTGGGTGGAATGGGCCCAAGCCCAGATGCTCTGACTTTTCTGCTCTGGACAGAGTCTGGCTTCTACGTCGGAGGCCTTGAATTGTCCCTGCAGAGATACAGAGCAGTGCTTGTTATGTCAGGGATCACTCAGCCCAGTGAATGATGTCTCTTCCTAATGCCAAGCATGAATCATTGGTCTGAGGTACTGTAAAATTAACATGCACCTCTATAAATAACTCATCCGTAATGGGCTGTCATTGATGGCTTTTTGGAATGATTTGACTCAGGAGTAAGGGTTTTAATGACTGCAATTGAAATTAGATGAAAAGCATCAGTATTGGGCTTTTTTTCTGACCTATGTAAGGACAAATTCCATCATATGTCAAAACAATTATGCTGTGTCAAACCTGAGGGACAGGCTGCTGTAGCACCTCTCCTCTGGCACCTTCGACTGCTGTCTCCTGAGATGTTTCCTGGTGAATGACAGGGTACACGCTGGTCGCTCCTCGGTGCTGTTCTTGCACAAAGGGCCCTGCCATAGCATAGATAGGCTCTGCTGAAAAAGCAACCCCATCCCCACCAGTGGGAAGAGCCATTATTATTAATGACAAGGACTGTACTTTGTGTAGTGGAATGCAGCTTACAAAGCTCTACACTTCCATGATCTCATCTGATCCTCACCAAGGCCCTGGGATACAAGTCAGACGCTACTGCTCTTATGATCCTCAGTGTATGAGCGGATGGAGGCTCAGAGAGCTGACTGACTTGCCCAAGGTCACACAGCTAGTGAATGATAAAGCGGGAACCAGGAACCTCTGAACCAAGACATGTCTACACCCCTGTATCTCCTAAGGGAGGTCTGGTGCTTGGTGTGAAGCATCTTTCTCCTCCTGTCTGAGCAGCACACCTCCAGCCTGTGAAACACTTCATCCTAAGGAGTCCTGGGAGACCCGGCTTCTTCATCATTAACAGGGAAATCAAAGACAGCTGAGGAAAAATGTATAAATGTAGTATATTTTTCACTGACTGACTCTAATTCTAAACAGCTTTTTCTTGTGCGATTTGAGTCATGAGTCAAGAGTGCTTTGGGACTCTTTTCATTTGGCTTCTGGTGTCATAGAGAGCCTCTAGAGTTTCAGTTCAGGCCATGCTGAGTGTTAGGAGGGGATTGGACTCTCACAAGGAAAAGCTCCAGGATTGGGGCTCAAGGCCCTCAGGGACATTCCTTCTCCAAAGCCCAGACACCTCTTCATTAGTTCCCCCAAATCAGAGGCAGCTCTATGTAAAGGTTTCCCATTTCCCTGCTGGCTCCCCAGGAAGGAGGCGTTCTGAAGTCACTGCCAGGCCCTTCAGCCCTGTGGTGGCTGTTGGCCTTGCTCTCAGGAGACAGAAAACCTTAGAAGCAGCAGAGAGCATATGCTCCTGCCATTTTCTTCTGAACCTCCAGGCTCCAGAGAATTAGCCGGAGGAGCTGAGCCCACGTGTGTCTCCAGCCCTACCGTCTCCTCAACTGAGCCTGGGCCACACTGGTGGTGGAGGTTTGCAAATGAACACACAGCATACCTTTGTTCACAGAGCTTGTCACCGTTCCCCACCTGGAGACAGCTCCGTAATCCTCCTGTGCAAAAATAACAAGTCCCACACAGGATTGCGTACATGGTCTAATTACATGTAACAAAACATCTCCTCTCAGGAGAGGAGGAGTGTTTGGTAGTAAATTAAGAGATGCACAAACCACTGGGAGCCATGCTGATTAAGCCAGCTCTCTAGCAATGGGGAAGGATCCTTGAGAAATGGGTTTGCAGTTTGATGATAATTACATGCCCACTATGGGGGCTTTTCATGTGCGTTGGCTTTGGTGTGGAGGGGAGGGAGTGTGACTGCGATGGAGACTGCAGAGCTGATTCATTCAGTGCTGTGTTGATGGAATGAAAATTGCTCCAAAAAACACTAATACTTGCTAAATGGGTAAAGCACCCAGGAGCCCACCTGCATGGCTCTTGATGCCTCCTGCTCCCGTTTCAGATGGAGCTGCATATGCGCACCTTGAAACCTTTCTCCAGCTTTGCGTGTAAAAACTGTAGACTTATTTGACTTTCCTTACCCCTTTCAGCACCAAGCTCACAGAGCCACTCTGGGCTCCAGTCTATGGGGACCTTACTGATTAAAGGAAAGACAGAACAAACACTTCAGAAAAATAGAGAAAAACAATGCTTACAGCTAATTACAACTATAGAGATAGACTCTGGGGGAAGGGGTGGGGGAGGAGCACATGTGTGTGCAACTGCATAAAGCTTTATGGTTAACACACAGCACCTAAGCTTTCCAACAAGATCTGTGTTTGAATTTTTAGCCTTACCACTTCCTAGCAGACACCTGACTCTCTTGGTCTTAGTTTTCTAATCTGCAATATGGGATTAGTAATTACTTCTTCCTTTTCTACTTTGGAGATCAAGTAAGAAAAGTGATGTGAAAACGCTTTCCAATTGTAAAGCATTCTACAAATGTCATTTTTCCTGATATTAGCAGAGAGTCTAGCACATAGCAAGTGTCTAATAAGTATGCCGGTTGATGGATTGGTAGACAGATGCTAAGAGGTGAGAATAAAGCTTTTTGAGACATTTGAAAAATTCAAGAGAGATTTGCTATAAATCATGGATTTTTAATAGAATTTTTAAATGGGAAGGAGGCAGAGCCTTGCTAAGAAGAGCAGAGTATTTACCTAAAGAAGAAACTGAGGCCAAATATGTACAGCGAGGAGTTTATTTGAGTGTATATAAGTAACTGCAGTCCCAGAAGACACACAGACAAGTTGCTTTGGAATGTGCTTCAAAGGAGGTCAGCAGAATTCAGCATTTTACAATCACACAAAGGAGGACAGCACCTTTAATCATTACATCAGTTTTTCTATTGGTAGTACATGACATACAGATTTGGGATTGTTACTAAGTTACATCCTACGTGCAGGGATCTAGGGTAAGGGCTACAAGAAGCATTTTAGGTTATTTTATTACTTCTGATACCAATATATCTACTTCTATGTAAAAACGGTCTTCTAATAACGTTTTCCAGGACATGGGACATGGCTACTGACTCATCCTAGATTTCTCAAGGCACTATAATTTAGCTGACCTGCTCAAGGAAGGTTTTATTTTTTTTCAGTTATCAAGTAGAATATTCCTGACTATGGAGATGAGAAGTTCTGTGTGGGAACAGCATATGTCCTTGGCTAGAATATGAGTAGAGTAGAAGTAGAAGGAAATTAGGTAAAGGATTGGGAAGTAGTAGGTTAGGTGCTAGGGTGGAGCTAGTCCTTGAGCAAACAGCTGATTGCATAGGCATCCATGCAAAGACAGGTATCTGCTCAAAGACGGGCATTCATGCAAAGATGGACATCCGTGCCAGACAAGAAAAATTCAGATTACAGTTGGTGAACAGAGCAGATAGAACAGACATATCAAACTCAGGTACAGAATCTCAAATTCTAGTGCCTCCAAAGTCTTTTGAAGTGTAAAGGGGATGAGGTGGGCATAGATAGGCTGATCATGAACTAGATCTCTGCTGTTTCCTGATTAAGCGCCCACTGGAGAGTCCCATCCCAATCAAGCATTTCAGCATCTTGAGGAGTGGAGGAGTTAGTCCAAGGACCTTAGTCCAGATGTGGTGAAATTCCCAGGGAACCAAAAACAGCCTGTGAACTTTCCAGGAGAGGCGCATGCCCCATCCTCGTTTTAACATGTGCAGTTCTACAGAGTCTGTAATCCCTAAAGATGAGAAAAAAGATACATTTCCACTACAATAGAAGGAACTTCTGTGAGAACAGAAGCTGTGTTTTGAATGTTTTAATATACAGAAATTGACACGCATCTACTTCCTATTCAAAAACTCTCTCTACAGAATTCGCATAACAATTCTTTCTCCTCTATATTTTCCTTGCATGCTGCCACGAACTGCTGTTGTGAAGCAAATCCTTCTGTTGCAATCTTTCATTTTTACCTCCCCCCTACTTTGTAAATCTCTTTCTTTCTCTAAAAGATTAAAGTGTGGTAAAAGCTGTTAAGTGACTAAGAAACGGACCCTTCTGAGTCAACAGATCTGCCCCCACGTATCTTTGAGTCATAGCTGCAAACATTTTTTGACACAATACAGTTTTCCTTTTGATTTTTTTCTCTCTTGGTAGCAAGGCTTACAGAAAAATGTCAAAGTGTTTGGGGATGGAGATTTTTCCCTGATGCACGAACTGCCCTTACCATCATCGGGAGCTCCCCATCAAGTAGCACATGAATATGACATGGCATGTTAATTTCTTGGCACAGCTTGGATACCCTTTGCTTCTATTGTCAAGTCATTCTGGGGGGCTACCAACATGGCTCTTAGTGTGAGTATTAGTGTATTTCTGTTGTTTATAACAAAATACTTGAAACTGGGAGATTTATAAAGAAAATGAAATTTATTACTTACAGTTTCTGAGGCTGGGAAGTCCAAAGTCCATCTCGTGGTGGGGATATTGACCCAAGGATCTCACATTGCAAGATGGTGGAAGCAGAGAGAGCAGAGAAAGAAACTTTCCTCTTCTTTTAAAGCCCTCAAAACCATGCTCATGACCACCCTTTTTAATCCATTCACTACAGCATGGTCCCACAATTCAATCACCTCTTCAAGGCTCCACCTTTCAATTACCATAATAGGATTTCCCACCCTCTTAACAGTCACAGTAGAGTCTAAGCTTCTAATACATAAAACTTGGGGAACAATTCAAGGTTCAATGAGTTTTGGGGGGACATAATTTAATGTACTACAGTGTGCCTCCAAAAGTTCCAAACAGCCATTTGGGTGTGGTGACCACCTGCATATCCATATCATGGTATGGAGAGGATAGTGTAGATTAAAGTCGAGATCCTTTATTTGCTAGCTGAGATCTTTGGACAAGTCACTTTATCTCTCCAAACCTCAACTGCTCATCTGTAAGATGGAATAAAAATACGGAATCCAGAGGACGACCAGAAGATAAAGTGTGAGGATGTGTGCATGCTTGGCACACAAGGATCTTTCAATAGGTGTGAGCTCACTTTCCTCCTCTTTCTTTTAAAGCAGCTGTCTCTCTCTCTTTCTCCCCCACTACTCCTTTCATTTTCCCTCGGTCTGCACAGGCATGTATCATCTGTAGACGGATACATAAGAAACTGACAATAGTGGCTGCTTCTAGAGAGGCTGTAATCTGATACAGGAGGATAGTCTTACTTTTCACTGTACAACTCTCTATACTATTTAAAATTTTTGTCATTAGCATATATTGCTTAAAAATATTAAGCAAAATATGTATGCTTAGGAATTCTGAGTTTCTAACTTATGGTCCCTGTTTTTCAGTGTCTTCCTTTCCTTTCAGGGTTTGGCAGTAGCATATTGAATAGGCACAGAAAGAACACTTTGTATGTGCTGGCTTCTGTTTTGACATGCCTAATATTGACTGTAGGTCTTGTTTAGAGCAGAAGGCTTCCAAATTCAAGAAGCTCTGGGACATAGATGGATTTTAGATAATAAAGGATTGAACAACTGGATAGCCATTTGGGAAAAGATAAAAATGGATTCATATCTCACACCCCATCCTAAAATAAACTCCAATGGGATCAGAGATTTAAATGTAAAAAAAGAAAACCATACCCGTACTAGAAAAAATGGGTGAGTTACTTTGTACTATGGATATGGAGAAAGCTTGTCTAATCATGACTTGAAATCCAGTTCAATAAGAGAAAAGATTGATAAATTTGACTGTATTGAAACTCCAAATTTTTGCATGGCAAAAAAATCACAAAGTCAAGAGACAAGTAACAAACACAGAGAAAATATATGCGATAGGCATGAAAGATAATGGGCTAATATCTCCCTAACACATAAAGACAATTTGAAAATCAATAAATGAAAGTCTAAAATCCTGAAACATGAGCAAAAGAAACAAATAGAAATGTCATTGAAAAATATATGCAAGTAGCCTTTAAACATATAAAAAATTACTCGAACTTACTTATAATAAGAGAAATGCAAAATAGAACTATGCTTAAGATACTATTTTTCACCTATAGATGGGCAGAAATCAAAAGGTTGACATCACACACTTTCAATGAGACTGTGGAGAAACAGATGCTCTCACAAACTGCTGGCAAGAGAATAAAATGATCAGTCCCCCAGGAAGAGAATTGGACATATCCAGCAAAACTGTGTGTTGACCCTTTGACCTAGCAATTCCTGTTGAGATTTACCCTGAGATACCTTTCCACAAATATGAGCCCCTTGTGATTAAGGTTATTTATTGAGATGTTACTTATTGTAACAAAACATTGGAATCAATTCAAATGCCCTTCTACAGTGCATGTGCTGAATAATCTGTGGTACATACAAACAACAGAGTGTACACAATATAAAAAAGAATGGAGAAGTTCTCTATGAGCCAATACAGAATGATTTCCAGGGTATGTTATTAAGAACAAAAAACAAGGTGTGGAAGAATGCATATAGTATGTTATCTTTTGTGTAAGAAAAAGCATGTACAGTGGTCCCTTGGTATACATGGTGGAATAATTTTAGGACTCCCCCACAGATAACAAAAATCCAAGGACACTCAAGTCCCTTAGATAAAATGGCGTAGTAATTGCAGGTAGACGCACATCCTCCCATATACTTTAAATCATTTCTAGATTACTTGTAAAACCTAATGCAATGTAAATGCCATGTAAATAGTTGTTATACCATATTGCTTAGGGAATAACTGCAAGAAAAAAAGCCTGTACATGTTCAGTACAGAAGCAACCACCCATTTCTTTTTCTGAATATTTTCAATCCATGATTAGTTGAATCCACAGATGTGGAACCCAAGGATATGAAGGGCCGACTATACTTACTTGCTTATTTTTGCAAAAAGAAATGCAGGAAGAATGAACCAGAAGCTAATAAAAATGGTTGCCTATTGAGGGTATGTGGGAGTAGGATGACAGGGGTAGGGATGGTTGTGAGATTTATCTGAGCATACCTTTTAATATAATTTTGATTTATAAATCATATAAATGTTTCATGTATGTGAAAATAAAATTAAATCAGTAAGGGCGAATACAAAGAAAATCTTAAAGCTGAATAAAAAACAAAACAAAGGAAGCCAGCCACATATCAAATTGACAACATAACCACACTGAAGATAAACAACTAATTCAAAAACTTTTGAACACATGCTCTGACTGTACGTCCTCAGTGGTTGATAGTCTAAGGTAAAAAAAAGACATATAAGTGTATGTTAAACTTACTTAGTAAGTTTGTTGTTGTTGGTGGTATTGGCACGGTAATTCCAAAACTATTTTGAATATATTACAGATCTGAGCAAATGAGTTAAATATATTGATGGTGTTAGAATCCAGGAAGGAGAGGCAGGCAAATACAGACAGGGAAAGAGGAGGGAGAATCCTGCAACGTTGGCTTTGAATAAGAGGAATCAGTCCAAACTCAGATTTGTCCACTGAAAGGTTTAGAAGCAACAAACTCTAGTAGCAATTAGCTCACCAAGACCCAGATCTTAGTTTCTAAATACCATTCCCCACTAAAAGAAACCAAGGCTCCTTGGAGAAATGGCTAATTCCAGGTCTGCAGCCTGCAACATCTTGTTGTACCAGAAAGCAAATGATAGCTCAAAGACTGATGGTGGCTCATGAAAAGGTGCCATGAGCTGGCTTGAAGAGGTTCTCACTACCCAAATTTGAGACGATGTGAGCATCAAAAAGAATAGTGATGTTAATAGATTATTACACGGTGAAAAAAGTAGAGTTCAAAATGATACTAAAAAATTAAAATAAAAATATTTTTTTAAAGTAGTAAAATATAAGTAAGGTCTGTATGTAGTCTAGTTTATTATATTGTGCCAATGTCAATTTCCTGGTTTCAATAATTTACTACGTAAAGTGTTATCATTGGGAGAAGCTAGGTTTTGGGTACACTGGACCTCTCTGCAATATTTTTACAACTTCTTATGGGCCTATTTTTATCTCAAAATAAAAAGTTAATAAAAAAGGCTGTAAGTGTGTGGGAGAGGGGTGGGGTAGTACACTTCGCAGAAGAATGCCAGCTCATGTATGTAGCAGAAATGATAGAATTCGCAGTCACCATTTGAAACAACCAACACAATAATTGATTTAGGCAAAGATCATCAATGGATAAAACCACTGGATGAAAACTATTAGAAAATGGGATATTCATGTGGTCTCACCCCATAGATTACTTATTGACTTACAAAGGGTAAAGGAGCCTTTACGGTGGAGAGAGATGACAGACATCACCTTAACCACATAACAGAAGAAAATGACTGTCACTAGTTCTTGCTCCTGATCCTTTGATGCCACATAGGATTATTACCAATATTGAAACAAAATGGCATTTTGTGCTTTCTAATAATGCTAGGATGAGAAATATGCAAAACTATATTGATAGTATTTATACCAGAATATCTAATCTCAATCCAATAATAAAAAAACCCCACAAATTTAGATTATAGGGCATTCTACGAGACAACTAGCCTGAACTCCAAAACTATCATCCATGAAAGACAAAACAATACAAAATCAAAAAATGAAACAAAACAGTAAAAGATTTTTCTAGATTAAAGAGACTGGGGAGGCTAAAAATACTGACAATTACATGCAATAAATGATTTTTGGCTGAATCCCGAATAAGAAAAAAATGTTATAGAGAACATTATTAAGACAACTGGGAAAACTTATATATGGACAACATATTAGATAATATCATTGTGGTAATATCTTTGGAGGTAGATGTCTTGGGAGAGTGAAAAGCATTGTGTTTGTGCAGGATAATGCCCTAGTTCTTAGAAAATACATGCTGAGGTATTTCAGGGGCAAAGTGTCAAGATATCTGTAAATAACTTTCAAGTGGTTTAGAAAAAATATTCAATTGAGAGAGAGAGAGAGAGAGATCTTAAGCAAATAGAGGAAAATGTTAGCAATCAAGGGGAAAGAAAGATATGTAAGTTTTCACTATATTATATTTTCAACTTTTTGTGGGTTCAAAAATTTTCAAAATAAAAACTTGGGAAAAATACAATAAATTGACTTGAGTTCATCCATATATTTATCTTTTTATCCTGCATCTAAATTGGAATTTCAGCTCATCCCTTCCCCCAGACCTTTCAGCTTATCCCTTCTCCTACATCTCAGCAGGATATAGCAAGAGTTACTTCGGGCCTAAAGGCCTAGGGGGGCCACAGCCTGGAACAAGTCTGCAGAGGAGGCTTGCCACCTGCTGCCACCTCTGGGCTCTGCTGCCACACCAGCAGGGACCGTTAGTGGAAGCTGCTTCACTCATCACTGAACCTAAAAGAGTGTCTGGGGAGCTGCAGGGCCCCAGTGGCCTAAGGCTTGCTGAGCCCTTCTACTTAGAGAGTTAAAACCTGAGACTAGAAACTGGGGAACCTGATGGATTTCTGCTCAACAGCAAAAGCTGCCTCAGCCTTCCTTATAAAGTGGGGAATTGCAAATGGAGTTGACTATTTCCAGGAGGAGGCTCTACACCAGTCATTTTTGGATGAATCTATTATTACTATGGAAGATTCAAATCGTGATGACAACCATTTAATCAGCCAATAAACCAACCAACAAATGCATCCATTCATTCAACAAATATGTGCTCCATTTAGTGTGTATTTGGGGGGGATAGACTGCAAATTATTGCTACACAATAATTGAGAAATGCATGATGGCTGTTTTTGTATTGTAGCACTGAGGTGGGAGGCAGGAGAGAAAACTTCTTAGAGAGGATGAAACATTTTCCTTCAATTGTAAAAATGTTTCCTTTTGTTCCCAAAGTTGAAATTACATCAGGAACTAGTTTAGGGTCCACAGTAGGGGATGGGTGGAGAGTGGTTGGAAAAGTTTTACTAGGCTACTTTCACTTTTTTCCCCACCTCTTCCGCAGGGTGAGAGTGACCATCTCACCCTCACTTGCCTGAGACTTCCCTGGCTTTAGCACTGAAAGTCCTGAGTCCTAAAACACCCATAGTCCTGGGCAAACTGGGACAGTTGGTCACCCTATGACTTTCCTTCCCCATCCCAGAATCTTCAGTTATGAAGAGCCAATCAGGTAGCATGCTAGCTCTGAGACTGTGAAGTGGATGCTGAGGAAAGAGGCAGAATAAGAAAGCCAACCTCATTTCTCCATTTCCCATACAGATCAGACACAGAAAACAAGCATGGCGGCCACAGGGACGGTCCTTTCCCAGCGTCCTCACCGCTGCTTTTCCTTCCTCCCAGAATGTCCTCCCCTCTCCATCAATGCACCCAAGTCCTGCCTGCTCTCCAGGCCTAGCCGAAATCACATTTTCTCTGAAACTTTACCTGACTGCTCTAGCTGAAACTCTTCCCCCGACCCACACCGTGAAACTTAGTAGCACTTATTGTCTGGGTGCTCACGTGGTACCCATCAACTCTTATTTTAGACTTAGAAAGAGACTTAGAGAATTCAAAGGGAATTTGGAAATTTATTCATTCACATATGAGCTCATTCATTCTTTCATTTGCTCCTAACTAGGTACCAAGCTGTGTGCGAGGCACAAGGTGAATCAGGTCCTGTCCGTAAGGAGTCCCTGTCTACTAGGTGAGCTGGCTGGGTGCATGAGCAAGTATGGCAGAATGCATCGTGTTGGAGGCTAAGCATTGGTGAGCAGGCATCATCAGAGTGTCTGCTGAGAGCAGCAGATAGCGTGCAGTATGCTAGAGTTACTTTGTAACCATTTAAGAGGGTATGCTCAGTTTAGTGTTAGAGGCAGATGCTAAAATACACAATTTTAATACCATATAGTAAATGCTACAAAAAATGTAAACCCAGGGTCTCTGAGGACACAGACGAGGAACACTGAGCACAGCTGGGGGTTGGGTCAGGGCCATGGAGACAGGGTATCTGAGCTGACCAGTTGGAGGTCTGGGACAAAGATGAGAAAATGGGCACAGGGAGGGACTGGCAGGTTAGAGACAGGTTTAGCAGAGCAAATCAGTGGGGCTTGTGATTGATTGTAGGTGCAGGGAAAATAATCTCAGACCTTCTCGTGTCTTCTGGGAAGTCTCGCACAGTATACCGCACACAGTGGGCGTTTAACTTATATCCATTGATGGAGTTAGGTGAGGCATTAGGCAGAATCTGGAAAGTCTTGTAACCAGGGTTTCCTGAAGTATTGTATATTTCTACGATGACCTCTGAGATAAAGGTTAGAAAAACAATGCCTCCCAAACCAAGAAATGTTACTTAAGTTATATATGTGTGTGTAAGAATTATAAACTGGAATAAATTTTAGGAAATGACATTAAAGACTCTTCTTGGTAGGTATTTACGGCATGAGGGAAAGCAGGAGGAAGCTTTCTCTATGGCTTTGTTCTAGGTCTTCATTATCACCAAGTCCTATCTCCTATTATTCAGTAATGACTAAGAAGTAAAATAAAATTAAAGTATGTAAGTGTCCTGTCTTTCCATCCCTTCTATCTCAACACGTGCGCATAAGCACGTGCTCCCACACACAGATTTATTATGTTTGTTTTGTCCTCTGTGCTGAATTTGTCTGTACTCTCTACTGCAGTTGTGACTTCCCATAGTTGGGGGTAGTGTGGACCTCCCCATGTGAACTTTAATATATATGCCTTGATGTTGACCTCCAGGGTCACAGCCTCAATTGCCTGGATTTGAAGCGGAGGCACAGGACATGACTTGGATTCAAATGAATGGCTCCAATCTCAAATTCCTTGTCCCTCCTGGAATTGCTGGGAGGGTGGGAAGATGCAGCACAGAGAGAAGTTTCCCTTCTGCCTTCGCAGCTGTGCCGGAGACTTCCCACAGCATTTCTCAATCTGTTCTCTCCCAAGCGTGCCTCCTGCACACCTGCCTGTGGACGCGCTGCACCGTCAGCAGCTCTGGGGCTGGTCTTCTGAAGACAGTGGTGTGCAGCTGCCCCAGCCCCTCTGAGGCCTGGAGGTTCCATGGCCAGGGTGAAAAGTCAAGGACAGGGGTGGGGACAGAAGACAAATGCCACAGTAACAATCTTTCTTACTGAGTGCTTGAGCAGAATATGGGTGTTGGGAGGAGGGCAACTGCTTTTGTCTGATTCTGTTGGCTTCTACTTTGAGAAATGCAGAACTCTTAGGTTGTTGAGAGTGTTACTATGTCATTTGCATCTTGGGTTACTATGGCTAGGACTCAGGTCCCATCTAGGAATTGGTGAGGCCAAGTGCTCCCTTCTGATCAGTCCCTGGCTCACTCACTGATGACTTTCCACCACTCCCTTAGTCATAAGCGCCATCGACAACATACACAGACTGTTAAAGCTATCGAGCACTTCCAGTATGGGCCTGCATGTATTATTTCACTGAACTACACCAACACCCCAAGACAGGTATTGCTATCCCTGCTTTCCAGTTGGGGAAATCCGAGGTCTCAGGGCCAGCAAGCAGCGGAGGCAGGATTTAACCCCAGGGTTGCCTGGCTCCAAAACCTCTGCTCCACAGTCTCCCACCAGGTACAGAGCACTGTGTCAGCACGGGGCTGGGCAGGGCAGTTCGTTGTATCACAGGCTGAACTTATGAATCCAATTAGGTCGTCAACTGATTGGGAGCAGAGATCACGATTTATAATTGCTTAATGGCACAGTCTCAACACTTGTGAAAAAGAGCTAATCTTTCCACTTCTTCTCAAATGAGTCAAATCAAATAATGTCCATGTGAGCCTTTGGAATTTGGGAGAGAAATTGAGACCAAGATCCCAGGCATGAATGTAAGCCCATGCGGCTCCCCCAGAAGCCCACCTTCTGTCTCCTGAATGCCCTGTTAGAGCTCATGAGTTTCTGCGGAGTCCTCCTGGAGTTCAGTGCCAGAAAAATAGCTTCTCAAATTTCTTACATGTTATGAGGCATTGCAGATGACTCTGTACAATCAAATATGCTATTCCACATCTCATTTGTAATTTCACAATTTAGCTCTCTGCACCATTTAAGCACATATAGAACCTCTAGAGAAATCCTTATTTTTTACTAAAGATTTTATATGTGAGCCTTGTGCTGATTTTGGTCTTTGCTGTGTCTAATAAGATTCTCACAAAGTTTTCTCACAACGAAAGGCTTTATAAAATTTAAGAAACCATGAAAATAAGCCCTAGCCTGTTACAAATCAAGGTAGGCCAAGTAAGCACCAGGCAGGAGGCCCTGATGAGAAGCTGAACGTTCTTTTCCAATCTGTCTATTGCTTTTGTGTTTGATTTGACTAGGTCTCCAGAGAATGCTACAACTGTTTTATAATTATGCTGTGCGTGACGATTTACAAAGTGCATCTTACGTGTTGTATTTGATTTGAGCTTCACAACTCCTCAGTAAGTGAGGCAGGGCAATGATTATCATTCCCATTTTACAGATGAGGAAACAGATTTGGAGAGGCAAAGTGACTCGCCCAATCCCTGAAGCTAATGATAATTATTAATTAATTGCAAGCCTGGGAATCGAATCCAGATCTCCTGATTAGAAGTACAGAGACTTCCTGCTATTTCTAGTCTGCCTTCCTGGAGGCAGTGCTTTGTAGTTGCTGAGCTGTAGTTTCTAAGATGAGACTGTGCCATGTGGATTCTGCAACCCATTTGGTTCTTGACTCCACACCCCTCTCTCCATCCCACTGCCACCCTCCTACCCCCGGCCACTGCCATCTCTCACTTGGGTCATGGCCACAGAGCCCTAAGTGGGTTTTCCTGCTTCTGGTCTTGGCCCACTCAGGTCTAATCTCCATACCACCATGGAAATGAGTTTCTTAAATGAAAAACTTTATCAATATGCTCTGCTTAAAACTTAATGGCTTTCAGGATCTTCAGAAAACATCCAAACCCCCTAGCACAGCCCCCAGGGGTCTGCATGACTATTGCTGCTTAATTCCCCACTCCCGCCTCTGGGATCCCCCACTCTCAGGATCGGAATGTCAGCCCCTTCCCACCACCAAACTCTCTCATCCTGTGGCCTTTGTCCTCTTCTTCTTATGACCTGTCATGATCTTCCTCTGCCTCCTCTCTGATCATGTTTAATAATTTTGGAGCAGTTTGTAACCAGCTTCAAAAAAAACAAACAAACTCTGTTTACAACTTACTGCTATTATCAGTAGTAGTAACCTTTATTTTTGCATCATGACTTAAGAGTTTATAGAATGCTGATTTAGTGTAAATCAGTTTTATAAATGAAAAAACTGAGGCTTGGAGGTGTTAAGTAACTCACCCACCTTTATTTCATGGGTGAGTGGCAGACCCAGCACTTGGAAATCAAGTCTTGAGATTCTAGTTCACAGAAAATCACACAACCTGTCTGTATCGTTTATCAGCTCCTGTAAAGCATTTTGAGATAAGTCCTGTAAGGTGCTATAGAAAACTGGGTTGCATTTCATGGACTAGGAAGACCTGCATGAGAAGTGTTCCTTGGCAGAAGGGAGAGAGGCAAAAAGAAAGGGAGAAACACAACGCTGCTGGAACATGAGCACACGGGCTCATTAACTTCTCTAAACAATCTCTCCTCTCTCCTGTGTCCCGGCTGACCAGAAACAAGTCATGGGGGAATCTGTGCAATAAACTTTCACCTGCTGGGACGTGATCCCTGGAGAGAAGAAGACATCACCAGTGGACAGAGTTTGCTGTTCTGTGCTGAGTCATGGGGGCAGCTCTTTCTTGAAATAATTGGGAAACACTCTCCTGGGGACAATATCAGTGTCACCCAACAGAGCTGTTTAAATGATATGAATGCCAAGGGTAATGTAGCTACAGTTGACTCCCAACTTACTAAAAGTCTTTTCTAACTCACTTATTTATTTGTCACTTTCTCGTGCCACTCATTCAGTAACAGCAATGTGCTGTAGGACAGTCAGTGAAGATTAGGACATAGCCCTCGAGGTTAACAGCAAGCCATTTAAAAAGAGGAGAAAAATACCCAAGTCAGGGGAAAAAGTTGTGTGAAGACCCCAAAGAGGTCAAAAACTTGGCAGGTTCTATAGAAATTTAGGAGATGGAAGTTGTGGGACTGAAAGTTGCAGGAGGCTGACGGAGCTGTGGGGGGAGGTTCGAGGAAGGAAGAGAATGGGCTGGTTCCATGTGTCTGGCCTGAGCGCCTGGGTTGGCTACTGTGACATTTCACAAGCTAGGGGATTAAAAAGCAAGTTACCTTCTTTACTCTATGTTTTCAGGTTTGATGGTCCATGCAGTTCAGAACACCTTGAATTTGATGTGCCCATGGCTGTTGGAGTCTGGAACACTGAAGACAGCTTTGGTCTGGAGATACAGATTTGGGATGCCTCAGCACACAGATGGTCACTGAAACCATAGCGGGGATGAGATCACCTGGGGAGAGTCTTCCCTGTGGTGGCTGAAGTGTGTATTTCTCATTCCAAAGTCAGAAATCGGGACAACAGAAACTGAAGTCACAGGGTTGTAGCTGGGAAGGCAGCAGAGTGTGTTCTATCCAAAGGGTGAAGCAGGGCAAAACAGAGAACTGGGGAACTCTGGGAGAGAAAGTGCTGGTCAGCGGCTAGGAGAGGCGGGAGAAGATGAGGTGAGGGGCAGACAACCAGTGAATCGAGCGGCTCGGTATGTTGCCTCTGAAGAAGCCCTGGCCTTGACAGGCCCTCTGTCATGATGGCTGCCGACGTGTGGTTGGAAGGCCGTCACTGGCATTTTCCAAAGCAGTGCCGGAGTGAGCACTGTGATTCCTAACATTACCAGGTGGTCCTTCTGAACAAGCTCAGAAGGAAAAGGCCTTCTGATGTGTGTTCTGGTGAGCACCTTGTGCCCTGCCTTAGTTTCTCCAAGGTCATCAGTCTTTGGGATGCTGTTGACAAAGTTGCTTGGTGATATCAAAGAGGGAAGGAGGCCTATGGTTCTTTGGCCCATCTGCCTGGGAGGCCACTTGCAGGCAGAACTCTCCACAGGGTTATCAACAGTGAAGCGTCCCCTGTTTATAGCCTGTGCAAAAACAGTGGGGCCTCTCGGAAACAATGAGTCCATTCTCACACTCATCTGTCGGAGGCCGGCTCCGACGAGAACAAAGGTAACCTGAAAGTAGAAGACCGCTGGGAAATAAAGACAGAGAAAAGCGGGGATCGAGGGGGCTAAGAGCAGGGATGCTGCTCACTAGCAAGTTTATTCAAGTTACAATCTTATTTATATCCTTCTAGCTGAGGTCTACGTGAAGGAATGTAACAAACAAGCTTTTTCAAAAACAATACAGGTGGCCTTGGTATTTCTTTGTTCCCTGCTCTCACGTCAATGGCTCATAAACATCTGAGGAACATGACGTTTATGGCAAATACCAGATCTAATCTCAAGGTGTATTTCTAGGCAAGAAGCACGCATACGCTGACCTGTGCATGACCCTTAGCAAGGACACCATTATTCCAGATCTCCTTACATGCTTACAGGACATACAAGAAGGACCCTTTTCAAGGCCCTCTTTAGCACCCCGCAAGCTAGTCAGGCCTGCACAGGTCCCCACACTCATCTTGATGTTGCATGGCTGGTGCATTTGTCACAGTGTGCTGACTCCAAGTGAACCTCTAAGTCTTAGACTCATGACATTCTGAGGTGCAGGGATCAGCAATTCCAAGTCACAGGTCTTCTGTCCAAGGTTCTGATTGCCTTCTAGATCCCATTCTTGTGAACATACCTCCAAATCTCAGTAGCTTAATCCAATGAAAGTTTATTTTCCAAGGACACCATGGACCAGCAGCCTTGGTGTTACCTGGGAGCTTGTTGGAATTCAGAATCTCAGATCCACCCCCGACCTACTGAATCAGGATGTACATTTTAACAAGATCCCCAAGTGATGTGTAAGCACGTTACCACCTGGGAAGCACTATCCTAGATTACCAAAGTCTCCTTGATGGGTGATTAAGATAGTTCTCATATCAGAAGGATAATGAAATAGAAATAGAACACGAAAAGAGGCAATCTGACCTGCTGGGAAATCTTGAATGATGACAAATGATGTAAAGTCTATTCCTGAAATCCCAGCATATGGGTTGCCCAGAGCATGGGCTATAGGAGCCAGCCTTGGCTCATGACTAGTGCACTGTTTAGTTAGACTGTCCTTCCTCTCCTAGGCCTGGTTACCCAGGGGACAGATGCCGGGGCAGGCTGATTTCCATTTCTTCAGCTTTCCTCTTTTTCTTACTGCCTGCTCACGCAGGTGGGAAGAAGAAAGACTAACCAACCGGCTGCAGTAAGTCTTATTATAAAATGGGAATCCAGCACAGGGTTTCTTTCCCCCAACTGGCATCCCAAAGAGCTAACATTAAGGGGGTGATTATTGGCCCTTTGTTATTCTCATTTCGGTGAAGCTGTTTTTTTCACCCCCACACCTATGTTCAAGGTTAATCCTGTGTTATTTTCTCCCTGCAGGCCTGCGCTGAGTGCCACAGGGAACAGCATTTAGCAACACCGAGCAGAAGAGGCAGAGAGAGCAGCATTAACTCTGCATATGGCTTGGAAATTGGCTTAGTCTCATGGCAGGAGAATGTGTGTTTTTATGGTGTTAACTGAGGAGGGAAAAGCAGCTCGTGCTCAGGAGCGCCAACGCAGGTCCTTTCCAGCAGCCTTCCTGGCCGCTTCCCCGCTGTGGGAGACGCTGCTGGAAGGAGCTCTAAGAAGGGATGCTTTGCTTGGGTAGGACAGTGGCTCTTGGGAAAAGAGGTGAGAGAGAGTATGTGAAGGGGCTGGGGTGAGTGCAAGACAGGAGGGGGACACAGTCAAGAAAGAGAGGCTGGGGTGGTGGGCTCTCCAGCCCTTTAGCCCTCTGCCCAGGGCAGGGCCTTTGCTCCCTGGGCTGCTAAAGCTAGAAGCTAAGAACGGCCCAGCACACGCAGGGGGAGTGACCAGCCCCGGCAGTAAATTCTCAGTCAAAACCACTATTCCCTTCCTTCTTTTATCAAAGACTCCTAGTTTCCCATCCAATATCCAACCTCCCTTCTTCCCTACTAAGAGAACCCTGATTTTATCCAGAGTGGCAAGATGCCGAATAAAAACATGCAGTTTGCCCATGTCCCTTGCAAGTGGACATGGCCTGTCAGACGCAAACAGAAGTCATCAGGTGACTTAGGCAAGCCCTTCGACGGAGCCGACCGCACTGGGAGACACTCCTGATTGGCTCTTCCTCCTTTCTGCCTCATGGGTGGACATCTGCTTGGATCTGACGCAAATTCAATGATGGAATCACATGAAGCAGAAATTTAGGAGGACACTGTATTGGATGACTGCTATATAGTCATGTGCTGCATAACAGAAGGCATATATGATGACAGTGGTCCCTTAAGATTATGATGGCTGTAGCATACAGCCTGGGCGTGGAGCAGCTATACCATCTAGGTTTGTGAAAGTGCACTCTGTGATGTTCACAGGATGACAAAATTGCCTAATGATGCCTAATGACCCAGGATAAAGACACATTTCTCAGAACGCATCCCCATCATTAAGAAATGCGTGACTGCATCTGCCTGTATCTGGACTTTTGCCTAAGAAGCCACCTGTTGGAATTTTCTGTGCATGCAGGAAACTCAGTTCTAACTGATACACCTCTTCTCCAAGCTGCCTGTATTAGGTAGGGCAAATAAATCTATCTGCTGTAGCAGGTCAAATCCTAAATCTTAATAACTTGACCCAAGAAAAGTTTGTCATCCATGCTAAGCCCAATGCAGAAGTCATAGGTTGGCTGACAGCCCTCCTGGGACTCAGCCCTCTTGGGCCTCAGGTCTTGTGCTCCTTCTGTCTGTGTCTCCTTTGAACCATGTGCCCTTCACATCTTCCTAATGTAGACAGCAGATGGAGAAAGTGAGCAGGACGAGCGCACGGGTGGTTTTTATGGGCCATGCCCTGACGAGGAACACTCCACTTTCACCAAGACTTCATTGGCCAGAATTCAGTCACACAGCCACAGAGGGAGCTGGGAAATGTAGTCTGGTTGTATGCTCAGGAGGAAAAAGAAATAGCTTTGTGTGAGTATATCATAATTTGCTAAACACACCTGAAGAAAAGAAGAAGAAAGGAAGAAAGAAGAAAAGAAAAGAGGGGAAAGTAAAGGAAAGGAAAGAAGGAAGGGAAAAAGGAAAGGAAAGAAAAAAGAAGAAAGATCAGCAAATGTTTAATAGTTCTCTAGAGGTGATTAAAGCATGTTGTCTGGGACACAGAATATACCAGTGAGTAGAAGACTGGAATCAATGTAACCTGCCTCCAAAACAGATGTAAGTGCGTGCAGCCTTCCCTTCCTTCGAAGGGTCTTGTCCAACATTTTCCATGTTCAGAGCACTGAGGTTGCAATCCACAGGGACCTGGGGGTGGGAGGCGTGGGAAGTGGCTCTCTGTGGAAACCAGCTGGAGTCAAGCCCCAATGAAGGCCAGACTGGAAGAGGCTGTTTAACTCAATAAATCTACTTGCTCAGGAGTTAGACAGATCTTCACATGAACCATGGTTCTTCATTGTTATTATCTCTGGCTGACCTTGGGCAAGTAGCTTCCCTTTTCTGAGCTTTGGTTTTCCTGTTTCCTGATCTGTAAGGTGGAAATAATAATGACTGTCCTTTGCATTTCTCTCCCTCTCTCTTTTTTGAGAATTCGATGTAGTAAAGCACCTGGCCCAGAGTAGAGCCTCAGTAATTGGCAGCTGTTATTTTCATCTACTTCAGCCTTCTCTTTAATTGGCTCTTGGTTGTCTATGGAGCAAACTTCATAGTTTGGTGTACGAGATCTTTCTCTCTCTGGCTCAAACCTACATTTTCAGCCTCATCTCCCGCCTTTGCTCTGTACTCGTATTTCTGCTTCACAACTGATCTTCTGCTTTCTCTAGACCTGCCAGACCCTTCTAATCTGCCAGGCCAATTCTACAACTTGATGCCTTTATTTCTAATGTGGGGGCTCTCTGCCTTGGCACACCAAGTGTGTGAAGTGATAAAGCTACATGATAGGTGTTAATAAGGTCCAAGTGAACCACTTCAGACAAGACTCATATAGGAGTTCAAAGAGGGGAGTCCAGTTAGGCTGAGCCAGCTAGAGAAGAAAGGACTTTGATCAGAGCACCTGCTTCCTCTCAGACCACACATATTGCCATGATGACACACCACCTGCACTGGCTCCAGTCTAACCCAGTTGGCCTCCCTATGTGCCATGTTCCCACCTCAGGGCCTTTGCACGTGCTGGCCCCCTGCTTTCAATTTCCTTCCCATCATACCTAACTTGCTTCCTCATTCATTCAGATTTCTTCTCAGATGTGAGGCCTTTTGACCACTAGATCTACAATAATACCCCCCAGCTCCTCTCTACCCCCTTACCCAGCTTTATTTTTATTCATAGTGTTAACTATTCACCTGCTTATTGTTTCTCTCCCTCCTAATTGGGTGTGAGTTACATAAGGACAGGGATTTTTTTCTGGCTGACTCACTGCTGCATCTGAGGTGCCTGAAGCAGTGCCTGACACACAGTGGGCGCTCGGCACGGACTTGCTGAGTCAGCAGGTGAGCGAGGCGATGGAGTTCGTCTTGAGCTTGCCGGAAATGTGAACAGAAGGGTGGGAGAAGGGGTGAGGGTGGAGCCAGCAAGTGAGTGGGGACAAAAGAGGCTGCAAACTCGGGGACCCTTCCAGTGCAGGCCCTATGAATCTCCTCTCACGGTGCACAGGGGAGCCAGGCCTCCTTCCTCAAAAGCTGGCAGGCAGAAGGGAGGACAGGAGGATTTGCATTTGGCCTGCTCCTTCTGCTAAGGCAGACGTGTTAGAAAAGATAATTGCAAAATATCAAGTGCCATGGAAACACTTATTAATACCAGGGGCTGGTGCTCTGACGGAGCTGGAGGCTTGCTCTGGCTCTGATTCACAGCCAGCAGTTCTGAAGCTCATCCAAAGCACTTGGTTTCTTGGACCCAGAATCACAATACTCCACACACAATGATTTAGTGCCTTCTGTCAGAGCATCTCAAAGCATGTCACCAGCAGCCACCCTGCCCACGTCCTTGGGAGGAGGTGGCACTCAGCAGCAGGTGTTTAGTCCGGTTTGTTTTTGACTAATATGCTTTTGGAAGCTCATGCCCTTATTCAGCTACCAGAGATCCAGTTTTCCTTTTGATTCAGCATGTCTCCAGGCTGTACCTTTGCTCTTCACAGCCAGGAATAATAGCTGCTCTCTGTCTCCAATATCAGAACCTGCTTTCATTCTAGAGGCTCGCAGCCCTGGCAGGGTAAGGTTCTGGGATGTAGCTGGTCTGGACACTTTGGTGTGTTGCCAGCAGGAGTCAGAATGGTAGGCTTCCTGGCACAATGGCTCAGGTAGGGTAGAGGAAGGAGAAGGGGATGGGCAGGCATGCTGGGGGTTCATTTTGCTCCTTTGTGGTGCTTCGTGGAATTGATACATGCTTACTCAATTTTCAGGAGGGCTGACTTTCTCTCATTGGGGGTTGGGAGAGCTGTTAGGTGGGAGACAAAGGGGCAGGAGATGCCAGGGGATACCTGAAATAGGAGCCATTCAGGACAGTGGTGAGTCATACCAGCCTCACATTTTTCCCTAATGAAGACAGACACATTCACATAGGCTCTGCACTCAGAAAGCAGAAATCTCCAAGTATCTTAGACATTCCCTGTGGCTGCTGGCTTCTCTTAAGGCAACCCCTGTGTTCTCTTGCTTTGATGGTTCCAGAGCAAGAAAATCTGTTGCCTTTCATGAAAATATTTTGGAGTCCCAGAATGGGTACATCTTTCCTCCCTCACAACCAATTTAGCATGTGTGGATCATTATAGGGCTGGGTAGCTCTGGCCAAAGCGCTCAGCAAAAGTGCTCCAAAACTACTCTTCAATTTGTGTTGGCCTAAGGGTAGGTTGCGTTACCTGCAGGGGCCCTAGCTCTGTCCCTCTCCGTGTCTGCTGTGCATTCAGCCCTGACCAGAGGAGGTGGGAATCGGGCTCAGTGGACAGTTGGGGTAAGGTGTGGGGAAACGAGACCCCTTGCCAGCCGGGGCTGACTTAGGTGAATAGCTCTTCTTGCCTGGGGTCACTGGGCATGCTTGCTATAGGCCAGTGCAGGCTGGGAGGTGGTCACTGTTGCAATTCCTGTCATCAGCTTGGTTTACATTTTAGAGGCCAATGGTGAGAAGTGGAGGGAAGAGAGACGGAGCATGCTGGAAACCCCTTGAAGAGCACTGCATGGGTGGGTTATCTGACTTGCCCAGTGCACCTCCCTGTTCTGCGCCTGCCCCTTCTCCTTTATCCCCAGGCCAGCCCCTTTCAGCCTGCGAGCAATCCCCCTGCCCTGTCCTCCTCTACCTCTCCACCTGCTCCCAAACCCATCTCCTCTATGCCTTTTGACGACTTCTCCTTAGTTGCCACGAAGAAGTGCTCATATCAGCAAACAGATGGCGGCTGATATGTAGCATAAAATATATTTATCAAGGCAAACAGCTGTAGCCCATTTCATTCCGCAGATTTCTATTAAAAGTTCTCCAGAGCTACCAGCCGCTGCAAGGCGGCAACCTGAATGCAGCCAGGGAGCGGCGGCTTTGTGCAGCTCTCCTCCCTGATCCTTTCTTCAAGGGGCCAGAGAGAAAGCAGCCAGTCTCCTATTCTTCTTTGCCAGCTTCAATTAAAATGCTACAATCACATTGGCAGCCTCCCTCTCCTGCTTCATTGGGCGGGTGGGTGACCCTCCCCAAGTGCCCCCACTTGCCAGGCACTGTGATAAACAGTGGTGTGCCATTCACGCAGAGTGGTTCTCCCGGGCTCCTTTCCAGTCCTGTCTTCCATCGGAGCACAGGAAAAGGCCATGCAGAGGACCATGAAGTGCCCTCTGTCACCTGTCCCCAGCTCTTCTCACACTCTCTTGCTGTAGTTGCCCCTCACTGTGGTTTAGAAGAGCACTGATCTGGGAGTTGGGAGACTGAGATCTATTTTAGCCCCTGCCATTAATATACTTTGAACTTGGGAGATTTATTTCATTTGTCTGGGCTCTTTGTTTACTTTTAGGGGGGTGGGATAGGATTAAAGGAGGAGACTCAAGTGTCTTTAGGAGCTAGGCAGGTATCACGGCTGTGAAACGGCCAGGGGTAGACAATGCCAAGGGCGTGGTGTGTGCCCTTCCTAAAGGCAGGCATTCTCATTTCACAAGCAAGAGCTCTGTCAGTTTGAGTGGGCATATTTGGTATATGGGCCTCTAATGTGAGACCCCGTAGACTAAATGATTTTAACATTCCATAAAACTCTAATATTCTGGAATAACTATCAAGAGGCATTTGGGGTAGGGCTGAACTCCATAGAAGGCAAATGGACATCAACTAGTGGTCTGTAGGAAACCACCACCTTTTGCATTTTTTAGACTGGTAATGGATATATGGCTGAAGGCCCTGGATGTTCTGCCTGTCATTGTGGGGACTACCCATCGTCTTGAGAAATCATGTGATTTAGTGGGACAGAAATAGGGACTGTGGTGCCAGATGGTCTGGGTTCTTCCAGAGGTTCTTTACCTGTACCTCAGTTGTGTCCCAGGTAGGTTATTTAATTAAACCTTAGTTATATCTCAGTTTCCCCCACTACAAAATGGCAATAAAAATAGTTCTTATTTCATAGAGCTGTTGTGAGAACTGGATTGATTAATCTGAATAATTTATCTAGAATTATGCCTGATATAGAGCAAGTACTCAATAAGTGCTAATTGTTATGTATTGAGATGACCTTCCAGATTTCTTGTGTTGGCACAAAGACAAGCATGTGATGAGTGGTTTGTGGAGCTCATGTTTACAGATCGCTGGCACGGTGGCAAGGCTAATCTCCTCCATCGAATAGATCATGTATGGCTTTTGCTTGCAGCCAGCAGACTGAAAATGTCTCCCATAGATGATACACTTTTCCATGTACCACCTAATTAGATTCCTCAGAGGGAAAGAGGCCAGCAGGGTCTCCCTTATTGCATAGAGGCCGAAGTGCAAGTTCAAGGAAGTTATGTAATCTGTTCAAAGTCACCCAGCCAGCAAGAGTTAGAACCAGGACCTGAGTCCAATGTACCTAGTTTCCTTCACAGTAGTCTTTCCACTTTATGAAACTACTTTTCTGCAAGTTAACTAGTTGTTTATGGTCAGGATAGCTCTGGTGAGTTGCAGGGTTTCCTAAACTTCCCCAGTGCATCACTTCCGGTACTTGTTTAGAACTGTGATATCCGGGTCCCAATCTCTCAGTAACCTGTATATTTACCAAGCACCTCACATGATCCTCATGATCAGAAACATTTGGGAAACCCTGGACTAGAGAATTCCACCAAAAACCCACCAATTCCAGAAAACTCACCAATCAGCTTTGCACCTAGTCAGATTTTGGAATAGCTAAACTAGGAACATCTGATAAGGTCATCAGAGGGGTTGGGCAAAGAGTGTGTCTAGCTCGAAGGACTAAGCACAAAGCAAAGCTCACAGTTTGTTAATCCAATTAGCCAAACAGATATTGAATTCTTATTTACAAGCAGGACGGCTCGTAGGTCTTTCATGGTGTGTCAGGAACATCATCTTGGAAAATAAAAGACAGCCAGTTATCAGAGCTACAGAGCATTTAGTGGTTTAAAACAACTAAATCACTTGCTCGCCCTAGTTTCAAGAAGAGGTACTGACACTAGGTGAGGATGTTATCTCTCAACGTCTGTTAGATTATGTTCAGTCGAACATCACAATTAGCTTTAAGCTAATTCTTGGCCAATGAGTCTTTTGGGAACATCTACAGAATACAGAATAATACACAAAGAGCTTGGGGTACAGACTAAAGGCTTTTCCTAGCCTCAACGAGCCTTCAGTTCAGTAGGTAAGAAAATAATGGGAATATGTCATTGCAAGATGTAACTCAGGACAATTACAGTCCCACAGTTATAACACTACAGGCAATGGTTAGCTCCCTCTTCAGTCAATGGCTTATTGACACTTTGCAAGGGACATGCAAAGATCCCCTTAGGGTCTGCACGTTCACCACTGTTCTACCACTAGTGCTTTCCAGCTTCCGCCGTTTTGCTCCTGCTGTTTTCAGCTGGCATGCTATTCCCTCATTCTCCACCTCCACTCATGAAAATTCTACCAGCATTTTAAGGCTTAAATTAAATACCACTGTAACAAAATGATTTCTGTTCCTTTCAGTCAGACATGACCTTCCCATCCTCTGAAACACTCAGTGTCCCTTGCTGATGGCCCTGTGTTCTGTCCCACAGTTTGTTTTCTGTGCTCTTTCCTCTTTGCCTTACCAGATGCTAAACTTCTAGAAGCTTGGAGCTGGTGTTACTCGAGTTTCACCAGCAGGTTTTAACAGAGAACCCCATTCACACAAGGTGTTAGATAATCATATAGTTTATCAGCAGCTTATATGCGGAGAACACAGGTACAATGAGCTCAAGGCTCTGATCCTTGAAGCCGATCTGTGTTAGCAGGACGTTGCAGGTTGTACCCAACGGAGACCTAATTCAAATCATTTGAAGTTATAAAGGGGTTTTCATGGCTCACATAACTGCAAAATCTGTGGGGGTAGTTGTGCTAGCTTCAGGCCCAGGTAGACCAGAGTTTATAAATGTTGGCAGGAATCTATCCATCTTCCTCTCTTTGCTCTGCTTTTTTCCATGTTGACTTGATTCTTGGTGAACTCTTCCCATGTGGGGGCTGGGGTTCTTAGCATTGCTGGGCTTTTGTTCCACCTGCTCAGCCAGCTCAGAAGAAACAGAGAGCTCCTTTTCTATTAATCCTGACAACAATTCAAGGCCTGCTCTTTCCTGTGGTCTGATTGGCCTCTCCCAAATCTAAAGGTGATGAGATATTAGCCCCCTCTCGAACCACAAGAATGGAGAGTGGAGACACAGAAAACAGGAGAATGGATGCTGAGCAGACAAAAACAACAGCTGTCCAATACAGGGTTATTTAGCTTTCCATAAGAAAATACTCAACGACTAAATTACATTCTTTTACAGTGACTTCATTTTTGGTGCTAATCAGGCATTGTAAAAAAATGCACGCATTAACCATAAGAGGAACCAATCCTGAAGCATGTAAAAAGCTCAGTGCAACTCGTCTTCACCATGAAATACACACCTCAAATCACAACCCATGCAAATTTATCCTAAAGATGTAATCCGAGGTGCATACAAGGAGTCAAGGCTGTTAATCTCAGCAGTAGTTATATAGGGATAGCAACAAAATCAGAAGTAACATAAATACCCATGATAAAGAAATAGCTAAATACCTTATAGTACAGCCATTAAAAGTAATGTTCCTGAAATGTACTTGATATAGAAAAATGCTCAGAAAAGTATGATAAAACGTTAAACAAAAATGCCAAGAGATACAAAAGTATTTATATGTTACGATCCCACATTTGTGTGAATGTACACAGTTACCGTAAAGGCTGGAAGGAAATACTCTGAGATGTTAAGAGTTCTCTGAATGGTAAAGTTACCAATGAATTTTTCCTTCCTCTATACTTTTCTGTTTTCAAAATTTTTGCCCAAGAACAGTATTATTTCATGATTGAAAAAACACATTTTATATTTTTAAACACATGCTTCAGTGTCAGTGTAAATGGAAACACATCTCATTGAATTTATGGTGACTGCAAAGTGGGACGACCCATTCTTTCTGGGGCAGAGCCCAGAATCCACAGAGAAAAGCTTTCACTCGCCCAGCCCGAGGCTGGGCAAGAGGGCCCCCTGTCCCTACTTCTCAGGGCCAGTTCCCTGTCATTTCCATGTGGGTTGCTGCTTCATTTGCTGCTCACTCAGCCTTGGGGGCAGATATCCGCCAACCTCCTTATTTATTAAGGGGGAGAAGGAGAGAGGAAGAAAGGAAGAGGAGAGAGACAGAAGCGAACTCTCCCCCCATAGGACTGCAATAAAGGAGCATATGTATCCACTAAAAAAATTCCTTGGCAACAAAAGCTTTTTAATTGAACACAGTCTCTTCAGCCAACTTATGTAAATTCTATCCCAATTTTGGGCATCTATTTTGAGCACAGAGAAAAGCAGCATGAATCTTGCCCTAAAATTGTGCTCAACAGAAGGGGTGACACCATATGGATGCCACGTTATGGGAGCCTGTCACCTGCTAACTGAGATGAGAAATTACAGGTTGTAATCACCTTCCTGCTGTCTGTAGAGCCCTGGGGGTTGGGGGCACTTTGGGCAGCAAGGTGCCGTGTGACAGCCTGACACTCGCCTGGGTCCTTGCAGCCACAGGTGTCTGAGAAGTCACAGGGTGAAGAACGAGGGAAGCAGCAGGCTCTGGGTTTCCTTCTCCTCAGCTTACGTGGGAATCTGGCTCATCCTGTAAAACTGTCACCAGCTGAGAGTCAGCGGATGACCCTTCAGTGACTAACCTGACCCTGGACAATTGTCTTGCGTGGAAGTTGGAAACTGGGCTGAGAGTGATGTATTATCACATTGTACCTATCAGTGGAGAAGATGAGGATGAATCATGTCATTCGCCGAGGAGTTCTGAGCACAACACACCCCTCCCTCCGTGTCTTAGGAGAAAGATGAGTTTTGTCATGTGGCCACCACCTTCTGCCATGAGATCTGCAGGGGGTTGGCTGCAAGTCAGATAGCAAAATATGGGTAGGAGGGACTGCAGGTTGCCTGGCTTTAGTCTATAGGTAGCTTCTGATAAATCTGGAGATACTCTCTGATAAGTCATTTATCATAGATAAAGCAATTGTTAAATACAATGCAGGAAAAATTTTGTTGACATATTTCACATTTATTTTCTGTGCATAACTTTTTTACCACCAAGGTCACTCCAATTCGTAGGCTAAAGACACAGGCTAATTCAATTTCAGGAGTTTATTCTTTCTCTCTCCTTGGTCCTTAAGTAGGTTTAAAAGCTTTATTGGCGAGTTAAGCACAAAGATATTACCACCACTGATGGCTTGCATTGTAGGATGCATGAAGATGGTGGTGAGATTTCTGTTCTAAAACTATGAGCTCTTAGAGGACAGGGCTCTGTGTCCCCAGTGCCTGGTAGAGTACCTGGCACAGAATTTGTAGAAAGAGATGTTAGTAAATAAATGAATACACAATTTCCACGGGTCCTGCCCACTTTTGCTTGAAGAAATAGAGCATGTGAGAGCCAATGAGACTGTCCTCAGGAAGTGCTGGGTCCAAGAGTTAAAGCAACAGGCTAGCAGTAAAAGAGCTCCTTGTCTACTCAGAATACAAAGCCATTTATTTTACCAATATTCCTTAGTTTTTGCTCTATAAAATGAGGATATTTGACATATAGCAAGCAATTGGTTAACTCAGTAATTCCAAAGATGCCAGTACGCCACAGATCCTGCTGTGTTTCCTTTGCCTGGCTGAAGAGTATGTGGGTTTTATGAGGAACAATTTCCATCTAAATTACTCTCTGGTCAGTGGCAGATACTGCCCTCCCTCTCTCTTACCTTCCCTCCCTCCCTCCCTCCCTCCCTTCCTTCTTTCCTTCCTTCCTTCCTTCCTTCCTTCCTTCCTTCCTTCCTTCCTTCCTTCCTTCCTTCCTTCCTTCCTTCCTTCCTTTTTACCATAAATATTCATTGAACACTTACTGTATTCTAGGCACCATGATAGTTATTTGGGGTTAAAAAAAAAAAAAAGAGAGAAAGGCATGCCTGACTTCAAGGAATTTACAGTCTAAAAAAGGAAGCAAACAACCAAATCAATAATTATGGTAGATTGATGTGCACTTACATGGATATATGCAGGATACTATGGGAATACAGAAATGAGATGTCTAAGTCAGATTATCCACTAAAAATAGGAAATGAGGATCCAATATGGCTTAGAAGATTTTTTGTGCATGTGCATGTGCATGTGCATGTGTGTGTATGAGAGAGATGGAGAAAGGCAGAGAGATGGAGGAAAGCAATAACTTGTACAATACATTCTTTGTGTAAGGTGTTCTCTGAGATGACTAGAGAAGCCATCTAGATACTTCCTGCTTTCAAAGTTGTTTTGAGGAAAAATTGAGTAAATGTATGTAAAGCACTAACAATACCTAGCTCATAAAAAAATCTCAAAAAGAGTAGTTATTGTTGGTGATCATAGTAGTATTACTATTGTCTCTTACAGCTCAGTTAAATGAACATTTAAGAATGTCTAGTATAGGTTAGGCACTGTATTAGGCCCTAAAAATGATATAGTAAAAGATATGATACGCAAAGGATTCATTAGACTACAGAACAATATGTGCAAAAACAGACATATAAAAAAGCAGGGAAGTAGTATAGAAGGGAATGCTTAAACTGGTTGAGACAGCCTGAAAGGGTTTTACAGGATGGATCGAAGTCTGCTATGTGGACAGACAGGGGAAGGAAGGGCATGGTAGGTGAAGGAATGAACCAATGTGCCACATCCAGGGAACTGCCAGAGAACAGATGAGAAGAGGGAGCAGCAGTCACTGACGATGAAGAGCCTGTCAGCAATGGAACAACATTTTGAACAAATTCTCCTGCAGTAAAGAGCCACTGGATGCATATTTCTATTATCAAACTCATCCAACTGTACTGTAAATTATCTGCATTTGTCTTCCCTACAGGATCGTAAGCTCCTTGAACAGAGATGTTTCTTTTTTTTCTCCCTCAGTGCCTAGCATATACTATGTACTCAATATTTGTTGAATGATGAGTCAATTAAAATCGATTCCTATGAGGAATCTTAGCCTTTCTTGAGGCCATAAGTGCTTGCATTTCAGAGAGTGGGCTCCCTCCTGGGGTTATTCACTGGACGATGCAGAGAGGCTCTTCTCTGTGTCTGATGGAAGGGAGACCAGGTTGAGATGTTTTAGCTGCAGTAAGAAGACTGGCCCTTTAACATCAAGTCATCACCTAACAATAAGGTTTATGAAGTACCCAAAATGCTGTGATTGAGTGTGGCCATGGGATCATTTTCTTACTGGTTTTCTTTTTTTTTTTTTATGGACAAAGGACAATTTTGCTGAAGGGGATGAGTAGGGGTTAATTGTAACTGGAATGGCTGTGCTAGGAAATGGAATCTGGGGGCCTTGATGAAAGGTAGTTTTTAGGTAGAGAAATATGGGGTTGAAACACAATGGGATGGCCTTCACCAGCTTTGACATCTGGTGCCTTGGAGAGCCCAAGGGGAGGGTTGGAGCCCAAGGGTGCCCTTCTCTGCCTCTCAGGCAGCAGCCAGTTTGAGCCGGGCTTCTCGCCTTCTGCCTTGGAAGGTGGGGATTTGAGCAGCTGCTCTTCCCACCTCATGGAGCAGGTTTCTGTGCTTTGGGGAAGATCCCTAAGAATGCCCAAGGATTTTTCCCAAAGAGTCTAAGCTCCTTGAGGGCAGGGAGGAGGCTGGTCTTCATTATCCACTGTCATATCTTCAGTGCCCGGTACAGTTTCTGGCATTTAGTAGGTGTTCCCTAAATATTTATTGGATTGAATAAATGAAAATAATAACTAATACTTGTGTACAGCTTACTGTGTGCCAGACATTGTTTTAGGGGCTTTAAAGGCCTTAATTCATTTAATCTCTACAACATCCCTGTGCATAGTTACTACTGTGAATAAATGCCAGTGAGATGATGGTGAGGGAAGCAGGCTGAGCATCGTTTGGGCCCAGCTGCAGAGATGGTGCCTGCCATCAGGGGCTTTCTCCTGGGTAAATGAAGAGCAGCCTGTGGTGAAGAAGATATCTTTGTGATTGTTCCCTGACTCTAACTAGGGGATAAGTAGGGAAGGTTATCTAATGGCTCTCGGTGAGCTGGTCCAGAGAGAGAAAAGTTTATGACAGCTGTCTACGTAGCTGCAGCCGAGCCAGGCAAGTCTCAGGCTCCCTGTTGCATGATCACATCAGTGATAAACACGTTCCTTTCCTTGAAAGCGAAGCCCTCTCTGAGCTGAGCCTTGGGGATGAGCACGTGTGTGAGAGCCCCTGGGGAAGGCAGGTCACCCTAGACAGATAACGCAAACACAGCTGCTATCCCCAGCAGAACATGGTCTCTTAGTAGCAATTGCTGGGTCTGCAGCTGAATCATTCTCTTGCAGTAAAGCTGACGGGAGAATGTCAGTCCTGTTAAGTGTTTCCTCCTCCAGGACAAGCCCCTCACTGGACTTGAGGGGCAGAGATGGGCTGGCCTCTGAGCAGGTGCTGAGAGAGGGCATAGGCTCTGGGTCTCCCACTTGCTTCCCTCTCCTCAGGAGACCAGTGGACCTTGGGGGGCTTGAACCACCTGCAGTTGGCATGAATGTTTTCTCCCTGTGGCTCACTTCACCACCATGATCTCACCTTGGGACACAGCAGCAATGGACTCATGTCTCTCAATTATTTGAATCCAAGCAGGGAAACAGAGCTGTGTTATCCGGAAGAGTGGGAAATCAAGACCAATTTTGGCTCTGGGGTGCATTACCTATTTATTTCACGTATGAAGCACAGAAGTTTCAAGATGAATGGGACCATGGAGATAATTTACCCCCAGATCTTTATTTTATAGTGGGGAAAAGGAAGGGTCAGAAAGGAACTGATTCAATAATGCCATTTATTTGAGTAGTAGCTGACCCCCACCCAGTCCATTGCTCATTCCAGTAAACTATACTGTTTTCCAGATATAAACAAATATGTCTATAGCAATTAACAAACTTTTTTGAATCACTGCCCTAGATGATCAAGGTGAAGAAGGTTCTGTGAATTCTTTAGCCAGAAGAACCTGTAGGGGAAATCACTTTGCCTTGTGTTTGTCATCTGGGCAGAGATCGGCTGGGGAGTGGCGTCTCTGGTGTGCAGACTCCTTCATGGCACAGAAGACCAGTGGGGCTGTGGAGCCAGCTAAGCATAGGTTTATATTCCAGTTCTGCCACTTCCCTACCTGCTGTGCAACTCTGGACAAGGAAGTTCACTTTTCTGAGCTCAGTCTCTTCTTTGGAAAAAATCAACAATATACGCTATGTCCCTGGTTCCCTTTGTCTTGTCAACAATGGTCATGTACTAGGCACAAGACACTATGCTAGGTTGTATGGAGTGTCTTATTTCATCCTCAGTTTTTTCTAAAAAATGAGACAGGTACTATTATAATCTCCATTTCACAGACGAGGAGGGTGTGAGGTTTCATGTACTCAAGCTTTAGAGCCAGGTCTTGGAGGCTTAGCTTCAATGCTCTCCTGCGAGGCATGGAGACTCCTCTGCTTGTGCAACTCACATTGTGGCCAGAGAGACAGACGTGCTCGTGAAGGGTTCTAATACAGTGTAATCAGGCTCTTCAGGATTCAGGAAGGAGCACTTGTCCTGGCATGGAAGACCCAGGAAGTCTCCCAGGAGTAGGTAACACCTCTACTGACTTGGAGGATGAAGAAGAATTGTGCAGCTGCAGAAGGTATGATACTGGTATTCCAGATATTCCAGAGGGAAGACATAGTTTCGAAGACCTGCAGGTACAGACTAGTTCCACACAGTTTGAGGACCTACAAATAGTTGCGTGTGACTGGAGTGGGAGTGGGGTGGAGTGTGGGAAGAGTTATCATAAAGGGCCACATATACCATCTTAAGGTGGGTTCTGGACCCTAAAGCTTTGGGGACTCCTGGAGATTCTTAATAAGGAGTGACACTGTCAGATTCGAGTTTTAGAAAGATCACTCCCTACCTCACAAGATTTCTGCAGGAACGGTCACAGACTAACCACAAAACTGTTTGAGATTGTGGATGAGCATGAAGCCAAAATAACATACAAAGCAGCTAATTAACAGTGTTTTCCAAACACCCTTGCTGAATGTTTCCACCTTACACTGTGCATCCCTCACATCCCCTTCCTGGCCTCATCACAGACACTAAACCCAGTCTGAGTGCCCCAGGCTAGAATGGGACAGAGCAGGAAGGTGAGAAACTGCGTGGTGGACCCTTACCCCTTCACAGTTCTTCCCCTCCCAGCTTAGGGAGACTGAACGCCCTGACCAGCAGGTGAAGGCATCTCCATCTGGGCCCTCATCCATCTCACAGGGGACAGCCCCGCTGGCCTACTTGCTGGGGTGCATCTGAGTCTTTGCTTAATTGAATTCTCATCGTTCAAAAAAGATACTTTTGTGCTGTTGCCTAGAGGCATTCAGGTAATGGGTGCATTTTTAATAAACTCAATAGGTAAACAACTGTATTTTATCCCCAGGAAATCCAAAGAGACAAGAGTTCTATTACAGCCTTGAAAACAATGACACCAAGAATGGGAGTAGGAGCTTTACACACTGACTTTCTGAGTGATTCTGATTGTTGTTCTCAGGACGAAGGAGACTCAGCTGTCACCAGACGCAGGCATGAGTCAGCTTGGGAGTGCATAGCGCTGGGGCTGCCCTACCCCAGACACCTGCGGGCTCACATGCTGGCAGCTAACCCCCTCTAGTGTTGATCAAAATAGATTATTTGCAGCTGTGAGAACAGACCCTGCACGTCCTGGTGGTAAATCTGTGAGTGGGTTCCCTCCCTCCCGACTCCACTCCCTGCGTCTCACACAGAATGAAGCCAATGGTGTTGGGCTTCTGGTTCTGTGTTCCCTGGTGGCTCCGTTACACTTTTGGTAACCTGCCTCTGTTACTCCCCAAACCTGAGGTCTTCAGTTCTCCCTATGCTATGCTGTGTACTCAGGGGCATGGCCTCCCCCGAGTCTCCCTAGGGTGTCATGCTCTTTCTTATCAACTTCCACTCCAGTTCCTCGTGTTCCACATCACATCCCACCTCCTCTTTGCCCCACACTGTGATAGGTTTTCCTTCCCTTCAAATCCCGCAGCATTTGAGGCATGGACATCTTACATTTGGAGTATGCCACTGCGTGCTATTATTTAGCTCTTTATGTTGACTGGTGTCTTGCATGCAGCAGATGCCCAGCCTTGTCTATCCCAGGAAGCTGATGTTCTGCAGCAAAGTTTACTCCAAGTCTTGCCATAGGGGCAGCTTAGATATAAAGTAGCCTCTATTCTGGCACCAACGCCCCCCCCCCCCCAGCTTGTTATCCTCTATCATCCCAAATCCAAATCTTCTCTGCCAACTTTCTGGAAAATTCTGAGTTATCAGCACTGCCAAACCCAGTGTGAACTCCATGCCTTGCCCTAACGTGTTCCAGCCTCATCCCAATCCTCTTTTGAATTGTGGTGAGCTTGCAGTGTCAGTGACATCAAAGAGTGGTTGTCTTTAGACTATGTCCCATGGTAGTGTACTGTTTTATGCTGTATCCAGCCACATCTTCCTGAAAGAAAGGAAGTGAGATCAGCCCTAATAAATAGCAAAGCTCTCATTAGAGAGAAACTCTTCAGGCTCAGCATTTCATTAAATAGGTTAAGTCCATTTTACAGATGTGCCAACTGAGGAGTCAGCCAACTGCATTTCAGGAGTCAGCTTCTGGACTAGCCAGGCTATTACCATTACCTTCTGAACCCTGAACTTTTATCCCTCCTGTATTGCTAATTGGAAGTAGGATCATTCAAAGCCACAAGAGCAACTCTGTTTGAAGTGGAAGGTTGCATGAGGTAAGGATTAGAGACTTTAATTTCTAGTGAGCCCTAATGGAGCCCTTCTTCTTGGTAAGATATAGAGCATCCCTTCCAGAACTTTCCATTCAAACCTCTGCAAAGACATTTCTATAGAAGCAGATCTAAGCAAGTTTCTTAAGGACCTTTTGCTTAAAATATGTCCTCTCTCCCTCTCCCTTTCTACCTGTGGCCTCTATTCCACTTTAAGCACCTCTAATTCCTTCTTGCCCAGATTTAATAATGTCCCTCTGGGCCCTTCTCTCAGAGAACAGAAGTCAGTAAAAGGGATGTTGTAGGGTCCCACTGTCCACAGCACCTCCTCAGCTGAATCCCAAAGAAAGCTCAGAAGCTGATGGAGAAATGATTTATAAGTCCAAACACAGTTTCTTTCACTGTTGGTTCCAGTTTCCTGCATCACAAATCGTTTTGCGTATTAACATTACATTGATGACATTCAAAACAGGTGCAACTGCCTATAGACCAGCTGTTGTGGCCCACTGACAGCTTCAAGCCGAGACCCTGTGTGCGTGAACCCTCCTTCTGATAAGATTCAGAGCAGGTAAAATCATCATTAAAGGAAAATTGACTTGTAAGTACGTGCAAGATTCTAGTCTAACCACAAAGAAAAGCGAGGCGGCAGCAGCCAAGGGAATCTTCTTTAAAAACGTATTCAACAGAACAACAGAAAATAAATTGCCATCTCAAGAGAGTGGCATGACACAGCTTTAAGGAGCCAAGAAAGCAGACTGTATTCTGTTGGAATAGGGGGTCACAACCTGGAGCTGGTGCCTGGGAGGCAGAATGATAGAGAAAGCCAGCGAGAGGCAGGGTGTAAGATTCTACTTAAAAAAAAAAAAATTAAGCAAGCACTTGTAATAGGGGGAAAAGAACCCAAAGAAGCCCTGGGACATAGGATTTAGAGCCAGCCTAACTACCATTGGACCCCAATATGTCACCCCTCATAATTTTGGATCCTGAAGGGTAATTTCTAAGATGTCTTCTATTTAAAACAAAGTAATCTAAAAAAACTTTACAAAAACAGGCTGGAACTCAGAAGCAGGGTAAAACTTAATGTGGTCCTGGTCTGACTTCCACATGCAATTCTGGCTCCTACTTTTATCCCAAAATGACATTTACTGAGCACTTACAATAAGCCAGCAGCCAAGTGTATCACTTTATCTTCCCCATGAGTAAACTGAGGACCAGGGCAACTATCACCTTTCCCAAATCACACAGGTTGAATGAGGCAGAAAGCCAGGATTACGACACCAGCTGCCAACCCTGAAAGGGCTTAACCCTCTTTTTTTCAGAGTAACTTGTAATTTCTTTTGGAGCCATAAAAAAGCAAGAGAACAGGGTTTAGACAAAGCTTTCTGCATAATCCCCTTCTTTCTCTGGCCTGCATATAAACAGCAAAATGATATTGCTAAAATGGTGAGAGATAAGCAGATGTTCTCTTAGCATGGCTTTATAAACCATATTTTTTCAAATATTGTGTTATTGAGGTGTAACTGAGAAACAATGAAGAGCATGTGTGTAAACCAATGAGTGGTGATGGGTTGGTATGGTCCTTCCACACACTAGGGCAGGGCAGCCCCTTTTCCAGTACCATGGCTCTGGGATTCAGATATAGTTGCTCAGCTATAGTCATAACTATGTCACTGCCCGAGCTCTTCTTGCCCATGGTTAGGAAAGGGACTGATAGAGAACTCTGCTGAACTGCAGCCCTAATGTGCGGGCACAGGCTCTGGGATTAAACCCCTTTTGTATAATTCCTGGCTGCACCCCCATCTTCCTTGGTGGGCTATGGAGTCTTGCAGGGCTCCTTGTCCAGGCATTTTACAGATGAGGAAGTTCAGACCCAAAGAAATAAAGAGAATGATTGCTAATGCGAAGAGAATGATAGCCCAGTTCTGCTGACTCAAGCACGCATCTTTTAATGATAGTTTCATATGTCTACACCGCAAAGCTTTGTCCTGGTTCTTTCTCTGATGGGTGTGGATGGTTGGAAGAGGTGTCACTTCTCTTCAGGAGAAGAGAACCTGTACACCTGTGTGGGGCCCTCGTCTCCCCTGCCCCCAGCCTGGCTGTTGTGTTGGAGCAGAGGCATCGTGGTAGGGGGATGGGGTTAGGGTCTCAGCAAGGTTCTGTAGGCAGGGAGTCAGAGAGAAGTGGATCATAGGAAGTGAAGATGCGAGGGGGTTCTCACCTAGCCAGGTATTGAGAGAAGGAGAGAGAAGACAGCTCAAGCAGTCATCTCACATCGGCATTCCAGCCTACTATATGCCCCAGGGCACCAGCTTAGAGCCAGGAGGACTCTCAGACTTAAGGAAGTGTGCCTGCGGCAGAGAGAGTCACAAAGATCTAACTGTGCGGGAGGTAAAAAGACATCTGCACTTAAGAAAGAAAACTGACGGTACGTTGGCCCAGATGTGCCGAGGACATGGCTCCCGAGTGACTTCCCAGACCACTGAGCAGAAGGAGGAAGAGCTTGCTGTGGACGGGGTCCTCAGGGTGGCATGGGGGAGGGGCGGGGCTTCAGAGGGTCTCCATGGGAACAGCATCCTCATCGTCAGAAGGAAGGGCTGAGCGGGCCTGGTCTGGCCACATGTGTACAGCTGTCACTAGGGAAATCCTGTGTGAACCAGACCTCCACTTTAGACAGGGACCGTCCCCCTCCTGCTCTACCAAGGCTTGCATTGGCACCTGGCTTTGCTTGGTCAGTTTTCCCCTCCTCCTCTGGCTCTGAGCACTCCCACATAATCACATCTGTGCAGTGCTTTGGGGTTTAAAGGCTCTTTAGCATGTCTTACCATAGTTCTTCCCCATTACATGCTTGTAAGATGGGTGGGAAGTATCACTGCTGTTACAACAGTTGAGAACATTAAGGCTAGGTAGACTGACCAATAGAAAATAAAGGTGGCTTCAGATTTGTGTTTTCTGGGCCCTTGCACGAGATCACAGCACCTCTTTGCCTCCTTCTTCAGTGCTGATCACAGTTGCACACTCTGCAATGAGAACAGGTGAAGCCCAAGTCAGGCCCCCAGGTGAAAGACTAGCTGAGTGACAGACCTGGGATGGGACTGAGGACCCTACAAGGTGCCTCTTCCATCAGACAGCTGCCCTAGCACACGTGGCTGTCAAAGCCCATGTGCACATATGGGGGTCGCTGGGGGAGCATAGAGGCTTTAATCAAGGAGCTGAAGTACATTTGTGTTTCCAGTAATCCCCATATTAATTAGTGTCATTTGCAAAAATGGCCCGATGCACACTTGCTTCTGATGGAGCTTCAGTTGGCAATCTGGGGAGGTTCGGGCGCAACCTCATTTCTGCAGGCTGAGTCCGCCCTGCTGCAGGAAAAAATGTAATTTTGTTTCAAAACCTTGGGGAGGTCTCAAGATCTCTCTGATGCAAAGGAAAACAAAAAGAAAAGACAGTCTACAGGCTCCTCTTCCCTTGGCCCAGCGGCAGTAATTACATAGGTTAGAACTT